>NC_140594.1:43904074-45104074 GCF_964204655.1 Triturus cristatus | reverse complement strand
ATGGAAAGTGGGAGGCCTGGACAATAGTTTTCCTGTCACAGGGAGGTCTAACCCCCTCCCAGGCAGGCCTATGTGTATTGGGGCTGGGTGGGAGCACTCTCCTGCACTGGGGGCACATTTGGTGTCCCTGTGCATAGTCCAGCTCAAACCGGTTCAGGGGCTTCCAGCCCCTGCTCTGGCATATATATATATATTAACAGTGAAGTCCATAAGAAGAAATCAAGCTATCACCAACTATGCATTATTCTGTAAGCTTGTTTCAAGTACAATGCAGCCAGTAAATCCACCACCACCTTTTTTGGAGACACCAACACAATGGAGGCAGTGGTATGATGCTTTTGAAACCTACTTGGGGGCAATTGGGGCTTCTAGATTCAAGTGGAGATGAAAAGATGTCTATTGTTGCACTCTCTGGGCTTTCACGGTAGAGCCGCATTTAAACATCTTCCTGATATTCATGAACTGGATGTCTATGAACAGGCTGTAAAGAAACTTGTACAAAGGTCTGCTGTTGCTCCCAGTCTGGTTGTGTCGAGGCACACGTTTTTCAAGAGAGAGCAGAACCTAGGTGAAGATGTTGATACATAAATCTCTGTTCTGCGCAAGTTGCCAGCGGAATGTCAGCTTGAGAATTTTGCTCAGCAACTCATTAAGGATCAGTTTTTTTGTCACTGCACTGATAAGTCCATGAAACAGAAGTTACTATCATTGGGAATCCTTCTCTGGCAGATACCACCAGGATTGCTAAGAGCATTGAGACGCATATCAAGTCAGCTAGAGAACTGAAGGACAAAGTTGTTGAACAGGTTAATGCAATCCACTCCAAAGATGATAAAGGAAAAATGTTTAAAGCTGCTGCTGCATCAACATCATCACCTTATAATCCTGCACAGCAGAATTCGTTTTTCAAGCGAAGTCACAGTGATTAGAGATTCCAATGACATCGAGGATTTGTTGAATGAATTCCCTAAAGTGTTTTCTGGTGAACCTGGGAAAATTGTAGGATTTCAACACAAAATAAACAAAAAGGCTAATGCTATACCTGTGAAACAAAAGTTCCCTTTCAGTGTGTTGGAAAAGGAATTGGAGGGTTTATGGATGAAAGGAATTATTGAGCCTGTTGAGTCCTTATTGTGGCTTTAAACCCGGTTGTCGCCAAGAAGAAAAATGGTGAGTTGAGAGTTTGTGCAGATCTTAGGGCTCTTAACAGATATAGAGCAAATAATTGAAAATATGTCTCAACCTTTATACATCATTTACAGACAGTAAGCCATATGAGGGATTATTAGCCAGCTTGAGAACACAGCAGTATGACCAGTCTGTGGATTTATATGAATGACATTATAAAAAGAATATTACGTTACCAGAAACTAGGTGTATAAATACTAAACAGGCAGTGATAGAGCCAAGCTTCTCGTAAAGAGGAAAAATGTGGAAGAAGTCGCATAAGGAGGTTTGCCTGGACCCAATGTGCCGTTTATCAAAAGATTAATGCTGTGACAGGTGAATAGAATATTTAATAGGGGGCTGTGAGAAATCAGGGCCTGTTTGCAGTGCCCCTCCATTTTTCCCCACAGTTTGACTACTATATGCTGGTTTTATGTGCCACAGGCTCTGCCAACTAGACCCGGGGACTGTGCTCTCATTAAAAGTATTTGGTAATTAGGTATTTAGAATTGGTACTGACAGACTCCTCTAAGTCCCTCGTATAAAATAAGACAACAGGGATTCAAACTACCTATAAGTCCCTAAGTATATAAAAGGAATGGGAGGTCTAGAGGTCTAGTAGATTTCCTGCACTAGAGTGTGCACTGCTTGTTTGCGTGCTGTCATTTTAAAAGCAGCTCTGCTTTGCAGACTGTCTTTAAAAGTAAATTATATGCAAATTCCACTTTGGAATTAAAGGTACTTCCAAAGTGGTAATATACCTTATTTTTATATATACATCACCCCTAAGGTCTGCCCTAAGTGCCCCAGGTGTAGGGTGCCATTTAAATATAAGCAGGTGAGGAATGAAACTAAAACAAAAATGAATAATTTCTTAGATTTCAGATATGGATATGTCAGTCTTATAGTGTCTGTGTAAATGTCAATCCCAGAGCTTACAATATTTTTTTTTCCACATCTCTTCACATTTTCCATCCCACGCCTCACTGTGGGTGAAAAATCATGGAGAAGAAGAAGACACCCTGAGTGGTTGTCAGTGGCTGAGATTATTTCAAACCCCCCTTCTAGCACTTCGTTGTTTGTTGCCGATGCTGAATGAAGGCATGGCTTGGGTACTAGTGACATGGGCTTGGTTCAGATAATGTTTGCTAACATATGTTTCTGAATTCTTCAATATCTTTCAAGTCATGACACTCCTGCAATGTCTCCATCACCATTGTCAGGTGAGACCCCTTTCAGGGGGTGTCGCGCAGCATGCATAGTGTGTCGTTGTGCACCAAAGCGAACTCCCCGTAGTTCCTGTAGCAAGCTACATACATCCTGAGGAGCTTGCACTAGCTCGCAGTCCTCAAACCGGAGTCTCCTTTAAGCAACCATCTTCCCTGTCTAACTTTACAAACATGTTCAGTTTAGCATCCTTATTCTAATGTACCTATCGTTGACATAAAATTGTATATTTCTGGTACACCATAACATTTAGTAGTGTTTCCTGTATCAGAGTTATGTGTACTTTGGTTTTAGCCTCACAGGCCATATTCACATTTTTCTTTCTCCTACTCATCATTCTGGCCTTTTTGTTCTCATTTTGAAATACTTACCGTCAGAACATTGTTCCCAACATTAACCTATCTTCACCCCCTTGGACCCCGGCTCTCTCACTCGCCTCTTGCTCACTCTCACCAAGGAGACTGCACAGGTCTCTGCACACCCCCTACCATTCAGAAAGTCAAAAATCACGTTCCTTTCAGGCAAACATTGCATCCTTAGGGCCAGATTTATCAAAGTATAGTGTTGCCCCTGCACCACGCAAGGTAACGCAAGGCCACCGCAACACTAGAGTCTTACTTACAATGCCACGGAAAGCCACCCTGCGTGGCCATGTGGTGCTTGGTAAATCTGGGGTAGTGCAAGGCAGCGCAAGTTGCTGTCTTCCAATACTCTGCCCCAGGGTGGTGTTTCATGGGTGCAGTGTGGGTATTCCCACGCATCCATCCATGGATATTAGCGCATTTCCTGATCAACCTCGCTTGAAGCTGCACGTCTACTCTAACAGGATTGGATACCAATCGCCAAATTGAAAGAATTACTTCAAGCTGCCCATAAGGATTTTTATATATGGTAAAACGTGCACAAGATTTCAACTTTTTTTAAACTACAGACCATGTAAAAAGAGTTACAGCCTCCACAAAGGCGTATTATTCATGGATGTAGGATGTGCCACATTTGAAAATTCATATGTCTATTAGAACTACAGGACCTCACAAGATATCCCAGGTGGACCTGCCAATCCCAGAGGTGTCATCACGATGGGTCCTGAAGAAGGTGGAATCCAGACCATTTGTCCACTGAAATGATCGTAGACCGAATTTCACCAACCTTCTACCTAATACACAGCAACAGGTTCCTCGTTGGCTTCTAGATGGGGACAGTAAAATAATGGTGGGAATAAGTATGTATGATAGAATGTGTGGGTATGCATGTGAGGAATGAGTGGTTTAGCACATGTGGGGGAAACTCACTGTTATGTGTATATTCAGCTCATGAAATAATACATATATATGGTAAAGATTCCTTGTGTTCAAAACATTGAAAATAAGGCTTATTGTGCATACAAGGAAGTGAATTGATTTTGTAGATTCACCTACGCTGTATGATCATGCACATACTATTGTATAGCGCTGTATATATTGTGTTCACTTTTTTATGAGCTTAATGAAAATACAATATACAAAGAAACAGTAGTTAAAAAAACAAAGAAAATTAAAATAATCAATAAAATTAATATGATACAAGGAAGAAAAAAAATATTTGTGTGGAGTTTTTACATTGTTCCCAGATTCGGGAGCCTGTTTATGGCGGCGTATTGAAGAAATACAGGTCAGGTGGGAGAGCTCAGCTCACATATTTTTATTTTTTTCCGCCTCGTCCCAGACCTTACGTAAAAGGGGTTCCTCTTCTTATCCACAAGCATTTCCAGACTTACCATGATTGGCAGACCTGGGAATGCGTCAAAATGCAACGCCTTCCCAGGAAGGCATAACGAGGAGAAATATGTTTATTTCTCCATGTTCTTTCCTCTTTCGACGCAGCACGTGTAGAAAGAGGAAAAAGCCTAAGAGGATTGCTTGTGCATGAAGGTGTGTCTCCCTGCACAAAAACAATCCTGCCTGCAAAGCCTTGCACTATGATGCAATGGTGCCTGCATTGGCGTTGGGCTGCCAAAAGTGTGCCAGCACAGGGAATGCGCCATGTAATGTTAAATATGGCATTGATAATTCTGCCCCTTAGATTGGGACACTCCATGGCCAACATGCTGCATATCCTCCACCAACACACATTCTTGTATTTTTCACCACTGGATATCATTGCTAAGAGAAGGCAAAAGAAAGAAAAGAGACAATTAAACATTTGAGCAGCTGGCTACATCTGTCCATGGTTCCTTTAAGCTAAAAAACACAATATTTCATTTTACCTTTTCAAAGCTTTTAGAAAACATCCAGCTTCTTCTGTGTCAGCGTGGATTTGAAAGTGTCCTTTCAACTTAGGGTTTTGTGCCGTTTCATCATGTCAACCGTCAGAGTTAAATGGGAATTGATCTGCTGGGATTCCCACTGGTGTTGAGCAGTCTCAAAAGCCTGGTCCAGGAATATCTTGAAAGGTCGCACCTCCTGAGGTTTATTGGATATTCTGCCCAGACTTGCATCAAAACCCTTCTCCCTTGCTAAAAAGTATTGGAAAAACTGATTGGTTTTTCATGCTTTCCATGAACCTGAGGTGTAACCCCGGGAACCTGGTGCTTTCGGATCAATGAAAACTTACTCTCAAATTTCTCTGCCTTGATTTTTTTTCTGACTAACAACAAAGTTCAACACTAAAGTAGTTTTGTCAGTCAAAAGAAGTGCCCACTCTCTGCAGGTCATTCCTTCAGGCACAGTTCTCCAAGTCTTCATTATTAATATTGATTTGGTTCTGTGACTCTAGGTCCTGAATTTTCTGAAAGCGGGTAGTTCAGCTGCAGACACCTTTACTTCTCCTTTCTTATCATACATTTGTTAAACAGAACCCTCTTAGGGCCTGATTTTTTTCTTGGCGTACGGGTTACTCTGTCACAGCTAAATCAGGCCAGTTATTGTGAGAAGGTGATAGGTTAAAGACAACCTTTATTTAAAGCTATCCTAGTGGTAGCTATGGAGAGCAGCCTTCAGGCTAAGTCTTGAAGGAATGTAAAGCAGCTTGTTTTACCAGTCTATATTCTCCTGAATGATCAAATGAAAGGACAACCACACCAGGTATATATTTAAAATATATGTATTTAGGTTAACACACACCCCTCTAGTCTCTTTATGAGACTGGAGTTCGAAGTACTTAAGTTACAAGATAGCAATCATCAGTAGAAGCACAAATACACGTTTGGGCCCTAGGAGCGTACCAAACCATATACCAAAAAAGTGGTAAAAGAACCACGACTGGAACAGGCACTAGGCCTATTGCCTCTAGAATCGCTGGGACCCCAAGGAACCACCCAAGGTAGTGACACAGGGGACCCACGGGGACTATATGCAGTGTGTAAACACAACCGTGGTTTCCTATTATCTTCTATGGGCAATGTCGGGGTTGGAAATTTAAAGATTAGGGACACTTCAAATCGAGTCTGGACAAAACCCTTTTGGACTTAAGAAGTTTATTTATTTATTTATTTATTTATTTATGATTTTATATAGCGCTGAATCACCCCTAGGGGTATCTCTGCGCTTGCAACAGAAGTCTAACTAGACATTAAAAGAGATGTGTCTTCAACAGCTTCCTAAATTGGAGGAGGGACATTTCCATACGAAGATGTTGGGGAAGACTGTTCCAGAACATAGGAGCCAGATAGGAAAAGGCCCTGCCACCAGCACGGGCTTTATTTATTCTAGGAACAAGAAGAAACTTTTTTGATCCTGATCTAAGTGAGCACGTGGGAATATATGCTTTCAATTTCTTGGCAAGATAAAGAGGGCTAAGCTCATTTAGAGCCTTAAAAATCATGCAGCCTGTTTTAAACTGCACTCTTTTTTGATAGGCAGCCAATGCAGTTCATGCAGCAAAGGCAGAGAGGGGGCCCTGGCAGGTGAGTCTGTTACCAAACGGGCGGCCGTATTTTGAATAACCTGCAATTTATCCAATGAAGCTACATGAGCAGAAAGGAGAAGAGCATTACAATAGTCAATCTTGCTCATGAGCAGCGCCTGAATTAAAGTCTTTCTGGTGAAAAGAGGGAGCAGCGGAAAAACTCTTCTGAGTAGACTTAGAATGTGGTAGCAGGAACCAACAATTGTGTTAACATGGGTCTGAAGAGTGAGTTTCTTATCGAGCTTGATGCCCAAGTTTTTAACTACCTCTTTAGGAGCCGGAGCTTTACCCAACTCCTCCGGCCACCAACTAGGCGACCAACAAATGTCAGCACCCCCGAACAACAAGATCTCAGATTTCTCAGAGTTTAACTGGAGATAGTTCGTTTTCATCCAGGAGGCAATAGCCATCATGCCCGGAGAAAAGATGGTTTGAATATCTGATCTAGCTTTGTCGAAGGTGAGGAGGAGTTGGGTGTCATCTGCGTAAGAGATGGGATTAAACCCCAAGTCCCTCATCAGTTTAGCCAGAGGTGTCACATAGATGTTAAACAGGGTAGGGCTCAGACATGAGCCCTGAGGGACACCCCTGGTAACCTGTGAGGGAGCAGAAGTAAAAGAGCCCAATGATACTGCCTGAGTACCATTAGACAAGAAGTCTGACAGCCAGCTTAATGCAGATCCATTAATGCCCAGCTCTTGCAGTCTGTATAGAAGAACTTGGTGGGAAATGGTATTGAATGCTGCTGAAAGGTCAAGCAGCACCAGAAGTGCCGCCTGACCTTGATCAACAGCCATTCTAATATTGTCTGTTACCTCCACTAAGGCAGTTTCCGTACTATGTTTGGCACGAAAGCCTGACTGAGAAACATCAAGAGCACTAGAAGACTCAAGATAGGCAGATAAGTGCTTATTAACATGTTTCTCAGCGATCTTACTCTGTAATGGGAGCAACGATATAGGACGGTAATTCGACAGTTCCTCAGAAGAGATGTTAGGGTTTTTGCGAATGGGAATAATTTGGGCGTGTTTCCATCTTTGCGGAAGTCTGGCAGATTTTAAAGAATTATTAATAATGGAACATAATGGTGGCGCCAACTGAGCCGCGAATTTAGAAGAAATTTTAGCTGGAATGATATCCAGGGGGGACCCAGATCTGGTACATTCCAGAAGTGTTTGTACTTCAGTGATGGTAATAACAGGGAATGTAGTCAAATGAGGTCCTACACTAATGGGGTGGAGTATATTAACAGCAGGGACAGAAACAGAGGTATTGAGGAGAGTGATATTTTGATAAATCTTTTCAACTTTTTGTACAAAGAAAGAAGAGATATTATCGCATAATATCTGAGAAGAACTGTCACTAGTTTGACAAGATCTAGGGCTAGCACCCACGTGAGCACCGGAATACTCGAGTTACCTCACCCAGGGAAGCCGGGTGCATAGGTGTCTTTTGGTGTCGGGTCGCGTCGTCGATTTCAATGGAAGCCTGCAAAGAACTGCTGCTGCCGTGAAGAGGAGAAGTGTCCGAAGAGATCCAAGTCTGGATCTCGGATGTAAGGAAACTGAAAGCAGAGGGGACAGAGTCTGGGTCACTAGCCAGTGACCGAGGGCAGGATGGACCAATGCCCACAGATGTTGGGTGCTTCAGGTGAGTTGATGGGTGTCTTGACTCTTCAGCCACGAGGTCCAGGAGGCGTCGACGAAGTCCACAAGCTGGATTCAAACTGTCCCACAAAGTATGTTGAGTGTTGTGGTGTTGGTGACCAGAAAGGACAATAACAAGCCTTGGCAACGGCAAGTCACTGCAATTCAGAGAAAGGATTGCGGTGCAGACCAGCAAAGTCTGTGGGACTCACCCAGCAAGGGTAAGTCAGGGCACGTCTGGAGCAACCAGGAAAGCCCAAGCTTCATGGGGAACTGCTAGCCAATGGGCTAGTGATCGCGAAGGAGCCTTGAGTGGTCGCACTTGAAGCTGGCCCACGGGTCACTCGTGGAGTGGGAGCCAACAATCCTCGGTGCAGGAAGTGCTCAAGGCTGGGGCTACTCGGAGCCTAAAGCACAACTTCAAGGAGGACCAGGAAGATAGTGTTGCTGCAAAAGTTCACGATGTCCACGGGTCACGGTTCCACATCACCCACAATAGCCACGGGCCTCAGCTTTGCTGTGGACTCAGGGTAGCCTCGGGGAAGTCTGGAAATCCACCTCTGGTGATGCAAAGACTTCGGTGTCCGGCGGGAGCTTCAGCCAAGCAGACCAGTCAGTTGCTTCTTTGGTGCCTGCCAAGCAGGGGAGTCCCTCCTTGACCCCAAGGGAGATTTCTTCACTCTTCTAGTCAGGATAGAACATCTAAGGTCCAGGATATATGTTGCAGAGTTTCGTCCAGGGTAATCTAAAGTCCTAGGGACTGGATTCCTATTCTTATAGTAAGTTTAGGGAATGGACTAACTCTAAGGCCCCACCTATGCGTGTGCCAGGAAAGAGGGGTGGTTACACCTATTTCCGTTGTCCAGTTTCGCACCAGAGCAGAGGCAGGTAGCCCCTGCAACCGGTTTGAACTGGGCTATGCACAGGTACACCAAACGTGCCCCCAGTGCAGGACTTCAAAGCACCAGAGAGTGCTCCCGCCCAGCCCCAATACACATCAGCCTGTCTGGGGAGGTGGGGACACCTCCCCTTGACAGGAAACCTATTGTCCAGGCCTCCCCTGCCGGAGTTTTGGTCAGCAGCAGGAGGCCAGACCCGTGTCTGTGGCAGAGGCATCCATTTTGTGATGCTAGGGCTCAGGAAAGTCCTACCGGGTTTGACCAGTGTGAACATGTCTCTCCCTCTAGAAGGGTGGAATGCTACCCCCGCCACCAGAATTGGCAGGGGGTAGTATTCCAAAGCGTTTGACACCAAACACAACATGTTTTGATGCAGCCATCCCAAAGTTAGCATTTACCGTGAGGTTATAATGCACTTAAGAGTATATGGTATGGCTGTATCACAGAACAGCCACAAGGAAGTATTTCCAAAAGCTGCAGAGGGGCTCAGCTCATGCTTGGGCACCCTCTCACACAAAACCAAGCACTCTGCCTTCAGGATTGTCAAGGCCTGCCATAGGAGTGCCTTATAGGTTTATATGTGTCTGTATATGGTAGTGATATAGGTAGCCTATACCACTGTAAGGGGAGCAAGCACACACATAACCAGACCGCAGTAGCAGACCTGTGGTGCCGTTTTGGAGTGCTTCCCAGGGGTGGCAAATTACATGCTTCAGCCCCTGGTAGGCCCCTGAGGTACCTATGCCCTAAGTACATAGTATACCATACACTAGGGGCTTATAAGGCACTTTTAGATATGTACCTAATGTACATGGAAACCATTTTAGAGAGGAAGCAGCTAGGCTGTGGTCCTGATTAGCAGGGCCACAGCCAGACTAAGGTCGAAAAACAGTGAAACACCAGCAAAAAGTGGGGGTACCCATGTGAAGCAGTTCCTACTTTCCTACAGTAATTTCCACACAATCAGCTTTTCCCACTTAAAGTGCATTACCTGTGCGCTTCTTTCAGTTGGCTTCCCTGACTACCAGGTTTGTCATAAACAACAATAGACGTCCAGTACGCGACTTTGAGTGATGTTTACCAGATGTTTTCTGGAGCGCTATTTGTGGAGGGAAGGGAGATTTTCCTTCCACCTCTTTTCATGACACCCCAAAATAGAGTTTCTCCTATAACCTATATTGCTAAACCCTCCCAGAGTGCTACTACAAGTGTTTTACTGAAGGCATCTTGATGTGTAGTGACTCCGGAACCACACACTGTTTCCGCTCGAGGGTCTTTCTTGGTACAGGTAGAGCTAAGACCCTGAGCACAGGCTTGTTGCAGAACCTCCCTTCCCTATGACCTAGAAGTGGTCTTTGATGACATCATAATCTATACTCTTGCACCCTGCACTCTGGAAGCGGCCGCCATCTTGAAATCACTCAGCTGATGTCATTCAGGAGTATTTTCCAACACTTTTCTATTTGTAAATGAATGTCACTCTCTCTAGGGAGGCGCTTCTGTTAAGCCAGTCTAGCTGTAAATATAGAAATATTCCGAAAACTTGCACTGTTCAAAGATTACCCAGGGTTCAAAACAAATTATACAGATATAACCGCCGTGAATACTCAAAATATAGAACTCAATTTGTTTAGTTTAAGTTCTTTCAAAGTAATTTGGCACTGAAATAGGCTCCCATAGGTTCTCTTCCTATAGTATTCAGGTTTCCTGTGCATTTTGTTTGGCAAAAAAAACTTATCTGACTTGTTTTAACAAGTTTTTTAACAATGTTCTTGGAGCACACAAACACTTCTACACTCAGATTACAGAATATAGATTACAAAACAAAACAATAATCAGTTGGGCTCTTGTTATTCTCTTCTTTTAATATCACCAGGACCTCCAATCCCTTTTGCCAACGCGTTTCGCCGTGGTAGGGATAACCTACGGCTTCATCAGGGCTGGAAATAATACAAAGTGCATATTTGTCATGATATTCTTAAGCACATCATAATAGTGCCTTAGAGCCCACATTTGTGACAGCCTTGTGCAAAGGGACTATTTAAGCCTACACCATGTGCAACATATTTCAACACATGTAAACCACAAGTGAAAGTTTCTTTCTAGTTCGTGCATATTATTGAAATTATATACAATGCATGTACATTGAGTATTATTATTGACGCTTTTTGCTAACATCCAGTTCATAAAATCGTGACCATAAGATTCAGTTTTTTAGTTGATGCCTGAGTGTATTTATGTCTATGTCACCCGTGTGAAGAGAATAAAGTCATGTCTTTCGACGCGAGTACCTTAAAGCTTCTTAATATAAAGTCCTGCCAGAACCAGGCAAAATAAAAATTCAAATAAAAAGCCTATTGTTATTCTGCAGAATGTATGAGGTAAAGGTCTATCTCTGCATTTTATTTGTTCTTTGCCACAGTATTTTCAACAATAACTCCTACCTTGTTAAGGGTATTTGTCCACAATATCTCCTTATACGTCTTTCTTAAGGTTCACTTAAGTTTCACGATGTATGTAAGTCCCAAATCTAAATCATAATATACCATAATAGGTATACCATGTCAAAAGACTCTCACTATATACTTTAAATTGAAACCCTTGCCGCTCTCCCTTACCTTTCAAACGTAAGGTCGGCGCAAATGTTGAGCTTAAAACAACTATGTGACTGTGTCATCAGCCAAACTCCAATGTCTATTTAATCAGATCCTAGAAGATAAATCCATACATGAACAAATTGTTCCTACTGCTGTCATCGGTTAACTAATATACATCACACATCGTCGGGTAACACGAAAGTGTGCCTACAGGTTATTTTTATTTCCACCTTTATCGTGTATTCTCGTGAGTCGCTGCCTGCCACCATGAAATTACGCTTCCTCCCAAGTCCTAGCGGGAAGAATAAGTAATGAAACACGGGTTACCTCTTACGCACCCTTTTGTGTATTCTTGCACTCAAGTTAAGAGTTAAACATAGAAGCCTTCCATACCTTAAACCTCGTAATCCTCACACCCGAGTACAGGCAAAGAACTGCTCGCTTCCAGGTTCGCGGCAAAATAGTATATGGCCAAAACTGAAGACGGACTTACTCGGCCCCTGTGTGCTTCAGCGCCATCTTAACACGGTGCACTGATTGTGTATGCCCGAAACTAAAAATGAACTCCCCCGGTCCTCGTATATTAAGATGCCATTTTGACATGGGGTGCTAATATCATATCACAAACTAACGATATTTCATTAGCAGAAAAACAAAAACGAAGTATTATTCAATCAGAGTGAAGATTTTGATAGCGATCTTTCTAATGACCTATATTGGTCCATACAGTCAGTATCACCTCAAACAACCATATATTACTTGTGATGAATTCATATAGAGTACCATCATTAATATCCCATTTCTTGTAGTCATGTAGCATAGCGCTACCCAGTATGCCAACCCATGTTTTCTTGCCGCTATTAGTGCATACAAGATTAAAATGCAATTAATGCATAAACCATGCCTCAAACACCTATTATCATCATACTTTATTTCTCTCTTAGAATTTCCCAAAGGTGATGCCCATTGCTTTCCACACTATTTGGGCACCTCCCATGTATTTCGCTTTACTCGAGGGTGACTTGCAGTGTCTTTTGGAATAATGTGAATTCTTTCTAGAGTAGGTCTTTATAACCGGCCTTAGGTATTTCTATCTTAACTTGTTTACATCTTAAGATTCACAATGTTATAAACAGGGTTTCCCTGGTCTTAATTTGTACGCTGCCTTGTTAAATGGTAGCGGCAGTTTCAGTCGATAACCTTTCAAGTATTGCCCGGCGGTAATCGCCTTTTATACCATTCGATGATTAACCAACAAAAGAGGCAGGCGCCGGAGACTGGAAGGCAGGAAACAAAGTTTTATTCCGTCGGAGCAGAACACGTCAGATCGGACAGCAAGGTATCGTCTCGAGGTGCTCTAACTGCATCTCTGAGGCCAGGCCTCTTATACACAAGTTTATTGCTTTATTACACGGTTTATGGTACATGGCACATTCTTGAGATTGCTTTGATACATGAAAGAACATCCCCGGAATCCCCACCTCAAGCTCGTTCTCACACATATCTACAGTAGAAGTCCCCACCCTACCCACAGTAGGAGATGGCTATCACACAGCTGGACATTCCGCTAATTCCCGGGGGTGTGTGCGACTGGTCGGGTCTCAGGGGGTGGGGGCCTTGATCTACTGTAATCCCTTTGATGTGGGGTGTTTTCCCTTACAGTAGGGGCAATAAACTGCATCCGCAGGGCTAGGTGATGGCCTGGGATCGGTTCGGACAATCGGGCACAGTGGAAGGGGGTTATCAAAAGGATGTATGACCATGTATGGGATGAAAGGAGGTGTTGGTCAGGCGCGGGATGTGGTTCCATAGCAGGGTCGCGCAGAAGGAGAGGGTTTATGGCCCATGTATGAGAGAGCGCGGGTGGTCAGCGCGCGGGGGGATGTTCGCAGCGCCAGAGGGACGCGCTGGCGATCGGCAATGAGCAGGGAGAGGGGCCATGGTGCCTAAAATGGCCGCCGTGTGTTTCTGCGTGCGGCGCTGGGGAGAGACAAGATGGCGCAGATAATGTTCAGTTACTAACTAAATTTCCACAGTCTCCTATGTATGCCACCCTCGTACATAGGGGGCAGCTTCAAAATCAATGGGTGTTGCGGCAGAATGCCACCGCAACACCCATTGCCCACCCCTTTCACACTAAGTGTAGCATGAAAGGGGGCCTTATTTACAAGGCAAAGCCCCTATGGCCACATGAACGTCGTTAAAATTCAGCATGCCTCACACTGCCCTACACCCCTCCGGGGGGCTCCTGCTACAGTAGTCGGGATACCTGCCACCGATCGTTGCCCGGGAAGTACCCGGGACGGGTGCTTGAGGCAAGAGTCATTGTACTTGAAGGGGGATAGGAACTCTGCAGAAACACTGTGCACCACCGCCGTGAGCCTTAAACAGTAAGGGCCCCACTTCGCAGCCGTCTGCCTGCTGGCCTATTGAGACCGCGAGGGGGTCACCTGCCCACGGCCGCGTGCCCCAGTACCGGTCTGCTGTGGAGCAGTCCTGAGTGGGCTTTAGGACTGGTTGAACGAACCACCTTGATACCGCCGCAGGAGCGGGTCACTGCGGCCCACGTATTCTCCCAGGCCCGAGCCGCCCCTCCTCACCTACAGATGACTCAAGGATGAGCCATGACTGAAGTAACCTTGGAAGGAAGGAACCTTGTCCCCTGCATTTACTGATTCAGCCCCCGGGCCCCTGCTAGGATCTTCACTGCCACTACTGGATCCACAGGTGGGGGGCCTCAACCTTGTCTGGGCGGCATTGAGACAGACGCACACACCACAGTGGTGCCTCCCTCACCACACTGCCTGCCTCAATTTGGACCGCTGCGGATCACCCGACCTTTTTCGATGAACAGGGGCCGCGATCTCACGCCTTGAAACCTTGCTGCCTGACCTGCACTGTACGCTGTTCCGGACTGGCAAGACTCACTGGGAACCCTCGCTGGCCCTGCTTCACCACATCCCACGGGACTGAGCTCTAGGACTGTGGAGGCTGCCGTTATTTTGCCGCCGCTATTCCCCACAGAAGTGGTACCTCTACCTGTGCCCCGTGGAAACCGTTCACTATTTCTGATCAGGGGGTTTTCTCCCAGTCATCCCCTCCTTGTCCTAGCCAGACACTCCACCAGTTCCTTGCGGCCCCCTTCAATTACTACCTGCCCGAAGCTGGTCATCCCCTCACTGTGCTCCCTGCTTTGCCGCTGCTACTTTGCCAGGATGGGCAATGATACCCAGAAGAAAATGGACCAGTGCACGACCGCCTCATCTGGCGATATCGTGAGCCCTCCGGATGGGGTTGGGTCTGCTACCTCCGCCACCGGCCTTCCAAAGTTCGGCAAGGTGAGAATGGATTTTGCACTCTTCCATCAAGACTTCTGCAACGCCACGGCACGAATCACAGACGCAAAGTCTCGGATCTCCTCAGACGAAGATGATATCTCAACCCTTAGAAGCCAGGTCTCCACCCTGCTCAATCCAATGGCGGAACTCCACAGGCGCGCAGAGAATGCCGAGAACTGCTCCTGTTGCTACAACATCCGCCTAATTGTAGTTCCAGAGAGAGTGGACTGGGCCGATCCGCAGCGGATGGTAGAGCATGTGGAGCACTCAATCAAGTCCTGGATGCCAGCTGATTGCCTGTCCCCGTGGTTTTCTATCGAAAGAGCGCACCTGGTCCTGATCCCTAAGCCTCCACCCGTGGCCTCACCTCGGGCCATTATAGTTTGCATTCTCAAATACTGAGACAGGGACGCCATTCTCAATGAGGCCCGGCAGCATCCTGACCTTTGGTGTGTGCAGAGACACCAAAGTCCTTTTTTTCCAGGACTACACCCACAAGGTCCAACTGCATAGGGGCTCGTATGCGGAAGTTAAACAAACGCTGAGGGCAATGTGACTCCAGTACCGCCTGCTATTCTCCGCACGACTTTGCGTCATCCACCTCAACAAGTCTCATTTCTTTGAGACTCCGGACTCCGCTTGGTAGTGGCTGATGGAAGAACACCCGCTCCATGGACCTGCCTCCACCTCCTTTCAGCACCAGAGGACATCTAAGACCCAGGGGTCAGAGACACAACCAAAGCCTCATCCGGAGTCGCACCCGGTCGTGGAGGGGCTCTGGACAGGACCTGTGGCTCTCGCCCATGGAGTCCCTCCGAGAGCAGTCGCAGTCCCCATTCAACCAGGCATTGTATCCTGCTCCCGATGTGGAAGGCGGTGGGGATGGAACTGCTGGACAACTCGTCACACCGCCTAGTCTAGCTACTGTCCACACAGACACGGACCCGTCCCGCATTCCCGCCATATGACTGAGGCCAGCACCTATTGCTTGTACACTTTCCTCATTGCCCTGCAGCTCCATCCCTGGCCAAAGCTCCACTTTAGCTCCACTTTAGAAACTCCATTGGAGAACCTGATTTAGATAGCACGTTGGTTCCATCGGAGTATCTGTGGAACAACGCCCGCCATCTAACCGAATGGACCTGGACTCTTGGTCTCTGTGAAGTATGGAGATCCTGGCAGCAACACTTCACACATCTGTCAGCAACCCACCACACCCATTCCCGGAAAAACCTTCCCTTTCTTCTCACCCTTGACTGTCAGTTATTGACCCAGATTTTATCCAGCGGATTTTCAGACCACTCCTCTTTGCTGCTCCAACTTGGGCAGCGTCCCATATAGCGTTTAAATGCAGGGTTTCTCCAGGACAAGGTATTTGTCCACTTCCTCGGGTCTGAACTCTAGGACTACTTTCACAACAATGAAGGCTCGGGTACACACGCAGGCACCCAATGGGCTGCAAGTAAAGCGACCCTACAGGTTGCCGCCAGGAGTTATGTTAAAGCCTGGGAACGCAATCGCTCTGCTCTTATCACTCGACTAAAAGCCCAGGCACTGCTCTTTGAGCAACAATTGGAGTTCGACTCTCAGGCATGGATCACTTGACAGTTAAGTCTTGTCTGTGAAGACATCCGATTACACTCTATCGAGGCACCTAAGCACCTCTGGCGGGCCACGGCGGCCAGGATCTATGGCTGGGGTGAGAAAAATGGGAAATTGCTCTACTGGTTGCTCTCCTGTCAACACGCCAATAGGATTCCCCCACAAATACTAAACGGCAGCTGCTGTCCCAATAGACCCTCATTGAGATAGCCCAGGCCTTCGCCCACTACTATCGTACATTGTACGCCCGCCTGGTAGATAGGAGCACAGCTGTGCCCGGATCTTTCCTTGGTTCTGTCTCCCTTCCGAGGCTGCCAATATCAGACGACCATCTGCTAGATGAACCGTTGATGGCTGAGGAAAACGGAGATGCATTGTCCGGCACGGCACCGCGTACAACCCCGTGCCCGGATGGCTATCCCAAGGAATACTATGCTGCATTCCAGGAGACCCTCATCCCCCATCTTTCAATGCTCTACAAGGAGGGTTGCCACATCAGGTCCTTCCGGCTGGAATTGGCATCCGCCACTATTGTTGCAATATCTAAGACGCAGCCCCCATCCACAACATGCATGGCCTATCGACTGATCTCGCTCCTTAACTGGGAGGTCAAGATCTCCACATCCGTATTAGTGAACAGGCTCAAACAGGTTATAAATGGGCTGGTGCAACCTGACCAATGTGGCTTCATGCCGTCCCGCAGCACGAGACACTGTATCCGCTGGCTCCATGTGGCCCTTGCCCACCACCACCACCGACTCCTACTCGATCTAGCCTTGCTTCTCATCGACTTTGAGAAGGCTTTTGATGTAGTGGACTGAAAGTACCTCCACTTGGTGCTGGCACTTGCAGGTTTCGAGCCAAAGTTCCAGGGCATGATCCTGGTCCTATACTCCAATCTCACTTCCTGGGCCGGGTCAATGGTGTCCTCTTTTAAGCTTTCGCCATAGAGCAAGGGTCCAGACAGACTTGACCACCTCAGAACCCGCTGGGAGAGTTGGGTGGGACCTGTGGAGGACAAGGACTGGCAGGATGCACTGATGGCTCCCTGAGAACTTACCACCTCCTCCAGACTCCGACTCGTTCAATCCTGCTATCTCTACTTTGCGTACCTCTCCCCAGCCCGCTTGTGCAGAGCGGGCCTGTGCCCAACTCCTGCATGCCCTCGATGCGGAGTCAACCCTGCAGGCTTCTACCACATGGCATGGTCATGTACAGCAATACTCCAATACTGGACCAAGGTGAATCTTGAGCTGTCAGGGGTGCTGGGATGGGAAGTCCCCCTCTCTCTGATATTGATTCTCTTTGGGGTGTTCGAGGGCTCTGTGGGTACAAGGGCAGAAAGGGCCTTAGGTACGGCCCTTCTGGTGGCAAAAAGCTATATAGCTGCGCATTGGTTGTCTCCTAGGCCCCCCACCCTGTTGAAGTGTAGATGGGTAGTTGACTGGTGTGTGCAGCAGGAGCGAGTGGTGTATGAAGCCCGAGGCTACCCCCAGAAGCATGGGCGGGTGTATGGAAAATGGCTGTGTCAGCTTGCTAAGTTGTTTATGAAGTGGTCTCTGTGGCAATTCTCCTGTGTACCATGATATATTTGCGAGATGGCTCTGCTCTGCAAGGTGAATATACCATATTCTGTACTATCCTTTTTGGGTGCTATGTGTTCATCCTAGCCTGTTTTGCTGGCCGAAACTCAATAAAGTTCAAGACAAGGGGAATTCAAACTCCCTATAAACCCCTAGTATATAACAGGGCAGGTAGGTTTAGAAGCCTGGTAGATTTCCCACAATAGAGTGTGCACTGGAGTGTTGCCTGCTGTCATTTAAAGGGCAGCCCTGCTTTGCAGACTGCCTTTAAAAGTAAATTATATGAAAATTCGACTTTGGAATTAAAGGTACTTCCGAAGTAGTAACCAACCTGATTTTTACATATATGTCACCCCTAAGGTCTCCCCCATGTGCCCCAGGTGTCGGGTGCCATGTAAATAAAGCAGTTGAGGAATGAAACTAAAATACATATTTACCATTTCATACATGGATATGCCTGTCTTACAACAGTATCTGTAAATGTCACTCCCAAAACTGCAAGACCATTATTATTTACATCTTTTCACATTTTTCATACCATGCCTCACTGTGGGTGAAAAACCATGGACAAGAAGAACGCAGCCCAAGCGATTTTCAGATGTTGAGATTAATTCAAACGCCCTTTTGCTGATGCTGATGGTTGAATGAAGGCATCCTTGGGGTACCAGTGACATGGGCTTGGTTCAGATAATGTTTGCTAACATATGTGTGTGGCTTCTTCAAATATCTTTCAAGTCATGACACTCCTGCAGTGTCTCCATCGCCATTGTCAGGGGAGACCCTTTTCAGGGGGTGTCGCGCATCATGCAGTGTCGATGCGCACCCAAGCTCACTCACCGTAGTCCTTCTAGCGAGCAAGTAGCTCATCGTCCTCAAACTAGAGTCTCCTTAAACATCCGAACAATCAACCCTCTCATTTGTCTGTCCCTACAAACATTTGCAGTCTAGTACCCTTTTTTCTAATGTACCTATTGTTGACATAAAATTGTATATTTCTGGGACACCATAATATTTAGTAGTGATTCTATTTTTTAAAGTGTGTTTCCTGTATCAGAACTGTAGGAAAGTGTCCTTCTTGAATGGTGGACGTCTTGCTCTGGATGCTGTGATTTTAGAACTGAAAGCGCACTGGAGCCCGCTAACTAGGCCCCAGCACCACTGCTCTTTACCTCAAAGTAATGTGAATTGGTACACCCAATTGGCAAAGGTACTTTAACACCCCCTAGTTTATGGTACCAGAGGTACCCAGGGCAAGGGTGTTAAAGGGGTTAACAGGGCTGCTGCGCTATTTGTGCCACCCTGAGTGACCCGAGTAAAAGTAAAGACTACAGGTCTGCTATCACAGACTGGATGAACAGCTTCACTGCTCTAGAATGACTCTGTACACACCATGTGGTGCAGGTTCCCTCACTGCCCTTAATATAAGTAAGAGTTAAAAATGGGGTCTCTAGTTGGCAACAGTTTGCACCTTTGTCCAAGTAGGGACCCTTCTTCCTAGTCAGGTTAAGGGGCATACACTTCTAAAATAACCCCTGCTCACCCCCTTTGTAGATTGGCACGAGCAGACATATTTAGGCAGTGTGTAAAGCATTTGTGCACACATATAGTAATACAGTGAAAACACTACAAATGGACATCACACCAGTTTGGAAAATAAGTAATCTTTATCTAAACTAAACAAGACCAAAACAACAAAAATCCACAATACAGTAACCAAAATAAACTTCTTAGAAGGTAAAAACAGTTCTGTCCATAGCAAACGATAGATGAGACACTTTCAACACAAAGTACCTTGGATGCAGGGAAGGTGATGCATCGGTTCCGTATGCGCATGGAAGGTGATGCGTCGGTTCCTTACTCCAGGGGAGGTGATGCGTTGGTTCCTTACTGCTACGCAGGGAAGGTGATGCATTAGTTCCTTACTGAAGAGGAGGTGAGGCTTTGGTTTTTTACTGTGCACGGAGGTGATGCATCGGTTTCTTACTGCGGCCCCAGTGTTGATGTAGACTTGGCACCCGTATGAGATGCATGAGGATAGGGGATGCAGCAGTTCTCAATGCGGCAGTGGCAATGGTGCTGAGATGGTTTCTCCAGCCATGGTCCTACGATGCATTGGTTCTTGCAGTTGCACAGAATCGGTGCAGTGATCTCAGACTCCGTAGACCGGTGCACTCGATGCAACATGCAGTGGTTTCTCAAGCCGAAGTCAGGTGCGGATGTGTCGCGCTTTTTGTCATTGCGTTACGTTTAAAGCTCCCAACAGTAGGAATAACCTCCAATAAGCCCAGAACAGTGACAGGCACCTCATAGCAGGTCAGAACTCCCAGCAAGGAAGTTCAGGGGAGCTGAGGTGAAGTCTTTATATCTCTGAGACTTCAAAAACAGGAGGTAAGCTCTACCTCAAGCCCTTGGAGATCTTCCTCAAGCAGGTGACACAGCACACAGCAAAGTCCTTGTCCTTTCTTTGGCAGAAACAGCCACTGCAGGCCAACCCCAGACAGCACACAGCAAATGGGGCAGTGCTTCTCTTCAGTTTCTCCAGCTCTTCTCCTTAGCAAACGTTCCTCTTGAATGCCAGAAGTAATCTAAAAGTCTGGTGTCTGGGCCCCACTTTTTATAGCACAAATTCCTTTGTTCTCTGGTGGCAGAGAAGCTCTTTTCCCAGCCAAAACCAGTTCTGTCACTCTGGTGCAGCTTCCTGGCAGGAGGTGGAGACAGAATTTTCCAAGGCAGACCAAAACCATTCAGGTTTGAATGAAATCTCCCCCTACTCTGAATGCAGCCCAGGTCTATTCAGCCCAGCCCTGACTCACCCTGGAAAGGCAGGACACACCTCACGCCCGCAAGTGGCTGTCTGAACAGAATGTACATCCCCAGCCCCTGTCACTCCACAGCCAGACAATCAATACACAAACTTAGCAGAGGCACACTGGATGGCTAAGCAAGAAAATACCTACTTTCTAAAAGTGGTATTTTCGAACCCAGAAGGTAAAAATCATCCTTACTAAAAGATGCATCTTTAGATTCTAAGTTCAGGCATTCTAAACTTCATTTTCCCATCTTGTTCCCATGGGCAGTTATACTTATAAGATGCTATAAGTAAACTCCCCAGTCTATCCTCCAGGACAGGTAGCTTTTCAATAGTAAAAATAAAACTGGCAGTATTTCACTATCAGGACATGCCACACACATCAGGGCACATCCTACCTTTCATATACACTGCACCCTGCCCACAGGGGTACCTTGGGCCTACCTTAGGGGTGACTCGCATGTAAGAAAAGGGAAGGTTAGTGCCTGGCAAGGTGCACTTGCCAGCCCGACATGGCAGTCCTAGACTGCACACCGACACTGCATTGGCAGGCCTGAGACCCCTTAGCAAGGCTGCTTGTGTGGGAGGCAGAATCAGTGCCGCAAGCCCACTAGCAGCAGTTAGTTTATAGGCCTTGGGCACATACAGTGCACTGTACTAGGGACTTATCAGTAAACCAAATAAGCCAATTATGGAAACACTAATCCATGACAACAATTTACAGAGGGAACACTTGTACTTTGGCACTGAATAGCACTGACAAAGTGCCCAAGGCATCTAGACCAGCAAAAAGGAAGTCCAACACACAGCAAAATAACATGAGGCAAAGGCAAAAATACAGAGGAAACCCACGCCAAGGATGACAGGTCTAACAGTAAAGTCACCCCTAAGGTAGGCCTCCTCTAGCCCAGGAGGCAGGGTGCATTATATTAATGGTGCAGACATATATGTGCAAGCATATATATCTCGACATTAACCTTGCCATTCAAGTTTACTGTAAGGGAACGGCAGTTCATAGAATACTGTGAGCTGGCTACCGGGCAAACCCTAAACAGTCAGCTCCATTATGGTACCACCAAATTTTGTCATGTTTGGTATCAAAGACTGTGCTTTTTCACCAAGACATGATTCTCTTATCAAGGGTAAGCTGACATGTACTCAGGTGGTATCCTTAGAGGTTACCGCCTAGATGCCTCAGTCTTCCTGTGCTATTGGTGCTTTTTGGGCCATTTTTGCCGGCAAGACCGAAGTCTTACCTCCTACTGGGAAGTGCTATCACTCCCAGAGGACGAACGCAGAAGGCCTGCGCAGGAAGGAGGTCACACCTCCGCCAACCCATAATGGCTAATCAATGATCCATCAGGGCGATGAGCCTCAAAGGTTTTCACTGCCTCTGATATGTAAGTGACTTGTGACCCACAAATGACAAAGACTCTCCCTGCCCTGAGGCACTTGTGTAGGTGGGCAGCTGGGAAAATTAGCCAGTCAGGAGGAGTTCACCTCCTGAAGGCTAGCCACATCCCTAGTATGGGAAAGCTGGACTGTCCAGCCAAAGATGGGTAGTGCCATCTTGAAAAGTCCCCAAAATTGTGGGTTCTGGGTAGTTAGGTGAAGTACACTCCCCAGATGTGGTCACCTCAGGGGCAAATTCACTGCAGGCCTAGTAGCCCATTGGTCACTAGCCCTCACGCCCCTAAACACCTCCTAAATCCAGGATTTAAGTGGAACACTTGACACCAGAACGCCATATCTGCTCTCAAGAAAGAAGGACAAACAATAGACCTGTGTCAGCACAAGGCAGGACTCCACAAAGACAAGGGGCGGAATTCTGCACCTGTGGCAGCCCCCTTTCACTCACTGGATTATGACTTGTCCTGGACCAGAGACCAGTTCCAAAAGGAAGGTGAACCCCTCTGCAACCAAAACGTTTCACCCAAACTTCCTAGGACTAGAAGAGCTTGTCACCTGCAGTCGGCAGGCACAAACCACACTTACAAGATCCAAGAAGGACAGTCAACCGGGTTCCGTCGAGGACCAGCCCAAAAGTAACTGGTCAGGTGCCTTCTGGGAAGTGTAGTCCTGAACCTCAGCAAGGCTCAGCCCTCTACAGCTTTCCCAAGACTCGTGGAAGAAGATTTGCTTCTTTGCTGCATTTACCGTGACCAAGGTTTGTTGCTGGTCCTGCTGACTACCGACTACATTACTTGACGCTCCAAAAAGAGGGAATCATTCTGCATCATGAATCTCCAGCTTCTGTGGCGCGGTTGCCGAGTATTTGGATCCTAAACTTGTCTGTGTTAGCATGCCTGGTGAATCCAGCTGCTGCAGCTCCCTTTCAACACCACGGATAGCCAGGTACACCTCTGCACCCACGATGCCGGTTCGACCAGCTGCCTCGAGTTGTCGGTAACAAAGGATTTGGGCTGCATACTCACCCAAATCAGCTTCTCTCCAGCAGTCTCCACCATGAACCGAAGCACCGAGACTGCCCTCCTCGCCACCACCGATGACATCCACTCCCTCCTCGACCAGGGCGAAGCCACGGCCTTCATCGTCCTGGACCTTTCTGCGGCCTTCGACACCATCTTCCATCGCACCCTAAGGAGAAGACTCCATGACGCTGGCATCCACGACAAAGCCCTGGACTTAATCTGCTCCTTCCTCACCGGCCAAACACAGCGGGTCAGACTACACCGTACCTCAGAACCTACAGAGATCAGCTGCGGAGTGCCCCAAGGCTCTGCCCTGAGCCCACCCTCTTCAACGTCAACATGGCCCCACTCGCAACCATCATCAGAAACTACGGACTCAGCATCGTCTCCTACGCTGACGACACCCACCATATACTCTCCATCACCAACGAAACAACAGTCACCAAGACCGACTTTCACAAATGGATGAAAGCCGTCGCAACCTGGATGAGAGACAGCTGCCTCAAGCTCAAATCAGACAAGACAGAAGTCCTCATCCTGGGATCCACCCCCTCTGCTTGGAATGACTCCTGGTAGCCCGCTGCACTGGGAACACCGCCATACTCACGGACCACGCACGCAACCTCTGCATCATACTGGACTCCGCGCTCACTATGAAATGCCAAACCAAGCTGTCTCCTCGTTTTGTATCAACACGCTCTGCCTGCGCCGAAAGACCTTCAGATGGATCCCTGCCAAATCCAGAAAGATGGTCACTCATGTCATCTTCAGCAGCAAACTCCAATACGACAATGCACTCTATGCCAGTGTCACCCAAAAACTCCTCCGGAAGCTCCAGAATGTTCAAACTGCAGCAGCGAGACTTGTCCAAAATATCCCCCATCGCTGCCACATCACACAACAGTTGCATGAACTCCACTGGCTCCTAGTCGAAAAAAGAATAACCTTCAAGCTCCTCACCCACGCATACAAGGCCCTCCACAATGCTGGACCAGCATATCTAAACCACTGCCTCTCATTCCACACACCCAACAGACCCGTCTACTCTGCACAACTGCCACTGGCCAACGTCCCATGAATCAGCAGGACAAGAACCAGAGGAAGATCTTTCTACTACAGTGCTGCCAAGACCTGGAACACCATGACCCCCGCCTCAGGCAACCCCCATTGATGTCCCAGTTCAGGAAAGACCTCAAGACCTGGCTCTTCCAATTAACCCAGCGCCCAGACGGATCTGAAGCTCCCCCCCAGCACCGTGAGACACTCATGGGTGAGTAGCCATGCTTTACAAACCCCTCATTGATTGATTGATTGACTGATCCCTTCCTCCAGGTCCCCCCAGCAGCTGAGCCCGAGGACTACAATCCTGTGAGCGTCGGAATCCAGGTAATTCCTCATGAGGTTTGTATCCCCTTTGACTGGACTGTGCACATTCTGCCACACTCCAGCAATGGGATACATGGTGCCCCAAAGCATAACCCCTCATATGTCATGCATGTGTATTACACTGCACATGTTTTCTGAGCATTTGTACCCACTTGCAGCAACATATTTGGGGATATGTGCAAAGCCAACAATGAGGCCTCTGCGGTAGCAGCGGCTACATTGTAATACGGTGGGCAGAGCTTTCCCGGCCTCTGCGGTTGGTATCGAACTGTGGCCTCGACGGTCAGATGGGCTATCCAACCGGCATCATAATAAGGCCCAAAGTTCCCAACAACCACCACCCTCCACCCCAGCACCATTACTCACCACTTGCTCACTCTCACCATGGACACTGCACAGGTCTCTGGAGAAGTGTGGCTCAATGATTAGAGCAGCAGACCCTGATGCAGAGATCTAGCCTGGGACCAGGGTTCAATTCCCCACCTCGGCGGGTCTTGGGCTCAAAAATTCCACGGACCTGATAATTCTCTCCTCGGTGCCTATTCCAATCATGGAGTCCCACTCTGCAACTCTGGGCAGTAGCTTGCTTAATCTCCACAATGTTAAGGATGCCTGGCCTCCACCTTGGGTGTGCCCAGGAGTGGACGCCTCACAGGGAAAGCCAGGATGGGTTCCACAGCGGTATTCATACAAGCGCCTTGAGACCCTTGCGGGTGAGTAGTGCGCTATACAAGTATCAATTTTACATTTACATTTACCTCCTAAAATTCAGAAACTCACAAATCACATTACTTCCAGAACAAACTGCATCCTTGGGGCCATATTTATCAAAGTGTTCAGTTGTCCTTGCATCACGTAAGGTAACCCAAGGGCAACGCAGCACTAAATTCAGTCTTACCAAGCCGCGGAAGGCAATCTTGCATGGTCCTGAGAGGCTTGGTAAATCTGGAGCAACACCAGACAGAACAAGCCACTGCCTTGCATTGCTCTGCCCCGGGGAGGTGTTTCAGGGGTGAAGTGTGGGTGTTCTCACGGATCCACCCATTGATTTTGGTGCATTCCCATATTTATTGACTATGACTAGTAGACATGGGACATGGGACATGGGAATGCACCAAAGTGCCAGGGAAGGCTTAACAAAGAGAAGTAACTTTATTTCTCCTTGTTGTCTATGCTTGCTGCATTCTACAGCACACGTAGAAACAGGAAAACACCTCAGAGAATTGTTTTTGTGCAGGAAGGTGTACCTCCCTGCACAAAAACAATCCCTTCTGCAAGGCAGGCACCCTTGCACCCTAGTCAGGCAAAGTGTGCCAGTGCAAGGAGAGGACTGGAATTGTCATATAATGTTAAATACGACGTATTCCTGTCCTCTGCCTTTCAAGTTGTACAGCACAACGCAGAAAGGTGTCTTGCTGCATTGCATGAAACATTGATAAATCTGCCCCTTAGTTTAGGACCCTCCATGGCCAACATGGATCGTGTTTTCCGCCAACATACATTCTTACATATTTCACCTCTGGACATCATTGCTAAGAGAAGGCAAAACAAAGAAAAGAAAAAATCAAACATTTTAGCAGCTAGCTACATCTGCCCTGGTTCCTATAAGCTAAAAAAGCGATATTGCATTTGAACTTTTCAAAGTTTTAGACAATATCTAGTCACTTGTGTGTCAGCATGTCATTGAAAGTGTTCTTTCAGCTTGGGTTTTGTGACATTTTGTAATGTCAACCATCAGAGTCAAAAATAGAAATTATGTGAAGGGATTCACACTGGAGTTGTGCAGTCTCAAAAGCCTGGTCCAGGAATATCTTGAAAGGACACACCTCCTGAGGTTTATTGGATGTTCTGCACAGGCTTGCATCAAAAGCCTTCTCTCGTGCTAAAAAGTATTGGAAAAACTGATCGGTGTTTCATTCTTGCCATGAACCTGAGGTGTAACCCTGGGGAACCTGATGCTTTCGGGTCAATGAAAATTTACTTTCAAAATTCTCAGCTTGGATTTTTCTTTTTGACTAACAACAAAGTAAAAAACTAAAGTAGTTTTGTCAGTCAAAAGAAGTGCCCACTCCCTGCAGATTATTCCTTCAGGCACAGTTCTCCAAGTCTTCATTGTTAATATTGACTTGGTTCTGTGATCCTAGCTCTGAATTTACTGAAAGCGGCTAGTTCAGCTGCAGACACCTTTACTTCTCCCTTATTATCATACACTTGTTAAACAGAACCCTCTAAGGCCTGATTTTGTTCTCGGTGAACGGGTTACTCCATCACAGCTAAATCAGGCCCGTTATGTCCACACAATCCACTTTCCTCACTTGAATTGCGTTACCTGTGTGCGTCTTTCAGTTGGCTTTCCTGAGTATCAGGTGTATCATTTACAACAGCATACATTCAGTACACGACTTTGAGTGATGCTTACCTGATGTTTTCTGAAGCGCTATTTGTTGGGGGGGGGGGAGATTTTCCTGCCACCTCTTTCCATGACACCCCAGAGTAGAGTTTCCTCTATAACAAATATCGCTAAACCCTCCCAGAGTACTACTACAAGTGTTTTACTGAAGGCACCTTGATGTGTAGTGACTCCTGAACCACACACTGTTTCCTCTTAAGTGTCTTCCTTGGTACAGGTAGAGCTAAGACCCTGAGCACAGGCTTGTTGCAGAACCTACCTTCCCTATGAACTAAAAGTTTTCTTTGATGACATCATAATCTATACTCATGCACCCTGCACTCTGGAAGCGGCCGCCCTCTTAAAATCACTCAGCTGGTGCCATTCAGGAGTATTTTCCAACATTTTCCATTTGTAAATGAAAACCACTTTCTCTAGGAAAAAAAGTAAACACAAGGAGATGATGGACGGACTGCTGAAACTTTTCAGACATTCACCACCAGTCACAGATCTGGGTTGAATCCATCATCGTTCTTTAGCTCACTTCGCCACCCCAGTTCAGACACATCTATATGCGGAACAGTCCAGCTCGAACAGCCAAATATTGTACTGTTCAAAGATTACCCAGGGATTAAAACAAATCACACAGGTGTAACCTCTGTGAATACTTAAAATATAGAACATCATTTATTTAATTCAGGTCCTGCCGGAGTAGTTTGGAACTGAATTAGGCTCTCATAGGTTCTCTACCTGTAGTATTCAGATTTCCTCGTAATATATTTGGCAATTGTTGGATTCTTCTGTACATTCTTTGGGCATCTGGAGTCTCCACATGCCGGGAGAATGCTTAGAAGTCTACGGGGGGAGGAATTCTGGAATGGGAGGAGTAGTGGTTGGTGTGCCCTTAGGAAGCAGTGTGTTTTTGCCCATCTCCTGCTGACTTGAATAAAGTAATCCTACCCTATCTGGAGTCCGCACATCTTTACACTGGCGATGAGTTGCCAGTCAGCAGGACTCCCATGCATAAGACGAGTCATTACCCACCAGCTGTTTCAAGCCACGTGTTTCAACTTCCAAGTGTTTCTACGGCAGAGCTGCAGGCCTGACAAACAACCACTGTCTTCAAGTCGTGGTGCGTCTGTGTGCACCATAGTAAGGTACTGTGAATCGTTTTCTTTACTTGAGAAATCAGACCATTTGGCTGGTTTCCAGCGCGCTCTCAGCTGTTGTCCTTGGGTCACTACACGTCACCACGCTAACGTCACAAGCATGGTGGACATTTTTCATCTATGCTGATTTCGGATATCCGCAGAGCGGTACTGTTCGGTACTGTTTTATTTTCATATGTTGATATCCTATTTCTCTTCTCTTTTAATGATTATGCATTGTTACTATTATCTATTCGGTATAGACCCTCTTTTTTATACCCCTTCACTATACAGTGTTTTATTTTGCCTTTTCCTCAGATAACAATATTTAGAAGCAACCGGAATGCCACGTTATCCGCCTGTCTCATCGCAGCCTAAGAAGAAGATGGGAGTGTGCACTGTCTTCTTATGATATTGTTAATGTTCTATGTATTGTGATGTATTAACATTCTTTAAAGGGCTGTGCTGGAGCAGGATTTTCTGATGAAAATCTATTGGGTTTTTAAGCTCTGGTTTGTCTATTTGTCATAATTAAATTACTAATTAATAATCACTAATTATTTGTTTTGTGTATATGTTTAAACTTACCAACGTACTAATGAGAAGAAAACCGACACGAGGGAATGCTTTCGTATTGCTATTTAATAGATGTGCATGTTTTTATTAAATAAACGTTGCTGAGTGCTGTTTATTTTAAAGCACGAAACGCTTTTTGAATTAATGCTTTTCTGTGTTGCAAAAGCTAGATAATTACATACACATAAGGGTATTAGTGGGGTTAACACTGTTTAATCACTATGCTGTGGTAACGTTGTTTTTGTCTCTTTTAATTAAGATGGTTCATTTTGGCCTAACAAAAAATGTCCGCCGTTTGCAGCCTGGCCTCGAGTGAAAGATTTGTGATGAGAGGGCCTTGCTGAATATGGTTGAATCATCTGACCACAGTCTTCGCCTGGTTAAAACTTTCCGTGAGGACAGTAGCAGTACTGGGCAAGTCTCCAAGAACCAAGAAATGTTTGAGTAACCTTGGAGGACAAAGGAGCCATAAAGAATGAACTGAATGGACTCTGAAGTCATCGTGTTAGCACTGAGGAAATGTGGATGTTAAAGGATACAAAATTTTTAGTTCCTGTTCTGTCTTTTTATTTTTGTGATTTTTCCTGAGCGGAGATTTTCCAAATGTAGCGATGCTACATCCTTTCCTGCTCGCTCTGCTCAGCGGTTCGGCGGACGTGTAGAACATTTAATGTTTCTTTAATATTGCAAGTTTCATTATAAATATTGTTAGCCTAGAGAGGGTGGGAGGCCACTTTGCCACTTCTTCCCAAACCTGCGTTGGTGAGGACCGATGCTGTGAGGACGGTGACTCGGGAGACTTCTACTAAGAGACTTGTCCTGATGACCCATTCTGACATTTAGCTAGAATAGGTCATTATGAGAAAATGATTTATTCTGATTAATTTCTTTTGACTAATTTTAGATAAAGAATCATAATTTTAAATACGGTGTTGGTGATTATTTCTTGTCAATTATTGAGTACTCTATTTGATTATTGTTGTATAGATTGTTTAGATTATGACAATTACAATAACTAGGTCTTATCGACCTCAGTGTAGATGTGGGGTGTTTAGGAGTTTTCTTTCCACAGGTTCAGTGCTGGTGGAGTATTTGAGTGTATGTTAGTGAAATGGGCCCTAGTGTATGGTGAGTGTATGTGCGTGTAACTGTGAAATTACTCTATCCGTGGAAGTAGGGAGATTTTGTACACCCCAATCCGCATCAAGTTCCTGGTAGCAGAGTGAGGATGGTTATTGATGATTGTCTTTATCTGATTAGATTGCTTGTACATTAGCTTATTGATTATTGATTATTGATTGATGTTGGTATATGTACTAATACTATATGTTGGAGTCGTCATGTTGAGTTATATGTAGTGCTTCTGGAACTTGGGAGCTAGTAGCAGTTCCGTAGTAGGGCAGAGGGAAGTATATGCTGCTCTCGGGAAAGACGGGATTGTTGGTCCTGTATGTATGCAGGAAAAAGAAAACGTGTGACAATCGAAGTTGCGCGTCACATTGTCTGGGTTCGGAATCAGTGACATTGTCGTATGTTACTATTAGAAATATTTCTGGTATATAAGGAGTGCGTATGGTAGTGAAGGTTATCTGTGAAACTCTGGTTTTAAGTCCCAGGGATTCGTAAGGTTTGCCGTTAAAGCTTATCGCGGGAGAAGTAATAGGTATTCTCTGAGCTTGTTTGAGAAACTGGGTAGAGGTGAGCTGCTTGGTTAATGTGTGTTATAATTCTGTAGTAGAGCAGATTGTTCGCTGTTCTCGGGAAAAGCAGGATTCTGTGTGTATGTACTATATTTTCTTGTATGAATGTGCGTGAATGCTCATATTTAGTTGATTGTAAGACTCTTTGGATAAGCCCTAGAGGAAACAATTAATGAATGTATGTTAGAAGGGCAGAGTAGAGGGATGTGCTACTGTGTCAACGGGATTCTTGTGAAATAGATTTTCTTTACTATTCTGTGGTTAGCGAAGCAGACAATGGAGATGTTTATATGTTGTAACTAATAGATTTTGTGAAATTTGACACGGAGTCTACTGAGAAATTTTGTAAAGGAGGGGTAGACGAGTGACAAGAGACAGGAGACAGAAGCGACTGCAGCGACTGCTGACATCAAACAGACCGCGCTCTGATTGGATATTAGATCAGAATAGTGCTCGTGCTGAGATTGGTGCGTTGGTGTGAGTCGCGCAAGGATTGGTAGAGCTATTCTAGTGACGTAAACGCTTCAGGATTGGTGCGTTAGTGTGAGTCGCGCTGTTATTGGTTGAAAAAATCATATTGTGCAGTTGTATTACGGAAGGGATTAGAGAGTTTTGGTAAACGTTAAAATGTATTACCAAGAAGAGAAAAAGAAAAAATCTTTGTTCAGAAAGATTAAAAATTGGTTCGACAAGGATAAAGATGTTAAAACGAGAGAGGGTGAATTGTTACCTCCATCGAAAACGCCTGCATCCTTCATGGCTGCAAGATATGGGTATCATACCTGTATATGGTTGGAAAATTGGGTTAGGTATACCAAGGAAGATGGAGTTTTAGCATTTCCAGAACATGGTTCATTTAATCTGGCCGTGTTGAAAAATTTACGGGAAAAGATGTTATGTCTTGACCCAAGACCAAGGCCGACACAGTTCGAGGCTTTAGTGGAATGGGAAGAAGAAGTGCATGAGCGAGAGAAACAGAGGTCTGGAGGCAACTATAGGTATATGTTCGGGAGGAGACATGGTCGTGAAACTCATCATGATCGAATGACGAGATGGCGAGATGCTAGTATGTCAGAGGGATTATATCCTATGAGAACAGTTGAAGAGGGAACAGAAAGGGTTCCTGAGGCAGAAGTGAGAAGATATGGAGTTAATGAATATGAGGATGAGGTTTTAAATGACATGATTTACAAAAGACCACCTCCATATAGACCAGAACCAGAAGAGAGTACACCAGTTGTTTCTCCGATAAGAGATACAGTGCGTATCATTGAGACAGAAAATGTGACACCTGAGTTAAGAAGTGGTAATCCTTTCAGGGAAAGAGAGAATAGAAGCAGTGGCGAAAATACAAGAGAATTAGCCAGAACTACATCAGAGTTGACTGAAAAGATCAAAGAACTGACAAAGAATCTAGACGCTGTTACGGTACCCGTAACCATAGGTCCGGTTATGCCTGTTTTTGATAAGCAGAGGACGGGTGAGAATGGTTTGGTTATTCCATATGTTGGGAATAGATTGACAAGTTTGGCTGGTCCTTCAGGAGATTCAGGAAAAAGGGCAGGAAAATCCAGACATGACACATGTAGTGAAGGATTAGAGGTACAGTCTAATTCAGGACTGGATGCTGGTGAAGCTAGTTGTTCAGGGATGCCAATTTTAGAACCGCAGAAGAAAGTGGTTCCAGTGAGAAAATCTACTGAAATAACAGCTGAAGATTTGAATGAATGGATGAAAGTTCTTCAAAAGAGGGATAAAGATTCACAAGCAATTGATGTTGCTAGGTTACGTGTAGAATTAGAAGAGCTTGTTGCAGGGACAGTTCCAACAGAAATTCTAAAAAATCATCATGATGGTGAATTATTGTTTATGTGTAAAAATATCACCTGGAGAGCGAGAAATACACATGACAGATTAAGAGCAATAGCAAATGACTATGGAGTTGACATTGATAAAGTGAAAGTTTTGCAGAAGTCTTACAGGATGGATTTCACAGATAAAGATATTGAAAATTTGAATGGTACTGGTAGAACAGGACAGATTAAAGAGATGATCGCTTTATTGCGAAAATGGGGTGATGTTGAGAAGTGGAAGGATAGGTACAAGAAGAGAGAAGAATCAGGAGATAGGACTTATTCAGCATTTCCTGTGAGAGAAAAAGAGAAACCAGTGGATACTTATCCTATGAGAGAAATACCTGGAGGAGGATATGTACATGTTCCATGGACCAGACAGGATATTTTATCATTTATGAATGATTTCCCTCGATTGAGAGAAAAGCCCGTCGAGTGGTATAGGCAGGTAGACAGGTTTGTGAAATTGTCAAAAGTGCTGTGGATTGACCTGAATAGTCTGTTTGATATAATTGTTCCAGCAGACTTGTGGGCTGAGTGTAAAATAGTTGTGAGTTGGCCTACTGAGGAATATCCAAGAGATCAGAGAACAGGAGCACCAGATCCAGAAGTAATGAGAAAGTATGAGCAGGTGATCGTATACCTGAAAAATAAAGTACCTCCAAAAGAGACAGACTGGGTTAAAATAGATCGAACACATCAGGAAGCAAAAGAATCAGTTCATGCTTTTTACGAGAGGCTGATACTGGCATTTAAACAATTCAGTGGAGATGAACACCTGGGTGACAAGGATTTGAGTCATTTTGTATACAGATTTGTATATGGCCTGAGACCTGAGATTAGTGAAAGAATTTGTGAGCATACTGTGGATTGGCAGAGTAAGAAAATAGATGAGATTCTGAGACATGCAAAATACTTCAGTGATGAAATTGAAGCAAAACAGAGAAAGCTGAAAGAGAAAGCAATGTGGGCACAAGTGAAAGTTGCGGAAAGACAAGAAGCACAGTTGGTGGAACAGGCGAATAATGCAGGAAATAATGCAGGGAATAGACCTAGGTATGCAGGGAAAGGAAAGGGGAATCTTGAAGAAGCTAAAAAAAAGTTCCCATGTCACAACTGTGGCCAACTGGGACATTGGAGATCTGAGTGTACCAATCCACCATTAGTGAATAATGAGGGAAAATCCTTAAATCAACAGGTGCAGAACGAGGGGAATAATCAACAGCAGCAACAACAGAAAGTTGTGAGACAGCAGAGTCAAGAGCCAAAACCGCCCTTGCCGCAGAATAGAGGATCACAAAAGTATAATCCGGATTCGGGATTCTACAATGATGAGCAGGTAAACAAACCAAGGCGTTCTAACCAGGTACAACAGTACTTGTTAAAGAATGAAGGGAGTGAGTCTGAGGGTGATTATTGACGGTGCCGAAGAGAGGAGGAAGAGTGCATACTTGGTGCAACTCTAGAAATAGACCAGGCAGGACCATTTGTGGATGGGAAAATAAATGAAGAAGGTGTTACTTTTTTAGTAGACACAGGTGCGACAAGATCAACTGTCAGGTCAACAGATATTAGAAATCTTCCTCTCTCGGATGAAGCAATCCAAGTAGTTGGTGTAGCCAATACACAAATCAGGACACGTCTTACTGAACCAGTAAGAGTACAAATAGGGAAATTTTCAGACATGCACAGATTTATCGTCTGTGACACAAGTCCAGTGAACTTGTTAGGTAGGGATTTACTTTGTAAAATGAATTGTACAATTTTTTGTACACCGGATGGAATAGCTTTTGAAACACCAGATGAGGATGTTTTGTACCGAATGACTCTAGAAGATAGAGAGAGTGAGTTAATTGGTGCATATGCTGTATTTGATCCGGAGGATTTGCCTCAAGAGCTGAGAGACACAGTGAAAAGGACAGTTTGGGATTTTACTGGAGAGGATGTGGGATTGATGAATAATGTAGATCCTGTGAAAATTTCAGTGAAAGAGGGAATTACTTATCCTAACATTCCTCAGTACAAAATGACACCAGAAATAATTGAGGGAATAACTCCTATAATTGAGAAAATGATTCAGCAGGGAGTTCTGAGAGAACTACTGAGTAGTCCGTGTAATTCACCGATAATGGGGCTAAAGAAGCCTAATGGGAAGTTCAGGATTGTACAGGATTTGAGAAAAGTTAATCAAATTGTGGTGGCATGTTGTCCTATTGTGCCAAATCCATCAGTGATTTTGTATCAGATTCCACATGATGCTGAGTGGTATACAGTGATTGATTTGTGTCATGCTTTCTTTTCAATTCCATTGCATCATGACAGCCAGCCGATTTTTGCATTTAGATTTGGCCAGCGTATTTTAGCATGGTGTCATATCCCACAGGGGTATACAGAGAGTCCTTCAATATTCAATCAGTTATTGAAAAAGTCATTGGAGAGTTTGATCATGCCTGAAAACTCAGTACTAGTGCAGTATATTGATGACCTACTTGTGGCATCAAAGACACGTGAAGCTTGTGAAGTAGATACTATAGCTTTACTGAATCATCTGGCAGATGGAGGGTTAAAAGTATCTCCAGCCAAATTGCAATTCTGCAAGAAAGAGGTGCATTATCTTGGACACAATATTGAGAAAGGTCTGAGAAAAGTGACTGATGACAGGATCAAAATTATCAGGGAAATGAAGGCCCCAAAGACCCAGAGAGAGGTGAGAATGTTCCTGGGAATGGTGGGTTATTGTCGTCAGTGGATAATTAATTTTTCGCTGATAGCAAAGCCACTGATTAAGCTGACAAAAAGTGAGATGACAGACCCATTGGAACTAGATGGAGAACAAATGGCAGCATTTGAAGAGTTGAAAAGCAGAATGTGTGAAGCCCCTGCTTTGGGTATGCCTGACTATGAAAAGGAGTTTGAATTGTACTGCAGTGAGAGAAATGGATGTGCACTTTCAGTGTTAATTCAGAAGCATGGATTACTGAGAAGGCCTATTGCGTACTTCTCATCGACACTTGACCCTGTAGCTGTGGGTTTACCAGGTTGTCTGAAATCTGTGGCTGCAACATGCAGAAGCCTAGAACAGAGTGAGGGAATCATAATGGGATATCCTGTAAGGGTATTCGTACCTCATAATGTGGCAATTCTTTTGACAAGAAGCAGAACTCAATACATGTCACATAGTCGGTTGACTAAATATGAGAAAGTCATTCTGGGAGCATCAAATGTGACTCTTGAGAGATGTGTGAATGTGAATCCAGCGACATTGTTGCCGGATATTGAAAATATGGGTGTGAAAACAGAAGATGATCACAATTGTTTGGATGTGCTTGATTACTGTACAAAACCGAGACCAGACATAAGGGATCTTCCCTTGCATGAGAGTGATCATGTGTTGTTTGTGGATGGATCATGCCTGAGGAATGATGAGGGTGTGCTATGTGCAGCATATGCAGTGTGTAAGGTTTCAGAAGTAATGGAAGCATCATCATTGAAAGGAGTGAAATCTGCACAAGTTGCTGAATTAGTGGCATTAACAAGAGCTTGTGAAATTGGGAAAGATTTGAGAACGACTGTGATGACTGATAGTCAGTATGGATTTGGAGTGGTTCATGACTTTGGCCAACTTTGGCTACAAAGAGGTTTCTTGACGTCGAGTGGGACTCCAATAAAGAATGCTGAAGTGATTGGGAAATTACTTGAGGCGATACAGCTGCCTAAAGAATTAGCAGTTGTGAAATGTGCTGCTCATGGTAAGGAGATGATTTTGTGACAGTTGGCAACCGTTATGCAAATGACATTGCTCAATATTGCGCCAAAAATAACCAGTCCATTAATCGGGAACGAGAAGGTGAAATGTCTTTTTGTTCTGTGATGTTTACTAATGTCCTAGAGACGTGGGATGAAGTGAAACAGTTGCAGGATGAGGCAGAGGAGGAAGAAAAGAAAGATTGGATAAAGGCAGGTTGTGCCCCAAGAGAGACAGATCATGTCTGGATATATAGAGATGGTAGACCAGTAATGCCGAACTCCATGCTGTCAGCAATGGCAAGGATGTATCATGGCCAGGGACATTTGGGAAGGGATTCGATGATTAGGTCTTTCAAGCAAACCTGGTACAATGCAAAGTTCAGGACAATTGCAGAGAGTATCTGTCAAAGATGTTTGATTTGCCAGCAATTTAACACTGGGAAAAAGACAGTGGTGAGTCTGGGAACAATAGGCAGAGAAGGAGGTCCTTTTACAAGAATGCAGATTGATTTCATTGAAATGCCCCAAGTGAACAGACTGAGGTATGTACTAGTGGTAGTCTGTTTGTTTTCAAGATGGGTTGAGGCCTATCCGACTAGGAGAAATGATGGAGTAACAGTGGCAAAGTTACTGTTAAGAGAGTTGATTCCTAGGTACGGATTTCCGGTAACGATTGAGTCTGATAGAGGTGGACACTTCTATAATGAACTCATGAGTTTGATTTGTGAAGCATTAAGCATACAGCAGAAGCTACATTGTGCATACAGACCAGAGGCTTCTGGTGTTGTTGAGCAGATAAATGGCAGAATCAAGAACAGGATTGGTAAGATGTGTTTAGCCACTGGTATGAAATGGCCGGATGTCTTGCCTCTAGTGCTAATGACTATTAGATCTACTCCAGATAGAACTACTGGTTTAAGTCCGCATGAAATCATAATGGGACGTGCAATGCGACATGCATATGTACCTGTCAATAAGTTGATGACAATAACTGATGACATGATTTTGGATTACTGTAAAGGCCTGGCTGACGCAGTTCATTCTGTGTTTCACCAGATTGGAGAAGAAGCTACCACACTTGAGAAGAAGCAAGCTCATGATTTAAGTCCAGGAGACTGGGTGAGGATTAAAGTTCACAGAAGAAGAAATTGCTTGGTTCCAAGGTGGGGAAGACCAAGACAAGTCATTCTAACTACGACGACTGCAGTGAAGTGTGCTGGTGTGAAAAACTGGGTGCATGCGAGTCATACTCTGAGAGTTCCAAACCCAAAGGATGGGACTGGTAGGGAGTATTTTGAAGAGTCAGATTCCAGTGATGATGAAGACCCAGAACCAGTGAGAAAAAATCAAAGTTCAGGAAAAGAAGCAGAAAAGGCTTCAAGAGAACCATTGAGAATCTCAGAAAGGAGATCAGATTCTGTAAGAGAGCCTGAAGTTCCAAAAAGCAGTGGAGGAAAAAGAAAAGAAAAGAGCAGTTCCACAGAAATTACTCCTGAATCAGAAGAGGAGGAGATTGAAGAACCACTTGAGATTATACCTGAAGAAGTAGGGTCAGAAGAAGATAGAGAGGGACAGATTGCGGAAGACCCCCGAGGAGGTGTAGGGAATATTCTTGACAAGCTAGGTGAAGGGACAAGTAGACAGCAAGAAGATTGCGTGTCGGAGACCCGAGGAGGGACAGAAGTAGGGAAGTCTCAAATAGTGGTGAAAAAGACTGTGGAGCGAAAGAAAACTGCTGAAGAACAAGAGGCATTTGAAACAGAATCGGATGAAAGTGAAAATGGAAAATCAGAGGGTCGGGTTCTGAGAAAGAGAACTTGGATTGGAGAAAGAAATAATACAGAAACAAGACCGAAAAAGGTCGTAAGAGGAGATTTTTGGCCTAACAACAGAGTAAAGAGGCTGAGATACAGACTGATAAGAGGGAATACATAGAAAGCTGAACAAGTAAATGAAGTGTCGAGTCAAAACGAAGTAAAAAGGAAGGAGCAAAAGGAGTCAAGAGAACCTGAGGAAATAAAGAGAATTAGAAGACCCAACCAAAAGTACAGATCACCGGAATGGTCTTATGTAGCACTGTCTGAAGAAGGAGAAGAAGAAACAGTGAATCGAGACAATCCGGAAGGGATCTTGAGAAAAGTGGTTGAGGAAAAGGAAGAATCTGTTGGAATCTTAAAAGTTATCCTGACTGACATTGGAGAAGAGTCAGATGCACAGGATGTTGTTGATGATCTGATACAATTTGATGTTGCTGAAGAAGAAGGAGTAAAAAGTGATGAATATCCAAATTGAGTGAACTGGGAAAATTACTTGGAGAAAGTGAAAAGGAGAAAGTTTGAAATTCAGCTGTCTGAAGTAATCCAAAGTTCGAGAAATTTCAGTAGTGGAGTAGTAGAGGCTAAGTCAAAAGACAAGGTCAAAGTAGTAAAATGGCTAACATAGAGAATAATCAAAGTAGATGTGCCTTCTTAAGAAGATGGTGTAGAATGTGCTGCTGCTGTACTGGATTATTAATGCTACTATGGGGTATTTTAGCTTTATTAGTTACATTTAGAGTTTCAATAGGTACATTTGAAATACATACTGAGAATGAGACAAATGTAGAGAAGAGTTCGCAAAAAGTAGTTCCAACTAGAATTAGTAATACTTACATACATGAAGATAGGTCAATTAATGATTTTTCTAGTAATGTTTTTTCAAAGTTGCTATACGAATATGTGAAAACAATGGAAGTTAGGGATTGCTATGTTTGTATGCAATTACCTGCATCCGTTTCAGAGGGTGTTACTTATCACCATTTACCAGCTACGTATGGAATTTCTTGTAGTGTATTAAGTAGTGTTTTTTATTTGCTAGGGAAAATAGATTATAAGATGTCTAACAAAGATAGTATTTTTGGGCACTTGCCAATGAACAAAGAGCTGAATCCAGCTAAAGAAGCTAACATTTTTGGTGAGATTTTTATTGAGAAAGAAGAATTAACATTAGATTACATTTTTAAGAATAATTTAACTTGTAGTTTGGAAGAAGAGGAGAAAGCTTTCCTAAACATGGTGGAGGAAAGGAGATTGAGTATGCATGAAAAGGTAGAGAAATACAAAGTGAGTGAGACAATTTGGGACATTGAGATGGGAAAAGAATTGAGAAATGGAGCTAGTCCAACTTTAGCTTTAGATGCACCACAGAAGGGGAAGCTGTGCATTACAAGAGGGAAATCCCAATATGATACATATTTTGTTGGGACTAGTGAATGTCATGATACATACTTCATTGCAACAGGATGGGGTTTCAGAGGTGGAGAAGATACAATTTTTCCAGGAGTGTATTATATTTGTGGGAACAAGGCTTATTACAAGTTGCCTGACCATTGGTATGGCACGTGTTATGTGGGCCTGGTTTTTTCCAAAGATTTTTCATATAGATAGAACAGAAGATGTAGAACATATTAATTTACTAATGCGCTTCAAGAGGGAAACTTGGTCTGAAATAGTGGGTGACATTTTTGGAGCTTTAATTCCAGCAGTGGGAATTTCTTTGAATGCTTATGGGATTCGGAAACTGTCAACAGTGGTGGATCGCTTATCGACAAATACCGCTGGAGGGTTTCTTTTGGTGAATGCGGAATTAATTGCCGTACGTGCCATGTCTATGCAAAATAGACTTGCTCTTGATATTCTATTGGCTAAGGAGGGTGGAGTTTGTGGAATGCTGAAAGTTCAACATTGTTGCACTTACATTCCAGACGAAAGCAAAGACCTGAAGGTCTATATCAAAAATATTACTGATTTACATGAAGAATTAGTACCACTTGAAGCTGAAAGTATTTGGACTAAATTAGCTAATAAGGTGATAGCTGTTAAGAGTTTTATTGCAAAAATAGGTAGTACTATTATAGGTAAGATATTGTTTCCTTTAACTTGTATAATTGTTGCTTTATTGATATTGAGATTGGTGTGTTTGTGTTGTAAAAACAGGGGAGGGAAAAAGAAATTAATTAAAAGAAACAATGAAAAGAGAAATAAAAGGTTGAAAAGAGAACCACAAGAAATTGAATTAGAAGAATTAAGGGAGAGTGTCTATTTAGAAACAAAGAGGGATGATGAAAGAGTGTCTGGTGTGTAGTGTTGTGTAAGGAGGAAAAAGACATTTCCAATTTCTCCTAAAATGGGACTAAATTTCACAAATTATTATTATTTTTTTTTTTTTGGGTTATTTGGTGATAAAATCACCAAAGGGGGGATTGCTGGAGCAGGATTTTCTGATAAAAATCTATTGGGTTTTTAAGCTCTGGTTTGTCTATTTGTCATAATTAAATTACTAATTAATAATCACTAATTATTTGTTTTGTGTATATGTTTAAACTTACCAACGTACTAATGAGAAGAAAACCGACACGAGGGAATGCTTTCGTATTGCTATTTAATAGATGTGCATGTTTTTATTAAATAAACGTTGCTGAGTGCTGTTTATTTTAAAGCACGAAACGCTTTTTGAATTAATGCTTTTCTGTGTTGCAAAAGCTAGATAATTACATACACATAAGGGTATTAGTGGGGTTAACACTGTTTAATCACTATGCTGTGGTAACGTTGTTTTTGTCTCTTTTAATTAAGATGGTCCATTTTGGCCTAACAAAAAATGTCCGCCGTTTGCAGCCTGGCCTCGAGTGAAAGATTTGTGATGAGAGGGCCTTGCTGAATATGGTTGAATCATCTGACCACAGTCTTCGCCTGGTTAAAACTTTCCGTGAGGACAGTAGCAGTACTGGGCAAGTCTCCAAGAACCAAGAAATGTTTGAGTAACCTTGGAGGACAAAGGAGCCATAAAGAATGAACTGAATGGACTCTGAAGTCATTGTGTTAGCACTGAGGAAATGTGGATGTTAAAGGATACACCATTTTTAGTTCCTGTTCTGTCTTTTTATTTTTGTGATTTTTCCTGAGCGGAGATTTTCCAAATGTAGCGATGCTACATCCTTTCCTGCTCGCTCTGCTCAGCGGTTCGGCGGACGTGTAGAACATTTAATGTTTCTTTAATATTGCAAGTTTCATTATAAATATTGTTAGCCTAGAGAGGGTGGGAGGCCACTTTGCCACTTCTTCCCAAATCTGCGTTGGTGAGGATCGATGCTGTGAGGACGGTGACTCGGGAGACTTCTACTAAGAGACTTGTCCTGATGACCCATTCTGACATTTAGCTAGAATAGGTAATTATGAGAAAAGGATTTATTCTGATTAATTTCTTTTGACTAATTTTAGATAAAGAATCATAATTTTAAATACGGTGTTGGTGATTATTTCTTGTCAATTGTTGAGTACTCTATTTGATTATTGTTGTATAGATTGTTTAGATTATGACAATTACAATAACTAGGTCTTATCGACCTCAGTGTAGATGTGGGGTGTTTAGCAGTTTTCTTTCCACAGGTTCAGTGCTGGTGGAGTATTTGAGTGTATGTTAGTGAAATGGGCCCTAGTGTATGGTGAGTGTATGTGCGTGTAACTGTGAAATTACTCTATCCGTGGAAGTAGGGAGATTTTGTACACCCCAATCTGCATCAGCTGCATGTTGGGGCAGCAAAATAAAAGCATTTGCATAATGTTAGCCTCTGTTTGTCTTAAATGAAATCAAGATTCTCTCTGCATTATAATTGGAGAATCGTCATTCCCAGCAGACAATTCCTAAGTTTGCACAGTGTGTCTTTGCGACTTGCACAACCTTTACGCCTTTCACCCTAACATTGATAAAATGAGGACCATTAAGCTTGGCAAGAGTTGACATCACGCTATACATGACAGACCCTAAAGAAAATTTGGCACCCATGACGAGAGAACTGATACGGTATGGGAAACTCTCTGGGGTACGGATAAACTGGGGCAAATCTGTCATTGTCCCCCTGACACCTGGCACTCAGCCCTTTGAAACGGAGTACCCAATCGTATGGGTGTCAGGGCCAACACGCTATTTGAGGATATGGATAAGCACTGACTTAAATGAACTTTGGACGGAGAATTACGGTGGAGTGGTGGACTGGATTACAGAGAGGGTACACCGCTGGAAGATGCTCCCACTATCCCTGATTGGGCATATTGCAGTGGCCAAAATGATCATCCTGCCCAAGCTATTATACCTCTTCGTGAATGTCCCCATCCCCCTCACCTACCACTTCTTCAAAAAACTGCGCTCCCTACTGATTGAATTGGTATGGGCGGGGCGACAACCCAGAATATCCTGGGAGGTACTCACCCTACCCCAGTCCCAGGGGGGACTTGCTGCTCCTGACTTTGCCCTTTATGCCTACAGCTCACAGGCGCAGTTCCTACAATACTGGGTACACCCTTCCAGCCGCCTGTGGCGACTGAATTAGACAGAGCGGCACCGGTACCGCTTGGCACCGCCATATATCAGACATACAAGAGACCACGCAATGAGATAGACACGGTTGAGGCGCTGCGATGGGCATGGACGGGACTGTGCAAGCAAGCAAAATTAGAGGGGTCTTATGCTCCCTCTATGCAATTGGCCAGTAACCCACAAATACCCCCCTTAGGGGATCGCAGGGCACGGGAGTGAGCGGTGACACTCCAGCTACGGGCAGGCAAGGATTTCTTCCCAGCAGACACCTTCCTCACACTACAGCAGATATGCAGTTCAACAGCCCCTTCAGCTGCGGACATGCTGTACTACTATCAACTGCAAGCCTCTTGTAGAAGCAAATTTGACACGTTCCCAAACCCACCCCTACATTACCAGCACTTGAAAATGTTCTAGCGATTGATCACAGTCGTAGGCTAATTACCCGCATATACAATATAAGACAGCGAGAATCCCCAATCACCACACCGGAGGCCAGAGCGGCATGGGCGGAAGATATGAGGGTGTACCACCCTATCTTTCATCCCTCTCCCAAGGTGGGACATTACTCAACTGGTTTCTCAAGGCAGTCCAGGGTCAAAAAAAGATCTCTGGCAATTAGCCCCCTTGTTGGGACCCGTTGGCCACTGCATTGCCCGGCCCCCGGGGACCACAGCCTGATGAGGGCGCATGCCACTCCGTGGGTGAGGGATTCTGCATCCGATAAAGGAAGCTTCTTCTGTTTGGCCTGTCAATAAATTCAAAATGCCAATGGAGTATTAGTATCCCACTAGAACAACACCCTTTTTAGGTCGAGCATTCGAGACCTCTTGTATATACTTTAGTATATACTTATATGTGTATGTACTTTGTGAACTCTGGAGATCAGCCCTAGCACTTGTCTGCTTCCGCTTAGGACCTTTTTTTTCTGTTCAACTGCCTCTATTTAACTGTCTTGATAGAAAACGACCAGCAGAGGTCAGTAAAATACAAGAATTGCTTTCTACTGAGGGACTTTCTTTTTTTTAAAAATTTTCTGGCAACTGCTTCTATTTAACTTTCTTGATAGAAAACGACCTGCAGAGGTCAGTAAAATACCAGAATCACTTTAGCATTCTCTAGATTCCAGTCCATAGAAATTGTCTTCCACAAGCATCCGTAGACAAAAATATTTTTTTTAAATCTTGTATTTTCAGTGATATGACCACCGAAGGCCCTGCTTTTATATTAAAAACAGAGTTCTGGACTATACGATTTCCAGCGGAAAGGCAATATTTCCCTCCATGTGTTCCCATACCTGATGTGTCACGCAGTTTGGTGCTTACTTTCCCTCCATGTTAAAGAACAGTAGATGTTTCAGCTCCCAGGCTAATCTGCTGCATAGCTAAATGCATATAAGGTCCCAAAGGCGAGACTGATTGCATTGCAAATGCTTGTTTGTATGGTCAGTCCTCTAATCTCTGTCATTCACCAGCTGAAGAAAACCCATACCTTCCCGCCTGTCACATGCTAGTGCTGCACCACGTGTTACCTCAAGTCTGCTTTGTGACAGAGGGACAAAGTGACCGGTGGCTTCTGTCGGTTACCGTTGGTGTTTCAGGGCCTAAAGCATTATTTAATTTCTGAAATGTATTTTAACTGAATGACTTAGGTATTGCCATTAACTCTTAAATGTAACTTCTCAGGTTTTTCTTAATGTTTTTCTCCCTGGATAATGGTGCTATAGAAACTGTTCTATAAAATGTCCTGCTGATTTTGTTACATTTGTCCACTGAGACCCCATTTATGATTTTGTCAAACACAGGATGCTGTTTCATATCACACAGGCCAGCCTCCTGTAAGAGCTTCTTGGGTCACGCCGGTTTTAATGCCGCCATCTTTTTCGTCCCACTTAAAGCATAGAGTGACGCTCCCAACAGGGGGCGCTATAGACTTTGCGTGTATGACATTAGCATAGAAATGGCCTTCTCTGTACTATATTTGCTGACACAAAACAGGCATTTGCCTTTTACGTCATCTTCTTTAAAAATGGCGGAAGATTCCGCCACGAGCTGGTTTCCCAGGGATCCTTTGCTTTTAGTAAACTACAGAAGCAAGAGCTGTCAGGCACGTTCAAAGCGCCTACGATGCAGTTGTGCTAATTAAGCGCTATCGATCGACTGAAGTGCATGTTGTCTGAAGCGATTAGAGCAGTCAATTCCGCCCTGAAAATGACCTGTCTGCGAGGTAAATAAAACGTTGGCACCTTCTTGTCTTGGTTTTGCATTAAGTGGATAAATGCAACCAGACCGCAGGTCCTCAGAGGGCTGGGGGGGGGGGGGGGGGGGGGGCTGGGGAGGGGATCTTTGCAGCCACCGGCTGCATCTTGTTTTATTTACTTGTAAAGGAAAACTGCTCCCACGCAGCGTGGAATCGAATGTCTGCTTTGGAACTGTAAATTAAGTTTAACTTGTTTTTATCGACGCCTCGTCAGGGGTAGTAAGCGCTTTATAAATGCAATTACAAAATCACAGATAAACAATATAGCCAAAGGCTGTTCAATTTATTCGCTCATTCACGGATAGGCGCCACATTTTATGGGTCTGTGATGCCCTGCAATGCTTGTGGGCCAGGCCAGGATTAACAAAGTACCCGTGAGGTTTCACTTTGTTAATCATGGCTTGAGCCCCTAAAACGCCGAAAGGTTAAGCCGTCTCAAAGACTCTGGGGTACATTCACAAGAACGTGTGATAACTACCACAAGAGTAGCTTAAAGCAACTCTCAACATCGCAGCCCATCGCGGGAAAATAACCCTGTGTCAACGTGGAATTCACAACAAGGCGGTACCATGTGATAGTCTGCCGAAACCGCAGACGATATTCCGCAACACAACCACCTCGATGGAGATAAAAACACAAACCACAACACCAAAAAACCTGCGATGGGCCAAAGCGCGATGAGGAAATCAGCGATAAGCAGCGCCAGGCCTGCAACACACACCTGGCCGGTGGGAAAAATCTCCATAAAAGTAGAAATAAACACCCAAACACAAACTGACCAACAGGCGCAGAGGACGAGTGCAACCCCACAAGCACCCCGGACGACCAGCCCGGGACCTCGGGGACAGGGAAGGGCAAGGACAAGAAGAAGAGGAAGACAAAGTTCAGTCCGCAGGCGAACAGGATCATAGTCACGGAGGTGATGGAACACCATCAACAACTGTTCGTCACCTCAAACGTGTCATTGGGCACCAAAACTGGAATATGGTGGGACATCGTGGACAAGGTGAATGCCGTCGGAGAGCACAAGAGGACAATGGACGAGGTCAAGAGGCGATGGAATGACATCATGCGGAAGATCAAGGAGAAACTCGCAGCCAACCAGAAGGCAGCAATGCAGGCCGGAGGTGGGGGCCCAGAGCCACAGCTCGAGCTGGATGACATGAAGGAGCTGGTGTCGACAGTCACCAGTGTGGATACTGTGGCCGGAGTCGGGGGACCGGACACTGCTTGACAGGACACAACACAACCGCAACAGGGTGAGTGACCACCAGGTACTGGGGGGACGGGTGGAGATGGCCACGATGGCACACATGCACAATCAAGCACAGCACAGTGCACACCCTCAATGACTCTGGGTTATCGCCCAGATCCACAGACTGTCACAATGTACAATGCCATGCTGTCTGAATGGCAACATGTACCATGCGGCTACATACATGTGGACACATTTCAATATACCATCTCCCCTTCACATTGCAGGGCCACCGTCAACACCTCCTGCAGAACAGTCCCAGACACTCTTCACTGATGACGAGGATAACCCCAGCATCGACACCCAAGCCCTCCTAGACATCATTGACATCATCCATGACTCACCTCCAGGATCAGGGCTGCCCAGCTGCATTGAGGAGACCCCGCCCACCACCCAAACCAGCCAGTAGGAGGCACCCACGGCCCACCAGTGTCCCAAGACCCCCAGGAACAACACATGGTCTTCAAACGCCATGTGCTGGAGGCCCAGGGGGAGACGGCTGAGCAGGTGCGGGTGGGATTCGACCTCATGGCTACCAAACTGGACGCCATCCATGGGTGTCTAGGCCCGCTCCATGGCCTCCAACGAGCCCTGACTGACATCGCTGGAGTCCTGACGTGGAGAGAAAACACCTGCCCGCTCAGAGGGGCTCCAGCGATAGCAGCCGTGAGCTGGCACACATGCGGAGGTTCATGGAGGACATGGTGTGGATGGAGGCAGAAAGGATGGCAGCCACCGCTGTACATCAGCGAAATGTAGCTGGGATCTACCATGCCCTGTAGACCATCATCATAGCATTGCTGCCACAAGGTGTGGCGCTGATGAATGCTGCTGACTCCACACCATCCACATCTCTGCCCCCTGGTGTGTCAGTGCCGCACAGTGCGGCAGGCGTATCCACTCTGCCACCTGATGTATCACTGCCACACAGTGCGGCCGACAACCCTCCTCCTGCCCCTGATGTGTCAGTGGCACACAGTGCCCCAGCCGGTACTGCAACACCGACATGTGGGGCAGAGCACACATCCGGGGACGAGGACGTGGATGGGTTTGGGATCAGGAGGCACTAGCATTCATTTCCGCCACCTGGCCTGTTCCTGCTTGGTGCCGCACATGGCCCCATGATCTCCCACTGACCCCCGATACACTCCGATGCACTCACCTTAGACAACGACATGGACTGTCATATCCTGTTTGATGACCAATGACACGGCTACCACACTGCGGACTGTACCCTACCTCTTCCGCAGGACTTGTCATACCCGGATGGACTCTGGCTGGCCCTCCACGGGCCCATATTCTGTAGTGTGCTTGGCATTGCCCTGTACCGCTCCAGCTGCAGGACTGCACTGGATGTGCAATAAACCTCCAGTGACGCACTGCTGTGTTATGTTGCTCATCATCCATGTTTGAATGTGTGGGTGAATGTAGGGGCAGTGATGTCCCTTGCGTCAATGATGCTCATCCTGTGGGATGCCATTCAGAGGGTGCTACATAGCATATTGTGTACTGGGTCCCATGAACACTTCAACAGGGACACACGTATCAGTCACTTCCATGTCCAGTCATGGACTGAACCACGCCCAGATCCCACGTGTCATTGTTGCAAGCCCTGCGCTGGTCCGGCATACGACAGGCCAGACCACTCCTCTTACGATCCGAGGGGGGCCCTCATTGCTACCCATCGCAGGCGTACTCGCTGGTGGTGTGCAGGTCGCAACTCGCCACCCGCAGACATCACCAGCTCATTCGCACCACCAAGAAGTAATCTCTGAAGGAACGACTGGACAAGAACGCCCATGACAGCAAGGAGCTCTTCAACATCGTCAAGGAGTTCTCCAACCCCAGCACCGGCAACAACGACATCACTCCCTCACAGGACCTCTGCGACTCCCTCGCCTCGTACTTCCACTGCAAGATCGCCAACATCCACAACAGCTTCGGCGTTTCACCCCCGCACCCTTCGGTCGAACCTACGCACCCCGCCGCCATCCTCCAGACATGGACCGAGGTGACCCCCGAAGACACAACACGCATGATGAACACCATCCACTCCGGATCGCCGACAGACCCGTGCCCCCACCATGTCTTCAACAAGGCCGCCTCTACCATCGCACCCCACCTCCGACACATCATCAACACCTCCTTCGACACAGCCACCTTCCCGGAGAGCTGGAAGCACGCCGAGCTCAGCGCACTGCTGAAGAAACCAACAGCGGACCCGACCGACCTCAAGAACTTCCGCCCCATCTCGCTCCTTCCCTTCCCTGCCAAAGTCATCGAGAAGATCGTCAACAAGCAACTGACCGCCTTCCTCGAGACGAACGGATCCCTCGACCCATCACAGTCCGGATTCAGAGCCAACCACAGCACCAAGACCGCCCTCATCGCAGCCACCGAAGACATCCGAGCCCTGCTCGACAACGGTGAAACAGCGGCACTCATCCTCCTAGACCTCTCCGCAGCATTTGACACTGTCTGCCACCGCACCCATGTCCAACGCCTCAACGACACTGGCATCCAAGGGAAGGCCCTGGGATGGATCATCTCATACCTCTCCGGCAGAACACAGAGAGTACGCCTCCCTCCATTCCTCTCTGAAGCCACCGGAGTCATCTGCGGCGTCCCGCAAGGATCATTGCTCAGCCCCACTCTCTTCAACATCTACATGAAACCCCTCGCTGCCATCGCACGACAACACAACCTCAACATCATCTCCTACGCCGATGACACCCAGCTGATTCTCTCCCTCACCAGAGAGCCCGACACCGCCAAAACCAGCCTACACGAAGGGATGAAAGACGTCGCCAAATGGATGGACATCAGCCGCCTGAAACTGAACACGGACAAGACAGAAGTCCTCATCCTGGGACCGTCGCCCTCCGCATGGGACGACTCCTGGTGGCCCCCGGCCCTAGGCACCGCACCCAAGCCTACGGACCACGCACGCAACTTGGGCGTCATCCTTGACTCCTCCCTATCGATGACCAGACAAGTCAACGCCGTCTCCTCAACTTGCTTCCTCAACCTCCGCATGCTCCGTAAGATCTTCCGATGGATCCCGACCGAGACCAGGAAGACGGTCACCCAGGCCCTCGTCACCAGCAGACTAGACTACGGAAACACCCTCTACGCCGGTACCACAGCCAAGCTTCAGAAAAGACTTCAGCGTATCCAGAACGCCTCCGCCCGACTCATCCTGGACGTACCCCGACGCAGCCACATCTCAAGCCACCTGAGAGACCTGCACTGGCTCCCTGTCAACAAGAGGATCACCTTCAGACTCCTCACCCACGCACACAAATCCCTCCACGACCTGGACCCAAGGTACCTCAACGACCGCCTGACCTTCTACACGCCCACCCGCCAGCTACGATCCGCGAACCTCGCCCACGCCGTCGTCCCTCGCATCAAGAGAGCCACCGCCGGGGGAAGATCCTTCTCCTACCTGGCGGCTAAGACATGGAACTCCCTGCCCGTCCACCTACGGCTGACCCAGCACCACCTCGCCTTCAGGAAACAGCTCAAGACCTGGCTGTTCGAGCAGTAGCAGACCCCCTCCCCCAAGCGCCTTGAGACCCTTCCGGGTGAGTAGTGCGCGATATAAATTCCTTGATTGATTGATTGGTCTAGTTGTCAGCATGTCACAGCCACTCCCTGAGGACAGGTTTGCACGCACACCACACCCATCCGGCACAGGCGTCACAGGCCATGTGACTCCGCCAACATAAGGGGCCAACGACGTCACATTCCCCTCTGCCGGTGGTGACTGGATGACGGACGCTCCACGGTTCTCAATCATAAAGGGCCCATGAGTTGTTGCGCACAGGGTTAGTGGCACCCGAGGCCTTGCGTCTGTCACAGGCCTGCCACCACATGGCGCTGACTGGGCTTGCACAAGGTTAGTGCCACCTGGAGCATTGCGGCCAGCACAGGCACCCCGCCACAGGACGGTGACTTGGGGTGCACTGAGTCAGTGGCACCTTAAGTTGCTGAGCGGGTGTGCAGCCTGTGATGATGCCCCATCCCAGCAGTCTGGACAGCTCAGGTTTTGTGTGCCCTGCTGGACCGCAGTGTAGGCCAGAGCCAGCGGGCAGCACGGGCCTACCACCACATGGCGTCGCTTCCAGGTTCACAGAGTTGGTGGCACCTATTGGGCTGAGCAGGTGTTCAGCCTGCGATGAGGCCGGGTGCCCTGGTATGTCCTCTGCCATGGAGTAATCAAGACCCAGCACCAAACGTGAGACCTGGTGGCCTGCGGTGCGGGGCGGCATGGTGTGGAGTGTGCCATGTCTGCCGGCCCCGGGCTTGTGACCTGCAGCAGCACGTGGTAGGACCTACTGTCTGCACGCCGGTGGCGGAAGGTGAGCAGTACGGCCTGGGTGTGCATGGGCGGGCATGCTCCGATGGGCGGCGGGAGGGGCTTGTGTGCCTCTGTCTGGGTGTGCATGGGCGGGCAGGCGATGTTGTCTTGTGCGATTGTGTGTACTGTGCCAAACATGTATCTGGACTCTGTTTCAGATGACCGGTCTGTCTCAGATGTGTGACCTAATGGACTGTACTACATGCCGGCAAGTGGTTGGAAACACACCGGTGGCAGCAGGTGAGCAGTGTGGCCTGGGTGCGCTGGGGCAGCGCTCTCTCTCTCTCTCTCCCCCTCTCTTCTTCTTCTCTCTCTCTCCCCCTCTCTTCTTCTTCTCTCTCTCCCCCTCTCTTCTTCTCCTTCTCTCTCTCCCCCTCTTCCTCTCTCTCTCTCCCACTCTCTTCTTATTTTCTCTCTCTCTCTCTCTCTCTCTCTCTCTCTCTCTCTCTCTCTCCCCCTCTTCCTCTCTTTCTCTCTCTCCCCCTCTCTTCTTCTCTCTCTCTCCCCCTCTCTTCTTCTTCTCTCTCTCCCCCTCTTCCTCTCTCTCTCTCTCCCCCTCTCTTCTTCTTCTCTCTCTCTCTCCCCCTCTTCCTCTCTCTCTCTCTCTCCCTCTTCCACTCTTTCTCTCCCCCTCTTTTCTTCTTCTCTCTCTCCCCCCCTCTTCCTCTCTCTCTCTCTCCCACTCTCTTCTTCTCTCTTTCTCCCCCTCCTCCTCTCTTCTTCTCTCTCTCCCTCTCTTCCTCTCTCTATCCTTCGCTCTCTCTCTGTACTTTGATTTGCGCAGGACTCACCTTCTCATCATGATTTTTGTCTTGCAGGCTGTGACCTACGGATTTGCCCGAGGGGAGCCGCAGTATGTCTTCATTTAATTTCTGTGTTCATTTTAATAAAGTTTGAGTTGTTGCTTAGGAAATTGATGTGTGATGCTCATTTTTGTGACGACACATGCATGTCAACAGTTGTGCTTCTGCGACATCATGCAGATAATTTTGTACGTGATTGGGTATTGCTGATGTGGCATGTCTTCGGTCAGGGGGGATGCCGGGGAAGGTGGGTCCTGGGGGTGGTTGCGGCGGGTGTTGTTTCCCTTTCCATCCTCCAGGCTGCATGTTCAGTTGCCCGGGTGCATCTGTTGTTCTTCAGGCGTGGCTGTGGGCTGGTCTCCCTTTTGTGGTGAAGGCTGTGGTCTGACTTAGCACCAGGTCAAAGAAGGTGTTAGTTTCCTGCTGCTAACGCGCCTTATTGCCTGTTTCGTGTTCTTATCGCAGTTCTGTCTGGTCGTTGTGAAAGTTGTGGAGTGGTGTTGTCGTGGCTTTTGGCACAGGAACGCCTACTCTGCATCTTATTAGCGGTAGTTGCGGGGGTCTTTAGTGGCGATGTTTTTTGCGGCTGCTATCAGAGGTAAACTGGTGCTGTGGGCTGTTAACACCAGCTTGTGAATGGGGCGATAGATTTATCGCAACTCTGGCTGCGATAAAGTGCCGTTCACTCGGCGATAGTTCCTTGTGAATATGCCCCTCTGTTTGTTTGCCCAGGATTGAGTGTTTTTTCTTCCACATATGAGAGAGAAAGGACCACTTGGTTGGTGGTGTGTGGTATGTGGTGTGTGGTTAGCACCTGATGGAGTGATGGGGACTAATACTTGACAAAATTCCAAGTCTTTGGATATTGGCAGGTACTTTTAACATTTATAAATATTTCCAGAGAATGCTGGAGGTTTAGTTAAGAGAAAATGTCTACCAGTCATGTTTAGAATGTTCCCCATAAATAGCAGTAAAAATGCCTCAATGTTTGATTAATTTGGGAAAAATGTGACTTTGGGCTTGATTTAGATCCGCCAAACTCTGGATCCACCTGCCCTATTTAGAGCTGAGTGAACCTTTAGGTTTCCGCGAGCGGTGCCTCCGTTGGCTCACTTGAGGAAAAGCTCCCATGGGCGGCCTGACGTTGTGCTGGCCGCTGGAGTCAGAGCATCACACTATGCGCCCTATTTAGGGCTGACGGTCTGATGTGCTTCTCATCTGTCCATCACCGCCAGGGGAAAATGGCAGTGATGAAGAGAAAAATAACAAGCATTTGCAATGCAATAGGTCTAGCATTTTCGAGTGTTTAAGCCATTGGCTTTGTAAATGACAATGCCTTTTTTTCATCCGTTTTGAAAATTGACACATAAATAAAAGGCTTTGTCATTTTAAATGCCAATAGCTCAAACTCTCGTTAATGCGAGGCCGATTGCATTTCAAAGAAGCTGCCGACATTGTCCCGTGCCGCTTGGAAAGTGAAACCGCGCATGGGGTGCTGAATTTTGTAGGACAGCACGTCACGCCTGCAGTAGGACAAAACTCATTAAAGAAAATAGTACTTATAGACTAAATAAAGCATCCTGTGTAACAAGAGCAGTTAAAGGGCCAGTCCTCATGGGAGGTTAAAATATTGAGACAAGGCGGTATTAAGGAGGGACTAACAAGCCGATTAACGAATCAGAAGTCAGAATTTACAATGGACTATGACACAAGCCAATGACAAATATAGGCAGAGAGTGGGCAGGGCTTAAAGGACATACTTGAATACAGCATGCAACGCAGAGCAGCGCTTGCGCTGCCCAGGCTTGACCTAAAAACTAAAATTATGCGGCATAATGAGCCACTTTTCATTTTACACACATTAATACTGGCTAGGCCAAAGAATCACCTCTTTACATCACTTTGACATCTTGATGTGGCAATCATCAGCTGAAAATGACCAGTTAACCTTTGCAAAGGTATACCCCTGTACGGCAACACAGGTTACACTTTGTTTTAGTAACGTTTGATCTTTTTGATCTAGAACTGTGCAAATCATGCAGAATATGGTGAATTGTGTGATAAATGAAGCAAAGACACAATTACTATTTTTATTTTTTTTATTTTATGGAGTTTTATATAGGATGAACTTGACCTGGTATCGGGTATCAGAGTGCTTTACATAGCACCAGTTGCGTTACATGAAGACACATTCATTCATTTTTTAGGTCTCGCCTACGCAGGGCGCATGCGCTGCCTAGGAGAAGACCTCTTGTAATCGATTCGGTTTTGAGGGCAAAAACGTGCAAGCGTTGCATTGCTTTGAATGGCAACGCCTGCACGTTTGGCGATTCCCTTGCGGGAGCGGGCGCCGCCATGTGTTAGCAATTATCGCGCTCGCTCCCGCAAGGTAAACGCTGCATGTCCCTGCCGCACTCCCCCCACTTGATATGAAGAGGCGTTGTCCAGCCATAGTACCATGCAAAACACTTGCATAGCTGTCAAACGAGGGCTGGTTCTAAAAATAACAGCAACTCCCAGCCTCAGGAACTGGACATGGGACGTTTGGTTTTAGTATGCCTACTTGGTCTTCTGCTAGCTAGGAACTAGTTTCAAACGCTGTGTTTAATATGCACACTGTGCTTCTTTAAAATACACTCCCTATTTTTTGCCTCACCTCCCCACCACAACCCCAACTGTCTTGTCCTTGTGTCACAGCAATGCAGTCCCATGCCTCGCCGCCTTATAAATTTGTAACATGATCACATCACCGGACACTACTCCTTCTAGCGCTTCGCATCTCAGTCGCCCCAGTGGCATATTTGGTGCTTCCTAGCCTCCTGTGCGATTCAGCACAATTCAACATCCCGACAGGCGTCTTAAGGCGCTTTGTAATTTAATATATTCTTCTAGTTCATGCCACCCTGTTAGCCTATCGCAATTGCGTCACAGTACAGAGCAATACTGCACCTAGCGCTTCGCATCTCACCAGACACCTCTAACTGCGTCAGAGGTAACATCAACAGTATATGTGGTGCCCCCCAGCTGCCAGAGTGGCACAGAACAGGACATTTCTGCAACTAATGCTTCCTGGGTAATCACCCGTCTCCCCACTGGGACACTCAAATGGAACCACCCGAGGTCTCACACGGAGACCTCCTGGAGCACAATTGAGCTCACAGCTCGACAGGGCCATTATCTCAATGTCAGTCTCATCCTTTGTGAGAGCCGGGGGAGGGACCGGGGTGTCTATCAATACCCGAAAGCTATTTGGCACTTACCTGACCGTTGGGTGCAAACGAGGGTAAGAAATCCTACATTTTTTGCAACTTTTGAAAAGTTTCCTGTGAAACAGAACAATAGTAAGATTGCCAAAATCGTTACGGGAATGACTTGCTGTAGGCTAACTCTCAGTTGGGATTGAGTTTTTGGAAATAGCCAATTCGTCTACATTTTATTGCTTAAATTCATACTTATTTTTTAACAAGCATATATTCCACCTATCAAGGCCAGAACTCTGCGTTTCGTAAGGTGTGCCTGGCTCTGGAGGCTTCAGTAACACAAAACAGCGGATAGAGTATCATGCAATGTTACAGCAGGAAACGCCCAGATTATACCAGGGAAGAGTGCGCATGTGCAAACGATTTCATACGTCAGAAGTGTGGAAAAAATATTAACCACAGTGTCACCTCTTATGCTCCCAAGAAATGTGTCCCTTTCATTTCATTAATGGCCCTATGTATGTAAATGCAAGCATTTGGAGTTACGTTCCACTTACGTTAATTATTTCATATTCCGATATCTTGCGGAGACACATGGAGATATTGGTGCTTACTGTACCAAAATCTGCATGTCCCGTTATTTGCTTTCCCTTTGATAAATCGCTGCAGGTTTGACCTGCTGAAATCTAACGAAAGGTGCAATCTTTATCACGCCTGATAACTCCCAGATGTTTGCGCGGGGATTGGTAATTAGCGGCCATTTGTAATCTGGCCCTATGTGTTTTGAAAGGTTATTTATTCATTACTACTTTCTCAATGAGCTGCTAAATTTCAACCTGTCAAAGGCCAATAATTCTATATCCCACATAACGCACTGTGATTTGGGCAACAATATCTTTCAATCCCAAAATAACCTTAAGAAACATTCCACCAGTGACCGTATTACACAAAGTGCCCTGGGGCGCCATGGGCATGTATGCCATCTTTCAGTGCCCGCGGGGCCTCATATGCTTGTTTGAAGCAGAGTCATGGAAATGAATGGTCTGAAAAACATGCCTGTGAACTTTATGTACAAGGATTTAAGCAAAACAACTTTGCAAGTCTGCTCAAAGAGGAATTGCTTAACCTGGTTTGAATAGCCTTTCCTCTGCCCCTCGGAATGATAATACTGGCTGCCTTAAGACAAACAAGCATTGGCATAGCCAATAGGTCTCACCTTTGGGACCTTATAAGTGTTTAACCATGCAACAGTTAATGTTGTTGCACCAAGGATATTGTGCTGCACAACTAAATACTTATACGGTCCCAAAAGCGAGACCTATTGGCTATGCCAATGCTTGTTTTTGTTAGGCATGGGGTGATTAAGTGATTTGCCCAGAATCGCAGGATGTTCAGCGTCATTGCCGACAATAGAACCCCGTTCCCCAGATTCGAGGTCGACCGCCCTAGCTGTTAGGCCAGCTCCTCTCCCCATTATGATGAAAACACTGCAGTATCGTATAATTCGAATGGTCTCAACTATAGGATAACGGGGAGATGATATCAGTTCATCTCCAGAACTTCTGGGATTAGAAGTGTGTGACTGTATTTTATTTCTGTATTTTAGCACTTTCCGCAGTAGTGTTTGTGTGAAACTGATCTATGTTTGCTGTTTAGTTATTGCTCTGAGTCTCCCCTGACCTTTTTGGAAGTTATGATACAGTGGACTACAAAATTGGATATTCTCGACTTCAAAGTGTAGGCGGTCATCTCTCTACCCACCTTAGACTGGACCCGCTGTTTCCTCTCTGAACACATCCACCTATTGTGCCTTGGAACAATGACACTGTCTACCCAGGAGACATCTTCATTCATGCCATGTGGGCATCCAATGACTCTTCTGTTGTTTAACAGCTACATGATCCCACTAGTTGGTTTATACCAAGCTGATATCCAAATGTTTACTAATGAAACCCCAACTGACATCCGATTGGAGAGCAGGCAGTTGTATCATACAAACTTCACAAGCTACCAGGGCCACATGTATTACTGGCTAAAATAAGGTTTCCATTTCCTAAATGGATCCAAAGCCAAGATCCTTATACGGGAACACAAACCTCAAGTAACTCCCATTAGCCTACTCGGAAGCATGGGATCTGCAACTGAAATAACCCAGAAAATGAAGAACCTGGGAGTAATCTTGGATGGAAACCGCTCACTCATACCCGTAGTTAACACTGGCCATCAACCTGCAACATTACTGCTTTGGAGAAAAATCCCAGTCCTATGAACTGCACAACAAATACATCTGACATGAACCCTGGAGATGGCACACCTAGATTACTGCAGCATCATTTACACAAGGCTTCCTAAGAGAAACTTAAGAATCAGTCTGCCCAGTTGTACCCTGACCCCGGAAAACAGAATCTTATTAAACTAACCATGAAACAATTCCACTGGATGTAGGTGCAGGCAGAAATTAGGTTTAAAACTCCATGCAGTATTCACAAGCAGTACTGGGATAGGGGACCCAGATTCACTCAAAATATGATATCCCATGACAAAGCCCCCAGCATGCTCGACCCAACACCAGCTCACTGTGACCTGACCATCAACAATCCTTCAAATGGCTCAAGCACACTGCCAATCAGAGTGCACGGAACAGAATTCTGGACAGTCCTGACCTATAATTATGGACAGAATCAATTAAACTGCTTATATCGAAGAAAGGTCTCAAAACCAAACTGTTTAAAAGATCATTTTTCCATGAGACTCTCCAGAAAAATCATGTAAAGCACTCACACAAAACTGGACGCCGCACACCTTAATTCACACTCTCAACTGTTTTGCCAATTTAATAGAGTGCCCTGAACTAAACACAAAGAGAAGTGCTGTATAATTAAATAAAAAATATCTATCTCTGTCCACACGGAATAAAGTGTAATTAGTGAGTTAGGGCCATATGTAGGTATAACGTTTTTTGCGATTCTCTAATTGCAATTTTTAGGGAATCGCAATTAGAGAATTGCAAAACGGAATGTAGGTAGGATTAGCCAATAATTTTGCGAATCCTACATATTCCTTAATTGCGAATTGCAAATTGCAATTCGCAATTAAGGAATACCTCCCCATTAATTCCTATGGGCCTAGAGGCCCATAGGAATGAATGGGAAGACATTCTCAATTTGCGATTCTCAATTAGAGAATCGCAAATTGAGAATGCAATTTCAAGTGTGCCAGGGTGTCAAAAGGACACCCTGTTGCACCCCTGAAATGAGCATGGGTGCACATATGGCACACATACATGCCCTAAGGACATGTGTGTGCACCACATGCCACTTTGAAAAATGCAAAAATATGCATTTTTGAAAGAAATCGCAAATTACCACCAAATTGTAGTTGGTGGTAATTTGCGATTCCTTAAGGCCAAATTGCACTTTTTTGGTGCTTCTTACATTGCATTTAAGGAATCGCAAAATTTGCGATTCCTTAATTGCAATTGCAAAATAAGGAATCGCAAATTTAGCGATTCCTTATTTTGCACGCAGATTTGCCTTCCTACATACCACTTAGCAAAATTGCGATCGCAAACGCCGAAATTCGGCGAATTTCGGCGTTTGCGATCTCAATTTTGCTTTATACATATGGCCCATGATGGCTCAACAGAACAGCCACATATTGGGGCAGATAAGGTCAGTGTAGAAATTCATTGTTTAATAGAATTAAAGAAGAAGAATCAGATAGAAAAGCAATGTACGGAATAGTACTTGTTCTCTTTCTAAGATATTTGTTTTATTTCCGAAAGATGATTCAACAAACAAATACTGTTCTCCCGTTGTTTTGCTTGCTTTGCGTTTTACATAGCCATTGTTTGCTCACATCCAATTTATACTATTAGAAGATTAAGGCTGTGAGTCTGAAAGGACATCAACAATGTGAAAGCTTATGTACAGTTGAGAATAAAATAAAAAAGTTTCACTCTTGAAGATTACACTCTGAAAGGCTTTATTTTGTCGCCTGAGAAGACCTGTTCCAAGGAAATCCCTGAATGATGATTGGATGGGGGAGGAAAAGATGCAACATGGACCACAACATTATGTTCTTGTCATTTTTAAGTAGACGGTTCCTACAGTAGACTACTTCCACTTCTTTTATCCATCTTTCCCCGATCCATGGCCGTCCTGCAGCCCATTTTACCTTTGCAGATTGGCTCTTGCTTCTGCACTCCTGGTTTGCCTTGTGATCGATTACTGAAGACTCTATTGAGCTTCTTGGAACTCTCTTTATGGGAGTGCCTGTTTTGATCAAATTGAGTTTGATATATCTGCGCTTTATGCTTCATCTCACTCTCTTTCACATTTGATCTCTTTATGGGTTTGACTAACATCTTATTTTCGTCCCGTTCTTCAGACTAGGAATTTCTTCCCATTATGTGGAACACGCTTAATGCCTTTGTTCTATATTGTAGTACAGTGTCAGTTATTGTGGTGAGGTGTAGCTATTGTAGTATAGGGTCAGTAATTGTGGTAAGGTGTTAGTAATTGTGGTTAGTTATTGTGGTAGGGTGTTAGTTATTGTGGTAAGGTGTCAGTTATTGTGGTAAGGTGTCAGTTATTGTGGTAAGGTGTCAGTTATTGTGGTACAGTGTTAGCGATTGTGGTAAGGTGTTTGTTATTGTGGTATGGTATTAGTTGTTGTGGTAGGGTGTTAGTTATTGTGGTAAGGTGTCAGTTATTGTGGTAAGGTGTCAGTTATTGTGGTAAGGTGTCAGTTATTGTGGTACAGTGTTAGCGATTGTGGTAAGGTGTTTGTTATTGTGGTATGGTATTAGTTGTTGTGGTAAGGTGTCAGTTATTGTGGTAAGTGGTAAGGTGTTAGTTATTGTGATATAGTGTCAGTTGCTGTGGTAGAATATTAGTTGTTGTAAGGTGTCAGTTACTGTGGTAGAATGTTATTTGTTGTGGTAAGGTGTCAGTCATTGTGGTAAGTGGTAAGGTGTTAGGTATTGTGTTAAGGTGTTACTTATTGTGGTAAGTTGTTAGTTATTGTGGTACAGTGTTAGCGATTGTGGTAAGGTGTTAGTTATTGTGGTTAGTTATTGTGGTAAGGTGTTAGTTATTATTATTATTATTATATTTTAATTTGCAAGGTGCAACAGCTACCCAGAGGTTTCTCGGCGCCAGCCTGAGAAGAGGAGAGCAAGAAGATGTAGAAAAAAGATTTTTGAATCAGGAAGCAGAACCCGTTATTGACCAAATAGCCACGTCTTTACCAACTTGCGAAATTTCCCATAGGGGGTTTCAGTGCGAATAAACAGGGGAAGAGAATTCCATAATGAAGGTCCCACATAAGAAAAGGAGCGCCCCCCCATACGAGAAAGTTTGATTCTTGGCACTGAAAATTTTTCCTGAGTGTAGGATGTAAGGGAACGCAGTGGCTGATAGGGATGTACTAAGGCTTGTAGATACTGAGGGGATGTACCAGATTTGATTTTGAACATAAAAGTGAGGGCCTTTGTAAGACCTGGGGTCACCAAGCCCTAAGGGGGTAACGTGACTCGAGCGGTTGGGCACCCGACGGCTTAAGTGTAAAGCGACCATACAACACACACATTCCCTGAAGCAGGAAACGCACACAATAATGGACGCCACACCATAGGATCAGTGAAAATCAAACAAGTTTATCTAAGCAGTTCGATTCAAATGCAGTTCATGAGATGGCAAGGGGCATTACTTGAATACATTGACATTAGAATCACCAGCATTTCATTATGGTGCCATAGGCAGTACCTGAATACGTTAGCGTCAGATTCACCAGCAATTCACTATGATGCAATAGACAGTACCTGAATACATTAGCGTCAGATTCATCAGCAATTCATCATAGTTCCATTGGCAATACCTGGCGAACCTGGGGGAGCGGTAAACACAGCGGTTAACCAGTGCGCTGCGCCCCTCCCACCACTAGCGCTTCAACCTGCCGTGGGTACCTTGCACGGAATCTAGCGATTATCAGCGCGTGAAATAGGACTGGAAAATGTAGCGCCACCTATGGAAGACTACTAGCGCTTCAAGGCAGGACTCACAAGCATATCATTACCCCAGGCATTACTAGCGCTCCGGAACAGAACTTGAGCACATAGCGCTACTCGTAATCACAAGGCATTAGGCACTTCAGAGCAGAACTCGAGAACACATGGCTACTCGTAATCCTAAGCATTAAACACTTCCGAGTAGAACTAGAGAACACATGGCTACTCGTAATCATAAGCATTGAACACTTTTGAGCAGAACGTAAGAACACAGCGCTTCTCGTAATCATGAGACATTAAGCACTTTTGAGCAGAACGTAAGAACACAGCGCTTCTCGTAATCATGAGACATTAAGCACTTTTGAGCAGAACGTAAGAACACAGCGCTTCTCGTAATCATGAGACATTAAGCACTTTTGAGCAGAACTTGAGAATACAGCGCTTCTCGCACTCATGAGACATTAAGCACTTCTGAGCAGAACTTGAGAATACAGCGCTTCTCGCACTCAGCAGGCCTTAAGCAAGCGGTCCCCTTTTACGCGGCAGTCTCAAGGCAAGGGGGCAATCCCACGGAGGGGAATCAGAGTCTCGGCCGGCACCGGAGCGGTCGCCAGACGGTGCGGTGACGCTCCCGATCAGCAGGGGGAGCACCGGGTCCTCCGCAAGACTCCCGGGGAGCAGGGGGGTGAGTCCCAGGCCTATACACGGCCACGCTACCTCCCAGCCCCCAGGGGTTACCTTGATCTCGGCGTCCGGGTCTCGGGAGACACTCGGGGGTTCCTTACGGCTTCAGGCCCCGCAGTCAGCGTGCTCAGCGGCGGGGGCGGAGACGCGCAGTCCGCCCTCGTCACGTGGGGCGGTAGACAGCTTCACGGCCTTCCCAGGCCTTCCGCGACTCACTCAGACGCTGCGACGGCAGCGGCGGGGCCCCGGGCTTCTCCGCGGGCCCCGACTCGATGAGGAGTAACTTCTGGTCCCTGGGCCGCGGCGGTAAGCGCGCTTCCGGTCCCCGCGCCAGGGGGGGGGGTACAAATTAAGTGGGATGACAGCGAGCTCAGAGCTCCTCGTGGGACTGACTCGGGGGATTCCAGGCCAGGTCGGAGAACACAGGGGACACAGCGCTAGTACCTGGTTGATCCCCAGCAGTCCAGCAGTCAGTTGCAGTTCAGGTTTCAATAAGGAGCTTCAGCATTGGATCTCAGCATTCAGTTTCAGCATGAAGTTCCAGCGTTTAGTTTCAGCATTCAGTTTCAGCATGAAGGTTCAGCATAAAGTTTCAGCATTCAGTCTTTGCGACGCAGATGTCACTGGCGCCCTTAGGGGTGCCGTTCCTTGGGGGGTAGGGATTGAGTTGGCGACTAGTTCCTTCTTAGTCAAGCTTATCAGATGGCCCCTGGGTTCTCCTATCACTGGGCTAGATCAGTGGGCTGTACAGGATCCCTCACTCACTTAAAAGGCAGTACCTAAGTCCTGTCACTTTCAGAGGCATAAGTCCCTGGCTAGGCCCTACCGCCTACACTCCTGCATGGATTCTCCCCAGGTCTGCTTTACTCCCACTGGCCAACTGACCAGAAAATGTTCCCTCCCTCACTTATGTATCCCTAGGTCAGGTGACCTCTATCCAAGGCGGCAAAAGTAAAAACCACACCTCCCTTATAGAAGGTTCCAGCACATTCCAGGAGCTTCCCCATTCTACCTATGGGACAAAAAAGGCGAGCTGGTGTCGCAACATTGTTGTGGAGTCCCAGCCAGCTCCTGGCAGCTAGGGTGCTACTAATGAAGACCACTCTGCAGTAGCAGGGGCCTGTGGCAGCCATCTTGGGAGAAGGGAGCACCTGCACCTTAACACTGATTGGCAATGAAAAGGCGCCCGGAGACCTAAGTCCAACATAAAAATGAGGGTGGAAAAAATGAGGCACGATCAAAAATAGATGGGGAGACCACCCTAGGGCTGACAGGTCCAACACGCGTCCCCCCCAGCCGAAAGAGGGGAGAGCTACCCAACCTCTAGGGAGTTCTCATCGCTAAGGCGGAAAAACCTGGAGAGACCGTCAGCATTGGCGTTGTCAACTCCGGGCCGATGTTGCACCCGAAAGTCCATCCCCTGTAGGGAAATGGACCACCTCAACAACTTGGGGTTTTCGCCTCTCATCTGCATGAGCCAGTGAAGGGGGCAGTGGTCGGTCTGAACGAGGAAGTGAGTTCCAAAGAGATATGGCCTCAACTTCTTCAGAGCCCAGACCACCGCGAAGGCTTCTCTCTCAATGGTGCTCCATCGTCGTTCCCGAGGGAGGAGTTTTCTGGAGATGAAGGCCACTGGTTGATCTTAGCCCTCGGTGTTGAGTTGCGAGAGCACCACACCTATGCCGTGCTCTGAGGCGTCTGTCTGTACAATAAATTCCTTACTGAAATCTGGGGTTGCGAGTACTGGAGCGGTACACATCGCATGTTTCAGCGTGTCAAATGCCTCCTGGCAAGCAGCTGTCCATATGACCTTGCGAGGTTGCTTCTTCGAGGTCAATTCTGTCAAGGGGGTTACGATGGTACCATATCCCTTGACAAACCGGCGGTAATACCCAGTGAGGCCGAGGAAAGCTCGGACCTCTGTTTGGGTCTTGGGGGGCTCCCAAGCCAAGATGGTTTCTATTTTGGCCTGGAGGGTTTGCACCTTACCTCCGCCCACCAGGTGTCCCAGGTACACGACAGATCCCTGTCCAATCTGGCACTTGCTGGCTTTAATGGTCAGGCCAGCGCGTTGCAGCGCCTGCAATACCTTCTGGAGGTGCTGAAGATGGTCCTCCCAGGTGCTGCTGCAGACAGCTATGTCATCCAGGTATGCCGCTGAGAAGGACTCCAGACCAGATAGTACCTGATTCACTAACCGCTGGAATGAGGCCGGAGCATTTTTGAGCCCAAAGGGCATCACTCGGAACGGAAAGTGGCCCTCGGGGGTGGAGAATGCTGTCTTCTCCCTTGCTCCATCGGCCATGGCAATCTGCCAATATCCGGATGTCAGGTCAATGGTGCTGAGGTACCGGGCTGCTCCCAGCCGGTCCACCAGCTCGTCCGCTCGTGGGATGGGGTGAGCATCTGTCTTCGTGACAGAGTTCAAACCCCGGTAGTCCACACAAAACCGAAGTTCCGGTGTTGTGGTACCCGGTGGGGCCGCTTTCGGCACCAACACCACCGGACTAGCCCACGGGCTGCTGGAAGGTTCTATCACCCCCAGCTCCAACATCTTGGCTACCTCACGTTGGATGCTATCCTTCACTCGGTCAGAGAGCCGGTAAGACTTGTTCTTCACCGGGGGGCTGTCCCCTGTGTCCACATCATGGGTACACAGATGAGTGATTCCAGGCGTGAGGGAGAACAACGAGGCGAACCGTCCCAGGACATGGCGGCAGTCCCTCTGTTGCTCTGGGGTCAAGGATGGGGAAAGGACTACACCTTCCACCGAGCCATCCTTCTCCTGTACCGCTAGAAGGTCAGGAAGAGCTTCACTCTCTCCCTCTTCGCTCCCATCCGTCACCACAGGGAGAGCAAGCTCTGATCGCTCATAGTGCGGCTTCAGGTGGTTGACGTGGAATACCCTCAGGGGCTGTCGGGGGGTCTTTAGATCCACTACGTATGTGGTCTGGCCTCGTCGCTCCACAATGTCATACGGACCAGTCCACCGGTCCTGGAGGGCACAAAGCTCCCCAGGTTCCATGAACCACACCTTCTGTCCAACGTCCAACTCGACCGTCCGAGCGTTGCGGTCGTACCACTCCTTCATAACGGTCTGGCTAGCCTCTAGGTTCTCTGAGGCCGCCTTCCACAGCTTGGCCATCTGGCTGCGGAACGCCAGCATGTAGCTGACAATGTCACGGGGAAGCTTCTGCGAAGTCTTCTCCCACCCCTCCTTCACTAAACTGAGGGGACCCCTAACGGGATGGCCATAGAGCAACTCAAACGGGCTAAACCCGACTCCCTTCTGCGGTACCTCCTGGTAGGAGAACAACAAGCAGGGGAGGAGGATGTCCCATTTACGCCTCAAGCCCTCTGGCAGGCTCCGGATCATTCCCTTCAAGGTTTTGTTGAAGCGCTCTACGAGCCCGTTAGTCTGGGGGTGGTAAGGAGTGGAGAACCGGTAGGTCACTCCACACTCCTGCATATAGGCCGACATGAAATTCGTGCCTCTGCCCGACACCACGACCTTGGGGAATCCCACTCGGGTAAAAATCCCCAACAGTGCCCGCGCCACCACCGGCGCAGTGATGGTCCTCAGAGGAATAGCCTCTGGGTACCGAGTGGCGTGGTCCACCAAGACCAGAATGAACCGGTGTCCCGCTGCGGTCAGAGGGTCCAATGGCCCAACAATATCTATGCCGACCCTCTCAAAAGGGGTCCCGAACACCGGGAGCGGTTCCAACGGGACCTTCAATTTAGTCCCAGTCTTGCCACTTGCTTGACAAGACTTACAGGTCTTACAAAAGGTGTCTGAGGCGATCCGCATCCTGGGCCAATAAAAATGTGGGACCCACCGCGCAAAGGTTTTGTCCTGACCCAGATGTCCGGCTAAGGGTATCTCGTGCGCTAACTCCAGCAGGAAGGCCCGGTAACATTGGGGCACCACTATGGCCCTCGAAGATCCATGTACCGGCACCTTAGGCTCACTGTACAGGAGACCATCCTCCCAATACACATGATATCCGCCCGCCTCCTGACTGGCCACTTGGGCTTCGGCCTGTCGCCGCATGCCTTCAAGCGTGGGGCACGCCCTTTGTGCCTGACAAAATTCCTCCCGGGTAGGCCCTCCTTCCACATGCCAGTCGGCAAGGGTCGGCAAGTCCCCCACGGGAACGGCATCCACCTCCGAGGACTCCGGGGGCACCTCTGCGGCCTCCCCATCCATCTCACGGGGCGTGTCCTCTACCACCTTCTTCTTTCCACTCTTGGCGTTGGGTTGGGCCATGATTCCAGGCTCCAACCCGGGGTGAGTTCCATGCCGGGCAGCCATGGACCGCGTGACTACGCATGTCCACCCTGGTAATCCCAGCATCTCGGTATGAGCTCGAAACTGGACATCTTTCCACTTGGTGTGCTCCAGGTCGTTCCCTAGCAAGCACCCCACAGGCAAGGCAGGGCTCACAGCAACTCTCAGTAGGCCTTTGACTCCTCCCCACTCAAATGGAACACGAGCCACTGGATAGTGACTCAAACTGCCGTCAGCCAATACGGCCGGAGGAAACTCCTCGGGGACTACTTGGTCTGGGGACACCAGCCGCCTCACTACAGTGGTCATGCTGGCACCTGTGTCCCTCAGAGCCTCCACCTCCTCCCCGTTAACTTTCACCCTCTGCTGATATTTAGCAGTGTTCGGGGGCAGGGACACTACAGGGACCACCTCTCTATCCCCGAGTGAAACCAGCGTCAGGCCTGTCCACTCCCCTTCCCTATCTAAGGGCAACTCCACCCCAAGTGCTACACTACTTACCCCGGGGCTTTTCCCGCCCGGTGGGGCTGGGGGTCGCTTGCGACACTTGGGATCTCCATTGTAGTGTCCAATCTCCCCACATTTGTAGCACCTCACAATCCTTGGCTGCTGACTCCTGTTAGGGTAAGTGGATTTTGGGGAATTGGACGGGGGTGGGGTTCCTACTCCTTTCCCAAACTTATTTTGGGGGCCTTTTGAGAACTCCACCTTTTTATCTCCCCCCCTCTTTCTTCTGGGGGAAACCCTGTCCGCCTTTCGAGCCATCTCCCCCGGGGCCCTTGTGAGACACCCGGGTGCTCACCCAAATATCTGCCTCCTCCGCAAGCTCACGGGGATCCGTTAACTTGCGGTCCACCAGATGTTGGCGCAGCTCCGGAAAGCACTTATCCAAGAGGTGCTCCCGTAAAAAAAGATTGTACACCCCTTGGTAGTCCTGCACCTCGCTGCCACGCACCCAACCATCTAGTGCCTTGCGGGCATAGTCAAAAAAATCCACCGACGTCTGTGTGGACAGCCTATGGCTGCCACGGAATTTCTGCCTGTACCTCTCGGGGTTGAGACCAAATTTCTTGAGTAAGGCCTCTTTCATCGGGGCATACCTGACCTGATCCGCCTTGGCTAAGTATAACAGGGTGTCCCTGACATTGGGAGGTATATAGCGATACAAGCCCCCTCCCCAATTGCTCTCGGGAACCCCATGGGCAGTCAAGGCCACCTCGTATGCTTCCAACCACTTGGCAATATCATCCCCCACTGTGTAGCTGGCAATGACTTCTTTGGGTAGGTAAAATTTTGACTCATGGGACTCTCTTGGTACGCTGCCACTATTGTCCTTATTGGATGCGTTTAACTGAAGGGCGCGCAGCTCCAACTCCTTCAGCTGAAGCTCGTGCGCCAGCTTCTATTCCTCCATTGCCCATTTCTTGTTTTCTCTTTCTCTCTCTCTCTCATGTTCCAATTTTGCTAGCTCCCACTTTAACTGCCTCTCCTCCCTCCTGTCCTCATACTCCTCTGGAGACGCGCTCCTCCTAGACCCTGTCCTACTACTGGCCCCAGAACGTCTCCCTGGGGGCACATTTTCGGACACATCTACATTGAGTATGTCTAGGACTTCCTGGGCGCTCTCCTCCTGAGGTGCATCTGGCGCCTCCTGTCCCTCATCCTCTCTCCCTTCTGGGTGGGCCTCTACCCATGCCCTTAAGGCGGTACGGAGTTCCGGTCCTTTGGCCCTCCGCACCCCAGGCACCCCCATCCCCTGCCCGAATTCCCTCAGTTGCCTTACAGTGTACCCCTCAAGGTCAGCTAACCGGAACTCCATCGTGACAGGTGGGGACCTAGATACTAAGGAAGAAAAACTCTAGGATATGGGTGACAGTTACCAGCTAACCAGGATTTTACACCCTCAGTCTGGACAGTGGAATGTAATCAGTGCAGTATTAAACAGTTGCAGAGCTTCAATCCAATAGGCGTTTAATTGTGGCGCCCTCCGCTTCACGGGAGGGTGCTGTATGGTCACAGGTCCTAATCCCACCGCTCGCCAACAATGTAAGACCTGGGGTCACCAAGCCCTAAGGGGGTAACGTGACTCGAGCGGTTGGGCACCCGACGGCTTAAGTGTAAAGCGACCATACAACACACACATCCCCTGAAGCAGGAAACGCACACAATAATGGACGCCACACCGTAGGATCAGTGAAAATCAAACAAGTTTATCTAAGCAGTTCGATTCAAATGCAGTTCATGAGATGGCAAGGGGCATTACTTGAATACATTGACATTAGAATCACCAGCATTTCATTATGGTGCCATAGGCAGTACCTGAATACGTTAGCGTCAGATTCACCAGCAATTCACTATGATGCAATATGCAGTACCTGAATACATTAGCGTCAGATTCATCAGCAATTCATCATAGTTCCATTGGCAATACCTGGCGAACCTGGGGGAGCGGTAAACACAGCGGTTAACCAGTGCGCTGCGCCCCTCCCACCACTAGCGCTTCAACCTGCCGTGGGTACCTTGCGCGGAATCTAGCGATTATCAGCGCGTGAAATAGGACTGGAAAATGTAGCGCCACCTATGGAAGACTACTAGCGCTTCAAGGCAGGACTCACAAGCATATCATTACCCCGGGCATTACTAGCGCTCCGGAACAGAACTTGAGCACATAGCGCTACTCGTAATCACAAGGCATTAGGCACTTCAGAGCAGAACTCGAGAACACATGGCTACTCGTAATCCTAAGCATTAAACACTTCCGAGTAGAACTAGAGAACACATGGCTACTCGTAATCATAAGCATTGAACACTTTTGAGCAGAACGTAAGAACACAGCGCTTCTCGTAATCATGAGACATTAAGCACTTTTGAGCAGAACGTAAGAACACAGCGCTTCTCGTAATCATGAGACATTAAGCACTTTTGAGCAGAACATAAGAACACAGCGCTTCTCGTAATCATGAGACATTAAGCACTTTTGAGCAGAACTTGAGAATACAGCGCTTCTCGCACTCATGAGACATTAAGCACTTCTGGGCAGAACTTGAGAATACAGTGCTTCTCGCACTCAGCAGGCCTAAGCAAGCGGTCCCCTTTTACACGGCAGTTTCAAGGCAAGGGGGCAATCCCATGGAGGGGAATCAGAGTCTCGGCCGGCACCGGAGCGGTCGCCAGACGGTGCGGTGACGCCCCCGATCAGCAGGGGGCGCACCGGGTCCTCCGCAAGCCTCCCAGGGAGCAGGGGGGTGAGTTCCAGGCCTATACACGGCCACGCTACCTCCCAGCCCCCAGGGGTTACCTTGATCTCGGCGTCCGGGTCTCGGGAGACACTCGGGGGTTCCTTACGGCTTCAGGCCCCGCAGTCAGCGTGCTCAGCGGCGGGGGCGGCGACGCGCAGTCCGCCCTCGTCACGTGGGGCGGTAGACAGCTTCACGGCCTTCCCGGGCCTTCCGCGACTCACTCAGACGCTGCGACGGCAGCGGCGGGGCCCCGGGCTCCTCCGCGGGCCCCGACTCGACGAGGAGTAACTTCTGGTCCCTGGGCCGTGGCGGTAAGCGCGCTTCCGGTCCCCGCGCCAGGGGGGGGGGTACAAATTAAGCGGGATGACAGTGAGCTCAGAGCTCCGCGTGGGACTGACTCGGGGGATTCCAGGCCAGGTCGGAGAGCGCAGGGGACACAGCGCTAGTACCTGGTTGATCCCCAGCAGTCCAGCAGTCAGTTGCAGTTCAGGTTTCAATAAGGAGCTTCAGCATTGGATCTCAGCATTCAGTTTCAGCATGAAGTTCCAGCGTTTAGTTTCAGCATTCAGTTTCAGCATGAAGGTTCAGCATAAAGTTTCAGCATTCAGTCTTTGCGGTGCAGATTTCACTGGCGCCCTTAGGGGTTCCGTTCCTTGGGGGGTAGGGATTGAGTTTGCGACTAGTTCCTTCCTAGTCAAGCTTAGCAGATGGCCCCTGGGTTCACCTATCACTGGGCTAGATCAGTGGGATGTACAGGATCCCTCACTCACTTAAAAGGCAGTACCTAAGTCCTGTCACTTTCAGAGGCATAAGTCCCTGGCTAGGCCCTACCGCCTACAGTCCTGCGTCGATTTTCCCCAGGTCTGCTTTACTCCCAGAAAATGTTCCCTCCCTCACTTATGTATCCCTAGGTCAGGTGACCTCTATCCAAGGCGGCAAAAGTAAAAACCACACCTCCCTTCTAGAAGGTTCCAGCACATTCCAGGAGCTTCCCCATTCTACCTATGGGACAAAAAAGGCGGGCTGGTGTCGCAACATTGTTGTGGGGTCCCAACCAGCTCCTGGCAGCTAGGGTGCTACTAATGAAGACCACTCTGCAGTAGCAGGGGCCTGTGGCAGCCATCTTGGGAGAAGGGAGCACCTGCACCTTAACACTGATTGGCAATGAAAAGGCGCCCGGAGACCTAAGTCCAACATAAAAATGAGGGTGGAAAAAATGAGGCACGATCAAAAATAGATGGGGAGACCACCCTAGGGCTGACAGGTCCAACAGCCTTAAACTTAATCCGGTTCTCCACCCTGAGCCAGTGGAGATCTCTTAGGGCTCCAGAAACAGAGGCGGCTCTAGGAAGCTGACAGAGCAATCTGGCCGCGGTTTTCTGCACCATCTTTAGCTTACGGATCACGTCCTTATGGGATCCAAGAAAGAGAACGTTGCCGAAGTCTAATCTAGAGGTAACCATGGCCTGGACTACATTTTTTTGGGTGGAGCACGGTAGCATCCACACAATTTTCCTAAGCCATTTCAAGATGGTGAAACAGGTTGCAGCAACCTTTACGGCTTGTTAACGCATAGTGAGTTGGTCGTCAAGAATAAATCCAAGGTTGCGGACATGATGGACGGGCTGGGACAGGTTACCCATTTCCGTGGGCCAATGTTGGCTGCCCCAGAAGTCTTTATTTTTCCTCAGAATTAGGACCTCTGTTTTTTCACCATTCAATTTAAGAAAGTTTGTTTGCATCCAAGATGCAATTTTGCGCAGTCCTATGTGAAGAGCTGAAGGCTCAGCCTCACTTTCCGTAGAGAGAGAGAAGATGATCTGGGTGTCATTAGCATAAGAAAACAGAGACAACCCAGCCTCTTCCGCAATATCTGCCAAGGGTCTGACATAGATATTAAATAGCAGCAGAATAGACCCCTGGGGTACTCCGTAGGGAGAGGAATAGTTTTTTGAGCTGGCCGTAGGGGAAAAACTTGGAATGATCGATCTGTAAGGAAAGAGGTGAGCCAATTCAATGCTGAGCCTGTAATGCCCAGAGAGTGTAAAGCTTTAAATAATGCGGTGTGAGACACCGTATCGAAAGCCGCGCTCAGATCTAATAGTATAAGAGCAGCGCTGCCTCCTCCATCCAAGCGGTGTCGAAGCACTTCTGTGACTCCCAGGAGTGTGGTTTCTGTGGAAAAACCTGCTCTGAAACTGGATTGAGAAAAATGTAGCAAGTTTTGAGTTTCTACAAAATTGGAGAGCTGCTTATTAATGTGTCTCTCTAGAATTTTTGAAAAGACCAGAAGTAGAGGGATTGGTCTGTAATTAGCGGGCTATTGTTATTGTGGTAAGGTGTCAGTTATTGTGGTAAGGTGTTAGTTATTGTGGTTAGGTATTGTTGTAAGGTGCTAGTGATTATGGTAAGGTGTTAGTTATTGTGGTAAGGTGTTAGCTATTACGGTTATTTATTGTGACAAGGTGTTAAGTTTTTGGTAAGGTGTTAGTTATTCTGGCAAGGTTTCAGTTATTGTGGTAAGATGTTAGTTATATTGTATGGTGTTAGTTATTGTGGTACGGTATTAGTTATTGTGGTAAGGTGTCGTTATTGTGGTACGGTGTCAGTTATTGTAGTATGGTGTTAGTTATTGTGGTATTGTGTTAGTTCTTGAGGTTAGTTATTGCGGTATTGTGGTAAGTGGTTAGTTATTTTGGTCTGGTGGTAGTTATTGCAGTAAGGTGTTGGTTATTGTGGTTAGGTGTTAGTTATTGCAGTAAGGGTTTAGTTATTGTAGTAAGGTGTTAGTTATTGGTTATTTATTGTGGTATGGTGTTAGTTATTGTGGTAAGTTGTCAGTTATTGTTGTAAGTTGTTAGTTATTGTGGTACAGATTTAGTTATTGTGGTTAGTTATTGTGGTAAGGTGTCAGTTATTGTGGTAAGGTGTTCGTTGTTGTGATAAGGTGCTAGTTATTGCGGTAAGGTGTTAGTTATTGTGGTAAGGTGTTAGGTATTGCAGCAAGGTCTTAGTTATTGTGGTAAGGTGGTATTAATTGCAGTAAGGTGTTAGTTTTGTGGTACGGTGTTAGTTATTGTGGTATGGTGTTAGTTATAACGGTTATTTATTGTGGTAAGGTGTTAAGTTTTGTGGTAAAGTGTTAGTTATTATGGTAAGCTGTCAGGTATTGTGGTAAGGTGCCAGTGTTTGTGGTAAGGTGTTAGTTATTGTGGTGTGGTGTTAGTTATTGTGGTTAGTTGTTGTGCTAAGGTGTTAGTTATTGTGGTAAGGTGTTAGTTATTGTGGTTAGTGTTGGACTTGGCCCTTCTGGCAAGTTCACCCCTAGAACTTTTTGCAGTATCCTAGCCTTTTTCCTGTGTTGTACTAGTGGTTTTAGGCCTCTAGGCGCTTTCACACTGTGTCCCAGTGGAAAGCGCGTGCGCTCTGGGTATGGTTTGGTGAGACTGACCTGCCCTCCCATAGGAATGCATGGGGGATCTGAGTGACCATGTTAGTTCCTGAAGCGTGGGGAGTGCAGGGCCGAGTTTGGTATGTGCGGACTCGTGTGATGAAATGCTGCGCGATGATGTGTGCGGCGTCAATGTACCTAGTGTGGAAGTGCCACTTCTAGAAGTGGGCATTTCTGGGTGCAGTGTGAAATGAGTGCCTTGTCTGGCGATTGGCTGGTTGAGGTCATGTGACGGGCTAGGGAATCCCCAGAGTCAGGAGGAGTCACCCAGTGGTGAATGGGGAGATCAGCAGCTAGATGGGTGGGAGGAGTACACCTGGGACCTGAATAGGGCTGGGCTTTCCCCACACAATGCTGGCTCCGCCCCCTGTGGTGCGACTGATGACCCTGGCCTGTCCTGTGAATAGGGAGAGGGGCTGAGCAAAACAAAGTGCTCAAAAACCAGTTGCATCTGGTTCGCCCCTCCCCTGCACCTTTGCAGACAAAGGTGATCTGTGTATAAAAAGGGGCTGTGTCCCCTTACAAAATGTTCTCTCTTTGGATCCTGACAGAGGGGGGCTTGCTGCAGGTGGGGCCCAGGAGGGACCGCCATGGGGGCTACCTCCCTGCTGGAGGGCCCTGTGTGCTGGCCCCTGGGCCCTGCTTTGCCCCCTGGACGCCTTCAGGACCTTTTGGACCTTTTTGCTGGTCCTTTTACTCTGCCAGGGCTTGGTGCAGCCTTCTGGCGCCTGGGAGCGCTGGGGTTGGGCTCCTGAGGGAGCACTGGAGCTCTGCAGCAGGCTGCTGCCTATTGCCTGAGGGAATCCCCACTGGAGGGATTCCCCCGTCATGGCTGCCGAGCGGGAGCCAACCCTGCTTCATCTTTCTTCTAAATTGCGGGTGCCACCCCACTCCTGTTTTACTTAATTTGCGGGTGCCTACCCCGCATTATATTTTAATTTGCGGGTGCCCACCCCGCTTTATATTCCTTTGCGGGTGCCCACCCTGCTGTGTATGCCACCTATTAATCTTTAATTACGCGGGTGCCTACCCCGCATTGCCGCCAGAAGAAGATCACCGCCGCTGGCCCGATCGAAAACCGGAAGCCAGGCACGTTGGTTTGGGACAGGGGCGGGGCCTCGCCGTCATTTCCCCCGACCGGGAGAAAGCATCCCGGAAGACTGTGCCTGCCTCGCGGGGCTCCCATGAGTTGAGGGAGCCCCGCGTATGTCTCAAGTCCCGGGTCCCAGGAGGGGGCCCGGGTGAAAGGAGCCATGCTGCAAGAGAGGCGGGAGCCCACCCCGCTCTCGCGACCGGAGGAGAGAGCCCCACCGCCGCCGGAGTGCAAGGAGCAGCACCTGCGGAGTCCGGTGAGTGGGGCCAAGGCCGTCCCCCTTTTCCTGGGTGTTGGTGCCGGTACGAGGCACAGGGCCCAGCCCGATTTCCTGAGCGGCCCCCGCCTGATCGTGGTAAGGTGTTAGTTATTGTGGTAGGGTTTCAATTATTGTGGTAAGGTGTTAGTTATTGTGGTAAGGTGTTAGTTGTTGGGAAAAGTGGTAAGGTGTTAGTTATTTTGGTGAGTTGTTAGTTATTGTGGTAAGGTGTTAGTTATTGTGGTACGTGTTAATTATTGGGGTAAGTGGTAAGGTGTTAGTTATTGTGGTAAGTGGTAATGTGTTAGTTATTGTAGTAAGGTGTTAGTTATTGTGGTAAGGTGTTAGTTATTGTGGTAAGGTGTTAGTTGTTGGGAAAAGTGGTAAGGTGTTAGTTATTTTGGTGAGTTGTTAGTTATTGTGGTAAGGTGTTAGTTATTGTGGTACGTGTTAATTATTGGGGTAAGTGGTAAGGTGTTAGTTATTGTGGTAAGTGGTAAGGTGTTAGTTATTGTGGTAAGGTGTTAGTTATTGTGGTGAGGTGTTAGTTATTGTGGTAAGTGGAAAGGGAGCCCTCAGCAGAACACTGCAGGGGGACTCCAAGCCCCATAACTCCCTGGTACCGCGCCTGGAGGCACTGACGATGCTTGTGTGCCCGGAGAGCGCTATAAATCTCATTGCGACACCCGCTTCGCAGGAGCTGCCAGCAGAACGCCGCAGGGGTACTCCAAGCCCCATAACGCACTGGTACCGCGTCTGGAGGCGCTGATGCTGCTTGTGCGCCCGGAGGCGCTATAAATCTCATCGTGGCACCCGCTTCGCGGGACGTGCGCGGATGCGCACGGGCAAAGCCCAGACCAAGGGCAGGCCCATCCAAGCCTGTCATAGACCAGATGAGACAGGGCTGGGCCACCCCCCTTGGCGTTGCATTCGGATGATGGACTGTGGGACAGTGAGACACCAGCATGCAATTCTAAGGTCAGTGCACTCATAAGCGCACATTGCTTGTATTTTTCACTAAAACTACTAAGAAACTTCAGTCAGTCAGTCACTAAGAAACTTATATACTGTGAGGTCCATCTTATAAACTGCTATGGGCTAACGCATCCCCCCAGCGAAAGGTTCTACTAGCTGGCAGAAAGCTCCATCTGCACTTCCAACTGTACAACCTACTGCAATTGATAAAATGCTCCAGCGGGCACTCAGAGCCATCTCTAATGAAATCGAGCGCACAGAGAGACGCCGCTCATTAACACCGATCATAGCCCCAAGTCCTAGCCCACCTGATTTCGGGACTTTGTTTTTATCTTCAACACCTAGCATGAGCCCAGGCCCAGAGCCTCCAAGGACACGAGCCCAGACAGGAGCGGGCCATGCCCCCAAGATTCCTTTGGGAGGCAGAGGAAAGAAGAAAGGAGGGAAACAGAAATCGGTTACACACAAAGGAGCAAAGCGGAATAAACAAGCACCCGACATGCCACCAAATAGACCTCTGAGGGAACAAGGAACAAGAGAGCAACCACAGACGACCCCAGAGCCACCTCTGTGTGTCCAAGTTGGTGTTGGACCTTAAAGCACACTTTAGTTCTGTTGTAAAAGATGAACTCGATGCCCTAATGATACAAATTGATAAATTATCATCATTGGTGACCCATTGGGTGGGCAAAGCTGAATCTACTCAAAGTAATTGAGTCTACCAAATCTCTTGTTACAGAGTTGACCTTGCACCCAAACAAGGTACAAACAATTGTTCCAGACACATTGTCTGTTCCGGTTGGGTTCAACATAAACACCCATGAGAATGCAGCTCCCACTCCCAGGTTGTCTGCCCCACAGAGCCAGCTAACCCACAATTGAGGCCTCCCCATTGTCCTCCTCCCGAACCTGCACACAGTTTAACTTTGACCACATCAGGCCCACTCGACCCACAACAAGCTGGCAACAACCAAGCGGCCTGTAAGAGGACCCCACCACACATAAAACCTAGCGCAACCCAATCCCTTTACCACGTATTAATTTGCCCCCAGCCTGCACTCCCTATGTCATTGTGTTAGCCGGAGTACCTGAGTTGGAAAGGGGCTCAGGGGAGTCTCATTCCGAACTCAAAAACAAGTGTATCCATTGGTTAACCAAATATAGGCCCCTTCCTTATCAAGGTCAAAGTAAAATCCAATTCACACGTAGGGTGGGTAAGCTGGCTGGGGTGGAAGCGAAAGGACATAGCCGGGGACTGTATAGTGATCAACTTTAGGGACACCCGGGCTGTTTAATATATCTTAGATTGGGGTCATCCTAGGGAGGCTGGGTGTATTTTCTCTCTGCCCCTGGGATATTTCTATCCTCCCAGGCAAATGCCACATAATGAGGGAAATATGGAGAACGATTGGGGGTAAGTGACAAGGGCGACACCATGCCGCAAATAGGCTGAGACCGTCCAACACCACTGATGTACAACATCCCCGTTGCCAACAGATTCAGCTCTTTAGATTTGGTAGACTGACTAAAGCCCACTGGCCCCTCCAACAAATGGCCCAGTGACAAATAGGAGACTAGAACGAGATACTCGCACCAGGGCAGTGTAGTACAAAAGGTTGGACATGGGAAGAAAAAAAGAGATAAGGTGCAGATGAATGTGGGTGGCCCCCCAGCACCTACCCCCACCTCATCTAGTAATCCAAACTGGGCTAACAAATGCAGCCCTAGGGGAGGGGTAGGGCCCAAAGATACACACCAGGCTCCAGTAAAGGAAAGTCCCACCCCCCAGGCCTCTTTAGCTAACATAGCAGGCCCACCAAGCACGCAGATTTTATCTTGGAACATAGCAGGTCTTAACACAAAATTGGATCTTCCAGATTGGGGGGCATTTATAGACCAACACGAACTATGCTTGTTCCAGGAAACATTGTCAAGGGCAGACACACTAAGAGTGGGCTATGCGTCGTACTGCATCCCAGCAGTTCAGGGGGACAGGGGGAGACCCTCGGGGGGCCTGTGCACCTGGGTTGGAGTGCACCTGGGTTGCAAGGCCAAACAGCTAGAGACCTCTTCCACTGACATTTTGTGTCTCCTTCTCACCTTCCCTATCTCTGTAAGGATTGCTCTAATCAATGTTTACTCTCGACCAGTATGCTATGGGCAGTCCTCCCACACACTCGATTGCCTAACCTCATTTCTCCCCACTATACTGGAGAACTGCTGGGTTATTTTATGCGGGGATTTTAACTGTCAATTCGAGCCCTTGAATGGCCTATCCTCAAGTATTACAAGTGAGTAGGATTCAGTTTGGACAATTCCACACAGACCCCAACATTCCACCAACACGGGCATGGACATCTCTGGTCCTACAAAACAATGCACGCACACTAAGCCACTCACTGAGGGCCTGTAATGGTCGATTGCCATCTGATAGCCCTGGGAATTTTGCTTTTAACAGACCCGGGCAGGCATCAATTTTAGATTACATCTTGGTAGACGTCAGCATATGGCACAGGGTTCTCGGCTTTAAGGTTATTGCACGCCATGAGAGTGACCATAATTCTCTGGCTCCAGAAATATCCCTTCCGTTTGCTGAAGACCATCTTAGTACATCCCCAATACCTATCCCAAGCCTAGTATTGGCTGAAGGAGGGTACGTTGGGGAGAACTCGCTCATACACCGTGTAAAGTGGCCTCCCTATATCAACAAATGGTCCCCTTCTTAGAAGCTGCTTTTTGACTATCTGCAACCAGCAGCGCTTTATCTTCCCAAATGACAATTGCAAAAAACCACCAGGACATGTTTTCTGCCCTAGCACAATCCTTTCATAAAAGCAATAGGCGTAGGCCGATTTCTAAACCATGGCACCCATGGTATAACAAACATTGTAAGGTAGCCAAGCAAGCCCTTTTAACTTCCATCAGAACGAATGATAGACCACGAATTAGGGAAGCCAGGATCCAGTATAAAAACACTGTAGCAAGAGCCAAAATTAACTGGGAAAGTGATAAATGGGAAGCAATAAAAACAGCATTGGATAATCATGACATGAGAGCATTCTGAAACTTAGTTAAGACAGCGTAATCCGAAGGCCAACTGGCAATAGTACCAAATCTAGGGGAAGAAGTTTGGAGAGCCTATTTTAAATCTTTATACTCAAGGACTACAGATGAAGAGGGCAGGGTAGAAACAGTCACTTTAGACGCGAAGCTTCCAAACCTAGACGCTCCACTCTGCACTATGAAGGAGATTATAGAGGCACTGGGCAAGCTACTCCCAGCTAAAGCCCCGGGGCTGGACACGATCCCTGGCGATCTATTTTGCTCCGAACCCACAGTCTGTGCACCTTATCTGTGGTCATTATTTGACGCCGTTCTACAAGGCATGGCGCTGCCCTCCACATGGGTTGGGGCAAAAATTATCCCCATTCATAAAAAGGACTCACCACTTAATCCATCAAACTATCGCCCCATAAGCCTCCTGGATGTCACCCAAAAAATCTTTGCTCGCGTACTCCTGGGGCGTTTACAATTTTGGATAGAAGAGAACAACATATTAACACCCCTATAGGCAGCGTTTAGGGCCAAGACCACCACCATTGACCAGATCTTTAGATTACTACTAATCCACTGGCAAACCGTGCTTTTAGAGGGTGGCAGCCTCTATCTCACATTCGTGGATCTAAAATCAGCTTTTGACTTGGTGCAGCGAGATCAACTGTGGGGTATACTCCTCAATATGGGAGTACCTGAATATCTTTGCCACCAGCTGAAACGCCTTCACCAAGACAACTATGCGCGAATAAGAAATGGCAAAAATGGTGAACTCTCCGCCCCTTTCCCTGTAGAGAAATGGGTGCGACAGTGATGTGTTCTGGCCCCGACACTCTTTTCCCTTTTTTTAAACAGTCTAATTGAAACGTTATTAGAAGGGAAAGACATTGACGCACCCAGGTTGGCGAACCGCAAAATCCCAGCTCTCATGTTTGCGGACGATATGCTTTTACTCTCCAAATCTCCCATGGGCATGCAGAGGGTGCTCGAGGTATTCAGCTCTTTCTGCTAAAATCGTGGACCGGAGATTAATCTCCAAAAGACCAAGAATATGGTATTTAATGCCAACACCACGAATTCCCCATATCCCCGATTAGATTGAAGAGCACTAGAGAGGGTGTCCATATTTGACTATTTAGTGATCACACTGACTGAAAAAATTGAATGGGGGACACAAATAAAGGAAACCAGTCTAAAACTGACCCAGTCCACGGGGGACATCATAAAAGTCCGTAAGATTTGTACGCACAAAGCGATAGGTCCTGTAGAAGAAATTTACAAGACACAGGCCAGGGGAGCGTCACTATATGGGGCAGAATTATGGGGCTATTACCCCTCTACTTCCCTAACAGTGCCAGAGAACCTATTTCTTAGGCAATTGCTGGGTCTCCCTATGAGCTCCCACTAACACCGCTCAGGATGGACCTAGGGATTAGTCCTATAGCAGATGTAGCCTCTTCTAGACCCCTCCTATACTGGCGACGCCTTTGGAGTACACCCGAATTAGCTGAATACAAAGAGGAGCTGAAGGATGTTATGAGCCTCCAAGGTGCAGGGAAACACCCTTGGCTAGCTTATATCAGGAACACTTGCCAGGCCTTAGGGAGGGTAAACATGTGGACAACCCCGGAAGAGATCTGTCCCATAATCTCTAGAAAGGCACTACTTGACTCCCATAGAGAATTAAAGTTGGCCCTACTATGGCAGGGGACTAAGCCTGGCTGTTTAACCTTTAGGTAACTGGCCATTAAGCAGCAATATAGGTTAGAAGCGGCTCTCGACCACATCCAACCTTTTATAGCAAATAAACTTTTTCTTCAATTTAGACATGGGGTGCTCCCGCTTCGAGTATTTACTAATAAATGGCAGGGACCCCACACACTAGATTGTCCAGGGTGCGACCGAGCTGAGGAAACTGAAAAGCATGTCCTCTTTTTCTGCCCCGCCTATGTAAAGCCAAGGTCTCGGTGGCTGCCACAACTGTGCAGAAACATGGGGACTAGACACTGCACAGAGGTGTACAGGCTTTTTAGGTACGAAAGCGATACACTTATTGTGTCTTCCATTTCTAGGTTCCTTTACTCGATGTGGTGCATTCGTAGAGCTATCCTAAAGAAAAATCACCTAGGAAACTCCTAGCTCCATACCATCCTTTACATATGCTAGGTTATGCTATGCACCAGCCGAAACAATGGGGCTTGCACACGTCTACTGTATGATTATCCCCACTGTAAATAACCCTTTCCCCAGGTTTTTTTTTTTTTTTTAAAACCTTTATTGTAAATCAGTGACACAGCTATTCAGCCGACAACCCGGAGGTACGGCAGCTTTAAAGAGTCAACAAATGCTTGCGTCCACATATCACTGAAAGGAGAGACAAAGGTTCTATTTTGCATAAACATAAATACAACCCTAAACACAAGCAAGGCGAAAGGTACTGTAAACATCAAGAGAGGTTCCCACCGGGGGGGACGAGCCCCATCTCGTCCAACAGGCACAGGTCTATAGCAAGGGAAAGGAAGGAAAGGCAAAGACTCTAGAAACAATCACATATCAGCAGGAAAGTCAAAGCCGGGAACAGACTAAGGGGAGAGTTGCTCCTCTGGCGGGTCCGGGTCGGGGTGCAGGCATATGTCCCCTCTGTACTGGTTCCAAGGCCCCCACACAGCGTGCCATTTCCGAGGGCGCCCTCGAGCACAGTACACTGTTTTCTCCCTAAACATGCCCCAGTCCATGTTTTCCATCCACGCTGTCAATGTGGGCGGCCTATCGGAGCCCCACAGCCGAGCAATATCGCGCTTGGCTACCATGTTCCCCAGGGTCACCCACTGAGTCTGTGCCGCATTGTGGTCAGTAGGACTCCAGACATTAAGGAACCCCAGGTCTTTTAATCATATAATCTTACTTGTTTTAATTCGGATCTTTTATTACTTGTTATAATTAACTATTAGATAAAGTCAAAAGCTTTTAATAACCGATAGGCGTTTTATATATCAATTAATTAGTTACTTCTTATAATATGTGCTATTCTACCCCATCTCGCATTCAATGTAGAAACTATAAACTTTGTTGTACATTGCACTTTACTCAGCTATAGAACTACGAACAGCTACGAGGGAGTCAATTAAAAAATGCACTACACATCTGCACATCTTGAAGGGTTCTAATTCTAAACACAGAAATAATGTACATAACTTTTATGATGATATAGTGTTTTGTTCTCGCTTCCTTTTCTTACTAAAACGAATTATATTGTCTTTTTTATGTGCTTTTATGGCTTTTGACTGACTGGTAAGGTGTTAGTTATTGTGGTAAGGTGTTAGTTACTGCAGTAAGGTGTTAGTTACTGTGGTAAGATGTTAGTTGTTGGGGTAAGTGGTAAGTGGTAAGGTGTTAGTTATTGCAGTACGCGCGCAACAGAGAACCATACCTGAAATCTTTGCCTTCTTTTGCCATCTTGCCAACGCTGCCGCCGTGAGGGGAACGGCCACTGTGGGGGTGCACAAGAGCTTCCCAGCAGCTCTGAAAACGCCGTGAGGGAAACGGCCAAAGAACTACTCCACCCAGAAGCCCCGGCGCTGGGCGCTCAGCTGTGACGTCATCAGCCCGCGCCCAGTCCATTTAAAATCACGCAGGCTCAACGCGGCGCGGGACGCGCGCAACAGAGAACCATACCTGAAATCTTTGCCTTCTTTTGCCATCTTGCCAACGCTGCCGCCGTGAGGGGAACGGCCACTGTGGGGGTGCACAAGAGCTTCCCAGCAGCTCTGAAAACGCCGTGAGGGAAACGGCCAAAGAACTACTCCACCCAGAAGCCCCGGCGCTGGGCGCTCGGCTGTGACGTCATCAGCCCGCGCCCAGTCCATTTAAAATCACGCAGGCACAACGCGGCGCAGGCACAACGCGGCGCGGGACGCGCGCGGGCAGCGCCCCGGCGAAGCCTGTGCCCATGTGAGACCGGACCGGGCCTGCCATCGTGGCCCCACCTTACACCTTGCCTACTTTGATCACAGCGAACGGACTAGAGCATCCCCGCAGGTATTATCCATCTTTTATCAGATAACACTGGACTCGGTGTATACTGTTTGACTCTCATTTAAATTAATTTGACTGATCTCAAACGAAGTAGTTACTGCATTGTTTGCCAACAGTTAAGCTCCAATAAGGTATTCTCGAGCATGGGCAAAAGGAAAGCACCGAGCTGTGAACGATCGGAGGGTATGGATATTAAGAAACCCAAGAAACAATCTCTCCTAACATATCTGACTGGGGCCATGGGGGCAATAGAAAAACAAATTACCACAGTAGAACAAACGTTAGCAGCAGGCTCATTGACAATTAGAGAAGACAGAGAGGAGGGCGATCTATCTACTCTCATTCAAACCACCATCCCTGCTGTGACGGCTGAGTCCGGAATAGCAAATAATGGTTGTGTTCAACATAACATTAGAGACACTATAGTGCACAACCAGGGTGATATAACCATTTCGCAACCAGATAAGGGGACAAAGGGGCCAAAAAAGGTTGAGAAACAGCTGGGGAAGTCCGGAAGGAGCACAAGGGAGATAGGTAAATTAAGGACACATAAAGGAAAGGAGACTACTATAAAGAAAAAACATCAAGACCCAGTTACCAGTTCTTCACAAACTCCTTCTACACCTCTAACAGTAGTAAACACCACTAAAGAACATATTAAGGGGCACGACCTGGTCAGCATCCTCTCATCTCTAAATAGTTTAGACTCTTTTGTGAGAGGAGCTGTTGAGGCAATCGGATCCAGATTAGATAGGATCGAAACACATGTGGCAAAACTTCTTTCTTGTAACGAAGATAAGAGTATTACATCCTCTAGCCCTAAGCCTATTAGAGATGCCCTGAATAAAAACAGGAAACTACTACAATCCCAACCCCATACTGATCTCACAGGCGAAACCTCTACTACTGTAATTAGTAACCAGATTAGGATTAAAGAGATCCAACAAAATCCAGCCCCTGAGCCCCATTCCGCCACTGACAAACATACCAGACCTGCCATCAACTTAACACCCTTAAAGGTACCATCCTCTATACATCTTGATCTTCCTCCAGCCTGTACTCCTTACACAGTGATCCTGGGTGATGTCCCTCATTTACGATATAATGACCAGGAGACCTGTGAATCACTAAAGAACAAAGCATTACACTGGCTGGGGAATAGAATGGGCGATACTCGCATATTATTTGAAGAATTCAAGATGATACGTAGAATAGGATGGATGGGAAGATCCAGGAAAGTATTTACTGGCGACTGTTTGGTACTGACCTTTCGCTCTCCCTGGCTAGTCAAAATAATTTTGGGGTTAGCGGCCAAAAACACCCTTGAACCAGGAATCAAGATACTTCCCCTGGGCTTCTTTTATCGCCCTCCTCTCGAATTGATGAAATCAGCCCACCACCAGCTCACGCCCAACCAAATGTTTAATATCCCCACACACAATCGCTTCAGTGCACTTACCTCGCTAGAGGACCCAGATTGACTACCCCCAATAACAATAATAAGAACAGGGACTCAGGCGGGGAATTCCGACACCAGCTTGTCCATTTCTCCTCATAGGGGCTCATCCGGGTCTGAGATCGAATCAGCAGTTAGAGTTAACTGTGCCCAGGGTCAAACACAGAATGGAGTAACGCAGCTGATTATTCCTGCCCCTCTCTATACCGGGGAGGATAACATGAATTCCATTATATCCAAATCGGATGCACCAGGGTTAGCCTCCCAGCCATATAAATATCACGAGAAGGGTAAGGAGACATAAATATTACATATTGGAATATATGGGGCCTTCATTCCAAAATGCATAATGATTTGTTTCTTGATTTTGTTAGGAATACGGATATACTTTGTCTCCAAGAGACCTGGTCGCAAAAAGTCATTAATATTAATGGCTTCAAAACATTTCATACTCCAGCCTCTCCTTCTACCCATGGAAGACCTAAGAGAGGCCTAAGTATTTATGTCTCTAATCTGATAACAGTGAAAAAATTCACATTTGAGGCATCAAACCCTTATTATCAAATCCTCACCGTTACAATGGAGAGGAATGACACCCTAATACTCATGAATCTTTATAATAATATCCCTAAAGAGAATGAATTTGAAGTCATCGATCAACTTAGACAAGTGGTATATAAAATTCAGTTGGCTAACCCAGGAAATACTCAAATTATCTGGGGAGGGGACTTTAATGTTAACCTGTGCCCCAACAATAATAATTATACATGCGGTATGAACGATGAGGAAAATCGTAACCTAACTCACTTTCCTCACAACATCCTTGGGAGTGCCCTGAATGAGACCATACTTATGTTGAACCTGAGCTTCGCAAACAAACTAGTATCTCCCCAAATTGCCTTCTCACCGACTTATAATGGGAAAGGGACAGGTTCAGTGATAGACTATATTCTGGTATCAAATAACCTTGGGAACAGGGTAAAGCACTTCATCACCCATAAGATTGCTATCAGCGATCATTTCCCACAAACTTTAATAATTACGAAGAATAATTCCATCTCCCATAAAAAGTGTAGAAAGAACAAATTACTCCACACCTATCCAAATCTTACTATGGATAGGATGAACGGCTACTCTTTGAAATGGGAATTAGTCGATCCAGATACTGTCACACATTCTGTAGTGGCTAAAGCTCTACCGCATATCCTGTCCTCTCTGAATGAGAACTCATCCCCCTCGCTCATTCTTGAAAGCTTTAACCAAATCACTGAAACAATAAAAAGTTCCCTGTCCGTAGAGAGGAAAAAGGGTGTCCCTCAAAAACCAAGATGGTTTGACACTAATTGCACGAACGCTTACCGTACACTAAAAAAAGGGATACATAATAGGGACAGAGTTGGTTCAGCAGTGCAACAGGCAAGGAAATTATATAACCAAGCCCTCGCGACCAGGTAAAAGTCAATGAAAAATTCCTTGTGGGAAGATCTCCATAGGGCTAGCAACCAGAATGATAGTAAGGCATTCTGGAGAGTAATTAGGTCTCCATTCCTTCTTGCCGATAACTCTCCCTCTATAGAGATTGCGATAGATGAGGCACAATGGGTGAGCCATTATACAAAAATTTTCGGCCTACAGGAGTCGATAGATATTACTGCCTCGTTACCGCCATCTGCATACGTACATAACATCTCTTTCCCTATAGAGATATCCTTCTCACTTGACGAAGTTTTAAACGCATTAAAAGAAAGTAAAGGTTCCAAGGCCCCAGGTCCTGACGGGGTCCCTGTAGACATATATAAACACAATATAGATCTTTGGGCCCCAATTCTGACCCGTGTCCTTAACGCAACCTCCTCACAGGGCCTTATTAACAGTTGGTCAGAATCCATTATGGTCCCTATTTTTAAAAAGGGCAACAGACAGGATCCTTCCTGCTACAGACCAATTTCACTCCTAGACTCACTAGGCAAAGTAGCAGGAATGATTCTCCTCACAAGGTTACAAACTTGGGCCACAGAAAAGAACGTTCTGTCCGATTTACAGTTTGGCTTTAGGGAAGGACTGGGGACAATAGACCAGGGGCTTAACCTGGCGATTTTGTTGGGTAAATATACGAGGGCGAAAAGAGGGAAAGTTTATTTAGCGTTTGTCGATCTCTCTTCGGCCATCGATTGCGTTTCTCATGGGAAACTATGGCACACCTTAAAAGAAATGCAAGTAGAAGATTCTCTAATAGACTTCTTGAAGGCTCTATATAGTAATGCCACAGTCCGAGTCCGGTTTGGTAGAGCTGGTGAATGCACCTCTTCATTTAAAGTTCTTAGAGGGGTAAGACAGGGCTTCGTCTTGGCTCCATTCCTTTTCACACTATACACTAATGGCCTCGAGAAGGCCTTATTGAAAGGAAGCCAGGACGTTCCCCAGGTCCAACAAGATCAGGCCCCTAGACGCATACCAGCACTGCTATACGCAGACGACGCTGTTATTTTAGCCAGGACCCCCCTAGCCCTACAGCAGGCATTGGATTTGTACAACAAATGCATGCAAGATATTGACCTAAATATCAATGCCTCAAAAACCTTTGTGATGAAATGTGGGAAAGGTAGCAAAAAGAGCAAAGATATCTATTTGAATGGGAGCAAATTGGCTACCACATCCACTTACTCATATTTGGGTATCCTCATAGATGATAAGGGCCTATGGGCCCAAGCAATCACATCAAGAAAACTACTTTTGTTAGAGCCACAACTGCCCTTGTTAACTTTGCCCAAAAACTAGGAAGAAGACCGCCCCTGGAATTGATAAAAATATATAAGGCAAAATGTATGAGTGTAGCAACATATGGGGCAGGGATATGGGGCCATCGGAATGTCTCTGAACTGCAAAAAGTGGAAAACACTTTTCTTAGATATCTATTGGTGGTTCCTGCTTCTACTTCCACTTACGTCTGCCATGCTGAGTTGGGAGTTTCTTACATCACGGATATTATAAAAATACAACCCCCAATTCTCTGGCATCGTATTTGGAAGTCAGAGTCAAACTGCCTCAACCAGGCAGTCCTTCAGGATGCTCTTAAATTGGACCACTGCCTCGACATAAAATGGATCAAATACGTGAAGGATTTTATGACAGACATTGGCAACCCTGAATATTTTAATAATCCTTCTTCCATGTTAGCCATCGCAAGGAAAGATTTTAAGAAACGCTGTATGATTCACATGGAGAGCCTGAGATTTGCGAGTGAAGCTACAAAACTGTCCGTTTGCCACAATCTCATGATATCAACTTCATTTGGCATGCAATCGTACCTACAAAAATCCGATAAAAGTTACGATCGATTTCTTTTCACTCGCTTTCGATTGAACATTTTTCATAGGCTGGTGACATTTCCAACTGTTAATAATTGGACAAATGAATTACCATATTGCCCATGTGATTCTGTTTCTGTGCAATCAACTATCCATGCCATTTTATTTTGTAAATTTTATGAAGAATTGAGAAGGAAATGGATAAAACCAATACTCAAAATATGGGGTATCCGCCAATGTCGCCCAGCATTTTTGGCCCTTCAATGTCTCGATAACGATTGCGTAAATTACAATATTACTGCCTTTTTAAAAAGCCTGATTAAATGTCGAAATAATATTGACTTAGGTTCATCGTGATTAGAACAAATAGTAGAACGTTACACAAATGACACCAAACGCTGTTTTGGATTATCCCCCAAAGCATCATAACAATGCAGTAGGGGGCGTTTGTTTCTTCTTTTTGTCCTAAAGCTGTAACTTAATCTCATTGCCCCAGCATAATGAATGCTAAATATGGGACTAATGTTTCACCATTTTAATTGCTCATTTTTATCTTTTTTTATTTTTTTTATTTACTAATTAGAGCCATGTAAATGAGCTTTTGCTGGTATATCTTTTGTAGATATATTTTTATAAACTATCTGTTTTAAAATGTTTAAAATGACCTGTTATATTGTATATGCTTTTATGGATAGAAATTAACTGTCCGAATAAAGCTTATTCTGATTCTGATTCTATTGCAGTAATGTGTTAGTTATTGTGGTAAGTTGTTGTAAGGTGTTAGTTATTGTGGTAAGGTGTTTGTTATTGTGGCAGGGTGGCAGTTATTGTGGTAAGGTGTTAGTTATTGTCATAAGGTGTTAGTTACTGGGGTAAGTGGAAAGGTTTTAGTTATTGTGGACAAATGTTAGTTATTGTGGTAAGGTGTTAGTTATTGTCATAAGGTGTTAGTTACTGGGGTAAGTGGAAAGGTTTTAGTTATTGTGGACAAATGTTAGTTATTGTGGTTAGTTGTTGTGGTAAGGTGTTAGTTATCATGATAAAATATTTGTTATTGTGGTTAGTTATTGGGGTAAGGTGTTAGTTATTGCAGTAATTTGTTAGTTATTGCAGTAATTTGTTAGTTATTCTGGTAAGGTGACAATTATTGTGGTTATTTATTGTGGTATGGTGTTAGTTATTGTGGTTAGTTGTTGTGGCATGGTGTTAGTTATCGTGATAAAATGTTTGTTATTGTGGTTAGTTATTGTGGTAAGGTGTTAGTTATTGCAGTAATTTGTTAGTTATTGTGGTAAGGTGATAGTTATTGTGGTTATTTATTGTGGTATGGTGTTAGTTATTGTGGTTAGTTGTTGTGGTTAGGTGTTAGTTATCATGATAAAATGTTTGTTATTGTGGTTAGTTATTGTGGTACGGTGTTAGTTATTGCAGTAATTTATTAGTTATTGTGGTAAGCTGTTTCACAGTGATCAGCCCTTGGTTTGAATCAATATCGTAAAGAAGACTCTCTTATATCTATATTGTCGGATGCTACGTAGTCTTAGGTTTGGCAATCGAAGGCTTATTGAAAGCTAGAAGAGAACAAACTCTTTAGCAAGGTATCCTGACAAGAGGCCATGTAGAGGTTTAAAGATGTGACATAGGGGCATAAAATTGTATCTTTTTTACTTCAAATGAGATCCTTCCTGCATCAAAAGAGGTGTTTCACTTGTAGAGCTGGTGCAATGAGCCAGCACAGGGCCTCCTTGATTTCATCTCACTGCTGACATGTTCTCAAGTTCACGAGCTCAAATTCTCTCACATCCTTTATGCGTGAGTCTTGGCTTCTATATTTATTTTAACTGTGATATATAATACAAAGCCAGTTATGTGCTAACAGGTCACTGTGTATTCAATGCATCAGAATGCTTGATTGAAAGTGCAGGGTCTGGGAGCTAGAAGGCAGGCTTGCCCTTCCTTTGTTTTAATAAAAAGCTGCATCTCACAAAATGTGTGTGTGATTGCCATGTTTTTGAGGTTTCTGCTAACAGCCTGTTGCTCTTCCATACACTGAAATGTGACGTCAAGGAGAGATTACCTCGCATGTTCAATCTTATAGGAAGAATGAGGAAAAGTAGCAATGAGTTTCCTTGTACCTCCTGTATTTTGAACAAGAAGTATTGTTTACTGTCCTGTGTAACAAGGCAGGGGCCGAGCATAAACTGACCCCTCCACCGAGCACCATGTATAAGAAAGATGTATAAGATACCACTTGGGGTCACACAGACTGGTCACTGGAGGGATGCTGAAACATAGAGTTCTAACTTCAGGCCTGACCCACAATAAGGTACTTAGGAAGGTTTTACGTGACTTGGCCTATTAGTAGAAGCAGACTAAGGCAACTACTGTGTTAGACAGCTAGTTATATCTTAGGGAGAGTTTAGACTGATTGATCAGGGATGTGTAATGAAATATGATTGGGGTCCATCTAACATTTGCCCTAATGTCTCCAAGAATTGCTGTTCATGATGTTTGCAATCATTCGATGTATCAGTGCGTAATTAATAATCATACAGTTTATATTACTACCAACTGGTGTGTGTCTGTGTCTGTGTGTACGTGTGTGTGTGTGTGTGTGTCTGTGTGTACATGTGTGTGTCTGTGTGTGTGTATTGTTTCTGGCATTTAGGGATTGGCCCTGTATCCATCTATGGATGAGAGATTTCTCTGACATCTTTTTCTGACTCCTAATACTGTTGTTTCCATGAGCATAACTCAGCAGGTGAGAAGAGAGGCCTGACAGCTTTCATTTTCTTCAAGAAGATCACAGTTTGCTTTTGTGACTTAAGAAATCTGCCAGGTGTGTCTGCCCATTACATGGCGGTAAAACAACATGGCCTACAAGGTGGGCCTGGCCTGTGAAGGGCCGAACCCCAAAAATATGTCATTCACGCAGATTAGTCCGGATGCATTTGGAAGTATTTTATGATCCTTCTCAGGACTAGGAAAGGTGTCTCCCAATGTGGCTGGTGTTATTTCTGTAGCAATGCCAGTATGTTTGCAACCCTCACCACTACTCCTCATGGTGTGTCCTCTCCAGTAGTGGTACCTGAGGTTTTAGAACAAATACCTGATGAGGATGGTGCCTCACTTGTAGTAGCCCTGATATGAAACGTATAGGCAATGGGCCCGATTCACAAAGGTAAACTGAGACGAAAGTCTAACTTTGCAACTTTTGGTTTTCACAAAGGGCATTTATGGGTAGTAAAGTTAAAATTTGACTCAGTTAAACTTAAGTTTTAGCCTTAAGTTTAACTGAGAACAAAAATGTAGTCTCAGTTAGACTTAAGAACAAAACTTAAGGTAAACTGAGACAAAAGTCTAACTTTACTCCTCGTAAATGCCCTTTGTGAATACCGAAAGTCGTAAAGTTAGACTTTCGTCTCAGTTTACCTTTGTGAATTGGGCCTAATATCCATACCATGGCTGCAGCTGCTCTGAGCAATGCAGTTCTTCTGGCCATATCACAAAACCGTGCTGAGGGGCAAGAGGTGGAAAGGGATCAGGAACTAGGCAGAACTTTCAAGAGCTGCGTTTAGGAGGCAGGATGCCTCAATGAAAGAATGCCCGGTTGAAGAGCAGAGAACGGGCAGTGCAGCAGAAATCCCTATAGGCCGCCAGAAGCTTACATCCTTCCTGGTCATGGCATCGACCAGTTACTGTGCCCAGGTAAAGGCACTGGATGGGCATTTAAATGCACCAGATTTGGTGCATGGAAGTAAAATTGCAGAATCAAATGCAGACCTTAGATTCATTACCCAGAAAGAAAAAGGAGTGACAGCTACCCACTGACCCTCTACCATGGGACCTGTCTTTCAGAATCAAACTGGGCTGCTATCGGATCAAGAAGCAGGAATCACTGATGCTGGAGTATATGGAAACACCATCTGCACCACCACCATGTCAGGAACATGCTACTGTTTAATGAAAGAACCAGAGCCCACCAGGCTCTGACTCAGACGTATCAGAGTGTGAGACCCCATCAATCATCTGAGAAGCAACAGAATTATCTGAATTAACAGAATCTTCATACGCATTGGCGAGGCAGATGGATTGCGATTAGGCGTGAGATGGAAGCACCTATGAAGCCTCTCTGGACTTATTTCTGGATAAAACTAATACTGTTCTCATTTGCAATTTTGGCACACTATGATGGTGTGTGTAATCCAAAGGGTGCAGGGTAATGACACACCTGAAACTGAAGAACCAAATTTAGTAATGGCGTAACGAGGCATGCAGAATCACACAGAGTTACCATCAGTGTGTTAAATGTACCTATGGTTAGGTCATTAGCCTACACAAACGGTTCAAAACCGGGGGGTCAAAGGGAACAAGTTTTAAGACCACACAGGGTTGAATCCCCAATTCAAATATCAAAAACACAAGGAACCCTGAGGTCTGAAGTCACCAAAGAAGGAAAAAAGAAGACAGACGAGAAGGTGGTGTGTAAATGACAAACGAAAAAAGCCCAATTCGTGTAATGAAAGGGCAATCCCTTTTAAGGACGTAATCCCTCACTCACCCTGGGTGACATGCTTCATCATATGGGATTCTCCTCCCAGAGAAAAATCCTAGTTTCTCTGGGGGCTACGACCCCCTCTCTGAGAGGGAGGAGCTCAGGGATGTTTTGATTGTGCACTAAAGGATAGACTAAATCCACATATGATGAGCTACGTATGAGTGAGGGGTGCAGTGCTAACCAATTAATAGTGCAGTGAAAGTGTATTAAAACTAGTCACGGGACGGCAAGGAAGGTTCTCACAACCGTACCGAAGCTAGACTAAAAACGTGAACACCACTGGTCGAAAGTAGGCCATGGTGTTTAGCAAGGAAAAAGGGTCGACATGTTTCAGCCTAAACGCCTAAGTTGGCTCGGCTTTCATCAGGACCAATAGCTACTGCAAAATAAGAAAAAACTGTGTGCTAACTACACAGACAAAGGATACTAGGAACACCCAATAGTTGCTAGAAGGGTGTACGTCGCTTAGTCATCTCAAACATCACCCGTAAGCACTGGGTGCGACTCTAACCTCCACCTGGCATCCGCTCAGGAAGGGAACACCGCTCTATCCGTCGGGGGACCGCGGCTGAAATGAGCCTGAATCCGGCTTCAGGCTCATTTCAGCCGCGGTCCCCCGACGGATAGAGCGGTGTTCCCTCCTGATTTTTCTCTGGGAGGAGAATCCCATATGATGAAGCATGTCACCCAGGGTGAGTGAGGGATTACGTCCTTAAAAGGGATTGCCCTTTCATTACACGAATTGGGCTTTTTTCGTTTGTCATTTACACACCACCTTCTCGTCTGTCTTCTTTTTTCCTTCTTTGGTGACTTCAGACCTCAGGGTTCCTTGTGTTTTTGATATTTGAATTAGGTCATTAGCCACCTTGCTGCAAGACAGTGATTACAGGAAGGAATTGTACTACCAAAAGTGCCACACACCTTCCGTCTTAGCCTTGTTGCCATGTTATCGCCAGAAGCATTGTTGAGTGACCAGGATATGAACACCGCAGGGAACTCTCTTGTCGTCTTTGACTTAGTCTTTGTTTATTTATTTGATTCAGACCTCAACTGAGGTGAACAAATACAAGCAAATAATATAATATAGTTGTATTTACACTTTTAAAAAGGCTTTCAAACTCATTATAAATATAAACAAGTTATGGCAAATTGGAGTTGACAAATACAAATTACATGAGTTTAAGACTGTTAAATGTAAGTGCTTTTAAAACAACTTTGAAAAAACTCTTTAAAAACTTAGACAAGTTACAGCAGACAAATTCATTTGGGGGGACTTACACAGTGTAATTAAGTCTTTCTTTGTCCTCATTAGCCTCAGATTGCCTTTCACGCACCTCCAACCGTGACCACCCTGTGCCGTGAGAGCAAGGATCTGATTTTCGTCTGCCTTACCTAGAGACCCGTCACTTGCACTTCATGTAGCACAACTCCCTGTCTTACGACACTCTCACCTTTCTATCTTTTCTTTGGTACCGCCCTTTCTTGATAGATATGAGAAGATTTAGGAGTGGCTTGTGCATTTTCTGAGGCCTGCTGTTTAGGCATAATCATTGGACCGCCCTTCCTACCTCCCCAAACCATTCAACTACTGGTCGCCAAAACGCATATCTTCTCTTAATTAAGGAGGTTGCATCTAAATTTAGGTTATATCTTAAGGATGATTTACACTCTATAACCGTTGGAGAGATAGCACTAGTCCACTTTTTACATCACTCTCTTCTCTCCAAACAACATAGCATAGAATAGTAGTTTCTGTTCATCTCCAACTGATTCGTTAACCAGCCCAAAAAATATTAGGAGAGGGCTTACCTGGATTTGTTTCTTTAGAATTTCAGTCAACGCTCTACATACCTCGCCCCAAAACACCTGGATTTCTGGGCACCCCATGAACATATGCATGTCGTCTGCCGATTTAAGGCCACATTTAGTGCACGCCATCTCTCCTCTATTCCCATCCTTCAACAGCTTTTTTGGGGTCCAATATACTCTATAGATGGAAAAAAGGCGATTTCTCTTTAAATAGGCAGGTTTGATCATTTTATGAAGTGTAGTAAAAGATACTTGCCATAATTTTTCCAGCGTTACTCCTGGCAAGTCCATCCCCCATATTTTAAGTTGTTGAGTAAGCTCCTCCTCCAGCTCTTCCATCATTCGTCAATACCAATGTGAAGTCTCCTTCTTCCTTGGTTCATCCAGAATCAACATTTCCTCCAATTCGTTTGCTACTCCTATTTTTTTTTCCGATGCTTGGACCCAACTCGGAATTTGGAGATATTTAAATCTAGAAACACGATGGTTTGTTCTATTTTGAAATCTCTCCCAAGAAATCATCCTTTTTCCTTAAATTAGATCTTCCCATCTTTCCACTCCTGCCTGCCTTAGTGCCCCAGCCAGATTATCCTTTGTCCATTCTGGTGATCTGGGTGAGTCCCATATCGGGGCCAAGTTACTATAGTACACGGGTACTCATAGTACGGCCCGCGGGCCGCCAGCGGCCCGCCCGGCCTTTATTGGCAGCCCCTGGACCTTGTTGCCAGTATGCCAACGTTTTTCCCAGGAAGTAAACAGAGAAGATGGCCCCACGAACATACGTAGTGAATACGTATTCAATACCTATTCACTACGTTTGCTCCTGCGGCCATCGTCTCTGCTTACTGCTTGCCTCTGATTGGCCCACCTCTGTGACGTCACATACGGCACCCGGAGCGAAGCACAGGCCCTTTAAAAGTCAGCTGTAACTAGCGCCTTTACAGTGACTTTTAAAGGACCTTTTGGGAATCTTCCTGTATCCATGGTGACGACGTCATTGCAGCCCGCAGCCCCGGAGAATCTTCACTGCAGCCTTCTACGCCGGAAAATGTTCAGTGCCACTTTAACTGCAGGTACGTGTAACCGTATTTTTACCCTGAAGTGTTTTGCCGATTGGCATAAAAAATCCTGACAATGTCACCGGTTTGCTTTTTCTGAGTGATGTCTGGGATCCGATCAAAACAGTTAATTCTTTAAAATAGTCGCATACTGTGGTACATGCTAAATGCATTACCAGTGTTAGCCCTATGTCTAAACATCTTCTGGCATTCTTCTTCCACTGCCGTGATACCAAGGGGCATATTATCAAGAAACGACGTAAAAATTATCGCCGCTTTGGTGGCAGAAAACTGCCGCTAAAGCGGCGATAATGGGCTTGATAATATGCCCTTAAGAATTCCCATAGAAGTCAATGTTCTGGTGTCAACATGGGCTTCTATGAGAATTCTCTGCGGCATATTATCAAGCCCATTATCGCCGCTTTAGCGGCAGCTTTCTGCCACTAAAGCGGCGATAATTTTATCGCCTGGCTTGATAATATGCCCTTTAGTTTTAATTGTCTTTCTGCTAACCACAAGACCCATACTCGAGGCGCAGCTTAACTCCCGAGGCTTTCCTAAATATTAGGAAATTACATCGGTATCAACTGGGAGGCTTTGTAAACGCTGCCTGGAGTGACTCCAGCACAAATTAATCAGGATAAAGTTGCTCTGTGTTCAACATGACCGGAGCATTAATTTGCCAACAGCTTTCCGGCTGTGACACGTGTGGCTGACCAGGGGCAGGGCATTTACAGGATGCTGTCAGGTTTTTTTGTGATCTTGCTATCCTCCTAATTCCAAACTAATCAAGCATTTAAAAAAAAAATGAATTGTTTTAGTGGAAAAGTTTTTAATACAGGAATAAATTATGCTTCCCCAACTACAGACAGGCAAATTAAATATTTCCAGCTAGGTGATGAGGTAATTTCCAATTCCGAAGTTTTTCTAACCTGATCATGCTCTCATTACAAAGCAATATGATATACCAATTACAGGCAAATATATATATTTAAAAAATTGTTGCGTCATTTTTGTCATACAATTATTTGCATTCAGTTCTTAAAACAGAAAATTGCAACATCTAATTTGATGCACTTTTTTGCTTTACCCTCTCACAAGACTTGAAGAAAAAAAGACATATTTGTTTTACCCATTTTACCCAGATGTAATTGTTCTCTGTTAAATTCCTGCGCTGGAACAGCGTGTGTGCAACGGGCTCACTGTTCCAGACTTGCCACAACAAATTAAGGAACAATTTTTAGCTCAGTCAATGCCAAATGTTTAGTGCTTTTCCATGAAATTAATTCCTATGTGTGACTGCATGTTAAACCTTCTGTAAACAATGCAGTCTGTTGAAGGCTGCAATCATTGCCCAACCTGCAACTTTTACCGTGTTTGACCTCGGATGAAATGTCATACAGGTACTATGTGTTGGCAACTGATTTCATCAGGGAAATTATATGTATGCAAATTATTTCTATCTCTTTCTCCTCCCTCCCTCTCTCAACCCTCTCTCCTCCCTCCCTCTCTCATCCCTCTCTACTCCATCCCTCTCTCATTCCTCTCTCCTCCCTCTCTCATCCCTCTCTCCTCTCTCCATCTCTCCTCTCTCCTCGCTCCCTCTCTCATCCCTCTCTGCTCCCTCCCTCTTTCATCCCTCTCTCCTCCCTCCCTCTCTCATCCCTCTCTCCTTCCTCTCTCCTCCCTCCCTCTCCCCTGTCTCCCTCTCTCATCCCTTTCTCTTCCCTTCCTCTCTCTCTCCTCCCTCCCTCTCTCATCCCTCTCTCCTCCCTCCCTCTCCCTCTCTCATCCCCTCTCCTCCCTCCCTCTCATCCCTCACTCTCATCTCTCTCTCTCTCTCTCTCTCATCCCTCTCTCATCCCTCCCTCTCCCTCGTTCCTCCCTCCCTCTCCCTCTCTCATCCCTCCCTCCTCCCTCTCTCATCCCCCTCTCCTCCCTCCCTCTCTCTCCTCCCTCCCTCACATCCCTCCCTCCCTCTCATCTCTCTCTCTCTCTCTCTCTCTCTCTCTCTCTCTCTCTCTCTCTCTCTCTCTCTCTCTCTCTCTATATATATATTATCTACTGGCGGTCGCCAGTAGATAGTTATAGTTAGGACCCTGTTTCCATAGGAAATCCGCAACATTCTATTTGGAATAACTTTGGCGCCGGTCGACGAATCCTCGCGAAATTTTCAAAACTAATGGGGCGCTACGCTCCGCTCCTACCCTGAAAGTCTCGGGGGGATTCGTCAAGCGGGGGCTGAGAAAAAAGGGGGGTCCCAAAAGGCGTTTTCCCCATGCATTTTTCCATAGGACCTTTAGACACAGCTACAGCACGAACGGCTGATCAGAATTACTTGAAATTTGGCAGAGAGGTAGTCCTCAGGTCAAGGAAGTGCCTTTTGTAGGTCTGGTGTAAATCTGTTCAGTAGGTCCTGAGAAAATAGCATTTAAATCAATATATATATCTGTGGCAGCGCTCCATGCGCTTACCGTGCGCTTACCGTACGCGCACGGTGCCGTGCGCGAGCGCGATTCTGATTTGTTGTTAGATCTTAGTAAACATTCGAATCGGTCGAAATCAGGAAGTGTCGGCCGCCATTTTGTCTCTCGCAGTCTGAGGGGGTGTAAAACAAAGGTGGATAACGTGAAAAGGGGGCAGGCTGGACAGTTCCTGACCCCCTAGCCTTTGTCAGGGGGTCTTAGAAGGACCCCCAAGGGCAAAAAATTAATTTAAATTGTTTTTTTAAAAATCGCCGAATGCATGCAGCGTACGCGCACGGCGTAAACGGAGAAATTCCGCGAAATTCGCGTAATTACGCGTACCGTACGCGCACGGTAAAAAAAAAATTTCAAAAAGGAAAGCTTAAAAAAAATTGTGAGGTAAGGTTGGCTCTTAAAAGAGCCGTTGGGTTCATACAGGGATGGAGGAAAGAAAGAATGGGAATATTATGAGCGTCTACAAACTTGCTGGTCTATCTTATTGTTAATAAGGGGAACACTGGTCTCCCCAAAAACAATAAGACCAGAACACGTTATACACCTCATTACAACCCTCCCAAATCGAGGGTTAACGTCCAGAGGAGCAGAAGAAGGTGATGCTCCCACCTCAGAGGAAGGGCTCAGCTGAGCTGCCGATGATGTACTCGGCTGAGCTTCTGAGGTTGGGCTCTGGTGACTTACTGAAGAGTTTTCTCCAGTATGTCGAGCAAAGGTCCTGGGATGTTTATCCCTAAGGTGTCTCATCATAGAGTGATTTCCAAAGGAATACTTTTTCCTAGGATTTCCTCTTGATAAAACACGGTCACAAAGTGTGCAAGTGACCAGTGGAGCATTGACCTTTTTCTCCTTCTCTGGAAAAGTAAAATACTCCCATACAAAAGAATTCTTCTGTTTCCTCCTTCTCTGGATGATGGTGGTGCTGCTAGCCTCACTCTCAGAAGAGGTCTGCTGTTCTGCCATTGTATCCCAAAGACAATTCAGCTCCTGCTCCTACAGAATCACAAGCAGTAATGAGGGAAATGGGTGTGGTGTGGGAAGTTTCTGGAACTGAAAGTAGTTTCAACCAATGAAAAGTGTTCTTTCAAGCAGTAATGAGGGGAATGGGTGTGGTGTGGGAAGTTTCTGGAACTGAAAGTAATTTCAACCAATGAAAAGTGTTCTTTGTGGATCACATGACCTACCGTGCGTGCTCCGTAAGCTCACGGTACGCGCTCGTAAACAAGTATGCATGCGCAAACGTGACGCTTACGGAGTGTTTACGGAGCGCGTACGTAAGATGCACTCGCGCATGCGCATTACATGCCCCTGCGTACCCGCGACGTTGCTTCCGCGTGTATGCGTACGTCACGCACGTATCACGTAAGCGCGCTGTATTTATGACGTGCGGAGCGCGGAGCGCCAGCTTACCGTACGCGTATCCTATTACGTACGCGCACCGTACTTATGACGTACGGAGCGCGTACCGTCAGCTTACCGTACGCGCACGGAAAAAAATGCAAAAAAAACAAAAAAACCTTTCCATAATGCAGGATATAGTACATATATTATTTTATACTTTTCCAACACAACCCACTTCAGGAATCATGGGCGCTCTGCGGTGGTGCGTTCGAGGTACGGCAGGGTTAAGCCGTTGTAATATCCACTTCGTTTACCCACACAGGTTTCCTCGCGCACTCCCAGAAGGACAAACAGCTTCACCAATGATCGTTTTTTATAATTCCTTTACTTTCAGCATGCCAGATACAAAAAGACAAACTCTACGCGTTTCAGTCTCAGCAGAGACCTTGCTCACGAGTCTAGCGGTTGCTCAAAGGTAGTCAGGATTTTTAAACATACAAACAAATCAATTAGTGACATCACTTCCTGAGACAGTGCTGCTTGGCATTCTGGTCATTGTAGTGCCCAATACATTTTCTGACAAAACCCGACATTTTCCAATCCAAATAAAGTTCGTTTTCAACAAAAATAGGAATGAAAAACCCATTCCGTAGGCCTATGCACCTTTCTGTACATTTCAGGTCATTAAAACCATGCAATGTTATGATAACTATGATAGACATTTATATAGCTTAGTCTACGGTAATGTTGACAAGGTCTGGTCACCATTTGATTATTCACTTTCTACTAAACATAGTAGTAAACCACAGATTTCTATTAAAGTGAGTCATAATGTTACACCCTGGTGATCTTATATTAAGGATTGGAACTGTTGATTTTGAACATAAATCAAGCCCTCTAGTGGGCAGTATTCTACAACTTGTGATATGAAGGCACTGTCTCTCATCGTGAAAAAGGAACAAAAAAAAAAAAAAAAAAAAAAAAAAAAAAATAAAAAAATAAAAAAAAAAATAAAAAAAAAAAAAATAAACAAAAAAAAAAAAAAAAAAACAAACACGATGAGAGACAGTGCCTTCATATCACAAGTTGTAGAATACTGCCCACTAGAGGGCTTGATTTATGTTCAAAATCAACAGTTCCAATCCTTAATATAAGATCACCAGGGTGTAACATTATGACTCACTTTAATAGAAATCTGTGGTTTACTACTATGTTTAGTAGAAAGTGAATAATCAAATGGTGACCAGACCTTGTCAACATTACCGTAGACTAAGCTATATAAATGTCTATCATAGTTATCATAACATTGCATGGTTTTAATGACCTGAAATGTACAGAAAGGTGCATAGGCCTACGGAATGGGTTTTTCATTCCTATTTTTGTTGAAAACGAACTTTATTTGGATTGGAAAATGTCGGGTTTTGTCAGAAAATGTATTGGGCACTACAATGACCAGAATGCCAAGCAGCACTGTCTCAGGAAGTGATGTCACTAATTGATTTGTTTGTATGTTTAAAAATCCTGACTACCTTTGAGCAACCGCTAGACTCGTGAGCAAGGTCTCTGCTGAGACTGAAACGCGTAGAGTTTGTCTTTTTGTATCTGGCATGCTGAAAGTAAAGGAATTATAAAAAACGATCATTGGTGAAGCTGTTTGTCCTTCTGGGAGTGCGCGAGGAAACCTGTGTGGGTAAACGAAGTGGATATTATTTTATACATAGGTTTACAAAAAATCTCAAAAGAAAATTTGCATTTAAAAAACCGTACAAATTCACTGAAAAAACCATGGGTTTTACACACGTTATAGTTAGGAATTAGCATTTAAAAAACCTTGCAAATTCACTGAAAAAACCATAGGTTTCACACATGTTATAGTTAGCTGTACATTTCACTCGTAAAAAAACAATGAAATTCCCCCGTTATAGTTAGTGCAGGCAACTATAACTCACGCGACCGCAATCCTCTGTTCATGCTAATACTGTATCTTTAGCTATACATATATTACAAATATTTATTTTTTATAAACACACATATGTCATCAGTGATGTAATATCTGACATCATCAGCAGAGGATTGCGGTCGCGTGAGTTATAGTTGCCTGCACTAACTATAACGAGGGAATTTCATTGGTTTTTTACGAGTGAAATGTACAGCTAACTATAACATGTGTGAAACCTATGGTTTTTTCAGTGAATATATATATATATATATATATATATATATATATATATATATATATATATATAAATATATTACCTACTGGCAGTCACCAGTAGGTAGTTGTAGTTAGGACCTAGTTACTATAGGAAAATGGCAACATTCTATTCGCAATAACTTTGGCGCTGATTGACGAGTCTTTGTGAAATTTCCAAAACGAATTCTTTGTTGAGATCAGCTCCTATGTTTAAAATTTGGGGGTGATTCGTCAAGGGGGGTCGAGAAAAAAGGGGGGTCCCAAAACGTGTTTTTTCAATGTTAATTTCCATAGAAAACTTTAGACAAGGCTACAGGTCGAACGGGTGAACGGAATTACCCCAAATTTGGCAGGGAGAAGGATCTTGGTCTAGAAAGCACGCTTTTGTTTATTTGGTGTAAATTTTTGTCAGTAGTTTTTGAGAAATATCGAAATTTACAGATATCGATATTTGGGAATTCTGCCATCTGATTGGCTGAGGCGTTACGAGCACGAGCTTGCTGCTGATTGGCAGCGAGCGTTTGCAACTAGATAGTGTTGGCCACCATTTTGTGATTCCGTTGAAGCGAGTATGGGGGAAAAAGGGCGAAAAATGTGGGAAAGAGGAGGGTAGGAGCTCTGTATCCTCTGTGGGGTGTTTAGGCTGTGCTATAGAGGGGGTGCGAACTACTCATACCTACCGGTCTGAAAGTGCTGGGTGCGGAAATTAACTGAGGTATTGCGTAGTCTAATGCTGCTAAGGTGAGCTGCTTCGGGAGTCGGGGATGAAAGCGTGAGCCTAAACTGTGTGTCTTATGGTGTGAAGTCATGCTGGCGGCTGCAGCACACCTATGGAAGTAGTGTCAGCATGTGTTTATACCTACTAGGACGAACTACTGACTCCTACTGGTTTGAAAGTCCTGGGGTACGGAAAATATGTGCGGTATTGTCTAGAGTCTCATTGTGCTAAGCTGAGGTACTGCCGGAGTCGGGGATGAAAGCGTGAGTCCAAAATGTGTGTCATATGCTGTGAAGTCATGTGCTCTGGCCGCTGTGCCACATCTGTCAAGTAGTGTCAGCATGTAGTTATACCTACTTGGAGGAACTTTTGTTTTGAACATTGTAACTTGTGTATGGTGCTTAGGGGGTGTAATACAGGGAGTGCAAACGTAAATATGCGCGTATCAAATCAATACGGTATTTGTAAAGCACAAACTACTCACCCCTATGGGTCTGAAGGCCCTTGTGGCCGGCGTGGAAATTATGTGAACTATTAAGTGAGCTATTGCCCAGAGTCACACGGTGCTGAGCTGAGGTGTCCAAAGGTGTCCTTCATAAGCATTTCCAAACCTACCCCAGTCAATGTGTCTAGGTCATGTACACCACAATGCACAATCATGAGGTCAGGGTGTGGAAGATGCAAAGAGGTTTTAACCAAAGGTAGTAATTGGTGCAACTTCAATCTTCTCTGTGTAAACCATTTAATGTCCACAATTTGTAAACCTAGGTTTAAGTCAATAGGTCTGTGTTCTGCATACCTCTTGCACTTGAAAATATAGCTATGTCCTATGATCCACACTAGCATTTTGAAGGTATGGAAAGATGTCTGTAGCTCATGCAGTTCCTTGGTAGAATAAGAGATATTTTTAAAGATGGGGAAGTACTTTTTATTGCCATGCAAAACAATACATGATTGGGAGTTGAAAAGCATTCTTTTTTAAAAATATGGTGCACATTCGTTTTGTAGAAAAGCATCTTTGTGATTGGTTAAGAAAAAGCAGTTTCAACGTGGAGTACATATCATAGGATAAAATTTGCTCAACTGAACCACAGCTGCTACTTGCATTTGGAAGGCACTGTTCGAACTTAAAACAATCGTGAACTTTTAACATGCAAGTGCCATTAAATGTTTGAGAAAATGTTGCAAAAAAATATCATTACGTTTAAAAAAATTGATGAACTTTTAACCTGCACATGTTGTAGAATGTTCTAGAACGTGTGTTGATAGAATACGTTGCACTTCTGACTATGTGTTGTTGAAAATTAAAAAAACGGTTTATATGGAAAATTAAAATGAAACCAATAGAGAGAAGTTTTGAAACCTAAAATAATCAAGGAACTATTCTAATTTGTTCTTTACATGTGTTTATGTGTGGAGCAACAAAATTATACACACAACAGCACCAGGAAGAGGACAAGTCACACAATCCACCAACATCACACCACTGAACAAGCATAGCAGTGAAAGCCACGCTGCATTCATACAGGATGTGTACAAAGGCCGGTCGTTGGTGTTGTGGGATGTCTGCGACCGTGGTTATCATGGATGAGATGCCCAGCACGTGGCACATGGGCGAGTTCACTGTGTGTTACATTGCCAAACAGCTGCTTCTCCCTCCCACGAGCCCCCACAGTTTTCTACGGTGCGCTGTTGTATCTCGTGCACTCGTACGGCACACCATTGTAATGCCTATTCGCGCATGTCCTGCTACATTCAAACTACACCATCACAGTGCCGTTTGGTGGTGGTGAATGGCACTTTACAACATTGAGAGCTGCGGCCTTTATGGCAGGCCACACCAGAACACAGACTCATTACCGCACTTCCTGTACACGGACATGTCCGAGACACCCTGTTCCCCTTGCCGGATAGGCACACCTCTGCGCTGACCTGTGTACTCCGGACCAGCACATGCCGGTTGTGCATGCAGGAGGATGCTTGCGTAGCTACATGTCCAGGCTCACTGCCAACGCTGCGGTGACAGCACACTGTGATGTTGCAGGGCTCGTGCCTATCATGCTAAGACAATGACCACAGGGACACACTTGCTCAGATGCGGGTTTGAGGGGCGTTGGCGGTCCTGGAGTTGTTGCGATGATTCTTGTGGCCCTCATGGGTATCCCTGCATCATGCTCATTGATTCTATGGCACCTGTGGGTGTTCTGGTGTGGCTCTTGGCTGTGTTCCGTTTCATGGTGCAGGTAGTCGTCCTGCTTAACACTAGCAGAAAGCAGGTGTAAAATACCTGGTGCTAACGTGGCTTATCGCCGGAATTTGTTTCGCTTTGCAGTTGGTGTGAAAGTTGTGATGTGATTTTTTTCGTGCGCAGAACAATATACGAACTGAGCAGTGTATCTCGTCAAGATCCAGCACTTGACGCACTATTCCCAACCAATATAAATACAATGAGAGTTCTTAATTGATTTTGTGTGTACACTGTAAGTGCAGCCACTACCTCAATGCAATTCAATACAGGATTTTAGTGTTTAGAATAAATCGCAAAGATGCACCTCGTGTCTTTTTGTACGGGAACGGCTAGTCTACATTTCATTATTAGCACTTTAATGGAAGTAAAGTTGAGATAAATCTAACACATTATTCAGAAGTTGGTGTAAACTGCAGACATCACCAGTATTCCCACGATAAGTGCCCCAAAATGTAACTCCATGGTGGACTCCATCAAATAACAGTAATAAGCACAAGGAAGAGTCACACAGCAGTGGAGAACAACCAAAAACGTTATACATTTTTTTTTTACTTTATTTTTTTATAAATATATATGTAAACGATAAACGAAAAACTATTTGCAAAATACATTTTTTTATTAACATATATATAAATGATAAACTAATAAACAAAATGTAACAAAAATAATAGAAAACAAGAAGGCGGAACACTCCTGTGGGGACCATGGATGTCGATGACAGAGCCTGGAAAATAAAGCACAAAATAAGGACGTGTGGAATGGGCATATCAAAAGAGAGAGGCACAGAGAAACAGAGAAGGAAAAAAAGCCAGAGAGAAAAAGAGAGGGAAAGAAAGAAAGGGAGTGAGAAAGGGAGAGAGAGAGTTAGAGAGATAGAAGGAAAAGAAGGAAGAGAGAGAGAGAGACAGACACTGCCGCCTCTGACCATTCATGAGCAAATAATTACCTGGTGCCACCGGAGTGTGCAGCAGCGGGGACTCCACGTGCCCGTCAAAAGTCATCCCAGATATGTCTTTGAGTCCTGAGTATTGAATGGCGGAGACCACATCAGGTGCTTGGCAGATCGCACAGATGTCGCTGAGTCCTGCATCATGAATGGCGGAGACCACATCATCTTCTCCACGGCTTGGCAGATCTCACACATGTCGCTGAGTCCAGAGTCATCAATGGCGGAGACCACATCAGCTTTTGGGGCCACTAAGCCTGTGGAAGTTAAGTTTGTGCCACGTGGTGGTAGGCCGCTGATGCCCATATGAGCTTCTGGTGGCAATAACCTTGTGCATCTGAAATCCGTGCCAAGGGGGTGGTAGGCCCCTGATGGCTATACAGATCAGGGTGCGACTAACCATCTGCGCATCTTTTCAAAGACTCTTTATGGTTGAGACACTTGGAGCGTCTGCCATCTAGTCAGCACCGGCAATAAAGGATGTGACGTTTTCGATCTATTATATTTGCGTGGTCACAAGGCATGTGACGCATGTGCCAGATGGGTGTGGTGTGTGTACAAACCTGCCCTGAGGGAGTGGCCATGAGATGTTGAGAACTAGACCACTGACCTGCACACCAACAGCGAGTACGCCTGCAACAGGTAGCTATGTGGGGTCAACGTCGGAACGTAATCGCAGTGGCGTGGCGTACGACGGAACAGGGCAGGGATAGCTACAATAACGCGGACGGCTCATAGTACTGCGTCTGAGAGTCGAGCGGACGGGCCGCAGCTGGCCCTCTGCGAGCCTGGGTGCGAACTGTTTATAACTCACACTACATAAGCATTGAAAAATCATTTTGTGATTCAGTCCGTCAGCAGGCATTTGTCCGAGGCATTTGTGAAAACATATTGGAGTTCTTTCTGTGTTAGATACCCCTTTGACGCTGCCTCTCCCCACATCAGCAGCTAACGCACCCTCTTACCACATTACCATCATACCCCCAACAACCTTCTTGGGCCTGAAAGTGTCCCTGTGCGGTTGGACAAAGAAGAATCTTAGTCATGTATAGATTTACATATAAAAAAATATATTAAAAAAAAAGAACAACAAATAAGACTGAAGGGAGTCTGGTGCTGTGGTCGCTGCCATGAAGTTGGGGTCACTGCCATTCAGGACTCAGGACACAGTTACACATATGGGATCGGCTTGTGTTAAAGAGGGTTAGTGGGACTACGTGTCGCCGGCCTTGCATATCGAAATATGCGTCACTGATCGAAGGGAGTGTGGTGCTGTGGTCGGTGCCACGGACTTGGGGTCACTACCATTCAGGACTCAGGACACAGTTACAGATGTGGGATCGGCTTGTGCTAAAGAGGGTTAGTGGCAGCAGAAGTATTGAGACTGTATGAGCCTGTGAGGATGCTTGGTGTGGACGGGCCGCACTGGGAGCAATGTGTCTTGGCTATAGGACTGCGTCATGTGGAATCACGACTCTATCTCAATTGTGTGGCCTGCTGATCATAGTGTAGACCAGAGGTAGCGGTGAGCAAGGGCCCACAGCCACATGCATACGTTGGTGGCCCCACCGGCCTGAGTAGTGGAGGTTCAGTGCCACCACGTGTCGCCGGCCTTCCATATGCAAATACCCCTCACTAATCGAAGGGAGTGTGGTGCTGTGGTCGCTGTTACGAAGTTCGGGTCACTGACGTTCAGGACTCAGGACACAGTTACACATGTGGGATCGGTTTGTGTTGGACAGGGTTAGTGGCACCACGTGTCGCCGCTGTTGCATATGGAAATATGCCTAACTAATCAGAGGGAGTATGCTGCTGTGGTCGCTGCCATGGACTTGGGCTCACTGCCATTCAGGGCTCAGGACACAGGTCCACATGTGGGATTGTTCGGCTTGTGTTGAACAGAGTTATTGGCACCACGTGTCGCCGCCGTTGCCTATGGAAATATGCCTAACTAATCCGAGGGAGTATGCTGCTGTGGTCGCTGCCATGGACTTGGGGTCACTGCCATTCAGGACTCAGGACACAGTTCCACATGAGGGATTTTTAGGCTTGTGTTGAACAGAGTTATTGGCACCACGTGTCACCGCCGTTGCATATGAAATATGCCTCACTGATCGAAGGGAGTCTGATGCTGTGGTTGTCTCACGGAGTTAGGGTCACTACCATTCAGGACTTAGGACACAGTTCCACATGTGGGATCGGCTTGTGTTGAAGACGGTTAATGGCACCATTTGTCGCCGGTCTTCCACAGTGTAGGCCAGAGGTAGCGGTGAGCAAGGGTCCACAGCCACGTGCATACGTTGGTGGCCCCACCGGCCTGCGTAGTGCAGGTTCAGTGGCACCACGTGTCACCGGCCTTCCATATGGAAATACCCCTCACTGATCGAAGAGAGTCTGGTGCTGTGGTCGTTGCAATTCAGGACTCAGGACACACTTACACATGTGGGATTGGCTTGTGTTGAACAGGGTTAGTTGGCACCACGTGTCTTCGGTCTTCCACAGTGTAGGCCGAAGGCAGCGGTCAGCAAAGGCCTACAGGCAGGTGACGTTGACTTGAGCTGCACAGATTGGGAGGATGTGGTCTTCTTAACCCATTATTGTGTCTTACACAATTTGCGTCGCTACTAATCTTGAATTGTGAACTGTGTAACCCCAGTGTAGGGTTGAGGCAGCGGTCAAGATGGGCGCACAGCTACGTGGCGATGATTTATGGTGCAGTGAGTTAGTAGCACCTGAAGCACACAGCGTGTGCGCACCGTGCGATGATGCGTGGTCTGGGCGTGCCGCACTGGAAGCAAAGTGTCTTGCGAACTGGACTGCAACATCTGCAATCGCCACTGCATCTGAATTGTGAGCGCTGCTGTCCGCAGTGTAGATCGAAGGCAGTAGTCGGTACAGACATAAGTCTGCAGTGCTGTGCCGCTGGGTTCACAGGGGGCCTGTGTTGAGGAGGACCGCGGTTATGGTGGCAGCCACGTGCCAGGGTGAGGGCTGCCGCTGTGACAGACTCGTTGGTCTTCCCTCAAGTGAACCATGCCTAGGGCCTGGCCTATTTATTCATACTGCTACGCTGGAGTGGCGTACATTGGAGCAGCCCACTCCGCTTCCACTTCCAGGGGGGAACAACACAGCTACATGACCGAGATCTTCCCCACTGCCTGAGGTAACATGGTTGCGTCCACTGTGCACTACACTACAAGTATCAATAGTATATTTCCACATGGAGAGGTTTGTGCTTTGCATAGTGAGGTCTGTGCAGCACATCAGCGTTACACTTGGCATTGTGTACTTTATTGTTGAAGGGTGACTTACCTCCTTCATATATAGTTGGTTGCCACATCTCCCAACATTCAGCTATTGTGTGGCTGATGGGCATGGTGTTTTGAGAAGGTCTGTTGTCCTGTTTTGCGCTGCCTTGGTGGTAGTAGGGGAGGTGGTGCGGGGGGAGGTTCTGGTGGTGGTGGCTGTTGTGGTCTTGTTGCATGTCGGACCTGCATAATCAGTAGCTCTATCACTTGTTGGTCTTTAGATGTGGCTGTGAGTTGGGTCCAATTCACGGAGTAGATAGTCACCTCCTTACACCAGTTAAAGGTTGATGTTAATTTGTTACTGCTAACTCGGCTTATTGCCTGCTTTTTGGATCGCATTGCTTATTTGGCTGGTCGTTGAAAATATGGGGAAGTGGTGTTTTCATGTTTTTTTTGCACGGGAACGCCTACTTTGCATTTCATTAGCGTTAGTTGTGGCTCTCGTTTGTGGCGATTGTTGGCGTAAGGTATCGATGGAAGAGTGGTGAGATTTGCAGTTTTCACCAAGTTGAGAATGGGTTGATAATTAAAAAACACAGAAAAAAAGATAGGTTTAATGAACATTATAATTAGAAATTAGCATTTAAAAACCCTTTGAAATTCACAGACAAAACCATAGGTTTCAGGCACGTTATAGTTAGAAATTAGCATTTAAAAAACCTTAGAAATTCACAGAAAAAAACATAGGTTTCGGGCACGTTATAGTTAGAAATTAGCATTTAAAAACCTTAGAAATTCAATGAAGAAAGCATAGGTTTCAGGCACGTTATAGTTAGAAATTAGCATTTAAAAAACCTTTGAAATTCACTGAAAAAAACATAGGTTTCAGGGATGTTATAGTTAGTTGGACATTTCACTCATAGAAAACCATAGAAATTCTCCTGTTATAGTTCGTTGAGCTAACTATAACTCACGCCCCTGCAATGCACTGCTGATGACGTCACATATTACATCATTCATGACATGGTCAGTGACATCACTGATGACATCACTGATGACATCATCCACGTGAAAATCTGATGCACCTCCTCACACCTGAATATAACCTTTGATACACCCACTCTAAAATACAGACTATAATATTCGAAACCATGAACACACCAATACCAGTTAGTACATATCCACTCACTAATTCCTAGGTCTACACACACAGCCATTCATTCACCCATACAGTCACTCATACATACAGTCAGCCATCAATACAGCATTATCATATCCAGTCACATATCTATACAGACACTCACACATAGAGTTATTCACACACCTAGTCAGTAATGGAAATAATCAATCACATTTTCATTTACTCACCTGTACAGTTATACACATACCACATCACTTATTTAAACATATAATAACACATACTTACACTCTAATACAATAACTAATACAAGCACACACTGATCCATACAGGCACTCACTCACATATAGTCATTTATACAGTCCAACACTCATATATACTGCCTTTCACATATGGAGTTACTCACACATGTACCACTGATGCATCCATTTACTCACCAAGACACTCATACACACACTCACAAAGCCATACAGCCCTTCACAGATACAGACTTGAACACATATTCCCAGTGAATTATCCACTCACACATCTATGCACAGAGTCACCCCCCCCACCCACCTACACAGACACTCAGGCACCCATACAGGCACTCATACAAGCAATCAATAGCTCATATAGATCCTCATTTAGTTGCTAACCAAACCATGGAACTGCTTACACACCAACTGACAACCTAAACTGTGTGAATGTCTGTATCAGCCGCTAACACATGAATTAAGCAAGATGCAATTAATCACTCACTTATACAGTCAGTCACACACCTACTTAATCATCCATCCTGACTCTTATACACCCATTCATTCTTTAATACACCTTGGCATATATATATAAAACATATTTACATTTTATAGAAACACACATTCACTGGATGATGTCATCAGTGATGTCATTTGAGATGTCATCAGTGATGTCATCAGTGATGTCACTGACCATGTCATGAATGATTAATATGTGACGTCATCAGCAGTGCATTGCGGGGGCGCGAGTTATAGTTAGCTCAACTAACTATAACAGGGGAATTTCTATAGCTTTCTATGAGTGAAATGTCCAACTAACTACAACATCCCTGAAACCTATGTTTTTTTTCAGTGAATTTCAAAGGTTTTTTAAATGCTAATTTCTAACTATAACCTGCCTGAAACCTATGGTTTTTTCATTGAATATATCATATATATATATATATATATATATAGAAATAGTCCTTTCCGCTCTCCTTTCCACTCGGCGGAAATACAGGCACGGACCTCTCGCCTCCAAATCAAAAATCAAACAGTCCCACAGGCCAGGGCGGGTGAAGCAAATAATTTAATACCCAATTAAAATGCAGAAATAAACGGACCAGGTTCCTCCATGACGCGTTTCGCTCCACGCAGGGAGCTTGATCACATGATGCGTCTCCGTGAAATGAGCTCATAAATAGAGCGACACTGAACACCACAAAGAAGAAAATAGAAGACAGACTGCAAAATAGATCCTGACATACAATCTGCTCCCTTTAGGCATGATCGGCAATGCATTCAATGTCTTGTGCAAAATACGCAAACTGTAACAACGGGGCTCAATAAATAGTAATTTAACAAAATAGACAGTCGTTGACAAAATTGTATAAATATATAAATATATATAAAAAATATATAAAAACATATAAAATACAAAAAGGAGGTGCCATAAAAGGTGGTTTTAAAATAAGTGCATAGTGCATATGATCCACCTAAAAAGGCAACCTTAATAAGCCCTTTGTACAAAAAAAACAACGAACTGTCACATTCAAGTGCAAGGACAAGTGTCCAGTGACTGAGAGCCCAAGAGGTATGTTAAAAAACTCAATGTGTACAGCACAGGACATAAGTCAAAATTAGCAGCATATATGAATAAAACTAGTCAAAAAAGAGAAACAAAATTTCATAAATATACTAAAAAAGCCATATAAAAAATTCATCTTAATAAACAGATCAAGAGCCCAGGGAAAAATAGAAAATCTCTAAAGAATCAAGCAGTCTGAAAATTAAAAACTTATTCATAAAATGCCTAAAAGACATAAAAAAGTGTAAAAACCATTTCAGCAATAGAGTTAAATTGACAAGGCAAGTAACGACAGTAATTCACAAAACCACTCATAAAAAATTGTAAAGATCCTCATTAATATTCAAACCATTAGGAGCTCTTGTATCTAAGGCTAGAATAAAATGTGATTCACGCTGTCTAAGTAATTTATCACGGTTGCCACCTCGTCCGGGGTTGGCAACTGCTCCTATGACAGTGTATTCCAGATCTTTTAATTTATTATCGTGGATGGACTTAAAATGTCTTGCCACGGGATAGTTGTGGTCTGAGTTTACTATCGCCCTAATATGTTGCAGGATTCGTTTATGCACAGGAAGTTTAGTGCTTCCTATATATTCAAGATTGCAGGTGCATTTAAGTTTGTAAATTGCATAATCAGTGCGGCACGTCAGATGTCCCTGAATGGCTATTTCTTTACAATTAAAGGCTGTTCTGTAGTGTGTACTATTGGTGGCAAATGTGCAGGCCCGACAGGAATTACACTTAAAAAAACCACTTTTATTAAGCCAAGTGCCTCTGGTATTAACCGGAGGCATGGTTCTCACTAGAGCATCTCTCATAGAGGGCGCCTTCCTAAAAGTAATAGAAGGTAAACTCGGGAGGATAGGACCCAAAATATTGTCTGTTAAGACAATAGGCCATTCAGAATAAATAATTTTACGAATGGCTTTTTCTTGAGAGCTAAACGTGGTAAAAAGACGAATAGACTGAAGATCTAATTCAGTGATCTTATTACTGCTAGGTTGTAAAAGAGTAACCCTAGGCACCGAATTAGCTTTATTAAGGGCCTGTGTGAGGAGAGGTTCTTTATAGCCCCTGTCCAGGAACCTATTAAAAGCTGCCATCTGACATTCAATTGAGACAGTATCATGACTACAGATACGTCGTATGCGGATGAATTCGCCATACGGTATACTGTTGATAAGGTGACGTGGATGTGCACTTTCAGCATGTAAAATCGAGTTTCCTGCAGTTGTCTTCCTGTGTAATTTGGTACAAAGTATATTGTTGTCTATATAGACCAGAACATCAAGAAACTCGACAGAAGAAACATCAATGGAAGCAGTAAACCTGAGGTTCAGATCATTCACATTAATATCGTCAACAAAACTACTGGCATCTTCTTTTGAACCATTCCAAATTAAGAATATATCATCAATATACCTCCAGTAATGAACCACATGGCTCCACCAGTGCTGGTGGGTGGTTCTGAGGACATGCTCCTCCCACCAACCCACAGCCATCTGCGTTTCGGCGCATTTCCTGTTTTGCTCATATATATATATATATATATATATATATATATTCACTGAAAAAACCATAGGTTTCAGGGGCGTTATAGTTAGCTGGACTTTTCACTAGTACAAAATCATTGAAATTCCCCCGTTATCGTTAGTTCAGCTAACTATAACTCGCGTGCCCGCAATGCACTGCTGATGACGTCGCATATTACATCACTCATGACAACGCGGTTGCCTCTGTCGGCGTCGAGGCGGTTGCCTCTGTCGGCGTCGAGGCGGTTGCCTCTGTCGGCGTCGAGGCGGTTGCCTCCGTCGTCTAAGGTCCCCAGATCTTCAGAGAAGATGGTGACGTTGAGGTGAGATTCCCCGTTGGGTTCTAGACCTCCGTCCAGGACAAGCCCTCCGTCGACGACAAGGCTCTCGACGTCGAGGCAGGACACATCGCCGGTGATCCATTCGGCGTCGAAGTCCAGGTCTCCGGTGATAGGCCTATCACCGTCGAGACGGTCCCCCGAGGTGGGATACCAGGAGACGTCACACATTCGTCTGACTCTTAAAGTATCAAGGCGCAAATCTCCTCATAGGGTGGTATATACCACATCGGAGCACGATTCATCGCGTCCGATCTCAATTTCACCCTCAGCCTCTGAAGGCTTGAGATCAAGATCCGGATCACGGGAGGCGTTGGGTCTCTCTCCAGCTCCTCCAGTGGAGCATACATCTCTAGACGAGGGCCATGCTCTGCCTCGGAGCCCCGTCAGGGAAATGCCTCAGAACACTTCAATGATTCAGGCAGTTAAGGATTCCTTAACAAGACTAAGGACTCTGGATCAACGATCACGACCAGCAAGATCCCATTCTCGAGGAAGAGAATTGCAAAGGCGCTCACGCTCGCCCAAAAGGCGATCCAGGTCTACCTCATAGGAGAGAGTCAATCAGATCAGGGAGAAGGCGACGGAGGTCTCCTTCATCTTCCTTGTCAAGCAGTTCGTCCAGAAGGCATTACTCACCCACACTCACAGATACTCCACCATCGAGAGTGTCGCCAGTGTACGACCTCACCACTTTTCAAGATGTGTTGTGCAGAGGAGCGACTAAGTTGAACATTCCCATGCCTGTTCAAGAAACCACCTCTTCTGTCATCTTCGAGACCCTTCATGAGAGAGCGGTGTCTCGTCCACTGTTGCCTTTAGTCCCTGGGTTGCTTAAACCAGTAATGGACATCTTCCTCAAGCCAGCGACTATCAAATCTGCGCCGGCGTGGATTCTTAAATATCGTCCGGCCCCCGAGGATCCTCTATTTCACAAGGCGGACCCTCCACCGGACTCTGATCACGGCTGCTGCCAGAAAAACTCATTCAGTGGTATCATCATCCACAGTGCCGCCGGATAAGGACAGTAAATCACAAGACTCTTAGGGGAGAAGAGTATGTGGCTCGGCGGCCTCGAGTCTGAAAGTGGCTAGTGCCTCAACGCTTCAGGGGCGCTACGCTACAGATCACTATGGGATTCCCTGCAGCGATTTATAGAAAAAGTGCCTTCCGAAGACAGAAAGGACTTTGAAGAGATCCTGCACGAGGGCAGCCTAGTTTTAAACCAAGTGATCAGCGCAGCAGCGGATGGAGCAACGTTGGCAGCGCACTCATATGCTCATGGGATTTCCGCCAGAAGATCCTCTTGGCTAAGGCTGACTGCCTTGAAACCTGAAGCACAGGCAAGAATTCTGAATCTGCCTTTCTCGGGTAGTTCGCTTTTCGGTTCTCATGCGGACGACGAAATGGCTCGGATGAAGTCAGAACTCGAGACCATGAAAGCCGTGGGCCTAGAGAAACGGAAAGAATTCCGTTGCCGTAGGGGAACCGACAGGCGTAGCTACCAGCATAGGGTTCAAACCCCTCACTGGCAGAAAAATCAAGGGCAAAAGAAGCAACAATTTCAGTCCTGTAGATCATCCAGGGGACGTGGAAATAACCGCCATGCCGGCGGTGGAAACAAGGCTCAAGGAAAGCAATGAGAACCTGCTTCCTCCAATGCCGTCCACCGCTCCGGTGGGAGGAAGTATTGCAAACCATCTTCCAGAGTGGCAATCCATCACAAAGGACAAGTGGGTCCTGAATATACTGCGACATGGATACTCGCTTCGTTTCTGGAGCCCTCCTCCCTCGATCCACCCTGTACAATCATCTCAACACCTCAAGATGTTAAGAGAAGAAGTAGGGACCCTTCTGCTCAAATCAGCAATAGAAAAAGTTCCCAGGGCACAGAGAGGGAGACTAGTCTACTCAAGATATTTTCTAATCCAAAAAAGAAATACAAAAGCAGAGTTCAGACCCATCTTGGACTTACGGACACTAAACAAGCATATCAAAAGAGAAAAGTTTTGCATGCTTGCGCTTCAACAGATATATCTGCATCTCCGGCAAGGCGATTGGAAGTGCGCGCTGGATCTGCAAGATGCGTACTTTCATGTTTCCATCGTACAGAGTCATCGGAAATTCCTAAGGTTCGTAGTGGGGACCTCTCACTATCAGTTCAAGGTCCTACCATTTGGCCTGTAATCGGCCCCTCGAGTATTTACAAAATGCATGGCAGTAGTAGCGGCTGCACTGAGGCACGCAGGAGTCTTCGTCTATCCCTATCTAGACGATTGGCTGATAAAAGGACCATCGCCTCAGAGTGTAAACTCACAGCTGGAACACTGCCTGAACCTGTGTCACAGATTGGGGCTCAGGGTGAACTTCAAGAAATCCAACTTCACACCAGCCCAAAGGATACACTACCTCTGTGCAACTCTAGAATCCGCAGTAGGAAAAGTGTTTCCTTCGGAGGAGAGACGGTCATCCCTGATCCACAAAGGCAAGCAGATTATGACCAACAAGCTGTCTACAGCGCGACAGATTTCGTCTCTGCTAGGGGCCATGGCATCTTGCATATTCCTGGTGCCCAATGCCAGGTTGAGGATGCGTCCTCTCCAACAAGATCTGGAGGACAAATGGGACCAAAGGAATTCACTGTGGGAGGAACCAGTCTGTCTTTTCTCAGCGGCCAGGCAGTCAATCAAGTGGTGGTTGAAGCCACTCAATCTACAGGTGGGGCTTCCGTTTCATCAAGAACCCCCATCTCAGACGCTGATCACCGACGCATCCCTGCAGGGTTGGGGTGCGCATCTGGGATCCCTACAGACACAAGGACTGTGGTCCAGCAGCGAAAAGTTGTACCACATCAACATGCTAGAACTCAGGGCAGTCCACCTAGCCCTCAAAGCGTTCCTGCCCACAATCAGGAAGAGTCCCATTCTAGTACAAACGGACAATACCACCACAATGTACTACCTGAACAAACAGGGGGGGGTACTCGATCCAGGACGCTCTCGCTGGAGGCTCAGTCCCTGTGGCACTGGTGCCTAGCACGGAACATTTCAATAAAGGTGGTGCACCTGCCAGGAGAGCTCAACGTAAAAGCGGACTTGCCCATTCGTCATTTTCAAGATCCAGACGACTGGGTACTAAACGATGAGGTGCTAGAGGACATCTTCAAGGAGTGGGGACATCCGCAAATAGATCTCTTCGCGGACGAACACAACGCGAAATGCCGAGGCTTCGCCTCAAGATACCATCGACCAGGATCCATAGGGAATGCCCTTTTGATCGATTTGGTCAATGACATTTGTGTACGCCTTTCCGCCTCTCCCTCTGATCCCCAAGGTGGTGACCAAGCTGCAACACTCGTCTGCCAAGATGATCCTCATAGCACCGGACTGGCCGAGGCAGTGGTGGTACACGGATCTCCTCCACATGTCGATCCGACCTCACAAGCGCCTGCCGTGCAGACCGGACTTGTTAACCAAGATGCAGGGGAAGATTTACCATCCCAGTCTTCCCTCGCTGAGCTTAACAGCATGGCTCCTGAAGTCCTCCAGTATGGCCATTTAAACCTTCCCCAGGAGTGTATGAACATACTGAAGGAGGCTAGGAGGCCTTCTACAATCCACTCTTTCTTCTGTTAGTGGAAGAGGTTTTATGTATGGTGTATGCAACATCAGTATAACCCTACAAAATGTCATGAGGAAGTGATTTTGCCTTATCTCCTTCACTTAGCCAGGGTGGGGTTGAAATTTTCATCCATTAAAGTTCACCTAGCGGCCATTACAGCATATAGGCGCTAGACCTTCTCAGCAGTCATTCTTCAAGCTGCAGGTGGTGAAGGATTTTTTGCAGGGGCTCAAAAAGGTTTACCCCCTCCGTAAGGCCTCCCTCGCCTTCTTGGGAGCTGAACTTGGTTCTATCAAAATTTATGAGTTCACCTTTTGAGCCCATTCATAAAGCTACTTTGCAGCACCTTACGTGGAAAACAGCTTTTTTTAATAGCTATCACTTCAGCACGTAGGGTGAGTGAAATACAGGCCCTCTGTTCTAAAGAACCCTACACGATCTTTCACCTTAATAGGGTAGTGATGAGAACTCCTCCATCTTTTTTACCAAAGGTGGTGTCAGATTTTCATGTCAATCATACTATCTCTTTGCCAACCTTTTTTCCCAACTCCTCATCGCCAGCTGAGAGGGCGTTGCACTCTTTAGATGTTAAGCGGGTTCTAAAGTTCTACCTAGATAGGACTAAGGCTGTCAGGAAATCTGACCACTTATTTGTTAACTATGGTGCTGTCCGCACAGGTTTTGCTGCATCTAAGCGTTCCATTGCTAGGTGGATTGTGTCAGCCATTCAATTGGCTTATCAGCTGGCGCAGAAGCCACTGGTCGCTCGACCTAAAGCGCACTCCACAAGAGGAAAGGCGGCTACTGCTGCTTTTCTCAATAATGTCCCACTCTCCGAGATCTGCAAGGCAGCCACTTGGAGATCTGTCCACACATTTACGAGGCATTGTCTGGACTCTGACACCAGAGCAGACACTCAAGTAGGACAAGCCTCTTTGAGGAATCTGTTCAATAACTGAATTTGTCAATGGTTTATTACTCCATGTATAGTGCAATTCTCAATTGCCTGCAGGTGGAAGGTGGGCTTGCTATTCTATTCAGTACTTATGACTATTGATGAGTATCCCCTGGAAGAGAAGGATAAGTTACCTGTAATCCTAGTTCTCTTCCAGGGGTATCCTCATCAAAGTCATTAGCAACCCACCCGCCTCCCCAGGCAATTATGAGTAGTGGATTATTTAACATGGAGGAAATATACCTTTGTGTGTAGGACTACGGTCCCGCAAAGAACAACTGACCCAACTGTCACCCCTGAGGCATGATGGGATATTGGAGTCAGGGCTGCCTTAAAAGCACGGTGCCAGTTTTTACCTGTACAAGGCTTTTCAGTCTCTATGGTATTGTATTGCAATGCAGCCTGCAGGCTAACAATGTTTGGTGGATCTGTGTTTTGCACAGTGTTCTTTTTTCCTTTATCATAAGTTTTTTACCTCATTAAAAAAAAAAAGGCATTTTAGGTGTATTATACCTATGGTGCATTATTGGATATTTGTGTCTACATTGTTTAGCCTTCTATGGGCGCTGCATTTGCTTGGGAAAAAATAATATATGCTTATACATATACAGAGCTGTGTATATATATGTTCTTCATATATAATTTTTATTATTTCCAGGGTCCCCGCGCATGGGCGGGAATATTCAGTGCTCATGACTTTGATGAGGATACCCCTGGAGAGAACTAGGATTACAGGTAAGTAACTTATCCTTCCGAACTATAACGTGCCTGAAACCTATGGTTTTTTTCTGTGGAAAAAAAAAAAAAAAAAAATATATATATATATATATATATATATATATATATATATATATTCACTGAAAAAACCATAGGTTTCACACACGTTATAGTTAGGAATTAGCATTTAAAAAACCTTACTAATTCAATTTAAAAACCATAGGTTTCACACATGTTATAGTTAGCTGGAAATTTTACTGATAAAAAACCAATGAAATTCCCCCGTTATAGTTACTGTAGGCAACTATAACTCACACGACCGCAATCCTCTGCTGATGCTAATACTGTATTTAGACACTTATTTGCCCATGTCTTCTTCCATTAAATTTTAGCTATACATATATTACAAATATTTTTTTTTCATAAAGACACATATGTCATCAGCAGAGGATTGCGGTCGCGTGAGTTATAGTTGCCTACAGTAACTATAACGGGGGAATTTCATTGGTTTTTTATAAGGAAAATTTCCAGCTAACTATAACATGTGTGAAACCTATGGTTTTTTCATTGAATTAGCAAGGTTTTTTAAATGCTAATTCCTAACTATAACGTGTGTGAAACCTATGGTTTTTTCAGTGAATTTGTACGGTTTTTTAAATGCTAAGTTACTTTACGCCATTCGTGGCGTGCACGCCCACTTAACGCAGTTCGTTCCGTGCGCGCACGGTGAGCTTCGCGCACCGTGCGCGCACAGTGAGCACGCGGTGCGCTTCGCGCACCGCGCGCCCATTTTACGCAGTTAGTGCCGTACACGCAAGGTGGGCACGCAGTGCGCTACGCGCACCGCGTGCCCACGTTACGCACCGTGCGCACATGGAGGACATATTATGCGCTTCCTTGTGATAGGTAATCTGTTAAATTTAATTTGTAAGTGATGACAATAATATGCCATGCACAGAGAGTGTTTTTTTTTTTTTATTAAAATTTTTAGCGTAAGCGCACCGTACGCGTATGGTAAGCGTAATCGGCGAAATTTTCAAAAAATAAAAATTTACCGTTTTTGGCCTTGGGGGATCTTTGAGGACTCAACTAACATGGCTATGTGCATGGGCGCTGTCTAAACAGCCCCTTTATATGTTTTTTTGCCTTTGTTTACAGCCCCCCCCTCAGAGTGCGAGAGAGAAAATGGCGGCCGCCGCTTCCTGGTTTCGACCGATTCGAATGTTTACTTAGATGTAACAGCCAATCAGAATCGCGCTCGCGCACGCCACCGTACGCGTACGGTAAGCTTACGGTAAGCGTACCGTAAGCTGGCTCAGATATATATATTGATTTAAAGGCTATTTTCTCAGAATCTACTGAACAGATTTACACCAAACCTACAAAAGGCACTTCCTTGACCTGAGGACTACCTCTCTGCCAAATTTCTAGTAATTCTGTTCAGCCGTTCGGGCTGTAGCCCTGTCTAAAGGTCCTATGGAAAAATGCATGGGAAAAACGCGTTTTGGGACCCCCCTTTTATCTCAGCCCCCGCTTGACGAATCCCCCCGAGACTTTCAGGGTAGGAGCGGAGCGTAGCGCCCCACCTATTTTGAGAAATTCGCGAGGATTCGTCGACCGGCGCCAAAGTTATTCAAAATAGAATGTTGCGGATTTCCTATGGAAACAGGGTCCTAACTATAACTACCTACTGGCGACCGCCAGTAGGTAATATATATATATATTACCTACTGGCGGTCGCCAGTAGGTAGTTATAGTTAGGACCACGTTTCCATAGGAAATCCGCAACATTCTATTTTGAATAACTTTGGCGCCGGTCGACGAATCCTCGCGAATTTTTCAAAATAGGTGGGGCGCTTCGCTCCGCTCCTACCCTGAAAGTCTCGGGGGGATTCGTCAAGCAGGGGCTGAGATAAAAGGGGGGTCCCAAAACGCGTTTTTCCCATGCATTTTTCCATAGGACCTTTAGACAGGGCTACAGCCCGAACGGCTGAACAGAATTACTAGAAATTTGGCAGAGAGGTAGTCCTCAGGTCAAGGAAGTGCCTTTTGTAGGTTTGGTGTAAATCTGTTCAGTAGATTCTGAGAAAATAGCCTTTAAATCAATATATATATCTGAGCCAGCTTACGGTGCACTTACGGTACGCTTACCGTACGCGTACGGTGGCGTGCGCGAGCGCGATTCTGATTGGCTCTTAGATCTAAGTAAACATTCGAATCGGCCGAAACCAGGAAGCGGCGGCCGCCATTTTCTCTCTCGCACTGAGAGTGATTTTTAAAATATAAAGCCCAAAAACATGTAAAGGGGCTGTTTAGACAGCTCCCACACACATAGCCATGTTGAGGGAGTCCCCAAAGATCCCCCAAGGCCAAAAACGGAATTTTTATTTTTTCGGTAATTTCGCAGATTACGCTTACCGTACGCGTACGGTAAAAAATTAAAAAAAATAAAAAATTATCCACACTCTCTCCACCCCGTGTGCAATTGGTGCCCGAAGGGCATCAATTGTGCATGGCTTATTACACCTGAGATAAACTAAAATATTTTAAAAAAAAATAATAAAAAAAAACAATTATCCACACTCTCTCCACCCCGTGTGCAAATGGTGCCGGAAGGGCACCATTTGTGCATGGCTTATAAAATATACGAAAAATTTATATATTACCTTTCAAAACGAAGTGCATCATATGTCCTCCATGTGCGCACGGTGCGCGAAGCGCATCGTGCGTACATGGCCCATCTAGCGTAACGTGGGCACGCGGTGCGCGTAGCGCACCGTGTGCCCACCGTGCGTGCACGGCACTAACTGCGTAAAGTGGGCGCGCGGTGCGCGAAGCGCACCGCGTGCTCACTGTGCGCGCACGGTGCGCGAAGCGCACCGTGCGCGCACGGAACGAAATGCGTTAAGTGGGCGCGCACGCCACGAATGGCGTAAAGTAACTTAGCATTTAAAAAACCGTACAAATTCACTGAAAAAACCATAGGTTTCACACACGTTATAGTTAGGAATTAGCATTTAAAAAACCTTGCAAATTCACTGAAAAAACCATAGGTTTCACACATGTTATAGTTAGCGGAAATTTTACTGATAAAAAACCAATGAAATTCCCCCGTTATAGTTAGTGCAGGCAACTATAACTCACGCGACCGCAATCTTCTGCTGATGACATATGTGTCTTTATGAAAAAAAAATATTTGTAATATATGTATAGCTAAAAATGTGTGGAAGAAGACATGGGCAAATAAGTGTCTAAATACAGTATTAGCATCAGCAGAGGATTGCGGTCGCGTGAGTTATAGTTGCCTGCACTAACTATAACGGGGGAATTTCATTGGTTTTTTATCAGTAAAATTTCCGCTAACTATAACATGTGTGAAACCTATGGTTTTTTCAGTGAATATATATATATATATATTCCCCCGTTATAGTTAGTTCAGATAACTATAACTCGCGCGCCCGCAATCCACTGCTCATGACGTCACATATTACATCACTCATGACATGGTCAGTGGCATCACTCATGACATCACTGATGACATCATCCTTGTGATAGAGTGGCGGTCGCGCGAGTTATAGTTATCTGAACTAACTATAACGGGGGAATTTCATTGGTTTTTTACAAGTGAAATATCCACCTAACTATAACATGTGTGAAACCTATGGTTTTTTAAGTGAATTTGCAAGGTTTTTTAAATGCTAATTCCTAACTGTAACGTGTGTGAAATCTATGGTTTTTTCAGTGAATTTGTAGGTTTTTTTAAATGCTAATTTATTTATGTGTTATTATTTTTTTTTATATATTTATTTTACAATAAACTACGTATTAAAATGTTGTTTTTTTTTTTTTTTGGTTTTCACCGTGTGCGCACGGTGCGCGCACCCCCGCGATTTAAAAAAAAATAAAAATAATTCTGCCTTCGGGGTCCTTCAGGGACCCCCTGACAAAGGCTAGGGGGTCAGGAACTCTCTACCCTGCCCCCTTTTCACGTTAGCCACCTTCCTTTTTCACTCTCGCACTGAAAACAAACAAAATGGCGGCCGACACTTCCTGATTTCGACCGATTTGAACGTTGACTAACATGTAACCACGAATCAGAATTACGCTTGCGCACGTTAGGGTGCTCGCACGGTGCGCGCACCCTGCGCGCGTATAGATATTGATATGCTTTTAAATGCTATTTTCTCAGGAAATACTGAACAGATTTACACCAGACCTGCAAAAGGCACTTCCTTGACCTTATGGCTACCTCTCTGCCAAATTTCAAGTAATTCTGTTCAGCCGTTCGGGCTGTAGCTGTGTCTAAAGGTCCTATGGGAAAATGCATGGGGAAAACGCGTTTTGGGACCCCCCTTTTTTCTCGGCCCCTACTTGACGAATCACCCCGAGACTTTCAGGGTAGGAGCTGAACGGAGCGCCCCATTAGTTTTGAAAATTTTGCGAGGATTCGTCAACCGGCGCAAAAGTTATTCAAAATAGAATTTTCAGATTTCCTATGGAAACACGATCCTAACTATAACTATCTACTGGCAACCGCCAGTAGATAATTATATATATATATATATATATATATATATATATATATATATATATATATATATATCTCCCGCTCCTGCTTGCCCCGCTGCATTGAGAAGCACTCGAACATCAACAGTGAGTTGCAAGCATAACTCTTTATTTAAAAGGTAAGGGAGCCGTCATCCTGCTAATCCTTTCACAGCTCCTCCTCCACTGCCGACGCGTTTCGAATTTAATCTTCTTCATGGGCTGTGGAAAGTGAAGGGCACGATAAGGTCACAGCTTCTCCTAATTATTCAAAATAGCGCGCCCTTAGATGGGCTGTTCTGAATGAAACTGCGCAAAGAGTTATGGGAGTTGCAGTGCCAGATCAGTATATGATGGTTAAGCTTTCTTTTTGAATACCTGTCAGTGATTTCAAAGCTCTTATTTCAAAGACAAGAGGTCTAACTCTGTATTATTTTTATTTCTCATAATTCACATTAAGCAGCAGATGATGTATTATGTGTCTCGCCCATCCCCCCTCTACAGGCTTGACCATTCTGTGTGAGCCTTTCAGATTCCTTTAGTTTGACAGCTACTCCACACCAAATAGCGCTGTCCTGATTAGCTCCTCCCATATGTTTCTACTCTGTATCCTTGTACTGTGTGCATGCTGGGTCTGGTGGCTCAGTGGACTAATGCTTCCACTGCAGGGGCCTGTGTTCTACCTTATGGTCACAGGTTCAAATCCCGGCGGGTCCTGCCTTTCATCCATCTGAGGTTGATAAAATGAGTTGGGTAGCAAAAAACATCTGTTATTCAGCGCTAAGACACCTACGGGTGAACGTGTGTGTGTGTGCATGCCATTTATTTCAAATCCCTTTTGGGTGACACATTTCCTGCATAAACCACTGGCTTTAGGAAAGCTTCCTGTTTTTCATTTGCAGGTTTACCCATTACTTTGTATGTTTAAACAAAATCTTACTTTGGTGTTTCTCACAGATCTGTTGCGAGAAGTGGTGTTGGCCCATCGGTCGTGACGTGGTGTCGGTCCAGCTGTCGTGACGCCTTGTCGGTCCATCGGTCATGGGGCGTATCGGTCGTGGGGTGGCGTCGAGTGGAATATCAGATTCCTGGTCCTTGTTACTTATTGCATAGAAACAAACTAGCTGGAGAGCTCCACAATGGCCTACAGTCCAGTTTCCAAGGCTTGCAAACGACCCAGATCAATACAGAGTGAACACAGGACCTTCCAGGAAGCATGAGAAGAGTACTTGTTTGTGGAATGCCCAAAAGAAAAAGCCACCTGTTTGCTTTGCAAAGAGAAAGTAAATGTTCTTAAGAGGTATAACCTTGAACGGCACTACAGAACGCGGCACTCTGGATTCACTGCGAATTTCCCACTGAACTCAAAACTGCGTTCTGCAAAAGTGGCATCGTTAAAGCAAGCGCTTCTTTCCCAGATCTTCCTTTGCCAGATGAAGGAATCTGAGGCTGTTACAGAAGCGTCTTTCAAAATATGCTACTTGCTTGCCAAACATAAGAAACCTTTCACAGATGCAGAGCTGGTGAAGAAATGTTTCCTTTCAGCAGCCAACATTTTATTTGACAGCTACACTAATAAAGCCAGCATTTTAAAGGAAATCAATGCATTGTAGCAATAAGATTCAACGTGTGTACGCAGAATAGAGGCAATGGGACAAAATGTCCAGGAGCAGGTGATCAAAGCAGCCAGAGAGTCACCGTTCTTCAGCATTGTCATGGATGAGTCAACAGACATAGGCGATGTGGCCCAGTTATTAGTTTGGGTGAGGTATCTGGACCAATCGCTTCATCCCAAAGAAGAGCTCCTGTGCCTTCTACCACTACAAGGGCACACAAGAGGAGAAGATATACTGGACAGCATGTGCAAATACTTTAAAACAAATGACATACCACTGAACACTCTTGTCAGCATAACAATAGATGGGGCTCCTGCCATGGTAGGCCAGGACAGAGGCTTCGTATCTATGCTTAAAAAGAAGCTCATAGGACAGACGGTGATAGACTACTACTGAATTATTCACCAGGAAGTATTGTGTGGAAAATTAAAGCATGGAGAACTGAATAATGTCCTAAAAGGTGCAGTGAAAATTGTTAATTTTATCCGTGCCAAAGCTCTGAGCCATAGACTTTTCAAAGCAATGCTGCAGGAATCTGAAGCGGAATATACAGACGTCTTGATGCACACTGACGTGCGTTGGCTAAGCAAAGGGAAGGTTCTGGAGCAGTTCATTGCATTGCTTCCTGAAATTGAACTCTTTGTGAACAGTAGAGGTCACTCATTCCCAGAACTAACGGATGTGAAATGGCTTATTATGCTCCATTTTCTTTCAGATATTTTCACACATTTTAATGCTCTCAATTTGACCCTGCAAGGTAAAACAACAGCTTGTGTGCTCCTTGATGAATGGTATTTATGCTTTTGAAAGTAAGCTTGTGCTATTCAAAGAACAGCTGGATGATAGTGACTTCACCCACGTCCCAAAACTGTTGGTTGTGATGCAGAAGTTTCCAGATGCACAAGAAATTCTGTCAAAGCTAGACCTTGGTGCATGTCTTGAAGAAATTTCTGGGGAGATTAAACACCGATTTTCTCAATTCAGAGCCCTCACCCCTCTGTTCAGGCTAGTTGAAAACCCCTGGATGGTGAGTGCACTTAATCTTGACGTTGTTGCCCTTATTGGCATGAAAAGGGCTCAAGCAGAAATAGAGCTGATTGACATGCAGCACAATTCAGCCCTCGAAGCATCCTTTTTGGGGCAAGCACCAGAAGAATTCTGGAAAATAGTGCCTTCTGACAAGTTTTCTCTTCTTTTTACCGTGGCCCAGAAGGTAATTTGTATGTTTGGGTCAACATATGTTTGCGAATGTTCATTTTCCACAATGGGACTGTTGAAGAGCAAACTCAGAAATAAACTAACAGACATACATCTGGATCAGCTCTTAAGGCTTGCCGTTTCAGACTTGGTACCAGATTACAGGAAACTAATTGGCGACATGAAATGTAAAATGAGTTCGTAGTGTTTGTCTTTAACATACTTATTTTTGGGACTCTGAAGCCTGTGCTGCACTGGGCATGTGCTGAATATCTGCTTACTGCAAATTGCCATGCAAGCCCACTTAAGATTGCTATTGTCTGATAATAAAAAAAAATTATAAACATGTGCTCCATGTAGTTACATCTGCTTTGAAAATACAGAATTGTCTAGTCATGTTTTGAAACAGTAGTGATTTTCCCCCCTCTAGCCCCGCCCCCACTGACCCCACCCCCCACTGACCCCACCCCCACCGGTGCGGCCCTTGACCACAAACCACACTGTGAATTTGGCCCCCGAGAAAAAAGTTTGTGAGTACCCATGCTATAGTACATCCATTTCATTCTCCTGATCCTACACGAAGTTTCTGCCACTCCTCTAAGAATTTTCAGCCTAACTTTTTTAAAATAACTTGGATCTGCATATTTTAACATAAATCCCGAGCTCCCTCCTTCTACCTGTTTTAACATTACCGTGAACAACTTGCCAATTTCCGAATCCAATGCCTTATGCAGGAGCATCCTGTTATTCTTAAACTGGAACGCCCATGCGTAAAGTTGCAGGTCTGTAAGAGTCAGGCCTCCTTTCTCTTTCCTCCGACGTAACTTCTTCCACGATATTCGGTATCCTTTTGCAGCCCATATAAAAGACCCAATCTTACCCTGCAACTTCATAAGACCCGCTTCTTTAAATGGCAATGGTATAGAGTTAAAAAGAAAAGTCAATTTAGGTAATAAAATCATTTTCACTAAATTTACTCTTCCAAAGATCGTCAGGGGTAGATGCATCCACCTTGACATTAAATCGCTGATTTCTTTTTTCACCTTATTGAAGTTAGTTTCTGGTAATTTATTAATATCTTGGGTCACACTCACACCTAAATATCTCATTTCTGTTGTGATTTTTTTCTGTACCTCCATCTAAATTCCACACCATAATCTCTGATTTATCTCTATTTATTTCGTACCCAGACACCTTCCCAAAATCCTCTGCGATTTTTACTACCTGTTTCATTGTGTTCTCTAAGTCGGTCGTATATATCAGCAGGTCATCGGGGTATAGTGCCAGCTTCTGTACCCAACCGTTGCTTTGAAAGGGGACAATCTGCTGCTCTGCCCTCAACTTTTTAACAAAAGGTTCCATATATAAATTGGAAAAGTAATGGAGACAACGGACATCCTTGCCTTGTCCCTCTCTTTAAATTGAAGGCTGATGTTAATACTCCATTTATTAAAACTCTAGCTTTTGGTGACTTTTAAACCCCTCAATTGCTCTACAGAACCTGTCTAACAATTTGGCAGTTCCCATAACGGATTTCAGAAAAGCCCAATTTACCCGATCAAAAGCCTTAGTAGCGTCTCAGGCAATGACCGCCAAAGGTACCCTGTTTGTTTCCGCCAAATCTATTGTCCCTATCAGAGAGTAGGTTAGCTCATGTAGCGACCTTCCTGTCATAAAGCCTTTTTGATCCATATGGACCAAATCTCCTATTAGGCCTTCAAGCCTATCTGCCAGGATTTTAGAAAAGATCTTATAATCGCAGTTTAAAAGCGACACCGGCCTATAGGATTCACACCTGTTCTTACATTTGCCTGGTTTTAAAATTAATGAAACTGTAGCTTCTTACCAGGAATCTGGTTGGGCTATCCCTTGCACAAATATCTCATTAAGCAATCTCGTCAAAAATGGGGTCAGCACCTCCCTTAATGTGATATATACTTCTAAAGGCAAGCTATCTGGTCCCGATGCTTTCCCCCGCTTACCCTTCTTTAGTATCTGTTCTATCTCCCCCTCTAGAATCGGAGAATTCAATAATGCAGTTTTTTCATCCTCCAGAGTCACTACCTCCCCCTCTCTAAGCCACCTGCTTCCCTCCTCTTCCGATGACACCAATCTGTCTTCATAGAGAGTACCAAAATAGTTGCAGAAAGCCTCTTCAATCTCTTTTTTATTAGTTAAAACCTTGCCGGTATTCTGACACTGAATTTCTTGTATTACATTCCTCACCCGATCTTTTCTTGTCTGCCACACTGTGGAAATTTAGCTCGCGAACTGAACATTATCTGCGCCATCTTGTCTCTCCCCAGCACGACACACTGGAAAGCGCACGGCAGCCATTTTAGGCACCCTGGTCTCTCCCTGCTCATTGCCGATCGCCAGCGCGTCCCCCTGGCGCTGCGAGCATTCCCCCGCGCGCCGGCCACCCCCGCTCTCTCATACACGGGCCATAAACCCTCTCCTTCTGCGCGACCCTGCCTTGGAACCACATCCCACGCCTGACCGACATCCCATACATGGTCATGCATCTCTTTGATAACCCCCTTCCTCTGCGCCCAATTGTCCGAACCGATCCCAGGCCATCACCTAGCCCTGCGGATGCAGTTTATTGCCCCTACTGTAAGGGAAACACCCCACATCAAAGGGATTACAGTAGATCATGGTCCCCCCACCCCCTGAGACCCGACCGGTCGCACACACCCCCGGGAATTGGCGGAATGTCCAGCTGTGTGATAGCCATCTCCTACTGTGGGTGGGGTGGGGACTTCCACTGTAGATATGTGTGGGAACGAGCTTGAAGTGGGGATTCTGAGGATGTTCTTTCATGTATCAAAGCAATCTCAAGAATGTGCCATGTATGATAAACCTGCAATAAAGTCATAAACCTGTGTATAAGAGGCCAGGCCTCAGAGATGCAGTTAGAGCACCTCGTGACGATACCTCGCTGTCTGATCTGATGTGTTCCACTCTGACGGAATAAAACTTTGTTTCCTGCCTTCCAGTCTCCGGCGCCTGCCTCTTTGTTGGTTTAGCATCGAATGGTATAAGAGGCGATTACCGCCGGGCAATACTTGAAAGGTTATCGACTACGACTGCCGCTACCATTTAACAATTGGCGTCCCAAGCGTGGGGCCCATCAGCGACACGTGGATCCAGTGGGAGAGGTCCCGACGACAGAGTGAACGACTGCAACGATCGGGAGAGCTCCTGCCCGATAGACCCTCGTCTGGCAGCCGATCATCCGAACTTCACTGGTTCCGAGCAGACCTCTCTCGAGTGATCTACGGTCCTGACTGGGAACCATCAGGAGTGCCGCGGCAAATACGGAGAGTAGAGGACGATCGGGCGCTGGAGGCAGAAGACGAGAAACTGTCCATGCGGTCCGGGTAAGGTCGTGAAACACGACAAAATTGCAAAACGATTGATTGATTGAAAATACTAGTATTGCTTATTGATTGTTCTCTTTGAGATATTCGCTGTCTACAAACGGAGAAAAGTAGAAATACTCTCTCTTCCTTTGCAGATAGTGAAGGGTAGGTAACGCAGAATTTTGTCCCCATTGTAACCCGTCGTGCCTATCTTTATCTCCCCACTGATTGATTGTCCGAACATTGATTGTTTTTGAAGAATAGTGCTCTTTGAGATATTCTCTGTTTGCAAATAACGTAGAATAGAAATATTCTGTCTAGTCTTTGCAAATAGTGAAGGGTAGGTAACGCAGACTTTTGTCCCCATTGTAACCCGTCGTGCCTATTTTTATCTCCCCATTGATTGATTGATTGTCCGAACACCAGTTGTTCGATATTGGTTCTTTGGAGGTATTCTCTGCTTGCAAATAACAAGGAACAGAGATATTCTGTCTAGTCTTTGCAAGCAGTGAAAAGATAGGTAGTGCAGACTTTTGTCCCCGTTGTAACCCGTCATGCCTGTCTTCTCCCCACTGATTGGTAGTTGGTTCTGCCCGGACCGCTTATTAGAGGTGAACCATCCGGCTCCACTGGAAGGCACCCCTAATAAGGACATGTTCACTAAATATGGACTAGTCGCCGTAGCTTATAGCAAGCTATGGCATAAATATAGAAAGGGGGACCCCGAGAGTCAGTGGCCACTGATGGGATCCTTCGATGATCACAAACTAGAAACATTAGAAACAGCTCTACGTAGTAATAAAACAACGCCTACTATGCTTGACAGTATCGGCATGTGGCGCAAAGAAGCAACGCAACGGAAAAAGAGGGAAGAAGTAAAAGCAGAAAGGGAATTACGAAAGGCAGCTCACCTAGCAGCTAGAAAGTTAGAAGAAGAAATAAAGGAGAGAAAGGAAGCTAAACTAAAACAAGAGTCTGAAACATCAGGCCAGTACCCTGTTAGGACCCCCTCTATGCTCTACCGTGAGTTGTCTTCTAAGCAACGAACGAATGACGAATTGCTATTAGGTCCCCCGATCATTTACATGCCCCCTCCATACGCACCCTCCCAACCGGTAGTGCAACACCCACAACCCCCAAACACAAGCGAAAGCAGTACCGGGGCCTCGGTCCTCACGGCCTCCGCGCCGGCCGAGCCTCTTGTACCGAACACAATGTTGGCGATAACGTTGGATGACCCTGAGATGAGAAAGAAAGATTCCACCAGAATGAATCGACTAACAAAGGATGAACGAGCAGGAATCGACAAGATAGTAAGGACACTGGTGGAGCGAAGGGAAAGTGAGGAGTATATAACAGACGTTTATAACTCGTATGCCGACAACCGCAGACGACACTTTGTCGTACGACTTTGTTATCACACCCTGAATACATATGAGGATAGGTACCACGATAAAGGCCCCGAAGGCTTAGCGGCCCTATATAGGAAGGTAGACATTGGGGAAGAAGGCGAGGGCGATGTGACGGACCTCTTCACTCGTACACTCGAGGTCTACCGGCACCTTAAAGAGCACAGACAGACAACCAAAGCAGAGACCCCCATAGCGACTGAACCCCAGGCAGGAAGGGCTGATACCATGATGCCCATCAAAGAAGCCGCCCCCTACTGGGTCCCCCCACGAGGACAGGGAACGCACGACGACATCAACCACCAAGATGCGAAAGGAAGGGTTGTATATAACTGGGTTTACCAGCCATGGGACCGACAAGACATTTTGACCTTTAGAAAAACCCTACCCGACTTAAGAAAGAACCCAACTGCCTTCTACACCGAACTAGGTACAGCCTTAGGTTCAACAATAATGACCTTAGCAGATATCGACTTGTTCTTCGGGTTATGTCTGCCGGCTGATGTGTGGAAGCAAATCCGGAAAGTCGACCACGCTGAGCCGTTCGGATATACCTGGGGACAACTCGATACCATAGATAAACAGCGAGAACCGGGACAAAAACCCCCAAAAGCCATATTGGAGCTCCCAGACAAGATCGTACAGAAATTGAAGACTCTAATCCCAGAAAGAAAGGTAGACTGGTCGATAGTGACGGCTTGTCGCCAGAAACCCCAGGAGGATGTGTCTGAATACTTCTCTCGATTCGAGACAGTGTTTTCCGATTATAGTGGCCAGGATATGACCACTGCAACCGGACACCACCTCTTTGTCCAGAATTACGTGAAGGGTCTGTCACAAGAAGTCTCCCAGAAGCTACAGACCAGCGAGAGTAGTTGGGCAGCCTCAAAACCCGCAGCTATCCTTCAGATGGCCCAATACTACGAACACCAAAAGAATGAGAGCGATAGGGCGTCCGAAAGAAAGAAAAAGGAACTGAAGGAAAGAGTCATGATAGCTCAGTTACAAGGGGTGACCATAGGAAGGGAGCCCCCTAAAGGAAATTACCAACAGACCGCTCCTAGACAGCTACCCCCTAGAGACCATACACCTGCACCCTACGCTGGACGAAGAGACTTAGACGGGAACCAATGTGCGTTCTGTAGAGGGTTCGGGCACTGGAAATCTCAGTGCCCGGTCCTTCTGGAAATGAACAGAAATAGAGACACCAGAAACATAGCACATGACCCCAGAAGTAGAGGACAGGGACGAGGGTACACGAACGACACCGCCAACGATAGGCCAGGCAGACCAAACACCTTTGATCGCCCCCGACAAAACCAGTGTCAGCAGTCCGACTACGAAAGCACCCATGACTTCGCATAGGACTGCCAGGGGCAAGGGAGGGATCCAGTCGAACTCCGTGTTGACCAGCAAGGTCCTTACGTCACTGCTAAGGTCTTGGACACAAAGTCTACATTCCTGGTAGATACTGGGGCGACACGTAGTGCGTTATCTAAACGACTGATTCCTAGGGCACCCTTGTCTGGCTCACACGTAACCTCAATAGGCTTCGATGGAACGCCCTCCACTAACCCCTTATGAGCACCAATCTCCTTTGACTTAGAAGATAACACCACTGACACGACATTCCTGCTCGCCTCCAACACAACCCTGGGAAAGGAACTGCTGTACCCCGGGAAGGGTTTGGGGTTCCCAATCACCCCTTTGAAGTCCTACAAATGGACTACGTCCAGTTAGAAAGGTGCCAAGGTTTGAAGTACGTACTTGTTGTTGTGTGCGCCTTCAGCAAGTGGGTGGAAGCCTACCCAAACCGCGACAACACCGCTATGACTACCGCAAAAGTACTACTGAAAGAATTCTTCCCCCGGTACGGCCTTTGTCGAATTTTGTGGAGCGACAACGGCCCCCACTTTGTAGCCGAGGTTATCCAACTCATCTTAAAGGGGCTGGGTGTAAAGCAGAAGTTCCATGCGGTCTTCCATCCCCAATCTGCAGGCTTGGTTGAGCGACATAATGCCACATTGAAGCTTAAGATAGCAAAAATAGTTGCCACCACAGGACTGAAATGGCCAGACGCTCTCCCGCTAGCATTGCTATCAATGCGATCCACCCCCACCAAACACCACTTAACCCCCTACGAGGTCGTCTTCGGGTGGCCCATGAACCTTTGGACTGCACCAAAACCAACATCCACCCACGACGTCCCGGACGTCCTCATGTCTGACTATTTGTACAACCTAACTAAAACGTTGTCTGTTATCCATCAGCAGGTGCTGCAAGCCATTCCCGACGTTTCCAGGGGCCCCGGGCACGACATCCAACCGGGTGACTTTGTCTTAGTGCGTAACTTCCAGCGCACCAAGAGTCTGGAACCCCGGTGGACGGGCCCTCTGCAAGTCCTGATCACCACCCGAACAGCTCTTCGAGTGGAGGGGAAGCGCAATTGGATGCATGCACACCACTGCAAGAAGGTATCATCGACCCTGACGACCACGGACAACATCCCCGCCCAAGAGGAACTTCTGGACAAAGACCGACCATCCCTGAGCCACTGCCTGGATACAGAGACACTAGAATTAACTAAATATCCCGATCCCACTGTGCCATCCAAAGAAGGGTATAACCTACGACGAAAGGAGGGAACTTCGGCTAAGCAGACCACAAACTAAGTTGAAATCTCAGAGCGGTTGCCTAGCCACCTCAAAGGCCATCAGGAGAGAAACTAAACAAAGTCTGTGGTTCTGCCCGCTACCGAGTCCCTTGAAGGTGATGGAAGCATCCGACATGAAGATGATGGAAGCAACCGGACGCCCAAAGATCCACTACAAAATCCCAAAGACTGACAAAATGCACAGCTCAAAGACTATTGCACTTTTCATTACCCTTCTCTTTTGCCTTCTCCTCGTGGTCACCTTCTGGATCATGGAGGAGAGCGCACCCGCCCATAAGACATTGCTGACCACCGTTCCACCTACCACCATGAAAGAACACCATCTGATCTCACTTTCACCCCAACTCCGAGAAAGGCGTAAGGAGTTCTGGAATAACTCTTTTGTGCAGTTGCTCCACCAACACAATCTTGCCTCCAATGCCACTAATTGCTGGATCTGTGGATTGCTACCACATGCCACTGGACACTCTATCCCTTTCGTCCCCTCACCTTTTTCGGTCCATGGTTCCTGCCTCGCCTGGCTAATCCTCCTGCAGGAAAGCTACAAGGACAATGCCACTTCCGGCAAAACTGTGTCACACTTCTACCATGGGTTCTGGCTGAACAAAACTGGGAAAACTTCTGCCCCCTTCTGTCCTCTGAGATCAAACACTTCCTTTCACATGGACATCCCTGCCAAAGAACGAGTTGAAATGCAGGTGTTTAACAACCCAGCCAGACCCACCTTCTCTTACCTCCGGAAACGAACGGCCGCCACCCTAACAGTGGCCCTATCCGTCATCAACATCACTGGACTCGTGTGCCTCGAAGGTCTGGGGGCGCAGCTGGTGGGCCACAGCTCCTGCCTCATCACCCGAACATTGGACTCAGTTGATCCACCCTCCTTTGTTGCCTCCCCAAATATGTACTTCGTCTGTGGTACTAAGGCCTACACCTGGCTTCCGAAAGGTTGGGGAGGCACCTGCTACATCGCTTTTGTCCTTCCTCCGACATATGTGGCTCCAGCAAGCCATCACCGACAGAAACGTGCCAAAGACATTGTGCAAGCCGACTCCACCGGAGCACAGTTCATGGACGCAGTAAAAGGACTTGTTCCACTCTGGGGTCCAATGGCAAACAGCCGTGCCATCCGCCACTTGACTCAGGCAGTCGAAACGGCGATGAACATTACGGCTGGTATCCTCGCCAACAACACCGCCGAGCTTCAGGCCGTCCGCCTGGTGGCTCTTCAGAACCGCCTCGTTCTAGATGTGGTTCTGGCTGATCGTGGAGGAGCATGCCGCATCATTGGGTCCAGCTGTTGTACCTACGTACCGGATAACTCACCCTCAGTCTACAAAGCAATTGAACACCTCCACAGACTTTCCACAGAGGTTCATCAGGAGCAAGAAGAATGGTCACTGGGAAGTTGGTTTTGGGACACTATTAGAAGTTGGGGGTGGAGGCTGTTTTCATTTATCCTAATACCAATTGTGATGCTATGTGGATGTTGCTTGGGGATTCAGTGTCTGCCACCTTTATGTTCGCTTTTTATGAACTGCAGCTGCCCTAAGACTTTGAACTTTGAAGCGGAGCGAATGAAAGCTTTGTATGAGGTGGAAGTTCGTAGTATTATGGGGATAGATCCGAACTAAACAAGCTGGCGAGATATGTTAAAGGGAGGACTGTGGAAATTTAGCTCGCGAACTGAAAATTATCTGCGCCATCTTGTCTCTCCCCAGCGCGACACACTGGAAAGCGCACGGCATCCATTTTAGGCACCCTGGTCTCTCCCTGCTCATTGCCGATCGCCAGCGCGTCCCCCTGGTGCTGCGAGCATTCCCCCGCGCGCCGGCCACCCCCGCTCTCTCATACACGGGCCATAAACCCTCTCCTTCTGCGCGACCCTGCCATGGAACCACATCCCACGCCTGACCGACATCCCATACATGGTGATGCATCTCTTTGATAACCCCCTTCCTCTGCTCCCAATTGTCCGAACCGATCCCAGGCCATCACCTAGCCCTGCGGATGCAGTTTATTGCCCCTACTGTAAGGGAAACACCCCACATCAAAGGGATTACAGTAGATCAAGGCCCCCCCACCCCCTGAGACCCGACCGGTCGCACACACCCCAGGGAATTGGCGGAATGTCCAGCTGTGTGATAGCCATCTCCTACTGTGGGTGGGGTGGGGACTTCCACTGTAGATATGTGTGGGAACGAGCTTGAAGTGGGGATTCTGAGGATGTTCTTTCATGTATCAAAGCGATCTCAAGAATGTGCCATGTATGATAAACCTGCAATAAAGTCATAAACCTGTGTATAAGAGGCCAGGCCTCAGAGATGCAGTTAGAGCACCTCGTGACGATACCTCGCTGTCTGATCTGATGTGTTCCACTCCGACGGAATAAAACTTTGTTTCCTGCCTTCCAGTCTCCGGCGCCTGCCTCTTTGTTGGTTTAGCATCGAATGGTATAAGAGGCGATTACCGCCGGGCAATACTTGAAAGGTTATCGACTACGACTGCCGCTACCATTTAACAACGCGTTAGCTTACTTGTCTCCCATCTTTCCCTCACTCTTTTATCCAGAATACCTGCAAGTTTAACTTTCAAATCTGTGCATTCAACCTGCCTGGCCTCGCTCAAACTATTTATTTTTTTATATTTCTTTTTATTAAACATTTCGACAACAACACATCCATCTAATACAGGTAAGCGACCATATCATTACACATTATCATCAGTGACTTTCGATGGACAACTTGATTATTATACAGATTAGATTAAGGGGTTTCAAGAGTTCCAATTTCGCTCGTACGACTAGGTGGGGCACAAATGTCTCCTCTATAATGATTCCAGGCGCCCCACACCTTTCCCCATTTCCCGGGTCACCCTCTGGCCACATAGACTGATTTTTCTCTGTACATGCACCATTCTAGGTCTTCTTCCCATCTCCTCAATTGGGGCGGCCGGGCTGCACCCCACTGCGCTATGTTCCGTTTAGCAATCATGTAGGCCAGAGTTGCCCACTGTGTTGTTTACCCCTAATACCTCCCGCAGCGTGTGATCTATATCCCTCCAGTATGATTGTACATGGCGACAGTCCCACAGTATATGGAAAAAGGACCCTACCTCACCACACCCTCGTCTACACTCGCCGCTCTCTGCCTTTCCCATCCGGACTAAGCAAGGCCTCATTATATATGTCCTGTGGAGTATTTTGAGTTGCACTAATCGCAGCCTTGCCTGAATTGCGACCTCTCGCGGGGATGAAGCCGCCACCTGCCAGTCCTCTTCGTCAAGTTCCAGCCCATCACTGTTCCATTTCCCCTTAAGGGCCTGTAGTGGATCAGCCATGTGATTGATTAGTTTCTTGTATATGAGAGAGATGTTTTTTTCCGGCAGATGACCATCTAATAATCTATCCTCTAGGGGGGGGCTTCAGGGGGCCTTGTGTTACTTGGAATCTGGGTACGCAGCGCATGCCGGATTTGGAGATACCTATAGTACTCAGAGTCTGCCAAGCTGTATTGATCTTTGAGTGAAGTAAATGGAAGGACTGTTCCCTCTCCCCAGATGTCCCTGATTTGCGAGATACCAATAAGGTCCCACTTGTCAAACCCTTTACATTTCCAGAGGCTCCCTAGCCTCTCAGACCTCCACAATTGAGTGGCCAGAGTGAGCTTATTGTCCCATTGTAGATATGTGTTGACTACATGCCAAATATGGATAGCATGCGCTGTAGGTCCAGTCAGTGGGAGTCTGCGGGGCTTAGCACATACGGCTCTGTTATAGTCTCCACCCGGGAGTAACCACCTGTCCATAGCATATCCGGGGTCATCCGGGCGGACATAGATTCCATGATTAATGGCCACGAGCTGGCCAGCCCAGTAATATTTCCTTAGATCGGGAAGGCTGATCCCCCCGTCATACCAGTTAAGAGTTAGTTTAGAGAATGCTATGCGGGGTCTGCCATCCCAGAGAAGTTCCCTTTGGAGACCCTCCACCTCCTTAAAATAGGAAGCTGGTACCGGGTCCATTGTGTTTTGAAGCGCATACAGAAAACGAGGCAGGGCCTTCATTTTAAAAAGTACTGTTCTCCTCAGCATGGACAGGGGGAGGGATCTCCAATGCGCAACATCCCTCTTAATCCTTTGTAGGGGGAGTCCAAATTACGGGCAAATCGTAGTTTCGGGTCCAGCGTCTCATAGTTGCCGAGGTATCGGAATCCCTCCGACGCTATCTGGCTCGGGCAGTTCGTTAGAATCTTAGGTGGGTCACCTTGAAGGACATATATTACGGATTTGGACCAATTGACGGAGAATCCGGAGTATCTCCTGAATATCGCCAGTATATCGAGGAGACCGATAAATGATGCCCTTGAGGAAGTCATATAGAGAAGGATATCATCCGCGTATAAGGATACCTTATCCTCCCAGTCTAATGACCATCTCAGTCCTCGGAGAACTCGGTCTTGCCTGATCCAGGCGGCTAATGGTTCCACAGCTAATGCAAAGAGAAGCAGTGACAGATGGCATCCCTGGCGAGTGCTTCTGCTCAATTGGAAATCTGAGGATTTACGGTTATTGACCAATACTCGGGCCATCGGGCGGAGTAAAGGAGACAAATCCAGCCCATGAACTCTAGGCCGAACCCCAGCTTGTTTAGGACCGCAAATAAATGGGGCCATTCGATCATGTCGAACGCCATAGTTGCGTCCAATGACACCACCGCGGCTGGCTCCAGTATAGTATGTGCACTGCTGAGCACTCCGTGCAAACGGCGCAGATTAAGAGCAGTATTGCGCCAAAGCATAAAGCCTGATTGGTCAGGGTGAACTAAAGTGTTGATTACTTTGATCAGACGTGTTGCCAACAGTTTCGCCAGGACCTTAGGTTCTACGTTTAGCAGTGAGATTGGCCTGTAAGAGGCGCAGCTTGTCCTGGGCTTGCCTTCTTTATATATAACCACTATATTGGCCACTCGTTGATCATAGGGGAGCATATCCTTTCCTCTGCTTTCCAGCAACATAGCGCGTAAATACGGAGCGAGTTTGTTTGACCTCATTTTATATAATTCAATAGGGATACCGTTGGGCCCAGTTACCTTCCCTGAGCTAACCCCCCTGATTGCCTCTGCCACCTCCTCGTCCGTTACCGGGGACTCCAAGTATTTCCTGTTGTCGTCAGAGAGTACGGGCAGCACGAGATCTCTGACCAGCTCGCTGTTCTCTTCTTCAGTGAAGCTACCAGTTTCGCTGTATACCGCACTGTAATGATCTGCAAACTTATCCGCTATTCCCTGTGGGTCTGTTATCGAATTGGAGTCACCCCCCTGTAATTCAGGCACTAATCATGATGCCCAGTCCCTCCTATCCAGCCACGCAACGAGCTTCCCAGCCTTGTCATCGTTCTCGTATATCCTGCTCTGGATCTCTCTACTCTGTGCCCTGTCTCTGTCCCTAGCAACGCTATTGAACTCGTCTTGCCTCAATTTCAGGAGGTGTAATTTATCAGGGGTTACTGCTTGGGCTAGCTCTTCTGCCTTCGTTACCTCCTCTTCAGCCTTTTCTAAATCTGCCTGCCTTTCTTTCTTTTTTCCTGCTATCAGTGATAGCTCTTCTCCTCGGATGACTGTTTTGTGGGCCTACCACAGGGTCTGGGCGGAGTCGACCGTGCCCTCGTTATCTAGAAAATAATTATCAGTGGTTTTCATGATGTTCTTCCTAATGGTAGGGTCTTTCAGGTACCATGAGTTAATCGGGGCTAGTCGTCCCACACACGCGTAATCAAGCAATACTCTCAGCCATACTGGGGAGTGATCTGATATACCTCGTCCCAGATGACGTACCTCCCGGAGTGTGTGTGCCTGCACTGCTGGGACGAGGACATAATCAATGCGAGAAAGACTACCGTGGGAGCCCGAAACATGGGTGTACTGTGCCTTTACCGGGTTGAGTGCCTCTTCTATGCAAGGCCATACACTTGTTACCGACCAGGTGCGTCTCCTGTAGAAGAATGACATCTGGGACGTGTCTTCTGAGAAACTGACTGACCATCCTTTTACAACTTACACAGAGATGAATGTCACCGGAGATTTGCATTAGGAGTGGTCAGACCACCACCAAACAAAGTTGATTCTAGATATGCCAAGGTTCCTGTTTGTCCTCATGACCATAAAATATTTAAAAGTTGTGAATAAAAAATGTAATTCCTCCTATCTCCTCTGCTAACAAAAGAGACTCAAAGAATGAAAACTTCAAGATACAAGAAACACTTGAACGTCAGCCTGAGACATGCAAACAAAGGGACTCTGTCGCTCTTGCAGTCAGAAGATTAACTGGAAATGAGAACAGACACGACAAAAGCAGGATTTTATTCAGGGCTTATCAAAGTTCAGCAAAAATATGGGATTTAAAAATAAATATAATTTCAGACGCTGCCTCCAACTTTTCACTCTTTCTGTGGGTTTCAGAAGTGACCTTTTCAGCTTCCAGGCGCCTTTAGTTTGATCTCCGGGCTTCCAAGGGAGGTGGGCGTTGGAATACAGCGAGATCACATCCTTGCAAATACTCACAAAGTTTCACAATTCACCGGGGTTTCCTTAAACACTCCCAGAAAATGTTGCGAATTTCCAATTACATGCATGCGTGTGAAGGGAGTTCCGTTTGCGTACATAGTGGTGAAATTTGCATTTGATAATAATTACACTTTGATTTTTGATTTTTTTATACAAGACGAAAATATTTCTTTCTGTTGAGAAACATTGGGGCATATCAACAAGGGCTTTATCTCTGCTTTTTTGGCTTTAAAAGCCAAAAAAGCAGAGATAAAACTAGCACCCTATCAACAACAGGGTGCTAACACGCCAATTTGCATGTTAGCACCCTTTTACTCTACGCTTCCCCTTGCATCTCTAATGAGATGCAAAGGGGGCGTTCCAGAGTAAAATAATATGAGAAATGTCGCTAAGCGACATTTCTCCTATTATCAAGAATGTCGCTAACCCTGTTAGAGACAAAAAAAGCAGCGCTAACCGCGGTTAGCGCTGCTTTTTTACGTCTGCTAATTTTCAGACTTAGCCATGATATCCTATGGAAGGAGGATATCATGGCTAAGTTTTCCTGTCCCTATCAACAAGGTAACGTGTGATTATCGCTGGGTTTCCAGCGATAATCTCACGTTAGCCTGTTAGCGTGTAGATTTTTATCGCTATTGAGATAAGCGTTGCTAATAGCACGCTATCTCAGCGATAAAAATTCACGCTAGCCGGCGATAATTATCCTCACGCTAAGAGCGCTGAGCGATAATTATCGCCAGTTGTTGTTGATATGCCCCATTATTTCCTATACCATCACCAGTTTTCGGGTCGTTCCTTGCCTATTTGAGGAAGGAATTTACATCAACCCTTGGCAGGAGTCTGACCGTTTCCATGACAGGAGTGTATCATGGAAAATTATGAAAACCCCCACCTCTGGACATTCACAAACTTTTAAAGTGAGCCCCCTCAGTGGAATGCCCACGGGTGGGCCATGGAGAGGACACTTAGGGACTGATTACGATGCCAGTCGGAAAAGTTTTCCCGGTAACGAGATAAATCTGACCGCTGGGGACCATCCGACGGCCCCATTATGATACACTCACTGGAAAACTCCGGCAGCGGCGGTCAGAAAGACGTCAATTCTGACTGATGAGGTCAGAAACCTTTCAACTCCGACCAATGCGGTCGGAAAGCCACTGATTTCATATATGGCAGGAGTGGTGGGGTCCGCGACGGCTTCGGATTTTGGAGTAATGGAGCAGGTAGAGCAGCGGTAGGACTTGTAGGGCAGGATCCATGGCGTCCCAGGACGTGGAGAGGTGCGTGGAGCTGAATTTGTGCTACCTGTCCCTCTGTTTCCGCCAACTCTGATAAGCTGGTTTAACTGCCTTGGTCGGATGGCCTGATAGGCGCATCGTAAAAGGGTGGGTGGTCGGAGCTGCTTTCCTCCCTGCAGTCTGTCTCCATTGGCCCCTTCCGACACATGGGTGGTCGGACTTTCCTGTCGAAGTCAGAAGGACATTGACTGCCAGAAAACTGCCTATCAGTGTCCATTGTAATACGGCGTTCGGGCGGACTGCTTCCGAAGCATTGGTCTTTTCTGACTCTGGCGGGACCACGGAGGCCCTTCCGACCGTCATCGTAATCAGGCCCTAAGACACGCATCCGATTTTATAATTTCTGGGTTATATCAACCAGGTGTAAAACTCTCTTTCAGTGAACAGATTCCCACTGTGACTTCCAAAAGTGAATTTACCCTCATGAGTCAACTGCTTGTTTGTTTGTGCTTGTGAAAAATACTTGTGCATATGGTTTGTGAATCAGGCCATTCACTAGGTGAAGACGCGGAATTTCACAGTTTGTAAACAAGGAATCCACAAAGTACAAATTACGGAGCCTTTAGTTCCACCAAAATTCATAGCCAGGCCTCAAATCTCAAATTTGATGCTGCTGTGAAAATGTCCCTGCGCTGCTTGTGATCCTTTCTAATAGCCAGTAGGAGCAGTGGCGCACTGTGTACCTGGGTAAAGTGGCAGGTGATCTTTAACCTTCTTCAGGAACATTAGTGAACAGGTGTTAGGAATGGGGGTCTCTAGTTGGCAATGTCGGGCGCCAATGTCCAAATAGGGACCCTTCTTCCTAAGTCAGAGCAAGTGGGCTACCCCCTTTGACAACCCCTGCTCAACCCTGTGGTAACATAGCACGAGCAGTTAGGCCTATCACAGAGGCAGTGTGTGAAGCACTTATGACCATGCACAATAAGGCAGTAACGACACCACAAAAGGACACAACTCAAGTAGGTATAGACAAATAATATCTTTATCTAAGGTTTAACTCAAGACTCTCAAAGCATTTTAGCAAGCTACAATGCGCGTAAACCAGTAGGGACTCAAAAAGGCAATAACATATTCACCAGAACGCGACACTGACTGTGTTCAAGGCCGGGGCCTATGCGACCCGTTGCGCACCAGATACCTGCCGTTGAAAAGGGACACAGCATGCAGCTTCTCGAAGAAGAGGAGACGGTGACAAGTGGACTCCCAGCGACCACTAGTCTTGGCTGCAGGGGTCCGCAGCGTGCACCCACAATGATTCGGGCACTCGGGGACAGGCGGGCTCTCAGCGGCAGCAGCACGCGGCTGCGGAGGCCCAGGCTGGTGGTGGTGATGACTCTCGTCTTGCAGCTCTGTGGTGGGCTCACAGCGGCAGCAGCTCGCTCTTAGCTGCGGCGGCCCACGAGACAATAGCGACAATGATGAACAAGATGCGGGCACACAGCGGCGGCAGCTCTCCCTTTGCTGCGATGGCCCACAGGACAAATCACGATGAGGCAACGTTGGCAAAGGTGCGGTCGCTCAGTGGCAGCAGCTCTCTCTTAGCTGCGGCGGCCCACAGGACTGATCCCAATGATGCAAAGTTGGCAAAGATGCGGGCACTCAGCGGCAGCAGCTCTCTCTTAGCTGCAGCGGCCCACAGGACGAATCACGATGATGCAAAGTTTACAAGGTGCGGGCACTCAGCGGCAGCAGCTCTCTCTTAGCTGCGGCGGCCCACAGGACGGATCACGATGATGCAAAGTTGGCAAAGATGCGGGCACTCAGCGGCAGCAGCTCTCTCTTAGCTGCAATGTAACCATAGGGAAACGACCCAATATACCCTTGAGGGCTTGGGCAAACTGAATAATAACAGGTCAAAGTGCCTACAAGGGTTTTTACTTCAAGAAAATTCTCTAATTGTTGATTTTAGAACTTACTTAACGGGTGAGTTTAATAAAAACACCAACCCAAATGTCAATTAACTGAACCAATCATTAAATATATAAAATACACACACGGGAATATCTTTTTGTGAAAATATACACAAATATTTTTATATGTAAATCCAGTTAAAAAGGAGTACAAATGAACACTTGATTCAGCAATAAATCATGAAAAAGGAAAACCTAAGTTTTGCCCACATTTCACGAAAAAAAATCTATTCCAATGGAGTCAACAGAGACATATCTCATAATGAGAAAAACAGTCAACTGAAAATAGTAAATATTGCGGAAATATATGATGGAGTCGACGTTTCGGTCTTGGATGGCATCAATCCGTCAGACCATCTTCAGGACAGTAGATAGTGCATAAAAAGACCCTTTATTGATTAAGTTCAACACGAATAATCTTTATCGTGGACAAGTCGTTCTCACTGCTTCTGTAACAGATCAAAAGATCCAGGTCAATTCAGATTACTGGCGGTAATTTCAAACAGGGGGTGTGACCCCTCCACTCTCAATTTCTTAGCTGCGTCACAACAATTGTTTGGTGAGCGATGAGGAAGCCAACGTCAGTCCACACGAAAAAGAAGCGAAGCTGCGGCGGCACACAGGACTGATCACAATGATACAAAGTTGGCAAAGGTGCGGGCACTCAGCGGCAGCAGCTCTCGCTTAGCTGCGGCGGCCCACAGGACGAATCACGATGATGCAAAGTTGGCAAAGGTGCAGGCACTCAGAGGCAGCAGCTCTCTCTTAGCTGCAGCGGCCCACACAGATTCAGCGAAGGTTCCAGGGGTTCAAATTCAGGCGGGCTCTCAGCGGCGGCAGCTCTCTCTTAGCTGCGGCGGCCCACACAAATTCAGCAAAGGTTCCGGAGGTTCAAATTCAGGCGGGCTCTCAGCGGCGGCAGCTCTCTCTTAGCTGTAGCGGCCCACACAGATTCAGCGAAGCTTCCCAGTCCGTGTTCCTCACAGTAGAACTAGAGGCTCCGGATTGCTCGACGGAGGCCTCACCTGCAAGCAGAATTCTTCGCACAGGAATTCCGACGGCTGATGGGGTGAAGTCTAATGTCCCTGAGACTTCGGCAGGAGGCGCTCTCAATTCAGGCCCTCGGGTAGTTTCTTGAGCAAGCTTGGTGAAAGTTTCAAAAGTCCTTTCCTCTGTTCACTCGGACAGAGTTTTGTCTTGACATCCAGAAGGAACACACTTGGACAAGGTTCCAGCGCAGGGTTTTATACCTAAAAAGTCTTTGTTCTTTAAAGCCACAAATCACTAAATCCAGTCAGAACACAGTTCGGTGGGGTCGGGGACCACTTGGTTTACGAGGTGACATCCTGCCCTTTCAGAATGCGGGGGTCTGCTATCAGACGCCCAGTGGGGGAGTGGAGCCATCAGTCACCTTGTCAGGCACAGCCTTGCTCAGAACAAAGAGTCACCCCTCCCTATGCTTTGAATACCGATCTCTCTCCCCAGCCAGGTCTGACCCAGCTGGCCCTGCTGCTCCAAAACCAGACGGCCAATACACATACTAGCAAAGCCTATAGGAAAGCTCAGGCACGAAAATACCGCGTTTCCAGAAGAGGCATTTTCGAACATGGGATATATAAATGGTTCTTACTAAAAGGTGTATCTCAATGTCCTGAGCATAAACATATCAAACTCGAAGTTACTATCAGGTTCTGGGGGTCAGATAGGATTATAGGAGGTAATCCTCAACCTGCCATTCTGGCATATGAGAACAGATAGCTACACAATAGTAACAGTGAAATGGAGGGTAACTCGCTATTAGAACATGCTACACGCACCTAGGCATTATGGTTATCCTAATTCATACAGTCATCTTTACACCGGGAGCATTCGCGCTGTGGCATTGATTAGCAGTGGCACGGCACCCAGAGCATCTGAATCCAGCCAACAGAAAAGATAGGAAGCGAAAAGAGGAAGGCAGACCCACGCCAATGATGCCAGGTCTAACAATGGGGATTTGCCTGACGGGGTTCATGAAGTCCCTGATCAAATGAAGTAGTTATAATTCCTATCAATGGTCTTAAGGCTGGGCCTTTGCCCAGGGCGCTGGCACTTTGGGTGCAGGAGGTACCGCAGCTCCCTCTGAGCACCTCGAAGGATTGAGAACTAGCCACAAAGAGGCCTTTTCTCTTCTGCCTCTGAGCTGTTCCTGTGGATTCAAAGACAGGCTGTAAAGTGCGAGTGAGAAAGCGTCGCATAGACTGTGGGGAAGTCACTCACCCTGAAGAGTGAGCTGCAGTTACCACCCTGAACTAAAACTGAAGACACAACACGGGCCTCGAGGTGCTCTTGCAGCGGTAAAGGAGAGTGTGAAAGTCACATTACACAACAGGTTGTGGAACCGATGTGAATAAAAACATTTACTTGCTATACAAACTGGTATTTAATATTATAAAGTATGCAACAAGCATCTGAACCCCAGATGACGCCCTTGTTTCGTAATCTTGAAACGTGATGAGCAACAAAGATTTTAGTAGGGTCACAGCAAACCAGCAAATAGATTTTGCATGATGAATTACATACAAGGTTCAACTGCTCTGGGGTTTTTTTATATCTCAGTTTTAAAAAGGTACAGTTTTAATTTCAAATTGATGTAATTGGAAACCGGTTCTTACTTCCATTGCCAAAAAACAGAAAGTATGTGCACACACCTGATTTCTACACATATTAGCATTTGATTGCACGACATAGTTTGCAGAAAAATCTTACATAAGACACTCTTTAACCACATAGGGGGCATATTAACAAGGGCCAGGGATAATTATCGCTGGCCCCACATAGAGGTAGAAATATTATCGACGGCTATCGCTGAAAATGATCGCCATGATAACGCTATATTAACAATACATAGCGCTATGGCGATAATATTTCAGCGATAGCAGTGTGAAATGATGGGGCACAGACACAGCAGATGAGCAGGGAAACAGGATGATTTATTGGGAGATAAAGAGAGCCGTGCCAGGCACCACCAAAGCATAGATGATAACTGCCACTTCTCCACATTCAAAGAATCTTATCCTAATGTTCCAAATGACATCACAGTAAACTGAGTCACATCACCACACCTCCCCCCTTTTGATAAAATAAGATAAAGTCAAAACGAGCAAAAGATGAGATAGTAAAGAGAGAAAAGAGAGAGTAGAGAAAAGCTAGAAAGAGAATTTTATGAGAGCATAAACATAATAAACTCAGACATAAGCATATCTTGTAACTTATGTGGTCTAGTACAAATTCTAGTGCTCTTCCTAACACCATCCCCCCTCGAATTATCAGATTTGAGTTTGACAGCTTCATGCATAATGGGAGGAGGAGAAGGATTCTTTGCAACACGAGAGGTGCTCCACCAATTCCCATTAGACAATTTAACAGCATTCTTACGCATGTCAACAATCTGTTGTGAATCAAGAAACTTTGAAAATCCCTTTTTGACTGGAACTGGATTTTTGATTCTCACCCAGTCTCCTACACAAAGTTTATATGTACCTTTCGTACTTGAAAATGTTTGAGACAACAAAGAAGCTTCATTCGAGGTTTTCTTAGCAGATTCCCACATACACCTCATGTCACAACCAAGATGGAATGAATTGACCATCCAAAAGGGATAGACTTGAGATGGACCTTTTCTACCTCTCATCATTTCAAAGGGTGAAAAGTTGGTTGCCACATGAGGTGAAGTGCGATATGACCACACAAGATCTTTTACAGCTTGAAAAACACAGGATCTAGACCTAAAAGCTGCTTGCACACACTCTACGACTACTCTGTTAAATCTTTCTGCTCTACCATTACTTTGTGGATGATAGAGTGGAGTCCTCGTATGTTTGATATTGCAAGAATGCAAAAAAGAAGTCATCTCATGAGAAACAAATTGAACACCGTTGTCGATGAGAATTTCTTCTGGATAGCCTTCTCTGCGGAAAATAGCATCTAAACAAGTGATGACACTCTTCGAATCGGGTGTAGAAATAGGTTCAACTTCTACCCACCTGGATAAGTGATCAATGATAACTAAGAAATACTTTGAATTAGAAGGGAGAACATGAAAAGGTCCAAGAAAGTCCATGCCAATTTTCTGCCACGCTCTGTCAGGGGAAGGAACAGGAGAATCAACTGCACCCTCAAGTTTAAGGACCTTGTCACTGGTATTACATCGTGAGCATTGTTTTACAAACTCATCCACTTTTGTATCCATTCTGGGCCACCAAAAGTCATTCCTGACCTTCCTCTTTGTAATGGTTGCACCAAGATAGCCTGAATGTGCAGCTTGAATGATCTTCTCACGATAACAAAATGGAGGAATGAGTTTGTCACCTCTGACAACCTTTCCGTCTTCTAGTGATAACTCATCGTTAACCTTCCAGTACATCTGAAGGTCATGTGAAAGGGTTTTCTCCCTTGGCCAACCTTTCTTAATCAAAAAGGATACCTCTTTGAAAATAGGATCTATGGGGCATATGTATCAACATCACCATTTGCGATTCTCAAATAGCGATTTTCAAAGAATCGTTATTTGAGAATTGCAAATTGGGATGTATTTAAAAAATTGCAAACTTTTTGTGATTTCTTAAAATTCCTTAATTGCGATTAGCAAATTGCGAAATCGCAATTAAGGAATACCTGCCCATTCATTTCTATGGGCCAGGAGACCCATAGGAATGAATGGGAAGTAATTCTCAAATAGCGAATCGCAATTTGCTAGTCGCTATTTGAGAATAATTTCAAAGGTGCAAGGGTGTCATGATGACACCCTGATACACCCCTGAAATGAGCATGTGTGTGCATATGGCGCACATACATGCCCTAAGGGCATGTATGAGCGCCACGTGGCACCTTGCGAAATTAAAAAAAGTGCATTTTGATAGGAAATCGCAAATTACCACCAACTGGAAGTTGGTGGTAATTTGCGATTTCTTAAGGATAATTCGCACAACTTGGGTGCTTTTTACATATCATTTAAGAAATCGCAATTTGCGATTTCTTAAATGCTTACGCAAAATTAAGAAATTGCTAAATTAGCAATTCCTTAATTATGCGATGGGATTTGGCTCATACATCCCGATTACCGATTTTTTAATCGCAAACGCTGTTATTTTGCGAATCGCAGCGTTTGCGATTAAAAAATCGTTTGATACATATGCCCCTTTGTCACTCTGCATGACCCAGTCATGTTCTGCAAACGATAAACTCTCTTGATTAATGACAACAATAAAACATTCCTCTACTTCATTCTCCCAATATTGTTCATCTGTGTCCAGGATGGGTAGTCTAGATAGACAATCTGCTCTGCAGTTCTTTCCACCTTGAATATATTCTACATTGAAACTATATTCTAATAGTTTTGTAGATAGATGTGCTATACGGGCTGTAGTGCGCTTAATTTTCTTTCCCGAAAGAATGTCCACCAAGGGACGATGGTACGTTCTGAGAATGAAAGATCTACCCCAGACATACTGCTTACATTTTTCAATACTCCAAACACAAGCTAGGAGTTCTTTTTCAATTACGGAATATTTCCTTTCTACAGGACGAAGCGTCCTGGAGGCAAAACCAACAGTATCTTCTTTTCCATTTGAGCATTGAGAAAGAACAGCACCTAAACCATATTCGGAAGCGTCTACAGTGGCAATGGTTTGCTTCCCTTCCACAAAAGCTTGTAACGCAGGAGCTTTAATTATATGGTCCTTGATGGTTTGGAAACCTTTTTTGCATTCCTCAGACCATATAAAGGTTAATCCTTTCTTTAATAAACCCCTAAAGCACTCTGTTGTCTTTGCAAAGTCCTTCATAAATTTAGAATAGAATTCACATAGCCCAAGAAAAGACATCAGTTGTTCTTTGTTTAGTGGAGGAGGAGCGTCAATTATGCTCTTTATAAGACCAGGTCTGGGTTTGATACCATTCTCAGAAATGACATGACCAAGGTATTCAATTTCTTTGACTTTGAAAATGCACTTGTTTTTTTGCAAGGTTACACCCCTATTAGCTAGAACATTGAATACTTTATCAAGTACAAGATCATGCTCAGCTTCACTACGAGTAAAAATTAAAATATCATCCTGAAAAACAACGACATTGGGATTGTGATAAAACATTTCAGTCATTAGTCTTTGAAATATGGCAGCGGCGGAAGCCAGACCAAAAGGAAGACGATAAAATTGAGGCGAGAATTGGAAGCGAGATTTTCGTATGTCTTTTAATTTTCTCTCGCTTGCTGTGATGTCTGCCCTGAATAGAGGCCTCCTCGAGTCTGCGTTCTTCAGACTACATGTGAGTAACTTTCATATTACATTTCTGGGGCTTCACTTGGGCTTGACGAGAGAGCCGTGCCACGCCGGTACCTCAGAGACAATATTTTTTTTACTGCGTGATTTACAGCGAGGGAATTGAGAAAAGAAACGATTACAAGTCGCATTTAAATTTTTCACATCACCACACAGTGTTTACCATGGAACATCCCTGGTTTTCCAGGGATGTTCCATGGAAAACAGCGATAACATTGCTGATACGACCCTGTGGTCATATTAGCATAATCCACCTACCATTATTAGTATGCCTTAGTCTGGAATTTAACAGACGTTAAATTCCAGGGTTAAGGCCGAGGTAGCGCGAATATTTTTATCGCTGCACCACCTTGTTAATATTGGCAAGCTGCCTTCGTGATATTTTCATGTGTTGTTTTCACAGCCACGCCTTCTTTGCATCTCATTAGCTATGCGAGGCGAGGCTGTGAAAAACGGGCTCTACATCAAAGAATATTTATAAGGGACAAGGGAACCCAAATGGTAATTAAGGACCTTGGGTAATAGTTCGGTATAAAAGACAATGGTCCTCAAATGGTTAGAATAAGGATTAAATAAATATAGTTCAGAATCGATACTATATTCTGGATGTCCAGCCGGACAACCGATTTAATTTTGCAATAAAACAATGTACACATATAGGAACAAAATACTTGTGGGACACAGTCCTGTATCCAATAAGAACAGTAACATTACAAAACACACTAGGGCATTTCAGACAAGACAATAGGAGCTTTTTACATTATCCAATGTTTTAAGCTTTTGCAAAACAGCGAATGCACTTTTTTACACAATGGATTAATGCGCATGCTGTTTAGTTGGGGTCAACGACGTTTCGATCCTGTTACGAGGGTACTAGGATCATCATCAGGACATTAATGTGTACATGCCTGATTGTAACAGAAATTGCCTGTGGGAAAACAAACAGGGGTGATATAGAGAAGGGGAGGGATAAGTGGTGATCGGAGGAAAAATAGAGAGAGAAGATTAGGGCGATCCACTCATGGCATGTTGAATTTAATTATAAGGGCGCAAAAAGTGCAGGTGTGGTAACAAGGAAGCATGCTGGTGTGTGGGCATGCGTCGAGTTCATGGACCAAGAACACTGGTGGAGAGGTGGCGTGCGCAGAACAGAAGACGTACTAGTGGAGTGCGTACGGCTAGTACAATGGGGAGAGATAATTAAGGCTCAAAGTGAATGGCTGACTAATGACGAATGGGAGCGGAATTAGACGCGTAATAAGGAGACATGCGTTGCAAGTGAAGATGGCGCTCACCTTGGTAAGGTGGTCGAGATGAATCCGTATCCAAGAAGGGAGCGAGGTCCCGGGGGTGGAGGGAAACTGGCAAAAGGATGACAGGGGGATAAGTCAATTAATGGGACTGATTAGGCAAGAGAAACGCGTGGCAAGGGGCCGCAATGGATGGCATGGGAACTGAGTGAACAGGCGGTGCCAAGGGCATCAACCGATAGTGGAGGATGACCGCATGGAACAGACCGCGTCGCTGAGATGAGCGATCTCGCTGGAAAAGCGCGTAGCAAGGAGTGGGAGACAAGGGGATGGCATTTAACAAGCGGAGTTCGTGGTATGAATCAGAGTGGGGGGTCAGGGGAAGGACGGTATGAAGAGTAAAGGATGCGTGACTGCAATAAGAGTGAGGAAGGGAGTAGGAGAGCGTTCTCACCTAGAATCGTGAGAATGCACGGTCCGGCGGGTGCGTTAGGCAACAACGATAGCCTGGTTACGTGAAGGTACACTAGAAGTGAAAAAGTTACGCGTTAAGTGAGTAGGCAGTGGGTATAATGACGACAACTGGCTGAGAAGGAACCATATTACCTATAGTGAAATGAAGAAGAATCCAACAGTTGACGGTCCAACAATTCCAGCAATGGTTCGTAAAAATGGGGCGGCGTGACAATGCACTAGGGAAGGAAAGGCATGACATTAGCACGGTGGCGGCGCTGTACCGAGGAACAAGGAAATGGGAACGGTAGTGATCTGCGCTTACCGGAAATCCAGCCAACGCCTCTGGTGCGGTGAACCGAGTGACGGAGTGATGGTGCATTGGGCGTGTATAAATACTGAAGACATGTGTTGGGGACTAGAGCGTGTGAGAGCGGCGCCATCTTGGGAGAGGAAAGCGGAAAGGGAAGATAGACTTAGAAGTTTACAGGAAGGGTTACAATGAACACATACATGAACTGACCAAGCAAGTCCAGGGGGACAATTTGAAAGTGAGGGTGACAGAGAAAGGAAGGAATGATATTTACACGGCTTTCTTGTACTTGTAAGTTGCAAAATGTGCAATAAGAGGGAAACTCACACGATTACAAGAGAGGTTACAATGCATAATTACGTGAAATAACCAAGCAAGTATAAGGGTACAATTTGCAAATCTAGATGACAGAAACAAGGGGGAAGAAATGTTATTTACACGGCTAACTTGTACTGGTTGATTGAAAAAATGAGCAACAAGAAGAAAAATAACACGTGACTGAAACATGTACCGGATAATTCGGTCAATGGAAACGTGCACAGACCTGATTGGTGCAAGAATAACAAACGTTGCGTAATTGGAGTAAAGATACTGATACAGTGAGAAGCAATCATGATAACATGAATATACAATAAGAAGTAAGAATAAAAAATAAATAAAAAGTAAGGCGAGATAGGAATGGAAAAGTTAAGGAATTTGGCATTTACATGGGAGTTTTTAAACAAGCGATAGTGTTACAGTTTATCAAATGAGGTTTGTCCAATCCTCGCTGCGATTCAGGCCTTGCCTGATGCTGTTACTGCGGATGATCATTCTGAGTTCTTCTTTGTTCAAGATTTTAGCAATGTCCCCACCTCTCGGCGGCTGTTTGATGCATTTGATCACTGTCCATTTAATGTCATGTTCTTTGTGCCCCATTTCAATGAAATGTTCGACAAGGGGGGCATTGGGGGTTTTACATCGCACTCTGCTTCTGGGTTGGCCGATGCGCAATTTAACTTTTTGTGTTGTCTGGCCGATGTAGATCTTGTTGCATGGGCAAGAGATTAAATAAATAACATTGCTTGTATTGCAGTTGGAAAAGGAATTTAGGGTGATAGAAACATTGTTGAATACAAAATCTTTGCCTTCCATGGTAGTGCTACACACATTGCAGTTACCGCATTTCGCATGTCCGGTAAGAGGATCTAACCCCCAATGCGCATCAAGAGTCAACCTTGGACGAGGGGGGTAAGGCAGCTCTTACTAAATGGTCCTTTAGGTTCCGGTTCTTGCGGAAGGCAAACATGGGCCGCTCTATTGAGAGGTTGCCCGCATTCACCACAGGCCAATGTTGCAAAATGGATTTACGAATTTGATTTGAAGCAGGAGAGAAGGTGGTGACACAAACTAAACGATTGGTGTTGGTTTTAACTTTGGATGACAAAAGGACTTCCCTAGGGCAATACCAAGCTCGTTTTTGTGCATTTCGTACTAGTCTTTTCGGGTAACCACGTGCTCTGAGTTTTTTGGTGAGAGTGAAGGCCTCAGAGAAATAATCATCCTTGGAAAAACAATTACGCCTAATACGGAGAAATTGGGAGTAAGGTAAAGAATCTCTGAGTGCTCGGGGGTGGTGACTTTCATACCTGAGTAATGTATTTCTCTCTGTACTTTTTCTGTATAGTTTAGTGAGTAGTTCACCGTTGGAGTGGTATATGGTTAGGTCAAGGAATGGGATATGTGATCTGTCATGTGTATTGGTGAAGTTGAGACCAGAACAGTTATTATTGAGCCAGTGTAGGAATTGGGAAAGTGTAACCTCATTTTGATGCCATATCAGGAAAATATCATCTATGTAGCGCCGCCACATAGTGAAACCTGAGAGGAATGGGTTGGTGGTAGCAAGAATAGAAGTCATTTCTAAGTGATCCATGTAGAGGATGGCTAGATTGGGCGCGAAAACTGCGCCCAAAAAAGTGCATTCGCTGTTTTGCAAAAGCTTAAAACATTGGATAATGTAAAAAGCTCCTATTGTCTTGCCTGAAATGCCCATGTGTGTTTTGTAATGTTACTGTTCTTATTGGATACAGGACTGTGTCCCACAAGTATTTTGTTCCTATATGTGTGCATTGTTTTATTGCAAAATTAAATCGGTTGTCCGGCTGGACATCCAGAATATAGTATCGATTCTGAACTATATTTATTTAATCCTTATTCTAACCATTTGAGGACCATTGTCTTTTGTACTGAACTATTACCCAAGGTCCTTAATTACCATTTGGGTTCCCTTGTCCCTTATAAATATGCTAAGCGCAATCGCTGGATTGCAAGGGTAGGATACCTATCCCCTTACTAGTAAGTGGGTCTTCTCCCTGTTTCCTCTTCTCCACTCCTTCCTCTAATTCCCCCTTGTTATGTCTGACCACGCACCTCTATATTCCGATGATTACATCAAAAAAATATGTGAGGGCCCTTCCCTATTCTCAGACTCTGCAGATTCTCCTTCTTCTACCAACATATCATCAGCTGACCAATTAGAAAAGTGCAAAAAGAAACAAGTACGCCTCCAACTCATGACCCGTATGCTCACCGAATATCTTAAAGCAGAAACCATTCCTACTGGGCTACAAGTACGCAATATTCCTGGAATCTTTACTGATAATCCTAAGTATATTAACAGTTTTAGCTACATAGTCACCACCTGCTCTAGACATTGGTTGGTGCTTGGCATCGACACTGCCAGAGAAGCCCTTAAAAAATTAGCAGAAGAAATCGAAGAGATTGAAAAACAAATCAGGGAATCGTGCCCAATCCCTGATAGTAAGAAATTATTAGAACAAATACAAAAGACAGTTGACGATTTCTACAGAATAGAGCAAAATAAAAAATCAGTTAAAGTCAGAAAAGACATCAGAACATACAATATTGAACGTACTTACCCGTATTTGGAAAAAGATTTTTCTACCAATAGGACATACTCCAACCCACAAAACAGCAGACCCTGGGGCCGCTTCAACAGACGCAACAATCTAGTTGGTTTTTCAGACACATCAGCTGAGTCCTCAGATAACTCCGACACAGGTGAAGGTATTAGCACATCCAACCGCACCTCTGGCCCCAACTTTCCAGGCCCAAACAATAATTTTTTAGGACGAGGCCAGAACGAACCACCCAAGCGAGGCCGTGTAAAACAGGCCCAAAGATGGTACAACCCACCGGGGGAGCGTCAAACTCATCAAAAATTTTACCAATGGTAACTGATGACAATTTGCAATGCATACCCATTTTTAATCTCTCACAACACAAACTTTCAGACCCTGAGTTATCTCTACTTAGTAAAGGATTATCCTTTGTCCCCACTACCCACCCTAATTTTCTGGAACTTCACACGGAACTGCTCAGATTTTTCAGATGACTACGTCTACATACATTTTTTCTTTTGAATCCATGTCCCCCCTCCATCTCCAACACTCCTTTCAGACCTCCGTCCATTTTTTCCCCCTCTACTAACATGATTCCTGGCGAAATAACCACTTTTGAGAAACTAGTTTTGAATGATTTATCCGCTTTGGAATCCAAAAAACGATTCATTCCCTACAACATTACCCTTCCAGAAAAGAAAGCCATCACTTCTCTTAAAATGAATGATTCGTTAGTCATCAAATCAGCCGACAAGGGCATTGTGCTTCAAGAAAAGGTTGCATACAAAGCAGAAATTCAGCGGCAATTATCCAATACAGATCATTACTGTAGACTACCCACGAATCCCACAAAAGAGTTACAGACACTTATCTTACAAATCACTACTGAAGCTAAATTGGAGGGCTTCCTCAGCCAGAAAGAATTCCTCTTCCTTAACGTGAAATCACCCCGCACCCCAGTTATTTACACCTTGCCAAAGGTCCACAAAAACCAGAGTAACCCCCCAGGACGACCCATAGTTTCTGGTTGCGGTTCCATTTTAGAGCCTTTGGGTCAATATATTGACAACTTTATTAAGGACTTCGTACCACTGACCCATTGCTATATCAGAGACAGCATGGCGATGATCAACCTCATCGAGCATCACCCCTTTGACCCCGCCCTTGATATTCTTTGCACCATGGATGTAGAATCACTCTACACTAACATTCCACAAATCCCAGCACTTCTCGTGATCCAAGGGATCTTGGACCCAAGACGCCGCCCCCACTCTGTTCCTACAATTTTCATTATTCAGTTGCTTGAACTCTGTCTGACCCGGAACTTCTTAAGTTTCGAGAATGAATATTACCAGCAAGTTAAAGGTACTTCGATGGGCGCAGTTTTCGCGCCCAATCTAGCCATCCTCTACATGGATCACTTAGAAATGACTTCTATTCTTGCTACCACCAACCCATTCCTCTAAGGTATCACTATGTGGCGGCGCTACATAGATGATATTTTCCTGATATGGCATCAAAATGAGGTTACACTTTCCCAATTCCTACACTGGCTCAATAATAACTGTTCTGGTCTCAACTTCACCAATACACATGACAGATCACATATCCCATTCCTTGACCTAACCATATACCACTCCAACGGTGAACTACTCACTAAACTATACAGAAAAAGTACAGAGAGAAATACATTACTCAGGTATGAAAGTCACCACCCCCGAGCACTCAGAGATTCTTTACCTTACTCCCAATTTCTCCGTATTAGGCGTAATTGTTTTTCCAAGGATGATTATTTCTCTGAGGCCTTCACTCTCACCAAAAAACTCAGAGCCCGTGGTTACCCGAAAAGACTAGTACGAAATGCACAAAAATGAGCTTGGTATTGCCCTAGGGAAGTCCTTTTGTCACCCAAAGTTAAAACCAACACCAATCGTTTAGTTTGTGTCACCACCTTCTCTCCTGCTTCAAATCAAATTCGTAAATCCATTTTGCAACATTGGCCTGTGGTGAATGCGGGCAACCTCTCAATAGAGCGGCCCATGTTTGCCTTCCGGAAGAACCGGAACCTAAAGGACCATTTAGTAAGAGCTGCCTTACCTCCCCCTCGTCCAATGGTGACTCTTGATGCGCATTGGGGGTTAGATCCTCTTACTGGACATGCGAAATGCGGTAACTGCAATGTGTGTAGCACTACCATGGAAGGCAAAGATTTTGTATTCAACAATGTTTCTATCACTCTAAATTCCTTTTCCAACTGCAATACAAGCAATGTTATTTATTTAATCTCTTGCCCATGCAACAAGATCTACATCGGCCAGACAACACAAAAAGTTAAATTGCGCATCGGCCAACCCAGAAGCAGAGTGCGATGTAAAACCCCCAATGCCCCCCTTGTCGAACATTTCATTGAAATGGGGCACAAAGAACATGACATTAAATGGACAGTGATCAAATGCATCAAACAGCCGCCGAGAGGTGGGGACATTGCTAAAATCTTGAACAAAGAAGAACTCAGAATGATCATCCGCACTGACAGCATCAGGCAAGGCCTGAATCGCAGCGAGGATTGGACAAACCTCATTTGATAAACTGTAACACTATCGCTTGTTTAAAAACTCCCATGTAAATGCCAAATTCCTTAACTTTTCCATTCCTATCTCGCCTTACTTTTTATTTATTTTTTATTCTTACTTCTTATTGTATATTCATGTTATCATGATTGCTTCTCACTGTATCAGTATCTTTACTCCAATTACGCAACGTTTGTTATTCTTGCACCAATCAGGTCTGTGCACGTTTCCATTGACCGAATTATCCGGTACATGTTTCAGTCACGTGTTATTTTTCTTCTTGTTGCTCATTTTTTCAATCAACCAGTACAAGTTAGCCGTGTAAATAAGATTTCTTCCCCCTTGTTTCTGTCATCTAGATTTGCAAATTGTACCCTTATACTTGCTTGGTTATTTCACGTAATTATGCATTGTAACCTCTCTTGTAATCGTGTGAGTTTCCCTCTTATTGCACATTTTGCAACTTACAAGTACAAGAAAGCCGTGTAAATATCATTCCTTCCTTTCTCTGTCACCCTCCCTTTCAAATCGTCCCCCTAGACTTTCCTGGTCAATTCATGTATGTGTTCATTGTAACCCTTCCTGTAAACTTCTAAGTCTATCTTCCCTTTCCGCTTTCCTCTTCCAAGATGGCGCCGCTCTCACACGCTCTAGTCCCCAACACACGTCTTCAGTATTTATACACGCCAAATGCACCATCACTCCGTCACTCGGTTCACCGCACCAGAGGACCCGGCTGGATTCCGGTAAGCGCAGATCACTACCGTTCCCATTTCCTTGTTCCTCGGTACAGCGCCGCCACCGTGCTAATGTCATGCCTTTCCTTCCCTAGTGCATTGTCACGCCACCCCATTTTTACGAACCATTGCTAGAATTGTTGGACCGTCAACTGTTGAATTCTTCTTCATTTCACTATAGGTAATATGGTTCCTTCTCAGCCAGTTGTCGTCATTATACCCACTGCCTACTCACTTAACGCGTAACTTTTTCACTTCTAGTGTACCTTCACGTAACCAGGCTATCGTTGTTGCCTAACGCACCCGCCGGACCGTGCATTCTCACGATTCTAGGTGAGAATGCTCTCCTACTCCCTTCCTCACTCTCATTGCAGTCACGCGTCCTTTACTCTTCATACCGTCCTCCCCCTGACCCCCCACTCTGATTCATACCACGAACTCCGCTTGTTAAATGCCATCCCCTTGTCTCCCACTCCTTGCTACGCGCTTTTCCAGCGAGATCGCTCATCTCAGCGACGCGGTCTGTTCCATGCGGTCATCCTCCACTATCGGTTGATGCCCTTGGCACCGCCTGTTCACTCAGTCCCCATGCCATCCATTGCGGCCCCTTGCCACGCGTATCTCTTGCCTACTCAGTCCCATTAATTGACTTATCCCCCTGTCATCCTTTTGCCAGTTTCCCTCCACCCCCAGGACCTCGCTCCCTTCTTAGATACAGATTCATCTCGACCACCTTACCAAGGTGAGCGCCATCTTCACTTGCAAAGCATGTCTCCTTATTACGCGTCTAATTCCGCTCCCATTCGTCATTAGTCAGCCATTCACTTTGAGCCTTAATTATCTCTCCCCATTGAACTAGCCGTACGCACTCCACTAGTACGTCTTCTGTTCTGCGCACGCCACCTCTCCACCAGTGTTCTTGGTCCATGAACTCGACGCATGCCCACACACCAGCATGCTTCCTTGTTACCACACCTGCACTTTTTGTGCCCTTATAATTAAATTCAACATGCCATGAGTGGATCGCCCTAATCTTCTCTCTATATTTTTCCTCCGATCACCGCTTATCCCTCCCCTTCTCTATATCACCCCTGTTTGTTTTCCCACAGGCAATTTCTGTTACAATCAGGCATGTACACATTAATGTGCTGATGATGATCCTAGTACCCTCGTAACAGGATCGAAACGTCGTTGACCCCAACTAAACAGCATGCGCATTAATCCATTGTGTAAAAAAGTGCATTCGCTGTTTTGCAAAAGCTTAAAACATTGGATAATGTAAAAAGCTCCTATTGTCTTGCCTGAAATGCCCTTGTGTGTTTTGTAATGTTACTGTTCTTATTGGATACAGGACTGTGTCCCACAAGTATTTTGTTCCTATATGTGTGCATTGTTTTATTGCAAAATTAAATCGGTTGTCCGGCTGGACATCCAGAATATAGTATCGATTCTGAACTATATTTATTTAATCCTTATTCTAAAAATTTGAGGACCATTGTCTTTTGTACTGAACTACATCAAAGAATGACGTGCTAGCGTGTCTTTGAAGATATTGTGATATAATTATTGCCGCTTATCGCCCATAAATGGACGCTAAAGTGGCGATAATTATATCGCCAGTCCTTGCTAATATGCCCCTAAGTGTCTCGCTCAAACCACAAAATGACAAACGAGGGGGCATATTAACAAGGGCCAGCGATAATTATCGCTGGCCCCACATAGAGGTAGAAATATTATCGCCGGCTATCGCTGAAAATTATAGCCATGATAACGCTATATTAACAAAACATAGCTCTATGGCAATAATATTTCAGCGATAGCGGTGTTTACCATGGAACACCGCTGGTTTTCCATGGAAAACAGCGATAACATTGCTGATACCACCCTGTGGTCGTATCAGCATAATTCACCTACCATTATTAGTATGCCTTAGTCTGGAATTTAACAGACGTTAAATTCCAGCGTTAAGGCTGAGGTAGCGTGATTTTTTTTATCGCTGCACCTCCTTGTTAATATCGCAAAGCTGCCTTGGCGATATTTTCATGTATTGTTTTCACAGTCACGCCTTCTTTGCATCTCATTAGCGATGCGAGGCTGTGAAAAACGGGCTCTACATCAAAGAAACACGCGCTAGCATGTCCTTGATGAAATTGCAATATAATTATTGCCGCTTATCGCTCGAAAACGGACTCTAAAGTGGCTAAAATTATATCGCCAGTCCTTGCTAATATGCCCCCAAATGTGTGTCTTATTAGCAACAGCTATATGCACACAGATAAACGTTTTCAAAATCACGCGATAACGGTGTTCTCAAGTGGCATGCTTCATTTTAACCCCCTTCCCCAAAAAAACAACTAATTCAGCCTCTCTTAACTCTGTGAACTATTTGAACTCGTTTACCATTGATTGGTACTGACATGCTAGTTACTACCACGAGGTCGTTCGACCTTACGTTAAAGTGGCCTGGGCTATATGTTATATGGTACCAAATAAATTATACACACAATTAGGTGCCGTAAAAATAAACCAACTTATTGCTTGGTCTAATATGCCGGCAAAATATACTCTTGGTTATGGTGCATTAAGAATACTCTAATGCTTGGGTCAGTCATAAAACACAACTTGGGTTGTTGCAAGTTCCCAAGATCCCCGCCTTAGGAGAGCTTTTAGCCAAACAGAGTCTTTACTAGAAATGTGGTTGGCCCTGGTCCTACATGAACTGTTTCTGATGGACACTCACTGGACTACATGCTGGGTCCTACACCACCACCAGCTGGCTCAGAGAAGCCCTCACTAGCAGTCTGGCCCTGCCTGTCCCTCCTGCACCACCAGCAGCTGGCTCAGAGGGGCCCTCACTAGCAGTCTGGCTCCGTCTGCCCATCCTCCAACCCCACCAGCTGGCTCAGAGGAGCCCTCACTAGCAGTCTGGCTCTGTCTGTCCCTCCTACACCACCACCAGCTGGCTCAGAGGAGCCCTCACTAGCAGTCTGGCTCTGTCTGCCCATCCTCCAACCCCACCAGCTGGCTCAGAGGAGCCCTCACTAGCAGTCTGGCTCGGCCTGTCCCTCCTGCACCACCAGCAGCTGGCTCAGAGGAGCTCTCACTAGCAGTATGGCTCTGTCTGCCCATCCTCCACCACCATTAGCTGACTCAGAGGAGCCCTCACTAGCAGTCTGGCTCTGTCTGTCACTCCTCCACCACCATTAGCTGACTCAGAGGAGCCATCACTAGCAGTCTGGCTCTGTCTGCCCCTCCTGCACCACCAGCAGCTGGCTCATAGGAGCCTCACTAGCCATCTGGCTCGGCCTGTTCCTCCTGCACAACCATTAGCTGGCTCAGAGGAGCCCTCACTAGCAGTCTGGCTCTGTCTGCCCCTCCTGCACCACCACCAGCTGGCTCAGAGGAGCCATCACTAGCAGTCTGGCTTGGCCTGTTCCTCCTACACCACCAGCAACTGGCTTAGAAGAGCCCCAACTAGCAGCCTGGCACTGTCTGTCCGTCCTGCTTCGCCATTAGCTGGCTCGGGGGAGCCCTCACTAGCAGTCTGACTCTGTCTGCCCCTCCTCCACCACCATTAGCTGGCTCAGAGGAGCCCTCACTAGCAGTCTGGCTATGTCCATCTCTCCTGCACCCCCACCGGCTGGCTCGGGGGAGCCCTCACTAGCAGTCTGGCTCTGTCTGTCCCTCCTGCACCACCATTAGCTGGCTCAGAGGAGCCCTCACTAGCAGTCTGGCTCTGTCTGTCCCTCCTGCACCACCATTAGCTGGCTCAAAGGAGCCCTCACTAGCAGTCTGGCTCTGTCTGTCCCTTCTGCACCACCATTAGCTGGCTCAGAGGAGCCCTCACTAGCAGCCTGGCTCGGATTGTGCCTCCTGCACCACCACCAGCTGGCTCAGAGGTGCCCTCACTAGCAGTCTGGCTCTGTCTGTCCCTCCTGCATCACCATTAGCTGGCTCAGAGGAGCCCTCACTAGCAGTCTGGCTCTGTCTGACCCATCTCCACTACCACCAGCAGGCTCGGAGGAGCCCGCACTAGCAGTCTGACTCTGTCTGTCCCTCCTGCACCACCATTAGCTGGCTCAGAGAAGCCCTCACTAGCAGTCTGGCTCTGTCTGCCCCTCCTCCACCACCATTAGCTGGCTCAGAGGAGCCCTCACTAGCAGTCTGGCTATGTCCATCTCTCCTGCAACCCCACCAGCTGGCTCGGGGAGCCCTCACTAGCAGTGTGGCTCTGTCTGTCCCTCCTGCACCACCATTAGCTGGCTCAGAGGAGCCCTCACTAGCAGTCTGGCTCGGCCTGTGCCTGCTGCACCACCAGCAGCTGGTTCAGAGGCGCCCTCACTAGCAATCTGGCTCTTTTTGTGCCTCCTCCACTACCACCAGCAGGCTCAGAGGAGCCTGCACTAGCAGTCTGGCTCTGTCTGTCCCTCCTGGTCCACCATTAGCTGGCTCAGAGGAGCCCTCACTTTCAGCCTGGCTCGGCCTGTCCCTCCTGCACCTCCGGCAGCTGCAGTCAGACTGGCCCTGGCTGGAAATCAGCTGGAAATGAGTCTGCATCAGCTTCGGTTTGATTGCCCCTTACTGAAAATCAGCTCGAGCTGAACCTTCAGTGCCTGCAGTCTGATTGGCCCTGGCTAAGAGTCAGCTGGATCTGCACCTCCATCAGCCTTAGTCTGATTGGTTCTGCCTGGGAGTCAGCTGGATCTGCACCTGCAGTTGTTGCAGTCTGATTGGTTCTGGCTGTGATTCAGCAAGAGCTGCACCTCCAGACACTGTAGACCTGGCAGTAAATCAGCTGGATCTGCACCTATAGCAGCTGTAGTCTGATTAGCCGTAGCTTGGAATTACCTGGATCTGCACTTCGAGCAGCTGCTGTTTGATTGGTCATAGCGGTCAACTGCATCTGCATCTTCAAGAGTTGTTGTCTGATTGGTCATAGCTGTGAATCAGCTGGACACATATCTCCAGCAAGTGCTGCTTTATTATCCCTGTAGGTGAATCACCTTGATCTGCACCTCCAGCAGCTGCAGTCTGATTGGTCCTGGCTATGAATCAGCGGGATCTGCACCTCAGGCAGCTTTAGTTGGATGGCTCTGCCTATTAATCAGTTGAATCAGCACCTCCAGCAGTTATGGTGTGATTAGTTCTGTTTCTAAATCACCTGGACGTGCACCTCCAGCAGCTGTAGTCTGATTGGCTCTGGCTGTGAATCAGCTAGATTTGCGCCTCCAGCAGCTGTGGTGTGTTTGGCCATAGCTTTGACTCACCTAGATCTGCATCTCCAGCAGCTGTGGTGTGATTGGCCATGGCTGTGACTCACCTGGATCTGCACCTCCAGCAGACATAGTGTGATTGGTCATGGCTGTGACTCACCTGAATATGAACCTCCAGTAGCTGTGGTGTGATTTGCCATGGCTGTGACTCACCTGAATCTGCACCTCCAGCAGCTATGGTGTGATTGGCTCTGGCTGTGACCACCTGCCTCCGTGCCTCCTGCAGCTGAGGTGTGATTAGCCATGGCTGTAAGTCACCTGGATCTGCACCTCAAGCAACTGTAGAGCGACTGGCCTTGGCTGTGACTCAGCTGGATCTGTACCTCAAGCAACTATGGAGTGATTGGCTCTGGTTGTGATTCACCTGAATCTGTGTCTCTGGCAGCTGTGGTCTGATTGACTCTGGCTGTAAAATAGCTGTCTCTGCACCTCCATCAGCTGAAGCATGATTGGTTCTGACTGTAAATCAGCTAGATCTGCACCTGCAGCAGCTGTGATGTAATTGGCCATGGCTGTGACACACCTGGATCTCCATCTCCAGCAGAGGTGGTGTGATTGGCTATTGCTGTGAATCACCAGGATCTGCACCTCCAGCAGCTTTGGTGTAATTGGCCATGACTGTGACTTACCTGGATCTGTGCCTCCTTCAGCTGCGGTGTGATTGGACATGACTGTGACTCACCGGATCTGCACCTCCAGTAGCTGAGATGTGATTGACTCTGGCTGTGACTCACCTGGATCTGAGCTTTCAACAGTTGTGGTCTGATTGGCTCAGGTTGTGATTACACTGGATCTGCACCTCTGTGGTGCGATCAGCCATGGCTCTGAATCGGCTGGATGTGAACCTTCAGCAGCTGCAGTTTGATTGGTTCTGGCTGTCAATCAGCTGGATCTGCACCTACAGCAGCTGTAGTGTGATTGACTCTAGCTGTAAATCAGCTAGATCTACACCTCCAGCAGCTGTGGTGTGATTGGCCATGGCTGTGACTCACTTGGATCTGCACCTCAAGCAACTATGGAGTGATTGGCTCTGGTTGTGATTCACCTGAATCTGTGTCTCCAGCAGCTGTGGGCTGATTGACTCTGGCTGTGAATATACTGGATCTGCACTTCTGGCAGCTGTGGTGTAATTGGCCATGGCTGTAAAATAGCTGGCTCTGCACCTCGATCAGCTGAAGCATGATTGGTTCTGACTGTGAATCAGCTAGATCTGCACCTGCAGCAGCTGTGATGTGATTGGCCATGGCTGTGACTCACCTGGATCTCCATCTCCAGCAGAGGTGGTGTGATTGGCCATTGCTGTGAATCACCAGGATCTGCACCTCCAGCAGCTGTGGTGTAATTGGCCATGACCTTGACTCACCTGGATCTGTGCCTCCTTCAGCTGTGGTGTGATTGGGACATGACTGTGACTCACCGGATATGCACCTCCAGTAGCTGAGGTGTGATTGACTCTGGCTGTGACTCACCTGGATATGCGCTTTCAACAGTTGTGCTGTAGTTGGCCATGGCTGTGGCTCACCTGGATCTGTGCCTCCAGCAGCTGTGGTGTGATTGGCCATGGCTGTGACTCACCTGGATCTGTGCCTCCTTCAGCTGTGGTGTGATTGGACATGACTGTGACTCACTGAATCTGCACCTCCAGTAGCTGAGGTGTGATTGACTCTGGTTGTGAATATCCTGGATCAGCACCACCAGCAGTTGTACTGTATTTAGCCATGGCTGTGGCTTACCTGGATCTGTGCCTCCAGCAGCTGTGGTGTGATTGGCCATGGCTGTGACTCACCTGGATCTGCACCAGCAGCAGCTGTGGTGTGATTGGCCTTGGCTGTGACTCACATAGATCTGCGTCTCCAGCAGCTATGGTGTGATTGGCCATGGCTGTGACTCACCTGGATCTACACCTCCAGCAGCTGCAGCCTGATTGTCTCTGGTTGTGAATCAGCTAGATCTGTACCTCCAGCAGTTGTGGTGTTATTGGCCATTGCTGTGAAATGCCTGGCTCTGCACCTCCAGCAGCTGTGGTGTGATTGGCCATGGCTGTGACTCACCTGGATCTGCACCAGCAGCAGCTGTGGTGTGATTGGCCTTGGCTGTGACTCACATGGATCTGCGTCTCCAGCAGCTATGGTGGGATTGGCCATGGCTGTGACTCACCTAGATCTACACCTCCAGCAGCTGCAGCCTGATTGTCTCTGGTTGTGAATCAGCTAGATCTGTACCTCCAGCAGTTGTGGCAATATTGGCCATGGCTGTGAAATGCCTGGATCTGCACCTCCAGCAGCTGTGGTATGATTGGCCATGGCTGTAACTCACCTGGATCTGCACCTCCAGCAGTTGTGGTGTGATTGGCCATGGCTGTGTCTCATCTGGATCTGCGCCTCTAGAAGCTGCAGTGTGATTGGCCATGGCTGTGACTCACCTGGATCTACACCTCCAGCAGCTGTGGCGTGATTAGTCATGGTTGTGGATCAGCTGAATGCGCACCTCCGGCAGCTGTGGTGCGAATGACCTTGGTTTTGACTCACCTGGATCTGCACCACCAGCAGCTGTGGTGTGATTGGCCATGGCTGTGACTCACCTGGATCTGTGCCTCCAGCAGTTGTGGTGTGTTTGGCCATGGCTGTGACTCACGTGGATCTGCACCCCCAGCAGCTGTGATGTGATTGGCTCTAGCTGTTACTCACCTGGATCTGTGCCTCCAGCAGCTGTGGTCTGATTGCATCTGTCTGTGAATCAGCTGGGTCTCCACCTCCATCAGCTCTGGTGTGATTAGCCATGGCTGTGAATCGCCTGGATTTGCGCCTCCAGCAGCTGCAGCCTGATTGCCTCTGGCTGTGAATCAGCTAAATCTGTACCTCCAGCACTTCTGGTGTGATTGGCCATGGCTTTGAATCGCCTGGATATGCGCCTCCGGCAGCTGTGGGGTGATTTGCCATGGCTGTGACTCACCTGGATCTGCACCTCCAACAGCTGCGGTGTGATTGGCTCTGACTGTGACTCACCTAAATATTTGCCTCCAGCAGCTGTGGTCTGATTGGCTCTCTCTGCGAATCAGCCGGATCTGCACCTCCAGCAGCTCTGGTGTGATTGGCCATGGCTGTGAATTGCCTGGATCATCGCCTCCAACATTTGTGCTGTCATTGGCCATGGCTGTGACTCACCTGGATCGGTGCCTCCAGCAGCTGTGGTGCGATTGGCCATGGCTGTAACTCACCTGGGATCTAGACCTCCAGCAGAAGTGGTTTGATTGACCATGGCTGTGACTCGCCTCAGATCTGCACCTCCAGCAGCTGTGGTGTGATTGGTCATAGTTGTGGATCAGCTTCATGTGCACCTCCAAAAGCTGTGGTGTGATTGGTCTTGGTTTTGACTCACCTGGATCTGTGCCTTCAGCAGCTGTGGTGTGATTGGCCATGGCAGTGACTCACCTGGATCTGCACCTCTAGCAGCTGTAGCGTGATTGGTAATGGTTGTGGATCAGCTGGATCCACACCTCCAGCAGCTGTGGTGTGATTGGCCTTGGTTTTGTCTCACCTGGATCAGCACATCCAGCAGCATTGATATGTAAGGCCATGGTTTTGACTCACCAGGATCTTCACCTCCAGCAGCTGTGGTGTGATTTGCCATGGGTGTGACTCACCTGGATCTGTGCCTCCAGCAGATGTGCTGTGATTGGCCATGGGTGTGACTCACCTGGATCTGTGCCTCCAGCAGATGTGCTGTGATTGGCCATGGCTGTGAATCAGCTAGATCTGCATCTCCAGCAGCTGTGGTGTGATTGGCCCTGGCTGAGAATATCCTGGATCTGCGCCTCCAGCAGTTGTGCTGTATTTGGCCATGGCTGTGGCTCACCTGGATTTGTACCTGCAGCAGTGGTGATGTGACTGGCCATGGCTGTGACTCACCGGGATCTGCACCAGCAGCAGCTGTGGTGTGATTGGCCATGGCTGTGACTCACATGGATCTGCGTCTCCAGCAGCTGTGGCATGATTGGCCATGGCTGTGACTCGCCTAGATTTACACCTCCAGCAGCTGCAGCCTTATTGGCTCTGGTTGTGAATCAGCTAGATCTGTACCTCCAGCAGTTGTAGTGTTATTGGCCATGGCTGTGAAATGCCAGGATCTGCGCCTCCAGCAGCTGTGGTATGATTGGCCATGGCTGTGACTCACCTGGATCTGCTTCTCCAGCAGCTGTGGTGTGATTGGCCATGGCTTTGTCTCATCTGGATCTGCGCCTCCATTAGCGGCAGTGTGATTGGCCATGGCTGTGACTCACTTGTATCTACACCTCCAGCAGCTATGGTGTGATTGGTCATGGTTGTGGATTAGCTGGATCTGCACATCCAGCATCTGTGGTATCACAGGCCATAGTTTGACTCACCTGGATCTGCACTACCAGCAGCTGTGGTGTGATTGGTTATGGTTATGGATCAGCTTGATCTGCACCTCCAACAGCTGTGGTATGCTTGGCCATGGCTGTGACTCACCTGGATCTGTGCCTCTAGGAGCTGTGGTGTGTTTGGCCATGGCTGTGACTCACGTGGATCTGCACCCCCAGCTATGTTGTGATTGGCTCTGGCTATTACTTACCTGGATCTGCGCCTCCAGGAGTTGAGGTCTGATTGCATCTGTCTGTGAATCAGCTGGATCTCCACCTCCAGCAGCTCTGGTGTGATTGGCCATGGCTGTTAATCGCCTGGATTTGCGCCTCCAGCAGCTGTGCTGTGATTGGCCATGGCTAAGACTCACCTGGATCTGCCCCTCCAGCAGCTGCAGCCCGATTGGCTCTGGCTGTGAATCAGTTAAATCTGTACCTCCAGCACTTGTGGTGTGATTTGCCATGGCTTTGAATCGCCTGGATATGCGCCTCCGGCAGCTGTGGGGTGATTGGCCATGGCTGTGACTCACCTGGATCTGCACCTCCTGCAGCTGTGGTGTGATTGGCTCTCTCTGTGAATCAGCCGGATCTGCACCTCCAGCAGCTCTGGTGTGGTTGGCCATGGCTGCGAATTGCCTGGATCTGCGTCTCCAACATCTGTGCTGTGATTGGCCATGGTTGTGAATCACATGGGTCGGTGCCTCCAGCAGCTGTGGTGTGATAGGCCATGGCTGTAACTCACCTGGGATCCGGACCACCAGCAGAAGTGGTTTGATTGGCCCTGGCCGTGAGTCCCCTGAATCTGGGTCTCCAGGAGATGTGGTGTGATTGGCCATGACTGTGACTCACCTGTGGTAAATAATTTAATTACCGGGACTTAATTTGATACAGAAACATAATAAAATAGCTCAGTAAATAAGAGGCAGAATCCGTGGTATTAGAGGTTCGGAATGGGCTTTATTCCAGTGGTCGATTATAATCGGTTGCTCCAAGTTCCATCACCACGAAGGTTCAGGAAGTGAAGTACATACATTATTGACAATCAATTACTTTTATACAATAGGCATTACAGTGAAGCAAATACAAGAGGCGTAACAATTGATAGTGGTGATAATATATTCGTACGTAGCAAAAATAGGCGTAACTGGGAGTGATTTAAAGAACGTCATCAGATGTGATGTCATAAGAGGGTGGTTACATGAAAGAATTTCGCAATGTCAGCAGAAATACTTGGCAGATATGCGCGCGCAGCAGCATGACGTGTAATTGACGTGCAACTAGGGGGTGAAGGGGACTTGACATTTAGCTCTACATGTGGCGACAGAAGTCTGGAGGGTCAAGTCAACCTAATCCCAAATCATATCTAACATCCTATGTTTAAAGAACTATGTTATCCAAAAGAGAGGTCTCTTCGAGTAGAATCTTATTCTATACTGACTATACTGACTGTTAGTGCGTGTACAAGCGTCTAAGTGTCTATACTAGATGCGAGGGCGGAATCTTCCATAATAACAGGGCTATGAATTACTTGCATGAAGACGGAGAAGCCGGGCCTTTGCTCGGTAGCTGGAAGAATGTTTACTTAAACTACTAGACAGGAATGCATCGGGCAGGGAACGGAGCAGATAATTTCGAAGGTAAAATACAGTTTTTTGGCAGACAGCAGGCTGATGTCAGGCTTCGTGAGCCGCGCAGGGAATGAGACAAAGTTCATGGTCACAGATGCAGGCTCAGACTGGAGCTTTCAGAGGCAGAAGGCAAGAAGAGTTCGATGACAGAATCAGGGCCTACTTGCCTGGACTGAAAAATGGCATAAGTGAACCATATAAAGCCGGTGGCCTTTCATACTTAGGAATGGAATATCCGGCCTATTCATGGCGGATCTGACAGAGGACATGTTAACGGTGGACGCACATGTATTTGCGTCTTCATAACTGGAACTGGAGGGAACATACATGTACTTGTAACATGCACATAGAACCGTTGGGGTCCAAGATAGGGGACATAACTGACCAGAAAAATCCATATTTCCACATTCCCTCCTTGTCCCCTACTTGCTCGTCAAGAGATATCAATCTTCATCAATCCGTTGATCTGTTCATATAGCATCATTTGTTCTTCTTTTTTCTTCTGGGACGAATGAAATCTTGGTGGTGGAATACACGATGTGGCACACAGACCACAGATCGCTGGTCCACATTGTAGACATAGACAGCAACTGAATAGTATGAGAAGGCCAATACCTAGGAAAGATAGGACCTTCCATCCAAAGGTAGATAATACATTCCACAACCAACCGGACCAAGTCCAGGTGCCTGGATTCTGGTGTATCTGGCTTACAATCTTATGAAGGCGAGTTATGGCTTTATATACAGATGGCGAATTTTCTGGTATGAAAATGCAACAGCTTGATCCGATGACCCTACAAGCTCTGCCCCTATCGGCCAGGATGACGTCAAGGACAAGACGATTTTGAAGCACAACAATCCGCATAGCAGACTGCTCTTCTGTTAAATTGCCTAAGGCGGAAATAGTTTCGTTCACTACTGCTTCAAGGGTTCTAGTTAATCTACGTATCAGCTTACTATTAGTAACTGTACCTATATAGGGAAAGAGACCTTTATTGAAATCTGTGTATTTTTCCCATGCTGTTTCAGTGTAATCGACTATTGGGAGATCTCTCCTTACTCTATTATATACTAAATGAGTATTTCTGTGATAATCAGGAGGAGCTAGAAAAACAGGCGGCAAAAGAAATCCAATGTAGCAGGTACCATCCCAATCTAGAGGCAAACGTACATATGCCGTCTGACCACATATGAAATAGGAATGGCGGGAAGCTCTAAATGTAGACTTGCCTTGATCACTAAATTCTACTACAGTGGTGCATCTACTATGGCCCATATGTATGGAACCATTCTTTCTTACACATAATTCACCCTTTACTGGAAATATTGACATAGCGGGCAAAATTGGAGTAGCTTCGGATTCGACATTTAGGATCATAAGATTAAGCGTAAAATTACCTAATCCATACACTTCATTTTCGAGATCAGTTCCTGTTCTCTGGGGAAATCCCTCCTTGTTAGGATAGCAGACCTTAAGTAAAACTAAATTCAAATTTCCCCATACCCAGTTATCTTGATAAACTGCAGAATTCGAATCTAGGGAATTGATTAAGCTAAACCATGCTCCACAGGAGCCGTTGTGTGTGAACGGGTATGGAAAGAGAGGTAGAATTCCTTTATAATTCTGATAGGGAGGGAGTCGGCCACATATCCAACAATTTGTAGCATTGCTAACCTGATGGGAATGATGTAACATATTAATAAACGTGTTATTGCGCAGCGCAAATCTATAAGACAACTCAAGCGGAGGTAATTCACTAAAAGAATGTTCGGCAGTAACATTGTAAACATGTCTAGAAATAGGATAATATATGTGCAACAATATACTTGCAATAATTATTAAAAGACTTAAGAAAAACAAAATTATTAATGTCACTATGCAATGACTACGCAGTGATTTACAGTACGCCTGTCGTTTCAACATTTTTCGGGTGTTTTCTCTATTCAGGTCCAAGGGATACATGTCAGAGACAATTCAACCGCTTCACCTTGGAGAGGACTTAAACAATCAAATTGCTCGACTGATTGGGCCTGAGTTTCAGTTTATAATGTTCAGAATTACTTTTTTCCACAAAAGGAAGTTTTGAGTCAATGGGTGAAGACCCACGAGGTGTGGTATTCACATCTGATTGTAGTCCATGAAATTTCTTGATATGACTTGAATGAATCCAACCTTTCCTGCCCTCGATCTTCACGGCTGTCCTTGTGGTGAGCAACACCAGCTGAGGCAACTTCCACCTAGGTTCCAGCTGAGTCTTTCGATCAAAGTTCCTCACGAGGACCAAGTCTCCCGGAACTACGTCATGGGGTTTCACCTCAGTGTTGTCAGGAAAAGCTGCAGCTACCTGTGAACGACAAGATTGTAGTGCAGACATCAAGGAAGCCAAGTAATCTGTCAGCATATTACAGTCAATATCAGTTATTTTGCGTGGTATGGGCGTCCCCCACATATTTGGTGGTCTGCCGAAGATCACTTCATACGGGGATAGCCCTGTTCGAGAGTGTGCTACCATTCTCATGTAAAAGAGTGCAACTGGTAATGCTACTACCCAGTCGACACCTTTCTCTCTACATATTTTGGACAATCTTATTTTCAGAATCTGATTATGTCTTTCTACGAGACCTGCTGCCTCGGGGTGTCGGACACAGTGGAATTTCCACTGATAGCCTAACAAGAGCGAAACGTGTTTCATTAATTCGGACGAGAACGGCTGGCCGTTATCTGAGTGAACAACACGTGGTAAACCGTATCGTGGGAAGAATTCTCGAACCAACTGTTTGGCAGTAGTCGGGGCAGTGTAATCTGAAACCGGGTATGCCTCCGTCCAACGGGAAAGAGCACAAACAACTACGAGAACATATTTGAATCCTCTACATCGTTCCATCTGGATATAATCCATCTGGAGGACTTCAAAAGGATGATCAGGAGGATGAAATCCACCCTGTTCTACGGGGACGCTTTTTCCTGGGTTGAACTGACAACAGATCATACAGGTACGAACTTTTTGTTTGGCTGCAGCTTGTAAATGTTTATTGAACCAAATGTGTTGAATGCTGTCTAGCATAGCTTTTTCTCCTAGATGTGCTGGACTATGTACAGTGTTAATTATAACTTGGACCATTGAATCAGGAAGGAACCACACAGACTTTTCCTTCATCATCCATCCTTGATCGGTTTGGATCCCTCCTAATTCAGTCCATTTCTTTATTTCGTCTGGTGTAGCATGTGTCTGTATGTCGATTACGTCAAGAGCGGGATCCTTAACCATCATGCAATATGTTGGTGTCGGGACTATTGTCTTTGTCATGTCGGATGTTTGAGTTTGAGCAGTCTGTTTAGCTGTTCTGTCGGCTAGATCATTACCTTGAGAAATGATATCAGTAACTTTCGTATGAGCTTTACATTTCATAATTGATATTGCAGTGGGTAGATGTATTGCATCTAATAAAGCATGAATGAGGGGTCCGTGCTGAATGTGGGCACCGTGAGAAGTTAAATAACCTCTCTCTCGCCACAGCACGCCGAAGTCATGTACAACTCCGAATGCATAACGTGAATCAGTGTATATGTTGACTTTTTTATTTGTGCCTTGAATACAGGCTTGTGTCAGAGCGACGAGCTCTGCTGCTTGAGCGGACAAGGTATTTATGCAATTTGTTTCAATGATTTCAGTATCTGTTGTGACTGCGTAAGCGGCCACTAGTTCTCCTGTACCTTTTCTCATACATGAACCATCTACATACAACGTCAGGCCTGGGTCTGACAATGGGACATCGGTTAAGTCTTGTCTGGGTTTCGTCGTGATTGTAATAACATCAATACAGTCATGGGCTAGTGGGTCTGTTCCATTTACAGGTAAAAGTGTGGCAGGATTCAATGTGTTACAACGTCTGATTTCTATATGTGGCTGAAACAGTGTTAGTTCGTACCCTGTAAGTCTTGCTATAGTCAAATGTTGTGTTTGCGTTCGATTCACAAGAACCTCCACTGCATGTGGTACTTGTACTGTCAATGGATGTCCTAACACTATGGCATCGCTTTGTCTGATTGCTAAAGCTGTCGCTGCCACTGATTTCAGACACGCAGGCAAAGCCTGAGCTACGGGATCTAATGTACTAGAAAAATAAGCACACGGTTTGTGTGATCCTGCTTGTTCCTGTGTGAGTACTGACAAAGCAGTACCTTCTCGTTCTGTAACAAAGAGTGTAAAATGTTTTCTGTAACATGGTGTTGCTAAAACAGGTGCTTGGCATAGAGCTTTCTTTAAGCTTTCAAAAGCTTGTGTATGTTCCTGAGTCCAAGGGAGAACAGTCGATGTGGCTGCCTCCTGTGTTGTCAACTGAATGAGTGGTTTTGCTAGAAATGCATACTGAGGGATCCACTGCCTACAATATGAAGTGAGGCCTATAAAAGCCCGTACCTCCTTTTGTGTCTTGGGTATTGGCATGTTAGCTATTAACTGAATGCGGTCGGGTGTAAGCTGCCTCCCCTCCTTGGACAGCGAGTGTCCAAGATAAACAACTCGCTGGACACAGAATTGCAGCTTAGAAGGGGACACCTTGTGCCCCTTTTCGGCTAGAAATCGTAAAACTGTCAGTGATGCTTTCTCACATTCGGGTTCGCTTCTAGCGGTGATCAGCAGATCATCGACATATTGAAGCAAGGCAGTGTTAACTGGCATGTGGATACTGTCGAGTTCTCGTTTCAGTGCTTGGCTATAGATGCTGGGGCTTTCTGTAAATCCTTGAGGTGCGCGTGAGAATTTAAAGCTACGTCCATTTAAACTAAATCCGAACAAATATTGGCTTTCCGGATCTATTGGGACGCTGAAAAAAGCATTCTTGAGATCAATTACAGTAAAGAATGTTGCTTCGGAATCAATAGCTGTCAGTAATGACGAGATATCAGGGACCACAGGGAATTGTGGCACTATGCATTTGTTTAATTCGCGCAAATCAATAACCAATCGATATACTGGCGGGGCCTTCGGATCTGTTCGTTTGAGAATCGGAATTATCGGTGAATTACATACATTGGAGTCTGTTTCTACAACCACTCCTTGGGCAATAAGCTCGTCAATGATTTGTAGTAAAGCCACTACAGCATCTGGTGGTAACTTGTATTGTCGCATTCGTGGTAGTACCACTCCTGCCTTTAGTGTAACTCGATATGGTGTAATATTCATGCAACCAACATCAGTAGGGCCTTGTGCCCATAGATGTGTAGGTAAAGTCTGCAATCGGGGATCCATGTCTCTAGACACATAATGACCTTTAAAATCACGTAAAAACAATCTTACTCCTTCCGGAGAACAACATATTATAGCTCCTAGAGCTTTCAGTGTTTTTATTCCTAACAGGTTTTCTGGACATGATTTAGTAAGCAATAAATCTGTAGTTCGGGTCAAAGGTCCTATCGTAAGTGGAAGAGGTTGTGACACTTCATTAACAATAGGTTTTCCTGAAAAACCAAGGGAAATATTCTGTGAGCCTGAGAGGGGTACCCCTGGAACTTCACTACGTTTTATAGTTGTTCGACTTGCCCCTGTATCGAGTAAAAATTTTCTGTCTTGGCCTAATAATTCACTATGTACATAAGGTCCTTCTTGGTCTACAGGGATCTCGATAAGGGGTAAGTCAACTTCCCTCTCTAGGCTTGTTCATGCGTATCGTTGATAATCAGGATAGTCATACTGTGCGGTCTGGTACAGCTGTCGTGTCGTGGTTTGCGTGGCAGCAACAGGCAACGCTGGTGCGGCTGGCACAAACTGTATAGACTGTTGTGGAGCTGGCATGGACTGTGCATGCTGCAAGGCTCCTTGTTCATTCTGATCCTGTCTAAGTGGCCGTGATCTTTCTTTTGTAATACCTGTGGCGATATTACGCTTCAGGACTGGACAATCGTGTACATAATGACCTAGTTGTTTACAATAGTTGCATGTCCCTTTTACAGGTCCTGCTGAATCACCGGAATGTGTCGTACCCCTTTTATGTCCTTCAGCTGGAACTGTCTGGGAGACTAGCATTTTCATTTTCGTGTCTTTCATGCGTCTTTGTTCATGATCTTGTTCCTCTCTAATTCTATTGTGATGATACTGTAACATTTGTAACATTTGTGATGGAGTGTTACCTTGCCAGGTACTCTCGAATTTTAATACTCTATTCTTCACTTGGGGCAAGGAATTTTCAACTAATTTTGTCACAAACAGATGTGGGTATGATTCGCTACTTGCTTTTATGCCACTATTTATACCAAAACATTTTTCAAATCGTGCATAGAAATCACTAGTGTCTTCATCTTGCTTTTGTTTACAGGCTGAAATTGCACCCCAGTCTTCCTTTTTCGTGGTTAATAAACGTGGCAGTACCTGTACTAGTAAACCTGGTAGTGCTTTAGTTTTGTCCCCAAGCCCCGAACCTGGACCTCGGGCCTTTTCTTCATTTTCTAATGCTGTCCAATCTATCTTTTGGTCTCCCACCTCCCACTCTTTTTCCTTGAGTTTTTCATAAATGCCAGCAGGCATCAATACCTTTAATATGGTCATAATGTCGGGATAGGTATACTCTCCCATGAGTAACATGTCTTTAATTTCTCGGTGGAAACCCGCTGGGTCTTTGTCATGACTGGGTACCACTTTCTTCATTTCTAACAATTCTATTTTCGATATGGGCGTATATACAAATACGCGTTTAAACTCATTGTCCTCGCCTTTTATTGGGTGTACTTCTCGTAAGGGATTCTGTCTGTCCATGTAATACGTGGTTCTTTCCTTAATGGGCAGTGAGACATGTCCTGGACATACAAAAAGAACGTACTGCTTTCTTGATTCTAGTATTTCTTTAATTAGCTTAGTACCTGAACCTCTCCATCTATTCGTGAGTAATTCAGTCAATATATCAGGTAAGGGACCAGGATCTGAATGTTGGCTTTTATATAGTATAAGAAGTTGTTGGATCATATAAATCCCAGCTAAACGCTGTTCATCTGGGGTGAGATTCAAAAATGTGTGTGTTATTGTATCATCACTATACTTCCCGGGACTGTCAACCCAATGGACAGCTGACCTGGCTAATTCTTGTTCATCCATAGAATCGAGAAAATGATAACCCCTTCGTTCTCGGAGTAATTTGTCAGCTGCTTGGAATGAGTGCTCGTTAGACCTTATATTTATTATTGGTGTTTGGAAATTCCTGTTATTTTCTAGACATATCGGACGTATCGGGTCAGTAAGACATCTAGTACTATTACAAGATCTTCCTCTACCTACATAGGCTATAGTTTCTGACAGTCCTGTGGGCAGTCCTGATCCTTCTTCCTCGCTTTGTTCGAACTGGTCTACCGCTAATCTTTCTTCGTGTAGGCGTTCTATTTCTTTACGGATCTTTCGGCACATGGCTATTATACAGTTTTGCTTATCATGTCTCCCTTCTGATATATTCTGTCTCCATCTGGTAAGAATTTGCATTGCTTCCGGGTCTACCCCCGGTCGGTCTTGATTTCTGATCACACAATTTATAAGGAAACGTAACAGTTCCCCCTGTATCTCCACTTTCTGGTATTCCATAGCTCTGTTAATACATTCAGAATCTCGCCCTGTTTGGACAAAATGGTATATATTATCTAGATGTGCAGTCATTCCTGGTAACTTCCCTAAATACACCGCGGCTCGTCTGATACATAATGATGCCAGGGTCATTTCGTCCTCTTTTCCGGGCACAGGGTCATATCTACAATCTATAAGAAGTTCCTTAAGCGTACGGGCATTTATGAGTTTGGGGGTACGTGAATGTGCAGATTCTTGAAAAGTAAGTTTATTTATTCTGGGTGGCGTAGAAAAGATATTGGTAGCACCTCCGGTAGCCCCGTCTGGGGTATCGGGTGTGAAAGGATTCGTTGAACGTGATACAGCAACTATAGGTGTGGATACAGCTATAGAAGTAGTTGTAGGAACAGATGCAGAAACAGATGTGCTTGCCGGAACTTGTGTCAGAACTTGTTGCTGTAGGGATACGGGTACTGGATCTTGGCGTTGAACCTCCCTGGCAGGCGGTCTATGTGGGGCGGGATTAGCATACTCGGGAGCTGCGTCATCTAAATATGAGGAAAGAAAAACATCTTCTGCGGTTCTAGGATGCCCCTTGGGATGTACCTTTATTGGAAATAATGGGGTTGGTAAGTCTTTTGGTATCTCCGGAGTAGCCTTAGGTAATCCTTCTGCCAGAAGGGGATACATACCATTCATAAGGGCATGTCTTTGTCTGTCTACTTGTTCTGATTTCACTCGTGCACCTTCTTCAATTAATAGATTTTCTCGGACTTCATTTGAATTCTCTTTACTCTTCTCTTCCTGTCTACGTGCTTTTTCTGTACGTCTATACGATTCTTTACGCCATAATTCAATGGCGTCTTTCTGTGATTGTCTAGCTTTCTTTTTCCATAATTCTTCCTCTACTTTCACGATGCACTCTGCATCCCAGGTCCCAGCCGCGGGCCACCTCTGACTTTCTGGTAATTCCTTAGTGTAGTCTACCCATAAATCAAGAAATAATATAGCATCTAAGCCATGTTTATGATACATGAAGTACCCTGGAGTGTCCCTAGGAGGAATAGGAACGGCTTCTTCGAGTACCCCTTTTCTAGTTGTGATCTGTCTTAATTTCGAAAAGAGCGGCATATTGAGAACTGATCTGATACTTGATCTTGAACAAACTTAATACAGTAATCACAATAATGAACAGTCATTCATACCACAATATGCAGAACGTACTAAAAACATTTAACATTTAACATTTAACTGAGCAACAATGATGATGACGATCTAAGGAAAACTTAATCACTAAACATAATACTCGACTTGAACTGAATTATTCTGAATTTATATACTTGATATACTAGATATACTGCTAAACAGTACAGATACACTGCTGGAACAGTGCAGACCGGATTTGTGTACCCAAACCCGTCTGGACCGGCACAACTTATGTGCACGCCAGAACGCCTCCCCAGTAATGGTACTCACCGGGTAGCTCGAAAACGGAAGGCCTCGGAAACTGAACTGAACTTGAACCGGACTGGACTCGACTCGAACACTTCGGACACTGGACTCGACTTGGGACTTCGGAAACTGGTGGGCCTCTGTATACCTCGGATCTTGCTCTCTCAGCTAGGCTCTGGTCGGGATACTTCGCACTTCTCACCGCCTCGTCTGGGTGTTGATCGCAGCCTCAGTCGCCCCCGCTTGACCGGAGGGAGATACAGGAAATCCTGCTGGTACGCGTTGTTGTCCGTCCAGCTGTGGCAGGAGACCGGGCCTGCAACGCACCGCCGGCGCGTGAGATGAGAAAGTGTCCCTATTCGGGCGCCATTCATGTGGTAAATAATTTAATTACCGGGACTTAATTTGATACAGAAACATAATAAAATAGCTCAGTAAATAAGAGGCAGAATCCGTGGTATTAGAGGTTCGGAATGGGCTTTATTCCAGTGGTCGATTATAATCGGTTGCTCCAAGTTCCATCACCACGAAGGTTCAGGAAGTGAAGTACATACATTATTGACAATCAATTACTTTTATACAATAGGCATTACAGTGAAGCAAATACAAGAGGCGTAACAATTGATAGTGGTGATAATATATTCGTACGTAGCAAAAATAGGCGTAACTGGGAGTGATTTAAAGAACGTCATCAGATGTGATGTCATAAGAGGGTGGTTACATGAAAGAATTTCGCAATGTCAGCAGAAATACTTGGCAGATATGCGCGCGCAGCAGCATGACGTGTAATTGACGTGCAACTAGGGGGTGAAGGGGACTTGACATTTAGCTCTACATGTGGCGACAGAAGTCTGGAGGGTCAAGTCAACCTAATCCCAAATCATATCTAACATCCTATGTTTAAAGAACTATGTTATCCAAAAGAGAGGTCTCTTCGAGTAGAATCTTATTCTATACTGACTATACTGACTGTTAGTGCGTGTACAAGCGTCTAAGTGTCTATACTAGATGCGAGGGCGGAATCTTCCATAATAACAGGGCTATGAATTACTTGCATGAAGACGGAGAAGCCGGGCCTTTGCTCGGTAGCTGGAAGAATGTTTACTTAAACTACTAGACAGGAATGCATCGGGCAGGGAACGGAGCAGATAATTTCGAAGGTAAAATACAGTTTTTTGGCAGACAGCAGGCTGATGTCAGGCTTCGTGAGCCGCGCAGGGAATGAGACAAAGTTCATGGTCACAGATGCAGGCTCAGACTGGAGCTTTCAGAGGCAGAAGGCAAGAAGAGTTCGATGACAGAATCAGGGCCTACTTGCCTGGACTGAAAAATGGCATAAGTGAACCATATAAAGCCGGTGGCCTTTCATACTTAGGAATGGAATATCCGGCCTATTCATGGCGGATCTGACAGAGGACATGTTAACGGTGGACGCACATGTATTTGCGTCTTCATAACTGGAACTGGAGGGAACATACATGTACTTGTAACATGCACATAGAACCGTTGGGGTCCAAGATAGGGGACATAACTGACCAGAAAAATCCATATTTCCACACACCTCAGATCTGCACCTCCAGCAGCTGTGGTGTGATTGGTTATGGTTATGGATCAGCTTGATCTGCACTTCCAACAGCTGTGGTATGATTGGCCAAGGCTGTGACTCACCTGGATCTGCACCTCCAGCAGCTGTGGTGTGATTGTCCATTGCGGTGACTCACCTGAATCTGCACCTCCAGGTGATGTGGTGTGATTGGCCATGGTTGCGGATCAGCTGCATGTGCACCTCCTGTGGTGTGATTGGTCTTGGTTTTGACTGACCTGGATCTGCGCATTCAGCAGCTGTGGTGTGATTGGCCATGGCAGTTACTCACCTGGATCTACACCTCCAGCAGCTGTAGTGTGATTGGTCAAGGCTGTGACTCACCTGGATCTACACCTCCAGCAGCTGTAGTGTGATTGGTCATGGCTATGACTCACCTGGACCTACACCTCCAGCAGCTGTAGTGTGATTGGTCAAGGCAGTGACTCACCTGGATCTACACCTCCAGCAGCTGTAGTGTGATTGGTCATGGCTATGACTCACTTAGATCTACACCTCCAGCAGCTGTAGTGTGATTGGCCAAGGCTGTGACTCACCTGGAGCTGCTCCTCCAGCAGCTGGGGTGTGATTGGCCATGGCTGTGTCTCACCTGGATCTGCACCTCCAGCATCTGGGGTGTGATTGGCCATGGCTGTGACTTACCTGGATCTGCACCTCCAGCAGCTGTGGTGTGATTGGCCATGGCTGTGTCTCACCTGGATCTGCACCTCCAGCAGCTGTGGTGTGATTGGCCATGGCTGTGACTCACCTGGATCTGCACCTCCAGCAGCTGTGGTGTGATTGGCCATGGCTGTGACTCACCTGGATCTGCACCTCCAGCAGCTGTGGTGTGATTGGTCAAGGCTGTGACTCACCTGGATCTGCACCTCCAGCAGCTGGCTCTCTGCTGCGCTCTCACTGAGACGGCCGCTGTCCTTGCTCTCAGTCTCAAGCTAGGAATGTTTACTCCCGGGCTGCACGGGCTGTCTCAGCCTCCTGTGATGCTCGATGCCAGAATCCATTAAGCCCCAATTACCAGCTCTCCATGCCTAATTAGTTATAAAGCAGCTCCCTGTGGAACCAGCGGCCCCCGCGTGTCTGATTCCATGAGCAGGGAGGAGGCGAGACATTCATCCTGCCATGAATAGAGTCATGAATGTGCCCAGGCCAGCCAGCTCCACCACACTCACTGCTGCCAGCGCCTAGAAGGCAGCAGCCAGGCACTGGGGCCAGCTGGAGACACCAGGGTCCAAACCTTAGTCAGGAGACAGGGGTTGTTTCCGAAGAGATTAAAACTCCAGATAAAGAAAAACGAGGCGAGTAATTAAAACATAAAGTGAGATTGTGATATATAGGTTCATTCGTCATGCGAAGAAATAAACTCTGCTAAGAGATGTTTTGCATAATTCCTGCGGGGGTTGGGAGGGCGGCACCGCATAGATTTAAGGGGAGTCATTAATCAGTATGAATAAACCCGCACCGTGGGGTCCTCTGAGGACAGCCGGGGTTGGGGGGGCTAGGGGGATGGGGGGAGGGGGGGGATTGGTCGGGGGGTAGCGATGAATGCGACTCTCACTGCCAGGTCTACAATAGGAGCTACCACCGGTGGTTTACAAGCCCCGGGTCATGTCACCAGTACCAGACCAGGCAGCTGAAAAGCGGAATGGAATGGACTAGACTGAATCAACCGACCGGAGCCTATAAAAGGCTTAGGGGTTGGAGCGGAGACAGTCACATGTCAGGCTCCCCCTGTCGTGTGAGTAGCTGCCTTTGTTTGAAGCCTCCCAGCCCAGGTTCACCACCAGCAGTCCACCTCTGGTGGGGCACGCTTGGTATTATTGGCCCAGACAGGCAATGTAGATCGAAAATCTAAAGCGATATGTCCACGTAAACACCTGCTCCTCCTTTTATCATTCTGATAGATCGGTGTGATTTTTTGATCTGGATACTCGTGTCACAAGTCTCCTGAACAGTGCCCTGCGCGATCTGAGTATGTTACACAACCACCGGGTTCAAGGCTCTATTGGCTGAAAGCCCCCCACCCACCCACCGTTCACCTCCACGTGGTACTCCTTTTAACGAGGGAGGCTGCTCCCCCATTCCAAAGTCCTTACAGTACCATCGCTTGGTGACATCTGATTCTCGTGGTGGGGAACAGGCCTTTATACCTGACCCCTCTGGTTCTCGCTCGTGAACTCAGTGTACGTTGTCATGACTGAGCTCCCTGAACTCCCTGCTTGTCCTGCTTCTGGGCGCTGTAGGTCAATAGATGTGGAGACTGACAGCCAGGGGAGGGGAAAAAGAAGAGCGTTTTCTAGTAACTCGTAAACAGCTCGGATATGATTATGAATGTGTGTGAGCTGTAAGGCTAGAGCCCCACGCACACCAGGCCATCGTGCACCCACCTGCCATCATCCGCATGGGGTAACCATGGCTACTGCAACAACATTCGCAGTCAGTTCATTAGCGATGGGGAAAGGGGTGAAGTGTCCGATCATCAACAACTGTCAATAATCTCCTGGAACATAGCAGGGATTAGGAGAATCACCAAGCATAAGCAAATACCGGATTATCTAGCCAATGGTGACATAGTGTGCCTCCAGGAGACGTGTGCCGTGAACACCTCTCCGTTGGCAGGCTACTACGAGTTTCAAGCAGCGGCTTCCAAACTGAACATTTTTGGCCGACCATCTGGAGGACTCTCAGTCTTCCTAAAACATGAATGTAAACTTGTAGCCATGGAAATATCTACTAAAACACCGAGGTCCAAGCTTCACTAACTAGAGGCCTGAAGCTTAACTCTCAACCCCTCCGTCTACTGCTAATAAACTGCTACATCAACCCTGCACAGACTCAGAAGGAGGACTTCCTGGAATTCCTATCAAGAACACTTGACGATCTTCTGACATACTATGAATCTTACCAGGCTATCATAGCTGGAGATTTCAACATGAGGGACTTGGATAAGACACCAGGGGGCATATTAACAAGGAACAGAGAAAATTAACGCTAAGGGCGCTTAGCGTTAATTTTTTTAACGCCTGCTATCGCTGGATAATATCGCCTGGTTAGCGCGTTATTATCAACGCTAACCGCCTAGGCGATAAAAAATCCGGCGATAGCGGCATTTTGGGAGGTTATCGCTGGTAATGCAGCGATAAAACTACAGGGAAAGGGATATCCTTGTTGATAGCCCATGGTGGATTTAGCCATGTAATCCACCTCCCATTGTATAACATGGCTAAATCTGAAAATTAGCAGACGTAAAAAAGCAGCGTTAACCGTGGTTAGCGCTGCTTTTTTTGTCTCTAACAGGGTTAGCGTGAAGCTTGATAATAGGAGAAATGGCGCTTAGCGACATTTCTCCTATTATTTTGCTCTGGAACGCCCACTTAGCATCTCATTAGAGATGCAAAGGGAAGTGTAGTAAAAAAGGGTGCTAACATGCGATTTTGCATGTTAGCACCCTGTTGTTGATAGGGCAATATTTTTATCTACGCTTCTTTGGCTTTTAAAGCCAAAAAAGCGGAGATAAAGCCCTTGTTAATATGCCCCCAGATTTGACAGGGCGCACGGGCGGGGCCGCACCCTTTCTCACCTTCCTTCACTAGCTATGCTCGACCCACTCATTAAAGGGAACTCGCTCTCCCTCCTGGTGCACGAAAACAACCTTTAGGAATGCGTCTACAATTGACTACATCTTAGTCATCGAAAGGATCGTAGCCTGGTTGGCAGATTTTGGAATTGATGACCGGGACGAAAGTGATTGGAAGACTTTCAGGCTCTCATTGCAGATCTTCAAGTGAAACTGGGGAGTGCGCAGCACAAGCTCTCGAGAAATAGACCCGTAATTACATCACATGCTGCCCGCCGTCCTAAGGACTTAATCAACCGCAAACGCGCTCTTCTCACGGACCTGGATGCCAAGAAAAGAGAAATTAATTGCCGGACGTTCTATTGCAGCTCTGAGGTCAGCCTACAATAAGAAAGTATGAGAGAGCAAACGGGTGCACATCGAAAAGGAATGGGCGAAAGTGTTTTCTCTGCTGAAGGAGAAGAACCTCTCTAGGTTGTGGAGGCCCATTAACCAGCTTGATAACCTAGGAGAACGGGGTAGCCGAACACACCTGGAGAAGGTATGTCAAACAGCTGTATTCGACACACTACCTGGACAAGGGTACCACTCAATGAGCCACTTGAAAGAAGGCAATGCCATCCCGAAAGCACACCAATCACTGACGGTAAAGGTATAGAGATAATCAATAAAATGAGAAACAATGGAGCCCGTGGGCCACATGGGATCCCTGCTCCAGTATCAAAAACAGCGCAGGTTTTCCAGGCGTCAATCTTAACCCCCCTTTTTAATCAAGCTTTTATCACTGCCACAACGCCACACTCTTGGAGGGGCTCCACGCTCCTTCCCATTCACTGAAAAGGTTACAGTTCCAATCCAGCAAACTACAGGCTTGTTGCCCTTCTTGATTGAGAAGCAAAGGCTTACGCCCGAATCCTCTTGAAGGAGCTGGAGTCACGGGTAAAAGAAGAAGGAATCCTCCGGTGTTTCTAGTCAGGATTTAGGCCATACTCCTCAACCATGGATAATATCCTAGCGCTGGCATACTTATCGACAGAAGCGGTCGAGAAGAAGCACCCGCCACTGTTCTGCCGCTTTATAGACTACAGCACCGCTTTTGATAGGGTGGACTAAGGCAATTGGCCACATGGGGGATTCCACCCAAGATCCTGAAGGCATTAATGTCATTATATCAGGGCACATGGGTCCAGGTCAAAACAAGCCCAAATACAGTAACTTCAAGAGTGGCCACAAACAATGGGCTCAAACAGGGCTATGTTTTAGCTCCCCTCCATTTTAACATCTGTCCTGCAGATTTGGTGGACTCCCTGGAAGGTGCCAGCCTAGTAGCTCCAAGGCTGGGCAGGGTGAGACTCCCCATCTTGCAATACGCGGACGATGGGTGGGCCTCCAGCAAGCCCTTAACGCACTTAAACATTATAACCAGGAGAACCACCTACTGGTCAAACAGAGTAAAAGCAAGGTATTAGTGTTTGGAAAATACCCACATAATAGGCAAGTTCACTGGCACTTGGCAGATCTGCAAATTGGGACAGAAACAGCTTATAACTACCTGCAGGTCTGGTTTTCGGAAGGGCAAATTCAGTTACCCACCTAAAGCACCTTAGCATAAAGGCCAACCGTGCCAACCACACATTGAAGCAACTGAGCCACCCCCTGTTAAGTTCGACCACTGAGCCAATGTTCACAGTTTTAAAAGCAATACTGATACCGTCCATCAGCTACGGTCATCTGGCTTTTCCTGGACCATAATTGCTGCACAGGCCAAGCATACAAGTCAGTGCTGCTAGCTCTGTGGCATGCCAGAACAGCAAGGTTGAGGTTGGAGCTTGGCCTTGGGAGGCCGGACTTGGAAAGCCAGGGAGATCTAAGTAAGTTCTTCATCAGGATCTCAAGAGCCCCAAAAGGACTCACTCAAATAGCAATTGATGAACATTTTTGAGCGGGAGGGCTCCCCCTGGCACTCCGTGGTCAGTCAGGCAATCAGCAGCTTGAAGTTTGAAGCAGAGAGCCTGCATTTGTCCAACATTCCTCTATCTGCATGGAAAAAAGCAGTGAATAAGCAGGTATTGGTAACCTTGTTTGAAAAAGACTCTGCAACCTTTCGTCCCAGTTCCAATACAGCGCCACTGGATATGACATACATCTTGGGGAAAGCTCAACCTTATCTTTGGGACGCATTGACAGCCCAGGCCTGCAGGAAAATACTGTACATGAGACTCTGCATTACGAATCACAGATTTGAATCCAGCCTGGGCACGGAAGGGGGTAGCAATCTTGTGCAGGCTATGTTTATACCTAGACTATCCTGTTTTAGGTTTAAACCTATAATAACTGATAAAACCCCACCAAAAGGAAAATAGCCCTCACCAGATAAATAGGCCGGTGCTGCCAGTGTGTGTCATAGGATAAACAGATCTATGCTGCCAGTGTGCAGTGTGTGTCACAGAATGAATAGGCTTGTGCTACCAGTGTGTATCAGAGGATACATAGGCGTGTGCTGCCAGTGTGTGTCATAAGATAAATAGGCTTGTGCTGCTAATGTGTGTCATAAAATAAATAGGCCTGTGCTGCCAGTGTGTGCCACAGGATAAATAGGCTGAGCTGCCATTGTGTGGCACAGGGTAAATAGACCTGTGCTGTCAGTGTGTGTCACAGGAAAAATCGATCTGTGCTGCCAGTGTGCAGTGTGTGTCACAGGATGAATAGGCCTGTGCTGCCAGTGTGTGGCATAAGATAAATAGGCCTGTGCTACCAGTGTGGGTCACACGATAAACAGATCTGTGCTGCCAGTGTGCAGTGTGTGTCACAGAATTAATAGGCTCGTGCTGCCAGTGTGTATCACAGGATAAATAGGTGTGTGCTGCCAGTGTGTGTCATAAGATAAATAAGCTTGTGCTGCTAGTGTGTGTCATAAGATAAATAGGCCTGTGCTGCCATTGTGTGCCACAGGATAAATAGGCTGAGCTGCCATTGTGTGGCACAGGGTAAATAGACCTGTGCTGCCAGTGTGTGTCACAGGATAAATAGACCTGTGCTGCCAGTGTGTGTCACAGGAAAAATCGATCTGTGCTGCCAGTGTGCAGTGTGTGTCACAGGATGAATAGGCCTGTGCTGCAAGTGTGTGTCATAAGATAAATAGGCATGTGCTGCCAGTGTGTGTGTAGGAGAGTAGGGTCTGCTATCCTATGGTCACCCCAAATTTTTGCTTTTTGCTTCACTGGTTTTTGACATATTGAGGCTGTGGGCCTGCTAATCAGACCCCCAGCCTGCTGTTCTCTCTACTAAATTTACACTATGCACCCTAGGTGCATAACCAATTGAAAGTGGATCACCCTGTGAGCCCCTGTACCAGTGTACACTAGGTACCCAGGGCATTGGTGTATCTAAGGCCTGCCAGGGGCTGAAGCATGTATTATGCCACCCCAGGCTTGGCCTAACAAATTTGACACAACTGGCTGATCACTCAGCTGGGGTAAGTTGGTGTAACCACCTCTTACTTAGGTGTAGTATACCTATACCTAACCTTAAATGGGACACCTGGTAACCTATAAGTCACTCCTATGGCAGGCCTTAACAATCCTGAAGGCAGAGTGCTTGGTTCCATGTGAGATGATGCTCTGGCATGAGCTGAGCCTGTCTGCAGCAGTCGGAACAACTTCCTTCTACTGTTTCCAGATATCGTCATACCATATACTCTTAAGTGCATTATGAACCTCGCGGTTAAATGCTATCTTTGGTTTGGCTTTATCAAAACATGTCGAGTAAGGTGTCATACGAATTGGAATACTAACCCCTCGCCAATTCTGGCGACGGGGTTAGCATTCCACCCTTCTAGAGGGACACGACATGTACAGTACCTGAAACCCGGGTAAAATCAGACATAGCCTCAGCTCCACAAAATGGATGCTGCCACCACAGACACAAGTCTGCCCTCCTGCTGCTGGGAGTCCTTCCAGCTTGGGAGGTGTGGACAAAGGTTTTCCTGCCAGTTGAGGTGCGTGCACCACCCCAGACAGGATTTTGTGTATTGGTCAGGTAGGGATTGAAAGAAACCAGACATGCCTGAGGCTCACAAGGAGCCTCGGTGCATATGCCAGTGCAATCCGGTCCTGGGGCACACCAGTCCCAGGCCTGGGGCGAGCTGGACAAAGGATTGGGGGTGTAACAACCCCCCTTCCTGGTCCCACCCTTAGGGAGGGACCTAGCAGGTAGTTCGGCCCCTAGAATCCGCTTAAAGGTAGGAGCTGTGTCCTAAGACTTCAGACATCCTGGAATCAACTTAACTACAAGAAGAAGACGGGAACTTCGACGCTCTGCCGCACAGAGGACTGAAGCCAATCTCCCCTGTGGTCAGGGAGTGACCACCTTGCTAACGCAAGCACCATCCAGCGAATCAACATCTGCTTTACCGCCGCCTCCCGCCGGAGCCCGAGCCCAGAGACTGACAAGACCTAGACCTCCAGACCTCTCACCGCCCGATCCACAGTCCCTGAAAAGCAGGAACCCGTGGAGGCACCGAGACACGTGGAGCCAGCCATCTTGAAAAGACCACGACAAGCTGCAAGCGCAACAACCGAGGCTCCCTCCAAGTTGTGCTTTGGGATCTGAGAAGCCCAACACCCGAGCAGCATCTGCACCAAAGGTGAGCCCTCCAGCATCTCCACGATCTGCGTGGGGCCCTTCTGCATTTTGCCACTCGACGCGCCTAACCGGTTGCTGGCACGCTGGCTAGTGGCCATCTTGGCGACGAACTTCAAGAACTACACCGCTGGTCTGGTTGCTCCAGACTGGCCCTTGCTCCCCTCCAAAGGAGCAATCCCTCTGACCTTGCTGGTCAGAACCATCAGCTTATTTGGTTTTCTACAACAATTGCTTTTGCCAAGGCTTGTTTGCTTTGATCAAGTCGCCGACACCGCCGACAGCGAGAACCTGCGTGGGACAGCTCGTGAACCGACTCCTGGACGTCGTCAACCTTCAGGGACCACGTGGCTGCAGAGACAAGCTACACCTTCCTTCCTGTTTGCCCCCGACATCGCCTGGTACCCACCTGGTGCCACGCTGGTCACTGGCTAGTGACTGTGAACACTGTCCCCTCTGCTTACAGGTCTTCTACAACCCCGATCCACTCTTGGATCCACCGCATCCCTTCCGGACCGAACGCCTGCAGCATCTTTGTCTTCAGGCTCCATTGAACAGATAGAAAAAACCCGACGCACTTCGAGACCTATGCACCCGCTTCCTGTGGGTGAGGTAAAGCTGGCACTCCGGTGCCCAAGTGTAGAGTATCATCTCTAGTGTCTGTGTTTCCAATCTTGAGATCGTAGTCCATCCGGAAGATCCTTTTTGCAGTAACTTTGTAACTTTTACGCACCCATTGAGAACCTATGGGAGCTCGCGTGTGACTATTTGCTCTGCACACGCAACCCGTGGACCTCCTGGTCACTAACTGAAGTTAGCTCCTTGTAGGCCCAGCGATTCTAGAGGCCCTAGGCCTTTTCCCTTTTCTGTTCGTGGTACTTATACCACTATTTTAGTATATGGTTTGAGCGGCCACCAGGGCCTATCCATATAAAGTGCAACTTCTGTGTATTCTAACGTATTCTTGTTTAACGATTTGTGCTCCTGTGCTCAGAAAGAGTCTAGGGGTTACTTTGAGAAATAAATACATATATATTTTTAATATATATCTGTGTGGTGTCCTTTCATTGGTATAAAAGGGGGTTACATTTGGTAAAACAGCCTGCTTAACACGCTTTAACGAGTTTAGCCTCAAAGACTGCTTAGCCTACGCTACCACTAGGGCAGCTAGTCCGAAAAGGTTGACTTACAACCACACCATAAGGGTTGCTTGGCATGGTACAAGGTGGTCACTTTAACTAGTGAACATCATATACCAGGCCAACTTCTCACATTGGTGAGCAGCGGTTGGATTTGAGCTTGCTGTGTTTTACCATTGTAATCTCTTGGTTACCAATTGAAAGATCACATAGGTACCTGTAGGTACATATAAAACAAGATTAGATATACTTAAGTTCTACTGAACTTAGTTGTTGTAGAGCAAAGGGAGTAGCACACCCTGACTACAACTACTAGATAGGTTTAGTAGGAAAACCCAAGTGTAGGTAGATTGCAACACATCCACCCACACTTAAGAGCAATGGCTGGGGCAGAGGGGTCCAAAGTACCCATCTCTGTTGAGAGTTACCCCCAGAGGGCACCATCCATCTTTGCTACCCTAAACCAAAATGAGCTCAGGCAGTTGGCAAATATCAGGGGCCTTAAACAGCCCAAGAATCCTACTTCTGCTGAACTCAGAGAGCTTTTACAGGCTGATGAAGATCAGAAAGCTCTCAGGAAAGCCTCCCAGTTAGGCCCCTTAGGGACAGGAACAGGAGGCCCCCCTTCTGAAGATGCTACCGAGGTACCCCTTTCCAACAGTCACCCCTTAGGTGAGGTTCATACTACAGAGGATGAAAGTGAGAAGGGTACTGATACAGAAGGTAGTGGGGATGAAGGGAGAACTAGCCCAGTGCCAAGTGTTATACGTGGCCCAGCTAACCTAAGGCTATTGGGGACTGACAATGGGATCATCCCATTGGATCTCCCCAGTGGACTTAACCAGGGGCTTGGGAGGCAAAGGAATCACTCAGGTGAGTCTAATGCTTCTCATACCTCTAGAGGCTCTCAAGGTCACTCCAGGAGAAGGATGACCACCCCTCAGAGGAGGGAGCATGAGGCCAGAATGCAAGAAGCCCAGCTGAGGATCAGGAAGCAGGAGCTAGAAGTAGCTCTGATGGAAGAGAAACTGAGCAAGGCCAGGCAGCATAAAGAGAGTGGGTCTATACCCACTGGTGGCAGCATTGTCCCTAAGGACAAAGATAGGGTCTTTGATAATAGGAACCTGTCCAAGGTTGTGCCCCCCTACAAAAGTGGGGATGACATCCACAAATGGATGACTGCTCTTGAGAGAGCCTGCAAAGTGCAGCAGGTTCCTGAAGACCAGTGGGCAGCAATCTTATGGCTCTCCTTTGAAGGGAGAGGCAGAAATAGACTCCTCACTGTTAGAGAAGAGGATGTCAGAAATTACAGAGCCCTGAAGAGTGTCCTAGTTGATGGGTTAGGCTTAACCACTGAACAGTACAGGTTAATGTTCAGAGACACCCAGAAGACACAGACTCAGGACTGGTCTGAATACATTGAATGTGCCACTAAGGCTTTGGAGGGTTGGTTGCTGGGAAGTAAGGTATCTGATTATACAGGATTGTACAATTTGATGATGAGAGAACAGATTTTAAATAACTGTCAAAACCAGCAACTGCATCAACACTTGGTTGACTCTGATCTGACCTCTCCCCAAGAATTGGGAAAGAAGGCAGACAAATGGGTCAGAACCAGGGTTAAGCAAAAGAACCAGAACCAGGGCCAAGGGGGTGATCAGAAGAAAACAGACCAAAAGGGTGGAGATCAGAAATCTAAAGACCAGAAGTCTTCAACAGGGCCCCAAACTAGTACTAAAGAGGGTGGGTCCCAGCCTAAAGGGAAGAAGAAAGAAGGTCAAAAGAAACCCTGGTGCAACTCTTGCAAAAATACAACTCACTGGACTAGTGATTGTAAAAAGGGTGGAGCCCCCAACACTGTTGCCCCTAAGGCACCTGCTCCCAGTACTACTGTTAGCAGTGTTGGTCCCCAAACAAAGGGTGTAGTGGGAATCACTATGGGAACTGAAGGAGATTCTGACTTAGACAGAACCCTGACACAGGCAGTCCTGATCTGTGATGGGGACATTGATTTGTCCCTGACTGTGAGCCCCAGTAACCTGGGCAAGTACAGACAGACTCCTTTAATTAATGAAAAAGTGGCTCAAGCCTACAGGCACACATGTGCCAGTGTCACCATGGTGACACCAGGCTTTGTGGACCCTGGACAGTACATACCAGGTGAGAATTACCTGGTGACCAATGCCAGCAATGCCACTACTTCACATAGTGTGGCAGTTGTTAACTTCTCATGGGGAGGGGTAACTGGCCTCAAAAGGGTTGTGGTTAGTGCAGACCTCCCAGTAGAATGTTTGTTGGGCAATGACCTAGAGAGTTCTCTATGGTCAGAAGTGGAGTACAGGACACATGCAGAGATGTTAGGTATATCACCACATGTCCTTGCTGTGACCAGGTCACAGGCCAAAAAGTGCCTTACTGAACCACAGGTCTTGGATCCTGGAACAATGGACCAAGCACCTACCAAGAAGAAGAACAGGAGGGTCAAGGCTGTGCCTTCCCCCCTGCCTCAGAGTGATGATCAACCTTCCCAGGAAGCTGATCTAGAGAACCCTAAAGGAACTGTCCCTGAAGAGCTTGAACCTGATCAGGTTGAGTTTCTGGGGACAGGGGGACCTTCCAGGGCTGACTTGAGGCAGGCTCAGTTATCCTGTCCCTCTCTGAACCCCTCAGACAGCTGGCTGCTGCTGAGGCTGCTGGGAATGCTCAAGGTACCCATAAAGTGTATTGGGATGATGGGCTCCTTTATTCAGAGGCTAGAGACCCCAAGCCTGGTGCAACCAGGAGGTTGGTTATACCTCTGCAATGTAGGGGCTTCCTTCTTACCTTGGCACATGATATTCCTTTAGCAGGACACTTAGGCCAGAACAAGACTTGGGACAGGCTTGTCCCTCACTTTCACTGGCCTCACATGAATGAAGATACAAAGGAGTTTTGTCGCTCCTGTGTGACCTGCCAAGCCAGTGGCAAATCAGGTGGCACAACAAAGGCCCCCCTAATACCACTACCTGTGGTGGAGGTCCCCTTTGAAAGAGTGGGAATAGATATAGTGGGTCCCATGGATCCTCCCACTGCATCTGGGCACAGATTTATACTGGTGGTAGTGGATCATGCCACCAGGTATCCAGAGGCAATTCCCCTTAGGACCACTACAGCACCTGTTGTGGCCAGGGCCCTGCTGGGAGTATTCTCCAGAGTGGGGTTTCCTAAGGAGGTGGTTTCTGACAGAGGTACCAACTTCATGTCAGGATACTTGACAGCTATGTGGAAGGAATGTGGTGTCAACTACAAGTTCACCACTCCATATCACCCACAATGCAATGGGCTTGTTGAGAGATTCAACAAGACCCTAAAGGGTATGATCAAAGGATTACCTGAAAAGCTCAGGCGAAGATGGGACATCCTTCTACCCTGCCTTCTGTTTGCTTACAGAGAGGTCCCACAAAAAGGAGTTGGCTACAGCCCCTTTGAATTGTTGTTTGGGCACCCTGTGAGAGGCCCACTGTGTTTAGTGAAGGAAGGATGGGAGTTACCTCTCAAAAAGCCTAAACAAGACATAGTGGACTATGTACTTGGTCTCCGCTCCAGGATGGCTGAGTATATGGAGAAGGCATCCAAAAACCTTGAGGCAAGCCAGGCCTTACAGAAAGCTTGGCATGACCAAAAGGCTGTCTTGGTTGAGTTTCAGCCAGGACAGAAGGTATGGGTGTTGGAGCCAGTGGCCCCAGCAGCACTCCAAGACAAATGGTCTGGACCCCACACAATCCTGGAAAAGAATGGAGAGGTCACCTACTTGGTAGACCTAGGATCTCCCAGGAGTCCCCACAGGGTACTCCCTGTTAACAGGTTAAAAGCATATGTTGACAGGGCAGGCATGGGCTTGCTCATGGCTACAGATGAGGGACAGGAGGAAGAGAGTGACCCTCTCCCAGACCTGTTGTCTCAGAACCCTGAAGATGGCTCAGTTGAAGGAGTGACCCTTGGAGGCAACCTCACTGCCCATCAGCAGACTGAATGTAGACAATTTCTACAATCATTTCAACACATGTTTTCCCTAATACCTAGCCAAACTGACTGGTGTACCCATGTGGTGGACACTGGTGACAGTCTGCCTGTAAAGAACAAGCTTTACAGACAACCTGACCACGTCAGGGACTGTATAAAGGCTGAGGTACACAAAATGCTGGAATTAGGTGTCATTGAACCCTCAGAGAGCCCCTGGGCTAGCCCAGTGGTTCTGGTCCCCAAACCTCACACCAAAGATGGCAAGAGAGAGATGAGGTTCTGTGTGGACTACAGGGGTCTCAATGCTGTCACCAGGACAGATGCACACCCTATTCCAAGGGCAGATGAGCTCATAGACAAACTAGCTTCTGCTAAGTTTTTGAGCACATTTGACTTGACAGCTGGCTATTGGCAAATCAGATTAGCTGAGGAGTCTAAGGCCAAAACAGCATTCTCAACCCCAGGTAGGCATTATCAATTTGTGGTGATGCCCTTTGGTCTGAAGAATGCACCTGCCACCTTCCAAAGGCTGGTGAACCAAGTCCTTACTGGGTTGGATGACTTTTGTGCAGCATATCTTGATGACATTGCTGTCTTTAGCTCCACCTGGGAGGATCACCTGATCCACCTGAAGAAGGCTCTTGAGGCTCTGCAAAGGGCAGGCCTCACTATCAAGGCTACTAAGTGCCAGATAGGGCAGAGTAAGGTTGTGTATTTGGGCCACCTTGTAGGTGGAGGCCAAGTTCAACCACTGGAGAGTAAGATACAATCCATCAAGGACTGGTCCCCTCCAACCACCCAGACTCAAGTTCGAGCTTTCTTGGGCTTGACTGGGTACTACAGGAAGTTTGTTAAGAACTATGGGTCCATTGTGACTCCTCTTAATGATCTGACATCCAAAAAGATGCCCAAAAAGGTTCAGTGGACAGTAAGCTGTCAAAAGGCATTTGATGACCTGAAGGAGGCCATGTGCTCTGCACCTATCCTGAAAAGTCCTGACTGCTCCAAAGAGTTTATTGTCCAAACAGATGCTTCTGAGTTGGGTGTGGGAGCTGTGCTGTCACAACTTAATGTAGATGGTCAAGACCAACCCATTGCTTTTATTAGCAGAAGGTTGACCCCCAGAGAGAAGAATTGGTCAGCTATTGAGAGGGAGGCCTTTGCTGTGGTGTGGGCCCTGAAGAAGCTGAGGCCATACTTGTTTGGCACTCACTTCAAGATTCAGACCGACCATAAGCCCCTCTTGTGGCTAAATCAGATGAAGGGTGAAAACCCCAAACTGCTTAGGTGGTCCATTTCCCTACAGGGTATGGACTTTACAGTGGAGCACCGGCCAGGTACTGACCATGGGAATGCAGATGGTCTCTCCAGGTACTTCCACTTAGGACATGAAGACGAGACTGGTCAAGGCTAGTTTAATGTCCCTGCGTTTGGGGGGGGGGGTTGTGTAGGAGAGTAGGGTCTGCTATCCTATGGTCACCCCAAATTTTTGCTTTTTGCTTCACTGGTTTTTGACATATTGAGGCTGTGGGCCTGCTAATCAGACCCCCAGCCTGCTGTTCTCTCTACTAAATTTACACTATGCACCCTAGGTGCATAACCAATTGAAAGTGGATCACCCTGTGAGCCCCTGTACCAGTGTACACTAGGTACCCAGGGCATTGGTGTATCTAAGGCCTGCCAGGGGCTGAAGCATGTATTATGCCACCCCAGGCTTGGCCTAACAAATTTGACACAACTGGCTGATCACTCAGCTGGGGTAAGTTGGTGTAACCACCTCTTACTTAGGTGTAGTATACCTATACCTAACCTTAAATGGGACACCTGGTAACCTATAAGTCACTCCTATGGCAGGCCTTAACAATCCTGAAGGCAGAGTGCTTGGTTCCATGTGAGATGGTGCTCTGGCATGAGCTGAGCCTGTCTGCAGCGGTCGGAACAACTTCCTTCTACTGTTTCCAGATATCGTCATACCATATACTCTTAAGTGCATTATGAACCTCGCGGTTAAATGCTATCTTTGGTTTGGCTTTATCAAAACATGTCGAGTAAGGTGTCATACGAATTGGAATACTAACCCCTCGCCAATTCTGGCGACGGGGTTAGCATTCCACCCTTCTAGAGGGACACGACATGGACAGTACCTGAAACCCGGGTAAAATCAGACATAGCCTCAGCTCCACAAAATGGATGCTGCCACCACAGACACAAGTCTGCCCTCCTGCTGCTGGGAGTCCTTCCAGCTTGGGAGGTGTGGACAAAGGGTTTCCTGCCAGGGGAGGTGCGTGCACCACCCCAGACAGGATTTTGTGTATTGGTCAGGTAGGGATTGAAAGAAACCAGACATGCCTGAGGCTCACAAGGAGCCTCGGTGCATATGCCAGTTCAATCCGGTCCTGGAGCACACCAGTCCCGGGCCTGGGGCGAGCTGGACAAAGGATTGGGGGTGTAACCACCCCCCTTCCTGGTCCCACCCTTAGGGAGGGACCTAGCAGGTAGTCCGGCCCCTAGAATCCGCTTAAAGGTAGGAGCTGTGTCCTAAGACTTCAGACATCCTGGAATCAACTTAACTACAAGAAGAAGACGGGAACTTCGACGCTCTGCCGCACAGAGGACTGAAGCCAATCTCCCCTGTGGTCAGGGAGTGACCACCTTGCTAACGCAAGCACCATCCAGCGAATCAATGTCTGCTTTGCCGCCGCCTCCCGCCGGAGCCCGAGCCCAGAGACTGACAAGACCTGGACCTCCAGACCTCTCACCGCCCGATCCACAGTCCCTGAAAAGCAGGAACCCGTGGAGGCACCGAGACACGTGGAGCCAGCCATCTTGAAAAGACCACGACAAGCTGCAAGCGCAACAACCGAGGCTCCCTGCAAGTTGTGCTTTGGGATCTGAGAAGCCCAACACCCGAGCAGCATCTGCACCAAAGGTAAGCCCTCCAGCATCTCCACGATCTGCATGGGGCCCTTCTGCATTTTGCCACTTGACACGCCTAACCGGTTGCTGGCCCGCTGGCTAGTGGCCATCTTGGCGACGAACTTCAAGAACTACACCACTGGTCTGGTTGCTCCAGACTGGCCCTTGCTCCCCTCCAAAGGAGCAATCCCTCTGACCTTGCTGGTCAGAACCATCAGCTTATTTGGTTTTCCACAACAATTGCTTTTGCCAAGGCTTGTTTGCTTTGATCAAGTCGCCGACACCGCCGACAGCGAGAGCCTGCGTGGGACAGCTCGTGAACCGACTCCTGGACGTCGTCAACCTTCAGGGACCACGTGGCTGCAGAGACAAGCTACACCTTCCTTCCTGTTTGCACCCGACATCGCCTGGTACCCACCTGGTGCCACGCTGGTCACTGGCTAGTGACTGTGAACACTGTCCCCTCTGCTTACAGGTCTTCTACAACTCCGATCCACTCTTGGATCCACCGCATCCCTTCCGGACCGAACGCCTGCAGCATCTTTGTCTTCAGGCTCCATTGAACAGATAGAAGAAACCCGACGCACTTCGAGACCTATGCACCCGCTTCCTGTGGGTGAGGTAAAGCTGGCACTCCAGTGCCCAAGTGTAGAGTATCATCTCTAGTGTCTGTGTTTCCAATCTTGAGATCGTAGTCCATCCGGAAGATCCTTTTTGCAGTAACTTTGTAACTTTTACGCACCCATTGAGAACCTATGGGAGCTCGCGTGTGACTATTTGCTCTGCACACGCAACCCGTGGACCTCCTGGTCACTAACTGAAGTTAGCTCCTTGTAGGCCCAGCGATTGTAGAGGCCCTAGGCCTTTTCCCTTTTCTGTTCGTGGTACTTATACCACTATTTTAGTATATGGTTTGAGCGGCCACCAGGGCCTATCCATATAAAGTGCAACTTCTGTGTATTCTAACGTATTCTTGTTTAACGATTTGTGCTCCTGTGCTCAGAAAGAGTCTAGGGGTTACTTTGAGAAATAAATACATATATATTTTGAATATATATCTGTGTGGTGTCCTTTCATTGGTATAAAAGGGGGTTACATTTGGTAAAACAGCCTGCTTAACACGCTTTAACGAGTTTAGCCTCAAAGACTGCTTAGCCTACGCTACCACTAGGGCAGCTAGTCCGAAAAGGTTGACTTACAACCACACCATAAGGGTTGCTTGTCATGGTACAAGGTGGTCACTTTAACTAGTGAACATCATATACCAGGCCAACTTCTCACAGTGTGGCATAAGATAAATAGGTCTGTGCTGCCAGTGTGTGTCACAAGATAACGAGGCCTGGGCTACCAGTGTGTGTCACAGGATAAATAGGCCTGTGCTGCCAATGTGTGTCACAAGATAAATAGGCCTGCGCTGCCAGTGTGCAGTGTGTGTCACAGTATAAACAGGCCTGTGCTGCCAGTGTGTGTCAAGGTATAAATAGACCTGTGCTGCCTGTGTGCAGTGTGTGTCACAGGATAAATAGACCTGTGCTGCCAGTGTGCAGTGTGTGTCACAGGATAAGGCCTGTGCTGCCAGTGTGTGTCAAGGTATAAATAGACCTGTACTGCCAGTGTGCAGTGTGTGTCACAGGATAAATAGACCGGTACTGCCAGTTTGTATCATAGGATAAATCGGCCTGTGTTGCCAGTGTGTGTCACAGGGTAAATAGACCTGTGCTGCCAGTGTGTGTCATAAGATAAATAGGCCTGTGCTGCCAGTGTGTGTCACAGGATAAATGGGCCTGTGCTGCCAGTGTGTGTCACAAGATAAATAGGTCTGTTCTGCCAGTGTGTGTTACAGGATAAATAGGGCTGTGCTGCCAGTGTGTGTCACAGGATAAATAGGCCTGTGCTGCCAGTGTGTGTCATAAGATAAATAGGCCTGTGCTGCCAGTGTGTGTCACGGGATAAATAGGCCTGTACTGCCTGTGTTTGTCATAAGATAAATAGGCCTTTGCTGCCAGTGTGTGTCACAGGATAAATGGGCCTGTGCTGCCAGTGTGTGTCACAAGATGAATAGGCCTGTGCTGCCAGTGTGTGTCACAGGATAAATGGGCCTGTGCTGCCATTGTGTGTCGCAAGATAAATAGGCCTGTGCTGCCTGTGTGTGTCACAGGATAAATGGGCCTGTGCTGCCAGTGTGTGTCACAAGATAAATAGGCCTGTGCTGCCAGTGTGTGTCACAGGATAAATGGGCCTGTGCTGCCAGTGTGTGTCACAAGATAAATAGGTCTGTTCTGCCAGTGTGTGTCACATGATAAATAGGGTTGTGCTTTCAGTGTGTGTCACAGGATAAATAGGGTTGTGCTGCCAGTGTGTGTCATAAGATAAATAGACCTGTGCTGCCAGTGGGTCTCCTAGGCATTGTTAGTGGGAAGGGCCCGGTTGTTTCACAAGCACTGTGAGCCAGCAGTTCCATGTTTTTGGAGCAGTGCAGCAGCTGCCTATGTGGCCCAGAGGTGAGTTACTTGTGCCTCTTTATCTGTTGGCAGTGTAAGAAGTCTATCTGCGTGTTGTGTTTGTATAATGCAATGTCTGTGTGTCGAAGAAACAGTAGTGTGCTTGTGTGCTTAGTAGGCACTAGGAGTAAGCAGGTGTGATCTAAATGTAGTGGTTATGTTTTGATTGCAGTAGGCTGGCAGCATCTCTGTATTGCAGGCACAGTGAGCTAGTGTGCACCAGAAACAGAGGACCCACAGTGCCTGTTCATGTGGCTGGCGCATTAGGTCGGCAATGTGCCTGTGACGCAGGATGAATGGCTTCCTGTCAGTAGTGCCCTTTCTGCAAGGTAAACCCAGATTTTAGCCTTCACTGCCCTAATTTTGCTGAACTGTTTTTTTCTGGCATTAGGTCTCTGCGCAAGTTACACCTGCCAACCAGCAGTAAAGTGCATGTGCTCTTCCCTTTAAACATGGCAAAACTAGCTTATTCAGGATTGGTACCTTTAATGTACTTATAGGCACCTTGTGTATGATACTACCGGTACTCAAGGCTTGTAAATTAAATGCTACTAGTAGACTGCAGTACTCATTGTACCGCCCACCAAAGTAGCTCCCTAAAACATGTCTCAGGCGCTACCATCCGGCAATGTTAAACTGGCAATTCGTATTGGCAAAATAACCCCTTTTGCTAAGTCTAAACCTTCCTTTTTAAGGCTTATACGTCACCCTGAGGAAGGCCATAGAAGCTCATAGGGCAGGATACATTATATTTAAAAGATAGGACATGTATATTTAATATTTTACATGTCTACATGTCCTGGCAGTGAACCCCACCCCCTCCAAAGTAATTTTTTACTGTGGCAAGGCTGGCCTCCCATAGACTAACACTGGTTTACCTTATTACATTTAATAAGTGTTAAATTCAGTTTGGGAACAGCTAGAAACGTCCTTCTTCCACTCATTTGCTTTATAATTTAAAATCGATAAATTGAGGTTTGAATTATTATTTTGGAATTTCCACTTTTAGATAGTTGGCATTTACCTGCTGAAAGTTTCTGGGGTCTTCCTGTGAGTGGTCAGTTACTTTTGGGCTGGTGAATTGGAGCCAGACAGTGGACATAAGAGCCTGGATGTAGCCTGGAGTGGGTCTTACTGATAGAACAGCTGGGGAGGACCTAGACCCTGTCCTGATTACATTTCAGCGGGTAGCCGGGGGCTGTCCACAGCCCCCCCCCTCCTGACTTCAGAAGAAGCCTAACTTGTCACAGGCAGATACAGCTCACACCTGGGCCTGCCTGCTTTTTGTTTCACTAGCCACATTGGAGCTAAACCCAGGGCAAAGGGAAGGACTCACTAGAACCAGTTTAGGGGTTAGACAAAGTGTTTGTCCCACACCCAGCTGGCACTGCATATGAAGTGGCAACCCAATAGCCTGAAATCAGAACACTCCTGGACCTGAGAAGATTCCGATGAAGGACTGCTGTCTGAAGAAGGAAGATGGGCCTGCGTGCCTTGACCGCAGAAGTGACCACAATGTCAGTTGGCTGACCTCCTGTTTGAGCTACAGGGACACAACAGGCTTCCAGTGGCGTTTCCTGCTTTCCAGTTGACCAGACCCAACTGGACATGACCTGGTCTACTCTGATGGCCTCTGGGGAGCGATTTCTGACCTCCAAGTGCTGTCCTCAGGGTCCGGACCCTTGGCTGGAATCAGAGTGAACTTTTCCCCACCTAACTGAGGGTTTCACTGGATTTGACGCAGAGCGGTGCAGAGTGATGCAGGGCCCTGCATTGCAGTAATGGGCAGCACCTGATTGGAGGCTTCACCAAATCTGACGCAGAGTGATGCAGAACCTTGCATCGCAGTACTGCGCAGCTCCTGATTGATGGATTCACCAAATCTGATGCAGACTTTGCAGAGCCTCGCATCACAACACGTGCAGCTCCTGATCGGCAGCTTCAACAAATCCAATGCAGAGCATCGCAGGGCCCAGCATCACAGCACCACGCAGAATCTGATCAGCGGTTGCATCGCACCGGACTCAGAGGGGTGCACTGCCTAGCATTCCAGCACCCCGCAACAAGGGCAGACGGTGCAACTCCTTGCAGGATGCCTCTGGTCCAGTGCTCGACTGCACTCTATCACGGTTGCTTGAAATTATGAATTTGTCACAGCTCGGTATGACTGTACACCGACAGTTGGCGCTTTGCACCTGTTGGTGCCAGCTCATAGCTCTAGTTCTAATGATTGAAGCTTTGTTGTTTTAGTGCCATTTTATTTATTAAAATACTTTCTATTTTTTTAATTGCTTTAGGATTCTTCTTGTGTTGTTTTTTCGTCTAGTGATATTTGAGCACAGCATAAATACTTTGCACATTGCCTCTCAGTGGTTTGTGCCAGCCACCAGAGGGTTAAGCACAGGTTGATTCAGTGACTTTTGTGGTTAGCGCTGACAAGGATTGTGTTCATTTTTTGATGTGGGTTCTCACCCCTCTCAACAAATAATGCCATTTATAACAAACATCTTCATTTTTTCTGGAAAGAATTAAAATGCTGTAGTCCATAGTGCTAATATATGTCTCCTTTGTGAGTAGTGGGGGTCAAGGTTGCCTCATTTTGGAGGTCCAGAGAGTCAAGGATTCTAACTAAGGTGCTGGGACTGAAGACCATCTCATCGCTGACACAATAGAGGTCTCAAGGGCATCCCCTCAAATGACGTCTGAATACACAGTGAAAGGACCAAGGTTGTCTAAAGGAGGTGTTGGTTATAAAATCTGTCTTATCATTGAGCCTTGGGATTGGAGGATAGAATTAACACTGAGACATAAGGCCCTATCTTCACTTAATCATGGGGTTCAAAACCTGTCTCCCCACTGAGGCACAAGTTACTAATTCTGTCTTTTAACTAAGGTGCGGGTGAGGGTCAAAAAGATGTCACTAAGTCTGGCGTTGCCCGGGTGTCTTCACGCTAAGGGTAGGGCTCCAAAGCCTGCTTTATCTCTGAGGCATCAGGTCCCACCAGCATCTTCTATTTGAAACATGTTTTTGGGGCATTTCATTTAGAAACATAGGTTGTCTGAGGTGTGGGTATTAAAGATGTCAGCTAACTGATGAGTGGGGTACTGTGTCCCCCAGGTTGGCTTCTCAATAGGTTTGAAATCTCCACGCTGACCCCACATGGTCTCAGGAATCTATCTCTTAACCAATGTGAATTTTTTGGGTGTTTCCTTGCCAAAGAATTGTGGAGCAAGGCATCTCCTAAGTGAGATGTGGAGTCACAAGATAGTCTCCTCCTGGGGGCTAAGGGTCTTAAAAAAGTCTTCTCACTGTAGCCTGGAGTTCCAAGTCCATTCCCTCAATGAGGTGCAAGACCTGAAGGTCATCTCCTCACTAAGGCATGAGATTCGTAGTCCGTCTGCTCACTGAAGTGTGAGGTGAGTGAGGTTTTAATTCTCCACGTGTAGGGCCTTCTGGCCAGCTCTTCAGTGCCGTGTTGGGTCCAAAGATAGTTCCGAAACTGAAGTTTGGTCAAAGGGGCGTGTGGATTTAAGCAGTTTTTTCACTGATACACAGGTTCATATATTTAATGAGACATCTTTGCTTCAATGAGGCAGAGAATCCATGATAAACTCCTCACTGAGGTAGGAAGCCCCAGGAGCTTCCTTCACTGAAGTCAGGCGGGCTCTTTTCTCTGAGGCATTGGGTTCTAAAGGAGTGTCCTCTTTGAGGTGTGAGGCTCCTATCACTTTGTCTCAATGAGGTATGGGTCCTATAGTTGTCTGCTCATGGAGGTAAGACTCTCTCCTCACTGAGGAGCAGCTTACTAATGCTATATCCTGACCCTATAGTGAGTGTTAGAGCTTACTCCTCAATAGTTACAAGAGCGTCTCCTTCCTAAGGTAAAGGTCCATGGATCTCATTCCATCAAGGTGTGGGATCTGCTTTTTTTAACAGCATTCTCCGTTCAACCTACTTCCCTGAAGAATATGGTCTGAAGGCGGTAAACTACCCTGTGACCTTATTGGTGTTGGAATCTAAGTCTCTGTCACTGGCAAGTCACACAGAGTCCTGCAGCAGTGGAATGACCTCTAAGCATTTTTACAGGGATTGAAACGTGTAACCTGAACTTGTGCCATGTTGGTAGACGGACACCTCATGCCATCTTACTAGAAACACAATTTGTGACCTGCACCTTACAGCCAGATCTCTGTGACAGGTGCATTCCTCGTCTGAGATGTCTTCTTGAGGAGTAGCGGCCAGCACGGATTGGGAGTGGTGAGGTGGGCGGGGGGAGGAGCAGATAGAGGGGGTGATGTAAAAAAAAAAAAGTAAAAAAATCGTCTCAGTCTCTCCTCTCCGTGGCCGGAACAGGAAGCAGCCAGGCTCCCTCCCCTAAGCCATTCACAACGCTGCAATGCAGTGTTATGATTGTTCTGAGTGCCGTGGATCGGCGCTCAGCCAGCGCGTGTCCTTGTAGGGGCCCAACTTGGGCCAGTGATGCCTCTATCTGCAGCTATGACAGCGGCCAATCATCAACCTCTAAGTCACGCGTGACACCAGAACCTCCGTGCTCGTGCGGACTTGAACCAACTTGCTTTGTAATTGGATAATTGCCTGTGCACTCATCCAATCACAAAGCATCTCAGCTCACAACAAGCAGCAGCCTGCCCGATAGGAAGACAGCCTTTCAGGTCTCTTTACCACAGTGGAGGCAAAGCAGTCTGGGCCCCCCACTTCCGGGCAGCAGGTTAGCCCCACCCTTCAGTGGCCTACCATTCAGTCTCAGGCCTTCATTTAGCATTATGCTACTGCCCTCCCTTCCAGGTCTGTTGCGCTGCACCAGCTGCACCGCTGATAATCACCTACTGAGGGTGTGAATTGGGGAGCGTGGTCACCTTCTTTGTTTACAATATTTAATAAAATCCTGCTTAGTCCCCTTCTTTTCAGCCTATCTTTTGTTAGCTGCCCTGTGATTGGATGAGCTCATTGGGTATTGATTGCCCGAGCCAGATGTGTACGCCTCTGTTCAGGCCCATCCTGCTCGAAGACGTGAGGCCCCAGCCAAATAGTGACACCATGGGAAGCACCTGCAGCATCTCCCCTTATCAGGTATGGTACTCTTTCTAGCTGGGCTTCTACCATGTGTGTCACATACATGCTTGCATAGAAACTCCTCTAGAGACATCACAAATGGACCATTGTGGCCCATTGAAAGGTCGCTCGTTTTGAAAGGGCGCTCGTTTTGAAAGGTCGCTCATTTTCTTACCTGGGCCTGAAACTTTGGAACTCTCTTCCAGCTGAGCTCAGGAACTGTCGCTCTTTGCTCGCCTTCCGCAAGAATCTGCAGACTTTGCTTTTTATTTCACAAGCTTGATTCTCTAGCCTGGGGCTGTCTTGTGGCTCTACCTGCCTCCCTGTCCAGCACCGGGAGACACTTGTTGGGTAGCAGCGCATTTTATAAAACCCCAATACAATAAAATAAAACACAATTGTGGACTATTTACTGCCAAATAAGCACTGAATCCTCTCTGACATCACCAGAAGGGAAGGTTCACCTCTTCAGCATCAGAGGATACCAAAGAAACTGCTACCATTACAACAACAAAAACACCGTTATTATAACAGGTTTATAGGTTTGGTGATATATGTGCTTTCCTTCATTTACTGTTCATTGATGTTTTAGGAGAATCTTATTTATGCCATGGATGTAACAGCAGACGGTGTCCGCTTTCACTTGGATGCAGCGTTTATTGCCCTGCGTGACGCAGTTTAAATATCTGCGCGTCCTCGAGTGCGCCCCTCATTCCCCGTGTCGTCCTGGATCAATACTGAGGGTTGGGACATCTGTTCATATAGTGTGGAAGTGTTCATTATGACCATTCTTGGCAGGAAAGGGTCTGGGCACGGTCATTAACTATACAAAGTGTGAAGTGTGCAAGTAACCCACAAAAGTTTTTTATGTCAGTTAATAAGGTCACCTTGTGCACAGAATGGTTATTATTGTCCACGTTTTCACAAAACCCAGGGGCGGCTCTACCAGTGGCTTGCTGTGTCTGGAGGAGCTCAGCTACGGAAGGCCTTGGTGCAGAACAAGCCTCCCTCATAGTACCCCCAGGGGCACCCCGCTGTCCCCCCTCCCCCAAATTAGGTTACCCAATGACACACACGAAACAGTTGTAGGTGGGTAACAATTGCTGCAGGTTTATTACATAATTCCAAGATATGTAATGGGTGGGTTATCTTACGGGCGATCCAAGGGCAGACAACCAACTGGGTCGCCTGCCCGCCTGATGAGCCGGGCAGCGCGGGAGCGATGCCCGCCGGTGCTGCCCTCCAGGTGATTCTTTCTACGATCACGTGCCGTTGGTAATTCTACTCACGCCCCCCCCTCTCGGGGCGGAGCGTCGCATAGCAAGCCCCCGGTTGTTCAGGCCCACAACCACCCGCAGGACTAGCGGGGCGCCGATACGGCTTCCGGGACCTCCCTTGAGGCTCCTCGTTTTGGCTCAGGCACCCCCTCTGGTGCCGCGCAGAGGTACCCTTTGTACCGGCCTGCTTCTAGATCGCCCTGTAACTCCGCCTGCAACGAAAAAGGAAAACATTACCACGCTCAGCAAAAAACCCCCCCACCCAACGCCTACGCCGGGTAAGCGGTAGGGAGGGAAAAGGCGAGGTGGGCGACAAAGAGGTCGCCAGGAAGGGTGGGGGAAGGCTAAATAGCCTCCCCCTCACACCTGGGCCAGGAAGTGACACGCATTGCGCGTCACTTCCGGCCCTGCCAACGGAGGGGGGCTCCAGTCTGTGTCCCCGCCCCCCCCCCCCCCCCCCCTTAGGGAGGGGGTGGGGAGGGGTGACCGGGGCCCCGGGGCCACTAAGGCGCCGACCGCCGTGTGGCCCCCTGCGGGGGCCGCGGTCAGCGGCACAGTTGGGTAAGCAGGGCCAGAGACCGAAGGCATTTGAAGTGGCACAAGTGCAATACAGAAAATTGTTAAGCAAGATTCCGGCGCTGCAACAGTGACTCACTGCCTGCTGAGGTCAGGGGGGGTGAGCACAGCGGCGGCTGCATAGGACAAATGCCCTCGCAGTGCTTCCAATAAACTTTTTAAAATGAGATGTGGGAAGTGAGTCATGGGATTGGTCATCAATGGTCACGTGACTGATGATCCGATCACGAGTCTTCCCCAAATACAAGGGAGCTCTGCAGTGCCTGGAGACCCGTCTCTGTGATTTTCTAGGTTGACATAAATTTAAAGAGTTTGGTTGATCAACACAGGGTGCGATTCATCTGTGTTCAGGGGAGCTGTCCACAGTGCTGCAAACCGCACACGTTTTCATTTCAACTGTGTTCGTTATGCAGTGCTCTGGTAAAATGTTGAAACGTTTTACATTGTATCAATGTGCTTTCGAAAAGAATTAAATGTGAGGTAACTGGTCAGCATGAGGTGGCAGTGCGTTTTATGCGCCTTTCATGCCCCCACGGTGGCCACGTTATTTGCTGCACCAGGCTTCCGGTTCTGCAGAGCTGTACTCTTTGACAAAGCATCAAGAGCATTGGTCATATTGCCTCCACTGAAATGCAACAAGACTACAACTCCCAGAGGCCTCCAGGTTGTTAAATGAAAACCTAGAACTGGAAGCACTGTGTGTCCCTGTGACAGATTCTAGTCTGCTCATAGCCATAGTATGAGGCCATGCCAGCACAAAGCATTGCATACTAATGAACTTGGTTTTCTTAAGTGTGTAGAACAGAGGTAGAAAGTGTATTAATCACACAACAGCTCATTTGACTGTCAGCGCTGCAGAGGAAACAAGCATTAAAAATGCAATAGGTCTCGCCTTTTATTAAGTTAAAGCCATTTGCTTAGCTATACAATAAAGCCATTAGCAAAGCAAATGGCTTTAACTTAATCAAAGGCGAGACCTATTGCATTTTCAATGCTTGTTATCTAGGTAGGTGACCCGTTTCTCCATCTGGGAGTCTGAGTAAATGACTCTGCATGGAGGAGCCGCCCACCTATTTTAGAAATGACCGCCAATCTCGCGGTCATCTCTAAAGCATTGGCAGGAACTGCGGTCACAGCGGTTCCTGTCTATGCTGTTTACCGATGGGTGCAGGGCTCTGTCAATATGACGGAGCCTGCACCAAACTGCTTTCTTTTTTCATAAAAAAATAAAATCCCAAAGTGGAAATTTCTTTTTATTTAAACTAAAGAAAATGCTCCCCTTGCCCTGAGAGGTCTCTCCCGTGTCGAGAGGACATTTAACAATTTTCACTGTCCCTTGCCACCAGGGTTATCCTGGCGGTGACAGCCAGTGAAAACAGACCTCTATTTCCGCATTTTGAAATAGGTAGGCGGGATTAGAGGTCTGCCTTAGAAAGCCCTTACTCCAAAGGGATGTAAGAGAAGTTTAATCACGGTGGAGACAGAGTACTCTCCATTGTGATTATACCTAATGTCCGCCCGCTTTTGAATTTAGTGGGCAGACCTTTATCTTGGCGGTATAAATACTCCATCGCAGTTACAACGTAGAATACATACTGGCGAGATTTAAATCACACAATTAGTCTACTTTTTCTTCTGATATATTTTTTATTTCACTGATGGGATTTATTGACTGACTATTCTTCTAAAATTCCTCTCTACCTCGCAATTTTACTTGAAATGTTTGGCTAGCTTACAATATTTTACCTTGCCTATATTTATTGCGATGTCATGAAAAGCACTATTGAATAAAATGTTTGTTTGTCTAAGATGCGGAGTGGCTATATTTAACTTGCTTTAAGTTTTTGGAATTTTATAGACTTAGGGGCATATTATCAAATGCAATATTACCACTTTAGCGGCACTTTTTGCCGCTAAAGCGGCTATATTTTTTTCGCCCTATTAGCAAGCTGTCACTAACAGCTGTTAGCGACAGTTTACTGGCAATAGGGCCCGTTTTTTTGCCGCTTTGCATATCAGCAATATTTATCGCTAATGACATGCAAAGTAGGCGTTCCTCACTAAAAGTAAATAGAAACACTCGCAAACACAACTTCTCGCTATCATCAATGCCCGCGTTGCGATAAAAAAAGTCGCGCTAACCGCGATTATCGCTGGTTCCTGACGCCTGATTGAAACCTGACTTAGCCACCTTTTAAATGGGAGGTGGATTGTCAGGCTGAAGCCACCTTGACGTATTACCAAGGATTTCACTATCGCAGTAATTACATCGCTGAATTTTCAGCGATGACTAGTCATTTCGCCGCTATCGCTGGATTTTTTATCGCCTTGGAGATACGCGTTGCTAATAATGTGCTATCTCCACGATTAAAACCAGCGATAGCCGGCGGTAAATAAATTGATGCTAAGCGCACTTTACGATAATTATCGCAAAGCGTTGCTAATATGCCCCTAAGTGTGAGAAAATATGTTTGTCATTTTGGGGGTCTTGATAAAGTTATTTCACACAAAAGGTGGCGCAGCATGAAAAAGTATGAAGACCATCTTCTTAACCCAGACCTATTGGCTGTGCCGGTGCTTGTTTCATCTTGGAGGAAGGGGGAGTACCAATTTATTCTCCTTATTTTGCTTCTAGTTTCAATTTTATTCAAGGGCACTAGCTCAATTTGAGTGGCTTCAACCGCGACAGTAGGTGGCGGGGATCAGATCGCAAATACAGAATGTCCCTGGGCTGTCCAGATTTTTGACAATATCATCTCAAAATGACAGAACAAGAGCAAAATGTTTCTGTGCCAAGTGCCAGGCGTGGGGCAGATGCCAAAAGGGCACCAGAGCGACAGAAGAAGCTTCGAGTGCATACAGAACAGCTGGAATTCGACGTGGTAGACACTTCTTAAACTCTCCGCGGAGAATTTACACTCAATGGCAAGGCGATGTTGCCAATCTAACTTTATGGAAAAGAAATATTAGAGAGATGGGACAGTCCAACAAGAGTGTCTGTCTGGGTCATGCGGGGATCCTGCAGTACCACAAGGTGGGGTCAAGTACTTCCGCCACATTTATAGGAGTCCTACATGCCTACTGAGGGCCTACCACAGGTATCTGTGATCGGATCATAGTGAATAAATACTCACTTTGGAATCCAAAATATTTCGGCGGTGGTATGGTATGGCACAACGTTATTGTTTGATTAAATAAAATCATTACAATCACCTAATTCAAAACAATAACAAATATATTTGGTGGGGAAATCCATGAATAGGCTTAGAATCATAAAATGGACCTTTTCCTCCCTAGGGCTGTGATTGAGAACCAACCTGTCCTTCCAGCCAGACAAACTTCAATTCGGAACAGCAGAATTCCTCCTAAACAAATTGCAATAGGTCCAAACCTCAGCTGCCAAACTACTCCTAGACCCCAATCCCTAGTATCACTATATGTATTCATTTAGTCATTATGTATAGTGGGAGATTACCCATAAAGATGCCCTGGTGCCAACAGACCCGCTCAGTAGCGCAGCCTCGAGCCATCAGATTACAGATTGAAAAGACAGGCTTAAAGGGGCATATTATCAAGCACGGCGTTACAATTATCGTCGGTTTAGCGGCAGAAAACTGCCGCTAAAGCGGCGATAACGGGCTTGATAATATGCCGCAGAGAATTCCCATAGAAGCCCATGTTGACACCAGAACATGGGCTTCTATGGGAATTCTCTGCGGCATGTTATCAAGCCCATTATCGCCGCTTTAGCGGCAGTTTTCTGCGATAATTGCAACGCCGTTTCTTGATAATATGCCCCTAAGTGCTCTCCTAAAAGCGAGGTAGTTTACAGCTGAGAACAATTTGAGGGGAAGAGAATTCCAAATCATAAGAAGTTGAAAAGAGAAGGAATCACTACCCTGGTGTAAACATCCTAGCTTGGCACCACTAGAAAGTGAACCGTGGCAGATCATGTTCAGGGCCAGCATGTGCCAACTGAGCAGCTGATGGATGAAAGACAGACCTTGATTATGCGAAGCTTCGATGCAAACACACAGACTGTGAAACATTGAGTGCTTGTGGAGTGACTGTCAGTGCATCTCTAGAAGGTGGCTTGGAACTGGTGTTGAATGTAGAGATTTCAGTAGTATTCAGGATGCCACATTTGGTATAAGTTAGAGTCGAGGTGAACATAAAACAGAAGGCCCAAATAGAGGGTATTCCCATCATCAAGGTGAGCACCAACAATAGCCTTAAGTGTGGGGGGGGGTTTGTCTTCCTGATGAGGGAAAGCAACATCTTCTTTGTAATATCAAGTGACAAAAACAGAATGCTGAAACTCTAGTCAACTGCGCCTAAAAAGGCAGCTAGTCCTCAAATTGCACTCCCCAGGTGTGGGACACTGATCAGAAGAGCGTGCCCACCAGGCTGAATTCCACACTGAAGGGGGTCTGTGCCGGTACAGTTTCATCTGTGTCCAGCTTTAAGCATTTGCACTTCATCCAATCGAATACCGAAGGAAAATAACTGCGGAGATTGAACCGAGCAAGGCTGACAACACCGGATTTCCTGAAGATTCCCTGAGGAGAAGCTGAGTATCAGAGATATAACACTCAAAAGAAATTCCAAAAGATCAGGTAAGTCTATCCAAGGGGGGCACAAAGGGATCAAACAGAGCTGGACTCAGAAAAGATCCCTGTAGATCTCCTGAGGTCAGCAGGATAGATGACGAACAATAGGAAACAAAATAACAGCCTGGCTCCTGTCTGATGAAGGGAATGCATCTCAGAGCTTCGACACCGATTCCACGCAGTCTGGATTCCAAGGGTGCACTGAACACTGTGTCGAAGGCGGCAGAGCGGTCGAGTAGAATCAAAGCGGCCATTGCACCTTGGTCATGAATCATGCAGAATTCACACTGCCGAGAAGGCTACCTCTGTTCCATGGTGCACGCCACATCTAAACAAGGCCAAGATGTGACTGGTGGATATAGAGGATCACAACATAACATTGACCCTCATGCAGCTGCCTTAGCTGTGAATGGAAGTAAATAATTTTGCCAGTAGCTGCTGAGAATAGAAGGATCCAATGAAGCCTTTTTCAACAGTGGGGTCACATATTCCACTATCCACTTGGAAGGGATCAGGGAGTTTGCATATGAGAAATTATCCTGCGTTCAATAATGGAAATAGTTGGGTGCAAGACACATGCGGGAAAGGAATTATCTGGAGAGACACTTGTAACAGCTCTCATGAGTTGAGTAGTGCAGTTCTGCATGAGAGGTAATCATTGACCAGTGTACGCTTTGAATCATCAACAAACTTCTCTCCTGGGGAATTTATCAAATTTCCTTGATAACTGGTAAACGAATATAGATCAATTGCTATTTATTCACAGAATAGAAGGAAAGACATTCTGTCCGAGGTATGAGATGGGGCCAGTGTTACATAGACTCAGAGGATGAGTAAACTATTTTATTATTTTGAAGGTCTCCCTTGAAGTGTGATTTGCTTGCTTTTATCAGGATGAATAATAATCGAAACACGCCATACCTCTCTCTCAAACATTTCCAAAGCTTCAGATATTTAATTATGGCCTCTGTGGTATAATTAGCGCTAGAATATCTGGGAGACGAAGATCCTGAGCGATGGCAGATGGACGCTGAGGTGATCCAGGAATTGCAGAAGGGTTTTTTGACTTGACAATCCGCAGATATAGCGAAGGGATTCATTATGAGCGTGCGGAGAGATTACGATCATTAACCTTATAAGTATGTACCTCATGGGGGTGGTAGTTGACCAACGATTCCCTCTACCTGAGTGTTGGTAATTTAAAGAAAACTGTATGGCTGTATGAGCTGACCAAGAAGCCGACAGGTAATGAAGAATCAGAAACAAATTAATTGGAGATGAATATTAAATCAGTATCAGTGAACTATGACTTGGGGAAGACCCTCTTTGAATAAGACTGGGAGTAGCATATTCTTTGATCAGATTTCTATTGGCTTTATGGCTGGGTGCACCTCTCCACACATTATAATCCCTCAATGGAATACATCTAGAAACATTTAAAACTAGGGGAGAAGCAAACGAGTTAGAAAACTCTTTGCCAAACTCAGCTACCACTCCTGGAGGGCGATAAACCAAAATCCCCCCCAAGAAAGTAGCTGTGACATTAGAGGAAATACCAAAAAACAGAGAATGAGCCTCCTGCCTCAAATTAAGAGAAGCTGTAGTAAAGCCCAGGTGTTTAGGACAAATCCCTTCAAACCTTCCTCCAATGTTATCCTTTCAGTGGAGAGCAGCCTGGGTGTCTGGCTCTGGTTGGTGGGATGCAGTGGAGAGCGGCCTGGGTGTGTGGCTCTGGTTTGTGTGCTTCAGTGGAGAGCAGCCTGCGTGCCTGGCTCTGGCTGGTGGGATTCAGTGGAGAGCAGCCTGGGTGTGTGGCTCTGGTTGGTGGGATTCAGTGGAGAACACCCTGGGAGTTGGGCTCTAGTTGTTCAGATTTGTTGGAGAGCAGCCTGGGTGTGCGGCTCTGGTTGGTGGGATTCAGTGGAGAGCAGCTGGGGTGCCTGTCTCTGGTTGGTGGTATTCAGTAGAGAGAAGCTTGGGCGTATGGCTCTGGTTGAAAGTATTCAGTGGAGAGCATATTGGATGTCCGTCTCTGGTTGGTGGGAGTCAGTGGAGAGAAGCCTGGGTGTCAGGCTCTGGTTGGTGGGATGAAGTGGAGAGCAGCCTGAGTGTGCCGCTCTGGTTGGTGGGATTCAGTGGAGAGCAGCTGGGGTGCCTGTCTCTGGTTGGTGGTATTCAGTAGAGAGAAGCTTGGGCGTATGGCTCTGGTTGAAAGTATTCAGTGGAGAGCATATTGGATGTCCGTCTCTGGTTGGTGGGAGTCAGTGGAGAGAAGCCTGGGTGTCAGGCTCTGGTTGGTGGGATGAAGTGGAGAGCAGCCTGAGTGTGCGGCTCTGGTTTGTGGGCTTCAGTAGAGAGCAGCCTGGGTGCCCTGTTCTGGTTCGTGGAATTCAGTGGAGAGCAGCCTGGGTGTGCGGCTGTGGTTGGTGGGCTTCAGTGGAGAGCAGCCTGGGTGCCCTATTCTGGTTGGTGGAATTCAGTGGAGAGAAGCCTGGGTGCCCTGTTCTGGTTGGTTGAATTCAGTCGAGAGCAGCCTGGGTTTCCTGTTCTGATTGGTGGAATTCAGTGGAGAGCAGCCTGGGTGTTCGGCTCTGGTTGGTGGGATTCAGTGGAGAACACCCTAGGAGTCCAGCTCTGGTTGGTGGGATTCAGTGAAGTGCAGCCTGGGTGCCCTGCTCTGGTTGGTGGGATTCAGTGGAGAGCAGCCTGGGTGTGCGGCTCTGGTTGGTGGGCTTCAGTGGAGAGCAACCTGGGTGCCTGGCTCTGGTTGGTGGGATTCAGTGGAGAACACCCTGGGAGTTGGGCTCTAGTTGTTCAGATTTGTTGGAAAGCAGCCTGGGTGTGGGGCTCTGGTTGGTGGGATTCAGTGGAGAGCAGCCGGGGTGCCTGTCTCTGGTTGGTGGTATTCAGTAGAGAGAAGCTTGGGCGTATGGCTCTGGTTAATAGTATTCAGTGGAGAGAATATTGGGTGTCCGTCCCTGGTTGGTGGGAGTCAGTGGAGAGAAGCCTGGTCGTCTGGCTCTGTTTGGTGTGATGAAGTGGAGAGCAGCCTGAGTGTGCGGCTCTGGTTTGTGGGCTTCAGTAGAGAGCAGCCTGGGTGCCCTGTTCTGGTTGGTGGAATTCAATGGAGAGCAGCCTGGATGTGCGGCTCTGGTTGGTGGGCTTCAGTGGAGATCAGCCTGGGTGCCCTATTCTGGTTGGTGGAATTCAGTGGATAGAAGCCTGGGTGCCCTGTTCTGGTTGGTGGAATTCAGTGGAGAGCAGCCTGGGTGTCCGGCTCTGGTTGGTGGGATTCAGTGGAGAACACCCTACTAGTCCAGCTCTGGTTGTTCAGATTTGTTGGAGAGCAGCCTGGGTGTGCGGCTCTGGTTGGTGGGCTTCAGTGGAGAATACCCTGTGAGTCCAGCTCTGGTTGGTGGGATTCAGTGGAGAGCAGCCTGGGTGCCCTGCTCTGGTTGGTGGGATTCAGTGGAGAGCAGCCTGGGTGCCCTGCCCTGGTTGGAGTGATTCAGTGGAGAGCTGCCTGGGTGTGCGGCTCTGGTTGGTGGGCTTCAGTGGAGAGCAGCCTGGGTGCCTGGCTCTGGTTGGTGGGATTCAGTGGAGAGCAGCCTGGGTGTGTGTTTCTGGTTGGTGGGATTCAGTGGCGAACACCCTGGGAGTTCGGCTCTAGTTGTTCAGATTTCTTGGAGAACAGCCTGGGTGCCCTGCTCTGGTTGGTGGGATTCAGTGGAGAGCAGCTGGGTGTCTGGCTATGGATGTTGGGATTCAGTGGAGAGCAGCCTGGGTGTCTGGCTCTGGTTAGTGGGATTCAGTGGAAAGCAGCTTGGGTGTGCGGCTCTGGTTGGTGGGCTTCAGTGGAGAGCAGCCTGGGCACCCTGCTCTGGTTGGAGTGATTCAGTGGAGAGCTGCCTGGGTGTGCGGCTCTGGTTGGTGGGCTTCAGTGGAGAGCAGCCTGGGTGCCTGGCTCTGGTTGGTGGGATTCAGTGGAGAGCAGCCTGGGTGTGTGGCTCTGGTTGGTGGGATTCAGTGGAGAACACCCTGGGAGTTTGGCTCTAGTTGTTCAGATTTGTTGGAGAACAGCCTGGGTGCCCTGCTCTGGTTGGTGGGATTCAGTGGAGAGCAGCTGGGTGTCTGGCTATGGTTGTTGGGATTCAGTGGGGAGCAGCCTGGGTGTCTGGCTCTGGTTAGTGGGATTCAGTGGAGAGCAGCTTGGGTGTGCGGCTCTGGTTGGTGGGCTTCAGTGGAGAGCAGCCTGGGCGCCCTGCTCTGGTTGGTGGGATTCATCGGAGAGCATCCTGGGTGACTGGCTCTGGTTGGTGGGATTCAGTGGAGAGCATCCTGAATGTGCGGCTCTGGTTGGTGGGCTTCAGTGGAGAGCAGCCTGGGTGCCCTATTCTGGTTGGTGGAATTCAGTGGAGAGAAGCCTGGGTGCCCTGTTCTGGTTGGTTGAATTCAGTGGAGAGCAGCCTGGGTGTTCGGCTCTGGTTGGTGGGATTCAGTGGAGAACACCCTAGGAGTCCAGCTCTGGTTGGTGGGATTCAGTGGAGAGCACCCTGGGTGCCCTGCTCTGGTTGGTGGGATTCAGTGGAGAGCAGCCTGGGTGTGCGGCTCTGGTTGGTGGGCTTCAGTGGAGAGCAGCCTGGGTGTGCGGCTCTGGTTGGTGGGCTTCAGTGGAGTGCAGCCTGGGTGTGTGGCTCTGGTTGGTGGGCTTCAGTGGAGAGCAGCCTGGGTGCCTGGCTCTGGTTGGTGGGATTCAGTGGAGAGCAGCCTGGGTGTGTGGCTCTGGTTGGTGGGATTCAGTGGAGAACACCCTGGGAGTTCGGCTCTAGTTGTTCAGATTTGTTGGAGAACAGCCTGGGTGCCCTGCTCTGGTTGGTGGGATTCAGTGGAGAGCAGCTGGGTGTCTGGCTATGATTGTTGGGATTCAGTGGAGAGCAGCCTGGGTGTCTGGCTCTGGTTAGTGGGTTTCAGTGGAGAGCAGCTTGGGTGTGCGGCTCTGGTTGGTGGGCTTCAGTGGAGAGCAGCCTGGGCGCCCTGCTCTGGTTGGTGGGATTCATCGGAGAGCATCCTGGGTGACTGGCTCTGGTTGGTGGGATTCAGTGGAGAGCAGCCTGAATGCGCGGCTCTGGTTGGTGGGCTTCAGTAGAGAGCAGCCTGGGTGCCCTGTTCTGGTTGGTGGAATTCAGTGGAGAGCAGCCTGGGTGTGCGGCTGTGGTTGGTGGGCTTCAGTGGAGAGCAGCCTGGGTGCCCTATTCTGGTTGGTGGAATTCAGTGGAGAGAAGCCTGGGTGCCCTGTTCTGGTTGGTTGAATTCAGTCGAGAGCAGCCTGGGTGTCCTGTTCTGATTGGTGGAATTCAGTGGAGAGCAGCCTGGATGTTCGGCTCTGGTTGGTGGGATTCAGTGGAGAACACCCTAGGAGTCCAGCTCTGGTTGGTGGGATTCAGTGGAGAGCACCCTGGGTGCCCTGCTCTGGTTGGTGGGATTCAGTGGAGAGCAGCCTGGGAGTCTGGCTCTGGTTGGTGGGATTCAGTGGAGAGCAGCCTGGGTGTGCGGCTCTGGTTGGTGGGCTTCAGTGGAGTGCAGCCTGGGTGTGTGGCTCTGGTTGGTGGGCTTCAGTGGAGTGCAACCTGGGTGCCTGGCTCTGGTTGGTAGGATTCAGTGGAGAGCAGCCTGGGTGTGTGGCTCTGGTTGGTGGGATTCAGTGGAGAGCAGCCGGGGTGCCTGTCTCTGGTTGGTGGTATTCAGTAGAGAGAAGCTTGGGCGTATGGCTCTGGTTAATAGTATTCAGTGGAGAGAATATTGGGTGTCCGTCTCTGGTTGGTGGGAGTCAGTGGAGAGAAGCCTGGGTGTCAGGATCTGGTTGGTGGGATTCAGTGGAGAGCAGCCTCGGTCTGTGGCTCTGGTTGGTGTGATGAAGTGGAGAGCAGCCTGGGTGTGCAGCTCTGGTTGATGGGATTCAGTGGAGAGCAGCCTGGGAGTCCGGCTTTGGTTGTTCAGATTTGCTGGAGAGCATCCTGGGTGTGCCGCTTTGGTTGGTGGGATTCAGTGGAGAGCAGCTGGGGTGCCTGCCTCTGGTTAGTGGGATTCAGTAGAGAGAAACCTGGGTGCATGGCTCTCGTTGGTGGGATTCAGTGGAGAGTAGCCTGGGTGTCCAGCTCTGGTTCGTGGGGTTCAGTTGGAGAGCAGCCTGGGTGTGCGGCTCTGGTTGGTGCGATTCAGTGGAGAGCAGCCCTTGGTGTGCAGCTCTGGTTGGTGGGATTCAGTGGAGAGCAGCCTGGGTGTGCAGCTCTGGTTGGTGGGATTCAGTGGAGAGCCGCCAGGTTTGCAGCTCTGGTTGGTGGGATTCAGTGGAGAGCAGCCTGGGTGTCCATCTCTGGTTGATGGGATTCAGTAGAGAGCAGCTTGGGTGCCCGGCTCTGGTTGTTGCGTTTCAGTGGAGAGCAGCCCTTTGTGTTCGGCTGTGATTGGTGGGATTCAGTGGACAGCAGCCTGGGTGCCCTGCTCTGGTTGGTGGGATTCAGTGGAGAGCAGCCTAGGTTTGCAGCTCTGGTTGGTGTGATTCAGTGGAGAGCAGCCTGGGTGTTCAGCACTGGTTGGTGGTGTTCAGTGGCGAGCATCCTGGGTGCCCTGCTCCAGTTGGTGGGATTCAGTGGAGAGCAGCCTGGGTGGGTGGCACTGGTTGGTGGGGTTCAGTGGAGAGGAGGCTGGCTGTGCCGCTCTGGTTAGTGGGATTCAGTGGAGAGCAGCCTGGGTCTGCCGCTCAGGTTGGTGGGGTTCAGTGGAGAGCAGTCTGTGGCTGTGGTTGGTGGGATGTTATGTTATGTTATGCTATCTCATCTTCTATAGCGCACAGCTGCCCCAGCAAAGGGGCATCCCGGCGCTTTGACTGGCAGAAGGAAAATACATACAGAACAGAGAAAAAACCAGAAAAGAGTAGCACCAGGGCAGTGTATTAAGGTACATGCAGTATATTAAGGTCCAGGGGGGAAAAGATAGGTTTTAATAGCCCTCCTGAACGTAAGCAAATCATCTAGGGCGCGAATGTGAGCTGGTAATGAGTTCCAAAGCCTAGCCGCTAGAAAGCGGTAGGAACGCCCTCCCGCTCTGCAGCGTTTGAACCGTGGAACTGTAGCCAGATTTTGACCCAATGACCTCAAAGAACGAGAGGGGACATAGGGGGTGAGAAGATGCTCTAGGATCAGGGGAGAGGACAGTTTAAGAATCTTGTAGGAAAGACATAGTCTTAAACTCAATCCTTTGAGCCATGGTCAGCCAATGGAGTTTCCGGATGATTTCCTTCGCAGAACAGAACCTAGGTAGGCCCACCAGGTCTCTGGCCGCCGCATTCTGTACGCGCTGCATCCGGATAACTTCCGCCTGATTTGCCCCCAACAGGAGCGAGCTCGCATAATCAAGCCGCGAGAGTATGGTGGCCTGAATTATCAACTGTCTAGTGGGGGCGTCAAAAAATTTCAGGATTGGCCTGAGCCCACACAAAATACCAAAACAAGTAGCAGCCACTTTTTTAGTGTGTCCGCAGAAACTGAGGGTGGGGTCTAACCAGACACCCAAGTTTTTAACCTCGGGTACCGTGATGGGAGCTGAACCCAGCTCTGGAGGCCACCACTGAGCACCCCAGAGGTTGCTATGCTTACCAACAATAAGAACCTCCGTTTCCTTGGCATTAAGCTGTAAGCAGTTAGCAGTCATCCAGCCAGCCACTGCTGTCAAACCCTCCCTGAACCTAGGGGCCTCAGAGTCGGAGTCCCCACTGAGTGCAACCGCCAGCTGCGTATCGTCAGCATAAGAAACCATAGTTAGGCCCCACTGCTTGGCGACCGCAGCCAGCGGCTGCACATACAGATTGAACAACGTGGGGCTAAGTGCCGACCCCTGAGGCACTCCCTGCTCGATGAAATAGGGTTTAGACTCAAATGGAGGTGTAGGGACCCGAAATGAGCGACCTGCTAGAAATGACCGAAACCATTCAAGTGCTAAATCAGAGACACCTGCTTCTCCCAGACGCTGCAGCAGTATCGCGTGTGAGACCGTGTCAAGCGCGGCACTGAGGTCGAGTAACACCAGCGCCGCAGTTTGACCAGAGTCGAGCACGGAGCGTAGATGTTCCGTCATAGCAAGGAGAGCAGTCTCTGTGCTATGACCTGCCCGAAATCCATTCTGGGAGGAATCCAGGATATTGGCAGTCTGGAGGTGTTTAGTCAGGATTCCATTGGCATGAGCCTCCGCAACCTTCGCGGCCCATGGGAGAAGAGAAATCGGACGATAATTCTCCAATTTGAGAGGGTCCAAGGCGGGTTTCTTCAAGATAGGAGTGACATAGGCTTGTTTCCACTTAGTTGGTACTGTCCCTGAAGTTAACGAAAGATTGATGAGTTGGCGCACGGGGGGAAGACATAGAGCAGCCGAATCTCTGAGCTGCGCGGGTCTGAGCGGGTCAGCAGGAGACCCGGATTTTACTGTGACCGCCAGCCTATCGAACTCTACCTCTGAAATGGTGAACAACCTTTACAACGCAACTGTTACAACGCACTACACTTACAACAAAATTTTTACAACGCAACATCCACTACAACGCATTCCATTACATAGCATGACACTACAACGCATGTTTAAAAACTACCTTTACAACGCATTCCATTACATCGCATACTACCTTTACAACGCATACCATTACAACGCAATCCAACACTTACCCTACTGTTGCACCCCCTGGAGTTAGAATAGTAATTTTTACCCCTATACTATGCGTTGTAATGGTATGCGTTGTAAAGGTAGTATGCGATGTAATGGAATGCATTGTAAAGGTAGTTTTTAAACATGCGTTGTAGTGTCATGCTATGTAATGGAATGCGTTGTAGTGGATGTTGCGTTGTAAAAAATGCGTTGTAAGTGCATGCGTTGTAAAAGTGTGCGTTGTAACGACATACATCCCTCTGAAATTACAGGAAATGTGGATAGAACCACATTAGTAGTAGAATTAGGCCTCTGGTCCTCACTCTGAGGGATGATACTAGGAAAGGAGCGATAGATAGTATGCACCTTTTCCAGAAAAAAGGTAGCAAGCTCTTCACAGTGGGACACTGAGCATATCTCAGCTGCAGGGGCTCTATTAGCAGTCAGGTCTTTGAGAACTTTAAAGATCAGCTTCGTAGAATTAGGACTGCGTTTGAACTCCTGGGAATAGTAGGCCGCACGAGCCCTACATATGGCTCTATGGTAGATTTAGGTTTTAGCCAGGTACTGCGTTTTTTTCTCAGCATCATAGGTTTTACGCCAGTCTCTTTCCGCTTGTTTGCATGATTTTTTCAGGAGCAATAAGGCGCTATCATACCATGGACTGGGTTCTAAAGCACGACATTTACTCCACGTAGCAGGGATCAGAGAGTCAAGTGCCCGGGATACAGTGGAGATCAGCCTGGGTGTCCGGCTCTGGTTAGTGGGATTCAGTGCAGAGCAGCCTGGGTGTTTGGCTGGTTGGTGGGATTCAGAGGAGAACAGACTGGGTGTGTGTCTCTGGTTGGTGCGATTCAGTGGAGAGCAGCCTGGGTGTCCAGCTCCTGATGGTGGGATTCAGTGGAAGGCAGCCTGGGTGTGCCGCTCTGGTTAGTGGGATTCAGTAGAGAGCAGCCTGGGTGTGCCGCTCTGGTTAGTGGGATTCAGTGGAGAGCAGCCTGGGTGTGCCGCTCTGGTTAGTGGGATTCAGTGGAGAGCAGCCTGGGTCTGCCGCTCAGGTTGGTGGGTTCAGTGGGGAGCAGTCTGTGGCTGTGGTTGGTGGGATACAGTGGAGATCAGCCTGGGTCCCTGGCTCTGGTTGGTGCGATTCAGTGGAGAGCAGCCTGGGTGTCCAGCTACTGTTGGTGGGATTCAGTGGAGAGCAGCCTGGGTGTTCTGCTCTGGTTGATGGGATTTAGTGGGAAGCTGCCTGGGTGTGCGGCTCTGGTTGGTGGAATTCAGTGTGGAGCAGCCTGATTGTCCGGCTTTGGTTGGTGGGATTCAGTGGAGAGCGTATAGGGTGTCCGGCTCTATATAAAATGAACAAATAAAAGGTTTGTGCAAGTTTCTGTTGTCTTAAGGCACCTATTCATTTCCAGCTTTTCTCCATTACTCATCTGGTCCATGGACCAGGGAATGCAGTGGGACATTCATATGACTTAACTCAGTGGAGCTGATAATATATCCTCAGACCAGTGCTTAATTTGTAAAAAAATAAGAGGCCACTGCACCTTGCTTCCCCTTATTGCCCCTGACAGTGTTGCCAATGACAGTACCTACACAGCTACTAACCATTGCACTCCTACAAGTGTGACAATTCATAATAGTTCAGGCCTCCAAAGTCATAAGATTGGCTTGGGCAGCAGTTATTAGTCATTTTTAATGTATATTTAATGAATAAACAACAGTTTTCTCTAAATTAGACAAACAGCACCACCATATGGCAGACATATTGACAATTTAGTGCCGGTGCCGAACACCAGGAACCCCCAGCTCAAATTAAGCGCTGGCCATAGACTGGGCCACACCAATAATCTGTTGGGCCCGGCTCCAAGACAATGAAGCTATTGGTACTATGTCCTCCACCTCACCTATCCCCTCCACCTCAAGCTACCTGGTCCTATAAGTGTCTGTGATAAAAAGTGCAGGTCTGCTAATACGTTCTGTACTTTTATCCTATCAAAGACACTATGTCATCAAGTCCAGCGACAAGCGAGTGAAAGAAAGGATTTGTCCTCTAGCATGACACTCTCCCCTCATACCCTTGTCCGTCCATGTCCCTTGCTGTGCTAAACACACAGAACTGGAAACTTTGGAGGTCATTTATTGTTTGGTGGGTGACCCCCTAGTCCACCCGATCAGGGAAGAACCTTCCCTCCACCCCCCATCAGAGGACCGCTTGTCCTATCTAGAAATGCCCTCCTGCCTTGTGGGGACCGCTGTGATGTGCCATCGCCGATGGGGTAGAAATACCTTCATCACAGCTGCCATGTGGAAGAGGTCTGCTTGGCATTTATCTCTGCTTTTTAGAAACAACTAGGGCCTATCTTGTAAAGCAAAAACAATCAATATCCCTGACAGGCTGGGAGATTACCCCCCCAATCCCCCTTCGTGTGTGTGGACCATTTTTACTTCGCCACATGAAATACCCATGCAGAAAAATATGAGTCTGTTCCTCTTAAATAGGATGGATCTGTTGATGCATGAAAGGCTGCCAGTCCAATGCTTAATTTGAGCCGGTGTTTTCCGGTGCTCAGCACCGGCACTTAATTGTCAACACTGGCACTCTTTTCAGTCTGCCACATGGGGTGCTGTTTATCTTGTTTAGAGAGGAGCACAGTAACAGCTGTTTATTAATTCAATATACATTAACAGTGACTGATACCTGCCACACAAGCCTTTCTTTGTTAAACATGTTTTTATTGGCATTTTAAGAAATCACATATGAGCATATGCAGGCAGTGTTATCCGCCAATCCTCCCATGCACTACAGTTCAACATGCCAGCAGGGTATTGTAGTCCATGGCATAACGTACAGCTTCAATGTCCACCGGATGTAGCAGGGGCAACATTATATGCATTACATAAAGTAGGGCTTGAGATTCCTAAACACTGTTATGGTGTTAGGAGTGCAGCTCTTACAACCTAATCTCCAGGCATGTGCGGGACAACAAGAAGCATACAATCCCATTTGTCTCAAGTAGGAGATGCTAGAGAGGCCCCCTATGCAATGATTTTTGCTTCAAATCTGCTCGTCAGGATAGCATTGCCATTTGTGAACAATATATTGAACAGAAACCAAACAAAAATGAGAAGAGGAAAAGAGAGGAGGAATAAGAGAAAGATGGGAGAGAGGCGAAGACAAGATGGTGGAGGACAGGTGGGGCGCGTGTTAACCGGTGTCCAACCTTCGCAGGCAGCATGGGCTGGGAATGCAAGGTCACTAAGTTATCCATGGTCAGCGTGGCCCGTGGGTGACAGTCAAAGGGAGGGCTATTCTGCCTGAGCGGAAGGGAGCGGGGTGTCAGGAGCCTGTGGAGAAGACCCCATCCGATGGGGAGAGTGAGTGATGCCACTGTTAGTTCCCAAGATGCTGTCAGAATCGGGGGGCAGGGCGTCGTCAAATAGGCGTAAAGCCCGGAGCCTCGGGGGCTGAAGGCGGCATGCTCCATCTTGCAAAAGTTATCTACTAACGGTTGCCAAAGTTTGGTGAAATTGGTGTCGCGAAGCTGCAGACGCGCCATAAGCAATTCCAGAGCAATAGTGTGCCACATGCGAGTGAACCAGACGTTGACCGGCGGCGTTTCCGCCTTTTTCCAGTAGAGTGCAATGATTTGCTTAGCTGCTCCAAGCATATGGAGGCTTAGGTGCCATTCGCAGCGGGTCATGAGGCACAGGTTCACTGGCCGGAGGCCTAAAATGACTGTGGTCGGGTTTTCAGGCAACGGGTAACCAAGTACCAGCCTGATATGGCTAGAGATCTCCTTCCAGTAAATGGTCAAGAGCGGGCACATCCACCAAATGTGAAGAAAGTCTCCCGGGGCGTTCGGGCAGTGCCATCAGAAAGGCGAGAAGGTAGGAAACATTTTGTGTAGCCTAAATGGGGTGTAGTACCAGTGCATCATGATCTTGTATGCGGTTTCCCGCTGAGAGATGCTACGGAAGGCCTTCGGGATATCCCATTGCGTGGGCATAATGTCACTGCTTGTGTCCGATTGCCACCTTGACTGATAAGCATGCGGGGTGATCCGCGGAGAGTGTTGGAGAATTTGATATGTGCGAGAGATTAGACCCCTGGAGTTATCAAAGGAGCGCACTAGCCATTCGAAAGGGGTAAAGGAACGAGTGGCCGCCTGCGCCAAAGACGAAGCCTGGACCCAGTGTCCGAGTTGAATATATTGATACCTCGCCCCCTCCGAGAATTGAAAGTCTTGCTTACATTGATCAAAAGATTTGAAAGAGTCCCCCGAGAAGAGGTCCTGAATCGTTTGACAGCCCCCGTCCGAGAAAGAGCGTGGGTGAAGAGCTGGCGGGAAATGGGATGTTGCGGGCGATGGGGGGGGACGGGAAAGTGGTAAGGCCTCTAGAAAAACGCTACCTTGTCCCAGATATCAAGCACCGTCTTTGTAGGAATAGCTATGTAGGCACTACAAGAGAATGCCTCCCGCAGGAGCCAGGCGAGATCCCAGATGGGTCGACAGTTCACCGCCCTGTCCATATGAAACCAGTCTTTCTCATTTTCCCATGTCATCCATTCCGAGATAAAACGGAGGTGAGAGTCCCAATAATACTCAAGCAGGATAGGACAAGCCAGCCCCCCTCTGTCGCGTGGCAGCAAAAGAATCTTGTAGGAGAAGCGTGGCCGACGCCCTCCCCAGATGAACATAGTGAGCTCACGCTGAAGGCTCTGGATCTGATGATGAGGAAAAGGCGTGGGCAGAGTCTGGAACAGATAGAGTATCTTTGGGAGTATCAACATCTTGATTGTGTTCATGCGTCCCAGCCAAGACAGAGGGAGGGATTTCCACGCTCTCAAGTCGCCTCGGACGGCTTTTATACACTCTTGTCAGTTAGCTTGCGACCACGAGGCGAGGTCGGGGTCAAGTTGAGGTCTAAGTATCGAATAGAATAGGAGGCCCATTGATATGGGACAAGGGATTGGAGCACAAGGAGCTCCGCCTCAGGGATCGTGAGATTCAGGGCCCATGATTTAGCATGATTAATTTTAAGGCCTGAGGCCAATTCAAATGATTGGAGCACCTTGTGGAGAGCGGGCAGTGAGGTTCGGGGGCGAGAGATTGTAAGGAGGTCATCCGCAAAAAAGGCTTTTTTATGGTCCAGCCCTCCCATTGTGATGCCATGTATATCAGGGGATCGGCGAATCATAATCGCAAGGGGTTCGACCACCAAGGTGAACAAGAGGGGAGAAAGGGGACACCCCTGTCGAGTGCCTCTTTGAATCAAGATCGGTTCCGTGAGCTGGCCGTTGACCCGTACCTGGGCCAATGGAGAGAGATACGGTGCCATGATCCTGGCAATCATCTGGGGGCCCAGCCCTATTTTGTGTAGGACTGCCCGAAGAAACACCCAATCCACCCGGTCGAATGCTTTTCAGCATCTAGTGACAGCAGGCAGAAGGGTATTCTCCAGTGCCGAGCCTTCCCAACCAGGTGTGCGATGCGTCACACATTGTCTGCGCCCTGCCGATGTCAAATAAAGCCAACCTGGTCAGGTTCGATAAGCCCGGGCAGGTATGGATCAAGTTGCTTGGCTAGCATTTTGGTGTACATTTTGAGGTCTGTGTTTAGGGGCGCAATAAGATGGAAAGAGGAGCATAGTGTATGATCCTTCCCTGGGTTGGGAATCAGGGCAATTTCGGCCATGGCCATAGACATGGAGGGCCCCTCGGTGTCTGAGAAGGAGTGAAAAAGATGGAGCAGGTGGGGTTTGAGTTGCGGGAGAAAGGTGCGATAGAAGGAGATCGGAAGGCCATCCGGCACAGGAGAGTTACCAATGGGTAGTTCCTTTAGGGTGCCAGAGAGCTCCTCCAAGGTTAGCGAGTCCTCCAGAAGCTGCGCATGATAGCGTCCAATCGGGGACCAGGCACACTCTCCCAGCACGGCCTGTATCACCTCTGTGCTGGGTGATTCACTGGTGTAGAGAGATAAGTAGAAGTCATGAAAAGCTTGCAACTTAGCGGCTTTGGTGGTTGTCCCTGTGCCATCTTCTAGTTTAAGTTTGGCGATGTACGCCTTAGCGGCCCATGCCCGGAGCCGCCGGGCCAGGACCGCGCCCACCTTGCCCCTTCCCCCCCTCGTAGTACCGTTGCTTCAGGGCCAAAAGAGTGCGTTCCGCTTTGCTGGTTCTATATGCCCGCATTTGGCCTCGAAGCATGGCAAGTCGTCTCTTATGGAGAGCTAGTGGACATCCCTGTCCAGTCTTTCAAGTGCTTTTATGTCCTGTGAGAGATTATCTTCGAAGAGACGTGCTTCCCGAGCCCGGGCTATAGCAAGTGACGTTATGCAGCCGCGGATTGTGGCCTTAAACGCATCCCAGACCACGGGGAAGGGGGTTTCAGGGAGGTCATTGGACCCAAAGTAGGAGGTGATAGCGTTCCGAATGGCCTCAACATCTACGGGATCCTGGAGGAGTTGAGGGGGAGGCGCCATCGGGGGGTTCGGCATGAGTGAGAGAAAAGGCCCTGCATGAGAAATTCCACATGAGCATGATCGGAGACAGAGATGTCAGACATGGACGCCGAGAGAGAGTCGCTAATCAGGGAGTGGGAAATGAAGATATAATCAATGCGCAAGTAAGAGCGATGGACATGTGAATAATAAGAATAGTCTTGAGCGGCTGGGGAATGGTAGCGCCAAATATCTGTTAAACCAAGGTCAGTGAAGCGCCTCTTTAAGGGGGTGGACATAGCCCCTGTCCCATGGTACGAGCCATCACTACGGTCAAGGCCCTTGTCCCAAACCAAGTTGAAGTCGCCCCCCAGGACAAGGTTAGTGTCATCGTGTGTTAAGTGTTCCTGCAAGAGGTCCCTGAGAAAGAGGTCTTGATCCACGCTGCCCGATCTTGACCATCAGCTTGAGAAACCTGCCATCTTTGCTACGGAACACTCAGGGGTCGCCCTGGCTAAAGCCCGCCCTACAGAAAATAGCCACCCCAGCTGATTTAGTGGGAGCAGGGGCCCAGAATTGAAGGGGGTATCGGGGTGAGCCATGCGAGAGGTATCCGCCCTCAGTAGGTGAGTCTCCTGGAGGAATATGATATCCGGATTCTGTTGTAGTAGATAGCGCCATATCTGGTGGCGCTTGTTGGGGGAGTTAAGGCCCTTTACATTAAGAGAGAGGAGTTTCAGACATGGAATGGTGGTCATGGTATGGGTAAGTCATGCGCAAGCGCCAACACATGCAGAGGTATGAGGGAGGAGCACAGCGCCGCCCCCTGCCCCCAGCGTAGCCCCGGGGTAAGCAGGCGGCATGGAGGCACGTCTCATGGCCCATCGCGAAGCAGGGAGGAAGAGTATCAGCCTTCGTGTAGGATATCGCACCCACGGTAGTTAGAGCCACCCCACCATTGGGAAAAGGAGAGAAGATAGAAAGAGGAAGAGGGAGAGAGGAAAAGAAGAGAAACAAAACGTCCAAGTGCAACAGCGGCCAAAGTGTCCAACAAGACCTATTCCAGTCCAGGAGCAGGCCAGGCACATGGGCACCAGCCATCCCAGAGATGTAACTCTCCGAGGAATAGGAGGGGAAGCGGGTCTCAGTGAATCAGCACCACCGTCGAGACGCACACTCCGGAGCCGCTGCCAAGATGAAGTCAGGGCAAGGGGTGAGCAAGCAAAGGGAGTGGGAGAGCATTCTCAACTCAGTGAAATGATGGTGAAGCCAATGAAGAACTGCAGGGCTTAGAGGGGTGCCCAAAAGCTAGGTTTCTGAGGTCTGGGAGCCTGATGGGGAGCTCCCACCGTCCAATGCACGAAGGTGTTGGATAATGTTGCTTGGGAGGAGGCACGTTCCCCTCTATGAAACGGGCGTCTTGATCAGTGTACTCTGGCCCATTGAGGTTTTGCCGGTTCGCGGTTTAGGGATGGTAGCCTGGAGGGGCTGGCTGATGGGGTGACCGGGAGCTGGAGCAGTTGTGCAGCCTCCCTGAAGGATCGCAGCATCCGATGTTTTGATTCCCACTGGAAGATGAGCGCGAATGGATGGCCCGATTTGTACTGGACACCCAGCTCCCGTAGCTTGTCAGTGATGGGTTTGAAGTCCCTGCGGCGACGCAGCATGGTAGGCGCAAGATCCTGAAACAACTGGATGGTGGCGCCCTTATAGGTGAGTTCCGGCTTGGAGCGCGCCGCCTTGAGGATGGCCTCCTTTTCTGTAAAAAAGTGGACCCGAGTCAGAATAACAGGAATGAGGCCAGGGCGGCCAGGAGGGCCAGACACTCGATGGGCACGGTCAAGGGCCGGCGGGGAGGCATCTTTATCCCCTCTTATTGCTTGGAGCAGGTCAGCGACAGAGGTCATAATGTCCAAGCCCTCTGCCACGACAGGGACCCCCCTTATTCGCAGGTTATTGCGGTGGCCCCGATTTTCAAGGTCCTCCTGCTTGATCTGGAGCTCAATGTGTTGGTCCTCCAGGGTCGCCAAGCACTGCCACAACTGCTCCTGGTCCTCTGTGTGAGCGTCGACTGTTTTTTTTTTAGGCCATCCAATCCGTCCCCTAGCTCCATTACATCCCTCCGGAGCTCCTTGACGCAGGACTTCACCACTGTTCGGAGGGAACCAAGTTCAGATTTGAGTTCCTGCATGAAATTGGCCATGAAGGATTGGGTGACAGGTTCCAAGGGTCCTGTCGCCAACGAGGCCATACCCTAAACGGGTGCAGATCCCCGTTTGTTCCGCAGGGCGGTCACAGGGTTGTCTTTCGGGGTGCTGCAGAGTCTTTCCCTGCCTTTGATCGAATCATGATGACCCCCTTCGAGTCCACCTGCCAGGTAGGGAGTCAAGGCCAGAAGGCGCCGTAGGGAGCCGGGCGGTGTATCAGAGATCACCACTGTGGATGGTGACAAAGCACTCCCCAGGTGAGGGGCGGGCGATCGGGGCACTGTCCTCCTCTGCCCCCAACCCCCCAGCCCTCTCACCGGCCACACACGAGGGACAAGGCCGCCGGCCGGGTCAGTGTAGTTCTTCCGGGCATCAGAGCAAGTGCCTGGCTAGCGTTGCAGGCAGGGTCCCCTCCGCTGGGTCTGTTGGGTCACACTGGAGTTTGCCACCTGCGTCCTCCGGACCCACGTGAAAAAGGAGATCAACCACCTGTGGTGCAGACCTAGCATTGTCTAGTCCGCAGGCGTTGTCACACTCCCCAGGTTGGGAGGCGATGGTGCTGAGTACCCTGGGGGAAGGGCAGGGGGAAGGCCAACCAATGGCGGGAGATGCGATGTCCAGGTCCAAGGTGGAAGAGAGTGCCGCAGTTGAGGGCCATGACCCTCAAGGGCCTCCCCCTGCCACTTGCGGGGAGTCAAGGAGGTTTCCCACGGGCACCGTGCCTCTCTCGCCCCCTGGGAGCCAGAACCAGGCACGATGCAGGTTTGAGGATTTGTCGGTGAGGGCACTTCAGTGATGGGTTGCACAGGGAAGCTCAACCGTGAGGTCCGCACCAGGCCAAGCTCCTCAGGTGGGGCCCCGGGGTTCTCCAACGTGACCTTGTGATATATATCTAAGCAATGATGGCGTTAGCGAAGGGGCTCCCAACGTGCGTGCTCCAGTCTAGGCAGGGCAAGAGTCATTAGAAAGTGTGGAGAAAGAGAGGGATCCCTCCGGTAGGTCTTCAGGAGGTTATGGGCAAGAGAATGTTGTAGACAGTTCAGGGCCCAACCTCAACACACATCAGGGGCCCATGGAGGGAACTGTGTGCTGAGCAGGGGTCCAGTGGGCGCAACCACTCACCTCCGTGAGAGAGAAAGTCCTGACCATCCTCCCGGGGGCCGCGTCGAATTCACTGGCCTGCCAAGGGTGCGATGGCCTACTCTTGAGTGCCGCACAAGTAGGCCCAGTTCAGAGGCCCCAGCCCCACCAGTGGCACTGCGGCACCCAGACACAGGGCTCACGTCACCAGGCCCCCTCTCCAGGTCCTCAGGGTCGGCACGGCACAGCAAGCGATGCGGGTTCCGGTCGTCCACAACTCTACGGGGTGTAGAGGGCATCAAGGGGGCTGCTGCAGGGTTTTGGGTAGGTCTCTCCTCCCGGCCCACAAAATACTCCTCTTCCGATGATCGAAGGATCACGCCGCTTGCACCAGCGATGTCCCGGGCCCCCCTGCTCTCCAGCGTGTGTGTCAGGTTCCCGGGGGCCTGTGGGATTCACAGCTGGGTTTCCGCCGCGCGCTCCCACCGACAGAGCCGGGTGGCCCAAGATGGCGGCAGCGATTTCAGCTGCAGGACACCACCCCGACTGGGTGACAGGGCGGGGGTCCCAACTGTTGCGCCCACACTCATTTACCGGGCTTCAGTGACTGCTTCCGCCTGCAGCGTTGTGTCAGCGGCGGCGATGTACTCCGTCCCGGGATGCTGCATGCCCCGGGAGGCGCAATATGGAGGCTGTGCGTGCCTCAGCCAGGGTCCGGGCCTGGGCCCCTACCAATGTCGTCTACAGCAGGCATCGAACGGGTCTGAGATGCCCAAGCCCCTCTGCTATCCGTGGATGTCAGGCAGCGCCGCCCGAGAATGCCGCTGCCCGCGTCCCAAGCAGTGGGACATCAGCAGGGCAGCACTCTAGTGGCCGCCCGTCGGAGCCTTCCCCCCTGCTGCCTCGCGCGCGAGGCTACGCCCACAAAGGTTATGACCCCCCAATAGTGTGGAGCTGGAGGCGGGCCGTTGGGGGCGGGGGGCGAGGCTTGCCCCCCCCTACTTAGGAGGCCCTCTCGCCCAGTTCCTCCTCTGTTCCCTGCGCGCCGCTCCAGCCTGGACACGCGTTATTCCTCACCACGCCGCCGTTTTGAGTGTCTTGGGCGTTCTGGTCGTCCTGTCTGGCGTCGGGTTTGTGCCTTCGTGTTAGTCCGGTGAGTGTTAATTGTCCCCTGTCCCCGAGCCTCACTGGCCTGGATGTTGCTGGGTTGCCTGGTGGGGCTCGGGAGGTGGGCAGAGGGGAGCGAGACTTATGCTGTGTAGGTGCAAGGCCGGGGGAGGGGTCTTGGTTGTGCAAGGTTTACATGCCGTTGGTCTCCTGTGCCGCAGCAGGAGCCGTAGCTCAGGTCTGGCGTGGGTCACACGGTTGTGTCCGTGGTCTGCCGTTGTTTTCATTGGGGAGTGCAGGTCAATACCGCCTCCCGTCTTCCCCGATACTACGTGTTTCTTCGGGCCTAAAGTACAGCTTAAGATCATCACAGGCTCAGTCCATCTAAGCATTACGGAAGATGGCATGTGTGAGGCGGGGACACGGCCCTTCTTTGGCGCGGCTTTGAGGGGGATATATTGTGTGCCTAGCAGGCCCCGAGAGTAGTAGGGCATGGTGTGGGTGGTAGATGGCAGGGGCATGGGAACGGGTCCAGGCCTCGCTTTCTCCGAATTTATTTTGAATGCTCTCGACCGCCCCCCCCCCAGAGAGTAGCCCTCTTTCTGTCCCGTCGTCGCCGAGGCCTAGAATGACGCCGAATGCAAGGGCCTCTCGGCGACCCTGCCTGTTGAACTCGTAATGGGAGACAACGCTGCCATCTGCATGGTAGATGACGAGGTCAGTTCGCACCCCCCCCCCCATGACATTTGACTGCGGAGGTGAGCGGTCGCCGCCAGAGGGCTGGGGGCCAGAAAAGTGGTACGGGTGCCGGGAGTGGTCCCGAAAGGGGCAGTCGTGGTGGCCTCACAAGAGCGGGCGCGCAGGCCCTCGTGTAAGGTAGATCCTCCCCAGGGCATCCGGTGTTTGTCTAGCGCTCCAATCCCCCTGGGTCAGGTTCGCGCTCCATGTACTTGGTACCCCCCCGCCCCGTCGGAGTGCATGCCTCGGTCCGGGTCCAGGGGGGGGCATCTCCCCTGGGCCTCCCATATTTGGCGTGGCCTGGTTGGCTTTAGTGGCCTATGCCACATGGTTCGAGCAAGGGTGCGTGTGGGCCTGGCTCCCCGGGAGGCGAGTTTGGGGCTGGCGGTTGCAGCGCCGCCCCGACTGCGGAACATAGCTGAGCATGGCTAGGTGCTTTATGGCGGGCGGGTAGAGTTCCACGGAGCCTCACCGGGGTGGGATGCGCTGGGGCATCGCATGGAGCTACACCACTGTTCTAAATTCGATGGTTGGGCTATTGGCTCCGGGATCAGCATTCTATCTCCCCGTGCCTACGGAAAAGATTCTGCCCCGATTGGGTCCGTGTGCCACGCAATAGACTGTGGCTACGTGATGCTTTTGAAGCCGCAAGTCTAGTGGTTGTAGTTTCTCTTCTGGCGTGAGGGGGAGTTTCGCTTGGCCAGGAAGGGATCGATGTGCATAGCCGCCGTGGGTTTCCGGTTGCGCAGTTGCAGATTTTCGGAATTCATGGCGGTTTCGTGTGCTAGCTCACAGTCTCGCAGGGAAAATGTTTAATAATACTGATGTTATTCTTTTTGATTGGTTCTTCGCTTCACATGATTTGTAGTCTGCTTTTACTTGATGACTATAAGTTTTGGAGTTCAGTGTGATTCTCTTGTACTTCACAAAGTTGCTTATATCATCTTTAAAAATATGGCAGCCATTTCATAATGTTCATTGTGTTTATATTTGGACGTTAAACCACATTTGAATTATATACGTGAAATAACAGGAAACGATTGCAACTGAAACGAAATCGTTATGTTGTGCTTTAATGTGTTTTTGGCTTAGCCTAAACTAGGCCTCAGCTATGCCTCGTTCCATCTTTAAAAATATGGCAGCCATTTCATAATGTTCATTGTGTTTATATTTCTCGCTTGGCCAGCACGCAGCAAAATGTGCATTGTTTGTTAATGGTATACTGTTGAGGAAAAACTACAGAGGAAGCCTGTTTGTTACTTTCATGCCTCTTCCTGCTCTTTCGCTTCGCCCCTTACAATTGTGGTTGTTTTGAACGCGATTGCCAGCGGTGTGTGATGTTGTCACGGGCCGATGTGAATCTCTGGGTTCTAGCGTTGGTGCGTCCCAGGGCGGTTCGGCGGAGTCGCGCTCTATACATGGTGGTCGGGCCCGTGTATGAATCGGGAAGGGGATGTGGAGCTCCGGCTAGCCTGCCGACTGGGGCTGGGTGCCGGAGTTCGAGTCTCGGGGTCGCTTCCGCTTCTTTTGATTCTGTGCTCATGTGAGGCGCTCCGCTGCCTTCGGGTCGAGTTCGCGCTGTATGGGTGCGCAGCGGTTTCGGTCGTTGAGCGCCGATGATGCCTGCTTTCGCCGCGGGCCACTGTGCTTCAGTGTGGCTAGTGCGGAGAGTGGTGTGCCTGCTGCAGAGAACGTGTGCAGAACGGATTGCAGAGTGCGTATGATTTAAATAGGTCAGCAGGTTCGTAGGTTCAAAAGAGGCATCCTTTGTTACTTGCAGGATATATCTGAAAGCCCTGATAGTCAACAGTGCGCTCGAACGCTCATCCTAGCGCTGGGAATGGGAAAGAGTCTCGGGAATGACGCTGAGCATCCTGTGATCCTGCAAATCACCCTATCTGCCCCTGCCTAACACGGGCTGGCATTTGCAAGGCAATAGGTCTCGCTTTTCCCCGGAGCCGGCGGCGAATCGGCGCCTGGTGGCCCTGACGGGTGATTGTTTGGCTTTACAGGTGTGGTGTCGTGTTTGTGCGTGGCGCCGCTACACGAGGGCAGTTTGTCTCGTTTGTTGTGCCCAGTTGTCTGCACACCGTCTCGCCGGCAGCCCCGTGGCCATAAGCCGTTGAGGGGGGGGGGGGGGCCTCACAGTCGGTGCTTGGGGCCAAAAAATGAAAGGTGGCTGAACTGCCCGCATTCACAGAACAAGGAACCTGGGCCCTACGTGCAGCAACGGATGTGTTATGCCCCTGGTCCCATCTTTGCACGGGGTTACCCCCCATGGAAATAATAGACGTTTTAGTGTTCTGGCAGCCTTGATAGGTGCAGAAGGTAGACCATCCAGGAGGGAACTTTGAAATATGGGAAACTGGGTTGCAGCGATCCTCTAGCCCCAAACCTTGGTGGCCACACAGCGGAGGCCCACCCTACTTAGAACTCCATTCTCCGGTCTAGACTCTGGGCGTGCGGCCTAACAGCCTATCTGCATTGGGTAAGCCCAGCACATTGCTAGTGAGTTGAAGCCTACTAAGGCAGGTGTCTTGGAAATACTTGCAATTAGGCACTCGTATCATGAAACTTCCTACATTGATAAATATGAGTAGTTACATTGTAAGGCATTGACCTTCATGTAAACCGATTATTATGTTTAGAATAAATAAAATCACACATAAACACCAAAGTACCAGACTGACCCTAACAATAATACAAACATAAGCAACCAATGGCACAGCCGATATGCCTGGCGAGCATTCAGTTTGTATCCTAACTACAAAACGTAAAGGCAGAGAAAATAAAGCAATAACGATTGGTCACTCTAGTTGATGCATCTATGGGGAAAACAAGAGTGTGAGGATATACGGTACTTTGGAGATGTTAAGTAGTCCCTGATACTTTCAATGAAAGCATTCACTTGGAGGTGGAATAATCCACCAAGCAGCCAGTAACATGATGTGAGTAACGCTGCTCTGGGGAACCCACATTCCATCCCATTTCGAATTTTAAAGCATTTGTAGCTATAATGTCATAAGAAAAATGCACTGTCAAGCCAGATATCAAAAGGGTAAGAACCAGGGGAGGTCAATGAACATATTGGCCTTGAGCATATAGTATAATAAATCCACCCGTATTTATTCGTAATTCCTTCCGTGTGAACCCCTTAACATATATTTTCTCGTGTTTGGAAATGGGGGACATATTTACTTTCTAAATTTCAGACTGTCACAACTCCTACAACAAATGCCGCTTCTCAAATAAGTTCACTTACTCTAGATGTGTTTTAAACACAAGTGGCGCTTGGAAAACCCATAATATCTAATCATATATAAGCGTGTTTTCATTACGTAGGAAATGCAGTCAAACACCTCTGGTGTGATGCCTCAAGACAACTGTAGATTTGCATAAGAAGAGAGAAGTCTCAGCGCCTTATCAATATGCAGTGATTCTGGGAAAATCACTTAATCTCCCCGTGCCTAATAAGAAAAGAGTGTGTCCCTGGTGTAGCGTTAGTTGGTGCGCAGGTAAAGCGCGCAAACACTCGATACCTTGCTGGTCGTGCAGCACTACCATACACTTAAAAAATTTACCTTGAAGGCTGTTTTCATTCCTGAAAGCCGTGAACCAGATGCCACCTTCAGTATTCACACTATCGCCCCCAAGCTTTCCTTCGATTCCTGTCTGCATGTTGAACATGCATGTCTTTGATATTGCGAACGTACCCCTTGCCAGCCACTCGCGATTTTATTAAGGTAGTAGGCCTGGCTGATGGTGGATAAGATAGTCACATGAGATCGGGTATTGGTTAAATGTCTGGTTTCGGAATACGGATTTATTATTGTGAGTTCCACGCTTAGGTCAGGAGATGCTGCTGCCTTTCATCTTTAGCCTTGCTATTCGGAAACAGCTGGTGTAATGTTCAGCCTAGTCTATACAGGACAGTCAGCAGCCTGAGCTGTTTTAAGACAAGCGGAGGGTCTGGATTGGAGTCATGCAAACCATCCGTAAAGTCATTTCTCACGAAGTGACGAACCTTGTGTGTCCCGAGTGGGGCAACAGGACAAGGGAGGGGATGTATATATATGTGTATATATATATATATATGTGTGTTATCGTGGTAGCAGGAGTATAAATGGCAAAGGTATTTAGTAAGCACGGGGGGCGTTCCAAGCTCTAAAAGGATAGTTGAGACAGCCAAGTTAAGTTCATTTCAAGGCTTCATTTGGTGGGGCAATTCCAGCCGTAAGCATTAAGCCAGACAGCCCTAGGAATTAGGCAGGCATACGATGAGCTATGATTTGTTCAGACTGAGGGAGAGCATATCGACCACAAATAATTGTGGAACAATAAAAAAAAAAAAAAAAAAAAAAAAAACTTTACAAGGCAATGCTCTAGATTTCCGGTAGAATGCTGGATGGATAAGCTTCAGGGATAAGGCCATGACCTTTCTGGAAGGGGCATTCTTCTTCGAACTGTGTCGAACTGGGAAAGGAAGGAAGGAGGGCTGGATAACTCTTTATTCTACCTGCGGTGGCACATCTTGCCAGGAGTGATTGGCAAAGGTTTTGCCTTCAGCCAGCCTAGGTTAACACCCATCCCTCCAAGCTAATTGTTCATGGTGGTATTGGGCCGCATTTACACAGCGCAGTATTTGGCCCCTGGGGTTGTCAGTGTCGTGAATTACTAAAATTCCCTGAACTGAAGGTGTGGCCGGGTTTTACATGAGCAGAAGTTTGGGAGTGCAAGCCTCCACCTAGGGGGTGGTTGGCTGAATCTGATGAACTACTTCAAACGGTTCACAGCACAGCACGTGGGAGAGTGGCAATGCCCTGTGCATACTTCACCCAGACACCACAGAATGTGTGTCAATTACCTGTGCATACTTCAACCAGACACCCGGGAATGGCATGCCCTCATCTACATGGTAATAATTGAGAGAGCTGAGAGCGACCATACCCCTTGAATATTGCACTTAAACTTTCTAGTAATGAAAAGGGCTTATCACCTTCTGAAATAAGCATGACCAGAGATGTGCTGCTCTCCACTGACATTTGACAGGTTAATGGGCAAGGCTAGCGGAAAAGCCAGATGTATTGTCATGATTTAAGGTGGACGTGACCGAGGTGCTGGCAAGATAGAGACACTGCCAATTATGGGTTAGGAACGAAATCATAACTGGGGCTCACAACAAATTATTTGATAGAAATGAGAAGTTTCGTTTTCAAGCCACGATGTCGGTGCCACGACTTACCTATAGCACAGCAACACCGGTATAACAAGGACTGTAGGCAAAGATATTAACTCCTTTCAGCAGCAATAGAGTCCAAAGCTAGCTGCTATTCAACAAGCAAGGAATTGGATACGCTGTCCCAGTGGAGAGTAAGAAAAGAGTGGGATAACAGCGGGACTAGTATAAGACTCTATCGTCCAATTTAAGGTAACTTAATTTGCAAGTAGAGAGGCTGAAACGAGGAGATGTTGCTAAGATATGGGCCAGTTTGTAGTAAACAATAGACTAATACGATGTGAAAGGAAGCAAATTTAGGTAACCGTGATGTCAGCTTGTGTTTATATACGTAGGTGAAGTGGTTAAATCACACGTTACCTTCACCCTGCTTATGGTGCTGTAGCTGTTGGGAACACAATTCCGTGCCAGGGGGCACCTAATTTGGCCAATTGAAAAATCTTAATGGGATTGCAGGTCCATAAGCGCCTATTTCACCAATGCCTTGTTACCGATGCCATATTTTCCAGCCCGAGAATCAGATTTAGGTGTTACTCTTCTCGCCCAGCCTTTCCTTGGAGCCAGGGAGGGGGGAAACGTTCACGAATTTGGGTCCTCGAGCTGAGCGATGTACCTTCGGCAGCTCAGTCAGTCATATTGGCTTTATCCGGAGTCATGAAAGAAGAATACGTCCATTTAGCAGTTACGTAAAAATCTTCTGTCCTGCTAAAGAAATCATGCAATCCCCGCAGCATATGTAGGTGCTAGATCTTCCCATAATTACGTTAGGAAGATCTGCAGTGGCATCGCTAAGAAGGCTAGTAACTCCAGTCACGCCTAAGCTGAGCGGCATTGGGGCCAAGAGTCATTCGTTGTTAGTCTGCCCTGGGCTTCTGAGTAATGTTGCAACTTAATGCCGTATATTTACGGTTACAGGACAGGACCCATTATTTAGCCCACTAAAAGCTGGCTCGCAGGGGCGGGCACCTATAAACAGCGAAGGGAGGAAGGGGGGCTCTGGCAGCGACGGTAGCCTCCCCAGAGCTGTGGCGGAGTTACAGGGCGATCTGGATGCAGACGGGTACAGTAAGGGTACCTCTGCGACAGGCGGTACAGTAAGGGTACCCCTGTCCGGCACAGTAAGGGTGCCCGAGCCAAGGTCCACGAGCCGAAGGGGGTTCTGGGAAGACCGCGACGGCGCCCCGTTAGTCCTTCGGGCGGTTGGGGGGCCTGACCAACCGGGGGTGTGCCACAACACGCTCCGCCCCTGTCGGAAGGGGCGGGGGTAGGAGACAGATCACGTGACCCAGTGGATGATCTGTAAATAATTATGTGCCACACTGCCGGGCATCGACCCACCGTGTGTGCTGGCTCACCAGGCGGGCGGAGCAGCAAGGGGCTGCCTGCCCTGGATCGCCCGTAAGATAACCCAATTTTATTATCATACTATGTTGTATGAAATAAACCTGCAGCAGTTCTTCACCCACAAATAAAGTGTCAGTGTAATCATTGGGTGACGTCTGTGTATGCGTGTTGACTGAAGCGGATGACGGTGTGGTCACTATGCCGCTGCCCGCGTCCCAAGCAGTGGGACATCAGCAGGGCAGCACTCTAGTGGCCGCCCGTCGGAGCCTTCCCCCCTGCTGCCTCGCGCGCGAGGCTACGCCCACAAAGGTTATGACCCCCCAATAGTGTGGAGCTGGAGGCGGGCCGTTGGGGGCGGGGGGCGAGGCTTGCCCCCCCTACTTAGGAGGCCCTCTCGCCCAGTTCCTCCTCTGTTCCCTGCGTGCCGCTCCAGCCTGGACACGCGTTATCCCACCCTTTCCACTTACCCCACGTGTCAGGCACAGCGCGTTATTGGAATGTTTTAATGTTTTCTTTTGCGTTGCAGGCGGAGTTACAGGGCGATCTGGATGCAGACGGGTACAGTAAGGGTACCTCTGCGACAGGCGGTACAGTAAGGGTACCCCTGTCCGGCACAGTAAGGGTGCCCGAGCCAAGGTCCACGAGCCGAAGGGGGTTCTGGGAAGACCGCGACGGCGCCCCGTTAGTCCTTCGGGCGGTTGGGGGGCCTGACCAACCGGGGGTGTGCCACAACACGCTCCGCCCCTGTCGGAAGGGGCGGGAGTAGGAGACAGATCACGTGACCCAGTGGATGATCTGTAAATAATTATGTGCCACACTGCCGGGCATCGACCCACCGTGTGTGCTGGCTCACCAGGCGGGCGGAGCAGCAAGGGGCTGCCTGCCCTGGATCGCCCGTAAGATAACCCAATTTTATTATCATACTATGTTGTATGAAATAAACCTGCAGCAGTTCTTCACCCACAAATAAAGTGTCAGTGTAATCATTGGGTGACGTCTGTGTATGCGTGTTGACTGAAGCGGATGACGGTGTGGTCACTAAGCCCCAATACCGCTTTAAATGCGTTGTTAGACAGCTGCTGACTGGAGCCCTCGTACATGCGTCTCACTCCATTCGTAGCGAGACCACACCCCCCAAGCCTTTCTTATACCTTTGGACGGCTGGAACAGTCTGAATTGTCACACTTGTAGGGTGTAATGGTTAGTAGTTGTGTTGGTACTGTCTTTGGCAGCACTGGCAGGGGCAATGAGTGGTGCAAGCTGCACTGGCCTCCTGAAAAGGGCCCTGGCACTTACGTTTTTACAAATTAAGCACTGGCTGCCCCCAATGGTGTAAGAGTCATTCTTGGATTAGCCAGTGGTGGTCACTCCACAAGTCTGTCAGCGGTCCTTCCATTCCTAGATGAGGCAGAGGAACCATGAGTTTGTTGGAGTTTAATAACCTCAGATCTAGGCGGCTCTCCTGTCGGGACAATCAGTGCTCAGGATGGGGAGAGGGCGGCTTAATTCCATGGCCCCCCAGAGAAGGGTCTGTTCGTGCAGCCACTGTTGATCTCACGATTCCTTCCATCGCGCCTGCTCTGAGCACAGGGAGCCTGATTCACAAAGGTAAACATACACTTTTGTGTGAGTTTACGATTTTTTACAATTCACAAAGCAATTTTATGAGTAGTATCTTTTGCGAGTGCGAAGTCTCTGCACTCGTGGTTGAGACTCCGCACATAAAAGGATAGGCAGTCGCAAAGATACTACTCTTAAAATTCCTTTGTGAATTGCAAAAAATCATAAACTTACACAAAAATGTACGTTTACCTTTGTGAATCTGGCCCAGTGTGTGCCAAAAGCAAGTGAGATGAATAACACTTCAGCAAATAGCAGGAAAGAATGACATTTGATGCCAGTCTCATGCCCCTCTCCAGAGTGTGTAACCTGCCAGCAACAGGCAGATTGTTTACAAGCTGTAGTCAGAGATAAAGCTTCAAAGCAATAGAAGACTGTTGGACTTGGCCCTTTCTGCAGGATCATCCCAGGACTTTTTGCCTTCCTCCTGTATTTTTTCTGACCTGTTGTTGGTGGTTTTATGACTCTGGGCACTTTACCACTGCTGATCAGTGCCAAAGTGCATATGCTCTCCCTGTAAATTGTTGTTATGGATTGATGATCCCATGATTGGCATATTTGATTTACCAGTCAGACCCTAGTACAGGGCACTGTGTGTGCCCAGGGCCTGTAAATCAAATGCTGCTAGTGGGTGAGGGGAAAAAGATCTGCATCCCTTACTAGTCATATAATAAGCATGTATCGTTCTTGTGCTGTTTCTGGCCCAGAGACAGGGGGAGAGGCCCCTATCCCCCTAATTTGAAGTAGGATTTATTAGGTGTGTCCGGGCGAGAGTATAAATTTTAAGTTGATTAGGATAAAATATCCAATTGATGCAAGCAGATCAGATGATGATGGTAAGATATTTGTGCTTTTATTTGTCTGCTAGAGAAGAACAGAGATGGCACAGCCAACACGTGTTTCGCCCTCTAACTGGCCATCAGGCCTAGGGCTTCCTCAGGGCTGTACATAGGCAGTGTTACAGCAAAGATTGATAACACAGAATCGAGTAGGTCATGTGTACAGGATATATAAGGATGTGGTAGGTGGGAACAGAAGAGGAAGGGTGAGTCAAAGAAGAATTAAGGAAAGGGAGCGGGAAAAGAAAGAGGAAAGGGAACAGAGTTGAGGTGCGAGGATTTAGCAAAGATTGTTACAGGAAGTTTAGGTGTGGTTGAAAGGAAGAGTATATGGGTGGGGCGATAGAGAGAGGTTAGGTGGAGGTTAAAAGTAGTAATTGGAACGGATGTGCAAAGAGTAGTTAAGTAGTATGGAAAGAATGGGGGATGTGATTTGGATATTTGAATCATTTTGAAAGTGAGGGAGAAAGGTAAATAGTTATAGGCGGGCAGGTTGGCATTTACAGGAAACCATGTCATACAATACAATTTTGACATTAACACGATTTTTTAAGCACAGTCAATTTCAGACATAATGACAACAATGATTGAAAAAAGTAATAAAGTGTAAATTGTCAAAGAGCCCCAAATCAGGGTAGCGCGCGTATGCAAGAAAAAATCAAAACAGTTAGCGGTTGACAATGTACATATTTGCGAAAGCATCATAATTACGAAATTCAGGGCAGCGCGCATATGCAGGACAAAATCGAAACAGGTGCCCGTTAGCAACATGCATATTTACGAAAACAACATGATAACGAAATGTATTTTCAGTTATAAATCAAGTGGTCATTTAGGGAGGGAGAGAGAAGGAATTGCATGTCATTAAGAGAGCAGGGTAGTCAGGAGGATCAATAGTTTAGGTACAATTCATATTGGGTTCCAAAAGTAGTATAGTGATGACGCGATCATGGAACGCAGGAAACAGATTATGTAGACATTGGTGAACAAGGCACAGTTGATCACAATGGATCCATCGTTACGAGTAAGCGTTAAGTCAGAGGCAAGATGTCATAACGACATACAGTAGTAAGAAGTGAGCGTATATTTACAGTATGAATGGGATTGCAGCGTCATGGTGGTCGCGTCAGGTATGAAATGAAGGAAAAGAAATTTACTTTGGTTACATCTTGTACGGGTGGTTTAGCGAGAGACGCGGGTATGGGTGCGTGGCGCCAAAATCAATGAGTCGGTGATAAATGTGAGCCGCGGGAGAGGCGCGTCATCGATCAAGATAAAAGTGATTTTTTAGGTTGGATGAATGCAATAGTATGCAATAACCAATTGTGAATGTTATTGTGAGGTCTAAAATACAATGGTAGGTGTGGTCTAGAGCACACAACAAATCGTGGTTTGAGAAGTGGAGCTATTCCAAAGTGTGGAAAGTGCTCATAGACGCTCAATCATACGTAAGTCGTGAAGTAGGACGTGAATGCCAACCTTAGCGGAATTAGGATATATTTTAGGAGTGTTTCGTAAATGCAAGACATACAAGTGCACTTGGCAGATTGAGTAAGCAAGAACGTGTGAAGTGCACAATGAGATCGAGAATCCCTTACCGGGTTGTCACGTAATGGGGTATCTTAGTAAACGGAAGGGTTTGTAAACCCGACGATTCTAAAATGGGGAAAAGACAATGAAGAACAGAAAATGAAAATCGTGCCATATGGGCTGAGGTCAGGTGGGACATGGAGGGGGTAGTGAACTATCTCTTACCTCCAGTCTCGGCTAATGCCAGGTTTCGATGGGTTTCTGCGGTTTTGGAGTAGTGTGAAGCCGATAATAGCGGGCATTAATAAAGTGGTCGCGTGTATGAACTTCCGGGTAAACCCGGAAGAGACGATGTGCTTACGACGGGCGCCATATTGGAATGGGATGTTTGGAGAAGATGGGTTAACAGGGCGGTGAGTAGGACGGTATTAATCGGCCGCCATCTTGGAATGGGGAAAAGAGTTTGGAAAAGACAGACATATCGATAGACATATAGAGCTGAATAACACTATCGGAAGGAATGACATGGTTTCCTGTAAATGCCAACCTGCCCGCCTATAACTATTTACCTTTCTCCCTCACTTTCAAAATGATTCAAATATCCAAATCACATCCCCCATTCTTTCCATACTACTTAACTACTCTTTGCACATCCGTTCCAATTACTACTTTTAACCTCCACCTAACCTCTCTCTATCGCCCCACCCATATACTCTTCCTTTCAACCACACCTAAACTTCCTGTAACAATCTTTGCTAAATCCTCGCACCTCAACTCTGTTCCCTTTCCTCTTTCTTTTCCCGCTCCCTTTCCTTAATTCTTCTTTGACTCACCCTTCCTCTTCTGTTCCCACCTACCACATCCTTATATATCCTGTACACATGACCTACTCGATTCTGTGTTATCAATCTTTGCTGTAACACTGCCTATGTACAGCCCTGAGGAAGCCCTAGGCCTGATGGCCAGTTAGAGGGCGAAACACGTGTTGGCTGTGCCATCTCTGTTCTTCTCTAGCAGACAAATAAAAGCACAAATATCTTACCATCATCATCTGATCTGCTTGCATCAATTGGATATTTTACCCTAATCAACTTAAAATTTATACTCTCGCCCGGACACACCTAATAAATCCAAATGCTGCTAGTGGGCTGCAGCAGATTGTGCCACCGACAGGAACAGCCTGTAAACTGTAACTCTGGCCTGCCATTGCAGAGCCTGTGTGCAGTCTAGTACTGCCATGTCGACTTGGCAAGTGCACCAACTTGCCAGTCCCTAACCTTCTCTTTTTTACATATGTCACCCCTAAGGTAGGCCCAAGGTACTCCTGTGGGCAGGGTGCAGTGCATAGTGCATGTGAAAGGTAGTACATGCCCCGGTGTGTGTGGCATGTCCTGATAGTGAATTACTGCCAATTTCGTTTTTCACTATTGCAAGGCTACTTGTTCCCATAGGACAGAATGGGGAGTTTGCTTATAATATCTTATAAACATAACTACACCTTGGAACAAGGTAAGAAAGTAAAGTTTAGTATGCCTAAACTTAGAATGTTAAAATGCATCTTTTAGTGAGGGTGATTTTTACATTTTGTGTTTGAAAATACCACTTTTAGATAGTAGGTATTTTCTTGCTTAGCCATCCATGGTGCATCTGCTATGTTTGTGTATTGCATGTCTGGCTTTTGGATGACAAGGGCTGGAGATGTGCGGTGGCTCCAGAGAGCCTGATGAGTTATGGCCGGGCTGAATAGACCTGGGCTGAATTTAGAGTAGAGGGGGAGATTTCCTTTCACCTGAATGGGCCTGGTCAGCCTTTAACAATGCTGTCTCCACCTCCTGCCAGGAAGTTGCACCAGTGAGGACAGAACTGGTTTTGGCTGGGTACAGACACTCTCTGCCTTTAGAGAACAAAGGATGTTTGTGTATAACAAGAGGGGCCCAGACCCCAGACTTTTAGATCACTTCTAGGAATCAAGAGGAACCTTTGCCAAGGAGAAGAGCCAGAGAAGCTGAGGAGGAATACTGCCCCTGTGCTGTTTGCTCTCTGTGGTTGGCCTGCAGTGGCTACTTGCTGCCAAGGAAAGGAGAAACGAACTTTGCTGTTTGCTTTATCACCTGCTTGAGGAAAATATCTCCAAGGGCTTGAAATTGAGCTTGCCTCCTGCTGCTTCAGCTTCCAAAGAAGGAAATTGCAACACCGACGCCGGCGAGAGATGCCGTAACCTGCACCAAAGCTGTGGGCACAGCCCGACTTACACCCTAAGCCCAACACCTGCTGACGCCATCGAGCATCAACTCCGAAGCCATCACCGAGGCTGTTGCCTGCACCGGAGCCAAGGACACCGCTCGTGACGTCCACGACGCACCTTCCCGACTCGCACCGCAGCCCTGACTTCACCGACGCCTGTGCTTCATCAATGCAGAGCCGATACTTGACGTGGGTGATTCCTGAATCCATTGACACCGCACCGTCGTAAGGAACCGCCACCGAGACATCACCTCCTCGAAACAGAAAGGAACCGACGTCTCACCTCCCCTGCACCGCAGTAAGGAACCGAGGCTTCACCTCCCCTGGGGTCGTGAGTAACTGACGCCCCCCGGCGCCTACGAAGCATCACCTCCCCGACGCCGTGCACCGTCTTTTCTTTCATCAATTCCACAGTACTGTTCTTTGGGGGTCTGCTTGACTCCGCGCCTGACACAGTGCACTTCGCGGTTGGTGCCATTCTTTGGGATTTTCACCTGTCACAACGTCATAATAAGTCCAGGTGGAGTTATTTGTTCCTACACCCTTTAAATTGAGGGAATAACCTATTTTTGAGGATATCTTGATAACTGTACTGTGGATATTTGTTGTTTGGTCTTTTTTTGGGTTTAGACAAAGATTACTTATTTTTCTAAACTGGTATAGTGTCCATTTGTAGTGTTTTTACTGTATTACTGTGTGTGTTCACAAATGCTTTACACACTGCCTCTGAAATAAGCCTGTCTGCTCATGCCAAAGCACCAAGGGAGTGAGCAGGGGTTATTTTAGAAGTGTATTCCCCTTACCCTGACTGGAAGCAAGGGTCCCTATTTCGACAAAGGTACCTACCTCTGCCAACTAGAGACCCCCATTTCTAACAAAGACAAAGTAATATTTTTTATAAAGTGTGTATTGGACGAAATGATAGTTAAACTGGAGACAAAGTGACTGAAGAGATTTGTAAGTCACTGTGTTAGGGAAGTAAAATGTGTGAGTTGCCAAAGATGACGCAGAATGACTGTGTGAGAGCTAGGATTTGAAACGTTCATCTGAACTCATTCTCACATGGTGCACTCCACAGCCCATGGGACACCTCTATTTTCCCTAAGTTATAACGAGAACCCTTATAGATGTGCAGACAGGAAAAAGCTTCAGTGACTGAGGTGATGTGTTGTAGCTGAAGGGCAGGGTCTTCATACAAGGGTCTAAAGAATAGCGCTGCTTTTACCTACTTAAGACTTAAGCACTCTGTCCAAAACATGGCAGAGACCGTGTCTTAAGTTAGCGCTCCAAGAGGCGTCTCCTTGTGTCCTCGGTGAGGATGCTGGTGAAAGCTCTCAGAGTGGCCACCGCCCATCATTGACAAGACCAGTTGTTGTAGAGCACTGCTTCTCTTCCTGATACACCATGATTATAGACACTGGAAGCTACAACAGTAGGTTGAAAGCGGCCGAATCCATGCTGATGTTTGCCACACTCCACCAAGATTAAATTGGAAGAAGGCAGTGACATCAAAAGCTGACTATAAATGGATAACATTCCCTTTCGAATAAAATCAGCACATAAAGAACACACAGCTCATCTGCTCTGCACTCCAGGTTGTGTCTAGAGAAGAAGCAAGGGTATGCAGTTTGACACCTCCTGGTTTATCAGAGGTGAGGCCATTCTCCCAGCAAGGGCTGATCATGAAATGTAATGGAAATGTCCACTAATAACCACATCTCGAGAAATCCATCGTGAGATCACCCCCATCCTTTCCTCCACCCCCAGTACCATTACTTTTATGTTACGTTTTGTTTTACATAGGTTACAGACCTAAGGGCAAATTTGTCAAGACTCTGCACTGCTAGAAAGTGGAACAAACTCTTGATAAAGTGTTTACTTTCCAGCTCAAAACTATTTTTGCACTGGAAAGTTGAAGTGTGAACAGCACTTTGCGCTACTTTGTGCTGCTTCACTCTGCTTTGCATGAAGAAGGCTACCGTGGGTGGTACAGTGGGTGGTCTTTGGGTGTTCCGCAGGGCACAAGTCCTAAAAACAGAAGTGGGGGGACTAATAAGGTTAGGTAGTATTCAAATGAAATCATGACGCTTGCCATCACGGCCCATGATGTCACGACGCGTGACATTGCATGTGACATCACAGGAAATTACCTCACTGGAAGGGACATCACAAGAAGTGACATCAGATATTAAGACCTCGCACATATGATTATCAAGTATATCATAAGTACATTTAAGCGCATTATGAGATTTAAGAAATTAAATTTGATATTGGGGTTGTGGCAAAAAAGTGATGCAATCCCAACGCAAAATCTGGGCCTCAACCAATACATTTATGTTTTTTAAGCCCTGCCACAAAGAAATTGTGAACAAGGAGAAGCATGGCAGTAGATCTGTTATGGTTAATTGGTTTCAGTAAATGTCAGGGAATAGTAATAACGGCGAGATAACTCTGGAGTTTAACACATTTGTTGGAGAGATCTGTGTTTTGTGAAGTCCCAGAATTGAATCAAAGTAGTATGAGGTTAACGTGTCTCCTGCAAAGCACATCACGTAACATGCAGATGACAGATTTTTATGTTATGTAGATAGTAAAGTGGGTTACTGCTTTTAACACAGAGATCCTTTTGTTACCTGCAGTTCATAAACTGTAATCCTTCTAAAAGCCCACAGTGAGGTATGAAGGACATGTGACTCCTACACCTTGTAACCCTCACAGTCTTGTGCATTGGTTTACACATGTACATGATTTATTGTCAATGTATAATGCATATGTCACGTAAAGAGCTCTGACACCCTGCATTGGGTTGCGTAGCGCTATAAAAGAAATAAAATTGTGCTATTGAAATTGTTATTTTGTAACTACTAGGACAGACCAATACATCTGACATTCTTATAGTGCATGCACTTATATACAGGCACTGCACAAAGTCGAAAGCTGCCGCTCTTAAGTACCTGTGAAGAGATAACAAGCTGTGGGCCTGTGTTTCCCCTCTATGGCATTTGCATGTAAGTGTGAGGTTCCAGACCGCCTCCAGTCAGGATATTCAAACGAAGGGAGGCCTGGTGGCCCCTTAACTTCGGCCCAGCTGGAGGTGAAAAAGAAGCTCTCTAGCTGCCTGCACATTGCTGCTGGGAATCGAAAGCAGACAACGTGCAGGCGCTGCTGAAAGTGTCTGAAAATGGCACCGGGACAAGTTCAGCATATTTCTGTGGGGCCCAACTTCTTGTCAGGGGGTACGGTGTCCACCCTGTGAAAAGAGTGGGTGGACAACGTGTACCTACGTGTACCCCCGGCCTGTGGCCTGCTGTTCCAAAGCTTCCACCCATGATTTGTGTCTCCAAGCCAGATCTATGGATATCAGACCTGACTTTGTGTAAAAAAACTTTTCCTTGAGGCAGAAGCAAAGTCAAGGAAATGTTTTAATTTCCGCAAACATTTTACTCGTGGCTTGTGTGCTGCAACCGTACAGCACACATGCAAATGAAATGTCATTATAATTGTCTAACCATATGAGTGTGCATTGGAAGGGTATCCTTCCAGTACAAAACAAATGCCTGACATCAGATACATAGCTCTGCACCATAGTGCAAAGGTCTGTGCATGGTACTAGGCAGCATGTGTGCACCAGTGCAGCGTAAGAGAGGGGAGAGAAGCAGCTGGTCATATGTATTAAATAAGGCCTAAGCTGCTATTTCCTCCTAGAGTAACACACCACAACAACTCTGGTTGCTTGGCTGAGCTGTAATCAATTTTCCCTCAAATGTGCTTCAATGTAGTATTTGCCACTAACCGTCCATGATGCGTGCCTTCATGATGATTGACAGCTGCCAACCACCAAGGGATAACTTCTACACTGAAGCCTCCTTGCCAAAGCTGGATTTGCTTCAGCGGTGACTGAAAGCCGTAGAGCCGTCAGTCTGCGCGCGAGAGCGGAGCGAGGCCGCTTTGTTTTCATTCTGTCTTTACTGGAGCTCAAGGTGTAAAGACCTGATAAGAGGCAGAATCTACTTAAGGATTCCTCACCAGCCCCAACTCCCGGAGGGAGCTACTCAAACAGAGAGCACGCTCCTGTCGGATTCTGCGGAAGAAAGGTCACTGGAACATCAGACTCCCTTGCCTCATTCATGGTGAATTAATTTTCAGGATCCTTCTCTGCTCTAAAACTCACCTGAGCATTCAACATCTTGTGTTCCAAAGAGATAAATGCTCTTGATGCGGATGGCCAAGGATCATAGAATATCTATGTCTGTCCAACCCAAGCTGGTTATAATCAAGGATAATCTTTGTGAACCACTCATCACATCAGGGCATTGCGTACACGCTTCGGTACCAATCCCGCCCTTCTTCAGGACCTGCCTACCCACTTAGCTGAAACTAGGTGTTTAGGATCATCCTAACTGCAAAGACAGAGACAACCACAATGACTAGATAGACTTAATCCTCTTAACATCTTTACAGACACTCTCAGACTTTTCACATGTATTTTGTTTTTACAGCACTTGGTCCAGTACGTACAAAAGTTGTCAGAACCACAAATGATGAATTGCAGGTGTAAATTGATCATTAAATACAAGTTTCAGCATTGGAGGTTTCTATTGTACAATTTTTTTCATGTCCATAAATACTTTATTAAGACCACCTGCTTTATAAACAATGTTCACTTTACATCCAACTTTTTGCATGTTGTCATCGCATTAGCATGTTGTTTTATGTTATTTACAGATTCAAATGCAAAAAACATACAACTGAAATATTTATCATTTAAACCCCAATAAATATAAAAAAATTGAAAATGATAAGCAGATTTCAGCGATTTCTATTTAATATAATCATATGATATTTTTTTTAAAATATGTTGAAAATAACATTTTCTTATAGTGATGAAGTTAAGGTTCACCAGGTCAGCGCACGGCTTGACACCTTTGCTCCCTGGAGAAAGGACTGCCCACCATAGTTAGGATCCTGGCAGGATTCTCAGTGCCTTCAGCACGTCTGCCAGTGGGGCATCTGCACTGCCAAACCCATCAATGGTGGTCCCGAGTAAGGACAATGACTGACCTCCTGGCCCATTGGCGTTCCTGCCCCCAGGTGAAGCGGGTGCGTGTTTTCGCTGGCAGAGCCGGCTGGGACTCTACCAGCTGACATCCTGCTATAGCCTTAGCATAGTGGGGAACCACAATGTTGGCAGATGGGCATCTGACATTTTTTTGGTATATGGCCTGCATCTGCCAACCTTTAAATGATACCTGAAAGCTGTACCTCACTGATGAGGACCAACAAAGCCAAAAGATGTTTAGGTGGCCTTCTGCTCAAAGGTGGCTTGGACGTGTTGACTGGACCATCCCCTTTTAGGCAACCAATAATGATTTGCATGTGGTCACTGCCAGTCTGTAATTCTGTAGATGAGATAAAAAGAGGATCGAAGGGAATGTGCCCAGAGTACCTCCCAGTGGTTCAGATTAATTCAGACATGTCCATCCATCAATTTCTTGTCCCCTAGGTTAGCGGAGATGAGCCCCATGCCAGTTGTGTTACAAGTCACCGTCACAGATCTTTTTATCCTGTTGTATAGTTTTCAAACCTTTGTAACAAATGTGGTAAGCCTTAAAACATGGAGGATTTTGACAATGTCTGGTGCAAAGAGGGTTTGGGTTTTCAAGTGAGATGCTGACTCAGTCCAATCGAAGTATCATCTTCAGAGACAGTCTCTTAGCCACAAGAATATTTTTAATGCTTAGAGCAGGGTTTGAGGTTATATCTCCTCTTCAGACTTTGCTAAGAGCTTCTGCTCCTTTTTGTTGGCCATCAGTTTTACTGCTCTAGTTTACTACCTTGAAACAACAACCATCTGCATTCCAGACAACAGAAGTCATGAATAATCCCTTGTGAAAGCCTCAGCCTGTTGCACACCCATAATCTCCCCACCCGAAAACAACTGTGTGTACTCAAATGACTTCATGTCCAAATTAATGCTATCTACCACAAATAAACTGTCAGTGAAGACGCCAGCAAATGGAAGGAACTTCTGAGAGCCACCAAGCACTACAAAAAGCTCTCACGTGAACCAACAATCACCTACTGCAAAGAGAAGTCTTTGGGGTTCAACATTAACCTCAAGTGCCCGATGGAGGAATTCTAGCACCATATTGACATCTTCCTTCTGTCCCATCTACGCATTAATGAAAGTGCACAAAATATCCAAATGGACAAGATTTGAATCCTTTCCACAGAGGACGAGGCGAGTATTTACCGGTCACTGAAGGCCACCTGCCATGAGGTGTTTCTTTTTTTATAGGTAATTTTACCATATGCGCTATAGACTTCACATGTCATGCCTTTCGTAAAAAACTTCTTACCTAGACCATGATGCCCTTTTTGGTTATTCCTCGTCACACTTCTACCATTTCTAAAAAAACAAACACCTAAAAATACATTGTCATCCAGCTTTTCAACAACATTAAGTGAGAAACGCCTTCTCACAGACAAATAAACCTGTCTTTAGACCATGGTTCAACATAGAGATATCAAACGTCCAAGTCGAAGATGAGTCCATAGCAAACATGCAACTAGATGATGACTCTATAGCAACCTTGCAAGTAGAAGGTGACTCCATTGCAGGCAATCAAGTAGAAGGTGACTCTATAGCAACCTTGCAAGTAGAAGGTGAATCCATAGCAGACATTCAAGTAGAAGGTGACTGTATAGCAACCTTGCAAGTAGAAGGTGAATCCATAGCAGGCATGCAACTAGAAGGTGACTCCATAGCAACCTTGCTAGTAGATGATGACTCTATAGCAACCTTGCAAGTAGAAGGAGACTCTATAGCAACCTTGCAAGTAGAAGGTGACTCTATAGCAACCTTGAAAGTAGAAGGTGAATCCATAGCAGGCATGCAAGTAGAAGGTGACTCCATAACAGACATGCAAGTAGAAGGTGAATCCATAGCAGGCATGCAAGTAGAAGGTGACTCCATAGCAACCTTGCAAGTAGATGATGACTCTATGGCAACCTTGCAAGTAGAAGGTGACTCTATAGCAACCTTGCAAGTAGAAGGTGGCTCCATAGCAAATTTGCAAGTAGAAGGTGACTCCATAGAAACCTTGCAAGTAGGAGGTGAATCCATAGCAGGCATACAAGTAGAAGGTGACTCTATAGCAACCATGAAAGTAGAAGGTGAATTCATAGCAGGCATGCAAGTAGAAGGTGACTCCATAGCAACCTTGCAAGTAGAAGGTGACTCCATAGCAACCTTGCAAGTAGAAGGTGACTCCATAGCAACCTTGCAAGTAGATGGTGACTCTATAGCAACCTTGCAAGTAGAAGGTGACTCTATAGCAACCTTGCAAATAGAAGGTGACTCCATAGCAACCTTGCAAGTAGAAGGTGACTCTATAGCAACCTTGCAAGTAGAAGGTGACTCTATAGCAACTTTGCAAGTAGAAGATGACTCGATAGCAGGCATGCAAGCAGAAGGTGACTCCATAGCAACCTTGCTAGTAGAAGGTGACTCTATAGCAACCTTGCAAGTAGATGACGACTCTATAGCAACCTTGCAAGTAGAAGGTGACTCCATAGCAACCTTGCAAGTTGCAAGTAGAACGTGACTCCATAGCAACCTTGCAAGTTGCAAGTAGAAGGTGACTCCATAGCAACCTTGCAAGTAGAAGGTGGCTCCATAGAAACCTTGCAAGTTGCAAGAAGAAGGTGACTCCATAGCAACCTTGCAAGTAGAAGGTGACTCCATAGCAACCTTGCAAGTAGATGATGACTCTATAGAAACCTTGCAAGTAGAAGGTGACACCATAGCAACCTTGCAAGTAGATGATGACTCTATAGCAACCTTGCAAGTAGAAGGTGACCCCATAGCAGGCATGCAAGTAGAAGGTGACTCTATAGCAGGCATGCAAGTAGAAGGTGACTCCATAGCAGGCATGCAAGTAGAAAGTGACTCTGTAGCAACCTTGCAAGTAGAAGGTGACTCCATAGCAGGCATGCAAGTAAAATGTGACTCCATAGCAACCTTGCAAGTAGAAGGTGACTCCATAGCGGGCATGCAAGTAGAAGGTGACTCCATAGCAACATTGCAAGTAGACGGTGACTCTATAGCAGGCATGCAAGTAGAAGGTGACTCTATAGCAGGCATGCAAGTAGAAGGTGACTCTGTAGCAGCCTTGCAAGTAGATGATGACTCTATCGCAACTTTGCAAGTAGAAGGTGACCCCATAGCAGGCATGCAAGTAGAAGGTGACTCCATAGCAGGCATGCAAGTAGAAAGTGACTCTGTAGCAACCTTGCAAGTAGAAGGTGACTCCATAGCAGGCATGCAAGTAGAAAGTGACTCCATAGCAACCTTGCAAGTAGAAGGTGACTCCATAGCGGGCATGCAAGTAGAAGGTGACCCCATAGCAACATTGCAAGTAGACGGTGACTCTATAGCAGGCATGCAAGTAGAAGGTGACTCTATAGCAGGCATGCAAGTAGAAGGTGACTCTGTAGCAACCTTGCAAGTAGAAGGTGACTCCATAGCGGGCATGCAAGTAGAAGGTGACTCCATAGCGGGCATGCAAGTAGAAGGTGACTCCATAGCAACCTTGCAAGTAGAAGGTGACTCCATGGCAGCCATGTAAGTAGAATAGCGCTCCATAGCAATCTTGCAAGCAGAAGGTGACTCCATAGCAACATTGCAAGTAGACAGTGACCCCATAGCAGGCATGCAAGTAGAAGGTGACTCCAAGTAGTAGGTGACTCCATAGCAGGCATGCAAGTAAAATGTGACTCCATAGCAGCCATGCAAGTAGTAGGTGACTCCATAGCAGGCATGCAAGTAAAATGTGACTCCATAGCAGGCATGCAAGTAGAAGGTGACTCCATAGCAACCTTGCAAGTAGATGATAGCTCTGCAGAAAACTTGCAAGTAGAAGGTGACTCCATAGCAACCTTCCAAGTAGATGATGACTCTATAGCAACTTTGCAAGTAGGAGGTGACTCTATAGCAGCCTTGCAAGTAGATGATGACTCTATCGCAACTTTGCAAGTAGAAGGTGACCCCATAGCAGGCATGCAAGTAGAAGGTGACTCCATAGCAAGCTTGCAAATAGAAGGTGACTCCATATCAACTTTGCAAGTAGATGGTGACTCAGTAGCAACCCTGCAAGTAGTAGGTGACTCCATAGCATGCATGCAAGTAGAAGGTGACTCCATAGCAACCTTGCAAGTAGATGATAGCTCTGTAGCAAACTTGCAAGTAGAAGGTGACTCCATAGCAACCTTCAAAGTAGATGATGACTCTATAGCAACTTTGCAAGTAGAAGGTGACTCTATAGCAGCCATGCAAGTAGATGATGACTCTATAGCAACTTTGCAAGTAGAAGGAGACCCCATAGCAGGCATGTAAGTAGAAGGTGACTCCATAGCAAGCTTGCAAGTAGAAGGTGACTCCATAGCAACTTTGCAAGTAGAAGGTGACTCCGTAGCAACCTTGCAAGTAGTAGGTGACTCCATAGCAACCTTGCAAGTAGATGCTAACTCTATAGCAACCTTGCAAGTAGAAGGTGGCTCCAAAGCAGCCTTCCAAGTAGATGATGACTCTATAGCAACTTTGCAAGTAGAAGGTGACTCCGTAGCAGCCTTGCAAGTAGATGATGACTGTATAGCAACTTTGCAAGTAGATGACGACTCTATGGCAACCTTGCAAGTAGAAGGTGACTCTATAGCAACCTTGCAAGTAGAAGGTGACTCTATAGCAACTTTGCAAGTAGAAGATGACTCCATAGCAGGCATGCAAGCAGAAGGTGACTACATAGCAACCTTTCAAGTAGATGACGACTCTATAGCAACCTTGCAAGTAGAAGGTGACTCCATAGCAACCTTGCAAGTTGCAAGTAGAACGTGACTCCATAGCAACCTTGCAAGTTGCAAGTAGAAGGTGACTCCATAGCAACCTTGCAAGTAGAAGGTGGCTCCATAGAAACCTTGCAAGTTGCAAGAAGAAGGTGACTCCATAGCAACCTTGCAAGCAGAAGGTGACTCCATGGCAACCTTGCAAGTAGATGATGACTCTATAGAAACCTTGCAAGTAGAAGGTGACACCATAGCAACCTTGCAAGTAGATGATGACTCTATAGCAACCTTGCAAGTAGAAGGTGACCCCATAGCAGGCATGCAAGTAGAAGGTGACTCTATAGCAGGCATGCAAGTAGAAGGTGACTCTGTAGCAAACTTGCAAGTAGAAGGTGACTCTGTAGCAAACTTGCAAGTAGAAGGTGACTCCATAGCAGGCATGCAAGTAGAAAGTGACTCTGTAGCAACCTTGCAAGTAGAAGGTGACTCCATAGCAGGCATGCAAGTAGAAAGTGACTCCATAGCAACCTTGCAAGTAGAAGGAGACTCCATAGCGGGCATGCAAGTAGAAGGTGAATCCATAGCAACCTTGCAAGTAGAAGGTGACTCCATGGCAGCCATGTAAGTAGAATAGCGCTCCATAGCAATCTTGCAAGCAGAAGGTGACTCCATAGCAACATTGCATGTAGACGGTGACCCCATTGCAGGCATGCAAGTAGAAGGTGATTCTATAGCAGGCATGCAAGTAGAAGGTGACTCTGTAGCAACCTTGCAAGTAGAAGGTGACTCCATAGCAGGCATGCAAGTAGAAAGTGACTCCATAGCAATTTTGCAAGTAGAAGGTGACTCCATAACAGACATGCAAGGAGAAGGTGAATCCATAGCAACCTTGCAAGTAGAAGGTGACTCCATAGCAGGCATGCAAGTAGAAGGTGACTCCATAGCAGGCATGCAAGTAGATGGTGACTTCATAGCAGACATGCAAGAAGAAGGTGACTCCATAGCATCCTTGCAAGTAGAATTTGACTCCTTAGCAGGCATGCAAGTAGAAGGAGACTCCACAGCAGGTATGGACGAAGAAGGTGACTCCATAGAGGCATGCAAGTAGAAGGTGACTCCACAGCAGGCATGCAAGTAGAAGGTGACTCCATAGCAGGCATGCAAGTAGTAGCTGACTCCAAATCAGGCATGCACATAAAAGGTGACGCCATAGCAGGCATGCAAGTACTAACTGTTTCCATAGCAAGCATGCAAGTAGATGATGACTCCATAGCAACCATGCAAGTAGTAGGTGATTCCATAGCAGGCATGCAAGTAGATGATGACTCCATAACAACCATGCAAGTAAAAGGTGATTCCATAGCAGGCATGCAAGTAGAAGCTGACTCCATTGCAGGTATGCAAGTAGATGACGACTCCATAGCAACCATGCAAGTAGTAAGTGATTCCATAGCAGGCATGCAAGTAGATGATGACTCCATAACAACATTGCATGTAGAAGATGACTCTATAGCAACATTGCAAGTAGAAGGTGACTCTATAGCAGCCTTGCAAGTAGAAGGTGGCTCCATAGAAACCTTGCAAGTTGCAAGAAGAAGGTGACTCCATAGCAACCTTGCAAGCAGAAGGTGACTCCATGGCAACCTTGCAAGTAGATGATGACTCTATAGAAACCTTGCAAGTAGAAGGTGACACCATAGCAACCTTGCAAGTAGATGATGACTCTATAGCAACCTTGCAAGTAGAAGGTGACCCCATAGCAGGCATGCAAGTAGAAGGTGACTCTATAGCAGGCATGCAAGTAGAAGGTGACTCTGTAGCAACCTTGCAAGTAGAAGGTGACTCCATAGCAGGCATGCAAGTAGAAAGTGACTCTGTAGCAACCTTGCAAGTAGAAGGTGACTCCATAGCAGGCATGCAAGTAGAAAGTGACTCCATAGCAACCTTGCAAGTAGAAGGAGACTCCATAGCGGGCATGCAAGTAGAACGTGACTCCATAGCAACCTTGCAAGTTGCAAGTAGAAGGTGACTCCATAGCAACCTTGCAAGTAGAAGGTGGCTCCATAGAAACCTTGCAAGTTGCAAGAAGAAGGTGACTCCATAGCAACCTTGCAAGCAGAAGGTGACTCCATGGCAACCTTGCAAGTAGATGATGACTCTATAGAAACCTTGCAAGTAGAAGGTGACACCATAGCAACCTTGCAAGTAGATGATGACTCTATAGCAACCTTGCAAGTAGAAGGTGACCCCATAGCAGGCATGCAAGTAGAAGGTGACTCTATAGCAGGCATGCAAGTAGAAGGTGACTCTGTAGCAAACTTGCAAGTAGAAGGTGACTCCATAGCAGGCATGCAAGTAGAAAGTGACTCTGTAGCAACCTTGCAAGTAGAAGGTGACTCCATAGCAGGCATGCAAGTAGAAAGTGACTCCATAGCAACCTTGCAAGTAGAAGGTGACTCCATAGCGGGCATGCAAGTAGAAGGTGAATCCATAGCAACCTTGCAAGTAGAAGGTGACTCCATGGCAGCCATGTAAGTAGAATAGCGCTCCATAGCAACCTTGCAAGCAGAAGGTGACTCCATAGCAACATTGCATGTAGACGGTGACCCCATAGCAGGCATGCAAGTAGAAGGTGACTCTATAGCAGGCATGCAAGTAGAAGGTGACTCCATAGCAACATTGCAAGTAGACAGTGACCCCATAGCAGGCATGCAAGTAGAAGGTGACTCCAAGTAGTAGGTGACTCCATAGCAGGCATGCAAGTAAAATGTGACTCCATAGCAGCCATGCAAGTAGTAGGTGACTCCATAGCAGGCATGCAAGTAAAATGTGACTCCATAGCAGGCATGCAAGTAGAAGGTGACTCCATAGCAACCTTGCAAGTAGATGATAGCTCTGCAGAAAACTTGCAAGTAGAAGGTGACTCCATAGCAACCTTCCAAGTAGATGATGACTCTATAGCAACTTTGCAAGTAGAAGGTGACTCTATAGCAGCCTTGCAAGTAGATGATGACTCTATCGCAACTTTGCAAGTAGAAGGTGACCCCATAGCAGGCATGCAAGTAGAAGGTGACTCCATAGCAAGCTTGCAAATAGAAGGTGACTCCATATCAACTTTGCAAGTAGATGGTGACTCAGTAGCAACCCTGCAAGTAGTAGGTGACTCCATAGCATGCATGCAAGTAGAAGGTGACTCCATAGCAACCTTGCAAGTAGATGATAGCTCTGTAGCAAACTTGCAAGTAGAAGGTGACTCCATAGCAACCTTCAAAGTAGATGATGACTCTATAGCAACTTTGCAAGTAGAAGGTGACTCTATAGCAGCCTTGCAAGTAGATGATGACTCTATAGCAACTTTGCAAGTAGAAGGAGACCCCATAGCAGGCATGTAAGTAGAAGGTGACTCCATAGCAAGCTTGCAAGTAGAAGGTGACTCCATAGCAACTTTGCAAGTAGAAGGTGACTCCGTAGCAACCTTGCAAGTAGTAGGTGACTCCATAGCAACCTTGCAAGTAGATGCTAACTCTATAGCAACCTTGCAAGTAGAAGGTGGCTCCAAAGCAGCCTTCCAAGTAGATGATGACTCTATAGCAACTTTGCAAGTAGAAGGTGACTCCGTAGCAGCCTTGCAAGTAGATGATGACTGTATAGCAACTTTGCAAGTAGATGACGACTCTATGGCAACCTTGCAAGTAGAAGGTGACTCTATAGCAACCTTGCAAGTAGAAGGTGACTCTATAGCAACTTTGCAAGTAGAAGATGACTCCATAGCAGGCATGCAAGCAGAAGGTGACTACATAGCAACCTTTCAAGTAGATGACGACTCTATAGCAACCTTGCAAGTAGAAGGTGACTCCATAGCAACCTTGCAAGTTGCAAGTAGAACGTGACTCCATAGCAACCTTGCAAGTTGCAAGTAGAAGGTGACTCCATAGCAACCTTGCAAGTAGAAGGTGGCTCCATAGAAACCTTGCAAGTTGCAAGAAGAAGGTGACTCCATAGCAACCTTGCAAGCAGAAGGTGACTCCATGGCAACCTTGCAAGTAGATGATGACTCTATAGAAACCTTGCAAGTAGAAGGTGACACCATAGCAACCTTGCAAGTAGATGATGACTCTATAGCAACCTTGCAAGTAGAAGGTGACCCCATAGCAGGCATGCAAGTAGAAGGTGACTCTATAGCAGGCATGCAAGTAGAAGGTGACTCTGTAGCAAACTTGCAAGTAGAAGGTGACTCCATAGCAGGCATGCAAGTAGAAAGTGACTCTGTAGCAACCTTGCAAGTAGAAGGTGACTCCATAGCAGGCATGCAAGTAGAAAGTGACTCCATAGCAACCTTGCAAGTAGAAGGAGACTCCATAGCGGGCATGCAAGTAGAAGGTGAATCCATAGCAACCTTGCAAGTAGAAGGTGACTCCATGGCAGCCATGTAAGTAGAATAGCGCTCCATAGCAATCTTGCAAGCAGAAGGTGACTCCATAGCAACATTGCATGTAGACGGTGACCCCATTGCAGGCATGCAAGTAGAAGGTGATTCTATAGCAGGCATGCAAGTAGAAGGTGACTCTGTAGCAACCTTGCAAGTAGAAGGTGACTCCATAGCAGGCATGCAAGTAGAAAGTGACTCCATAGCAATTTTGCAAGTAGAAGGTGACTCCATAACAGACATGCAAGGAGAAGGTGAATCCATAGCAACCTTGCAAGTAGAAGGTGACTCCATAGCAGGCATGCAAGTAGAAGGTGACTCCATAGCAGGCATGCAAGTAGATGGTGACTTCATAGCAGACATGCAAGAAGAAGGTGACTCCATAGCATCCTTGCAAGTAGAATTTGACTCCTTAGCAGGCATGCAAGTAGAAGGAGACTCCACAGCAGGTATGGACGAAGAAGGTGACTCCATAGAGGCATGCAAGTAGAAGGTGACTCCACAGCAGGCATGCAAGTAGAAGGTGACTCCATAGCAGGCATGCAAGTAGTAGCTGACTCCAAATCAGGCATGCACATAAAAGGTGACGCCATAGCAGGCATGCAAGTACTAACTGTTTCCATAGCAAGCATGCAAGTAGATGATGACTCCATAGCAACCATGCAAGTAGTAGGTGATTCCATAGCAGGCATGCAAGTAGATGATGACTCCATAACAACCATGCAAGTAAAAGGTGATTCCATAGCAGGCATGCAAGTAGAAGCTGACTCCATTGCAGGTATGCAAGTAGATGACGACTCCATAGCAACCATGCAAGTAGTAAGTGATTCCATAGCAGGCATGCAAGTAGATGATGACTCCATAACAACATTGCATGTAGAAGATGACTCTATAGCAACATTGCAAGTAGAAGGTGACTCTATAGCAGCCTTGCAAGTAGAAGGTGGCTCCATAGAAACCTTGCAAGTTGCAAGAAGAAGGTGACTCCATAGCAACCTTGCAAGCAGAAGGTGACTCCATGGCAACCTTGCAAGTAGATGATGACTCTATAGAAACCTTGCAAGTAGAAGGTGACACCATAGCAACCTTGCAAGTAGATGATGACTCTATAGCAACCTTGCAAGTAGAAGGTGACCCCATAGCAGGCATGCAAGTAGAAGGTGACTCTATAGCAGGCATGCAAGTAGAAGGTGACTCTGTAGCAACCTTGCAAGTAGAAGGTGACTCCATAGCAGGCATGCAAGTAGAAAGTGACTCTGTAGCAACCTTGCAAGTAGAAGGTGACTCCATAGCAGGCATGCAAGTAGAAAGTGACTCCATAGCAACCTTGCAAGTAGAAGGAGACTCCATAGCGGGCATGCAAGTAGAACGTGACTCCATAGCAACCTTGCAAGTTGCAAGTAGAAGGTGACTCCATAGCAACCTTGCAAGTAGAAGGTGGCTCCATAGAAACCTTGCAAGTTGCAAGAAGAAGGTGACTCCATAGCAACCTTGCAAGCAGAAGGTGACTCCATGGCAACCTTGCAAGTAGATGATGACTCTATAGAAACCTTGCAAGTAGAAGGTGACACCATAGCAACCTTGCAAGTAGATGATGACTCTATAGCAACCTTGCAAGTAGAAGGTGACCCCATAGCAGGCATGCAAGTAGAAGGTGACTCTATAGCAGGCATGCAAGTAGAAGGTGACTCTGTAGCAAACTTGCAAGTAGAAGGTGACTCCATAGCAGGCATGCAAGTAGAAAGTGACTCTGTAGCAACCTTGCAAGTAGAAGGTGACTCCATAGCAGGCATGCAAGTAGAAAGTGACTCCATAGCAACCTTGCAAGTAGAAGGTGACTCCATAGCGGGCATGCAAGTAGAAGGTGAATCCATAGCAACCTTGCAAGTAGAAGGTGACTCCATGGCAGCCATGTAAGTAGAATAGCGCTCCATAGCAACCTTGCAAGCAGAAGGTGACTCCATAGCAACATTGCATGTAGACGGTGACCCCATAGCAGGCATGCAAGTAGAAGGTGACTCTATAGCAGGCATGCAAGTAGAAGGTGACTCTGTAGCAACCTTGCAAGTAGAAGGTGACTCCATAGCAGGCATGCAAGTAGAAAGTGACTCCATAGCAATCTTGCAAGTAGAAGGTGACTCCATAACAGACATGCAAGTAGAAGGTGAATCCATAGCAACCTTGCAAGTAGAAGGTGACTCCATAGCAGGCATGCAAGTAGAAGGTGACTCCATAGCAGGCATGCAAGTAGATGGTGACTTCATTGCAGATATGCAAGAAGAAGGTGACTCCATAGCATCCTTGCAAGTAGAATTTGACTCCTTAGCAGGCATGCAAGTAGAAGGAGACTCCACAGCAGGCATGGACGAAGAAGGCGACTCCATAGCAGGCATGCAAGTAGAAAGTGACTCCATAGCAACCTTGCAAGTAGAAGGAGACTCCATAGCGGGCATGCAAGTAGAAGGTGATTCCATAGCAACCTTGCAAGTAGAAGGTGACTCCATGGCAGCCATGTAAGTAGAATAACGCTCCATAGCAATCTTGCAAGCAGAAGGTGACTCCATAGCAACATTGCAAGTAGACGGTGACCCCATAGCAGGCATGCAAGTAGAAGGTGATTCTATAGCAGGCATGCAAGTAGAAGGTGACTCTGTAGCAACCTTGCAAGTAGAAGGTGACTCCATAGCAGGCATGCAAGTAGAAAGTGACTCCATAGCAATCTTGCAAGTAGAAGGTGACTCCATAACAGACATGCAAGGAGAAGGTGAATCCATAGCAACCTTGCAAGTAGAAGGTGACTCCATAGCAGGCATGCAAGTAGAAGGTGACTCCATAGCAGGCATGCAAGTAGATGGTGACTTCATAGCAGACATGCAAGAAGAAGGTGACTCCATAGCATCCTTGCAAGTAGAATTTGACTCCTTAGCAGGCATGCAAGTAGAAGGAGACTCCACAGCAGGCATGGACGAAGAATGTGACTCCATAGAGGCATGCAAGTAGAAGGAGACTCCACAGCAGGCATGCAAGTAGAAGGTGACTCCATAGCAGGCATGCAAGTAGTAGCTGACTCCAAATCAGGCATGCACATAAAAGGTGACGCCATAGCAGGCATGCAAGTACTAACTGTTTCCATAGCAAGCATGCAAGTAGATGATGACTCCATAGCAACCATGCAAGTAGTAGGTGATTCCATAGCAGGCATGCAAGTAGATGATGACTCCATAACAACCATGCAAGTAGAAGGTCATTCCATAGCAGGCATGCAAGTAGAAGCTGACTCCATTGCAGGCATGCAAGTAGATGACGACTCCATAGCAACCATGCAAGTAGTAAGTGATTCCATAGCAGGCATGCAAGTAGATGATGACTCCATAACAACCTTGCATGTAGAAGATGACTCTATAGCAACATTGCAAGTAGAAGGTGACTCTATAGCAGCCTTGCAAGTAGAAGGTGGCTCCATAGAAACCTTGCAAGTTGCAAGAAGAAGGTGACTCCATAGCAACCTTGCAAGCAGAAGGTGACTCCATGGCAACCTTGCAAGTAGATGATGACTCTATAGAAACCTTGCAAGTAGAAGGTGACACCATAGCAACCTTGCAAGTAGATGATGACTCTATAGCAACCTTGCAAGTAGAAGGTGACCCCATAGCAGGCATGCAAGTAGAAGGTGACTCTATAGCAGGCATGCAAGTAGAAGGTGACTCTGTAGCAACCTTGCAAGTAGAAGGTGACTCCATAGCAGGCATGCAAGTAGAAAGTGACTCTGTAGCAACATTGCAAGTAGAAGGTGACTCCATAGCAGGCATGCAAGTAGAAAGTGACTCCATAGCAACCTTGCAAGTAGAAGGAGACTCCATAGCGGGCATGCAAGTAGAAGGTGACTCCATAGCAACCTTGCAAGTATAAGGTGACTCCATAGCAGCCATGTAAGTAGAATAGCGCTCCATAGCAATCTTGCAAGCAGAAGGTGACTCCATAGCAACATTGCAAGTAGACGGTGACCCCATAGCAGGCATGCAAGTAGAAGGTGACTCTATAGCAGGCATGCAAGTAGAAGGTGACTCTGTAGCAACCCTGCAAGTAGAACGTGACTCCATAGCAACTTTGCAAGTTGCAAGTAGAAGGTGACTCCATAGCAACCTTGCAAGTAGAAGGTGGCTCCATAGAAACCTTGCAAGTTGCAAGAAGAAGGTGACTCCATAGCAACCTTGCAAGCAGAAGGTGACTCCATCGCAACCTTGCAAGTAGATGATGACTCTATAGAAACCTTGCAAGTAGAAGGTGACACCATAGCAACCTTGCAAGTAGATGATGACTCTATAGCAACCTTGCAAGTAGAAGGTGAACCCATAGCAGGCATGCAAGTAGAAGGTGACTCTATAGCAGGCATGCAAGTAGAAGGTGATTCTGTAGCAACCTTGCAAGTAGAAGGTGACTCCATAGCAGGCATGCAAGTAGAAAGTGACTCTGTAGCAACCTTGCAAGTAGAAGGTGACTCCATAGCAGGCATGCAAGTAGAAAGTGACTCCATAGCAACCTTGCAAGTAGAAGGAGACTCCATAGCGGGCATGCAAGTAGAAGGTGACTCCATAGCAACCTTGCAAGTAGAAGGTGACTCCATGGCAGCCATGTAAGTAGAATAGCGCTCCATAGCAATCTTGCAAGCAGAAGGTGACTCCATAGCAACATTGCAAGTAGACGGTGACCCCATAGCAGGCATGCAAGTAGAAGGTGACTCTATAGCAGGCATGCAAGTAGAAGGTGACTCTGTAGCAACCTTGCAAGTAGAAGGTGACTCCATAGCAGGCATGCAAGTAGAAAGTGACTCCATAGCAATCTTGCAAGTAGAAGGTGACTCCATAACAGACATGCAAGTAGAAGGTGAATCCATAGCAACCTTGCAAGTAGAAGGTGACTCCATAGCAGGCATGCAAGTAGAAGGTGACTCCATACCAGGCATGCAAGTAGATGGTGACTTCATAGCAGACATGCAAGAAGAAGGTGACTCCATAGCATCCTTGAAGTAGAATTTGACTCCTTAGCAGGCATGCAAGTAGAAGGAGACTCCACAGCAGGCATGGACGAAGAAGGTGACTCCATAGCAGGCATGCAAGTAGAAAGTGACTCCATAGCAACCTTGCAAGTAGAAGGAGACTCCATAGCAACATTGCAAGTAGACGGTGACCCCATAGCAGGCATGCAAGTAGAAGGTGACTCTATAGCAGGCATGCAAGTAGAAGGTGACTCTGTAGCAACCTTGCAAGTAGAACGTGACTCCATGACAGCCATGTAAGTAGAATAGCGCTCCATAGCAATCTTGCAAGCAGAAGGTGACTCCATAGCAACATTGCAAGTAGAAGGTGACTCCATAGCAACCTTGCAAGTAGAAGGTGACTCCATGGCAGTCATGTAAGTAGAATAGCGCTCCATAGCAATCTTGCAAGCAGAAGGTGACTCCATAGCAACATTGCAAGTAGACGGTGACCCCATAGCAGGCATGCAAGTAGAAGGTGACTCTATAGCAGGCATGCAAGTAGAAGGTGACTCTGTAGCAACCTTGCAAGTAGAAGGTGACTCCATAGCAGGCATGCAAGTAGAAAGTGACTCCATAGCAATCTTGCAAGTAGAAGGTGACTCCATAACAGACATGCAAGTAGAAGGTGAATCCATAGCAACCTTGCAAGTAGAAGGTGACTCCATAGCAGGCATGCAAGTAGAAGGTGACTCCATACCAGGCATGCAAGTAGATGGTGACTTCATAGCAGACATGCAAGTAGAAGGTGACTCCATACCAGGCATGCAAGTAGATGGTGACTCCACAGCAGGCATGGACGAAGAAGGTGACTCCATAGCAGGCATGCAAGTAGAAAGTGACTCCATAGCAACCTTGCAAGTAGAAGGAGACTCCATAGCGGGCATGCAAGTAGAAGGTGACTCCATAGCAACCTTGCAAGTAGAAGGTGACTCCATGGCAGCCATGTAAGTAGAATAGCGCTCCATAGCAATCTTGCAAGCAGAAGGTGACTCCATAGCAACATTGCAAGTAGACGGTGACCCCATAGCAGGCATGCAAGTAGAAGGTGACTCTATAGCAGGCATGCAAGTAGAAGGTGACTCTGTAGCAACCTTGCAAGTAGAAGGTGACTCCATAGCAGGCATGCAAGTAGAAAGTGACTCCATAGCAATCTTGCAAGTAGAAGGTGACTCAATAACAGACATGCAAGTAGAAGGTGAATCCATAGCAACCTTGCAAGTAGAAGGTGACTCCATAGCAGGCATGCAAGTAGAAGGTGACTCCATAGCAGGCATGCAAGTAGATGGTGACTTCATAGCAGACATGCAAGAAGAAGGTGACTCCATAGCATCCTTGCAAGTAGAATTTGACTCCTTAGCAGGCTTGCAAGTAGAAGGAGACTCCACAGCAGGCATGGACGAAGAAGGTGACTCCATAGAGGCATGCAAGTAGAATGTGACTCCACAGCAGGCATGCAAGTAGAAGGTGACTCCATAGCAGGCATGCAAGTAGTAGCTGACTCCAAATCAGGCATGCACATAAAAGGTGACGCCATAGCAGGCATGCAAGTACTAACTGTTTCCATAGCAGGCATGCAAGTAGATGATGACTCCATAGCAACCATGCAAGTAGTAGGTGATTCCATAGCAGGCATGCAAGTAGATGATGACTCCATAACAACCATGCAAGTAGAAGGTGATTCCATAGCAGGCATGCAAGTAGAAGCCGACTCCATAGCAGGCATGGAAGTAGATGACGACTCCATAGCAACCATGCAAGTAGTAGGTGATTCCATAGCAGGCATGCAAGTAGATGATGACTCCATAACAACCTTGCATGTAGAAGATGACTCTATAGCAACATTGCAAGTAGAAGGTGACTCTATAGCAGCCTTGCAAGTAGATGATGACTCTATAGCAACTTTGCAAGTAGAAGGTGACCCCATAGCAAGCATGCAAGTAGAAGGTGACTCCATAGCAAGCTTGCAAGTAGAAGGTGACTCCAAAGCAACTTTGCAAGTAGAAGGTGACTCCGTAGCAACCTTGCAAGTAGAAGGTGACTCTATAGCAACCTTCCAAGTACATGATGACTCTATAGCAACTTTGCAAGTAGAAGGTGACTCCTTAGCAGCTTTGCAAGTAGATGATGACTGTATAGCAACTTTGCAAGTAGAAGGTGACCCCATAACAGGCATGCAAGTAGAAGGTGACTCCATAGCAACCTTGCAAGTAGAAGGTGACTCCATAGCAACTTTGCAAGTAGAATGTGACTCTGTAGCAACCTTGCAAGTAGAAGGTAACTCGATAGCAGGCATGCAAGTAGAAGGTGATTCCATAGCAGGCATGCAAGTAGAAGGTGACTCCATAGCAGCCATGCAAGTAGTAGGTGACTCCATAGCAGGCATGCAAGTAAAATGTAACTCCAAGTAGTAGGTGACTCCATAGCAGGCATGCAAATAAAATGTGACTCCATAGCAGGCATGTAAGTAGAAGGTGACTCCATAGCAGCCATGCAAGTTTTAGGTGACTCCATAGCAGGCATGCAAGTAAAATGTGACTCCATAGCAGGCATGCAAGTAGAAGGTGACTCCATAGCAACCTTGCAAGTAGATGATAGCTCTGTAGCAAACGTGCAAGTAGAAGGTGACTCCATAGCAGCCTTGCAAGTAGATGGTGACTCTATAGCAACTTTGCAAGTAGAAGGTGACCCCTTAGCAGGCATGCAAGTAGAAGGTGACTCCATAGCAAGCTTGCAAGTAGAAGGTGACTCCATAGCAACTTTGCAAGTACAAGGTGACTCAGTAGCAACCTTGCAAGTAGTAGGTGACTCTATAGCAACCTTCCAAGTAGATGATGACTCTATAACAACTTTGCAAGTAGAAGGTGACTCCTTAGCAGCCTTGCAAGTAGATGATGACTGTATAGCAACTTTGCAAGTAGAAGGTGACCCCATAACAGGCATGCAAGTAGAAGGTGACTCCATAGCAACCTTGCAAGTAGAAGGTGACTCCATAGCAACTTTGCAAGTAGAATGTGACTCTGTAGCAACCTTGCAAGTAGAAGGTAACTCCATAGCAGGTATGCAAGTAGGAGGTGATTCCATAGCAGGCATGCACGTAGAAGGTGACTCCATAGCAGCCATGCAAGTAGTAGGTGACTCCATAGCAGGCATGCAAGTAAAATGTAACTCCAAGTAGTAGGTGACTCCATAGCAGGCATGCAAGTAAAATGTGACTCCATAGCAGGCATCTAAGTAGAAGGTGACTCCATAGCAGCCATGCAAGTAGTAGGTGACTCCATAGCAGGCATGCAAGTAAAATGTGACTCCATAGCAGGCATGCAAGTAGAAGGTGACTCCATAGCAACCTTGCAAGTAGATGATAGCGCTGTAGCAAACTTGCAAGTAGAAGGTGACTCCATAGCAACCTTCCAAGTAGATGATGACTCTATAGCAACTTTGCAAGTAGAAGGTGACTCTATAGCAGCCTTGCAAGTAGATGATGACTCTATAGCAACTTTGCAAGTAGAAGGTGACCCCATAGAAGGCATGCAAGTAGAAGGTGACTCCATAGCAAGCTTGCAAGTAGAAGGTGACTCCATAGTAACTTTGCAAGTAGAAGGTGACTCCGTAGCAACCTTGCAAGTAGTAGGTGACTCCATAGCAACCTTGCAAGTAGATGATAACTCTATAGCAACCTTGAAAGTAGAAGGTGGCTCCATAGCAACCTTCCAAGTAGATGATGACTCTATAGCAACTTTGCAAGTAGAAGGTGACTCCATAGCAGACTTGCAAGTAGATGATGACTGTATAGCAACTTTGCAAGTAGAATGTGACTCCATAGCAACCTTGCAAGTAGAAGGTGACTCCATAGCAGGCATGCAAGTAGAAGTTGACTCCATAGCAACCTTGCAAGTAGAAGGTGACTCCATAGCAGCCATGCAAGTAGACGGTGATTCCATAGCAGGCACACAAGTAGAAGGTGATTCCATAGCAGGCATGCAAATAGAAGGTGACTCCATAGCAGCCATGCAAGTAGTAGGTGACTCCATAGCAGGCATGCAAGTAAAAAGTAACTCCAAGTAGTAGGTGACTCCATAGCAGGCATGCAAGTAAAATGTGACTCCATAGCAGGCATGCAAGTAGAAGGTGACTCCATAGCAGCCATGCAAGTAGCAGGTGACTCCATAGCAGGCATGCAGGTAGAAGGTTACTCCATAGCAGGCATGCAAGTAGTAGGTGACTCCATAGCAATCATGCAAGTAGAAGGTGACCCCATAGCAACTTTGCAAGTAGAAGGTGACTCCGTAGCAACCTTGCAAGTAGTAGGTGACTCCATAGCAACCTTGCAAGTAGAAGGTGACTCCATAGCAACCTTGCAAGTAGATGATAGCTCTGTAGCAAACTTGCAAGTAGAAGGTGACTCCATAGCAACTTTGCAAGTAGAATGTGACTCTATAGCAACCTTGCAAGTAGAAGGTGGCTCCATAGCAACCTTCCAAGTAGATGATGACTCTATAGCAACTTTGCAAGTAGAAGGTGACTCCGTAGCAGACTTGCAAGTAGATGATGACTGTATAGCAACTTTGCAAGTAGAATGTGACTCCATAGCAACCTTGCAAGTAGAAGGTGACTCCATAGCAGGCATGCAAGTAGAAGGTGACTCCATAGCAACCTTGCAAGTAGAAGGTGACTCCATAGCAGCCATGCAAGTAGACGGTGAATCCATAGCAGGCACACAAGTAGAAGGTGATTCCATAGCAGGCATGCAAGTAGAAGGTGACTCCATAGTAGCCATGCAAGTAGTAGGTGACTCCATAGCAGGCATGCAAGTAGAATGTAACTCCAAGTAGTAGGTGACTCCATAGCAGGCATGCAAGTAAAATGTGACTCCATAGCAGGCATGCAAGTAGAAGGTGACTCCATAGCAGGCATGCAAGTAGAAGGTGACTCCATAGCAACCTTGCAAGTAGATGATGACTCTATGGCAACCTTGCAAGTAGAAGGTGACTCTATAGCAACCTTGCAAGTAGAAGGTGACTCCATGCAGCCATGCAAGTAGCAGGTGACTCCATAGCAGGCATGCAGGTAGAAGGTTACTCCATAGCAGGCATGCAAGTAGTAGGTGACTCCATAGCAACCATGCAAGTAGAAGGTGACCCCATAGCAGGCATGCAAGTAGAAGGTAACTCTATAGCAAGCTTGCAAGTAGGTGACTCCATAGCAACTTTGCATGTAGAAGGTGACTCCGTAGCAACCTTGCAAGTAGTAGGTGACTCCATAGTAACCTTGCAAGTAGATGATAACTCTATAGCAACCTTGCAAGTAGATGGTGACTCCATAGCAGGCATGCAAGTAAAATGTGACTCCAAGTAGTAGGTGACTCCATAGCAGGCATGCAAGTAAAATGTGACTCCATAGCAGGCATGCAAGTAGAAGGTGACTCCATAGCAGCCATGCAAGTAGCAGGTGACTCCATAGCAACCTTGCAAGTAGATGATAACTCTTAGCAACCTTGCAAGTAGAAGGTGGCTCCATAGCAACCTTCCAAGTAGATGATGACTCTATAGCAACTTTGCAAGTAGAAGGTGACTCCGTAGCAGCCTTGCAAGTAGATGATGACTGTTTAGCAACTTTGCAAGTAGAATGTGACTCCATAGCAACCTTGCAAGTAGAAGGTGACTCCATAGCAGGCATGCAAGTAGAAGGTGACTCCATAGCAACCTTGCAAGTAGAAGGTGACTCCATAGCAGCCATGCAAGTAGACGGTGATTCCATAGCAGGCACACAAGTAGAAGGTGATTCCATAGCAGGCATGCAAATAGAAGGTGACTCCATAGCAGCCATGCAAGTAGTAGGTGACTCCATAGCAGGCATGCAAGTAAAATGTAACTCCAAGTAGTAGATGACTCCATAGCAGGCATGCAAGTAAAATGTGACTCCATAGCAGGCATGCAAGTAGAAGGTGACTCCATAGCAGCCATGCAAGTAGCAGGTGACTCCATAGCAGGCATGCAGGTAGAAGGTTACTCCATAGCAGGCATGCAAGTAGTTGGTGACTCCATAGCAATCATGCAAGTAGAAGGTGACCCCATAGCAACTTTGCAAGTAGAAGGTGACTCCGTAGCAACCTTGCAAGTAGTAGGTGACTCCATAGCAACCTTGCAAGTAGAAGGTGACTCCATAGCAACCTTGCAAGTAGATGATAGCTCTGTAGCAAACTTGCAAGTAGAAGGTGACTCCATAGCAACTTTGCAAGTAGAAGGTGACTCTATAGCAACCTTGCAAGTAGAAGGTGGCTCCATAGCAACCTTCCAAGTAGATGATGACTCTATAGCAACTTTGCAAGTAGAAGGTGACTCTGTAGCAGACTTGCAAGTAGATGATGACTGTATAGCAACTTTGCAAGTAGAATTTGACTCCATAGCAACCTTGCAAGTAGAAGGTGACTCCATAGCAGGCATGCAAGTAGAAGGTGACTCCATAGCAACCTTGCAAGTAGAAGGTGACTCCATAGCAGCCATGCAAGTAGACGGTGAATCCATAGCAGGCACACAAGTAGAAGGTGATTCCATAGCAGACATGCAAGTAGAAGGTGACTCCATATTAGCCATGCAAGTAGTTGGTGACTCCATAGCAGGCATGCAAGTAGAATGTAACTCCAAGTAGTAGGTGACTCCATAGCAGGCATGCAAGTAAAATGTGACTCCATAGCAGGCATGCAAGTAGAAGGTGACTCCATAGCAGGCATGCAAGTAGAAGGTGACTCCATAGCAACCTTGCAAGTAGATGATGACTCTATGGCAACCTTGCAAGTAGAAGGTGACTCTATAGCAACCTTGCAAGTAGAAGGTGACTCCATGCAGCCATGCAAGTAGCAGGTGACTCCATAGCAGGCATGCAGGTAGAAGGTTACTCCATAGCAGGCATGCAAGTAGTAGGTGACTCCATAGCAACCATGCAAGTAGAAGGTGACCCCATAGCAGGCATGCAAGTAGAAGGTAACTCTATAGCAAGCTTGCAAGTAGGTGACTCCATAGCAACTTTGCATGTAGAAGGTGACTCCATAGCAACCTTGCAAGTAGTAGGTGACTCCATAGTAACCTTGCAAGTAGATGATAACTCTATAGCAACCTTGCAAGTAGATGGTGACTCCATAGCAGGCATGCAAGTAAAATGTGACTCCAAGTAGTAGGTGACTCCATAGCAGGCATGCAAGTAAAATGTGACTCCATAGCAGGCATGCAAGTAGAAGGTGACTCCATAGCAGCCATGCAAGTAGCAGGTGACTCCATAGCAACCTTGCAAGTAGATGATAACTCTTAGCAACCTTGCAAGTAGAAGGTGGCTCCATAGCAACCTTCCAAGTAGATGATGACTCTATAGCAACTTTGCAAGTAGAAGGTGACTCCGTAGCAGCCTTGCAAGTAGATGATGACTGTATAGCAACTTTGCAAGTAGAATGTGACTCCATAGCAACCTTGCAAGTAGAAGGTGACTCCATAGCAGGCATGCAAGTAGAAGGTGACTCCTTAGCAACCTTGCAAGTAGAAGGTGACTCCATAGCAGCCATGCAAGTAGACGGTGATTCCATAGCAGGCACACAAGTAGAAGGTGATTCCATAGCAGGCATGCAAGTAGAAGGTGACTCCATAGCAGCCATGCAAGTAGTAGGTGACTCCATAGCAGGCATGCAAGTAAAATGTAACTCCAAGTAGTAGGTGACTCCATAGCAGGCATGCAAGTAAAATGTGACTCCATAGCAGGCATGCAAGTAGAAGGTGACTCCATAGCAGCCATGCAGGTAGCAGGTGAATCCATAGCAGGCATGCAGGTAGAAGGTTACTCCATAGCAGGCATGCAAGTAGTAGGTGACTCGATAGCAACCATGCAAGTAGAAGGTGACTCCATAGCAGCCATGCAAGTAGTAGGTGACTCCATAGCAGGCATGCAAGTAGAAGGTGACTCCATAGCAGGCATGCAAGTAGAAGGTGTCTCCATAGCAGGCATGCAAGTAGTAGGTGAGTCCATGGCAACCGCCCAAGTAGAAGATGACTCTCTGCACAACTCACACAGTGCTGATGCCCATCTACTTGTGCTACAGAACTTCATTGCAGCGTTTGGCATGGCCGTCCACCAAACTCTTGGACATCCTCGTAACCAGAATAAGAGGGAAAGAGACCGAGTAGTTGAGATGAAGTCATCCAAATGGAAGACCGTTCCTATCTCAGTGATTTGCGGTGTCCTGCAAGGGTACATACTTAGGGGACACTGAGGGCAAACGTGCAGTATGTACACATCTTCCCTGAGAGTACTGCTTGTACATAGGGATGGATGTCAGTGCACGCTAGGGAGACCACCTCCATCGGGCATCTGTGAAAACCTCAACATCTAAGGGTTTGACACTCAACAAAGACTAAACAGGACATCTTTCCTACATACCATCAAGGTAGGAACTTGTGTAGACAGAGCCAAATTAAGCTTTTCCAAAGAAAAGGCGCTTATTTTCAGAATTCAGACCCTACTCGCCAACTCTTCAGCTACAAACTGCTCTGTCTACTCCTAGTTTAGCTAATTACTAGTTAATTTATTGGGCTTAAAGAGTTGCACATGTTTAACAATGAGGAGAAACAGCGAATATAACATGCTCGGTAGTTTACGGCTGGAAGATTTTTAATAAACAGTTGTGTTCCTGGTAATGAAGTTCTTTTGTTGCATGTTGCTTGTTGAATGTGGACAATGTCAATAATCCCTACTCCTGCCATTGTCTCCTGGCACCAGATGGGGAGATGTTTTGCTAACATCAGATGTGTTTGCCACGGGAAACTGTGTTAACAACGCGGGCAGAGCCACGCGTGCCGTTTCCCGGCAAGCGGAACCACGCTTGCCTTAACAACACATATGCATGGTAAAGGCAGTGCGCGGTCTAGATTCTGGGATGGGTGGGCCCAGGAGTAGAAAGGACTGGAGCCATGTTTTGGGAAGTTGGGGGCAGTTATTAGGGCATGGGGGTAGGGGTACTGTTTAGGGCTCGGTGGGGGCCGTGATAGTGTTTAGGGGTCCCAGCGGGGTTGGGGTAGTGTTTAGGGCTGGGGGGTGCGTGATCATTTTTAGGGGTCAGAGGGGGGTCGGGGGGGTCAGGGTAGTATTTAGGGCTCAGGATTGTCGGGATAGTGTTTAGGGCTAAGTGCAGGGTGGTTGGGGTTGGAGTGTGATCTTTACCACACAGTCCTTTACTAGTCATGCCTTTAACATGAAATTGTATGGTAAAGGCATGCGTGGTAAAGGAATGCGTTGTTTGGACGCATTTGTTGTTGGGGCTGCGTGGTAGACGCAGGTGTGGTTTAACCTTGCAAGACTTGTCATACAACTGCTGGTCACCACCATTAATGAAGATTCTTAAAGATGGTGGAGATTTTTTTTCCGATATTTTAGTAAAGTCGAGAAGGCTGAAATTGTATGCAGTTCCCGTCCCTTTGAGGCAGGGAGTCCTAACTTAAGGTACATTCTTTCATGTTTTCTGATTTATGCGACAAATGCTATATTATCTCTTTAATGCCTTCTTCTGGCCGCCTAGCTCGGTTCACATGTTGTTCTTTCTTTATCGTTCCTCTTAATTCATCCAAGCGGACAGTCCCAGTCGTGGTCAGAGTGAGAACTAAACCCAGTCCTCACAGACTGCAAGTCAGTGCACTGAAACACGTCATCTCCAGGAGTGTAGCAAGCAGGCTGCTCAGCTGGGCGCGGGCACAAGCAGGGACTGTGACTAGAATGGGATTAGGGTGTGCTTCAGAGATAGGTCCTTCCAGCTCATCCATCCTTGAAAGTATCTTCATAGAGTGAAGCCCACTGGGGAACTGCCAAGGTGTCCATATGGCCAGTCCTGCCCTGGCAGCTCTCATCGTTTCCATAACAGTGCCCTACCAGTTACTCCTTTCATCCACGTCACCATCCTCATCCCCATACACAGAACCTTCATCACTTCAGTGCACCAGAGGACCAGGAGCCTGGCTATCAGCATTTTATACCCTTCGTGTCCTACCCTGGTCCTGTAGCTGTCACTCCTTTCATCCACGTCACCATCCTCATCCCCATACACAGAACCTTCATCACTTCAGTGCACCAGAGGGCCAGGTGCCTGGCAATCAGCATTTTATACCCTTCGTGTCCTACCCTGGTCCTGTCAGCTTTCATCGATTCCATGGCAGTGCTCTAGCTGTCACTCCTTTCATCCATGTCACCATCCTCATCCCCAGACACAGTGTGCCTTCCTCACATCAGCGCACCAGAGGGCCAGGAGCACGCCTACACAAAATGTTGTCCCCTGTGATATTATTTTGTTGTAACAATGTCTCCTGGTAATTCTGAGGCAAGAATAAAGTAAGAATTCCTCTATACCAGAGGAAAGAGAGGCAGAAGCAGTCACACACACTTGACAGAACATCTCAGGATGCGGACACTCGTTGCACGTGGTGATTCAAGGGGACTTCGGTCATGCACAGATATTAGATTGAATAACTCATCTTTCATCATTCTGATGGGCAAGAGTTCACAGTATATAAAAAAAGCTTTACCGTTCTTTTACTGATCTGTGGATGAAGGATTGTTTTGTGTCAATATGATGCCCAGGTGTGGGCTGACCTTACAGGGGTGAAGGAATCTTCTAAACTTGGGGGCATATTCACAAACGCAGGGCTGCACCATATTTACAACAATATGGTGCAGCCCCGCATTTCCCCCGCGCTGGTGCTAAATTTAGCAGCCTAGAGCTAATGCACGCACCCTTGCACCATAGTGTCTGCTTTGACGGGAAAGATTGTTTATATGCAGGAAGGTGGCCCTTCCTGCACATAAACAATCTTTTAAATGGTGTTTAATGCAGCACACATAGAATTTGCAAAATGTCATATTTTTTTGATTGTTTATATGCAGGAAGGTGGCCCTTCCTGCACATAAACAATCTTTTAAATGGAGTTTAATGCAGCACACATAGAATTTGCAAAATGTCATATTTTTTTGATTGTTTATATGCAGGAAGGTGGCCCTTCCTGCACATAAACAATCTTTTAAATGGTGTTTAATGCAGCACACATAGAATTTGCAAAATGTCATATTTTTTTGATTGTTTATGTGCAGGAAGGTACGTAAACAATCAATGGCGTTTTGCTGTTTCTATGTGTTCTGTACAACGGAGCTCACATAGAAACAGCAAAAACGAGGAGAAATAAAGCATTTTTCCTCGTTTCGCCTGTTGCCTCCTATTTAAGTCACACTTGTAAATAAGGGGCAGCATCAAACTCAATGGGTGTTATGGTGGAACGCCCACCGCACCAGCCATTGCCCTCACCTTTCACGTTAAGTACAGCGTAAAAGGGTGCCTTATTTACAAGGCAGCATTAAGCAATGTTAGATGGCTTAATGCTGCCTTGTAAATAAGGCAAAGCCCCTATCGCCACCACAACGTCATTCGTGGTGGCAATAGGGGCTTGTAAATATACCCCTATGTGTCCAGCAGGTAGAGTTTGGCTTATTTGCCGGCATCTGGCATGCAACTGGATTTAAGCAGGTTTGGAAACTGACAGACTCTTCAGCAAATGGTTGAGTAACGTGGTTGGTTGATAGACAATCTCTGAAGATACTGGGGCATATTTACTAGAGAAGTGGCAGAGCGTGGCGTTAGCCTCCTTGGCTTAACGCAACGCTCCGCCACTTCTGAAATGCAGGGCTGCACTATATTTACAACAATATGATGCAGCCCTGCGTTTCCCCCTGTGATGGTGCCAAATTTAGCAGCCTAACTCCAATGCAGGCAACCTGCACCACAGTGCAAGGGTGTCTGCATTGCAGGAAAGATTGTTTATGTGCAGGAAAGCAGCACACATGAAAACAGCAAAAACAAGGAGAAATTAAACATTTCTCCTTGTTGCACTTGTTTAAGACCAGGTTTTCACTTGTCTTAATTTAGGTGCTGATCCACTTTATACCACCCTTGTAAATATTGGGCAGTATTAAAATCAATGGGTGTTGCGTTGTGACGCCCACGTAACACCCATTGCCCACCCCTTTCATGCTAAGTATAGAGTGAAAGGGTACTATTTTGTACATGGCAGGGTTAAGCCACATTAAGTGGCTTAACGCTGGCTTGTAAATAAGGCAAAGCACATATTGCCACAGGAACGTGACTAGAAGTTACGTTCTTGTGGTGATAGGGGCTTGTATATATGCCCCAGTGTATGATAACTTGGACGGATCGACCACTGGCCCCTTGTAGGTGGAGAATACAAGGGGTGCTTGTTAATGAGAGGGCTGGGAGACTCTTGAGGGGCACAGCCAAGGTCAAGGGCAGGCTGGTGTTGAAGGAAACCACTCTTTGTTAGTTTGCGGTCATCCTCGGTAGTCGTTGGGATATGGGATTGGTTGTTACTATAACTACCAATGACATTGGGAGGAATCATCCATTGTTTTGAGGACATAGTCCAGATGCACTAGCCTTGTACAGTCTTTTGGGGGGAGTGGGAGTCCCGTTTATCGGGGGAAGGGATGTTGCAAATGCTCGTGTTTCGTAGCGTGCATTGCCAGTCCTATTAGGACCAGCCGATGAGTCCTCTGAAGAGTCCTCAAGGAGCTGTACTTCAGGGGCTATGGCTGCGCTGAAACCATCCATGCGAGAAGAGCTGGAAGCCAAAGACTAGTGACGTGTAGCTAAAATGACAGTGACCTCACGGCTAATGCTAAAGTCTGAGGTTGGGTGCTACCACTGGGCTGTGGAGAGTGGGTGAGTCTAGGAGAAGAAGGCCTCAAGGGCACTTCCAAGGCTTGGTTGTCAGAATCACTCATTGCCACACTTTAGAAGCAGACCACTGTGTCAATAAATGACCTATGACCTTAGAAAGATAAAAGATGTCTCACAGGGCAAGACTTGTGCTTTCTTATGGAGGTCACAGCCCATTATGTTCTCTTTATTAAGGATGGAAATCGAAATGCGTCCAGGTTCAGGGTTGAAACTGCCATGCTGGCCAATGGATTCCAGTCCTTGGTTGTAAACTCTCTGCCTGCTGTAATTTTCATCCATTCCTGTGTCTTTCAACCCATTTACCTTTTGTTTAAGAAATAGATAGGCCTGGACGGAACTGACGGAGTTACATACTGTGGAATTTTTCTGCGGAGTTAAGAACTCAGCGTCATTCTGTGGAATTCTTCGAGTAGGCGGAAAATAGCACGTCACCGTGCGCCGTCCTCCCCTGCCGCTGTGTCCCCTGCGGCCCCGCCCCCCTGACTGCCCATTCGCTGCCCCCGCCTCCCGCCTCCCGCCTCCCACCTACTCCTCCCTCCCACCTCCCCATATATGCCAGCCGCTGCGCTGTGAGGAGAGCGACCCTTGACCCTACCAGGTAGGTCGCTCCCCCTCCGCACAGCACCGCCTGTGTGTCCCTGCCCCAGCTGACGCTGCTGGGGAAGTACAAGGTCCTCTTCCACCCGCAGGCTACCACCTGCGCCTCAACCCTGGTGGCCAGTGATAGGCCGTAGGTTTGTTCATCTCCGCTTTTTCCGCTAGTCATTGTATTGTAGTGTATTGTTTTTATTGTTTTCACTGTATTTCCTTTATTGCCGTTGTCTTCATTACTGTGCCTGTGACTGCTGTACCCTGTCTCTCCCCGCTGCCTGTCCTTAATCTGTGCCGTTTTTCCCTCTGTTCCCCTCGCTGCCCCGTGCCTCTCTGCCCGTTTTTGCCTTCTGTCTCCTAGCTGCCCCTGTATTTCTGTGCCCTCTTGCCTTCTGTTCCACTCGTGTCCCCCTCGTTTTTTGAGCCCTTTTGCCTTCTGTACCACTCGTTCCCCCTGTATTTCTGTGCCCTTTTGCCTTCTGTAACACCCGTTTTTTGAGCCCTTTCGCCTTCTGTACCACTCGTTCCCCCTGTACTTCTGTGCCCTTTTGCCTTCTGTAACACCCGTTTTTTTAGCCCTTTTGCCTTCTGTGCCACTCACTTCCCCCTTGTTCCCTGTGCCCTTTGCCTTCTGTAAAACCCGTTTTTTTAGCCCTTTTGCCTTCTGTACCTCTCGTTCCCCCTGTATTTCTGTGCCCTTTTGCCTTCTGTAACTCCTGTTTTTTTTTTAGCCCTTTTGCCTTCTGTGCCACTGACTTCCCCCTTGTTTCCTGTGCCCTTTGCCTTCTGTAACACCAGTTTTTCCACTCGATCTTGTGCCCTTCCCTCTGTTCCCTTCGTCATCCCTCTCCTCCCCCGCCACTGTGTCTGTGCCCGTCCGCACCTGGACCGCGCCCAACGCCAGAACCCCTGGCCCCCGCTCCTGCCACGACGACCGCCGCCGCTACGATGCCAGCACACTCCACGCTCTCAACCCTGGACGGACCCTCACCTGCTTCAAGGCCGCCCCGAAACGCACACACGGTCCCTTCACCTGCCGGAACTGCAGCTACACCAGCCTCAGAGCCGACTAACCACCCGCCAAGAAAGACCGTACCCACCTGCGATGCATACTACTGAACACCCGCTCCGCACGCAAACACGCCGTCGAGCTCTGGGACTTGCTCGACACAACATCCCCGGACATCACCTTCCTGACAGAGACCTGGCTGAACGACTCCTCCGCACCCGACATCACCATAGCCATCCCAAACGGCTACAAGATCACCCGCAGAGACCGCACCAACGGAGTCGGAGGAGGAATCGCCATCGTCCACAAGAACAGCATCAGGGTTGCGACTAGCACCGACGACGCGCTCAGCACCGCCAAACACATGCACTTCCAGATCCACACAGACCCCAACTCTACCCTCAGAGGCACCCTCATCTACCGACCCCCCGGACCCCGCTCCCAGTTCAGCGACTCCATCGCCGACTTCATCAGCACACACGTCCTGACCTCCACTGACTACATCCTCCTCGGAGACCTGAACTTGCACCTTGAGAACAACAACGACAACAACTCCACAACCCTAATCGATAATCTCGCCAACCTCGGACTGAAGCAACTCGTAACAACACCCACCCACTCCGCCAGCCACACGCTTGACCCCGTCTTCTCCTCAAGCCCGCATGTCTCCGTCAGCCACACCACCGAACTCCTCTGGACCGACCACCGCTGCATCCATTTCCCCTTCCAGAAACCCAGCACACACCACCGCACCCAACAGATCCCCCACCGCTGCTGGAGCAAAATCACCGAAGACCAACTACATGCAAACCTCGCTCTCAGCCCACCCACCGAACCCTCCAACACCGACGACGCTGCCCACAGCCTCAAACGCTGGATCGAGGACTGCATCTACACCCTCACCCTGCTGAAGAAACCCCCCCACAGAGACACCAGCAAGAGGGCCAGCTGCTTCACCCCAGAACTCCTAGCCTCCAAGCAAGCCTGCCGGAAACTAGAGAAGAAATGGCACAGCGAACAAACTCCGGACAACCGCGCAGTACACAAGGACGCCATCCGCAACCACCACCACCTCATCAGGGCTGCCAAGAGAACCTCGTTCAAAGACTGCCTTGACAACAACACACACAATAGCAAGGAGCTCATCAACATCGTGAAGGAACTCTCCAACCCCAGCTCCAACACCAACGACATCCCGCCGTCGCAAGCCCTGTGCGACTCCCTCGCCCCCTTCTTCCACCGCAAGATAGCAGACATCCACAACAGCTTCAACATCCAGACAGCCCCAACAGACAGCAACATAACAGACCCTCCTCACACCATCGACCACGACCCCCTGCTAGCCTGGGCCAGCGTGAGCATCAATGACACCTTCAAGACCATGAGCACAATCCACTCCGGCTCCCCGTCAGATCCCTTCCCGCACCACATCTTCAACAAGGCAAGCAGCTCCATCGCACCCCACCTGCGCAATGTCATCAATCTCTCCCTCGAGACCACGACCTTCCCAGAGAGCTGGAAACATGCCGAGACCAACGCCCTACTAAAACAACCCAAGGCAGACCCAAGAGACCTCAAGACCTTCTGGCCCATCTCTCTGCTCCCCTTCCCGACCAAGGTCATAGAGAAAATCGTCAACAGACAGCTAACCCGATACCTCGAAGAAAACAGAATCCTTGACCCTTCCCAGTCAGGGTTCCGCAGCAACCACAGCGCTGAGACTGCCCTCATCGCCGCCACCGATGACATCAGGACCCTGCTTGACAACGGCGAGACCGCAGCACTCATCCTCCTAGACCTCTCTGCTGCCTTCGACACCGTCTGCCACCGCACACTAAGTGCACGCCTCCACGCCGCAGGGATCCGAGACAAGACTCTGAAATGGTCCACCTCCTTCCTCTCCGGCAGAACCCAGAGCATCCGCCTCCCCCCATTCCGGTTCAAAGCCTCCGAGATCATCTGCGGCGTACCCCAAGGATCCTCCCTCAGCCCGACACTGTTCAACATTTACATGGCCCCGCTCACACACGTCGCCCGACAGCACGACCTCAACATAATCTCCTACGCCGACGACACTCAACTGATCCTCTCCCTCACCAAGGACCCCATCACCGCCAAAGCCAACCTCCATGAAGGAATGAAGGCCGTCGCTGACTGGATGAAGACCAGCTGTCTGAAGCTGAACTCGGACAAGATGGAGGTCCTCATCCTCGGCACCAACACTTCAGCCTGGGGCGACTCCTGATGGCCAACGGCACTGGGAGCAGCCCCGACACCCACCAACCACGCACGCAACCTGTTAATCATCTTTGACTCAACGCTCTCAATGACCAAGCAGGTCAACGCCGTCTCCTCCTCCTGCTTCAACACCCTCTGCACGCTCCGCAAGATCTACAAATGGATCCCGACAGACACAAGAAAGACAGTCACCCAGGCCCTCGTCAGCAGCAGACTCGAGTACGGAAACGCTCTCTACGCGGGAGCCCCGACCAAGCTCATCAAACGACTACAACGCATCCAAAACACCTCGGCACGACTGATCCTCGACGTACCACGCCACGGCCACATCACCCCCCACCTGAGGGACCTGCACTGGCTCCCCGTCAGCAAGAGGATATCATTCAAGCTCCTCATCCACGCACACAAGGCACTCCACAAGACCGGCCCAGCCTACCTCAACAGATGGCTCTCCTTCTACATCCCCAACTGCCAGTTACGCTCCGCCGACCTCTCACTAGCCACCGTCCCGCGCATCCGAAGAACAACCACCGGCGGGCGATCCTTCTCCCACCTCGCCGCCAAGACAAGGAACACCCTCCCACTGAGCCTACGACAGACCCAAGACCTGCTGACCTTCAGGAGGATGCTCAAGACCTGGCTGTTCGATCAGTAGCCCCCACCCACAGCGCCTTGAGACCCTCGCGGGTCTGTAGTGCGCTTTACAAATGATTGATTGATTGATTGGTTTAGCACTGGGACCTAATTCCATGGCAGAGTGTGCAGCTTCTCAGGTTGACTTTGCTGCGACTCAAGTGGAATTTCTACTCGAGCTCCAGCTTTCTGACCGCGATTGCAGCTGCCCGCTTTGGAGAAATCTTGCAAGGTCCCTTCCTAGCGGCTGAAAATCGCGCCAGAGGACTCTAGATGTCGCTCATGAACTCACAGTTTTCGAGCGAAAAAAAACTCCTCCATGCGTCGGTTGGCAGAATTTGCCTGGAACTTCGTGTTGCAAGCACAACATGGAGTGGCCAAAATTCTGCCAATATGCCAGCTGAGCGGAATATATCGCCCACTCCTAGAAACAGCTCTTGCAATGTGGTAGGTCACAGATGAGCCACCGGGAGTAGAACACCCCTGAACAGACGGTGCCTGTGCAATTAAAGCCCAAAGTAAGATGGCCGCCCCATATGTAGAATGTGAAAGGGAGTGAGCCAGCTAGTGCTGCATGGACGACGGGGGGTGTTCCTAATGAGAGCGGGCAAACTCAGCAGAGCCTGTAGGGTGAGGGTATGAATTAAACCGTGCCACAACGGGTGAAACAGGAGGGTACACACGGAGAAAGAAGTCGGCCTCTGAAGGAAGCATTTAGAGAATATTGTTGCTACTGAGAGAGCAGGAAATGAAAGAGAGACTGCATCTAATGACCCCTCCCTTGTCTTTAACCCCTTCTCTGCCCTGACTGAATGGTGCTGCTTGGAGCAAGGGGGCTCTTTACCACTACTTGCTTTCAGGGGCGGTTCCATCAGGAAGTTCATATGAAGTGAAACATTGACCTATGTGTGACTGTGCTTGTGAACATAAATAAAACACAGCACATTTTCCTAAACAAGCATTGCTCATGCTGCTTACGGCGCAATAATAAACTACTTGTGGCAGTGGGCAGCATCTCTGGGTCATGGAACCCCCCATCCTTGTGCAGCAACGAACATTTCTAGGAAGAAACGACCATAAGGTTTACATAAAGCCTTGCAAAGAGAGGCGCTCACGTTCACCCCTCAGGCCCCGCTGTGCGCCCTCCAGGGGCACACAGCACACACTGCGCCATTTACTCAGATCTAATGTGTTTACTGTATCGACTTATAGGGTTTAAAGAGCTGTAGGTGTTTGCCAGTAACACGAATCAGCAGGCATGTCATGCTAGATTTGTAACAGAAGGGAGAGGGAATGAAAGCCACAAACACTGTGTGTTTGTACATACAATTCGATTGTGTTTGCTCGTTACATATTCACAACGGAAACCATCAGGTAATCTACTGCTGCGAATGTCTCATGGGCACCAAATGATGAAATGTTACAAAATTAAGAGGCGGGCAACATGGTGGATCAAGATTTCCAAAGCTGGGGCAGAGAGAGTAACAGATTTTATTAAAGACAAGAAGGCGGATTTTACTTGCGCCCTTTCACTTTCTCCTAGGTCGGGAATCCTTGGTCAGCTGGTCCCATCCCTGTCTTTCAGCTTAGGTTTATACATATGTTGGGCCTGCACTTTGTGGCATGTTTTGTACTATTACAAAATGTATTACAAATTGCAATTCCTAAACTGTTCTGCGTCTCCACATTAGCCACGCTTATCTGTGCTGAGTTCTCCACCCCACCTGTGGAATCTTTCGCAGGAGCCTCTGCCAAACTCCTGAAACGACTTCAACGCATTCACAACGCCTCTGCACACCTGATCCCCGACACCCCTTGCCGCAGCCACATCACACCTCACCTGAGAGACCTACACTGGCTCCCCGTCAACAGGAGGATCACCTTCAAGCTCCTCACCCACGCTCACAAGGCTCTCCACAACACCGGACCAGCGTACCTCAACAGACGACTCAGCTTCTACGCCAGCTCCGCTCCGCCGACCTCGCCCTCGCCATAGTCCCCCGCATCTGAAGAGCGACCTCCGGCAGCAGATCCTTCTCCCACCTCGCTGCCAAGACCTGGAACACCCTCCCCATCCCCCTATGGCAGACCAAAGACCTGCTGACCTTCAGAAGACTCCTCAAGACCAGGCTTTTTGAGCAGTAGCAGCACTCCCCTCCTCCCACTCAGCGCATTCAGACCTTCACGGGTAAGTAGTGCGCTTTACAAATGCTATGATTGATTGATTGATTAACTATAGACTTTAGTAGTAAACGTGGGAGAGACACAGGAAAGTGTCTTAAAGAAAGGACAGATTTACAACAGATGGATGGAGTTAGGGAGAAATAAGAGGGGTCTAGGCAGGGCCAGGGAGGGGGTAATGGAGGGACACCACCCACACACTCAAGAGTAAGCCAAGTACAATACTCAGTGGGTAGAGACATGTACACACTTTTGTAGTAAGTTTACACTCTGTGACAGTGGCGTAGCAAGGGGGGAGGGGCGGTCTGCCCCGGGCGGCATCAGTTTTGGGGGCAGTGGCCTCCACCCCCCCCCCGAATCTCTCCCCGCTCTTACATGAGTTTGCCGCGCCAAGACCTGCCCCCTGCTCATCAGCGCGGCACCACGGGCGGCAAAGTCACAGACCGCCACGGGCGGTTGCTCTGTGAATACTGAAAGTAGTAAATCTACTCAAAACTGAAAGCTACCTTTGTGAATCCGGCCCCTGTGTGCTCACTGCAGCGCCTTCCCCTGGTCAGGACCTCTCTGGGTTAGAACCTCCTCTGTGTTTATTCCATCAATGGGACCTGGAAACAGTTCATGTAAAAATGCTCAAATCAGCCCCACGTCATGCCTTGCGAGCCGGCATAGCGAGCCCTGCATTCTAAGTTCGAGGCTATCGGGATCTGGGCACCGGCCCCAAAGAACATTTAAAAAGAAAACGGTGGATTGTGCAGTACAATTGTTTTTAAATATAATGGGCAGATTCATACACTTTACAGGCAGGACTGATGGTGAACTAATAAAATGTTCAAGTAGTTCAGTGTCTGCCGGTGACCAAGGGGCAATTTTTATTCAAAACAAAAAATCTTTTATAGCCTGTAAAGGAATCATCAGCCAGGTACCCACGACTGGCCCCTCAGCGGTAGGTATTTGTACTGCTGAAATTCAATGCCAGTCTGACGCACTCTGCCCAGCTGAAGAGGGGTGATATAAAATCTCATAGAGAGGAGTAATGCTAGCTCTAAAATCATCTTTGTCAGAACATAATATCCTTCCCGGATCCTGTGCCACTGAAGAGGCTTGTTTACAAGCCTGCCAGGGGCCTGGACCACTCAAGGATGCTGAAGGACTTCTTATGATGCCAGCCAGCCAGGCGTGATCATTGATGCTGGACAACGTCTGCTCTGTTCTTCCTGACAGGAGAGAGCTCCCAGTGCCTGGAGCCTGCTGCTCAGAATCCCAGGGAGGTCATTTGCTGTGCCTGGACTGCTGCAGGGTACCCTCCTCATTGCCTCAGGCCTCACATGGGAGCATATCAGCAACAACTGGCGATAATTATCGCTAAGCGCACTTAGCGCGAGGATAATTATCGCCGGCTAACGTGGATTTTTATCACTGAGATAGCGTTCTATTAGCAACACTTATCTCAAAAGCGATAAAAATCCTAGCTCTAACTGCCTAACGTGAGAGTATCGCTGGAAACCCAGCGATAATCTCACGAAATGTGGCGTTAGCTTGATGATAGGGACTCACAAACTTAGCCATGATATCCACCTTCCATAGGATATCATGGCTAAGTCAGTCCTGAAGCAGGCGTAAGGAAAGTAGCGATAACAGGGGTTATCGCTACTTTTCTTGCCGCCATGCTTCATAGCGTGGGGCTTGATAATAGGAGAAATGTCGCTTAGCGACATTTCTCCTGTCATGTTAGGTCAGGAATGCCCACTTTGCATCTCATTAGAGATGCAAAGCTGGGCGTTAAGATTTCATGCGCTAAAGCAAGGTTTCACACGTTAGCGTGATCTTGCTAAGTAGGCGAAAAAATTATCGCCGCTTTTCTGCCGAAAACGGCTGCAAAAGCGGCGATAATTTTCTATCGCCGCCTTGTAGATATGCCCATGGTAACTAGGTTACCGGATCTGCAGTGATGCGAAGGACCGCATCCTGCCACAAAAAACACACCTTGTCATGGCAGATTCCTGATTGTTCCAGTGTGTCAGACACCAGTGGCATGCCTGAAACCAAATTGCCTCGGTATGTAAATCACCATTCTAATGCATGTACCCAAAGGGTAGCATCCTGTTTTAAAATGGCGGCACTTGGAGGGGGTCATGACTTTGCCACCATGAACCAGCATGATGGAGACATCCAGAAGCCTTTTGTGAAGGGGGTGACCAGCCCACTGCCTGTTGGACCAAACAAGGATGCTGGTCCCATTGCAGGAGCAGGAAAGTGAGAGCTACGCACAGTTCAACCAGGCCCTTCTACCATAACAAGAAAGTGCAAACCACAATGTGCACCGGTAAGGCTTGGGATTAAAAGTATGGAATGCAACAAGTGCAAAATAAGAGTAAAGTAAAGATAGGAAAGAAGAAACAAAGCTGGGAGGCAACCTAGGAGAGATTTAGAAGCCCTAAGGGCCAACTGAAGACGTAGGATATTATTAGAAGTCCAGGCATAATATAAAAAGTTTCACTGGAGGATCAGAAGACTGCAGGTGGTTGCTTGAGCGACACTGATAAGGACAGAGGCACTCAATAAACTCTAGTCCAAAACTTAATGCAGAGGAAAGAAAAGGCAATAGCGGAGCCAGTAAAGGCACAGCAGAAAGACTAAGGGGCATATTTACAAGCTGGCGATAAAAAATTTTCGCCGCTTTTGCGGCCGTTTTTGGCCGAAAAGCGGCGATAATTTTATCCCCTAATTAGCAAGACCACGCTAACGCGTGAAACTTTGCTTTAGCGTGGGGATTCCTAACGCCCAGCTTTGCATCTCTAATGAGATGCAAAGTGGGCGTGCCTGACCTGACATGACAGGAGAAATGTCGCTAAGCGACATTTCTCCTATCATCAAGTCCCACGCTATGAAGCATAGCGGCAAGAAAAGTAGCGATAACCCCTGTTATCGCTACTTTCCTTACGCCTGCTTCAGGACTGACTTAGCCATGATATCCCATGGAAGGTGGATATCATGTCTAAGTATGTGAGGCCCTATCAACAAGCTAACGCCACATTTCGTGAGATTATTGCTGGGTTTCCAGTGATAATCTCACGTTAGGCAGTTAGCGCTAGGATTTTTATCAGTTTTGAGATAAGCGTTGCTAATAGCACGCTATCTAAGCGATAAAAATCCACGTTACCCGGCGATAATTATCCTAGCGCTAACTGCGCTTAGCGATATTTATCGCCGGTTGTTGCTGATATGCCCCTAAATTTGAAGCAAATTGTAGAAAAATGAAAACTATACATATTGACAGGAGAGGAGAAATAAGGCAGCAGTTATCTTGTCGAAAGAGCATCAGCAAATAGGAGCTTGCACAGCAGAAATGTGCAGTTCGTGAACATCACTGTGATGCAACTGTGCCTCTTAGAAAGCAGTGCATTTAAGAAATGTTGCAAATATTGTGCCCCTCCTTAATGAATCTAAAAATCCATTTGTTAATTCAATATGTATTGTTCTCACAATTGGCCGTAACAAATGCATTACAATACATACAAAGGGGCTTATTTATGAGCCCCTTGCGCCAGTTTTGTGCCACCGTTGCGTCACTTTTTGTGACGCAACGGTGGCGTAAATAATGCGCCATGTTGTGCCATATTTACAAAGTGACGCATCTAGGCTGATGCGTCACTTCGTAAGCCCCTGCGCTACATTATACCTGCGTCAGGTAAAATGTATGCAGGGTGGGCGTTCCCCCGCAAGAAAGGGTCAGAGGAGTGGCGCAGCAAAATCTATGAGATTTTGCTGCGCCACTTCTAGGACCCCAATGCATCACAACCTTACGCCTGCCTAATGGCAGGCGCAAGGGTGATGCAGGCCCTTTCACATGGGGCTTGCCCCATGTGAAAGGAACATTGCTGGAGTTGCGTCAGGCTTCCAACACAACTCCAGCAGTGCGCCACTTTTTGCGCTGACAGATACGTCAGTTATACTGACGTATCTTTCCTTCCTTGCGACATGATGCGTCATATTGTAAATATGACGCATCATTGGTGTCGCAAGGAGGGCGCACTGAGAAGTGCTGCATCGCTGCTTTCATGCAGCGATGCGCCACATCTCGTAAATTAGGCCCAAAATATTAGAAACATTACAAGGTACTAATAACACTATACAAATAAAATCAGTTACAATCCCATTTCCCAGCCAAAATCCCAGCGCTCCAAATGAAGATAGAAACTGCATGGTAACTCCCTGGGTGATCAGTTCTGTAAGAGAGATAAACTGTCAATTTATCTGGAAAGGTTATAGGTGTGAAATAAGGGAGCAGGTTATTTCATGCGTATGCGTACGCTTGCTCCAGTTGGAAAAATAGCATGACGTGGATAAAGGTCTCAGTTTCACCACAAGCATCATCACACTACATCAATCCCCTGGGGCTTTAGCGAGTAAGTTTATAGACTTAGGGCTTCTGCTGGCGAAGAGGGAAATTACGGCTCACTGGAAGGCCAAGAAGGGTCCTAGTTTTCAGAGATGGCGAGTCGAGTTTATTGAGTGGGCGGAATGTGAGGGGACTACGAGATTGCAGCTGGCAATCCGCGCTAATAGTGATAATGCGCTAGAGATGGCGAGGGCCTGGGAGGCGCTAGTACAGCTATTAAAAATCCCAGATATGGACTCTGATGTGAAATGGGGAGTGCCAGAATTAGGTGCGCCGCCCTGAGGGGCTACATTACTCTAGGTGGATGTGCACATTGGTTTTCCGCATGGGAGCTACTTCTGACAGCAGAGAATTGTGTCATTACTTGATGTTTTGCATTTGGTTAATGCCGACACAGCTGGGACTTGTTACCACCAATAGACACGCACAGTTGTTACACCAATGGGGAGGGGGTGGGATAAGAGGGAGGGGAGGGAGATTGCGTTTGGCAGTGTCAGGTTCATGACAAGAGGGTGTATTTTTTTATAAGACACTGGCAGGATTGTTTATTGCAAATGAGCTGGCATCTTGCATTGCAGCGAATCAGGATTGGCTCCTCCTATCGAGTGTGGTTTATTCTGATACTAATACCTGTCCGATGTGTGAGATAATTCTCAACTTTAGTTAAACCTCATTGCATGTTACTCTGAATGCAACTTTATCCTGATATTGCCTACAATTGTGTTGTTTGCTTTAAAACAATAAAAATATATTTAAAAAAAAAGATAATCAATCCCCTGGGGCTTGCTCCCTTTGTCCATTTGTCTTCCTAGATCTGATGATGGGCTTGCGGCACTAGGACTCCTAGGATACAGAGGTGCTGCTGTCAGCCAGTTCCTGTAACATTAAATACACTTTGAAGTGTCAGTATACCTGCTCCGCATGTACCTAGCATGGGCTGCAAAGATCATTTAATGGGACACAGAATGTTCTTTGGAAAGCTTTTTATTGATCTAACTGCTGCTCCCTTCCAAGTCCTTTACCCCAGCCACATAGGACTGGATAAAACAACATACAGTGATGGATGTAATGCTTGCAAAAGTCTCAACTGCAGACCAATGCCAAGGCTGCATTCCAGTCCATTGTTTTTTCTTGCTGTGCCCCTAAGCAAAACTGTCTTTGATCGGCTCCAATCGAATCAGTCCAGCACAGAACATATCCCCACCGAATGTGAACACAACAACCCCAGGCAAGTTTCAGTCTTGTTGGGCCTCACCAGTAGAGAGCGGCTTTCATACTATGGCACACTGATCACGGTACCCATGTCTGGGCATACCCATCGCTCATAGAGTCAGTTTATGCCAATTGGGGATCGCCAATTCAACATACATTTTATAAGGGGCTAGAACACTAACACGGACGTCTGGTTAGCAGACCTCGGTGCGCTCTCAGAGTCGAAAAACCAACAGCATTAGTCCAACACTTTGGGGGTGATCATACAAAAAGTGACATTTCCTTACATGCCCCCCTCCCGACGAAAAGTGATGAGCAACTAACCCTTGTCTTGGTAGTTCTCATCATCCAGGTGGAAGACTGGAAAGGCCATCTGCATTGACATGGTCAGTGCCAGGTCTGTGCTCCACTGTAAAGTCCATGTCTTGGAGGGAAACTGACCACTTCAATTTGGGGTTCTCTTCCCTCATCTGCATCAACCTCCTAAGAGGTACATGGCCAGTTTGAACTTTGAAGTGGGTCCCAAACAGGTAGGGTCTCAGCTTCTTCAGGGACCAAACCACAGCAAAGGTTTCCCTCTCAATGGCACTCCAACGCTGCTCTCTAAGGAGGGGTTGCCTACTGATAAAGGCAACTGGTTAATCCTGACCCTGTGCCAACTGCTTGGTCATTTACCTGTGTCAACCCTGCCTCAATCAGATGTTCTGAAGCATTAGCTTGGGCAACATATCCTTTGCTAAAACCAGGTGCCTTCAGAACAAATGTGGAGCACAAAGCTTCCTTTATGCTATCTCATGCCATTTGACATTGGTTAGTCCAGATGACTTTTCTGAGCTGTTTCTTAGAGGTTACCTCTGTCAAAGGTGCCCCTATGGTACCATAACCTTCAACAAATCTTCTGTAGTACCCAGTCAGACCAAGAAAGACTATGACCTGGGTTTGTGTCTTAGGAGCTCCCCAGGTCAGAATTGTTTGACTTTTGGGCTGGAGAGGGTGTACATGGCCTACACCTACTTGGTGGCCCAGGTACACAACATAATCTTGCCCTATCTGGCACTTGCTTTCCATAGTCAGCCCTGCCTGTTGTAGGACATGAGACACTTCTCTGAGGTGGACCAGGTGATAATCCCAGGTGGAACTAAACACAGAAATATCATCCAGATAAGCTTCACTAAAGCCTTCAAAACCTGAGAGTACCCTATGCACCAACCTCATTGACTTATGTATCACTGTGCTTGTGATCATAAAAAAGTGCACATTTTCCTAAACAAGCATTGCTCATGCTGCTTACTGAGCAATAATAAAGTACTTGTAGCAGTGGACAGCATCTCTGGGTCATGGAACCCCCCATCCTTCTGCAGCAACGAACATTTCTAGGAAGAAACGACCATAAGTTTTACATAAAACCTTTCAAAGAGAGGATCTTGTGTTCACACCTCAGGCCCCGCTGTGCGCCCTCCAGGGGCACACAGCACACACTGCACCATTTACTCAGATCTAATGTGTTTACTGTATCGACTTATAGGGTTTAACGAGCTGTAGGTGTTTGCCAGTTACACGAATCAGCAGGCATGTCATGCTAGATTTGTAACAGAAGGGAGAGGGAATGAAAGCCACAAACACTGTGTGTTTATTCATACAAATCCGATTGTGTTTGCTCGTTACATATTCACAACGGAAACCATCAGGTAATCTACTGCTGCGAATGTCTCATGGGCACCAAATGATGAAATGTTACAAAATGCAAGAGGCGGGCAACATGGTGGATCAAGATTTCTAAGACTGGGGCAGAGTGAGTAACAGATTTTATTAAAGACAAGAAGGTGGGTATTACTTCCGCCCCTTCACTTTTTATTAGACCCGGAATCCTTGGTCAGCTGGTCTCATCCCTGTCTTTCAGCTTAGGTTTATACATATGTTGGGCCTGCATTTTGTGGCATGTTTTGTACTATTACAAAATGTATTACAAATTGCAATTCCTAAACTGTTCTGCGTCTCCACATTAGCCACGCTTATCTGTGCTGAGTTCTCCACCCCACCTGTGGAATCTTTCTTAGGAGCCTCTGCCAAAGTCCTGAAACGACTTCAACGCATTCACAACGCCTCTGCACACCTGATCCTCGACACCCCTCGCCGCAGCCACATCACACCCCACCTGAGAGACCTGCACTGGCTCCCCGTCAACAAGAGGATTACCTTCAAGCTCCTCACCCACGCACACAAGGCTCTCCACAACACCGGACCAGCGTACCCCAACAGACGACTCAGCTTCTACGCCAGCTCCGCTCCGCCGACCTCGCCCTCGCCATAGTCCCCCGCATCTGAAGAGCGACCTCCGGCGGCAGATCCTTCTCCGACCTCGCTGCCAAGACCTGGAACACCCTCCCCATCCCCCTACGGCAGACCAAAGACCTGCTGACCTTCAGAAGACTCCTCAAGACCAGGCTTTTTGAGCAGTAGCAGCACTCCACCCCTCCCCCCCAGCGCCTTCAGACCCTCACGGGTAAGTAGTGCGCTTTACAAATGCTATGATTGATTGATTGATTAACTATAGACTTTAGTAGTAAACGTGGGAGAGACACAGGAAAGTGTCTTAAAGAAAGGACAGATTTACAACAGATGGATGGAGTTAGGGAGGAGTAAGAGGGGTCTAGGCAGGGCCAGGGAGGGGTTAATGGAGGGACACCACCCACACACTCAAGAGTAAGCCAAATACAATACTCAGTGGGTAGAGACATGTACACGCTGTTGTAGTAAGTATACACTCTGTGACAGTGGCGTAGCAAGGGGGGATGGGCGGTCAACCCCGGGCGGCATGAGTTTTGGGGGCAGTTGCCTCCAACCCCCCCCCGAATCTCTCCCCGCTCTTACATGAGTTTGCCGCGCCAAGACCTGCCCCCTGCTCTTCAGCGCGGCACCACGGGCGGCAAAGTCACAGACTGCCACAGGCGGTTGCTCTGTGAATACTGAAAGTAGTAAATCTACTCAAAACTGAAAGCTACCTTTGTGAATCCGGCCCCTGTGTGCTCACTGCAGCGCCTTCCCCTTGTCAGTGCCTCGCTGGGTTAGAACCTCCTCTGTGTTTATTCCATCAATGGGACCTGGAAACAGTTCATGTAAAAATGCTCAAATCAGCCCCACGTCATGCCTTGCGAGCCGGCATAGTGAGCCCTGCATTCTAAGTTCGAGGCTATCGGGTTCAGGGCACCGGCCCCAAAGAACATTTAAAAGGAAAACGGTGGATTTTGCAGTACAATTGTTTTTAAATATAATGGGCAGATTCATACACTTTACAGGCAGGACTGATGGTGAACTAATAAAATGTTCAAGTAGTTCAGTGTCTGCTTAGCGACATTTCTCCTGTCATGTTAGGTCAGGAACGCCCACTTTGCATCTCATTAGAGATGCAAAGCTGGGCGTTAAGAATTCATGTGCTAAAGCAAGGTTTCACGCGTTAGCGTGACCTTGCTAATTAGGCGATAAAATTATCGCCGCTTTTCGGCCGAAAACGGCTGCAAAAGCGGCGATAATTTTCTATCGCCTCCTTGTAGATATACCTATGGTAACTAGGTTACCGGATCTGCAGTGATGCGAAGGACCGCATCCTGCCACAAAAAACACACCTTGTCATGGCAGATTCCTGATTGTTCCAGTGTGTCAGACACCAGTGGCATGCCTGAAACCAAATTGCCTCGGTATGTAAATCACCATTCTAATGCATGTACCCAAAGGGTAGCATCCTGTATCAAAATGGCGGCACTTGGAGGGGGTCATGACTCTGCCACCATGAACCAGCATGATGGAGACATCCAGAAGCCTTTTGTGAAGGGGGTGACCAGCCCACTGCTCTGTTGGACCAAACAAGGATGCTGATCCCATTGCAGGAGCAGGAAAGTGAGAGCTACGCATAGTTCAACCAGGCCCTTCTACCATAACAAGAAAGTGCAAACCACAATGTGCACCGGTAAGGCTTGGGATTAAAAGTATGGAATGCAACAAGTGCAAAATAGGAGTAAAGTAAAGATAGGAAACAAGAAACAAGGCTGGGAGGCAACCTAGGAGAGATTTAGAAGCCCTAAGGGCCAACTGAAGACGTAGGATATTATTAGAAGTCCAGGCATAATATAAAAAGTTTCACTGGAGGATCAGAAGACTGCAGGTGGTTGCTTGAGAGACACTGATAAGGACAGAGGCACTCAATAAACTCTACTCCAAAACTTAATGCAGAGGAAAGAAAAGGCAATAACGGAGCCTGTAAAGGCACAGCAGAAAGACTAAAAGGCATATTTACAAGCTGGCGATAAAAAATTGTCGCCGCTTTTGCGGCCGTTTTCGGCCGAAAAGCGGCGATAATTTTATATTGCCTAATTAGCACGACCACGCTAACGCGTGAAACCTTGCTTTAGCGTGGGGATTCCTAACGCCCAGCTTTGCATCTCTAATGAGATGCAAAGTGGGCGTTCCTGACCTGACATGACAGGAGAAATGTCGCTAAGCGACATTTCTCCTATCATCAAGTCCCACGCTATGAAGCATAGCGGCAAGAAAAGTAGCGATAACCCCTGTTATCGCTACTTTCCTTACGCCTGCTTCAGGACTGACTTAGCCATGATATCCTATGGAAGGTGGATATCATGTCTAAGTATGTGAGGCCCTTTCAACAAGCTAACACCACATTTCGTGAGATTATCGCTGGGTTTCCAGTGATAATCTCACGTTAGGCAGTTAGCGCTAGGATTTTTATCAGTTTTAAGATAAGTGTTGCTAATAGCACGCTATCTAAGCGATAAAAATCCACGTTACCCGGCGATAATTATCTTAGCGCTATGTGCGCTTAGCGATAATTATCGCCGGTTGTTGCTGATATGCCCCTAAATTTGAAGCAAATTGTAGAAAAATGAAAACTATACATATTGACAGGAGAGGAGAAATAAGGCAGCAGTTATCTTGTCGAAAGAGCATCAGCAAATAGGAGCTTGCACATCCAGAAGCCTTTTGTGAAGGGGGTGACCAGCCCACTGCTCTGTTGGACCAAACAAGGATGCTGATCCCATTGCAGGAGCAGGAAAGTGAGAGCTACGCATAGTTCAACCAGGCCCTTCTACCATAACAAGAAAGTGCAAACCACAATGTGCACCGGTAAGGCTTGGGATTAAAAGTATGGAATGCAACAAGTGCAAAATAGGAGTAAAGTAAAGATAGGAAACAAGAAACAAGGCTGGGAGGCAACCTAGGAGAGATTTAGAAGCCCTAAGGGCCAACTGAAGACGTAGGATATTATTAGAAGTCCAGGCATAATATAAAAAGTTTCACTGGAGGATCAGAAGACTGCAGGTGGTTGCTTGAGAGACACTGATAAGGACAGAGGCACTCAATAAACTCTACTCCAAAACTTAATGCAGAGGAAAGAAAAGGCAATAACGGAGCCTGTAAAGGCACAGCAGAAAGACTAAAAGGCATATTTACAAGCTGGCGATAAAAAATTGTCGCCGCTTTTGCGGCCGTTTTCGGCCGAAAAGCGGCGATAATTTTATATTGCCTAATTAGCACGACCACGCTAACGCGTGAAACCTTGCTTTAGCGTGGGGATTCCTAACGCCCAGCTTTGCATCTCTAATGAGATGCAAAGTGGGCGTTCCTGACCTGACATGACAGGAGAAATGTCGCTAAGCGACATTTCTCCTATCATCAAGTCCCACGCTATGAAGCATAGCGGCAAGAAAAGTAGCGATAACCCCTGTTATCGCTACTTTCCTTACGCCTGCTTCAGGACTGACTTAGCCATGATATCCTATGGAAGGTGGATATCATGTCTAAGTATGTGAGGCCCTTTCAACAAGCTAACACCACATTTCGTGAGATTATCGCTGGGTTTCCAGTGATAATCTCACGTTAGGCAGTTAGCGCTAGGATTTTTATCAGTTTTAAGATAAGTGTTGCTAATAGCACGCTATCTAAGCGATAAAAATCCACGTTACCCGGCGATAATTATCTTAGCGCTATGTGCGCTTAGCGATAATTATCGCCGGTTGTTGCTGATATGCCCCTAAATTTGAAGCAAATTGTAGAAAAATGAAAACTATACATATTGACAGGAGAGGAGAAATAAGGCAGCAGTTATCTTGTCGAAAGAGCATCAGCAAATAGGAGCTTGCACATCCAGAAGCCTTTTGTGAAGGGGGTGACCAGCCCACTGCTCTGTTGGACCAAACAAGGATGCTGATCCCATTGCAGGAGCAGGAAAGTGAGAGCTACGCATAGTTCAACCAGGCCCTTCTACCATAACAAGAAAGTGCAAACCACAATGTGCACCGGTAAGGCTTGGGATTAAAAGTATGGAATGCAACAAGTGCAAAATAGGAGTAAAGTAAAGATAGGAAACAAGAAACAAGGCTGGGAGGCAACCTAGGAGAGATTTAGAAGCCCTAAGGGCCAACTGAAGACGTAGGATATTATTAGAAGTCCAGGCATAATATAAAAAGTTTCACTGGAGGATCAGAAGACTGCAGGTGGTTGCTTGAGAGACACTGATAAGGACAGAGGCACTCAATAAACTCTACTCCAAAACTTAATGCAGAGGAAAGAAAAGGCAATAACGGAGCCTGTAAAGGCACAGCAGAAAGACTAAAAGGCATATTTACAAGCTGGCGATAAAAAATTGTCGCCGCTTTTGCGGCCGTTTTCGGCCGAAAAGCGGCGATAATTTTATATTGCCTAATTAGCACGACCACGCTAACGCGTGAAACCTTGCTTTAGCGTGGGGATTCCTAACGCCCAGCTTTGCATCTCTAATGAGATGCAAAGTGGGCGTTCCTGACCTGACATGACAGGAGAAATGTCGCTAAGCGACATTTCTCCTATCATCAAGTCCCACGCTATGAAGCATAGCGGCAAGAAAAGTAGCGATAACCCCTGTTATCGCTACTTTCCTTACGCCTGCTTCAGGACTGACTTAGCCATGATATCCTATGGAAGGTGGATATCATGTCTAAGTATGTGAGGCCCTTTCAACAAGCTAACACCACATTTCGTGAGATTATCGCTGGGTTTCCAGTGATAATCTCACGTTAGGCAGTTAGCGCTAGGATTTTTATCAGTTTTAAGATAAGTGTTGCTAATAGCACGCTATCTAAGCGATAAAAATCCACGTTACCCGGCGATAATTATCTTAGCGCTATGTGCGCTTAGCGATAATTATCGCCGGTTGTTGCTGATATGCCCCTAAATTTGAAGCAAATTGTAGAAAAATGAAAACTATACATATTGACAGGAGAGGAGAAATAAGGCAGCAGTTATCTTGTCGAAAGAGCATCAGCAAATAGGAGCTTGCACATCCAGAAGCCTTTTGTGAAGGGGGTGACCAGCCCACTGCTCTGTTGGACCAAACAAGGATGCTGATCCCATTGCAGGAGCAGGAAAGTGAGAGCTACGCATAGTTCAACCAGGCCCTTCTACCATAACAAGAAAGTGCAAACCACAATGTGCACCGGTAAGGCTTGGGATTAAAAGTATGGAATGCAACAAGTGCAAAATAGGAGTAAAGTAAAGATAGGAAACAAGAAACAAGGCTGGGAGGCAACCTAGGAGAGATTTAGAAGCCCTAAGGGCCAACTGAAGACGTAGGATATTATTAGAAGTCCAGGCATAATATAAAAAGTTTCACTGGAGGATCAGAAGACTGCAGGTGGTTGCTTGAGAGACACTGATAAGGACAGAGGCACTCAATAAACTCTACTCCAAAACTTAATGCAGAGGAAAGAAAAGGCAATAACGGAGCCTGTAAAGGCACAGCAGAAAGACTAAAAGGCATATTTACAAGCTGGCGATAAAAAATTGTCGCCGCTTTTGCGGCCGTTTTCGGCCGAAAAGCGGCGATAATTTTATATTGCCTAATTAGCACGACCACGCTAACGCGTGAAACCTTGCTTTAGCGTGGGGATTCCTAACGCCCAGCTTTGCATCTCTAATGAGATGCAAAGTGGGCGTTCCTGACCTGACATGACAGGAGAAATGTCGCTAAGCGACATTTCTCCTATCATCAAGTCCCACGCTATGAAGCATAGCGGCAAGAAAAGTAGCGATAACCCCTGTTATCGCTACTTTCCTTACGCCTGCTTCAGGACTGACTTAGCCATGATATCCTATGGAAGGTGGATATCATGTCTAAGTATGTGAGGCCCTTTCAACAAGCTAACACCACATTTCGTGAGATTATCGCTGGGTTTCCAGTGATAATCTCACGTTAGGCAGTTAGCGCTAGGATTTTTATCAGTTTTAAGATAAGTGTTGCTAATAGCACGCTATCTAAGCGATAAAAATCCACGTTACCCGGCGATAATTATCTTAGCGCTATGTGCGCTTAGCGATAATTATCGCCGGTTGTTGCTGATATGCCCCTAAATTTGAAGCAAATTGTAGAAAAATGAAAACTATACATATTGACAGGAGAGGAGAAATAAGGCAGCAGTTATTTTGTCGAAAGAGCATCAGCAAATAGGAGCTTGCACAGCAGAAATGTGCAGTTCGTGAACATCACTGTGATGCAACCGTGCCTCTTAGAAAGCAGTGCATTTAAGAAATGTTGCAAATATTGTGCCCCTCGTTAATGAATCTAAAAATCCATTTGTTAATTCAATATGTATTGTTCTCAGAATTGGCCGTAACAAATGCATTACAATACATACAAAGGGGCTTATTTATGAGCCCCTTGCGCCAGTTTTGTGCCAGCGTTGCGTCACTTTTAGTGACGCAACGGTGGCGTAAATAATGGGCCATGTTGTGCCATATTTACAAAGTGACGCATCTAGGCTGATGCGTCACTTCGTAAGCCCCTGCGCTACATTATACCTGCATCAGGTAAAATGTATGCAGGGTGGGCGTTCCCCCGCAAGAAAGGGTCATAGGAGTGGCGCAGCGAAATCTATAAGATTTTGCTGCGCTACTTCTAGGACCCCAATGCATCACAACCTTACGCCTGCCTAATGGCAGGCGTAAGGGTGATGCAGGCCCTTTCACATGGGGCTTGCCCCATGTGAAAGGAACATTGCTGGAGTTGCGTCAGGCTTCCAACACAACTCCAGCAGTGCGCCACTTTTTGCGCTGACAGATACGTCAGTTATACTGACGTATATTTCCTTCCTTGCGACATGATGCGTCATATTGTAAATATGACGCATCATTGGTGTCGCAAGGAGGGCGCACTGAGAAGTGCCGCATCGCTGCTTTCATGCAGCGATGCGCCACTTCTCGTAAATTAGGCCCAAAATATTAAAAACATTACAAGGTACTAATAACACTATACAAATAAAATCAGTTACAATCCCATTTCCCAGCCAAAATCCCAGCGCTCCATATGAACATAGAAACTGCATGGTAACTCCCTGGGTGATCAGTTCTGTAAGAGAGATAAACTGTCAATTTATCTGGAAAGGTTTTAGGTGTGAAATAAGGGAGCAGGTCATTTCACGCGTACGCTCGCTCCAGTTGGAAAAATAGCATGACGTGGATAAAGGTCTCAGTTTCACCACAAGCATCATCACACTACATCAATCCCCTGGGGCTTTAACTAGTAAGTTTATAGACTTAGGGCTTCTGCTGGCGAAGAGGGAAATTACGGCTCACTGGAAGACCAAGAATGGTCCTAGTTTTCAGAGATGGCGAGTCGAGCTTCTTAGGTGGGCGGAATGTGAGGGGGCTACGAGATTGCAGCTGGCAATCCGCGCTAATAGTGATAATGCGCTAGAGATGGCGAGGGCCTGGGAGGCGCTAGTACAGCTATTAAAAATCCCAGATATGGACTCTGATGTGAAATCGGGCGTGCCAGAATTAGATGCGCTGCCCTGAGGGGCTACATTACTCTAGGGGGATGTGCACATTGGTTTTCCGCATGGGAGCTACTTCTGACAGCAGAGAATTGTGTCATTACTTGATGTTTTGTATTTGGTTAAAGCCGACACAGCTGGGACTTGTTACCACCAATAGACATGCACAGTTGTTACACCAATGGGGAGGGGGTGGGATAAGAGGGAGGGGAGGGAGATTGCGTTTCGCAAGGTCAGGTTCATGACAAGAGGGTGTATTCTTTTATAAGACACTGGCAGAATTGTTTATTGCAAATGAGCTGGCATCTTGCATTGCAGCGCTTCATGATTGACGGCTCTTATCAAGTGTGGTTTATTCTGATACTAATACCTGTCCGATGTGTGAGATAATTCTCAATTTTAGTTAAACCTCATTGCATGTTACTCTGAATGCAACTTTATCCTGATATTGCCTACAATTGTGTTGTTTGCTTTAAAACAATAAAAATATATTTTAAAAAAAAATAATCAATCCCCTGGGGCTTGCTCCCTTTGTCCATTTGTCTTCCTCGATCTGATGATGGACTTGCGGCACTAGGATTCCTAGGATACAGAGGTGTTGCCGTCAGCCAGTTCCTGTAACATTAAATACATTTGAAGTGTCAGTATACCTGTTCCGCATGCACCTAGCATGGGATGCAAAGATAATTTAATGGGACACAGAATGTTCTTTGGAAAGCTTTTTATTGATCTAACAGCTGCTCCCTTCCAAGTCCTATACCCCAGCCACATAGGACTGGATAAAACAACACACAGTGATGGATGGAATGCTTGCAAAAGTCTCAGCTGCAGACCAATGCCAAGTCTGCATTCCAGTCCATTGTTTTTTCTTGCTGTGCCCCTAAGCAAAACAGTCTTTGATCAGCTCCAATCGAAACAGTCCGGCACAGAACATATCCCCACCGAATGCGAACACAAGCAACCCCAGGCAAGTTTCAGTCTTGTTGGGCCTCATCCGTAGAGAGCGGCTTTCATACTATGGCACACTGAGCACGGGACCCATGTCTGGGCATACCCATCGCTCAGAGTCAGTTCATGCCAATTGGGGATCCCCAATTCAACATACATTTTATAAGGGGCTAGAACATTAACACGGGCGTCTGGTTAGCAGACCTCGGTGCGCTCTCAGAGTCGAAAAACCAACAGCATCAGTCCAACACTTTGGGGGTGATCATACAAAAAGTGACATTTCCTTACATGCCCCCCTCCAGACGAAAAGTGATGAGCAACTAACCCTTGTCTTGGTAGTTCTCATCATCCAGGTGGAAGACTGGAAAGGCCATCTGCATTGACATGGTCAGTCCCAGGTCTGTGCTCCACTGTAAAGTCCATGTCTTAGAGGGAAACGGACCACTTCAATTTGGGATTCTCTTCCCTCATCTGCATAAACCTCCTAAGAGGTACGTGGTCAGTTTGAACTTTGAAGTGGGTCCCAAACAGATCCCAAACCATAGCAAAGGTTTCCCTCTCAATGGCACTCCAACGCTGCTCTCTAAGGAGGGGTTGCCTACTGATAAAGGCAACTGGTTAATCCTGACCCTGTGCCAGCTGGTTGGTCATTTACCTGTGCCAACCGTGCCTCAATCAGATGTTCTGAAGCATTAGCTTGGGCAACACATCCTTTGCTAAAATCAGGTGCTTTTAGAACAGATGTGGAGCACAAAGCTTCCTTTATGCTATCTCATGCCATTTGACATTGGTCAGTCTAGATGACTTTTCTGAGTTGTTTCTTAGAGGTTACCTCTGTCAAAGGTGCCCCTATAGTACCATAACCTTCAAAAAATCTTCTGTAGTACCCAGTAAGACCAAGAAAGACTATGACCTGGGTTTGTGTCTTAGGAGCTCCCCAGGTCAGAATTGTTTGACTTTTGGGCTGGAGAGGGTGTACATGGCCTACACCTACTTGGTGGCCCAGGTACACAACATAATCTTGCCCTATCTGGCACTTGCTTTCCATAGTCAGCCCTGCCTGTTGTAGGACATGAGACACTTCTCTGAGGTGGACCAGGTGATAATCCCAGGTGGAACTAAACACAGAAATATCATCCAGATAAGCTTCACTAAAGCCTTCAAAACCTGAGAGTACCCTATGCACCAACCTTTTAAAGATGGCAGGTTTATTTCTCAGCCCAATGAGCATCACTTTAAATGGAAAGTGGCCTTCAGAAATATAAAAAGCAGACCTCTTCTTGGCTTCTGGTGTGAGGGCTTTCTGCCAGTAACCTGAAGTCAGGTCAAAGGTGCTCAGATACTTTGTAGTCCCCAGCTTGTCAATGAGCTCACCAGATTTTGGAATTGGATGGACATCAGTCTTTGTGGCTCTATTTAAGCCTCTGTAGTCCACACAAAATCTCATTTCTGGTTTTCTTCCCTTGGAGTGGGGTTTGGGCACCAGAAATACTGAGCTAGCTCATGGACTACTAGAGGGCTCAATCACCCCCAACTCTAGCATTTTTGCAACTTCAGCTTTAATGCTGGCTTTGACCTGGTCGGACAGTCTCTAAGTTTAAATTCTGACAGGCAAGCTCTCACATGTGTTCTCATCAAGGCTACACTGTGTTGTCATTCCTGGGATCAATTAAACAGACTAGCAAACTGATTGAGCAGGTTATAACGTTCCTTTTGCTGTTGTCCTGTTAAAGTGGAAGAGAGAACTACCCCTCCTACTGATCCATCTTTGACATTAGTAGACAGTAGGTTTGGGAAAGTCTCACTCTCCTCTTCTCCACCTCTGTCACCACGAGCATAGTGTTGTCTGCTCTGTCATGATGGAGTTTGAGCCTATTCACATGTATCACCCTGTGAGGGTGTCTGGGGGTACATAGGTCCAACAAATATGTGACTTTGCCCTTAATTTCCAATATAGTGTAAGACACAGTCCATTTGTCTTAGAGGGCCCTGGGCCCAAAGGCTCTAAGACACACACCAGTTGTCCAGGTTGGCACTCAACCATAGAGGACTTCTGGTCAGACCATTGTTTGACAAGCTCCTGGCTGGTCTCCAAGTTTCTGTGTGCTTTCTTGGGGGTATTCAGCCACTCTGGAGTAAAGGCCTAGCCCATAGTCCAAGATATCTAGTTTCGGTACTTTGAGAGGTTTCACACAACATTCTCTCACCAAACTCAAGGGATCTCTTACAGAGTGTCCAAAGAGTAGTTCAAATTGGCTGAAACCTACTCCTCTCTGAGGAACCTCCCTGATGGCAAACAGTAGGCATGGTAGAAGAACACCGCATCTCCTTCTGAGTTTCTCAGGTAAACCCATAATAATGACATTTATGGTCTTATTGAATCTCTCCGCAAGACCATTTCTTTGGGGATGGTAAAGGAAAGTGAACTGATAAGTCACTGCACACTAATCCTGAATGACTTTCAGATAAGCAGACATGAAATGTGTATCTCTATCTGAAAAGACCTCCTTAGGAACCCAACCCTGGTGAAGATGCCAAGTAGGACTCTACCACTTCAGGAGCAGCAACTGTCCTAAGGGGAATCATTTTATGGTATCTGGTGGCATATTCCACTACTACCAAGATAAAACTATTTCCAGAGGTAGTAGGTAGGTCTAGGGGACCAACAATGTCAATCCCCATGCTCTTAAAATGAGTTCCCAGCACGCACAGGCAGTGGCATAAATAAAGCATTTGCCTTGCCAACTGTCTTCCCACTGGGTTCACAGGTGGCACAGGGGAGAAGACACTCCTTCACCTTTTCTGACATTTAGGGGGAAGCAAAGTGGTTGACCTGCCTTTCACAGGTCTTAGTCTGCCCCAGATGTCCAGCCAAGGAGATGTCATGGGCCAGGTTAAGGAAGAATTCTATCTTCTATGTTTCCTTTCTCTCTTTCCCCCCCTTTTCTTTCTTTCAAAACACTCATTGTATGATCTTACATTGCCTCTCCCGCTTAGACTCTTCTATTTTCTTTTAATGAATATATCCACTAAATCTAAAAGAGTGTTACACTCCAAATTCATATTTTTGTTTTTGCAATGTTCTATTATGTATCAGATTGTTTGGCTTTTTTTAAGTGAAGAATTATCTCCTAGTTGCCCTAGCTTATGGTCTATTGCCTCTCTCTACAGGATGTCTCACTACCAGCACTATTTATGGGTTCTAGTGATATCTCTTTCCTCCTGTTTGACAGCCAGCTGTCTCAGGTCTCATGTCCTTTGCTCAAGTCGAATCTGGAGGGTTCACCTGCCCCTTGGAGTTCTGCCAGATCAGGCAAAACTCTCAAAGGAAGCATCCTCCTGCTAAGACACCAAATCTTTCCCCTGGGTGTTAGGCTCCTTCTGGGCCTGATGGCTTTGGGAAGTGGCCTTGCCAGACTTCCTGCACTACCTCTTGGATCTAGAGCCTTGGACCATTTGTCTAGGCTCCAAGGTCCCTTGACTTTCCCTTAAAACCTTCTGTGCTCTAGTGGAGACACATACCCACTCAGTGAGACCCAGCATTCCTGCATGAGTCCTTCTCTCCACCCCTGCCCAGGCAGACGTTTCAAGGTCATTGCGCAGCAGACACTCCACTGGGATGACAGGGGAGGCTGCTACTTTCTTAGGGCCAGTAACCCCTCCCCACTCAAAGTCTACCATAGCTAAGTTGATGAGACTTTGTAGGATTGTTAGAGTTAACTATCTGGTGCACCTCATCAGGTATGATCTTCCCTGGGGAAACCAGCTTGACTATAACAATGGGGATGCTGGCACCTGTATTCCTCAGGGCCTGGACTTCAACTGCAAGGATTCTTGGCCATTGCCTGTATGTCACCATACTGGCAAGAGTTCAACCTCCTCCCCACCCATGGAGAGTAAAGTGGCTTCAGTGTATCCCTGGCAATTCCCGGGGACTTCTACCCCATCCCTACACTTGCAATGCCTTTAAGATGGTCACCAGTGGGTGACCTCTTGGTGCACAGTGTATCTCCCCTCTTCTGCCCTGGCTGTTTACAGCCATTGCACACCACAGCCTTTCTAGCTTCAAATTCTTTCCCACGCACCCCTCCCTCCCCCTTTGAATGGGACATGGCTCTGGGCATCTTTTGGGGTCTCTTTGGGAGTACCTGACTTTTTATGTTTAACTCCATCTTTCCCCTGAAGAGGAGCCTGTCCTGCTTTCTTGTTTCCACCACCCTTTGACTTCTTGGGTACCCTAGTGCCTACCCATTCATCAGCAAGCTTCCCCAGCTCTCTAGGGCTAGAAAGCTTAAAATCTTACCAAATGCTTGTGTAACTTCTCTGAGGTACAATTTGTAAGTATGTGTTCTTTTACTACTAATGTGTAGATCCCCCATAGGTATCCAACTGGTTACACTTGATCTAGCCTTCCAGTGACTTTACAGATGCATCTACAAAGTCTACCCATGTCTGAGTTGACCTCTTGTGAGTATTTCTGAACTTCTGCCTATATTCTTCAGGTGTTAGAACAAACAGCTCAATGAGTGCCTCCTTCGTGTGAGTATATGACTGACACATCATCTTCTAGTTTCAGTAGCCTATCCCTTCCCACTGGTGGAATCAGCTCCCACAACAGGGATCTCCAGTGGTGGGTGCCCACCCCCTTCCCACTGGTGGAATCAGCTCCCACAATAGGGATCTCCAGTGGCGGGCGCCCACCCTTCTCATCCTGAGAGCCCCCTCATAAGATGCTAGCCATGTCTATATCCTCCTCCTCTTTATACTTTAGCTCAATACCCTTGGGCAACCTAGGGTCATAGGTACCCCCTGCATTTACCTCTGCTGCCACCATGACCTTGGTGTCTTAGCCCCAGCTTGACCCTTCTCTCCCCCAGGGCCAGTTTTCTTTCTTTGAGGGCCAGCTTCCTCTCTTGGCCCTCTAAGAGGCTCAGCTGGGCCTCTAGGTTCCAAGTCCCCTCACCAAAGTGGAACTCGTCTCACTCCCGATGTGGAGGCATGCCTTGAACAAATGTGGGGACCACACTCTCAATGTCTCCCTCGACATCCGTATCAAAGAAATCTCTGCCATCCTCCTCATCACCATTGTCAGGGGTGAGCCCCTCTGCAAGTTGGGCTTGAGCTCTCTTTGCTTTCTCTAGGTTCTCTTTTTTGGCAGGGATCCCCGGACTTATTTTCCTCAAATCGTCAATTTCCATTGTGAGCAGGATGGGCAAGTCGATTTCCATGTTTCCCATCCTTTGGAGATTCAGCAAAAACTTTCGCCAAACCTTTTGTCTACTTTGTGACCTTTTACTGCCAGTGTTTACAGGCACAGTCGGTAAACTCCTGAGAAACAGTGGCTTGGACAACCAGAACTTAGCAAAAACTTTCAAAACTTTTTTTCAGTGTCGACTTGGCAGATTTTCGGTGTTTACCAACTTATTAATTATCTGGTACTGCTAAGCACAAGTTCTGGATCCCACCGCTAAGCACCAATGTGAGGTTTGCTATTATATGGTACGGTTGTGCAACCTTACTGTGTTATACACTTGCAAAACTGTCTTGGGTACAGTCAGGCTTGTTTGTAAAATCTTCAGCTCAACCCAAGGTAGCTGCGGCTTCGAGCAGTAAGACATAGACAAAGGAACTAGTGTAAAATGTAAAACCACCAAACAGCAAATTAAGAAAGCCACACAACTCAAGAAAACTGACACCAATTTATAGAAGTAGATTATATTTTAAATAATTTTTATAAACCAAGATGGCAAAAATCCACCAGAGGGTTCCGTAGATATAGATCTGTAAGTAAACCGTAAATATCAGCTTTTTAGTCCAAAGCGCAAAAAAACATTTTTTTTGCAGTTTTATATAGCGCAAACTCGACCTGAAGTTATCAGAGCGCTTTGCATGAGCACCAGTTGCATTACAGACAGAAACATTCCTTTTTTTAGGCACGGGGAGATTAAGTGATTTGCCCAGAATCACAGGATGTTGAGCGTCCTTGCCGAGACTCGAATCTGGTTCCCCAGCTTCAAAGTCATCCGCTCTAGCCTTTGAGCCACAACTGTAAAGTTTAGAAACTTTTGAAAAGTTTGAAACAGTTGGGTTTGGCTGCACTGGCCCAAGGGGGGCGAACAAATCCAACAGGGAGAAGGTCAGGGGGGACACTAAGGAGTATTTGGACAGTTACCTGGCCATAAAATCAATCTCAAGTCCAGTTCCACACTTTACATCAAGATCACCATAGACTCCAATGGAGTGGTCCTGATGTTGGGGATGTGGGATGCTGAGGATGCTGAAAGATGTTCTGAGTGCTGTGCGGTTGACGGGAGTGTCCTTGACGGCATTCCTCGATCTAAGGATAAGGTGGGGCAACTTTGGCCACAAGGGTCGGTGTCCCTTGAAGTCCTTTTTGAGCATGTAGAATGCCTGCTGCAGCTGGACTACCTATCGCCATACACAGAGGGTCCAGCGGTATCCTTTGGTGAAGGTCGGTGTCCGTCTTTGACAAACAATCTGGACTCTGATGACACTCCTGGGTCGAGCAGACTTGGGAGCAACTTTTGGCTGTCGAGGATCAGTCTCTTGGGACACCCAGCGGTGGACAGTGGTGATTCGCAGAAAGTGGCTATTGACTTCCCAGAATGGGCTTCTTCAAGTTTGATGGATCTGGTGCTGCTTCCACGGGGTCAGCCACTTGGAGTAATTTCTTTAATCTTCGGCTCGGACTGGGTGTTGTTCACACTACTCCCCAGGAAGGCAGTAGACTAGCTGGTGGTCAGTAACTGTGCAAGGCCACTGGCCAAACTGGCAATGAATTCAACTTGGGAATCTAGTTGAGTTTAATGTCACAAGTAATTTGATACCTTGAAGTACCCATTATAGTGGCCCCATTCAGAAGTTAGCTAGGCTGAGAGGTCAGCAGGTAACACTCTGTTGGCCAATGGGGCTTCTTACCTTTCCACAATAGAAAGGACAATTTGCACGTTTTGCTGTCAGGGCATATTAAAAGTATATGTCCTACTTAATAATGTACAGTTCCCTGCCTAATGGCTTAGGGCTCTATTGGCCTTTCTTAGTGGAGACTTATGTATATTGTTGAGGGAAGTGAGGGCTTTTTCCTTGGTTTCAATGACAGTGTCTGACTAGCAGTTTAAAACTGCCCTTCCAGGCTGCAGTGGCAGGCTGGGAGCCATTTTATACTTTGTCACACACAGAGTAGCACAACCAGGGCTGGTGCCACAGGGGGACACTCTGTCTTACATGCCCTGGGTACCATATACTAGGGACAGATAAGTAAATTAACATGCCAATTAGGTGTAGCCATTTCACCATACACTTTGTAAGGGGTTAGAACAGTGGCACAGACATCTGGTTAGCAGGCCTCCGTGCACTCTCAGAGTCGAAAAACAAACATTAGTTTAAAGCTTGTGGGTGATCATGCAAAAAGAGCCATTTCCTTACTATATCAAACACAAAAATCTAAAAAGACGATTATAAAATGCAATTAGAAATCTGAATCCTTGAATATGGCATGTCCTAACAATGAAAGCGTAAGTGAAAAGTTCCTTAGAATTATACCTCTATCCTTTCACCTGATTCATATTGCATGCATTAGAAACATTCAGAAGCATACCCTGCAGTCGGATAGAGTTAAGTAGAGACCCTAAAGTGGTGGTCTATGGAGACCCATAAAGGGCTGGCCTATGGAGACACTAAAGTGGTCTATGAAGACACCAAAGTGCTGGCCTATGGGGACACTAAAGTACTGGTCTATGGAGACACTAAAGGGCTGAGCTATGGGGACACCTAAAGTGCTGGTCTATGGAGACACTAAAGTGCTGATACATGGAGGCACTAAAGTGCTGGTCTATGGAGACCCATTAAGTACTGGTCTAAGGAGACACTAAAGTGCTGGTATATAGAGACACTAAGGTACTGGTCAATGCAGACATTAAAGTGCTGGTCTATGGAGACCCATATAGTGCTGGTCTATAGGGACACTAAAGTGGTCTATGGAGACACTAAAATGCTGGCCTGAGTATTGAGCTTTTTCTTCCCTTTCCATCTAATAAACACAAACATTCATCAAGGTTGGCATCACTCACTATGAGAGGCAGTAAATGTAATCTGAGATTGGGACCAACGTGGACTATGTACTTGATGTTGGTTCTTCCCTCTCACATTCAATTGGAGTGATAGTTCAGTGTGAGATCCCGGGAACCAAGAAAACTGAGAGAAATAAGCTCCCACCAGGCCAGGGATGGGCCTGGGCTGCAGGAGCTCAGATGCAATTTGCAAGATTTCCTGGTCTGCTGCAGACACCTGTCAGGAAGACTTCCATTAGTGGAATTAAATACTCAGGGTTTGCTTTTCATCAGGTCTAAGGAACTTCAGTTCTGGGTTTTTCTCGACCTGTACCTGTGGCTCCCCATGGAAAATATGATTTTTTTCTGCAGCCGTTGTTCACAAATCTTCCTGAGGAGGTGTTGTGTGACCCAAAGCGATTGTATAAATACTGTAAAGGGTGGCCCACCACAGTGGTGCCCACTCTAGCATTGACACACAGCAGTAAAATGGACATCCATAAAACTCAGCAGCTTCCTCTCAGCACAGATACCTAGAAGCTTCTCTAGGAATATATGATGTTACAACACAAACAATTTCAACGCATGCCTTTACAACACGGTTTTTACATCACAACTACTATTCCCTTGTACCCCAAAACCCATACCCACCCTAAAACTAAAAATCTGCTTTACTTACCTTATAATGCGTTATAATGGTATGCGCTGTAATGGTATGCGTTGTAATAGTATGCGTTGTAATGGCATGCGTTGTAATGGCATGCGTTGTAATGGCATGCGTTGTAAAGGCAGTTGCATTGTAAGGACTGCATTGCAATGGTTGTTTCCCTCCTCCAGAACACAGGTTTCAGAAGGAAGCAGAGGTCTCCCTGTGGAATTTGACATCCCTGGAGACTAGTCTGAACTCTGTCAGACCACAATGCAGACAAGGTCTTTCCAACAAAAGTATCCACGTGGTTGGTTTGGCAATTCTAAATATTTCCCCAGGTGTTTACAAAGAATGTATCCAACTATTCTTCCCGTTGTGAACAGTGATCAGAGTTTGGACTATCGCCCCGTATCGTGGGGTGAGGAAAGAAGTCAATGTAGCATCTTCCCCAGCCAGGGAGCATGCCAATGAACACGTCACACACGGAGCTCTGTAACAGACATCTTCATTCCATGACATACGATCATGCACTGCACACATTGAGTCATAACCTTTATAACTACAACTTAACACCTCCCAGCAGTTTATGTAATCCCTGTTTAGAGTCCGCCCAGGACCGCAAGGGTCCTTACGCTCATAGTATCAAGACACTATAGTCAATGCTAACATAATTTCCATACCAGACACTCCTCTCTTACAGAATTACGAGAGAGTTAAAGGCCTCTTTATTTCCCAGCTATCTAAATCCTAAAGGCTCTTCTGACGTCAAGCAGCAGTTCATTATGTGGTTCAACTAGTTTTATTTTTATTTCTAGGGTTGGTTGGGCTTGTTTTGAGCCAGAGAGCTGCAGAGAGCACAGGTTCTCACTGTGCCTGAAAGACAAGTTTGCAAGTGTTAAGGAAATAAAATGTAGAACAATGATGTCTGTTTTCCCAAAGTGCCTTCCTGCTAAAGAATGTTCTTTATATAGTGAGCAGCATTACCCCGCCTGCGCGTGCTCCCATTTGAAGCCAGTGGCTACCGGAGTCCATTGATCATCTTATGTGGGTTTCCTTTCCTTATGGGCACAGTAACAAGGTGTCAGATGAGTTTTAAGAGTGAATCCACATCACCTTCCAAGAGCACCAGGAAGTAATTAAACTGATTTTCTTTTTGGGAACAGATTGGTAAAAAAGAAGTGTGAATAAATCGCTTGCTGCATGTTTAGTGCCCTCCACTGTAACCTTTGCTGAAAAGCCCCCTTTGCCTTCCTTCGGTTGCTTTCTCTTTCTTACTGGTGTCTAAACACTGTGCTGAGGCTCTTTTCAATATAAACGGTATAAAGCAGAGCTGCCCTCTCTCTGTCGGTTACAAAAGGTGCACTCCTGTGGATGTTGGTGATAATAGTGCACGAGAAAAGGTGTCGGGCAGCGCCGGCTCACACCCCAGTGGGGAATGTGGATTTAATATATTCAGTGGGTGTCAGTTTTCACTTTGCTTTGCCATATACTCCTAGTCTTTCCTCAAAGGGGTGATAATGCCAATGCTATTTTTATTATGCCACAATGTGTGTATTTGTTTTTGTCACAGTGCATGGCATTCCTTATTAGAAAAATCTTGCTGCGTTTTAACTCTTCCAAATGCGTAACTCTCAAAGTGCCCAGTGCCAGGAACATCACCCCAAGAGCTCCATTCCCTCGAGCCTACAACTACCTGGAATCTGGGCCTTGCACTTCAATGTTTCCCTTAAAATATGGCTTTAATGATCCCCGTGAGCAAAGTATTACAAGCATTGGCATAGCCAATTGGTCTTGCCTTTGGGACCTTGTAAGTGTTTAGCCACGCAACAGTTGCATAACTAAATACTTATAAGGTCCCAAAAGCGAGACCTATTGGCTATGCCAAGCGGCCGCGAAAGTGAAAGTGATCGCGATCAAACATCAAAGCGGCCGTGCGGACGCGAAAGTGAAAGTAATCGCGGTAAAGCGCAGCGCGCGCACCCCCGCACCTGCACTGTAGCTCTAGGCTGGCCCTGGTAGCACTTTTTGGAGCCCTCTCAATAAGTCTCGCCAGACCAGCGCAGGCGCTGGGTCAGGCGAGACCTAAAAAACCCCAAAAAGGCGACTCTCATGCCATAGGGCCACTTCGAAGCTATGTTCATCATAGCCATGAAGAGCAGTCTGCTTTTTATTTTCCACAGACGAAAGTTCTCTTGTTGGTGGGCATGTTCAATTACACATCATTGCATCCAAAAAGAAACACTAGAAGATATACTCACGAGCTTCAGTAAGTTCATGTTTTACGACTCGTCTTGTGTATTTTAGATCGAATAATACGGGGATTGACCTTCACTGCCCCCTTTTCTCTGTCCTGCAACACCCCTGCCCTGCTCCATTCTCTGTTTCTTTGTTTATTGTTGCTGTGTGTTTCTTCTGCTGGAATTCACATCTCTTGCTTGATGCTTGAAATTATAATAAGGAGTGTTTCCACAGACCAAGCATTGATTGAAGTCTGAGTGTACAGATAAACATTAAGTCTAGTTTTAGGCACAATAAATTATTAAGTACTGTTAAAGGCCCTTAAAAGCAGTGTTGCATTTCAAAACCTGGTTGAACCTAATTTAAATTTTGCGTATCTGTTTCCAAATGAGCAAAGGTGTGGAAAATTAAAGCGAGGAAGCAGTATGCGTGGTTACAGAACCTGTGTCCGACTTGTGGCCTAAGGAAAGAAGCATTGCCAAAGCTAATGGCTCTGCGGCTGAGGCCAGACCTATTAGCTTTGCCAATGCTTGTTTTTAAATTGGAAACTTATGGTGATGCTCTTTGCCTGGGTTGCAATGTTGGGCTGTATCCTGCTTACATTTTAGATCTGGCTGGTCAGTGTTGGCTGAGATCCTTTGGTTGCACCAGGAAAGGGCCTTTCTAAAGCCCATTTTCTAGCAGAAATGTAAGGGGGTGGCCACCTTTATGGGATATTTATCACTGACACCTAGTAGCATAATGTGGCGTAGTGCAGCAACCCACCTTGCTGCCTTGTGAAGGGGCAGGAATGCAGCATATTTATCCCAATACAGCACATTCCTGTCCTTTCCCAAACTCCCTAGATGGCTCATCTCTATATTCTCCCTCCCCCTGGCATCTACACATTCCTTCCTTAAGTCTGCCATCTGGCTGGGTGCAAAGAGTAGGGGTGTACATGAAAATGGTTTCTCCTGCCTGTCTCCCCCTTCTGTTGAAGATTATTGTTTACAAACCCTTCCCCTTGCTCTGGTGTTCCTTTGTAGCAGAACTCTCTCCTCCCAGAGTGGCTCCTTCACCCCAGGGGCTGTTTATCACCTCATTAAAGCAGTCTGGCTAATCCACCTAACTCTGACCAATTAGGAGAAATCACTGGAAGGCTGGATTTTGGCGTACAGACAAGAAAGTCTTACAACTTCATGTCTGTACATTTCAGGATAAATTCAACAATAGAATATTGTTGGATTTATCAATACCATTCTATTAAGTCCTTGAATGATATTTAACTGATTCTCCTGGTGAAAATTAATAATGAATACGTTCTTGCCATGTTAACCTATGTGGCTGGGGATTTGCAATGGGGAACTGACATGGGCAATTTCTCCAACACCAGGGCTTATAAAACATCTTTTATAAAGACCCTGTCAATATCTACAGGACCCCCCACACCCATGGAACACCCAGGGGAGACTTTAGGGGTTCTGAATATATAAGAATATTGTAGATTCTCACTCCACGGTGCTCCTAGCACAATAGTCGATTTTGGGAAGCACTTTACTACAATGAGGGAAGTGAGATGTGCAATTTCACTAAATCCAGGGCATATGAAACCTGAGGTTTTTCCTTTTAAGTATGTTGTACCTTTTCCTTGTTGTCCATCTTCACTCATTCTTCCATCCTCTGTTCTTCTGGAATCTGCACTTACTTTTCTGCTTCTCCCTTGTTCTCATTCACGTTATACCTTTTTTCACCAAAGTTATATTTACCTGTATGCAATGTTGTAATAATCTTTCTGCATAGTTGTGCTTACCTTCATACAAGGTTGTAACTGTTTTTCGTTAATCTTTCTGCATAGTTGTGCTTACCTTCATACAAGGTTGTAACTGTTTTTCGTTAATCTTTCTGCATAGTTGTGTTTACCTTCATACAAGGTTGTAAATATTTTTCGTTAATCTTTCTTCATAGTTGTGTTTACCTTCACACAATGTTGTAACTGTTTTTCGTTCATTGTTTTCTCAAGGGAAGAGGATGTGTTGTACCTAGAGTTCCTGCTGCTCAGCCAGTATGCATGAGTGTGTGTGTGGAATGTTGGAGTGCCTGATGATGGAGTAGAATGTTGGTGTGCCTGGTGGACTGGGGCGAATGACAGTTAGAGAGAGTGGGCTGAGCGGCAAAGAAGCTGCTCCTGGTGGGACCATCATCTGAACTTATCTACTTGTAACTACCATCCTCTAACTTACCTAATAAACCTCTACTTACCTCATGGCTACAATCTATCCTTTCAACAAAGTTCCTGACCCCACACCACTGGGGCACCTAGGGGAGACTCTGGGGGTACCTAATATGCCAGCCAAAATATTGTAGTTTATTAATGTTTAAGTGCCCCAAATACCAAAGTCGAGTTTGGGCACAATTTACATTTTAAAAGCAGTCCTGCAACACAGGTCTGCTTTTAAACTGGCCTCCGGGTTCGGCAGTGCACACATGCAAGTGCAGAAAGGGCTGCTGGCCTCCAAACTGCCATGCCCTATTATAAACTCGGGACTTAAAGGTAGTTTTGACCCCACTTCCCTATTATTTAGTAGGGCGTTATAGGGAAGGTCAGGACAATCATAGGGGTACTCTAACCCATAGTGTACCCTAGTGTATGTCGGTGTTTTCACTGTATTCTAAGTGTGTTTTCAGCATAGCGCTGGCACTGGGCCTGGTGAGGCAGAGCCCAGGGCCAGTCAGTTACCACCAGTACCAGTCAGCAAAATGTTGGGGGGTGCCCAGGGCACAGGATGACTTTGCAAAAATACTCTACTGCATTTATTTCATGTCTGCAGCTTATGAAATAATAAAGTTTAATATGTAATATGCCATCAAGGTGAGAGCTATCGAATGAATCAATAAGTAATACAGTACATTGTATTGTAATCCGCATTTTCACCGTTGTGGCAATATATTTATGGTATGCCCAGTAAGACAGCGCTTCTTTACGTTCCCATAAACAGGAGGCACTATAACCTTTTTGCTAAGTAAAGCACTTAGTGCCTGACTGCCAGGGTCCTACCGGGCAGAGATCACAATTCTAAGTGATGTAATGTTTATCACTCCCAGTGATTATCACACCCAATAAATTCCAAACACCAGGATACTTGCAATCTGTCCCTAAAAGATACTAAATGAATAAAATTGAACCTCGTAGGCAGTAGTCGAAGTGCATTAAAAGAGTATGGGCCCTGTGATGCGGCATACAGCGGGCCGGATCAGCGAGTGTGGGGGCGGCGTTAAAGGCGTGGCTAAAAAACGAAACATTCTGTACTTTCTTTTGGTTTTTTCACCGTCAGGTAGCTACTTGGAAAATAAAGCGCGGCTTAAATGAAAAATAAATGAAAAAAGATGTTACTCAGTGGGAAATGCACTACAGTACATTAGTAAACTTCTATTAGTTAATGTACTGGAGAGGTCTGCGTGTAGCCAGAGAGCCACAGAATTAAATCTTGGTTGGTGCAGTGGAGAATAGTGACTTTTTAGTGCTACGAGGTCAAATCCTGTGACAGAAGGCACTGTGAATATGTAAGTCATTATTTTAAACTTGTATTGCACATAGTATAACACAAAAAGAGGTTTCCAAAATATACATTTTAGTAATACCCAGACTGCAGGTAAAGCATTTTTTTTACATAACGGTCCCTTCAACACCTCATCAGAGTTAGTGCCAGGTAAATACAATTACAATTAAAAGCACGCGCTTCACAGCTCAGTTGTTAACTCTCTGCATTGGCACTCCAAAAAAATAAATCTTTGTCATCACAAAGTGTTGAGTGATTTGATCATTTAAAGCCCGCACCTGCTCCTCAGCACCCTTTACATGTGCATATTACCCTTTACATTTGCATAATTCACTCGCTGCACACAATTCCATTTCTTTCAGGCAAGCAGGCACCCTGGCAGGAAGGCTTGTTTAGCTGTCTTCCCGGCTTTGGTTTCTCAGCACAGGAGTCTCACTGAATGACACTTCAGCTGAAGCATTCAAACTTTCGGAATGAACTGTCCGGGGATGGTTCTCTTTTTACAAAAAGTCGGGGAACGGTTATTCATAACTCAAAAAAGTAAGAGCAGGTTGTGCCCCTCCGATCCCGCCACCTTTAATCTCTGCTCGCGGGGAACCTTCGCAGCCTAGTCTCGCTCCCTTGAACTCTGGACGGACGGTCAAAGAGTGAAGTCCTGCTCTGTAGTGGCGTAACAAAGGCCCCGCAGCCCACGCTGTGCGGGGGTGGGAGGCCCGAACTCCAAGGGGCCCCTTAAACTCAGTACCTTGGCTTGAGAGCTCCTGAGTGAATCTAGAAGAGGGGGGGGCTCTATGTACTTTGCAGGGAGGCCCCCTCAAGTTTAGTTACGCCACTGCTGCTCTGTAGACTGACCCAGGCACCTACAGTTAAGGCTTTGACTAACTCAGACAGGAGCTAGATGTTCAGGTTAGAGCGCCTGCTGCTGGTGCCCCCAAAGGGGCTCTGATCTCCTCTAACCAGTGGGTACTTTTGCCAGAAGCGTCCTTTCTGTCACTTGCTTAGTACCATATTGAGTATATATATTGTAGGTGTATTTCCCATAGTGTAAGGTGCCTGACTGCCTTTGAAGACGCCCAGGGCCGGGTGTCAGACATAAGTAACAGCAGTGAAGTGGCAGCTGCTGTGGACTAGAGTAATATTTAACTTATCTTCTAGTTGGCGCCATGTGGGCAGGGGTGTGATCCACAACACAGGGACTGTTGTATCTGATTACATTTTTCCGCCCAGTGGAAACGTTTTTTTGAATTGTCTCACTACTGGCTTTGATTGTTTTGTTCCCCGTGATGGCAGCTACTTAACTCAGTTATACAATGTGGATGTTAAACAATATCCATGTAGCTGCTTTGTTTGTGAATTAAGACTGGTGACATAATGTTTGTATAATTTGTTCCTTTGTATCGCTTGTTCATGTATTGTTTTTTACATCACACTACTTCGCCACAAAGTTTGTATGTTTTTGTTTGATCTGTGGCATAAATGAGTGTAATGTGGTCTAGACTGAAATGTATCTAACTTCTCTGGCCCATGATTCAAATGTGGAGTAAAGTACAAAGAAATGAGCAGCAAATAAATGCCTTAAGGGGACGGCTGGGACACTTCTTGCTCTTAGTTTATTACGAACCCGTCCAGCCGCCTAGGGCCAAACCCTGTAGTCTGTGTCCTCATGTAACGTAACTGGTGCTATGTAAAGCGCTCTGATACCTGATTGGATTCGGGTCAAGTTCGCGCTATATAAACGCTGCAAAAATTTTTTTTTTAAAAACCTTTGTTGCTATTACAGAGACGTTTTAAGGCATGAGCAAAGTGTGCCCTGGCCCGGGGCCCCCGTCTTCCAGGGGCCCCCTGATAGAGCTAGCTTCCTTCTTCAGAGTCTCACCATGATGACATTGAATAATTCTTAATCATAGTGTGTTAAGTACGATATTCCTTTAATGTATTTTTAATGTGGGTGGTGTATGGGAGTCGATTACATACATTTTGCAGAGAAATCTTTACATTTTTCAACACAATGCAACATCTGATTCTTTTCTTTTAGACCAAAAGAGGAGCTCACATGTGGGAAATGGGAGGGGGGGGGGGGATCAAAGAGATTATTTGCAATAATATTAGCGAGCGGATTACGGATTAAATCATTGAAACACGCCACTACCCCTGAATATTAGATGTAAACACATTTAAAATTTGGACCAGAGTCCCCGTGTCAGTGATCTGGCCAAAGGAGGCGTACAAGAGCTGAAATGGGATCATACATTCAAAGCTGTTCTGAACAGGGCCCCCAAAATAGTTTGGACCCGGCCCCCGAAGTCCTAAAGATGTCCCTGGTGGTGATTTTCTTTTCAGGGTCTCAGTGCGGTTTTCCGCTATTTAAGAGTGAAAACAGCGTGTTTTAGTGTAACATTAAATCCTGAATGTTGGTGTCTGTGCTGAGGCGTGTAATAAAACGTGTAATTCCCTTGATGTGCTAAGGATTTCCTTTAAATGTGAAGCGTTTGAGTGTTGTTTTAAAACATTTAATTATAGAACAAATGGCACTTTTCCCTGGAGTCCGTGAGGCCGAAGCTATTTTCAAACACATTAAATTAGAGTCAACAAATTGGAACAGATGCTTCTTGGAACAGTTAATATTGCGAACACGCGGCGCATCCTCTGCTGACGTCACGGGGATGGAGATGCGGAGCTGTGATTGGTGCCTTGCCTCGTGTGACGCGCAGGTGCCAGCTTCCTGCAGGAGCAGACCCTCAACGAGTCTGCAACAGTCCCCAAAGTAGGAAGAGGTGGCGGCTTTCTCTCTTCTTCAACATAGACATGGGTGACCCCTCGTAGGTCATCGCCCTCTCCCCAATAGGTAAGAAAATTATAGCAAGCTACAATCAAAATATGCCAACAAATTCCAGGTATATAGATGGGAGTAACCAATAACTATGCTCCACACATATACCAAAAAAGCAAATTTGATTTGAAAAATATATATATATAATTTTTTTAAAAACATTTTATTAACACATACAAAAACAAAAATGCACCTTTCATCATTACATAATATTCCAACGCAGTACCTCTGGTAGCATAGTGGACTTTCCAGACAAGCCACAAAAATCAATATCCATACACACCCCTCCCGTGATAGCCACCCCCCGCCAGCACATCCATCCCACATCACGTCCCTCCCCAGGCCGCGAGAATGGCGCAACTTCGGTATATATATATAATTTTATTTGTGTTCATCAATCATTTTTCTATGTAAATATATATATTTTTTTAATTTATATATTAAGATAATTTCTTTGTTTTCCTTTCAAGAAGTGAGAAAAATATATACAGTGCCAATAAATGTTTACAAAAATAAATCACACATATCGGAAAAGTATATTAAAAGAAATTCATAAACCAATATGGCAATCTGATCTAGTAGAGTGGATAATGCGGTCGATGTATAGTCGATGAGAGCAATGCAGGAGATGGAGACTCTCCCCACCCAGCTCTCTGTGCACTCACACCTGCACGGAAATGCCATCTCGGACACGGAATGGTCTAATCTGAAGGGCGTAGGAACCCTCCGCCCGCGCGCCCCCCCAAACCCTCTGTACCTGGAACTGAGAGGAGGCAGCAGGATGTGTGCAGCTCAGAACTGACCTCCCCTGACGCCCCCTGGACACACCCTGCAAATGAGACATGTTTGCTTTATGCAGTTTTCATAGTCCACAAAACGTCTGCTCCTTTTCTGCTGCTGCAGCATGGCGACGGCCCTGCCCCCGAGCGCGGAGGCATGCTTGTTGACACAGAGGCCCTAGGGTGGCATGGAAAATCTGTGCCATCCACGGCACGAGTCCTGTAAAAAGAAGTGGGGGGACTGACCAAGTTAGGCAGTATGCAAGTGACATCATGACGCGTGCCAATACAGCACATGACGTCACGGCGCGTGACATTCCACATGTCATCACAGGAAGTGACCTCACTGGAAGACTGCATTAGGATGAGGAGCGCTATATAAGAAATAAAATAGTACCCTTTATATTGTTATTTGTGTAAATACTGGGGCAGATCATCCCGTCTAACATTCTTACAGTGCGCGCACTTCTACAAAGGGACTTAAAAAAGTAAAAAGCTGCATCTCTTAAGAATCTGTGAAGAGAAACAAACTTCTCTGGCAGCTTGTGTGAAACCCCCTTGATAGGCAGGGTAGATAAATCATGGGTGGCACAGGGTGACCCGCCTAATTAATATTCTCTCTTCAGTCCGCAATATGTGACCTTCTGCGACGGACCATGATCACAGGAAAGGCAGAATGCTACGAGCGTGTAGATAAAACTGTTGCCAACGTGCACACACATTTACCTTGGAAACGATGTCCTTCAAATGTTATTTCAGTGTCACCGGCGCCGTGTCCATAGGCGTTAATATGCTGAGTGCTGACGAGTGTGCAAGAGGGAAAGCCCTTCCTGCTGGTGGGAGCACAATTACCAATAACACGCGGTATCAACCAGTTCAAACTGGTGCATCTGAAAATTAGCACTCTTCAAACGAAGTTTAAATCCAACTTTTGGAGGTTTTAATGTTCATTCGATGCATTATCAAGCATGCGATACCCAGCATGATTAACCATCCAAAATCCGATCAATGACATATTTGTGAACCCAATGCATTTTGGGTCGTCCATTGACCCTTCATCAGGGGTCACTCAATAAGTTTTGAAAGATGAAAATGGAAACGGGAGACTGTTCATCAGACAGTCCACATTGTGATAATCAAAACACAATGTATAAATGGTCAAGAGACCTTCAAGCATTCAGTGCAGAAATTCCTTGTGCTCAGTGACAAGTAGCCATAAACACAAAACGTGCCCAGTGAAAAAGCCTTCATACCGGTAGCCAGGCCCGGCTCCAGGAATTTTTGTTTGGGTGGGCCAAAGGTACATTCGGGTGGGCCACTGCTGGCCCGATTTATTGCATATATATCTAGCCAGGCCAGCTTCTGGGCCCTCCTTTTATCTCTCCTTAGTCTTACAAGGCACAGTAAAACACACTCTTTTCCAAGTCTCTTTCTAAATGTTATCACTCTCAACAAGTGCTTTGCTTCCATGTAATGTCCCTTTGATGGGAAGAGGAGGTTTCTAAGGTGGGAGTATCTAGCAAGTGACACTACTCGGGCTCCCTCTGTGCGAGCCTTCAGGGAGAAACCCTCTTCATTACTACCTCCACCTGACCCCGGACTCTGCAGCGCACTCCCTTACAGACTTGATTATCCACTTTTCTACCACCCCTCTCCATTGCACCTTATCTCACAGCTGACTTTGGGACCCAGCCCCATATCAGCCACCATTCAGTTCCACTTTCATTATTCCCAGTAAAAAGCAATAGTAAAATCACCTTCAAACTTGAAACATTGAATATAGCAGTAAATGTAATCAGCATGCATGTTAAAGCATGCACAACAGTTGTCCTAATCACCTGACTGTTAATTAAATAAACAAAACAGAAAGGCCATGACAGGGCCGGCTTTAGTGCTGGTGCAAAAGTCTTTTTGACCTCTTTCTCTGTAGATAACTTAACAACCACCCTCCAACAGTGCCCTTCATCTCTCCGTAGCCACTCCCCCTCATGGCCTCCTTCTCAGATTCCCTCACTGCTCCCTCCACCAGCACCCCTCATCTGTCTGTAGTTCCCCCCCACCCCATGACCTCCTCCTCGGATTTCCTCACTGCCACCCTCCACCAGTGCCCCTCATCTCCCTGTAGTTCCCCCCACCCCATGACCTCCTCCTCAGATTCCCTAACTGCCACCCTCCACCAATGCCTTCATCTCTCTGTAGTCCCCCCCCACCACATGACCCCCTGACGCAGATCGGGTTACTCAATCTCCCCAGGCTTCCACGGACAGGATGAATTCCCAGTCACACGCACACACACACACATCACACGCTGGTGGAGCCCATAACACCAACATTCATTCTTATCAAACTATCCGTACCTAACCTGAGGGAGACTGTTAGGGTTTTCCGATCCACACTCCTACCTAAGATGGAAATACCACTTTCCCTAAATCACCCTACTGTTACTTCCATCTATCCTGGCCGGTAAATCATTTAGTTGAAATGGTTTAATGAATACTTAACACTCTAATATGTACAAAATACACATTTCAATGAAATAACAACCCAACACTTGAATTTAAATCAATATTTCATTTTTATCTAAATCAAAGCAGGGTAAATCCTAATAAGTCAAATTCATCTTTTGTCATATTACCTATTCTGGCTATTTGTCGTTTTCTAAGTCAGAACTGGTCCTTAATAGATTCGTCAGAGTTTTGTTCAATCATGTAGAGTCACCGTCCTCTCCGTCAGCATAACATCGGAATACTGGAAATGACGTTCAAAAGTGACACGTCAGGAAGCTCTAGAGTCGGGGGAACCTAAACCCTTTCTAGTCTACCAATATTTATACTAACATTTACATACACAATGTTTCATATTGACATTTACAGTATCCTGATTGGCTGTCCCAAGTACATCTCAATTTATTAAGCAACATCAGGAATTTTTCCCATATGGGAAAAGTATCATCCATTCAGAACAGTTCGCATTCAGGGTCCAAATTGATACTTTTCTTCCTCATTCAGGGCCCTTGGCGTGTCGCCCAGGTGGCCTTCACGAGCACAGACTCTCCGGTCACGCAGAGGACACGGTTGCTGAAATCAGTACAGGCGCCTTTCTCCATTGTTCCAGTAATGTCGTCATAAATTTAGTTAGGCTTCAGTCGGCAGCCATCTTGTGGCAGGCCCAAAATGGTCAACTTAAGCAAAGAAAACACAAAACGTAATTAATACATTGAAATGATTATAACAGTGTTATTCCCTTGCTAAAACCCATATGTGTGTGCATTTATCTAGCCATATGCGACATCCAAAGCTATTAATACTTGATTATTTAGTCGCAAACCACAAATAACATCACTTTAAGCAACGTTTATCATATTAATATGCGTACAAACTTATTACACTAATTATTTTAGCCATACAATTGCATTCCCACGTGTATTCTTTCTGTTAATAAGGTTGGTTAATATCAAACCATGAAACCATTAATCATTATAATTAATCATAAGTAATTTTAATGCAGACATACGAAAATGGATTGGGTATATAAAAAGAAAACAAATTGCCCGCTCCATCACCCTCATCGGATTCCCTCACTGCCACCCTCCACCAGTACCCCTCATCTCTCTGTAGTTCCCCCCACCCCATGACCTCCTCCTCGGCTTCCCTCACTGCCATCCTCCACTAGTAGCCCTCATTTCTCTGTAGCCCCCCACCCCATGGCCTCCTCCTCAGATTCCCTCACTTCTCCCTCCACCAGCACTCCTCATCGGTCTGTAGTTCCCCCCCACCCCATGACCTCCTCCTCGGAGTTCTTCACTGCCACCCTCCACCAGTACCCCTCATCTCTCAGTAGTTCCCCCCCACCCCATGACCTCCTCTTCAGATTTCCTCACTGCCACCCTCCACTAGTGCCCCTCATCGCTCTGTAGTTCCCCCCCACCTCATGACCTCCTCCTCGGCTTCCCTCACTGCCACCCTCCACTAGTGCCCCTCATTTCTCCATAGCCCCCATCCTATGACCTCCTCCTCAGATTCCCTCACTGCCACCCTCCACTAGTGCCCCTATTCTCTCTGTAGTTCCTCCACCTCATTACCTCCTCCTCGGCTTCCCTCACTGCCACTCTCCACTAGTGCCCCTCAGCTCTCTGTAGTTCCCCCACCCCGTGACCTCCTCCTCTGACTCCCTCACTACCACCCGCACCAGCGCCCTTCATCTCTCCGTAGCTACCCCCCACCCCATGACCTCTTCCTGGGATTCCCTCACTGCCACCCTCCACTAGTGCCCCTCATCTCTCCGTTGCCCTTCTCTATATCCATTCCATTTGTTGTATTGCGCTACTCATATGAGTGTAGGGTGTCACAGTACTTTACATAACAGCACACATTATACAGAGAAAATAAATCAGTTTACGCGGAATGTCACATAAGCCAATGAGGATTACAAGTTGTAGAAATCACTTCATCCAAACTGGTGGGCAGTATATTTTATGGGGGTTTGGTCTGGAGAAGCACAAACTCAGGATTTAAAGAGTACTTCAGCGGTTGGGGGTTGGCTTTACTGATAAAAATGTATAACTGCCCAAACAAACTCTTTTTAGTAACATTAGAATAATGAAAGAATGGAGAAGTTCTAACTATATCACAACACAAAAAAGCGAAGTTTGTATGCAGTTCTTTGATAACAGTTCATAGGTCACTATCCTATGTTATGATAGTAACTTCTGAACTGCAAGTAACACAAGGATATCTGTGACAGAGGTAGTAACCCGCTGAGCTATTCTCATAAAATTCAGTTTATCTACATTTAAAAACTACCAACAGACAAATGGTTGCTCTGCAGCAGGATCATAAATCACCAGTTCTCTGAACAGTTTTTTATTGTTGTTGTACATCGGTGGCAGATTCACGGCGAGGGCCAAGGCTCATGTTTGGGTGGGCCTGGTCCACCCGGCCCACCCTCTAGAACCGGGCCTGCCGGTACCGAAGCGGTGAATATGTGACTGAATCAGAGGTCGTGATATTTTTTTTTTTTGTTAAATAATTTTTTATTGAAGATAAGATAGCACAGAAATACAAATGTGAAGTAAGTCAATAAGAATATAAGAATAAGCATACAGGCAAATATAAAGTAGTAGTAAAACATTAAGCAAATAATACATAGAAAAAGGTAGTATACTCTATGAACAGAGATAATAATGTTAATAATACCTAGAGGTTATAACAAGAATTAGTTGTAATATAATAGTACACAGAGAACCAGAGGACCTAATGAGAATGAGTAAAAAACTGTAAAAAATAGGTTAAAATTTTTTATAAAAAAAAAAGGGAAAAAGAACAAAAAAGAAAAAAAACAAAAGAACAGAGAGAAGAGAGAAGGAGAGAGAAAGAGGAAAAGGAGACATGAGGAAAAGGATTATGATGTTGGTGACAGAAAAGATGTAAAGGGAAGCCATAATAGATCAGATTTAATTTGTAGATGAATGGAGGATTGAGGAATAGAGGCGATTCTCTGTTCATCACATATAAAGTTCCACCAATGTAAAAAGGATAGTTTAGAGTTGTCTTTCCAACAAGTTAATATAACTTTAAAGGCCACAGCAAGAAATAAATCCAGTAATGGTGAAATAGGATTCACAGTATCAAAAGCTGGTGACAAAGTGCCTAAAAATACATTTTGGAGATTAAGTTGTAATTTATAAGAAAAAATCACAGCACATTTTGACCAAATAGCATTCCAGAAAGCATAAACCTTAGGACAGTAAAACAATAGATGCAAGAAAAAACCTTCAGCAGTTAGGCAAGACCAGCAAGATGCTGAGACAGAATGATTGAATTTATGTAGTAAGAGAGGAGTAATAACAACTCTATTGTAAATAAAAAATAGGGATTGAGTGAGACTAGCAGCCTTAGATGTCTTAAAAATTTTCAGCCACAACTTGTCCCATTGTGATATAGATAGAGTCAAAGAGAGATCCAGTTCCCAATCCAATTCAACCTTGACAATAGGGGAAGATAAAGATTTATAAATGAAAGAGGCAGTAGGAATAGTATCATTAGAAATTTGATAAAGAGAAGAGTCAGGAAGAAAAGAAGTAGGAGTTGGTAGAGAGAGGAAGGACTGTATGCATCCCTGGAGAATTGGAGCTAAAGTATCATATTGCTTAATACAAGAGTCAGGCAAATGGAAAGATTCTTGCAACTGATGGAAGGAGAGAATTACATTATTGGCAAACATTTGATGTACATAAAAAAGACCCTTCTCTTTCCATTGTTTGTAGTAAAATGATTTGTGGCGAAATTTGATGTATTTGTTAAACCAGAGTGATGACGCTAGAAAAGATTGGTAGTTATTGAATGACTTAAAGAAAAGTGTGTGTAACAAAACTTGAGAATGTTTCAAAATAGGATATTTAGAAATAAAAGTACAATTAGACATGTGAACAACATCACGTATTGAAAAATCATTTAACAGTGAGCTTTCAACATTAACCCATGGAGGCTTAGGTAAATCTTGATAATCCTTAGACAGAGCAAAGAATTGACGAATCAAAAATGCATCATGGTATAAATTAAAATCAGGAAATCTCACCCCACCCTCATTCTTAGGACGAATCAGTTTAGATAAGGCAATACGTGCATGTTTGTTATTCCACAGAAACTTGGAGCATATTGAATTAATTTAAGAGAAATAATATCTAGGAATTTTAAATGGTAACATTGACAATATAAATAGAACCTGGGGGACAATCATCATTTTAATTGTATCAAGCCTGCCCCACCAAGAGAGAAACAAAGGGGACCAAAGATTTAACAAATTAGTAATCTTAAATTTTAGGGAAGAAAAATTATGGAGTAGTGTATCACGAATGTTGGGGGAGAACCAAATGCCGAGATATTTAATTTTTTGAGGGCACCATATAAAACTAGATATCTCAAACATATATCTGTAACATGAGGGATTTAAGGGAAGAACTTCAGTCTTAGAGAAGTTTAATTTGTAACCTGAAACTTTAGCAAAAGACAAAATTTCCTGTAAAAAGGGGGGTAAGGAGGATTCAGGATTTGACATATAAACAAGAACATCATCAGCATATGCAGACAACTTAATTTGTGTAGACTTCAAACTGAAACCGGTAATGAGAGGATTATTCCTAATACGCTCCAAAAATGGCTCTAAACACAACAGGAACAATAATGGGGACAGAGGGCAGCCTTGACGTGTACCTCTTTGCAGGGAGAAGTAGGGGGAAGAGAGACCATTAACCAAAATACAAGCTTTAGGATTAGTATATAACAATTTAACATAAGAAATAAATTTCGGGCCGAAACCAAACCAATGTAAGGTATGTATCAAGAATTCCCAATTAACACGGTCGAAGGCTTTTTCTGCATCCAAGGAGAGAGCAGCTAGCGGGGAAGGATATTTTTTGCTAAGGGCAAGAATATTGGAAAACATCCTGGCATTATCAGATGCCAATCGACCCTTAACAAAACCAACTTGGTCTGGGTTAATGAGGATAGGGATAATTTTCTCTAAACGAGACGCCAATATTTTTGCAAAAATTTTACAATCGTAATTAATTAGTGAAATGGGACGAAATTTTTTGCAATAGGATGGATCTTTACCAGGTTTGGGGATTACAACAATAGGAGCTTCCAGAAAAGATCCACATGCCCGGGAATTGGAAATAAAGGAATTAAAAAGTTCAAGTAATTTGGGAGCAAAAATGGAGGAAAAAGCAGAAATTAATTCAATTGAAAAGCCATCGGGGCCAGGAGCTTTTGCTTTCTTCAAGGATTTAAGAACATCATTCAATTCTTGTAGGGAAATATCTTCTTCCAGGGATTGGAAATCATCGTGGGAGGTTTTAGGCTTAGGGATATCATGGAAAAAAGAGACAAAATCTTCCTTAGAGGGATTGGTAGTTTCGGTATATAAGAGCTTGTAAAACGATTGAAATTAGGCAATAATATCAGAATCAGATGAAAGGAGTGTATCATCCAGCTCTGAATGAATGGGACCAATAACTTTTCGTTCTGATTTGATTTTTAGATAATTAGCAAGTAATTTCCCGGCTTTGTTTTGGCCACCATGATACTTTGATTTAATCTTAAGGAGAACATTACAGGCGTCCTTAGTAACAATCTTATTTAAAGTGGATTTAGCTTTTATTAACTCTTGCAATGAAGAAGAAGATTTGGAAGAAAAATAAGTATGTTCAAGCAATTTTATATGGGCTAAAGTTTCTTTATATTTAGTGTGCATTAACCGTTTCTTCTTTGAGGAATAAGCAACAGTGAAGGCTCTAAAGGAAGCTTTAAAAGCATCCCAATTGTTATGCAAGGAAGTGTCCAGGGAATTATTGAAGGAAAAGAATTCCTTGGTAAAGGAAGTCGCTTCCAAAATAAAAGTACGATCTGATAACAGAAAATTATTGAAGCGCCATCTACCCTGTTTACAAGTGGTGAGGGATAAATCAATACAGGAGGAGACAGGAGCATGGTCAGATATAAAAATGGACCCAATGTCAGAAGACAGGAGACAGGGTAACAATGCTTTAGAGACAAGTATATAGTCAATACGGGATCTAGTATGATGTACGGGTGAAAAAAACGTAAACTCTGAGGTATCAGGGTTGCACGTTTTCCATGAATCAAATAGGGGACGGGAGGAGATGGCAGTTTGAAATGATTTGTGGGATTTGTCAGGTTTGAACTTGCATTTGGATTGTCTATCTGTGAACGGGTCTAACCAATTATTGAAGTCACCACCAACCACAATATTAGAATTGGAAATGGACAGAAGTTTCAACTTTATAGAATGCCAAAATTCCGGATCTGGTTTAACAGGCCCGTAAATATTGAAAAAAACAATCTGCTTCTTATCTATGATAACCTCAGTCAATACCCAACGACCATTTTGATCACATTCAGTCGACAAAATTTGAGCATTAATAGATTTGTGAAATAAAATAGCAACACCACCATGTCGATCCGTAGCAGAAGAGAAAACAATCTGATTAACCCATTGACGTTTAAGTTTAAGAGATTCTGTGTCATTGCAGTGGGTTTCCTGTAAAAAAGCAATCTGAGTGTTAAATTTAGCAAGATGAGACAATACCTTCTGACGTTTGATCGGGTGATCCAGACCACGAACATTCCACGAAACGACATTAACCATACTTCTGAGTGGAGGGGAACATACGGACATAGGACCACAAAACTGCAAAAGTGACAAAAAAAGAGAAAGAAAGACAAGTTTCAATAGCAAAAACAAAGGACAAAATCCTGGAAAAAACACCAACGCAAGAAAGTAGAATAAAAAATAAAGGGGAAAGAGGAAAAGAGAAATAGAAATAGATGAAAGAGAGAAAAGAATACAACAAGAGGAGCAAGTGGAGAAAAGTAGACAGATCAAGGAAGGACATCCAGATCTGTAAAATGAGAGAAGATCTAAGAACGGGGAGCATAGTGACACCGAAGAACACGGACCACCATGAGAACAGGTGGAGAAAACAATGAAATGTACTAGAACCTCACAAGTAGAAATATAACAGAAAAACAAGAAAGGAAGACATGCATATCAATAGAACAGTAAAGAGAAACAATCCAACAATAAGGAAGCAATCATGAGCCAATGTCCATGCCATGTGCAGAAAAATTCTGAAGAAAAAGTTTGAGTTTTTCCGGATCCTCGAAGGAGCGTGTGCGACCCTCATGTGTGATTTTGCACAGGCAGGGATGAAGAATTCCATAGTGAATGTTAAGCTGGCCCAACTGAGGTCGAAGAGCAAGAAATTCTTTACGTCTGGCATTGGTAGCGTTGGAAATGTCTTGAGAAATAAAAATATTATGGCCAGACCAGGTAAGACGGTGCTTGACTCTGACAGCTTTCAAGACGTGCATGAGATCGGTGAACTCCAGGAAAAGCATTATAATACCACGCGGTCTGTTAGCAGATGGTATAAGCCGACCCAGTCGGTGAGCCCTTTGAATGTTAAGAGGATTTGATGAAGGTTCAAGATCTAGAAGCTCAGGAAGGATTTTCCTTAGGAATGATACTAGATCAGCCCCTTCAACATTTTCCGGCAGGCCAAAAAGGCGAAGGTTGTTTCTGCGATTGCGATTTTCAAGATCCTCAGTGTGGAGCTTTAATTTAAGGACTTCCTGTTCAAGAAAAGGGATCTTTGTGCAGATATCCTGCAAATCACTGACCCGTTGTTCGAGATCAAGTACCTTACTTTCCATAACAATCCATCTTTCCTCAATTTGTTTAAGCTTGTCATTGGTAGCGGACATGAATGGTTGGAGGCCACGTACCTCATCTAAGATGGAGTCCAGGACAGGGTTCTGTGAAGATAAAATTGGTGAAGGTGGGTCGTTTTTATGTCTTTTCGGTTTAGTACCTGAGCTCGAAGCTCTGGGCGCATGAGGCTCGTTTGACATCCTTGAGCAGTAGAGAGTCAGGGACACAGTGATCCAAAAGGAACAAAGGCTTAGCGACACTTTAACGCGGAATAGTAGTGAATTCAGCAGAATCAGGAACACGACTTGGAAGACCGATATGCAAAAGACTATCCCGGAACAACTAATCCATTTGGACGCTGGAACACAGTTCAAAAAGACCCCACCATGACTGGACTTGATACAACGATGTCGTAAGGAAAATGCCTCACAAAATCAACAGATAAATGAGGAGACCGCAACTGAGGAGGGAAATTCACGTCATAGAGAAGCGAAGCAGGAAAAACTCACACATTGACTGGGAGGTAACGTCCATGAAAAGCCAATGCAGCAGCAGAAGGTGAAAAAGAGGCAGCAGAAAATATAGCCAGTGAATGCCCTTTAGGAGCTTCAGATCATGTGAAGAATATCGGAGACATAAAAAGTCACATTTCCATAGCTAGTTGGGTAAAAGCACAATTAGATGAGGAAAAACAAAAAAAAAAAAAGGACCGAACACCGCAAAAGAGCCATACAAAATGGCGGCCGCACCCATCTCTGAAGTAAATAACAGCAACAGCGGTGAAGAACCAGTTAAACTGATGAAATGGAGGAGGAAAGGCGACATAAATAACTCACTGCATTGTTCTGAGCACAAAAATGCATAAAGGGCATGATGAAGTTGATGGACAGCCAGGCATCGAATTCTGAAGAGGAGAAAGTCAGAGAAATCGGAACGCGAGCACCGCAATTCAAAATGGCGGGCGCTCACGTTTTAATGAGGGAATGATCACCGCCGCGGCTCCTAAGGCAATAAATAAAGCAGGAGACTTCAATTGCGGCATGCCGACTCACCGACCCATGACAGCTTTGGAGATGTCTTCCAGGCAAGAAAAAGTGGCGTCCAAAGATGAAATATTGACAGGAAAGCTCCGCGTTCACAAGGAGCTCACGTAGAAGCCGCTATGTAGCTACGGCGTCCAAGCCACGCCCCCAGAAGTCGTGATATTATGCGAATAACGTGCAGGAGTGTCCGAGTTAATGCAAAAGTGGTCCGAACTAAACCCCAAAATACAGATGTGTAACACAATGAGACATGCGCTCGACGTTCTCTGCCAAATTGACATTGAAGGAACCACAATTTAATGTGAAAGTCATGCTGGTGTTTAAAGATGTCAGCTGTTAAGTGTAATGTATGCGGCAAGGCACACATGCTGATACAAAAGTGAACCGAACAAATCTAGGATACATGTGGGTATATCGTGCCTTAACGCTCGCCAAATGCGATGCAGCGCACACAACGAACTTCGTTTTATTTATTTATATGTTTACTTACCTCTAATCAGCCATAATCCGTAGTTTACTACCCCCGCCCCACATCAGCGCCCACCAGCACTCCCACCACGGGCCGCTACTGGTAACACATATTATGCAAGTTGATGTTATAAAAGTTCCATGTCCAGAGAAGGCGTGCGAAAAAGTAAGGGATTAAATAAATAACGGCGGCAGTGTGCATTTTAGGAGGCCTTGAAGTGTGTATGTTTAGACTACACTAAAAAGTGTACATAAAGAAAGCGCACTAAAGTGAACTGCAAGCGATGTGCACTGACAGTGAACAGAGAAGAGATGCACACCAGGAACACCAGAGGCTGCTCTTAGAAATTGTAGCATGCGTGGCATGGTGCCAATTATGTGTAACGCAGGCTGATGTGATAAGACTTGCAATGCTGGTAAAGGAGGATTCAAAACGCTCCTTTTGTTTTGCGCGGCAAAGCAATGTAAACAATAATTAATTACGCCTGGATGCATGTTAATAAGCCGTGAAGTGTGTAGGATTATACTACAGTATAAAGTGCATATACAGGAAGAGCAGTGAGGTGCAATGATAGCCAATGGAGGAGAGGTACACACTGGAAACATTAGAGATGCACCTACAGACATTGCAGTGTGGTTGTATGGTGCTATTCATGTATGTAGGTTGGTGCAATGAGGCTTGCATGTTTGGAGACGGTGGCTGTAAAAAGTTTTCATTTCAGTGTCGCAAAGCATTTTAGTAAATAAGTAAGTGCGTCCGGATGCATATTAGGAGGCTGTGAAGTGCGTAGATTGGGCTACAGTAAAAAGTGTACATACAAGAAGCGTAGTGTAGTAAACTGCATGTGGGGTGCGCTTACAGGTAACATAGAAAGGATGCACATCGGGAATTCCAAAGACGCCGTTACAAACATTGCAGCGCGTCTGGGATGGTGCTAGTTATATAAACACATGGTACGCAGGTCAGTGCAATAAGGCTTGTATGTCCCAAAAGGTGGTTGTAAAACGTACCTTTTGCTCCACGCGACATAATATTTTAATAAAAAGTTAATCCCGGCAGGGTGTATATTAGGAGGCCGTGAAGTACGTAGGTTTATATTACACTAAAAAGTGCACATACAGGGAGTACTCTGAAGAGAACTGCAGGCGAGTTGCACTTACAGTCGAAAGTAAAGAGATGCACAGTGAAAACACCAGAGACTGCCCACAGACAACGCAGCGCGCTTGGGATGGTGCCAGTTATATGTAACACATGTTATGCAGGTTACTGTGAGAATGTGTGAATGGCCGGAGAAGGCGGTTCTAAAACGCTCACATTGCTCAGTATAGCAAATTAATGTAATAAATAAATTAGTGCGAGTTTGATAAAAGTAAACATGCAGGAAGCGCACTGAAGCTGACTGCAGGCAAGGTGCAGTTACACTTAAAGAAGGAGAGATGCTTTGAAAACACTAGAGACGCCCCTACAGACATTGCGGCACATCTGGGATGGTGCCAGTTCTGTGGAACATATGTTTGTCTAGTGGTGTGAGAAGTATTGCATGTTTGGAGAAGGCGTCTCTAAAAGGCTCCTTTTAATAAATTACTAAATGCGGCCGGCTCGGGAATTATAGTACGCTTATATTACGTTCCATTTGCAAAGACTTTGTCCTATTAATGCTTGCGTGTTCTTGACTGGTGTGTGTACATATTAAAAAAACCTTAAGCGCATAATATAATTACAATGAGTTAAAAGTTACACAACAGTTTCTGTAAAAGAAAAAGATTATTAGTTACCATAACCTTATAGTGAATGTATAGTACCTAGGCAAGTTTCTGCTAAAACTATACATATAAAGCGTAGTTGTCCGCATTGTAAACTATACATTGACAGTTATTAACTCAACTGAGCAACACATAAGCAAGCGCGATACAATAAGCAATACTATACTGGCCTTCCCAAAAAAAAGTATTCTAAAAGCAAAACAGTAAAAGCTGGGAAGTACGTAGAATTATACCACACCAAGTGCACATCTACCCAAGTGCACATACAGGAAGCGTACTTAAGTGAATAGTGGTGAGGTGCACTTATAATTAAGTGAGGAGAAATGCACACTGGGAACCCTAGAGACCGGCCATAGACATTGCAGCGCGCCTGTGTTAATCGCAGTTATGTGTAACACATATTATGTAAGTTGGTGTGATAAGCTTGCATTTACAGAAAAGACAGTTGTAAAACACTTCGGGGCAGATTTATGAGGCCCTTGCGCCTCATTTACGCCGCCGTTGCGTCACATTTGTGACGCAGCGGCGGCGCAAATCCTGCGCCATGCTGCGGGGTATTTACAACGTGACGCATCTGGGAGATGCGTCACGTTGTAGAGCCCTGCGCCAGCAGTAGGCGTACCTGTGCAGGGGGGGCGTTCCGTCGCAGGAACGCCTCCTATAAGTGGCTGAGTGAAATCTACAAGATTTCACTCAGTCACTTTTAAGCCCATGCTGCGTCAAAACCCTGCGCCTGCTTGAAGCAGGCGTAAGGATTGACGCAGCATTGTGAAGATAGGTCCCCCCAAAGCATTGCTGGAGCTGCATCGCGCTTGCTACGCAACTCCAGCAATGCGCCACTTTTACGGCACAGATGCGTCACGCATCTGTGCCATTTTTGCCCCATGGTGCGCCGCATTGTAAATGCGGCGCATCCATGGTGGCGGAGCTGTGGCGCACAATAACTGGCGCATCCCTGCTGATATGCAGGGATGCGTTTGGTAAAGCAACGGGGCCCCTACTGACTTGATATATAGCCCAAGTAGGGAATAAACTTGTATGGGAAAAGGGTTGACACCGGGCACAGTGTCGGATAAATACTACTTGCAAATTGACTCCCAATAAACATGCATATCTCTCATTCTATTAACAACCATCAAATAATGTCTAGCAAATGCAAATTTTGAAATAGATGGGCATACAGGCTAATGAATATGTGATATATCTCTTTTATTGTTACAAAATATAAATATCTATTTTTTTCGTTTTTTTGTTTTTCAATTTCTTTTTTTCACAATAAATTCTTTTCTTCAACAATACATATGGACAACAATATATCTGCAAATCATCATCTATACAAATTGATTCCTATATACACAATATAGACTATGATAGATTCATAACTGATTGATCATAAGAGGTGTCCTTAGCCTGCTAGTGTTAATCATATTGATAATTCATTAATTCTGCTATGATTATTTTTCCTCACACACACTATATATACAAAAACTAAAATCAAAAGGATCAGTGAAAAACTTTTTTTGTTTATCTCAGCTTTATACTCAATTGTAGAACAATGAGCACATAGGCGGTCGATTGACACAACGCGTTTCGGCTAGGCCTTCGTCAGGAATCCGCTCTGAGTATAACACTATATGTAAAAAATAATAACAAAAAAAAGGGAACACATGTATCAATTAAAACCCATTATATGAATTGTTTAAGGGAGTCAACGTAGCAATGATAATTCATTCACATGAACAATTATAAACTAATTCATTTGAACTGTAAGATCCACTCCAATGTCTCTCAGCTCTGCACTGACCCCAACACTCGTGATAAAGAAATTGGATTCCCCAGGTCCTTAGTGTTACAACAATGGGGAGAAACAATACCATATTGCTTTAGCTATGCTAGCAATGACCAACCTGGGATGTGCTGGAATAGGGTACTAACAAGTGCTATTTCTTGTTGCACAGGACGTGTTTCTCTACTTTTACAAAAATGGGGAGAAACAGTAAAATATTGCTTAGGCTATACTAGCAATGACCAATCTGATAGATACCTGGGATGTGCTGGAATTGGGTATTGACAGGTGCGCTCTTATATTACACAGGACGAGTTTCTCTACTCTTACATGGGAATATGCAGGGATGCGCCAGTTATTATAAATCTGCCCCTTCTTTTCCCACGTGCAGCAAAGGCTTTTAATAAATAATTAATTGCAGCTGGGCACATATTAGGAGGCCGTGGAGTACGTAGTATTGAACTGCACTAAAAAGCGCACACACAGGAAGCGCACTTAAGTAAACTGCAGGGAGGTGCAGGCACAGTTAGGAAAGGAGAGATGCACACCGGGAACACCAGAAATTGCCCACAGACATTGTAGCGCATCAGGGATGGTGCTAGTTATGTGAAACACATGTTACGGAGGGTGGTGGCATTACATGGCCGAGAAAGCAGCAGCTTGTCCACTGTGCAAACTTATTTAATAAATAAATACGTGTGGGCGGAGGGATATAGGATGCTGTGAAATGCATAGAGTAGGACTATACTAAAAAGCACACATACAGCAAGGGAACTCAAGTGACCTTCAGGCAAGGTGTACTTGAAGTTAATGTAAAAGAGATGTACTCTAAAGTACCAGTGACACCCCTACAGATATTGCCGTGTGCAGGTGTTGGTGTCAGTTATGTCTAACACCTATTAAGGGTGGTGGGAGACGGCTTGCATGTTAGAGAAGGCGGCTGTAAAAGACTCCCTTTTGCTTTGCGTTAAATTAATGTAATAAATAAGTAAGAGCATCAAGGCGCTAATTCTGGCGCGCTTCTAGAACGTTGTAGCTGCAAATACTCTGTGCCTCATTAACGCTTGTGTCTACTTTACTATTGTGCGTATATATCTAAAAATACCTAAGCGTATTATATATATTTTAATGCGTTAGATGTTACCTACAGTTTCCGTTCCCCAAAAAGATTATTAGTTAACGTAACTGTATAGTTAAAATCCAGTCCATAGGCAAGTGATTATGATACATACAAAGCTTTGTTTTTAGTAAAAAGACTATATGAACAAATAAGAAAACGCGATGTATAAGCAATAAGCTACCATTTTGTAAAAAGAACATATTATAAAAGCAAAGCAAAAAAAGCTGTTTAAGGAATTATATTAAGAGGTATTGTTTCACAATTCGGATAAGTACTTAGGCAACCTTAAAAACGGCACAAATAGGAGATGTAGCTCTGTAATTTAAAAAACTTACCGTGTTTGTTTGCAGCGAAAGTAGTGAAACTTTTAGAGTTGGTGATGTCTAGGTATGGCATTGGATCAAGAAGTAATTTTAAAAGCTTGTTCTGTTCCATTTAAGTACCGAAATAGTTTTAAAAAAAGGGAACCCTATTTTAAATCACAAAAGTATAGCACATGGCCTTAGTTAAAAAAACATGTACGTGAGGTACAGATGGGGTGCTATTGTTCCCTTGTCTGCCAAGTAGGTGCGAACATTAGATTGTAAGGATGAAAGGGTTGGTCAGGTGTGGCCCAAAGAAGAATTAGAGGGTATGTTTCACTTGTGCGGCCGCTAAAGTGAAAGTAATCATTTCGCGGGCGCTTCGATGTTTGCAGTGGCCGCGCGGCTCACTGAGAACATCAAAGCGCCCGCGAAATGCACACGCAGGCTGCCAAATGGTGCGCGCGCCCGTCGCACATGCACTGTAGTTGGGGGCCTGAAAAGCACTCGTTTGCACTTCCAAATCCCCGTTTTCTATAGCTCTCGCCAGAGCAGCGCTAAAGCGCTGGCTCAGGCGAGACCTAAAAATCAGTCTAATGATAAATTAAAGCAAATGGAAAGACAGATAATTGGTTTAAACGTTAATGGGTAAAGGATCCAAGCCAGCAGTAAAAGTAAATAATAAAAGTACTTGAATAGAACTCACTGGAAAACCAAACATTTAGAAGAACTATGAACACGTTTCTAAGTGGACCAGGACCTACACACCCCTTCTGGTGACCCCAAAAATGTAGCTGGGCCAACCTGGAGGCTGTGGCTCAACAGGGCTCCAGTGTGGACAGATGTGTCTGGAGGGAATGTTCATTGGCGTGAAATGCTTCAATCTGCACAAGGATCTAAACAAGATAACATTTTTAATATTCATAAGGCTGTTATTTGTGTAAATTGTGAGTACCTGTGGTTGAAGGGGTATAATCACGTAACATGCCCTGCTTTTAGGATATTTATAAGTATCTATTTTATGAATTGGATAACGTGTTTAATATTTCTATAAAAATATATTTCTGGGAAATAAAGTATTTTGACTTGACGAAACAGGATCAACTCACAAGTGTATCTGCCCGGACAGAAGAGAAACATTTACGCTATTGTAAATTTCATGTTGAAACTTCAAATATTTTGTAGAGCCAGATGCATGAACCTCTGACGGCAGCCTCAAAGCTGGATGCCTTCAGCTTGCTGTGATACTTGGAGTTCGGTGGAGCGCCCATGCCACCAAACTCACGGTTCACGCACCACTAAAGTGCCAAATTTGTGGTGGTGAAGTCTCAGCTGTTTCCACCAGCAGAGACCGTTGACTGGCAGTCCTTCCACCATAAGGCCATTGATTAATGTCTGCTGCACAGCCCTACTTGGGAGAGGCCATCTGAGGCACATTTTTGCTGTTTGGTCTCTCCAGGGAAAACTTGGGGACATATGTACATGGGAAGTGGCGGAGTGAGGCATTAACCTTCCTGGCTTAACGCCTCACTCCGCCACTTCAGAAACATAGGGCTGCATCATATTTACAAGAATATGGGGGCATATTAACAAGGGCTTTATCTCTGCTTTTTTGACTTTAAAAGACAGAAAAGCAGAGATAAAACTATCGCCCTATTTACAAGAGGGTGCTAACCTGCATAATCGCATGTTAGCACCCTTTTTCCCAACACCTCCCTTTGCATCTCTAATGAGATGCAAAGTGGGTGTCACTGGGCAGTACAGCCTTGCAAATATCGCTGATGTTTACATCGCGATATTTACAAGCCTGCCCCAGCATTTTAGAAGGTGTTAGTTTTTGGAGAAAACCGCTCTTTTCTCCAAAAACTAACGTCTGCTAAAATCCTGACTTACCCATCCCTAACATAGGGGGTGGATTATGCTGCTACGACCACAGGGTCGTATCAGCAAAGTTATCGCCCTTTTGCAGGGAACATCGCTTGAAAACCAGCGATGTTCCCTGAAAAATGGCGATTTCCCCCACTATCTCTGGAATTTTTATCGCCCTGGAGCAATGCGTTGTTGATAACGCGCTACCAGGGCGAGAAATTCCAGAGATAGACGGCGATGAATAACAAAGCGCTAAGCGCGCTTTGCGTTATTCATCGCCGTTCCTTGGTGATATGCCCCATGGTGCAGCCCTGAGTTTTCCCCTGCGCTGGCGCTACACTTAGCTGTCTAGCGCCAACGCAGGCACCCTTGTACAATAGTGCAAGGGTGTCTGCGTGCAGGGAAAGATTGTTTATGTGCAGGAAGGTTCCCCTTTAAATGCCGTTTTGTAACTTCCATGTGTGCTGCTTAATTCAGCACCCATAGAAGATGAAAAACGGCATTTTGAAAAAAATGATTGTTTATAAACAATCATTGGCCTTTTGCTGTTTTCATTTGTGCTGCACAATGCAGCCCACATGAAAACAGCAAAACAAGGAGCAATGAAACATTTCTCCTTGTTGCGCCAGGGTAAGACCAGGTTTTCCATGGTCTTAATTCTGGCGCTGCCTCCTATTTACGCCTCCTTTGTAAATATGGGTCAGCATAAGAATCAATGGGTGTTGTGGTGGAAATCCCACAGCAACACCCATTGCCCTCCCATTCACGCTAAGCATAGTGTGAAGGGGGCCTTATTTACAAGGCAGCGTTACGCCACGTTAGGTGGCTTAACGCTACCTTGTCAATAAGGCGAAGCCCCTGTCGCCACAGGAACAGCCTAGAAAAAAAATGTTCCTGTGGCGATAGGGGCTTGTACATATGCCCCTTGGTGCTCCCAATCTGGAAACAATACAAGTGGCTCCTACCTGCTCGGAGATCGCAGGGCATTTTGGACCATTGTGTTTGTTGTTTAGACGTAAACCTCTGCTTTGGGACTTTGTTTCTGAAAACAGCTGAGTGTCTTCACCAAAAATGGAGCTTGTTCACAATGTTCTGCACCATCAGAGCAACCAAGTCACCAGTGATCAGTCTCAAGGCAATGAGATCTCTGCCATCTTAATATGGTGGACGGTCCTCTGTCGTAGGACTGATGCCTTCTGCGGCCTAGCCCTGTGGGACTCAAAGCTGCAGGGTTTTCGCAGCAGGAATTGAGTCTGCAGTTCTTATCTCAGAAAACAAAGTCTGAAGATGACTCACTCCAGACCAGTAAACTCCTTATAACCGGTTCCCATCCATTAAGGATTCTATCATTTCCAATTTACTGGGAGTTGACTGAAGGTCTCCCTGGAATCACAGGTCCTTTCCAGCAAAATGTCTCCAGGAGGTCTACCTGGCGTCCGAACAGACTCATGCTTGGTCAAAGGAGGCCAGATTAGGAGGTTGATTCATTGCACCTCTGGAGCATGTTCTCCCACCTGGGGATCCAAGGAGCAGGACTGGGCAGCTTCCTAAACCTTGATTAACCAAGTCTTGAAACCTTGAACTCCCAGAGAGTGGTTGAGTTGGAGTATTTAACCATCTGTTCTCTTATTTTAAATATGTGAGGCCTACATGACCTTGTGAGGTAGTTCCCTATTTCTTTCACATCACCTCTCTGTGTATAAGACCTGCATAAACTGTATTTGATGCTGCATTGCCACACCTATTTACATTATTATTAATCAGCCACTTTCTCTTGTAACCTTACATCTAAGTCTCTTTCTGTGCCTACCTTTACATATATACTTCTTACCCCTCTTTCTCTACCTCGAGCATCTCTCTGTACCTCACTGCTTTGCTTCCACCTTATCTCCTCTATTTCTTACATTTCCTTTGCAAGTCTCAATCTCATCTCTCTCACTTTACCTTACCTCTATTTCTATCTCTCTGTACCTCACCTCATTTGACCTCTCACAACCCTTTCTCTACACCCTCTTGCTAACTCATTTCTTTATTTAATTCACCTCTTTCCCACTACCTTAACTTTCTACCAAACGTCCATCTCTCTTGCTTTCTAAGCTCTAAGTTTACCTCCAATTCATTCTCGAGCTCACCACACAACACACGCTCTCTCTCAGTCTACCTCTGTTCCCCCGCCTCATCTCTCTCATTACTTCTTTCTCGCTACCTCTCTTTGTTAACCTTTTCCTTTTTTTATTAATTGATCGTTACCATCTCTCTTTCTTGTCTTTCTGCATGTCCATCTCAATTTCAACCCAAACCTTTCTACCTGGCCTAGCTCTGTACCTGTTTGTCTCTATACACATCTCTGTCTTTTCCTCTCTATGTGTCTCCCCATTTCTCTCTGTCTCTGATTCAATCTCACCTCTATTTCACTACTTCACCACTTTTCTTTCTCTACATTTACTCTCTTTCTCCCCTTTACCACTATCTCTATCCCTTTTCTCTTCCTCACTACTCTTTTTACCTAACCTGTCTTTTCCCTACCTCTGCCTTCTACCTGTCTATATCTGCCTCCTTTAACTCACCTTCCTTTCTCCATTACCTCTCCTCAAACCCCTTGTTTTATGCCACCATTAACTCTACATTTCCTTCTCCCAATCTGTAGCTCTCTACACATTACCTATTTCTCGATATTTTTTGATCGTTCTCTTTCTATCTCTCAATAGCTTTCTTGCTTGCTACCTCAGCTTTCTCGCTGTATGTACATCCATACCTCACCCTCATCTTCAGCTCTGTCTCTCTTCTCCCTTTACATTACCTCCCTGTAAGAAATGTGGTTATTATTTGAAAGGGGTGGAATCCCCACTCAGATAATAAGCACAATTCTCAAGATGAACCACAAAGGCTCTAAACCCTGTGCTGAACCCTCTGGTAGCTTGGCACAAAATCAATCAGGCTTAACTTACTGTGAGGCTCACCTGGGTTTTCTGCAGGAGCGAAATGGACTGAGCAGATGTTAGATCCCAACTTCCCTCACCCACCTCCTTCGCCCAACGAGGTCAAAGCAAAAGAGAGAACGTGGGGAAAAACGGGAGACAAAACAAGGAAAGGGAGAAGGGGTTGAATCCACTGGATTGTCCAATAGGGTATCACCAGGGCTCCTGTTAAAAGATCTGCTAGTCATATGTAGAGGATATACACAACTAGAATGTAGGACCCACACAAGGTATCTTAATAGGAACCACCTTCAATCAATCAATAGACCTGTAAAAAAAAATCATCCAGTTTGCCTGAACTAGGAAAAAAAAAAAAAAATCCCCTAGTCAAGAGAAAACAGAATGGAAAAACTATGGCAACAAAGGTGCAGGGTCAAACTATGAAAGTAATGTGAGCAATATGTGGTTCTATAACAGTTTCTTTATATTTTAGCAGGAAGAGACGTGAAGCAATCATGAAAATGTAGCAAGTATCGAGCTAAGAACACGCCCCTCCACAAACAAAGGTGCACAGCAATCAGATAAGTATAAGAGTGCTTCAGAATACTAAAGAACGGTGTATTCTACACACACTCAAAACAATGATTTTCTAAATACCTTCTTTATCCTTTACAGTGGCAGAATACTGGGAAATAAAGAGTTAAGCTGCATGGCGATATAGCAGAGAAACAATATTGCAAGCCGGAAAAGGAGCTCCGAGGAAACTCATAACCTCGGTAGAATACTAGCAACCCGGAAACAGAGGGACGCCCGGAGAGGAACGCAAGAACGTCAATCCTCCCCGGCGTGGAATCAAAAATGTGCAGAAAAGTTAGCGTACAAGCAGGGTAAATGTACGGGAGGCCTGGCGGGGTCCGTGATGGAATGCAAAGCGCCTTTCTCTCCCTTTGAAGACCTCAAGCGCCGCCTCCACCAGCTAACGGGAGTCGGCAGGCGGGGCTTGCGCAGGAGGCAGCGGGCAGGCTCAGGAGGGCTGCCATAGACTGCACAGCCTGACAGTTACAGGCAATGTATAAAGTATTTATGTGGCACTCAAACAGTAATAAAGTGAAAATACAACACAAGAAAAATCCCAAACCAACTTAGGAAAAATAGAGTAAAATATAACAATGAAAATAAACATCAGGACTATAAAAATAATATCAGGAGAAATGGGGATATAAATGTTTTAACTTCTAGGCAAAAATAGCACCAAATTAGCACAAAGTGCCATTTGCTGTTATCTGAGAACTCTGGACTGGTGTAAAGTCACAATTTCGAAGCCGATGGCGATCGTGCCCTTGTGGGATACAGGGAGCAGGTTTGCCCTGCTGAAGAGTTTACGGTCTTAAATCCCAGTCTACTTGTGGAGAAGAGATGGTGTTTCACATTGGTGGGAGCCCTAAAGAGGTCATTGTCGGTGCGAGGAGCAGGTCGGGCCTGGTAAACTGTCACTTTTGTGGTGCAAAGAGCTGGTCGTTACTGGAACTTTGCGTTGGCGGTTGAGGCAAATTGTCGCTGCTGATGAAGACTGTTGTGACAGAGGTGATGAGCTGTCGCTGCTGGGGATTCGTGTCAGGGGTCATTGCAGATAGTCATTGTTCATCACAAGGAGCCCATTCACGGTGGTGAAGAGCTCAAATCGTCCAGATTTTCACTTGGCCTTCAGGAGGAGTACAGTTTCCAGGACCTGGGTGGCATCTCTTAGGGATCTGCACTCACTCCAGCAGAAGTCAGAAGCAGGGCTCAGGCAGGTCCAGGCAGGTTCAGTTGGTGCTGAGCAGCTGGGCAGTGCAGGGAGGCCTCTGAAAGCTTGTTGTGTCCCTGTAGCTCAAACAGGAGGTCAGTCACCTGACCCTTGGAGTCACTTCTGGGGAGTTTGGGTTCAAGTCGCACAAGCCAACTCTTCCTTCAGGCAGCAGGGCAGTCCTTCTTCTGAATCTTCCATAAATACAAGTGTGTTCTGACGAAAGGATCTGAAGGTGCTATATTTATACCTAGTTGCAGCCTTTGTGTGGGGGCAATCCCTGGCTTACTCCCTGTCTGGTTCTGGTCACTTCTTCCCCGTCCTCTGATTTTGGCTCCAAATTGTCTAAGGTGATAAAGGCATGGGCAGGCCTGGTGCCATATACCTTTGTGAGTGCTGTTGGCAGGGTCCTTTGAAGTGTAATGAGGGCAGGTCATAACTCCTCCCTAGCCGTCTTGTCAGGAAGACCCACTCCCTCTACACAACTTTTGTCCCGTGTCTGGAAAGAATACACAACACACGAAAGGACAGCCATTCACATGACCATGAACACTGGCAGAAAGGCACATTTGGTTTAGGCAGAACAATGGCATCTTTCCAAAAGTGACATTTTCAAAATAGTTACTTAAAATCTGACTTTACCAGTAAAAAGGATTTTAAAATATAATTCAAAAGAGCAGCAACACCATTTCTGTATCTGCTCCCAAACTGAAGTCATCACTTTTTAGGTGTAATAAGGCAGCCCAGTGTTATTCTATGGGAGAGATAGCTTTACAGGAGTGAACTTGACTTTAGGGTTTTTTCCATGCCAGGACATGTAAAACCAAAGCACACATGTCCTACTTTTTAAATAGTGTGCACCCTGCCCTAAGAGTGGTTAGGGCCTACCTTAAGGGTGATTTCTAAGCATTAAAAAGGAAGGTTTATGCCTGGCAGTAGATTTATTTTGCCAAGTTGCAAGAAAGTTTAAAACTGCACTGCAGGCTGCAGTGGCAGGCCTGGAATATGTTTTACAGTGCTTCTTTAGTTGGGGGAACAATGGGTGCTGCAGGCCCACTAGTAGCATTTAATTTACAGCCCCTGGGTACATCTAGTTCCATTTACTATGAACTTATAGGTAAATTAAATGTGGCAATTAGGTGTATGCCAATGTTACCTTGTTTAAGGGAGACAGCACCAGCACTTTGCCTCTGGCTACATGGGCAAAGTGCACAGATTTCTAATGCCACAAAAACAAATTCAGTCAAAATATGGGCCTGAAGGCAATACGTTTAGGGGAATAATACACCAAGGATGTCAGGTCAAGCACTCCATTAGTATGATGCTCTCTTTAGCTTTTTGTCCTTCTCCTGCCTGTCACTGTCTGGCTCGAGAGAAGTACACATAAAAAAGGAGAGGAGGGTGAGGCAATGGAACCGAACTGGAGCAGTGCTGTACTTTTCAGAGTTGCAGTGAGAATACCAGCTGTGAAGAGGGGCTTATTTGTGATTATAAATATGCGACAGTAAAATCAACAATTTGAAGTGCTCTACGCAGTAGCTGCTTTTAATATTGTGCACTTGTCCACTCAGCATCCATTAAGGCACCTTTACTCTGTGTTTCCTACAACGAGAGGACCATTGCTCATCATTACAAATGCTAACAAGCACTGGCAATGCCAATAGGACTGGCTTTAAATGAATGTTGTATGATAATTTCCAGCACTACAAGTAAGTAGCATGGGAATCGATGTGTATTTGTGGGAAAGCAAAGAACTGTATAGTAATATTGTTGTAGTTTAAAAGGTCAGGTGACAGTTGCACTGTCAAGCCAGACCTAAAAATCCATGTAGGTTCATGACTGCCCTCCTTCCATCTGTCCTGCTGTCAGTGAAAAACAACATACATTATCTAGATGGTCAAGACACTTTAATAGCATTACAATGTCATGTGTGCCCCTGAAAGCTCAAGCTCAGACTGCTGGAAAAATAAACAACACAGCTTCTGGAGGGCAAGCACTTTTTTTGTGGAAGCACACACCTTCTACCCAATCAAAACATGTGCTCCTGTCTCTGAACATGTGGGCGGAGCCAAAGCCCCTCTCTAGTGAAGATCACATAATTGTTTGGCAACAGCTGCGCTGTCAAGCCAGACCATAAAAAGGCTAATCAATTCAAAGCTGGTTCGAACCGGGGTTCCCATAATGTGCTTTCCGGGAACCCCGACATCCTTAAGAAGATGGCGCTGCGCTCATCCTTACAACTCCTCAGCATTCACTGTAAGGACACATTCACTAACAGTTGGCCTGCGTTTCCAGGCAAATTGGCAAACAATTTAAGTTTGCCGCCGCGCTGACTGCATTTCATTTTTATGCGTGGGAATGACAACAACGGTTCTGTGAGATAATGAGGTAAAACTTATTATCCTTCTGTTGTGGACACATTAGGAAGTGGGATTTAGCTAAATTAAAAACATACAGCTCTCGGCAGCAACAGCCCCAGATTCCTCTAATGCCTCTGCCCATAATGCCTTAGTCGCCTGCTGCTTGTGTCATCTATCATTTTGAGGCTCTTGTGGCGATAGAAATGATGGCTTCTATCTTTATGGACATTTAAAAGAGCATTAACCTTCTGTCTCAGTGCGAGGGTCCCTTGTTCTCAGCCAGAAATAGAGGAGCCAGTTTGTGTGTCTGTGTGTACCTCTTTATGAGTGTGGAAGACTGCAGATCATTGCCTGTGTACATTGGTTTCTGCCTGCATGTGTGTGTTCTCTCTCCGTGTGTATTTGTACATGGGCGTATAGCATGCTTTGTTTCAATATGCTTGTATTTCTGTGTCAGTGTATACCCATTCCTGAGTGTATCTGTGTGTACCTTATGTGTGTCAATGTTTTTGTCTGTATTGAATTCAGTGTGCCTAGGTTTCTGGTTCGTTATTTCCATTAGCTTGCATTTGGGCAACGTTGTGTAAGCATGTTTGTATGCCTTTATGCCCATGAGTAAGTTTTGATGTGTGTATTTGTCTGTGTGTATGTGTTTCAATGTGCCGCTGTGTTTCTCATTCTGTGTTTTGTAACTGACTTTGACTGTCCGTAGCTTTGTCTAACTGGGCCCAGGGCCAATGCTATGTTGAAAACACAAGTGAAAACAACCACATGCTTTAGGGTACACTATATATAAGGGTGCACTTACAATTGGCATTTCCTACCCTATTAGTCCTTGGTAGATAATAGGGCAGGGGATTAAAACTACCTTTTAGGTCCATAGTATATAAAAGGGCATGGCAGTTTAGAGGCCAGCAGCCCTTTCTGCGCTTGCATGTGTGCCCTGCTGAGAGTCTGAGGTCATTTTAGAAGCAGCCCTTCCTTGCAGCACTATTTTTAAAAGTAAATTCACTGCAAACTGGACTTTGGTGGAAGGTGCACATACAACGCGACAGTCTACAATATTGTGGCATATTAGGTACCCCCAGGGTGTCCGCTAAGCTTCCCAGAGTGGAGGGGGTTATGTAATTATAAGGAGGGGCATTATAAAAGATGGTTTAAATGCCCTGGGGATAGAGGAATTGCACATTTGATTTCCCACATTGTAGTAAAGTGCTTTCCCAAATCCACTTTGGTGCTATGAGATACTGTGGAATGAGGATTTACACTATTTTTGCATATTCAGAACTCCAAAGATCTCTCCTAGGTGTCCAGTGAGTGGGGGGTTATGTAACTATAAGCAGGGCCATTATAAAAGATGCCCTGATGAAGGAGAAATTGCACATTGCAGTTTCCCCATTGTAGATGCCTAGCCCCGTAGGATAACATTGCAATAGTTTATGAACGCATAAATATTGCTAAGAATTGAATAATTATCATTCAAGGACTTAGGAGAATGGTATTGATAAATCCAACAATATGCCATTGTTGAATTCATCCTAAAATATACAGAAAAGATGTTATAAGACTTTCTTGTCTAAGCCAGAATTCAGCCTTCCTGTGGCTTTCCCTGATTGTTTAACATGAGAGTTGACAGGATTAGCCATGTTGCTTTGATGAAGTGATAAGTGACTCACCCAGGGAGAGGCATTCTGGTGGAGAGGGCTCTGCTATACAGGAATGCCGGAGCAGGGGAGAGGGTTCGTAATGCATGAAGCTTCAAAGAAGGAACAGGACGGGCAGGCCCACCTACCCCCATCACCTCTGACCCAGACAGGTAGGAGGCTTACGGAAGGAATCTGCAGATGTTAGGGGGCTGAGAGCTATGGAAATGATGAGGTTGGGATACGCGCTACAACTTTGTTGACCGAGGGTTGCTTTTAGTTTGTTAATTTTTGTGTGCTCCAGGGGTGGCGTCTTCATTCAGGCGTCAGTATGCAAATAATGAGTAGCACTTCCCGTATGGGTTGTGTCCCCCTTGGGCACTACGGTGAAACAGTTTGTCGTTTTTGTCTTCTTTAAATAAACAAGCTTTGAGGTACAGTTGTATGTATTTATTCTTCATACATTTTTTCATTTGTTTTCAATTCATGAAAAAAGGACTGTAATTATCCAATGCATTTCGGGTGTGTTCATAAATACCCTTCATCAGGGATTAGTCCTAGGATTAATATTAAGTAATGTCATGAGTACTAATCATTCATTTAACAAGCATATAGTATTTGACATCATACTTGCATGTTAAGAGATAAATCAGGCAAACTTCATTGATGCGAAGTTTGCCTGATTTATCTCTTAACATGCAAGTATGATGTCAAATACTATATGCTTGTTAAATGAATGATTAGTACTCATGACATTACTTAATATTAATCCTAGGACTAATCCCTGATGAAGGGTATTTATGAACACACCCGAAAGCTATGGAAATGAGCCATGCTGAGAGTTGGTTTAGTTAGCTCTTCATGCTCTGCTGAGTTTCAGCCATGTTGAATTTTGGAGGAACTGTGTTTTCTGGAAGAAGATTATGCCACACTTTGGAGGAAGTGGTCATGCCCAGGGGTGTTGCCTTGCATCTCATTGGACAGGAGTGCTCCCCTGCTTGGCCCCAGAGAACACTGAATAAATATGTGAGAGATGCAGAACGTCTCAGATCTGCTGAAGAAGAAGGATTGCCATGCTGGAACCTTGATTTGCACCACCAGGCCCTGCATTCTGACTGACTGCGTCTGCTGCATTATCTGGAACTACGGCCCTCTGGATGTAACTTGGTTCTAAAGGATTAAAGAGTGGACTCCATGCAAGCTACAGGTTAACAGAGCTCACCTACATTATCACCATCAAGAGTCACCTGCCTGGAGTGCGTCCAGTGGGCTTTTAAAGGGTTTGTCCAGGTGCATTGTGGGAATTGTGGTCCCAAACTTTCAAGGACCATCTTGGAGCTTCTAGACCATTGGACTGTGTTTTAGACCCATTGGACCCTCAAGATGAACGTCAGACAGAACTTTAAAGATGTTTGGAGCGACTTTGGAAAAAAGCTTTATAAAGTGACCAACTCAACCGTGAGAATCAAGCTGGCCATCTTCAACAGCGATCAGGCCCAGATTCCAGGTTTGTCCCGCTGAGGAGCTCCGGAGGTCCAGCTTCCAGAGTTTGACCTGGAGCACCCTAAAAGTCACCAAACTCTCCTCACCAAATCCAGACAGGTGAAGAGCAGCAAGGGACCTCGGCAAAAAAGCTCCAGAAAAGTTTCTGAGTCCGAAGGTAAAATTTTGACTGGGGCATCCTGCTCAGTGTATCCATGCAGAGCTCCATCGTGGTCAGCCTGAAAATTTGACTTTGGCCCGGTCAAGCGCGACCAGATGTCCCAGAATGACTCTATAGGTTTCTAAAAGGAAAAGGTAGAAAGTGTTTATTCTTTAAAAATTCATATCTCCAGTCCCTACATTGGATTTATTTTTGTTTTGGTGTCATTTTGAAGATGAAAATATTTCCTATTTTTATAAATGGGTGTGCGATTTTCATTGTGTCCAAATTATTTACTGAATTGGTGTTTTTAAATGCTTTACATACCTGTTTCCTAATTTAAGCCTGCCTGCTCGTCACCAAGCTACCAAGGGTTGAGCATGGGCATAATTCACTGAGACCTGCCCTATAGTGTGTTAGTGGCCTTATTGCCAGTGGTAGATACATATTTACTACTGCCAATAAACCACTTTACAACATTTAGGGTTTCGGCATCGTTGTGTGAGCATGGTTGTATGTCTTTTTGTCCCTGAATAAGTTTCAAAGTGTGCATTTGTCTGGGTGTACGTGTTCCAATGTGCCTGTGTCTTTGTCATTCTGTGTTTGCTTTAGCTTGTGTATCGATGCTAGCATGTGTGCTTGTACATGTATCAGTATATATTATTGCATGTTTGTGTGTGTGTATTTATTGGTATATTTTACTGTATGTTTTGGTGTAATTTGCTTGTGTGCATGTGTGTATCCCGTTCTGTGATTCTGTAATTTCCCAACTGGTGTTTTGTGTGCTAGTGTGTATTTGCCTGTGTTTATCTCTATATGTGCTTGTGTATGTTTGTGTGTGCGTGTGTGTGATTCTCTTTCTGCGTTTCTGTGATTCCGCTGCTTGTGATTTTTATTTGCCAGTGTGTTTGCCTTTGTATATTTGTTTTTGTGTGTATCTGCATCTTTAACCGTCTATGTGTGCATATGTGTGAGTATTGCATTTGCTTACTCTCTGTAGTTGTGTCCTATGATGGTTCTTTGCCCGCCAGTGTGTGTATCTGTTTGTGCATACGTACAGGTGTGTGTTTCTGTGTCTGTGCCCTTTGGCAGCCTATGAGTATCCATACACCCTTCAATGTTCCAAGATCTGTCTGATCATTCAGAAAGATTCTCATGGAAATTGCACAATCTAGAAAGTAGAAGAAAGGAGAAAAAAAACTGAGTTAATGTTTTAACCAAACAAGCATTGACAAAGCCAACCTTTCCACTAGCTTTGAGCCTAACTGTCAGAATTATCTCTTGCATAATTACTCATAGTCACCACAAATGACTCCTAATTATGCATAATTCTGTGAAAAGCGTAATCCACCATTTAGGGATATTTTCTGATAATAAAATGCCCCATTGCATCCAAAATGGGCCTGAGGATGCAGTTTGCACTAAGAAAATGTCACTAAAGCAGGAGGACACGAACAGCAGGAGCTAGCAGCGCTCGCTTTCTCTAAGTTTGTTGTTCCTGTGCTCCTGCTGTAGACATTTTGCTCCAGTCAATTAAAATGTTTCCCAAGCCTACTTTAAACACAGATACAATTGTTCCAACACACACAGAAGCAGCACAAGCTTTCCTCATATACACAGAACAGTTACAGGACAGACAGCACCAACACACACTCCCCACACAGACACAATCAATCAGGGTTGGTATAGCGCAGCTACTCACCCGTGAGGGTCTCATGGAGCTGGGGGAGAAGGGGGGCGGCTCCATTGAGTGCTGGGGTTATCCGAAAAGCCAGGTCTTGACTAGAGGTGGGCGGAATTTGAGAAATTGACTTTCGCGAATTATCGCGAAATTGCTCAAAATCTCCGCGAGCATGCGGAACTTTCACGAAGATGCGGACATTGCTTTTCCCGCCCGTTCGCGATGTGTTTTTGCGTGCTTGCGGGAAAATATATCTCCAACTTGCCCATGCGGTCGCTAAAGGGTGCGGCCATCTTGCTCGCGATGCTTATTTCCTGTTCCGGGTCAAATGACGTGTTCGCAATCGCAAACTCTCGCGGGATAGCGCGACAGGCTACCAACAATACAACATCTCGTGGCGCACGCAAACGGATAGGAAAACTAGTCGGCGAACGCAGGGACCCGGTAAGTCGCGACCACGCACCCGCGAACGCAGTTTTAAAGCGCGAACAAGAAAAATACTTCCGTTTTGCGGCAGATTGTGAAAGTTTTTACATTTTCGCGCTCTCCGCGGAATAGGAAAATGTCAAAATATCGCAAATTCCGCGAGCGGAACGAAATTTACCGCCCAGGCCTAGTCTTGACACAACACCACCATGGATGCACACGTGCAGCCTCACAGACATAGAGTGTGTACAGCTCATGCAACAGTAGTGCAAGCTTCCCGCACAAACAGAGAAGTTAGAGGTACGGCCAGTCGCAATAAACTCTTCACTCAATACACAAAAAAACTCTAGGTAGAGCATGCGGAGCAGTAGTGTAGAAGTAGTGTAATACTTCTATGTAATACAATGATTTTGATGGAGAGTTTCTACAGCGATCCCTCTCATATTCATTGAATGAAACATATTTACACACACCAATCACATTGCTTTAGGAAAATAAATCCATCTAATGAAATGCTGTAGTGGTAATGAAAATAGGAATGGGGGTACAGACAACGCATAAACAGTAAGCCCATCATCACATCAAAGTTTTACCCAAATAGTTGTATACAGAACAGGCATCAAATGATATTGTAATTGTCGTTTTGACCCGTTTTATATCATTTTGGTGGCAAGGTCTTTATTTGGAAAATAAGCAGGGTGCCCCCGCCGAGGGGCATGCTGGGAAGTCACAAAGGCATGGTTCACCTGCCCTCTTGTACCTGCGTGTAGGGTCTGATCAGTAACCGACAATGTCAGTGCTCAACAGAAGATTTGTATCTGGGTCGGATAGACCTCCTCAATGCTCTCGCACTCAAAAGCGATTGTCTGTCTAGATACAAATTTGATAATGAATCAGAGTTTGGAGGAGTTGAAGAGTCAAAAGAATTTGGTAAGGGATTTGATGGAACCGCTAGGTTTCATAATCGGAATAGAAAAATCTAGCACGATTCTGTTTTAATGTTTGGAATTTCTGGGATTTGTGGTGGATACAGTTCTTATTTAGTTACAATTACCAGAGAAAAAGTAAGGAAGATAAGACAAGAAGTAAACATTTGTTGAAAAAGAAGGGAGTAGTCACGCGTGATTTGGCTGTTATCTTCTTCAATACAAGGTATTTTTCCAGGACCCTTACATTACAGGGCCCATCAACGTCTAAAGACTTTGGGCCTATCAAAGTGTGTGTGGTATGGGGACAAGTTACACATGACTCAAGAAGCAAAGGAGGAAGTGAAGTCGTGGTTAGAAAATTTGGAGGCCCGGGATGGTTCTGCAATATTTGGAATCACACCAGACTTTGTCCTGGAGAAAGATGCGAGCAGGTTAGGATGGGGTGCAGTGAGTTCTGATCAGGAGACCGGTGGAGTATGAACTGTGTTGGAAAGGGAGGAACACATACATTGTCTAGAAATGAAAGCAAGATTGTGTGCCTTGTGCAGTTCCTGATGGCAGCAGCTGGGAAATTCAGTTCTGTTGAAGATGGGCAAACAAATTGGGAGGAAGCAGGTCAAGGGGACAGTCAGATTTAGCGAAGGAGATGTGGAATTCTTGTTTGGAACACAACATATTTACCAGGTATGAACAATGATGATCTCTGCAGTACAAGGAGCGAATATGGGAAGACATCAATTTAATCATGATGCCGATATAGAGGATTAAAGGGCAGCTTGATTATACAGTAAGATAGGGAGAAGGAGAAAATCATAATAGAGCATTAGGTAAGGAAACAAGGTGAGATCTAGATGGAGAAGCAATAGATGGAAAGGAAATAATGAAAGAGAGAGGAAAAGAAAGTGATTGTAATGAAAGATTTTAGGGAGAAAAGAAGGGAAGCAAAAAGAGAATAAAATGGAGAGGGTGAAATTATAAAGAAGGAAGCACGTGTTAGCAAATAAAAAAGAAAATGAGTGAAAATCAAAGTGGTAAGAAAAAAATGAAAGACAAAATGAAGACAAAAAGAAAATGAGAGTGAATTGAGATGGTAAAGGAAAGTGCTCATACATGAAAGGGAAGGAGAAAGAAAGAAAGAAAGAGAAAGGAAAATGAATGAACAGTAAATTACACACATAAACATGAAATAGCCTGGAGTGAGAGCAAAGGGCATCTGAAAGGCAAGAAGAGGGTGTCAGAAAGGATACACAGCAGAAGGAAATGCACTGCCAAGATTTCACCTTTTGTGATGTCCTATGTTTGAAAGGATCCATGATGTCACCTCTTGTGAAATCACCATGGTCAAAGTTCTTAATGCCACTTCCTTGGATGTCATTGGGGGCCAAAGGGCTACTTATGTCCCTTCTGCTACTCATGGCATTGTTGGTGAATCAGCATGCATGTGCTGTGCTCAGTTCTGGGAAGCTCCTCTGATGTATGGAATTCAGTTACAGAAGCCTTACCTCAAGTGCTGTGTTCATTTCTGGGGAGCCCCTCCGATGCACTGAAGTCAGTTACGGAAGCCTTATCGCATGTGCTGTGTTCAGTTCTGGGGAGCCCCTCCGATGCACTGAAGTCAGTTAGGGAGGCCTTATCTCAAGTGCTGTGTTCAGTTCTGGGGAGCCCCTCCGATGCACTCTAGTCAGTTATGGAAGCCTTACCTCAAGTGCTGTGTTCATTTCTGGGGAGCCCCTCCGATGCACTGAAGTCAGTTACGGAAGCCTTATCGCATGTGCTGTGTTCAGTTCTGGGGAGCCCCTCCGATGCACTGAAGTCAGTTACGGAAGCCTTATCGCATGTGCTGTGTTCAGTTCTGTGGACACCACTGATGCACTGAAGTCAGTTATGGAAGCCTTACCTCAAGTGCTGTGTTCAGTTCTGGGGAAGGGGTGGTTTTTAACTGTTTTTGTTTCGTGAATTTTGTGTTTTTGTTTGATGTACTTAATTCCTGCAGGCAGGCCCTGTGCACAACTGCCACAGTCTGACCATCCATACTGGACATGACCTTCAGCCGTGAGCAGTGGGGTTCCTCACTGGACCTGGCCTCAGTCCAGGCCATGTGTCCAATCTTTTATAGGTTAGCAACCCTTGCCGTGGACCACCCTCAGCTGTGTGCAGCGTGGGTTGCCTGCAGGGCGTGGCGTGCTGTATCTGCTTCATTGTATCTGTACATTTCCACAAATCAGTATGTTTAGCTCTGTATCCGTCTCTGAGCATTGAAGAAAAAGTAACCAGGACTGACCCTGGAAACCACCAGGAGCCTGGGGTATTAAATGCATGAATAATAGGGCTTGATCAATGCATTCTTAAAAGCTTAAAAATTACACATCAGTTGTAATACAAGACAGAAAATGTCACATAATTTCAAAAGAATTACGAAACCTTGTAGTGATATTTACAAAAAATGTGCAATTTATTTGAAGACTGAACATAGCCCATTCATTTCAAGCAACTGTATTTCAAAAACGTCCTCAGTGCTCAAGTGATCACACACTTAGAAGAGAACAGCGAAAAAAGGGACTAGTATATGTGTAGGAAGGGCAAGAAAACAATATATTGGAAACATGAAGTGCACAATACATTGTATGCATGCAAATAAATCTATAATTTGACAATGCTTAACTAATCTAGTTGCTGATAGTGTCTATGACGTTTCAGCCCTTTCTTATTCATGGGTCATCATCAGGATTGCGATCGTGTCTATGACGTTTCAGCCCTTTCGTATTTATGGGTCATCATCAGGATTGCGATCGTGTCTATGACGTTTCAGCCCTTCCTTATTCATGGGTCATCATCAGGACTGCATTAGTGAGCAAATAAACGTTTTGACTAAAGCCAGGGTAATTAGTACCTGTACCCTGAGCAGGGAAGTGTGAATTTCATAGTAATTAATTAGTAGGACTGGTGTTCTGAGAATATGTTACTCCATGCCGCAATAGTGATTGTTTGAGTAGTGGAGATGAAGCAGGAGGAGCAGAGGACCGACCGTGGCTGTGAGTGTGCAATTAGCTCAGAAGAAAATCCCCGCCCAGCTTGGAATCCTGTTTCAGGTGCAACCACCCAAAAACAAAATGAGCCCCTCCCTTGGAGTTCGTGCCAAGCTGAGTGCTTTTCAAGTGTTCTCATTCAGACAGTGACCTTGGTTTTCTTCAAAAATAACTTCCTAACTGGGTGTGGCATAAGAGTAGTAATTATGCAAATGTTTTCAGTAGAAAAACCCCATTTGTGTGTGTGCATGTCTGTATGCACATATTTGCATGTGAGCAAGTGCTGACGTGTGTCTATTAGTAATTGTCCATTTCTGAGAATCTGTATTCCTGCGACTTCCTGTCTGTCAGTGTGTGTGCGCGCGCGTGTATGTGCACGTGTATAATGTATGTGTGTGTCTTCGAGGGCCTGCTGATAAACCTCGACAGTGCAATCAGCAGGGGGAGGCTGCACTCACAAGAACAATCATTGCTTCTTTGACATCCTGCGCTCTTAGCTGCTACAGCCTGTGACACTCCTGAAACGAATGTTCATTTATTTTTTCAGATTCTTTCAATCTAATTTCTCCTGAATAATTGCTTTGCATGCTCGTTGCTATCTCGAGAATATAGGTCACATTAGCCCTTGTTTTTAGGTCTTGCTTCACAGCGCTGCTGTATCCTGCCCTTATGTGAGCAACAGGAAAGCAGCTTTCAGAGGTACCACTGAGAGAGGGACTTAAGCTTCACCCACATGTTGGTTACCTTCAGTACAGCATTTGATTGGTCGGAAGGTGTGTGCTTCCACATGAAAAAAGAGTGCCTGCATTGCCAGTGGTGTAACACAGGCCCCCGCAGCCCCTGCAGTGAGGGGGGGCCCTCAGCACGGCACTCTGCCTGGAGAGCTCCTTAAGGGGTCTGCAGGGGGACCCCCACAAACCTTGCAGGGGGGCCCCTCAAGTTTCCGTACGCCAGTGTGCATTGCATGTTTTACCTGGTGGGAAAGCTGCTCAGCGCAACAGGACTGAGAGGATTACGGTGGCAAAGCCCGATCAAGGCTAGAGACCTGGTCTGCTTACTGTAAAAGGTCACGATAAAGGCAGTAGGCCTGATGCATTTATTGTGAAAAGCATCTGTTAATGTAAATAGGAATTTAAGGGTGGATTGTTACTACTCTATAATAAATCCAACAGAGAGGTATTTTGTTACATTAATTTTCTCCGATTACCAGAGCCGGCAAGCGTTTCGGTGTTAGTTAAGACTTCTGACAAACCGTGGAAATAGAAAGATTTGCACTGTTACAATACTTCTTTGGTCCTTGTAGGGAAGATGGTATTTTTCCTTGAAAAGTGCAGTTTTGAATGTATATGTGACTTTATGTCTATGTGTCTGATGGCTGCCTTGTGAGAAAGCTTATGTTCAGTACAGTAGGTCTGAATTGGCTATGGTGGTAAGTCAATGATAAACGCCATAACGCGGCTCAGTTCTTTGGGAAACTTTATGTCCGATGCCATAAGCACGCCTTGGCGGAATTCGCAGAATTTCACTCCATGGAATTCCTCAGAGCGACATAAAAACTTTGCAAGATTCTGTGGAGTGTCGGCAACAGGCATAAAAATGCACATCACGTTGCATGTGCTGTGATTTAGCGCGGGGAGTGCGCTCTGTATTGGAGAATCAGCCCGAACGGCATCTTGATTTTACTGCTTCTGCTGCCTGTGTTAGAAGATCACGCAGGAAGTCCTCCTAGCAACTGGAAATCACACTAGGGAACACCAAATCTCGCTTGTGCTTGCCAATACCCATTCTAGAGCCTCACGTTGTTTCGCATTGTCATTGCGTTGCTTGAACGGGGTAAGCATTACCGCCACGCAGCGATTGGTGCGATTTGGCGAGTTCTCTGTGTTACAAGAGTAACGCAGAGACGCCAAATTTCTCCAAATCCGTGAGCTGAATTAAAATCCCGCCCAGGCCTAGCCGCAAGTTTGATCTGTTTATTATGAAACGTTATGACAAAAGTAGTAAGCCTGGTTTATTTATTGTGAAACACATTTGTTGAAGCCAATAAGCCTTTAATGGTGGATTGTTAGCACCCTGCGTTGCGGGCGGTAGAGAGGTATTTTGTTAAATATCATTTCACAGATTACAGTAGAGCGCAGTCAATGGTTCTGGTGTTTGTTCACCACCTCTGACAAACCCTTGAGGTTGAACATTTTAACTATGATAATCCTTTCGGGCCTTCTGAGTAGGTCTGTATATTGCTTTCTAACTGTAATTTAATTCATATTTGTAATTTTATAACTGTACGCACGATGGTTATCAGCTGAAGCGTACACCTGTAGGCTTGTGTTGGTTAAAGTGTCAAGAACATGTTATGGCCATAGTTCCCATTGGTTCATTGGGTAAAAGTTATGTCTAATTCCAAAGGCTTAATCTGTTTATTAACAAAAAACTATGACAAAGTCAGTAGGTCTGACTTACTAATTGTAATTAACATGTGATAGAGTCAAAAGGTGTTTAAGGGCAGATTGTTATTACACAGTGCTAAAGTCTTTTGGCAGGTATTATGTCACATGGAAACACACAGACTACCATAACAGACGAGGTTTCTGGTGCTGAGGACACACTTGAATAGATCATGGGGATAGAAGGTTTGCACTATGATAGTTCTTGGCACATTGACCCCCTTGGGTGGATTTTACCTGCTTTGACAATTGCACTGTTGTACAGACTTGTAATTCTGTTTTGGGATACCTGATGTTTGCCTTGTAGGAAAGCTTATACTAATTTTAGTAGGTCTGAGTTGTTCATGGTGACAAGACTATTATAAAGGCATTATGGCTGACTGGTTCATTGGGAACATTATTTCAGACGCAATAGGTGATCTATTTATTAAGAAAAGTTACAACAAATGCAATAGTTGTGATGTATTTATTATGAAATGCATAAGTGATATCAATAGGCTTTTATGGGTGGATTGTTACTGCACTGTTTTAAAGCCCACAGTCATGAATTCAGTTACATGAAATCTGACAGACTACCTTTGTAGGCAAAGATGTGAGTATTGATTACACCTTTTGACAAACCTCATGGGTAGAAGATTTGCACTATAATAATTCTTGCTAGAATCCCTTGGGAAGTCTGACAGGCTTAGTTTTCTGCCAGAATCTTGTAATACGCATCACACGCACACACACACACCCCCCCCCCCCCCGCACACACACACACACACACACACACACACACACACACACACACACACACACACATACACACATACACGCATACACACACAAACACACACAACCACACACACACACACGCACGCATGCACACACACACACACACACCTCCCCCCATTGGTCTGTAGGAGTGTCATTTATACATTTGCTTTGATTCATGACAGCATATCGCATGGGGTCATAGGTCAGTCCACCTGAGCCATTGGCTCTCTTGCCCTGTGAATGATGCCATTTGTTTGATCACATATGCACATCTTCCTGTACATTAGTGCACTTCAGTGCCAGGGACGGGTAGCTGTTTTTTACTGTTTCATTTTGTCCTTTTTTGGGTCTTCTTTCATTTCTACTCTCTTTATTTTGGTTTTAGTGCACATGGAGCTCTCCAGACAGTGCTAATGGGAACTTGCTTGTAATACTTTCATCTATAGTGCACCACATTCCAGTAGACATGCCTCTAAACCATCATTAAATGGTACTTTCCATTAGAGTATCTTTCTTTTACCATTCCAACATGTCAACTCATTGGTTCTAAATGTGGTAGTCATTCTGAAACTTGAAACCAATGATACACTAAGTACAGTCCCATTGCGAGACTGAAGGTGAGGATAATTTGTGGAGATACTGAAAGTTATCTTGCAATAGAAAGGTATAGATGCTCTCCACTTAAATCCGGGTATTAAAAGTGTTCACTAGGAGGTTGGAGCTCCATGAAAGCATATGTTGGCAGTTCTTCTGGCCCATTTGAATGCCATCATATTGTCTTTTATTTCATGTCTCAACTTCTGCTGTGTTAAAAGCTGTCAAACTGTACAGACACAGGAGCAAAGACAGTTAGCAGTCTAGTTCCATTTAGAAACCAAACACCTGGGTCATCAAGCATGGCCCCTGGCTTGAACAAAAGAGATTTCTCTATGTGCTGATGTCCAGGGCCAGACTGGCCACCCTCAACTCTGGATTTTTTCTCTTGGAGGATGCAGGCCAGGAGGCTGCCTCCAGAGCAGGATGGGCGACCATGACCCAACCATGCCCCCATGGCCCCATTCTACTTGCGGCTTCAAGTAGTGTGGCTACTTTAAACATTTTCCCACCTGTTTCTTAGGTTTCCTGTCCAGCACTTATGTTGCAGTACTTAGATCACACCTGTCCATTTAATGTTATCAGCTGACTTAAAACAGAAAGAAAATTGTGACAATTTGTCGATTTTACTGTTTTAAATCCTTGCGCTTAGAGTGGTGAACAGCACGTGTGTACATTGTAGCTACCACCAGTTGAGCATAGGCAAGAAGTACACAAGGAATCCAGAGCATTCTGATGCTTGGGTGAGAGAAGTTTAGATAAAGGTCATCTCTTGAAATCAAGAACGTATAAGATTCTGGGGCACAAATCCAGCTGTCTTAGGACCAGAGCTACTACAGTGTGGCTGAAATTGCCATAACTATTTTAGTCTTTCGGGTGAGCGGATTGACGGTAAGTCTCCCAGCATCCCTATACATTCTCAGCCTTTGACATGCTTTTTTTGCCAGAGCTCCAAGTTCTTAATATCATTCTGCAAAAATAGTGGCTTCAGAATATTGCCTACCTCTATATCATGTAGGTAAGTATATGTAAGTAAGTAAGTATATGTATGTAAGTAAGTATAGATTCACTATTCCTAATTCCACGTGTATGTACCTTGATAATACAGATATCTTCAAGGGCTAGATGTGGAGTCACTTTAAGCACTGTTTGTACTATGTGTGTAGGAATGCGGAGACCCTCTGTGTAGACTGCCTAGAGAGGCACCTCCTTTGCAAACTATACTGGCATTATGTAGAGGAAGGGGCCTGCCCCATACATTACGAGTAATATGGGGAGTAGTACCCCACCTGCAACACCACAAGTTATACAATGAGGCGTACATCCTCTGCAAGACCATCATTAATAGGTTGAAGGGTGTGCTCTCTACTAGACCACTAGAAGTGTGCGGGGGAGTGGACCTTCTGCATATCATTTTTCCATGGTTTAGTTGTCAGAGCACATGCACTGGGAACCACAGAGTAGTAGAGTTAAAACAACACAGCAATGCCAGTCAGTATAAAACAAGGAGAGGGAGGCCCATAAAAAGAGGGATTTTCTCACACCTGATTATTTATATTTTAACAGTTTATATTTTATATTTTAACTGTCCAGGACATACCCAGAGTAAGGTCCACTTCCCTCTTCCTCGCTCACAAACCCGCATCCGCCGACGCAACAGTGAAGTACGCTCCTTCTCCTACCTTGCTTCATAGTCCTGGAAAAACCTTCCCCTCCACCTCTGGACCTCACCCTCTGTTGGAATTCATGAACGGACTCAAGACCTGGCAGATCAACTAAACTCTCCCTATGCAGCAAGTAATCAGCGCCTGGAAACGCTCATGGGTGACTAGCCATGCTCTATAGGTCCTATTTGATTGGTTGACTCTTAGGACAAGCTGAAGTCAAGCAACCTGTCAGCTGAACCATAGAGTTAACTTATAGAGTTAACTATAGAGTCAACCTGTTGTCTACTATCAAAGCTCCTGAAGAAGAACACTGGAGGAATTTCTTTAACTCTCTCCTCGGAGTATCTGCGCGCGGTATAGGTGTATATAACATAACATAATATTCTCAAAGTCCGATAGTGCTGAAAACTTTGAGCAAAGTTGCTCATATCTGGAAGAACTCCCAAATCACAACATTGATGACTCATAGGTGAAAAAAAAACCTACATTTGCGCTCACTTGCAGTTGTTGTTCCCCTTATCCACAAATATAAGGGTGATTTCATTTTGGTGGCAGGATATTGAATATGCTGTCTCTTTACTTCTATCAGCACCTCAGTGTCTACCTTAGAAAGATAACTTGAGATCATTTTCAAAAAGTTCCAAGATGCAGAGAGGGATATAGTCAGATGTATTAGACTAACTAGCGGGGGCACAGGGCTATTCTCCTCCACAGTCGCTGAAAATTAAGACATTTTTGTCCAGTTAAGGGCCTGGTCTCTGGATTGTTTGAGGTCTATCTGATGGGGTGTGTAAGGACCAGTTGGGCGAGTCTGGATAACACTTTCTGAACATGAGTTATTTGTGTCTTCAGGTGAGATCTGAGGGTCTCTGTGGGTGCAACAAGGATATTTTGTGGAGCTGATGGGGGTGTCTTAGTGCAGACTGAGGGTCACAAAGGGCCAACTTGGGGAGCAAACGGACCTGATGGGGGTGACGGAAGTGAGACTAAGGGTCCCTTGATGGCATTCAAAAGATATATTAGTGGAGATCAAGAGTCTCTGAGGGCCAATCTAATGTATGTAAGGACTAGCTGAGGGTGGGAGCAGTTAAAGGGTCATCACTGAGGGCATACTGGAGGTAGTTGAGCGTGCACCAAGGTTCCTGATTGTAGACGTGTGTTTATTTAAATATCTACTTTTAGTATCTGAAGGCAGGTTGAGGAACAGCTGAGCATGTTTAAAGGCTATGTGGAAGTGTCTCAGGTGAACAGTGAAGGATTGCTGGGGGTCATTGAGGGTCTGTTGAGGACTTCTGACTTTGGGCTGGGGAAAGGAGAGTGTAGATGTTTACAGGCTAGCCATGAGTGTTTGATGCCCTGCTTAGATGTCTGAATACAAACTGAGGAATAGCAAGACATGTCTATGGGCAAAGTACATGTTTAAGTGTCAGGCTGATGATCCTCTGGGGGTCCTGGGGGGTTGGTTGATGGTTTCAGTGAGTGCTTGGGGATGTCTGAAGGGAGAGTGTGAGTGCCAGGGAGCTCACTGAGGTTCTCTAATGGTATGTTGGGGATGTCTGAAGGCCGAGTGAGTGTCTAAATGACATCTATTGGGATCGAATGAGCACCTGGGAATGTTTGAAGGTGGGCTCAGGGTTGTCCTTGGTAGCTTATGACCAACTAGCAGTATCAAAAGGCTGCCCGTGTTTTAAGGTCTCTGAGGGTATGCTGAGGATTGTTGAGGGTTGGTTCAGAGGGTCTGAGGGCAGATTAAAGGTTATTGAGAGTGAACTGGGGACGCTTAAAGGCAGACTGAATGCTTCAATGACCCAGCAGGTGATCTCTGAGAACCAGCTGAGGAGGTTGGGGGGCATTCCTAGGGCCTCTGAGTGCCGAATGGGAGTTCTGAAGTACCACCAGAGGTGTTGAAGAACCAGCAGGCAATGGGCTCCTTGGGTGAGGTGATTGTTTTGGAGGATTCTCGACAGGTACTAAAGATCCTTAAGTGGGATCTCTGACCCTCTTTGAGGACAGACTGAGGGTGTTTAAGGTGTCTGAGGCCTGGCTGCAGGGCCACAAACACACAGAAGTCTCATATTTTGAAAATACATTTTTAGAAAAAGAAATTAAAAAATCTTAAATTTATTTATGATGCATTTATAGAGCTGCTGTCCAAAGAGACATTAGTGCTTCGTACACGAGTTACAGAGTAGAAATAATTAAATAAGCTCTGATCAATAAAGAGATTTTCAACTGAAGCTTTAAAGACTCTATGGAATGTCAGATTGGAGGGGAAGATGCGCAAATCATTCACAGATCTGAGAATTAGTTCCAGAATGTTACCGAAGCACAAAAGGTTCTGCTGGGTTCTGTGGAGACATTTCTAAACTTATCCTGAAGTACCACATAGGTATTATTATTATTATTTATTTTTTTTAACAGATTTTATTGGTTTTTGTATAGCAACACACTACTTTACTCCGCTACTTGCACAGGAATTTATCTTTCACTTAAATCCTCTGTCATGCTGTCTTAATTCTGTTGCTGTTTTAAAATACCATTTAATTCTCTTACAAGTTGTTGAATCTGACATTTGTGTTTACGGCCGTTGCTTTCCCGGCCAGTCGGATTTTCCTCGGTGGCTGCTCCCTTCCCCTACTGGGTCGCTAGAGACTCCATTTTGAGGAGTGCGTGCTCTAGTTGTTTCCAGGGGCTGGGAGGATAAAAATGTGCGCTGCAAAGATGAAGACGCACTTAAGGCAAGCCCATCTGCACCCATCAGCGTCCCGGAAGTGGCCAGGCATGCTGTCCAGGGTCCCTTTCATGCCAGTACTTATAGCTATCAGTATAGTAGGGAGAAGTTGGTGTCCCTCAATACTACGATTTGCGCAGCTATCACAAAATGGGACATAGACATGGAAACCGCAGCCGTCTGCATAAACTGCAGGTATGAACTTCCATTGGCCCCGTCTTGTACTACAGATATGTCCTGGGGCTGCCATGCTTTGCCGTTAATTAATGCGGCTTTAATTAATGCCCGCTCAGTACCTAGACACTATCAGGATATTTTTGATCTTCTGACAGATGAGTCTCTAGATTTACTTTTTCTCACTGAAACATGGTTTACCCCTTTTTCAAACCCGATTATTGAGATGGCTATCCCGAAGGTGTTTAAAATCCTAAGAGCGGATCGCAAATCCGGACGAGGGGGGGTGTAGCAGGGGTGGTGAGGGAAGAATGGGAATGCCAATGTAACGAACTGGTAGATTCCCTAGTTATCGAGGCGTTAGATATTTGTGTTAAGATCTCACCCCACTTCTCTCTGGGAGGGATTTTACTTTACAGACCTCCAGGCTCTGTCGACCTTTTTCCCAGTCTGCTTAATGGTTGGATTATGCCGAGAGCTCTTTGATACACGCATTTTTTGGTCCTAGGGGATTTTAACATACAAATTGACAATACAGAGAAGGCGGATACTCGCAATTTCTTATCCGTGCTTCAATCAGCACAATTGCAACAGTATGTAACGGTACCCACACATTACGGGGTCACACTCTGGATGTCATCTGCTCTGGCTTTCCTCTGGTGGTGGCGCCCCCTTTACAAATAACGTGGTCAGATCACAATGTGTTGTTCTTCTCATGGCATCCTGTTAGCAAACCCCTTTTGGCCAGACCTTGTAGGGACGGACTGGGGAATGCTGTTCATAGAATCGATGCTGTAGCTTTTGGACAAGCTTTGGCTGAATGCCAGCCTCAGCCCGTGGGGGAGTTTCACCGGGCTTTTGAGAGTTATAATAGCGGGATTGAGAAAGCGGTGTTGAACCTCACTCCGCAAACAAGACCTAGGCGTCTGAATGTGTCTCTTCCAAAGCCATGGTTTCCGCCCGCGCTTAAATTGCAGAAACAGCATCGCAAAAGGTTAGAAAGGAAACGGAGATTGAACTATTGTAGTGAGGCCAAAATGGCCCTTAAAGTGACCCAAAAATACTATTACGCTGCTATCGAGCAAGCTAAACGCTTGCACTATGCGGAGCGTATTGCTTTATCCGGCAACAATGCAAAGGAGCTTTTTAACATTGTACATAGTTATGTGACACCTAAAGCCATGGCCAATGCCCATGTACCTTCACTCTCATGGTGTGAATAACTATCTCATTTTTTTATTAATAAGGTTAGAGCACTTCAATCTCATTTCTGTAAACCACATACCCAGGTCATCACGGCCCCCCCATTCCAACTACGTCCGCCACCCCACGAGGCCATTTTTTCCACATTTGACGTAATCCCTTTAGCAGATTCCATGGCTGTTCTGTCTGCTCTTAAATCGGGTTCCCCTAGTGATCGGTGCCGTGCCAAACTTTTGGCCAGTGCTGTTACTGTAATTAACCCTTTCCTGAATCAATTGGTTAACACTTTCATGGCATTGGCCACTGTTCCTTCCGCCTGGGAAGCAGGCCTCGATCATTCCCCTTATTAGAAAGGTGTCCCTTGACCCTAACCTACCGGCCAGCTACTGCCTGATGTCGCTTCTCCCAGCCATTTCTAAAGTCTGTGAGAAGATGGTCAATAAGCAACTGGCCACCTTTGTTGAACAGCACAGCCTTCTCCACCCGGCCCAATCAGGCTTTAGAGCCTCATATAGTACAGTCAGCATTGGTGGAAATTGCCGAAGCCATTTGCGAAACCCTGGATATGGGGGGCAGGGCAGCACTGGTCCTATTGGACCTGTCTGCCGCTTTCGATTCGGTCCCCCATTCACTGCTCCCGGACCGTCTGCAACAGCTGGGCATCACAGGTTCTGCGAGGAAGTGGCTCAAATCCTTTTTGGAAGGAAGAACTCAGCGAGTTTGGATCCCTCCTGTTACGTCCACGACTCAAGAGCTTCGGACTGGCGTACCTCAAGGATCTGTGCTTAGCCCGCTTTTATTCAACTTTTATATGACTTCTCTTGTCCAGCTGGCAGAAGAGTTAGGCGCCAAAGTTGTCGCTTACGCTGACGACACTCAGCTTTTGTTTACTTGGAAGAAGCATGAGTCTGCTACTGCGCACGTTAAAACCTGTCTTGCAGCTCTGTTTGATTGGCTCACCTCCACCCAGCTTAAATGTAATGAAGACAAAACTGAAATCCTATTTTTTGGAACTTTTCCCCCTCTGTTTTGGCAGAGCTTCTGGCCCAATGAGTCCCCTAAGCCAACTCCCTGTGGCCTCCCAATCAAAAATCTTGGAATCTGGTTCGATGAAAAGCTTAGCTTTGACAGCCAAATCAGCAAACTGACAGGGACCTGTTTCGCTATTCTGCAATTACTTTAAAAGTTTTTGCCTCTTCGCCCCCATCAGCAAAAGAAACGGTTATCCGTGTGCTTGTGACAACTCGTATTGACTATGCTAACGCACTTTATGTGGGTCCATCGGGCTTCCTGCTGGACACATTGCAGGTGGTCCAGCATGCTGCTGCCAGAATGCTCCTTGCCCCCCCCCCCCCAAACGAACCAGTGTCGGGCAGCGTCTGCAGAGTCTTCGTTGGCTCCCAGTGAGAGCAAGGGTCAACTTCAAGGCCCTCGTAACGGCCCATGCTGCCCTGTACGAGCATGGCCCTATCTACCTTAGGAAGCGTTTCCAGTTTTATGCTCCCAGTAGAGACTTGCGCTCGTCTAACGTGCTAAGGGCAATTATGGCCAGATTCCGCCTGAAAAGGAAGGGCGGCTGTTCCCTGGCTGCGGAGGCCTGGAATTCTCTCCCGTTTGACCTACGCAGCCTGCAGGATCCTATTCGATTCAGAAAGAAGCTAAAAACTCTTCTTTTCAACTGAACTGTCCTCCGTCTGTTTTGTGTCCATCTCTTTGTGCTACATGGGCTCGCGCCTGACAAACTCTGCTCACATAAGATAACATGACATAACATAACCCATGCGCTTCCTTTAAGCATCAGAACTGTACATACATCATTAAACAATCCCCCCATCATTCACCCAACCTCTCCACTCCCACACTCAGTCGTTGAGTCCCAATTATGTGTCCCCTCTCATAAAGGAGTAGGGGGCATATTATCAAGAAACGGCGTTAAAATTATCGCCGCTTTAGCGGCAGAAAACTGCCGCTAAAGTGGCGATAATGGGCTTGATAATATGCCCTTGAGAATTCCCATAGAAGCCCATGTTCTGGTGTCAACATGGGCTTCTATTGGAATTCTCTGCGGCATATTATCAAGCCCATTATCGCCATTTTAGCGGCAGTTTGTCTGCCGCTAAAGCGGCGATAATTTTAATGCCGTGCTTGATAATATGCCCCTAAGTGACTTACAAACAGATTTCGTAATGTCACTACAGCTCAGAACCCTAGTAGCAGCTGTACTCAGACACCTCAGCACCTCATTCATCGCAGACAGAGGCCCCCTGCTGAGAGGTATCTGGGACATTGCCGTAGACGAGGGACCTGGGTCTTCCATGCCACCTACTAACACCTCCCAAGCCCTGGCCAGGTCTAAAGAGGCCGCCCCTGCCTCGCTCCTCTAAGCTGCCACAGAGGAGAAAGGTTTCAAATCCAGCCATGCTTTGAACGGTAGGATTTCCAGAGGAATTAGCCGTTGTTTTTCTCTCATTATGATAGTGCTGGAGCGGGTTTTATTTTAAAAATTTGTATACCCTCTCCATTTTTGCATGTGTATTAATAAGAATAACTACCTAATAGTAATTGTACTAATTGGTTTGCTTTGGAAACTCACCAACCTTAATAACATAAAGAATACACGTGGGAATTGCATTTGCATGGCCTAATTAATACGTAAACTAAATTGTGTACGCATATTGATCATAGATAATTAGAATATTACATGTTATATGTTGCTTAAGTGATGTATTTGTGATTTGTGCTTTATAAATGTGAGTATAACCCGCATTAAGTGTTGCTTCTGCTAGATAAATACACACACATATGGGTATTAGTAAGGGGATAACATTTTATTAGCCATTTCCATGTATTAATTACGTTTTTGTGTTTCTTTGCTTAAGTTGACCATTTGGAGTGGCCACAAAATGGCTGACATCCCTATCTGACGAACTGACTCCATTACGAAAGTCTCTGGGTGAAGTGCGCATGCGTCACCATCAGCAGCAGTGGCCTTTTTGTGACCCTAACTCGACTGTGCCTACCAAGGTCGTTCTGGGCAACAAGCCAGCCTCCCTGAAAGAACAATAAAAAGATACTTTGGACCGTAAAAATTATGAACTACATCTAAAGAGACATTTACCGTGTGAGAACCCTGTGGAACAGATTTGACTGACCAATCAGAGACATTCAAAGTTAATATTCGATACTTTTGGAATGTGATTTTCCTATAAATTATGATAGAATAGAGAGATTGCATCTCTTCTTCTTGAGCGCGCTTTTTGATTTCCTGACGTTATGCTGACGGAGAGGACGGTGACACTGCAGGACAGCTGTTTCCCTGAATCTTTGACAGACTGAACTGATGACCAAAACTCTGACTTAGAAGACGATATTTAGCCAGAATAGGTAAATATGATGACCAACTGCTTAATTGATTAATGAATTTATTTGCATTGTTTAGATAAATTCCTTTATTAATTACAGAATTGTGTTGAGTTGTTTATTATGAGAAAATGTGTTAATGAAAAGAAATTATAGATTTAGAAACCACTTTAACCAGCAGCTAGCTGATCCATGGCCTATCCATGAGAGGAGTACCAAAAGGTGAAGCTTAGGCCTTAATGAATAGAGAAGGGTAGGAAAATCTATTGCTCATTGGGGATAAGTGGGTACTTCCTTTCATTACAGCGAATGGAACAATCACCTCCTTAGAAAAACAGATTAATAGAGAATGAATGTTGGTGTTATGGGCCCCACCAGCGAATGTAGTGATTGAATGTGTCTGTGTGATCTATGATCTGTGACGAAGGGAGGGATTTTGTATTCCGCGCTGCATCAATAGCATGTTAATTAAATATATTGTCTAAAATTCTACAACACTGTAAAATAAAATTATGAAACTCTCTGGTTTCAAGCACTTTATTTTTGGGTCAAAGACCTTAAAAGCGGCAAAATCAAATAGATAATATACAGACCTGTATGCAGAAAAAACACAGCAAGTATTAGTATATGTCAAAATGCAATGTACAAGGCAGCACATAAAAGAAACAAAAAACAACACAATAAATATTTAAGATTCAATAAAATCACATATCAAAATACAAGATAACATTTCTGGTGAGTAAAAATAAGTAATGTACAACAATGATAAAGCGCTTGTGATATACGTGCACCCTATAAAAGGAGGGTTGGGTGTTTTACAATCAATACTCAAGATGCATCAATCTGTAGCTTTAATCTATCTTAAAAGCCAGTTTCCTCTTCTAGTAATGCTGCTACCCCCCCCCCCCCCTCCCCCGCCCCAAGTTTGGACTTTGGTTTCTCCTGGACATAGCCTATCAGACTGAGTTCCAATGGAACAGTTGATTAGATCTTGTATGGCTCTATAGAAACAGAATCAAAGATAATCTTGGACCAGATGGGCCAAACACTCTCTAAGTGTTTAGCTATTGAGAATATGATGAAAGAGGTGGGTCTGACCTACAACTTCTCATAGCCACCAAATACTAGCGCATTCCCAGGGCAGTATATTAGGGCACAATCCATCGCTAACACCGGTTGGAGTAGTTTGGGCAAAAAAACAATGAGCTCATTGGTTTCATCACCTCCTCCACAAGCTAGACAAGGGGAAGCCTTTCATTTAACGGTGAAGGTGGCAACCGCAAGGGCACCGCACCTGAGTCTTATGTAAAGGGCGTTTGTAAAAGGAGTATTGGTCTCATCCATGTAGGGCTCAAATGTAGAAATGTAGGGGTTGGTTTTATCTCTAGGAATCTTTTTGTTTGGGATCCCAAACAAGAAACTTGGTTCAGCTTGTTCTCCTCGTTCTCCCATAAAAGGGACTTCATCTTTATGATGGAAGAGGTCGCGATGGCTGATGGATCTGTCCAAAGTTTGATCACGCCTAGTGAGTCCAGGGCCTGCCTCACATACTTTAGCCAGGGTAACAGCACCCCTCCCTTTTGTCTGTCCACAATGCCTCTGAGACTCACCCTGTGGGGTTTCAACTCGATGATGGACCAAATCCTCAGCCAGTTCATGATTGGGTTACACAGAACTTTGGGGGAAATAGATTGTATACCTAGATCTTGCTTAACAACTAGGGGAGAGCTTTTGGGGAGTTTAAGAGCAGCCCCTCAAAAATGTATTTTCTGCTACTCCTAGTGGGTATGGCCTCAGAGTTTGGCCCCGTAGACTCCAGCCGCCACTGCTCGAGCTCTCCAAACTTCGAAGAGGGTAGATACAGGATGGAAGGAGGCGTTATTTACAAGTCTTAGGATTGCAGCCGCCCTGTGGTTCAACAGGAGTGTGCTTTTTGAATGAGCTCTCTAACTCCAGTCCCAGAATCATAGGGGCAAATGCATATGTTTGGGTGGAGGAGCAAACTTCCTATTCTAATTCTCACTCCACAACCCTGTGGGAAGTGCATATATTTGAGAGTGCCAGATGCACTAGTCTAAATCCTGTCCACATACATTGAGCAAAATGCAACATTTGGGGGTGTCAAATGTACTAATGTGACTCCAGTGCCACAGACATTGGAGAAAATACATGAATTTGATGAGTGGGGTGGAGGGTCATATTTGAAATCCAACTCTAGTCCAACAAACATTTTTAAAAACGTAGATGTTTATTGAGCAGGATCCATTTTATTATCCTAAACTCGAAATTACCATTGTTTGGAAAACTAAACAGGTATTTGGTGAATAAAAGCAATATTTTAAGAACAATACTTCATTTTTTATTTTTAGTTCTCTTATAATAATAACATTATAAATACTTAAATGTAAGCTATCCTATTATATATTAAATATTTTTTATCAGAAATATAATTTTGAGAAATCATTACTAGGGCACATTTTTAAATTATAGTTTATCAAATTCTAAGAAACCACCGTAATAAATATACAAAACATAAAATATGTGAAGCTCATTTGATTATTTTAAATTAAACGTTGCATAATATTCTATAATACATTAAATTAACAATATCACAATAATGTCCCAATACTTATGTAAATTATCTTCCTAATAATACTAAAACTTCCACCATCAAGTTCTGTTTTTGTAATTAGTTTTAACCGGACTTCATAAACAGAAAGCATTGTTCATCCTAAATTTAAGTTGGCCCTGATGACATTTATTGTGTAATTGTCTCATTGGAGTAAGGTCCCTAGTATAGGAAATCCCTTACATACAATGAAAATAACCCTGAGATTAAATCACTTCACCCCCCGTCTCACTCTCTCTCTCTCTCTCTCTCTCTCCCCCTCTCTTCTTCTCTCTCTGTCTGTCTGTCTGTCTGTCTGTCTGTCTCTCTCTCTCTCTCTCTCCCTCTCTTCTTCTCTCTCTGTCTGTCTGTCTCTCTCTCTCTCTCTCATTCCCTCATTGCAGTAGGTGCATTAACCCACACAGCTATGTAACTGACAAATGAACCTGTGCACGGCATGGAATGCAAATACTAGATAAAGCTCTTGTTTGGACATGACCAGAGTAAAACACGTGACAACTGATCTATAATAATGCTATGTGTTGCTGCAATAAAAGGCAGCCAGTTTTGGAAATGAGAGGGACATTTTGGAGACTGTATCCAACTCTGGGAGACGGGGTTTTCAGCATTTTCAGGCAGGGATCCTCTCAAGTGCATAGCCAGAGCAATCCAGGCCCCAATACAAGTGAGGACGCTGAGCCCCAGACCCAGGTTTCAGAGTAAAAAAGAACCACTAATTGGGGTGTTGAGGGTACCTCGTTCCACCGGACCCTGGTGCCACTGCACCTGCTGCACTATCGATATCTGCGATCCTGGCACAGTTGACTCACCAGGGATCTCACCCAAACAGCTTTTCATAACACTTGCAAACACAATCAGAAATACATTTCCAGATGGTGAGAAGACACTTAAAAACAGTTCGAGCTGAGCAGAGTAGCCAGGGGTCTCAGAATTCTGGGGCCTCATTTATGAAAAGTGACGCATCACTGCGTGAAAACAGTGATGCGCCACTTTTCACTGCGCCCTCCCTGCGACTCCAGTGATGCGTCATATTTACAGTATGACGCATCATGTCGCAAGGAGTCACAGATACGTCAGTATTTCTGACGTATCTGTAGGCGCAAAAGTGACGCATCGCTGGAGTGTGTCACAAAAGTGACGCAACTCCAGCAATGTGTCCTTTCACATGGGGCAAGCCCCATGTGAAAGGGCCTGCATCAGTCTTACGCCTGCTGTGAGGCAGGCGCAAGAAATTGACGCATTTGCACACTAGAAGTGGCGCAGTGAAATCTCGTAGATTTCACTGCGTCACTTCTACGACCCTTTGTTGCGTCAAAACGCCCCCCTTGCATACATTATACCTGGCGCAGGTATAATGTGGCGCAGGGGTTTACAAAGTGACGCATCTACCTAGATGTGTCACTTTGTAAATATGGCGCAACATGGCGCATGTTTTATGCCACTGGTACGTCACAAAAAGTGACGCACCGGCGGCGCAAAAGTGACGCAGGGGCTCATAAATGAGCCCCCTGGTATTTTAGCCGAAGAAAAGACACATTTCACATCAACTTGGCTTTGTCACAACAAACAATAAACAAAACCCTAGTCAGCAAAACCCTAGTCATCATAGTGCGAGTGGACATAGAGGAGGAAGAAAAATTAGGTATTTGAACGAGTGATCGCGGAACGGAACGAGAAAATCATATAAAGACAAAAAGAATTTGGGGAAAAGTTAAACTAGACTCTGGGGGAGGAGAAGGTCCTCTGGCAAGAAAATGTGGCGCGGTCAGGTCCTCAGTGACGGTAAACAACCATTACTACGAATCTTTTATCATGCATACCAACACCCCGCATAGCACGACAACGCAAGTACCATTACTCCGCAATGCCATTACAACGCATGGCATTACAACGCATGGCATTACAACGCATGGCATTACATTTCATATGCTTTTACCACGCATGCTTTTACAACAAAGGGGCAAATTATCAAGACAGGCGATTAAATTATCGCTGCTTTAGCGGCAGAAAACTGGCGCTAAAACGGAGATAATGGGCTTGATAATATGCCGCAGAGAATTCCCATAGAAGCCCGTGTTAGATGTGAAGGACGTCTAACATGGGCTTTAATTGGAATTCCATAGAGCATATTATCAAGCCCATTATCGCCGTTTTAGCGGCAGTTTTCTGCCGCCACAGCGGCGATAATTTTATCGCCTGTCTTGATAATATGCCCCAAAATTTGTTGTAAATGCATGAATGGTAAAAGTTTATGTTTTTTTAAATGTAAGTATAAGGTAAATATAGGGTTTGGAGTTGGGGTGTCGGGATATATGTTATGGGGGTTCAGGGGTAATTTTAGGGTTATGTGTATGTTTGGGTTTTGGGGTGCTGGGATATTTTTAGGGTTTAGGGTGCGTTTAGGTTTTTGGCTGCTGGGGTAATTTTAGGGGTCAGGGTGGGTTAGGGTTTTGGGTGTAGGGGGTAGTTTTAGGGTTAAGGGTGCGTTTAGGTTTGGGGTACTGGGGTATTTTAGGGGTAAGGGCGGGTTAGGGTTTTGGGGTGTAGGGGGTATTTTTAGGGTTCAGGCTGTTTTTAAGATTTTGGGGTGCAGGGGTATTTTTGGGGTACAGGGAGCGTTTAGATTTTGGGGTGCTGGAGTAATTTTAGGGATCAGGGTGGGTTAGGGTATTGGGGTGTAGGGGGTATTTTTAGGGTTCAAGGTGCGTTTAAGGTTTTGGGGTGCAGGAGTTTTTTTGGGGTTCATGGTGCGTTTAGGTTTTGGGATGCTGGGGTAATTTAAGGGGTCAGGGTGGGTTAGGGTTTTGGGGTGTACGGGGTTAATATAGGGTTCAGGGTGTGTTTAGGTTTTGGGGTGCAGGGGTAATTTTAGGGATCAGGGTGGGTTTTGTTTTTCGGGTGAATACATAAAATATATATATAAGGTAAAGCACTTTTACACAGTTTATGACTTCAACACACATGCATTTGCGTTGTAAAGGCATGCGTGGTAAAGTAATATTAGGAGTAAAGGTTTGCGGGGTAATGGTATCGCGGAGCAATTACAATTTCGTTGTGAAAAATGCGGAGTGATGGTATGCGGGATGAAAGTATGCGGGATAACTTCGTATAGTCGCTCCTAATGAAGATGTTCTGTGCTCCTCAGAAGTATGTTCTGTGCTCCTAATGAAGATGTTCTGTGCTCCTAATGAAGATGTTTTGTGCTCCTCAGAAGGAAGTTCTGGGCTCCTCAGAAGGATGTTCTGTGCTCCTCAGAAGGATGTTCTGTGCTCCTAATGAAGATGTTCTGTGCTTCTTAGAAGGATGTTCTGTGCTCCTAATGAAGATGTTTTGTGCTCCTCATAATAATGTTCTGTGCTATCAGAAGGATGTTCTGTGCTCCTAATGAAGATGTTCTGTGCTTCTCAGAAGGATGTGCTGTGCTCCTAATGAAGATGTTCTGTGCTCCTAATGAAGATGGTCTGTGCTCCTCAGAAGGATGTTCTGTGCTCCTCATAAGGATGTTGTGTGATCCTGAGAAGGATGTTCTGTGCTCCGAATGAAGATGTTCTGTGCTTCTCAGAAGGATGTTCTGTGCTCCTAATGCAGATGTTCTGTGCTCCTAATGAAGATGTTCTGTGCTCCTAATGAAGATTTTCTGTGCTCCTCAGAAGGATGTTCTGTGCTCCTATTGAAGATGTTCTGTGCTCTTCAGAAGGATGTTCTGTGCTCCTAATGAAGATGTTCTGTGCTCCTAATGAAGATGTTCTGTGCTGTTCGGAAGGATGTTCTGTGCTCCTAATGAAGATGTTCTGTGCTCCTCAGAAGGATGTTCTGTGCTCCTAATGAAGATGATCTGTGCTCCTCAGAAGGATGTTCTGTGCTCCTAATGTAGATGTTCTGTGCTCCTAATGAAGATGTTCTGTGCTCTTTGGAAAGATGTTCTGCGCTCCTAATGAAGATGTTCTGTGCTCCTCAGAAGGATATTCTGTGCTCCTAATGAAGATGTTCTGTGCTCCTCAGAAGGATGTTCTATGGTTCTAATGAATATGTTCTGTGCTCCCCAGAAGGATGTCCCATGCTTCTTGCAAGCACCTCGTGTTTGCTAAGATGACCTCCAGAGACGTTTGACAATGTCAGTGATCCGGTGCCTCCTTATGTCCACAGGAAGCCCTTCACTGAAGGCTCGTGGTCAATGTCAAACTATGGAACTTGGTATGGACTTCTGAAGTGCGGAGGTTTCCAGATTGGGTAGGAACATTTTTAATAGTTTCTGGCTCATGGCTGAAGACTTGGATGTCCTGATCTCCATGTCAGCTACACAGCGTTGATTGGGCGAGAGGTAGCAGCGTTTCTGAGTCAGCAGAAATGGGGGGTGAGTAAGAGTCACTGGCAGCCATTTCATTTTTTATTTAAGATTTGCATATATCACCCAACTCTAAGAGGTATGGGAGCGCTTTACATAGTAACATAACAGTGATGCAAAGGTTGTATAGTTAACAAAGACCAGAGGATCAAATATTAAAATTGAAAACAATGAAGCGATTCTAGGTCCATCACAACAAGCATTGGGGGGAAAAGGGGGAGCGATAGAAGGCCGGAAACTGATGGGAAGAAGTGAAAAGTAGGAAGGGGGACAGAGTAGGAATGAAGTGAATAGATGGGTAGTGTGAGAGAGGAAGAGAGTGTGGGAGAAAGAAGGGACTGATAGATGAGGGAGGGAAAGGAGAAGGTGGAAGAGGGTAAAAAAGTAGGGAGATAAAGGGAAGATGGGCAACAGGAGAGCAGAGGGCACGAGAGACAGGACCACAGACAAGAGGTAGGTGGGGCAGAAACAGAAAGAGGTAGAAGTAAACAAAGAACAGACGCAAGGACTGGGAGCAGAGGCAGAGGAGGCAGAGAGTACCCAATTAAAAAACAGGACATAAAGAGAATTAAATTGGAGAGGCAGTGCTTAATTTGAGCCAGTGGTTTCTAGGGCTCAGCACCAGCACTTATTTGTCAACACCGGTGCTTATGACAGTCTGCCACATGGTGGCAATGTCTGTCTAAATTACAGATGAGTACAACTACAATTGTTTATTAATTCAATATACATTAAAAATGGCAAATACCTGCAGCTCAAGCCATTCTCAAAGCTTTGTGGGCCTGGGATAATTTGAATTGTCAAACTTGTAGGAGTGTGATGGTTAGTAGTTTTGTTGGTACTGTCATTGGCAGTGCTGGCAGAGGCATTAGGCAATACAAATTGATGTGGGCTCCTGAAGAAGGCCCTGACACTTACTTGTTTTTACAAACTAAGCACTGGGAGATGGGTGCCCGTGGGAAGGGCAATATTCTAAAAAGCAAACAATTTTCTTGAATCCCTTCAATCTTTTCAACTATTGATGTGTGTTGTATAAAACTGTTTGGAAAAGCTGGAAAGAAATAGATCCGCTTTGTGCACATGTCCCGGAAACTGACACCCACAGGCTGCAGGATGCAGAATCGACTACCAGGAGGTTGTTGAGGAAGTCTGGTGTTTGCAGCAGTTATCCTGTTCTTTATTCTGGACTCTTGCTCTGTAGCTGCTTTGCTGTTTTTTTTTTTTTCGTATACCCTGTTTTTTTTTTTAGTTGCGGGCGGTCTTCCCAGGGGATATCTCTGTAGTTCCTCTAAAGAATTGACAAGGGTGGGTGTGGCGGGTGCTTCTTCCAAGAGACTTCCTGAGGAACTGGTTACTGAGAAGTCAAGGCTTGAGTGGAAGCAATTCTCAAATTATTAGTGTCACACCTTTATGAGAAGTACTGGATGTGTTGGTAAAGAGCATCTGAAATCTGTACAGGAGAAAGGTAGATCTTTAAAGGACCCACAGAGATCTTTAGCAGGTGCACCTGACATGTTTACCGCATGCACAGGAGGTGTTGGAGCTTTGGGAATTTTTACATATAGTACAATACTCTTTAACTGGAATTAAAGGAGATCTTTACAAGAAGCAAAGGAGGTATCTTCCAGGAACACAGATGACCTGTACCTGGAGTGATGGACATTTCGCCAGTGAGCATTGGAGCCTTTACAGGGTCCACAAAAGATCTTCAGAGAGAAGCTGTGTGTCGGGATCCCCAGGAAACTTTCTAGGTGGCACCTAATTGCTTTACAGAGAGCAAAATAAAAACTTAGAAGGCAGCAGACAATACCTTCAAATGGATCATATGAGACGACATTGTAAACAGGTGCCCTTCACAAAGACACTGGACATATTACCATGGAGCATTTGAAGAGTTTGCAGGGTCCGATCATCTGAGATATTCACAGGGTCCAGAGAAGATAATTGCAGAGAACATGGGAGCTGTTCATAGGGAACAGAGGTTTACTTTTCAGGGAGTACAGGAAGTAATTAGCGGGAGCAGTGGGAATTGTTTCAGGGCTCAAAGGAGGTTTTAACGGAGAACACTAAGGGGCAGATTTACAACTTCTGGCGCATCCCTGTAAATTAGCAGGGATGCCCCAAGAAAGATGCGTCACGCAAAACTACCCATGCGCCACCATGGATGAGTCGCATTTACAATGCGGCGCGCCGTGACGCAAGGATAGGCAGATGCTTGACGTATCTGCCGGCATAAGGTTGGCGCAGTACGAGAGTCGTGTCGCGGGCATGACGTAACTCCAGCACTGTTGCAACCCGGCCTATTTCCAACATGCTGCGTCACGCCTTACGCCTGCTTCAGGCAGGCGCAAGGTTTTGACGCAGCAGCGTCGGAAAAGTGACTGAGTGAAATCTTATCACTTTTCCGAGGCTTTCCCCCGACGGAATGCCCACACTGTGACGGAACACCCACATGAAACCTGAAGCAGGTTTCATGTGGCGCAGTGCTTTACAACGTGATGCATCTGCGTAGAAGCGTCACGTTGTAAATAAGTCGCAACGTGGCGCATGGTTTAAGCCGCCTCTGCATCACTAAAGTGATGCAACGGCGGCGTAAAAGTGTCGCAAGGGGCTTGTAAATCTGCCCCCCTGTACTTTAGGGAGCACAGAAAACATTTAACAGGGAGCATAGGAGCACTTTTCAAGGAGTGCACAGGATCTTTAGCAGGAGTACCAGAGATATTTACACAGATCACAGAACGTATTTACAAGGATCACAACAGATGTTTACAAGGTGCACAAGAGATCTTTACAAGGTGCACAGAAGATCTTTACAATGAGCACAAAAAACTTTAGAAGGAGCACAACAGATGTTTACAAGGAGCACAGAAAATCTTTAAAAGGAGCACAGCAGAGCTTTACAAGGTGCAGAAGAGATCTTTATAGGGATACTGACAATCTTTCCAGGGAGTAGAAGCCATCTTTTGTAGTGGATGGAAGATCTCAGGTTACTGGAATAAGTGTGTGGATGGACAGGTGAGTTAGGTACGCATCTCAGAGAGCTGGAAAGTAGGGCTATAGTCTATATAGCTTTTCTAGTTTCTTTGTTAAGCTGAAGAGCCATTTAGTGCAACAGCTGTTTGTCAGGATTTCATCTAGGAACATTCTGGGAAAGAGTCATACGTGCAAGTCTAGATTGGTGTAAGGGATTCAGAAAAGACCACAAGGCTTTGCGACCTTTGACTCCTGGCGCTTGGCGGCTGGCTCACACACTGAGGGTCAAGAACAGACATTTCAATGGCAGGACCAGTAGAGGGGGCACAGGGCTGGCTGGTCACTATAAAGGGCTCTTAATTAGCAAGATGGAGACGAGCATCTTTCTGCTTATTGCTGGCTCCCACTCTTGCTTTGTTCGTCACTGTATTGCATTTCCTCAACTGATGAGTTCTTCCCATCCCTGGTACGTGTTTCCCTTTCCCCTGGTTTGCCTACGTCATGTTCCATTAGATTTGGATGCTTCATGGTCATTGGTTACTTTGGGTGCCATTGCTGCCGCTGGTGTGCTTGACTCTTCATGGTTGTTCCATAGAACGCGTGCCCCCGCCGTGCCCAGTGTTGTCATCAATGGTGTCATTTGAGATGTTATCAGTGAATCATTAAATTATGCCATGCTCTGTGAGGACATAAGCAGAGCATGGTAGGCGCATAAGTTCTAGTTAGCTCAGTAAACTATAACTGGTGAATTTCAGTGTTTTTGGATTTCATAATGTTACATTTTAACCAACATTCTCATCTAACAATAATGGCACTTTAACCTCTGTATTTACACTGAATTTCTGAGATTTCTTTAAATGTAAAGTAAGATATTGTTACCATGCATAAATATGACTTCACTTATAACTTCAGTTGTGTGTGGCAGGGAGTTTCGACAGGGCCTGGCCTCTGGCCAGGGCCTGTGCCACCCTCTGCAGGTGCCCAACCCCCACCCACTCCAGGCCTACAGCCATGCACAGTGTGGGGTTGGGCGCAGGGTTTGGCCTCCTGCTAGGCCTGGCACTCAAAACCACACAAGCGGCCAACTCCTAGCTGTGTAATGCATTCGGCCTAGCGTGTTGAGGGCTGGATGCAGGACCTGGCCTACAGCCAGGTTCTGCTTCTGAGCTACCATTGGTAACCCAACCCCCACAGACACCCACCCCACTTTTTTTTATTTTGTATTCATTTACCTGGTCACTTGGAACTCCCTCTGGGGTTTTGACGGGACCACAGCATCCCCCCAATTTAATTTTTTTATTTTGGGCCAAGGTACTACAAGCGTCAGGGGTCGAGTTACCCCATACACTGCCCTCTTATATGATATTTGTTAAACATATTCAGGACACGGGGACCAAGTCCCCATGTCCTGTAATAGCAGCCACTACATTTCTTTTGATGTTGCAGCCCACCAATCACAGAGCCCGCTCCCAGGGGACTGATCTCGGTCATGCAGTAGCAAAATGACAAATGGGAGGAAGACCCTGCTTGGCCATTCACAACGCTTTATTTTGTTTTAAATCCTGGTCCCTTGGGTCTCCCAAGGATTTTCAGAAGGACTCTGAGCAATCACTTGATTGATTGATATCTCTATTTTTAATCTTAATTTCTCCAAAACTACTGAATCGATTTGCACCAAATTACAAAAACCTGCTTTCTGGGTAAAGATCTAGCTTTCTGGCAAATTTGGTGTAATTCTGTTTAGACATTTTTTTCTGTATCATCCTCAAAGGAAATTGCATGAGGAAATTTTATTTTGGGACCTCCCGTTTTTCTTGGCCAAAACAATGGAAAGTCTGACCACCACTCCAATAAAAAAAAAACAATAGTTAACCCTTTAAATGCAGTCTGCGACCAATGGGTGCACTCCCTCCCCAGTGCATCTGTCGCCCATTGGTCGACACTGAGGAGGGTTAGAAAGGCCCCTCTTGTGCTTTGCACCACATGATTTCCTTGATTTTTTTGAGGCAACTCAGTAAGAGTTTCCTGAGTAGCCTGAGTATTTTTTTTAATTTGTAATGATGATCAGCACGCAGGGCGCACTGATGTGATTACTCCTGAAAGTGAACGTAAAGCGAGCCGCTGGAGATATCTCAGCCCCCTGACCACTGATTCTCTCAGAAGAGGTATTGTTGGAAAGGGAAAAATCTTCCCTTTCCAATGGAACCTTGTTTCGGTTATTACGCACAGCCCCTTTAAGTGCATGTGCACAGCTCATGCCAGGAACGCTCACAGTCTCCATGGAGTAAGGTTGTATTGGAGTCAGTTGGAGACTGGGAGCATACTGGCAGGCTGCGCGGTTGGTGGTGTATCATTGAGCTCAATACAATAAGAAGTTCAGGAGCAGTGGACAGTGTTTTCTTTTAAGAAACCTCTTCCCAGTGGATCCCTGCTTGGGGGTTGCTGCAGGAGGGCAATACCCAAGCAGGGATTCACCCACCAAGCCACCAGGGATAGGGTGAGTGGCCCCTCAGGCAAGGACTTGTGATCGCGTAACGCCCCTGCAAAACTGTCAGTCCTTCTGCTCTGCCAATGGGTGCTGGGGTAGAAGGCCCACTAGACAACAATGATTTATTTATTTATTAAAAATATAGAGGTTAGGGCTGCCCATCAGGGTATGGCCATGCCCCCACCCCAGTGCATACGGTAACAGACCCTCCAAAGGTTTCCCATTGACTTTGGTTTGATCCATTTCTATCACTAGACCAAGCCACACGAGTGGTGCAGCATTTATATCGGCACAAGAGGGGTAACGCAGGCTGGTAGGAATGTTGTGGATTCCTGCGGCTTCTGGAAGTTTCCATCATAGAAATGCAAGGAAAATGTGTGATTTCAGGTAAAGTTTGAGGTTTGCTGGGCAATATGGGGAAACAACCTCCATGCAAGGCTCACCACTCTGAACTCCCCTGGTTATCTAGTTTTCAAAAAATGTCAGATTTGCTAGCATTTTCTAGTTTTTGAATGTGCTATGGCCTAAAATCCATAGCCACCCACAGTGGAAGAAAAGGATCAGTTTTGAGTAGGAAAAATGGGACGATCCATGCTGCGTTGTGGGCCATTTCCTGTTGCGGGCATTTGGCCTACCCACAAAAGTGAGGTACCATTTTTCTCAGAAGACTTGGGAGAATGCTGGGTAGTAGGACGTTTTTGTCTCCCTGCATTTTCCAGAACTTTCCATTACAGAAATGTGAGGAAAATTTGTTTTTTATTCAAAGTTTGAGGTTTGCAAGGGGTTCTGGGTTAGAAACCTGGTGAGAGCCACACATACCTCCCCTTCCTGGATAGCCCCACTTGCCGAGTTGTCAAAAATGTGCAGGTTTGCTTGGTTTCCCTAAGTGACGACATAGCAAGGGCACAAAATCCACAGCTACCCACTTTGCTAAAAAAAAGGTCAGTTTTGAGTGGAAAAATGTACTGTGTTCGTGTTATGTTTTGGGTTGTTTCCTGTTGTGGCACCAGGTCTGCCTACACTAGTGAGGTACCATTTTTCTCAGGAGACTTGGGTGGTAGGAGGTTTGTGTCTCCCTTCAGTTTCCAGAACTTTCCATCACCTAAATGTGAGGAAAAAGTGTTTTTTGCAAAGTTTGAGATTTGTAAGCGATTCTGGGTAAACAAATATGGTGAGTGCCATACAAGTCACCACACCCTAGATTCCCCCAGGCACTTGTTTTCAAAAATGTGCACATTTTCTATGTTTTCTTTGGTGCCAGCTGAGCTAGGGCCCACAATCCACAGTTACCCACTTTCCAAAAAAAGGGTCAGTTTTGACTGGAAAACTGTGATGTATCCACGTTCTGCTTTGGGCCCTTTCATGTCAATGGCACTAGGCCTACCCACAGAAGTGAGGCACCATTCTTATCAGGAGACTTGGCGGGATGCTGGATGGAAGGAAGATTGTGGCTCCTCATAGATTCAAGATCTTTTCATCACAGAAATGTGAGGAATATTATTTCTGTTGTCAAAGTTTGAGGTTTGCAAGGGATTCTGGGTAAAAATAAAACAATGAGAGCCATGCAAGTAATCACACCCTTGATTCACCCTGAGGTGTGCAGTTTTAAAAAAAATTGCAAATTTGCTAGGTTTCTCTAGGGGCCGGCTGTGTTAGGGCCCAAAATCCACAGCTATTTACCTTACAAAAAAAGGGTACATTTTGAGTGAAAAAATGTGATGTGTCCATGTTGTGTTTTGGGCTGCTTCCTGTCGCAGGCACTAGGCCTACCCACACAAGTGAGGTACCATTTTTATCAGAAGACTTGTGGTAGTATAGAATAGTAGTCCATGTATATAATGGTAGAATGCACACCGCATTTGATGTCCTTTAACGACCTTCGTTGTTTTATACTGCCCCAGGCAAAAGTTAATGCGTGCTATCCTGGCACACGCTCTGAACGTGCGTGTGAATGTAAAAATCTCAAAACTGGAGCCTCGTTAGGCACCAGTGTTGCGTATAGAATAGTAGAACATGTGTTATTATCAATTGGATTTTGCTGGATTTGTGCCTTCCAAATGTAAGCCAGAGTGTAGGAAAGAAGACATTTTGAAAAATATCCTCTAAATCATATGCTAGTATGGGTACCCACAAATTCAGAGATGTACAAATAACCACTGCTCAAAAATTCCATATCTTGTTCTCATTTCAGAAATGGCATAGGTTTCCTTGCAAAGCATTTTTCATTCTACATATTTCACCAAATGAGGCTGTTTGTCACTACCAGGACATGTCACGCATTTAAGGTACATGTCCTACCTTTTACCTACAGTGCACCCTGCCCAAAGGGCTAGCTAGGGCCTACCTTAGGGGTGACTGACATGCAGTAAAAGGGGGAGTCACAGATGTGGTACACACTTTAAGTGTCACGTCACAGCGTCAGTAACGCTGCGCGCACAGGCCCCGCAATGGCAGAGGCCTGAGACAGGTTTGAAAGGCTACTTTGGTGGGTGGCGCAATCAGCGCTGCAAGCCCACCAGTAGCATTTAATTTACCGGCCCGGGTATCTGAGATACCACTTTAGAAGGGACTGACAGGTAAATTAAATAGGCCAAACAGGTGTAGACCAATCTTTACCATGCTTATCACAGAGAGCACACGCACTTTACACTGGACAGCAGTGCTAAAGTACCCAGAGTCCTAGAACCACCAACACCATGTCAGAAAAAAGGCTAGGAGGAAAGCAAAAAGTTCAGGGGTGACCCTGCAAAATGGGCCAAGTCCAACAGGTACCTACAAATTCAGAGATGTATAAATAACCACTGCTCAAAAACTCCATAGCTTGTTCTCATTTCAGAAATGGCATAGATTTCCTTGAAAAGCATTTATCACTCTACATATTTCACCAAATGAGTTGGTCAATACTTCTTATACAAAGAAAAATCATTGGACGGTGCAGCTGAGGTGTTGGCTCTGGGTGCCTAGTTCTTGGATAACCTACAAACCCTATATACCCCGCACCCAGAAGGGCCTTGCAGCCGTAATGGCATATTGCTTTTGTAAATTGGCCATTGTGACAAAAAGCTACAGATTAAAAGGTTGTCAAAAATGGCAATTTTTTCCAATCCATTTTCAATATTTCTTTATTTCAACAGTAAGTTACTTTGGGAAGAACTTGAGGGATCTACACGGACGACCCCTGCTGAATTTGGAATTTTGACTACTATTCAGAAATCTGCAGCTTTCTTGTATCAACCATGTGTTTTACACTGGCTTCTACTGCAAACTGGAAGTAGATTGAGAGCACAAAAAAATAAGAAAAATGGCCTATCTCTTTTGGTAAAAATAGCCCAAAAATGGCTCTGCGCTGGGAGTAAAAGGCCCAGCAGTTAAAATAACATTATGTTTAACTGTTAAAATAAGTGAAATGCTTAAACCCAAAAAACACAGAAATTAGACAGTCATACTTCAATGAGCTAGCCCCCGTCATGCACTTCTAATGACTTCACATATTAAATCACTCATGAGATGTTAATGACATCACTGATAACATCACTGATGACATCTAAAATGACATAATCGATGACATCACTGATGACATCATCAGTCAATCAGAGTCTTGGAGCCAGTATGTGTGTGTTCCCTTAGCTATGGTGCTTGAAGTATTCAAACGTGCTGGTGTGATTTCTGCGAAATTTGAGTAATTGGAAGTCAAACACTAAAAATATTATATATGCCCATAAGGTGCATCAGCAGTGATATCTCTTACCAACTCCAAGGTTGCAAAATAACTCCCTGGAAAACTGAATAAAGGGAATGAGGCACACTATGTATGCCAAAAGCCGGACGTCAGCATTCCATGTGCTTTAAGTTTAGGCACAATGGACATTGAAGTTGGAATGCCGGAGGCTGGAAAAGGAATCAGGCAGGGCGCAGTAGCCTGCACTTCAAAATGGGACAACTGATTGCCATCTGCAGCAAAAATGATGTAGGGCAGCGCATTGCTGTCTCCACCTCTTCAAAGGAAGCGGGCATAAGGGCGAGAATCCAAGCATTACTGACTACAAAGAAGGCCTTGTGAACAAATCAGTGACTAGAAAGGAACAGTAGCTCAATTCTTTTGCTATCTGCCTGGACCCAAGTTGACCCATCTCTGTCAAGATGGCGGCATTTCTGGGACACATATATAAAGAGGGGGCAGGGCAGGAATTGGGAAAGGCACCAACAACTAGATTCAAGCAAGATTATGCATCAATTAATGTATATGATATATGCAGCAGAAATTAAGCATCAACAAAATTAGAAATTGAAATCCCATCTCTGACTAAATGAATGCAGCCCAAAAGTATGTTATGTCTGCCCTGTCACTGTAAAGGTTGCACCAATTTAAAAGATCATACCCATGTCAATACAATTGCATGAATTCATTATATAGACAGTTTGAGAAAAAAAATGTAAACATTAACAATGTGATATATTTGGGACGGCGAGTTTATGTGAAAGAAATTGGGGAACAAATCAACTTATACACTGCAGTTTAAAGAAAAAAACTTGTATCAACTTCAGAGTTTGTCAAAAACAAAAATGATGGTTTGCAAGCGGTGGGATGAAGACCTGCAGATCACTTAGTCCATTTCTGAAGCACTTAACGCAACAGGGATCATGGAACTAAAGTTCCTTCTGTGGGTACCCTGCATGCGGGTGTGGAGCCACATGTTCAATAACCTGAGCTTTGATATCATCCTCAGTGTGTTTGTCATGTCGAGAGTATTCCGTCAGAGAGGCACTGGAAGTCTTACAGCAAATTCTGCTCTTATGCTGTAAAATTGGACAGCTTAATTTTTTAATAGTCTGTCCAAGGTATATTCTACTGCAAGGTCATCAAATGTCAAACATCACATTTATGCTATTACAGGCAGAATGTGATTTCAGTTCCTTAGTGAAGGAAATTGGGTGACTGGTTAAGGGGGGCCGGGGGTGAAACCCTACTCAGGCAGCAACCACCACTCTTGTGAGGATGAAACACCCAATAACCTGAGCTCAACCCTCCGGTAGCTTGGCACAAAGCAGTCAGGCTTTACTTAGAGGCAATGTGTAAAGTATTTATGCAGCACTGAAAACAGAAAAAGTGAAAACGCACCACAGGAAAAATCCCACACAAATTTAGAAAAATAGAGTAAAATGTGATAAATGATTTGACACCAAAGCAACAAAAATACAATCCGTAGAACTGGAGATATGTAATTTTAAAGATTTCGGTTAAAATAGTGGTTAGAAGCACAATGAGCAAAGTCACAAGTCCATGCTGACCTTGATGGACTCAGGGCCGGATACAAGGACCAAGCGAGGCCCATTCAACAAAGCATCTTAAATCCTGGTTGTGGAGTGTTGCCAGATGCTGTGTTGATGATGGTTGTGGAGCAGAGGTTCCGATGAACTGCGGGCAGGGATGCAGAGCCCTGCGTTGAGGATGCATTGCACAGCAGCGGTTTCGATGAATCCGTTGATGAGGCTTTTGATGAGAGGGCCTGCATCATTGTCGAGCGTGCCATTGATGGAGGCTTGCCATGTGAAGTCCTGCATTAGGGATGTGTCATGCAGCGCAGGTTCAGAGGAGCTGCAGGCCATGATGTAAATTCCTGCGTTGGGGTTGCATCGCGCAGTGGAGGTTCCAATGCAGAGCCGTGAAGAGATGTATCGCACTGTGTTGGTTCTGCCCAAAAGACTGCAGCTGGGCTGGAAGAGCACCTTCAGGCCACTTCCGAAGGGTGATGGACTGAGGGCACTGCTTAGGGGGCAAGACTCAAAGCAGGCAGAATCCAGGTGCTGGGTTCAAGGCAGTTGGAGCTTTTTCTGTCCCTGAGGCTCTGATCAGGAGGCCCGCCAACTAGCCCTTGGAGTCGCTCTGGTGGTCCTGGGTTCAGGTTGCAGGTTCAGTAGTTTTCACTCAGACAGCAATGCAGCAGGTGGAGGGCAGCTGAGTAGCAGGTGGCAGGGCAGCAGAGTAGCAGGTGGCAGGGCAGCAGAGTAGCAGTCCTTCTTGCAGTAGAGCAGCACAGCAGTCCTTATGAGTCTTCCACAGATCTAGAGGTGTACTGAAGTGTTGGGTCTGATAGGCCAATATTTAGCCTTGGTGCCAGCTTTTAAGTAGAGAGGTTCTGGAGGTTCCCACCCCCAGAGGTGTTGGGAATTTCCTAACTCCCTGGCTCTAGCTTATCTAGGGGCAGAAAAGACTAGTGTGAAACCATTTGTAAGTGTGCTGAGGCATTGACTTTGTGATGTGTGAGTGTGGTAGTTGACAGATCCTCCCCCCTATCAAGTCAGAGATGGCCCATCCTGCCAACACCTATTCCCATGTTTTTTACTGTCTGGGAGTAATACACAAAGACCACATACCAGCTATACTTAGTCATGTGACCCAGAATACAGGCTACAAGCACCAAATGGTTAGGACATGAAAATGCAAACTTTCTACAAGGGAGAAGCATGAAGACAGATTTACATATGGCTGGGTCCAAACTGTGGTGGCATTGTGAGCAAACAAATGATGGATTTAACCCAGATCTGTAACTGGGGGTGAAAGTTTGACAATTTTCAGCATTCTGTCCATCATTTCTTTGTGATGCCAACTTTCTAAATGTGGCATTTTCAGAACTGTTACTTATATTCTGACTTTACCATTAACAAAGATTTTAAATTACAATTCTTTAGACACCAACTTGATAGTCCTATCTACTCCCAATTGAAGGTTATCACTTATTAAATTTAATAAGGTAACCCAATGTTATCCTATGGGAGAGGTGGGCTTGCTATAGTGAAATACAAATGTAAGGTGTTTTTACTACCAGGACAAGTAAAAGTTCAAAGTACATGTCTGACTTTTTAAATACACTGCACCCTGCCATACGGGCTGTTTAGGGCCTTAGGGGTGACTTATATGTATTAAAAAGGAAGGTTTATGCCTGTCAAAAGTTTAATTTTGCCAGGTAAAAATGGCACTTTAAAACTTCACACACAGGCTGCAATGGCAGACCTGAGACATGTTTAAAAGGCTACTTAAGTGTGTTGCACTATTAGTCCTGTAGGCCCACTAGTAACATTTAATTACAGGGCCTGGGTACGTTTAGTGCCACTTTACTAGGGATGTACAAGTAAAATAAATGTGCCAGTTGGGTGAAAGCCAAATTTACCAAGTTTAAAGGAGAGAACACAAGCACTTTACTACTGGTTAATAGTGGTTAAGTCCTAAAAGGCAACCAAAATGGGTTCAGAAAACTAGAGGATGAAGTAAAAATGTGGGGATGACCCTGCAGAAAGGGCCAAGTCCAACAGTAGGAATAAGATATGGAGAAATAGCGAGGGAGAGAGGAGATTTGAACATAGAGTAATTGTAGGCAGGAATGGAAAGGGCAAACAGAAAGAAATAGAACCAAGCTTTGGAGGTGAGGTAGAAAGGGGGATGAAAAAAGGCAGAAACAACATGAAGATGGGGGATGGTGGGAAAGAAAGAGGGATTGGAAGTATTGAGGGAGGAGAGAAAGTGAAAGAAAGGAAAGAGATGAGGAATACAGATTGGAACTGAGAGATCTGCAAGCACAGAGGAGCGAGCGGCTTGCTACCCGGTCCCAGGATGCTTGTGTCTGGTCCAGGGAAGACCTGGCTTGGCAGTTCGGGCTGGACTGTTCCCACGAGGAACAGGGTCAAAACTGATTTGCATATGGCTGGGTCTGATCTGGGGTGGCGAAACGACCTAAAGAATGATGATGGATACAACCCAGATCTGTGACTGGGGGCGAGTGTCTGAAAAGTTTCAGCTTTCCATCCCTCATCTCCTTGTGTTTGCTTTGCCTTTAATACAGACCATAGGTGCAAGTGGGCCAATTTTTGTTGCTTGCTTTAGGCCTTGATGTGACCTCCTTGCGTCACCACTGTTCTATGTTGTAAGGAAACAACCCCTCCCTAGAGGAGATGATGCTCTGATACCCTCTGGGATCCATGGACACACAGGGATTTTCAGACAAAATGCATTCGAAGTTGTGGTATAAGCATGGGCCTCAAGATGCAAAGACAGAAGAATTAACAGCATAGCCTGTATCAAAGCTCAATGATTACAGAAGCTTTGCCTGTAGAGTAAACATGCAGGGTGTGTGTTCCCAAGTATCTTGGACACACAGGGAGTATTTCTGTCTAATTGCATCTCTCAGACTCTTAATACCAAACATGACTCTTAAAGCATATCACGCCCCTCACCACCTGGGTTATAGGCATGAAGTCTCAGGGCAATGTGCCAAGGTGCCAACAAATGTATCCACCTGCCTGCAGGGGGCTCCAGGGTGAAAGAAATCAGAAAAAATGTAATATTTGGCTGGGGAAGACCTTGGATTCAGTAGCAGAGAGGCTACTTTCATCCCAGATGGACAGCCCTTTATGGAAATCCAGAGGTTTTTTACAACATGCTGGTATCAGGTCCTGACTGGCCATAGTGGGCACCGGGCATTTTCCCGGTGGGCCACTAGGGTGGGGGCCAGTTTTAGACCCATGATGGGCCCGTTTTAGTTACCAGGACCGGGTTTTTCAGCATCGGCCCCCAGCAACAAAAACAGCACAAATCTTCTCTTTCTGCTAGCACAGCACCACACCCATCCCGGGGCCGGCCAAGCTCTTTGCCAGGGCCTGTTTTGGTTCCCAGTCAGGCCCTGACTGGTGTCTCTGAAAGGCCAGCAGGTTTGGAGTCAAGTCAGTCAAGTCAAGTACACGCTTCCTACATATAAGTTATTCTACCTCAGCCTGACCAGCAACAACATCATCTCCTATTCTGGCGATGCCAGCTCATCCTCTCGCTGTCAAAAGACCCCTCCACCACCAGAACCAACTTCCACAGATGTATGATGAACGTCACTTTCTGGATGACGGACAACTGTCTCAAGCTCAGCTTAGTCAAGACAGAAGTCCTCGTCTTTGGGAACAGTACCTTGCCATAAAACAAAACTTGGTGGCCTGTTGAACTTGACTTGCCCCTTTCCCCACCCTGACAGACCACGCCTGCAACCTCAGCATCATTTTGGACAGCAAGTTATCTATGCATAAAAAGGTAAATGCAGTCTTGTGTGCCTGCTTCCACATCCTATGCATGATCCCTAAGATCTTCAGGTGGCGCCCAATGGACCCCAGAAGTACCGTCATTCAAGCCCTCGTCACCAGCAGGCTGGACTACAGTAACACTCTTTATGTAGGAATCACTGCACGCCTCCTGAAGAGACTACAGACAATTAAAAACGCAGTGGCAAGACTCATCCTTGGACTCCCCAGATGAACTCACTTCACCCCACACCTCAAGCAGCTACACTGGCTCCGGATCCAGAAGAGATGCCAGTTCAAGATGCTAACCAATGCATACAAAGTCCTGCAAGATGAATGACCAGCAAACATCAACAAACGAATGACCTTCCACCAACCAACCAGACATCTGCAATTCTCCTCCCTTTTCCTCACAGACGCCCCCCAGATCCACTGATCTAACAGCAGTGGACGCTCCTTCTCTCACATGGTGGCCAAAGCCTGGAATGAGTTTTCCCTGCGCTTCAGGAACGCTGCATCATTCAGGGAATTCAGGAAAGGACTCAAGACATGGTTGTTCCAATGAACAGAGCACCATGAAGCAGGTAGCAACTCCAGCTCCTTGAGAACCTCACAGGCGATTTGCTGTGCTTTATAAATCCTGATTGATTGATTTATTAATTGGCCAGTGTTTTAGAGGCACCAAATCTGCCAGTGTCCAGGACACTTACACGATAGTGCGCAATACAAGTGCAAACAATGTATATTCATCCAAACTATGGGATATGCCAGACCTCTCCCTCAACAGAATTGGTCTGCTTCACACTTGTTCTTCAATAACTTTAAGAAAATGACCACAAGACCTGCTAGTACTTTCTCCATTGCTGCCCCAGGCCTACAGACGCCTGCTAATGCTCTTAAATCATTCCTCACCAGCGAGTGTTAATATAACGGTGTCATCGGATAGTGCAAATCTGTGACTTTAAAATCCTAAGAGATACATGAGAGTAGGGAGGATAAAGTACAGTTTCCCATTAAAGCCACTATGTTGAAGATAGTCAAATATTATTTAAAAATATTGCTATTAAATGCCCACACGATAGATTGTCAGGCCGCCACAACCTCTATAGCTTCAGCTCAGGAGCCTAACCTCTAAGCATCTATTTACATATTCCTGTTGAGGTTAGTGAAAATATCTGTGGGCTGCCAGTGAGGATATTTACTCAGAACACAATTGTTTACTCTCCTTTTCAATAATAAAAAAAAGTAGTGAATTAAAAATAGAAAACTCAAAAATGTAATAGATTAAATGATGTGGTGTAATTCTTGCCCGTCATCACAGTCACAAGCTGTGTGGTCTGTTCACCCTGTCTCCTCTTGAAAGAGAAGGAGAGTGGCAGGTCTAGATCAGTCATAGGTCACAATGACTTCTCTCTAACCCCACCCTTTTCCAATAAGTTTAGAATAAGCATGCCATAGGAGTCTACCCCAGCCAGTGACCAGAACAGAGAAAAACTTGTTTCTGAAAATCAAACAATCAAAATGGCCTCCTCACAAAGGGAGTTGTTTCCCTGTAAGTGTCGACCAATGTGTGTGTTCTTACCTGGCACAGCAGACTCTAGAAGGGGTCTGCATCAGGTCACCAACCTAAGATAGAGCAGACCTCCCTGGGGAACCATTAGTGGATAGACCACCACCTAGATATGCTGCCAGCAGAGTAGGGCTCAGATTTTACTACCCACTAACTCTATCATCCAGAGTTACTGGTAACGTTCATATTAGTAACTCCTGGATGCGTGATTACCAGAATTGCCAGGTGCTACACCTGGTCAACTCAGAATGAGGCCTTAAATGGAAAGGGGACTGTCAGGCTTGCAACATGGGAGCCCCGTGAATTTATGGTAGACTAACTCATTCTGATAAAATATACATGACCAGCCTGATCTTCACCTTCTGGTGGCTAAATTTAATTAGTATCTGCATATCCCTTACAATCCTACTTCCTTACTTAAGAGTCAGTGAGGGAAATGTACACCTCAAACATTTAATTTTGTTATTAAAAATAATTTGAATATTAAAATAAAAAATATGAACACAACTCTATTTTCAGTGCGCATGTATGTAGAGCATGTTCATTCCACAAGTATAACTTTTTTCTCTTTGATGCTAAATGCATCATAGAAACTCCTGCTGATGTCATGTGGATGCAGGGGGGGGGCAAAGATGAAGTACTTCTAGACGTAGTTGATGAGTCCGAGGTTAGGACATTGTGGGGGGTACCATCACCATTCCTTGAAGGGGAACTCTGAAGGTTTTGTTACGTCACTGAATATCACGGATATGTTTTGGATTCAGCCAAATCATAAACACCTGGATGTTCTGTAGTGAGCAGCTCATATCATGAAGACATCATCAATACATCCTGTCCATAGGGTCATATTAGCGACACAAGAGTTAGTTTCAAAATGATCCCTGTAAAGAATTACTAAATTGGGTGCAAAGCTGGTGCCCATTGTGACACATTTAAACTGGGGATAAAGTCATCCAAAAACTTAAAATATAAATCTAGATGCCATGGTCAACAAGTCATAAATATTAGATCAAGCAACTCAGTGTGTACGTTAGCGGCATTACGTTGCAGAATGTTAGTGTATAATCCCTGAATATTTAATGTGACCAACAACAGTGAGTTCTTGTCAAAAGGACTGTTCTCATAATGTGGATGAAATGAGTGTTATCTTTAATGTAGGCCTGAGTGTGAGGTACAAAGACTCAACAGAGAAATCAGCATGTTAGCAAAGTGGTTCCAATACTGAACCACAACCCATTATTATAGGTGGCCTGGGGGATATGTACTATTCTTACGAATCTTTGGAAGTTCATATATTACTAGTGTAAGGAATGTAGGTTTGTAGGTTTGTCTAGAAAATTGAATTCTTTGTCACTGAGAAAATCCATGTGTCTGACTGAATCTGTAGGAGTTTTGATACGGGACCTGATCTCAAGACTTCGACCAAGGTAAAGTTTAAGGTAGTGGTCAGAGCAGAGCTTGAGACCTAAGGGCTGACCTAGCCACAAGTATTCAGGAGTACCTTAGCCCCCTCCCCAACCCCATAAACTTGTTTTTATATGATCTCAGGAGTTTTCTGAAGTGTTAGAATACTTTTTTCAGTCTTGTTGGTATGAAAGTGACTATTGGGTCCCTCCTGTCTGAAGAGAGAGCGTACTCTTAAAATTGTGTTTCCAGATGCAAGAACTTCCGGGGTGACTGAGCCTGCAGGAGGGAGAAAGTTTCAGGTCCATAATTTGATGTAAGGGGGTGATAGTATCTCCCCTTAAAGGAAAGATAGAGTCTGATTCCCCTGAAGAAGCTGTGTAATTCGAGCGCTTGCAACCCACAATGGACCACTTTTCTGCCCCCTTCCTAGCAAGCGATGTGTTCACGCTGCCTTGCTTGTGGTCAGTAGGGCTTGGATTCCTGCCCTCATCCCTGCTTCCTTTAGAGGGGTGGAGCAAACAACACGCTGCCCTGCCTCATTTTGCCCCAGATGGCAGATGGACTCCAGTCTCTTCGCTCTGTGTGACTCCCTTTCCTGCCAGGGTGTTCCGATTGCAATCTGTGTTGTGGCTCATTTTCATAGCTGCCAAGTTTCCCAGGTCCATTGTGATGTGCTGTTCCAGTCCCGTTTTTTCCCTCCTTTGAATTCTGACTTTTGCAGTCCGGTTATATAATTGAATAAACAAGACTACAAGTCCCAGAATTCAAAGACCTGGACAGGAGCAGCGCATCAGGCGTGGGCCTGGGAAACTTGGCAGGGCTGTAAATTTAGAGATACGGCTGGCAGCATATGAAATTCATGGCCTCTGGCTTTTGACGAAGCGCCTACCACATTGCGACTGACCGATAGGATGAGAACTACGTTTCCCATGATGCTTGGTCAGGGCACATGGGTATTTATGACCGCTGACGCACGTACCCGGTGTGCGTAATTCTCGCTTCGGTTTGAACTCTGAAACTTGTATCGGCTGATTGGGTATTGTTTTGCTACAATCTGCACGGTGAGGAAAATTCCTTTTGCGTGTACTTGCGGAGCATTTTGGCGTGTGTTTTCAGGGCTCTGACAACACGCGAGGTAAAGACATGGCGTCATCACCGCGTTCACGGCCAGCGACCTCGAGGAGTCTTCATAGAGGTATTGTGGTCTGGCAATGACTCCAGTGCGGGAGAGGAAAATCTGAGCAGCATCCCACAGAGTCAAAGGTTCTATTCACAGCCATTTTTAGGTCTCGCCTAGGCAGCGCGCATGCGCTTCATAGGAGGAGACCTTTAGGAATCGATTCAGTTCTTGGCCCAAAAACGTGCACGCGATGCATTGCTTTCAATGGCAATGAGTGCACGTTTGGCGATTCCCTTACGGGAGCAAGCTTTGAAACCATCTGTTTGTAATTAGCAGATGGTTCCTGCTCGCTCCCGCAAGGGAAACAGGCGCAGGCCCCCTCCTCTCTCCCCTTCCCCTGCTGCCTCCTCCTCTCCTCATCAAACTTGTTTTCGCACCCACTTGTTTTTTTTTTACTTGGTGCTGACTCACACTGTGTCACTAGGATTTCATTTGTCAGTGTATTACGTGCTTTTTGAAGCACAAAACAGAAACAGAGAGTGCCATGACTATGCAAAGTAGTGATGGCAAACTAGCCTTGCGCTCTTCCCGTTAAGAAGAAAATCAAGTTTCAAGTCAGCGTAAAACGGTGATTGAAAAACAGGCGAAGCTGGCAGATGTCGTCGGCAGTAATGATAATAATTTCGAGCTGCATCTTGAAGAGTGCCAAGAGTGGCATATGCAACAGATTGTTTTTGATTGGCTACGACAATCCATTCATTGCATTTTCATTTGTCCTGGTGCTATGTCATACCTGGGGTGGCGAGCAGCCCACGGCATCTTTTGTTTTGAAACTGCACAGTGTCCTTCTTGTGGTCTCAGCAGGGCCCCTTTTATGCATGATCAAAGACACCGTCCATGAGCACTGGCTTGTGGGGGGACTGAGAGAGGCTGTGACCTACTCTCTGCTGCTGCCTGTCCTGCTGTGAGGACAGAATCACAAGCCCAGACTCTTATTCTGTCCTTGGTTTGTGGGACCCACTAGTCGTGGGCATCTTTGTATATTTAGAATCAAGTACAAATGCATCAGTGAACTACAAGTACGGTTTTCTACAGGGTGTGGGCTAGAAAGAAAACCAGGAGGATAGGCATAGCCGATATATTCCCGTTTCAAGGTCCCCCTGTAGTTTTAAGGTGGAATTACTCGTAGGAAGCAGCAGAGAATATGCCTCATTTTATGTCCACGTGCAGGTGTTACTGTGTTCTCTGACTTGAGCTAGTATTCAGAACACGGCGTGCTTGTCAAAAAGTGCTGTAAAGACTGGATTTCAGTCACACCAGGCACTACGAGGGCAGCGACCAAACCACAGTGAAAGCAGACATCCATGATGAAAATCACGTCGTTGAGACTAGCATAGAAAGGCTTTGACAGGAGGACAAAATGTGATAAATTGTATGTACAATACATTTTTACACCTGCCAGAACGTTTAGTACTGCCCAGTTATAACTACCACCAATAAAGAATGTGCTGCCCAAGATCAAACGTGTCAGCAGGGTAGCCAGGAGTTAGGCGTGTTACAGCATATCTTCTGTCCAGAAGCTCTTCCTGTGCTGTTAATTATAATCTGCATGACAGACAGCAGGCAGTCACAAAGAAGTGCTCACTGTGGCGCTGCCCCCGCTCTTTCTGTCCTGTAAAGCGAGTCTGAAATGTCACCAATGCCGAATGCACAACCGTCCAGCCAGCAGGCCCCTTTCTCCCAGTCAGAAGGATCCTCGCTTAATTTATAGTAATAAACTGCTTGTTGAGGGGGCGTGCCTTGGTGCCCGAATGAATGGCGGTGCCCGGGTGAAGCTCCGCGGTCCGCCGGGAAGCGCCGGCGCTTTGAGACCAGCTGCTGCTCTTCCGAAACAACTAACTGCCTTCTGAAGATTTCGGGCATGCTTTGTGGCACTTGACAACTTCTGTGGCGGCATTTGGACCCTTTTATTTCTGAAGTGAGTTCTCTGGCGGCTCCGTAATGAGTGCGGCCGCCAATCTCCTCATAATGTCATTAACGGGTCTTTTTTACCTGCCAGAAATGCATTATTCATTGCCAGAATCCTGCCCATGCTGACTGGCAGCTTTTCTTTGAAGGAATTTGTGGTGCTTTCCTTTGGCATTTATCCCAATTTCTTCACCTCCTTTGCTGTGTGACTCCATACAATGTGGTCATAATGTTATTTTTATTTGCCAAGATTACCTACCAAGGTGGACCAGCAGCTTTTTTGTGAAGGAAATGTCCCCACTTTTTACTTTTTTGTGAACAGCACGCAGCAGTCAATTTGGTGACACTTTCATCTCTTCATATAAAGCCCTCAGGATATAACACCTTTCTACCACAGTGATATCTTATCTGATGTCCTACTTATTTCCTTGCTATACGCTTGGATTATTGGAAGCGCTAGCTACAAATGACTAGAGGATTCTCCTTGCTCATCCTCGACAGTGTTTTTATATGCTAAGTGCCTTACCCGTCGTTACTGAGGTCTGGTGCATTATAATAGTATTGTCCTGGAGTTTGCTATTTGTGTTTTATGGGAAGAACAAAGATTCCACGCCCACCTTTTTCCAAACCAAAACGCATTTTCATTAAGAACTCAAAGATCTTTTCTGAATTTTCTAAATTGGAAGATTTGTCAGCCTCTTCTTCTCAGAATTCAGATAATACAATGCAATGGAGCCTCCATCTACGGCTTCAGGGAAATCCAACACTAAACGCTTAAAAAAAGATCCCCCGTCGCCGCCTAAATCATCATCGCCGATGTCGATGGAGTTGTTGTTGGAGGAAATTAGAGCTTTGCGACCTTTTATGGAAGAGACAAACACCAAGTTGCAAGTACTAACAGACAACTGGTCTCAACTTGAAGCAAGGGTCTCGTCAGTTGAACATTCTGTTTCCTCCTTCAAAGAGACTTGTGTTACTGTTTCTCATCTCCATTCTCAAGTCTCTACATTACAGAAACAAGTCGAGGATTTGGAAAACCGCAATAGACGTAATAAGCTACGCATTTATGGCCTGGGAGAAGGGCTTGAAGGGACGGACTCTCTTGCTTTTTTCAAATCATTCATCCCTAAGTTGCTTCATATGCCGGAGGGAACAGTACTCAATATTCAGCGAGCACATCGACTTGGTCGTCTTCAAGCTCACACTACGCCTTCATTAAGACCACATGGAGTCATCTTATACTTTCTCGAGTATACTGACTTGTTAAAGGTTCTTACAGCGGTCAGAGTTTATCCCAAAATCACTTGGTCAGTCTCCTTCTTGTACTTTGCACAAGACTATGCTAAAGCTACAGCCAATCGTCGCAAAGCCTTTCTGAATATGCGAGCTGAATTAAGCTCAATAGGTGCCAGATATGGACTTTTTCATCCGTGCCTCTTCAAAGTCACATATAATAACAGAACAACAACATATGAAGATCCTATACGTCTGCAAAGCTTCATTAACTCATGCAAGCCAACCGTCATGGATTCTTCTGGTCCAGCATCTTCTTCTTAATGTTGGCCATGGTTCCCCTGCATAATGTCGCTTGAGCGTCTTATCCCTTATTTAGTTGCTTAGCAGTTTAATTGTTATTTTTCCTCACATTGATATTTCTGAAGGTGTTGTCTTCTATGTTTTTCTTGATTGAGATTTTATTTCTTTGTGCTCTCAATTCTCACTGTTTGAATTTGTTCTAAACAGTTCGGTTTGACTCTTCCTTTGCTTTATTGCTGCAGATTCCTTATCCTTGTTTTCTCCGCCTCGCTGACCCCTGGATGTTTCGTCCATTTCATATGGTTCCACCCCCTCCCCGTCTTCGCCAGGTTGCCTCACCCCCCACCCCCTTGTTCCTTTGGATCTTCTTCATGTAAGTATGTTTCTTGTTCACACTTTCTTTTTGTGTCTTTCTTGGTATTTTTTATCGCTGCTCCTCTCTTCCTCTCTTTTCTTCTCCCTTTTTTCCCTTCTTTTCTTCCCCCTTGCACTTCCCTTATCCTACTCTCCTTTTTCTCTCCACTTTTTATCTGACCATTCACAAATTTATACTCCTTGTTCACTGTTCTCTCCCCCATTGAGCTTTTTAAAATTCTTGTCTTTAGCTTTTTCCTCTTTTATCTTCGTCAGTGCGTTCCTGAATTCTCACTCATTTATTCCTCTTAATTTTATTACTGTTTATTGCATTGTATGTTCATGGTTTAATGATTTTACTATTATCCAGTCAAGTTCAGAGTTACCACATGGAACATTAAGGTGCCGATTCGGATCCTGGAAAAATTTCCCCCGTCCGAATTGAATCTGGACTTTTTTCCGTCCGAATCGTACAAGTAGCGTACAATTACGATTCGCATGGGAAAAACGCCATACGAATCACATCCGGAAAATTGCCCCACACGTCCTCGGGTCGGAAATTGTGTCCGACACATCCCCGAATCGGAAAAATTAAGTCCGACCGCGCAAGTACAATCACTCCCGTCCTTTCGATTTCACAACTGTATGGAAATAACACCGTACGGACCGAACTCCCATAGCATACATGGAGACACGTGCCCACACATGCGCCAAACACCCCACCACAGACCCCGCATGTACACGCAAAACGCCCCCCGGCCGCGGATGCACGCGCCGATCCCCCAACAGTGTATGCATGGAGCGTACCCCCACCCATGTATGCATGGAGCGTATCAACTCCCCACCCGTGTATGTATGGACCGTACCCCCACCCGTGTATGTACGGACCATACCCCCACCCCACCAGTGTATGTACGGACCGTACCCCCACCCCACCCGTGTATGTACGGACTGTACCCCCACCCCACCCGTGTATGTACGGACCGTACCCCCACCCGTGTATGTACGGACCGTACCCCCACCCGTGTATGCATGCAGTGTACCAACTCCCCACCCGGACCGTACCCCCACCCCACCAGTGTATGTACGGACCGTACCCCCACCCGTGTATGCATGCAGCATACCAACTCCCCACCCATGTATGTACGGACCGTACCCCCACCCCACCCGTGTATGTACGGACCGTACCCCCACCCGTGTATGTACGGACCGTACCCCCACCCGTGTATGCATGCAGTGTACCAACTCCCCACCCGTGTATGTACGGACCGTACCCCCACCCCACCAGTGTATGTACAGACCGTACCCCCACCCGTGTATGCATGCAGTGTACCAGCTCCCCACCCGTGTATGTACGGACCATACCCCCACCCGTGTATGTACGGACCGTACCCCCACCCGTGTATGTATGCAGCGTACCAACTCCCCACCCGTGTATGTACGGCCCTACACCCAGCCCCCCCTGTATGTACGGTGCAAAACACCACCACCGATGGACGGTGCGGACCAACACCCTGCCCGTGTTCATACGCACCCTACCCCAGGCCTACACACCAGCACCCTCACACAACATCGCGCATGTACGAGTCGTACTAAGCCATAGCAAAGGACAGCACTGTACAACAACATGGCCCATGTACGCACCGTACAGACGCTAAAAACACTCCTACTGAACCAGGACAAACCAGAAAAACACAAGGAGAGTCAATTCGAGGCACACAGCACCACAAAACATATCCAACAAGGCAAAATACATCCTATACACTGACCTGCAACTGACAAACAGATAAACAGAGGCCCAAACCACTACCACTCCTTATAACACACCCACCCAAAGTTCAAACACAGCCACACCCACAAATGGACCAATAAAAAGGCCCAACAAACACAAACCATGATCCTTTGCAACAGATCCACTGCTGCCAGACCCCAGAGACAACGCACTGCACCATACTTCAACCATCAATACACCTTACACTTGCACTCCTTCACACAACAACCATCACAAACACACCCTCATCACATTCACACTCACACACCTGCACACCCACAACCATCCACCCCCACACCCATCCACACCCCCACCCCCACAACCATCCACACCCACACCATGCCCACCAACAAGAATCCAAAGTTCACAAAGGACGAGCTGGAGTCCCTTGTTGACGAAATCATCAGAGTGGAACATTGGTCAGACGGACCAGCATATCAGAAAAAACTGCCATGTGGGAGAGGATAGTCAATTCCGTGAATGCTGTTGGGGCCACCAGAAGGACCAGGCATGAGTGCCAAGCCAGGTGGTACGATCTGCGGAGGACGGTCCGCCGCAAAATGACGGACGACCACAACCAGGCCAACATCACTGGAGGAGGTCCGGCCCGCAGACCGGTACACTACCATCCCTGGGAGGAGAAGGTGATGGCCACGCTGCCGCCGGTGGGAGTAGACGGAGTAGAAGGAGTCCGAGAGCCTGGTGAGTACACAAACAACTCAACTCACATGGGGGGAACGCCATATACAACCCAAATACCAATCATGCACGCAACCCCCCCAAAGCCAGCACCGGACACAACCACACTCCAAAAACACACACATGCCACTAGCGCCTCCATGCCCCATGCTCCAAGCAAGGACATGCCAAGTCACAGGCCACACAAAACACCAACACAAGACAGGATGTCCCTGATGCCGGGAGGGTGGGCCTCAAAACCAACATAGAGCAACTCTGAAGCACACAACAATGCCCTCAGCCCATATGGCTAAGGGCACAGCCATACAAACAGTGTGTCCCCACACAGTACTGTTTTGCCTGCTAATGGTGGCCGCGTTGCAGGACGACATGGGTATGAAGGCACAATTTGCACATAACAGCAGCCAATGAAGACGCAGCACACTGAAAGAGTGTCAGCACACACTGCCACAGCAGCAGTGCAGACTCAGACACTCCGCCCAATGGGTGCCCGCAGAGAAGAAACAAACCCACATGAACAAGCCAATGGCCTTTGCAAGACCTGCAAACTGTGTGTGCCCAGGAAGCTGGGCTGAGGTGACAGAGGGTGACACACAGAGGGAGGGAGAGGGGCAGAGAGAGGGACAGAGACAGAGGTGGACACAGGGAGACAGACAGAGGGAGGGAGGAGGCTGACAGAGGGAGGGAGAAGGGGAGACAGAGGGAGACGCACAGAGGGAGGAGGCTGATAGAGGGAGGGAGAAAGGGAGATCGAGGGAGACGGACAGAGGGAGGAGGCTGATAGAGGGAGGGAGAAAGGGAGACGGACAGAGGGAGGAGGCTGATAGAGGGAGGGAGAAAGGGAGACGGACAGAGGGAGGAGGCTGATAGAGAGAGGGAGAAAGGGAGAAAGAGGGAGACGGACAGAGGGAGGTGGCTGACAGAGGGAGGGAGAAAGGGAGACGGACAGAGGGAGGAGGCTGAGAGAGGGAGGGAGAAAGGGAGACGGACAGAGGGAGGAGGCTGATAGAGGGAGGGAGAAAGGGAGACAGAGGGAGACCAAATCACCCTTGGGTGGTGTGGCCATGTCCGCTCATCAGCAGGTGGACTGTGTGCATGTAGACAAGGTTTGGCAGTGCGTGAACCCCCCCTTCAAGCTTTGATAAACACTAGGCCATGTGTCAATCTGTGCACGAGTACATCCCTGCTGCAGGCCCAAACAGAACCTTACACCCAGTATACCTACCCACTGTGTTCGTCAGAACCCTGTCACAAATTGTTAAGTTACCTACCTGCATTCTCAAATAGCATGGAATAAACACCATTTGGCCACGTACAGTGCAACACGTGAGGCGGTTCTGCATGGCTTGCTACGCCCGCTCACTACACTGCTGACTGCGTTCCCAAAATATGCATCAACTAAGATTGTGTCACACATAGGTAAAGTGTCGAAAGCTGTGGCCAAGGGACATACCCATGCACAAGTGCACTGTGTGAGGAATGCTAGCCAAATCCAACCACCCAGAGGAACTGTGCCAAATCAAAAAAGAATGTAACATGGATGTCGCATGTAACACAATTAACACTGTCTCTCTCACACACAGGTCAACATCATCGATCTCCCCCCAACACTGGGGGGGAAGACTCACAGGACCAGGCTCTGCGTGAAGAGGACCCCACCGGCAGCGACGACTCTCACCACTCCGTGGATGACCCAGACCAACCTGGCCCCTCTGGTGTCCAACCACCTGCAGCACCTGTGTCAGGGACAACTGTGCCAACCACCACCCCCATTCCTGCCACATCCCAGGAGACACCCAGGAGCCCTGCCCGCACACAACTCAGCCAGTCTGTCCAGGAGGGACAAGGTTCTCCAGGCACCCGGGAGGAGGCAGGCGACACCGCAAATGCCATCCCTCAGGGGTCCCGGAGACCCGATGTGCCCACAACGGCAGGCCAGGCGCAAGTGGGCAGGGGTGGTGGGAGCAGAGTACGGCGGAGGCGCGAACCTGACCAGTTGGCTCAGGACCCGGCTATGGCACACGTCAGAACCATCCTGGACGCATACCGGCGTGACTCCAGAGGCATCGCCCAGGTAGTGGGGACCCTCAATGAGATAAAGAGCCTGCAGGTTGAGCCTCATGCCAGGATGGAGGCAAGACCGGCAGAGCTCCTGGCGGTGCACAGGGACGTGAGCCAATCCCTCCGTCAGATCGCCCAAAGCCTGGCAAACCCTCCCTGTGCCACCAGGCGTAGAGCAGCACCAGAAACAGGGAGGGAGGAGGAGGAGGATTCATCTGATGGAGCGTTCCTTGCATCGTCAAGGCAGGCTTCTGAGGGTCCCCGCAGGAAGGTGGGTCGTCCACGAAAAAGACCGTGAGAGTCAGCGGAACATCTTAGGACCGGTTTCTGGCTATCAGCCGTCATCAGCCAGGATATCCAGAAACCGGTCCTAGGATGCTTGATTCCGGTCCAGGGAAGACATGGCTTGGCAGTTCGGGCTGGACTGTTCCCATGAGGCACAGGGTCAAGACTGATTTGCATATGGCCATGTCTGAACTGGGGTGGTGTACTGGGCAAAAGAAGGATGGATTTAACCCAGATCTCTTGACTGGGGGAGAATGTCTGCATTGTCAGCATTCCGTCCATCATTTGTTTGTTGTAACGCTTTTCGCCCTAAGTGGGATGGGTATTCCCAGACGTGGGACCCGTGCTCACTACGCCACTGGAGTCAAGCTATCCTGGCTGATGACGGCTGATAGCCAGAAACCGGTCCTAGGATGCTTGATTCCGGTCCAGGGAAGACATGGCTTGGCAGTTCGGGCTGGACTGTTCCCATGAGGCACAGGGTCAAGACTGATTTGCATATGGCCATGTCTGAACTGGGGTGGTGTAGTGGGCAAAAGAACGATGGATTTAACCCAGATCTCTTGACTGGGGGAGAATGTCTGCATTGTCAGCATTCTGTCCATCATTTGTTTGTTGTAACGCTCTGGCCCAACAGCAGCACAGCAGCAAAGGACATTCTCTGCCACATGGCCTTGCTGGTCACTGTCTGACCAATGTTGACAAAGACTGTGGCACAGACTCTGATGACTTTCAATGGCAAGAACACCAACTCCCCCTGTGAACTTTGGATTCTACACTCCTGCCAAGCACCTCTTGTCACCCCCCCTAACACGTACCCCAGCACTAATAAAATACATCACAATCACAAGATGATGCCGTCATTTTGCATTATTCCACTACATGTGTGTGTTGTAAAGTCAAACCATGCCTGATTTCTGAATTAACTCCAAACATCCATACCCTGGGGTCTGAGTCTGGCACAGGACACACATGGGTCACAATGTACCATCCAAGACAGACATGGAGCACCATACTCACCCGTGATGGGCCCAACCAGCTGAGGGGGTGCCCACACAACTGTGCCTACAGACCTATTTAGAAGAGCAACAGTCATGCGCAGAGGTCAGGGATCATGTGGATTGTCCTGGGGTGGGAGTCCCAGGTATGTGTAGACACGTGGCAGAACCATGTACTGCATGCTTGAGTCAGGTGGATGTGGAGAATGGTGGGCCAGCCAAGGTTGGATGCATGGAGATGGCACAATAGGGTGTTGGATCACAGTGCCACAAGGTTGTGTTGTGGTTGTGGGCTGCATCCTGAGTGTGTGCATGGATTGAGAAGGTCATCCTGCAGCTGGCAGTGATCCACTCCCCCCATCTCTGTTTGACGTTGATGTGGCCTGGTCGCCGGATGTAGTAGCAGAGCTGTGCAGATGCACCCTGGATGTGGACAAGTATCATGGGATTTCTAACGCACATGTCCGTAGAGTGCAGGGTAGGATTAGACACGGATGTCGTAGTTGACCTGGGGGATGGTCTCCCTCTTGCCTTGAGGTGGATGGCACTGGGGATCTTGTGCATAATGCAGAGTGTGCTGCCGCATGAGGCACAGATGCTGCTGATCAGCATAGCACATGTCAGCAAGCAATCCATGATGAACACCATCTCGTTTGCGTGGACACTGGGTGCCCTTGCTGCAGGGCCTGCAGCAGCATGCGCCATGTCAAGGAAACAATGCCACAAGTAGCACACAAAGACAAGGATCTCAGGAAGGAACTATGCAAAAGGTGTATGTCAAGGAAGGAATGTCTGGTTCAACATGACACACACACACAATGGATTCACATGCAGCACAGTGGCCGTCGTGGAGACTGACATGCCACAAAACCTACACAGCCATGGACATCATGCACAATACAGAATCTAATTCCTGACAAACAGCTTGCATCTTGCTACTCTACACATAGACTCATATGCACCATCTCTGAGAACAATGCCAGACATGCCGCATGCACAGTGGCAACAGACCACCATTGACAGAGATGAGGCACCTTGGAGGCAGAGGGACACCTTTATTACTCGTGTGTCGGAATGCTAATGCAACTCTGTCAACACATACACAGGTCATGTGGATGAACCCGTGGGACCAACACTGGCACCCCCTTTGCACCTGAAGGACTGGGCTATTCTGAGGCCCAGCGGTGCCAGGGGACAACACCTGAAACCTTCGTGGGTTACCTGCTCCGGCGTACAAAACACAGAGACACGGGACACTTCCTGCGGCGTCAAAGATCAGCGTTTATTTACTGCAGGGATACAGAAATCACAAGAAGTACACAACGTGTAGGTTCTGAGAGACTGCTTCAAATTGCACAAGTGGATCACTCCTTTTATACACATTTTCGTCATTGCACAACATGACGAACAAAAGGTTACAACTCAGTTCCCACAGTAAACCTCAAAAAGGTCGCACTCATGTTTCAGAAGCCCGGAACATAATTACAGCAGCATTGCCGGTTCCCAACTGTAAAAGCACATTATCCCCACATTAAGCACATTCCATTCCGACTGTTAACAAATTTAGGAGAAAGGACAGAAACAGATGCAAAGGAAAAACAAGGATGCACAACAGATTGGAAAAAGAGTGTAAAGAGCAATATCGGAAACTCGATTGCAGGATCAAAGAACTCGTGCTTAATGCATGCATGACTGAAACAATAGACTGGCACAGCAAGATGAGCCTCGAGCGGAGCCATCTGCCCTTGCCGTGTCAACCCCCTCATCATAAAGACACCTTCAAAGGAACACGTGTCCTCCGCAAAAGCTTGGGAATCCCAGGGTCACGAAGCGGACAAGGTCCGTTCGCTGGCTACTTGAGGGCAAGAAACAAAATGGATGCTGTATCTAAGATGGAACCCAAGGGTTCAGATGGACATACCCAGAAATGAGACGAACCGTACATAGTAGCGCAGCGAAAACACGTACACCCACTAAACTCGTCATTTGCGGTTCGTAGATACCAAACTCGTCCATATTCGAACACACCCAAAAAATGCCATTACGATTCTCACGGAACCTCACACCACAGATGCTGGAAATCCATGGCACTGGCACACAAGTGACGGGTTACAGCTAAACACCCCCTGCTGCTCACAGAGAGCCTGCTATACACCATTGAGCCCCTAATGGGGAATTCACACACCATGTCAACCCGGTGCAACCTGTATGTTTCCGAGGCCAGTGTTACACACATTGATGGCTCCTTCACAATCCCATTACAGATGACTGTCACCAAGTCTGACCATCAATTCAGGTGAATTCTGCTCCAGGTCATGTGCCCCATGGTGAATCTACATGTATGCAAAGTAACCAAACATGAACAGGAGCAGTGCACACACATTCAAAACAAATACCACTCCCAAAAAGCCGTGCTGCATCCCTTACCCGAAGGAGATTTTCACACTTGTCCGTGCATGTAACGTTGATTCAGCACATGTTGCTGTGTTCATGAGGAATAGCAGGAGCACGACAATGCCACCAGCAGACAGCATGCGCAAGTACCTGTGGATGGGAGACACACCAGAAGTCAGCCAAAAGAAGCACATCCGCATGCATGTGCATGTACTCGACCCGTATTAGGTTGTCAACATGCTAGGTGACAATGATGACTCTGGAAAAACATTCTTCTATTGCACCATCACTCGAGTGACACATCCAAACCCACCTCAGACTCACTTGGAAGACATGTAGATGGACACACACATTGCAACACATGCCACACACAGCCCAATGCGTGCACACTCAGACACTGGAACTCACCACTAAGCAAAGAAGTCGCATATGAGCCGACTCCGCATGTCCTCTACTGCCTCCTCCTCCTCCACATCACTTGCCTCGTGCCCAAGCCCTTCATCCTCCACGGGTGGATGGTCCTGCTCATCTGGATCCAGGATGAGTGGCACAGCTTTCTCCACTGCCATGTTGTGCAGCATGCAGCACACGAGGAATATCTTGCAGACCTTCACCGGTGCATATGGGAGTGCGCCACCGGTCTTGTGGAGGCAACGGAATCGGCTCTTCAGGAGGCCAAAGGTCCTCTCTATCACTCGCCTGGTCCACCCATGGGCGTTGTTGTAGCGGTGATCGGCAGCCGTGCTGGGGTTGCGGAGAGGCGTGATCAGCCATGGCATGTTGGGATAGCCAGCGTCCCCTACATGGAAACATCATGGACAAGAGTGGGTCAGGAGGAGCAGTAAGACAGGAAGATGATGTTAAAGACAGGACTGCCAGAGTATACCCACCAACAATACATGCTCGTTCGTTGCGCAGCTGCAGCATCATTTCAGGCACCCTGCTATGCCTCATGATGTACGCATCGTGTGCTGATCCTGGAAAACGAGCACAGACATGTGAAATCACCATGTTGGCAAGACACACCGCAAGGGCATTAATGGAGTGGTAATGCTTGCGGTTACGGAAGGCTACCTCCTGTGCCTGTGGTGGTACCAAAGCCACATGTGTTCCATCTATGGACCCAATGACATGGGGCATCCCTCCCAGGGCATAGAACTCACGCTTGACAGCTGTCAACTGCTCAGGAGTTGGGAATTTTATGAACTCATCCAGGTGCTCCAACATGGCCTCTAAAAAATCATGCAGAACACGGCTGAACATCGTTTGGTACATGCCACCGACATGGGCAATGGTATGTTGAAAGGTACCCGTGGCCAAGAAATGTAGGGCTGCCATCACCTTCATCTTGGGTGTCAGTGCAGTAGGATACCTGTGTAGCGGTTGGAGGTGTGGTGCCAGCCGTGTCGTCAGGTCCTCAATCAAGCGTTGGAGGAAGCGGTAGCGGCGTATACAGTCATTTTTCCCGCATGTCAGCCAAGTCCGGAATTGGTCGAAGGAGAGGCGGAGCCCTGCATTGAATTAGAAGGGACAACGAGGAGTGAGTACAGTACACCACCAATGTCAATGTACAGAGCACCTGCTCAACAGCCAATACACATATGCTACATACAGAGTCAGGTCTGTGCAACATGCCCTGGACACGTATGCCAGGCATGTGACACTCCTACCAAGAGCCAGCTACAAACGTTGATTCTCAACCTCAATATGCCCTGCCATGAAACTAGCTGTGGGCCAGTGTAAGTGAGCAGGCAGACGCATTACGTGAGTTACAGACATCCAAATATGTGCAGAAGAAGGATGTTTATTGCACAGACAGGTTGCGGAACAATAGAGGCACAGGTCACATGTCATAGAATAAGGACACACCACACACCTTGCCATGAAGGATTACATGTCAAGATTGATCACACATACATTGTGAGTATGCAGGTATGTCCGTGTTTTGGAACTCTGTGTCGATGCATACATACACACCTAACGTCGGCTTACACATGTGTGCTGGTGTGCGTAACAGTGTGCCATGCCCATCTACACACAGACACATGTTGGTTGCAGCAACAGCAGATGCATTTGACCAAACACCTACAGCAAACCTATGGGAACACATGACACACACATGACATAGCTACAGCGTGCAACGCGGGCATTCACTTGTCAGGGGTAACATTCCGTGTACCTGGCATCAGGGGACATTTGCGGGTGTCGGTGACTGTGCCATGCCAGTGACGCATGGCCCACCAAGTCAGTACTACATGCCACATGTCAAAGGAGTGAAGGGGATGTGTGGCACATAGGGCACCATCACACGTGACATGTGTACACAGCCCATCATACTGTAATTAGCTTCACACCTCAGGAGTATGGTGCCACATCACAGCCTGACCCACCTGTGCCCGACACATGTAGTACTGCACAGACGATGCCTTGATGTCCAGCCTTGGCCATGTATGACAGCTCAATTCATTCCTGTGTGCCGCCTGTCACCACTGTCAGGTGTGAATCCCACCGTACATATGCTCCGAGGGCGTGTGTGGGGTCCCTATCACTATGGTACGCCATAGTGATACGGACCGTACACGTGTGTGTAGGGTCCCTATCACTATGGTGGTGCTGGCGTATGCGTACGCCATAGTGATACGGACCATACACGCGTGTGTAGGGTCCCTATCACTATGGTGGTGCTGGCGTATGCGTACGCCATAGTGATACGGACCGTACACGCGTTTGTAGGGTCCCTATCACTATGGTGGTGCTGCCGTATGCGTACGCCATAGTGATAGGGACCGTACACACGTGTGTGTACGGTCCGGACTACTATGGCGTACACGTACGCCAGCACCACCATAGTGATAGGGACCGTACACACGCGTGTGTACGGTCCGGACTACTATGGCGTACACATACGCCAGCACCACCATAGTGATAGGGACCGTACACACGCGTGTACGGTCCGGACTACTATGGCATACACGTACGCGAGCACCCCCATAGTGATAGGGACCGTACACACGCGTGTGTATGGTCTGTCCCTATCACTATGGGGGTGCTCGCGTACGTGTACGCCATAGTAGTCCAGACCGTACACACGTGTGTGTACGGTCCCTATCACTATGGGGGGGCTCGCGTACGTGTACGCCATAGTAGTCCGGACCGTACACATGCGTGTGTACGGTCCCTATCACTATGGCGTACGCATACGCCAGCACCACCATAGTGATAGGGACCCTACACACGCGTGTACGGTCGGTTGCAATGCATTTGGGGTTCCCAGGGGCTGTGGAACGCACCGTACCTGTGTTGTGACATAGGATTGCCATAGGGGACACATGAGGGACAAGGATAGGGCCCTAAATGCATGCTGGTTGTCATGGAGACCGAGTTTCAGGTTTGAATTTTGCATTATGTGGCCAGCAGAAGTCGGTTGGAGGCAATGTACTTTGTTGCAATGTGGCTGTTGACATTACATCATGCTCAATTTTAAAACCATGCATAGCCTGTCACTGGGGTAGTTTTAAATTGATTGGAGGACACGTAGGATGCAAATGTGACTGAGCCAATCACTCTGTACTCCTGTAAATGAAACAGGCCAGCAAGGAAGATATAAGGCAGCCATGTCCCTTGAGAGAGCACTTGCCTGCACATCCCTTCATTACACAACACTGCTGCTGCTTGTGATTCCTCTGGCACCATGTCCAGGTCTGTGGAGAGGGCCCGGCCATTCACCATGGAGGAGAATATGGCGTTGGTGGATGTGATCCTCCCACAGTACACCATGCTGTATGGTCGACCAGGGGAGCAGGTGAGTGCAGACTCCACTAGCTTAAACTGTGCCCCTTTTTGTGACTGTGACTTCTGGCATTGTGTCCAGGTGTGACAGACATGCAGGGTTCTGCATAGTGGTTCCCAGGGGGGGGGAAGGGCTCATGTCTCCCATGCAGAGCATGCTGTAGTTCCTGTGTGCACAACGCACTAGCATGGTGCTTACTGTGACGATCACTGCATGGTGCATGCCGCTTTCGGACTGCCTAATCCTCCTGGAAATGTTGTTTCTACAGTCCTGATGTGAGTCTGTGCTCCCCCCAGGGTGACAGGTGCCAGGACCCACAGATGTGTGTCTGTTCAGTGTACCTGTGGTGAGAGTGTCCAAATGATGTGTTCGTCCCCTGGACATTGGTGTGTGTTTGTGAGTCCCCTGTCATGTGGGTGTGTGCATATGTGGAGTGTTGCACCCCAGCTGCATGTGGGATGGATACACCCTGCCCATCTGATGTGAGCAGGGAGCTGTGCTGGATGTCTGCCGTGCTGAGACAGCCCCACATCTGTGACACCCCCAGTCTAGTGGCACATGTGCAGAGTGAGGTTTGTAGCGGCAGTTGGCAATGCCAGGTGATTGTTCAGTGCCTGTGTGTGTCTGTGTACTCTGCTGAGGTAGCGTAAGTGTGCTGGGGCATGGGACTGCTTAGGGGTACTGTTCAGATTCCTGTTGTAGCTTGGGATGCACAGTGTGAGCCTGCATCATTGATTGTGTTGCACCCCTCATGCCACCTGTGTACTTTCAATGGCACCTACTGCATTTGCCCATTCCCAGGAGGATGATGTCACTATGACAAAGGTGCAATGAGTTGGCTGCATACTATGGCCAGTTCAAACATGCATGATTTGTAATATGTGTGTCTCTGTATCATTGATAAGGTGGATTGATGTATTGTCACTTTTGCATCCTCACAGGTAGGCGTCTGTGCCAAGGGGGAGATCTGGAAGCAAGCCGTCAGTGCCGTGAGGAGGACGGATGGTCGGAAGCGGTGCCTAACCCAGGTGAGGAAACGCTGGCAGGACATCCGGTGCTGGACGCGGAGGATCGCACGGGTCCTGCTGGGGGACTCACCTGTGAGCCACAAAAACCGTGGGCGCCGCCGTCCGACCCACATCCAGAAGCGTGTGCTGGCGGTGATCTTCCCTGACTTGGATAGGCGCCTAGCGGAGAAGCAGCAGCAGGAAGGGGGTAGGTACATGTGTGTTTGTTGTGTGTGACCAGCTTTTGGAAGTGCGCAGTTGCATGGATACACTGCCAGGGTTTAAATGTGCAGTGCATATCCTGTTCCCAAAAGTAAAACGGTGCTGTTCTTCCTCCCTTCCCCTCCTTGCCATGTGTTCCCTGGTCTGTGTGTAGTCACTCTTGCACAAGGTCATCTAGGCTGGCAGTTACTCCAAGTGCCCAATGCTTGCAGCATCATGTGTGGGGGTGGTGTGTAACAGGTTTTTGCACGTTGCCTGTGCCCTGGCCAGTTCTGTCATTGTGGGGTCCATGTTAGTTGGCACTGATGCTGAGTCTCGACATGGGAGTGTGTGTTTCATGTGTACTGCCTTACTGCCTGCATGTCGAATGTTGTGCCCTCTGACATGATGTGCTTGAGTGTGAGATATGCATAGTGCAGGGATGGTGGCTTGTGTTCCAGTCATATCCATCCAGGGCCATGGAGTAGTGTGACCACTACAGTCCCCTGGGGCACCTTTTCCTAGGTATCATGTGTGTCATCAGACAATGTGGACATTCTCTGTGTCTTCAGCATAGTTTGGGCCCTGTGGCATAGTACCCTGGCCTCATTTGTATTCACGTATACTGTGCTACATGTGTCCACTGTACAGAGTGACCTAATTTAGCTGGTGCATACTCACAGGGGCCAGTGCCTGTGTGTCTTGGTACAACTATCTGATGATGGTTGTTTGTCAGTGATATATGTGGACAGGCGCACCAGGGGTAGTTTGTGTGCGATCAGGATTAATTGCAGGCCATGTGTTTTCATCCCAGACTAAGAGGTGTAAGTACTTCCTCTGTCTCAATCACATTGTCTCAGGTAGGGGGGGGGGGTTGGTGCGGGCAAGGCCTACATGTCCAAACCTGAAGTCTCCTTGCTCTGTCTGGCCAGTGTGTGATGTTTGTGTGGCCAAAGACTCAAGGTGCAGTGCCCCAGTCATGTTGGCCATGGTTTTCAGTATTACCTTTGCAGCATGTCCCAAGAGTTGCTAGACATGGTTCCTGCTCATCCCTTTCTTGGCTACGCTGTGTGTCGCTGATGCTGTGCTAGATTGTCCCCAGAGCCTGGCTCCTCTGTACAATTTGATATCAAGTTATTTGCTATTGTGTCATGCTCTCTATATTTTAACAGTGGCATGGTGGGTCAACAAACTGTGTGTTGCAGGGACTACATATGTACCTTGTATTGTAGATGTTACTCTTGTTGTTTTTCAGGCTATGCACTGTGACCTATGTAGAGTTGACTCATGTGACATATGTATACAGGTGTCTGATTTCTCCAGTCTCTTCACCTTGCCCACAGCATCGTCGGGGGACTACGAGGGAGACACTGGCACGGACCGTGAGGAGGGAGCGAGCACCAGTGCCAGCAGTGCAGAGCTGTCTGGCACATCGAGTGGCACGGAGGCCGACGGGAGTGCAGCGGAGGACCTGTCCAGTCAAACCACCACCGACTATGACGCAGACGGGTCCGAGGCTGAGCACTCCGAGGGGGGCGGAGGCTGCTCCCACAGCTAACACCAGCACTCCATCACTACCCGCCCCCTCCATTCCGATCACCGGCCTCCCACTTGCTCGTGTCCCTTCCCGCCGTGCTAGGTCACCACGTGTCTCCTTCTTGCCAGGCACCGCACCCCCTGCCCCTGTTTCCACTGCTGCCACCAATGCCGAGTCTGTGGACATCCTGCAGCAGTTGCAGGTTGGTCAGACTGCGATGCTTAATGTCCTCCATGGCCACAGCCAAGTGCTCAACCAGATGGAGGCATACATGGAGGGCATTTCAGCTGCGCAGTCTGACCAACGCAACTTGCTGAGGTCCATAGACTCGACACTGACTGCAGCATTGGGTCTCCTGCAGCGCTACGTCCACCCCCCTACCCCTGAACCATCCACACTTCCCACTCCCATGCCTGTCCAAAGCACACCCAGACGTAGCCATGCACGCACACCACCAGACACAGGCACCACACCACCAGGGAAGGCAAAGCGCACACCTCCTGGCACGCACACACAGGGTGAAGTAGGCACACCCACTGGGTCGGGGGGAAACGGAAGACACGCAACCAGAGTGGGAGTCCACATTCCTCACGACCACCACCCTCCAAATCCACTCCCCTCAGCTCTCCTGGCCAAGAGTCGGACACAGGGTCCGTCCTGCCCAGTGTGTCCATCAGCCCCAGTGTGGCACCACCCCGCAAGCGGTGGAGGCAGAACACCGGCAGGGGAGTTGAGTTCCCCACCCTGTCCACACCCTCCACCAGTAGCGCTGCGACCCAACCCTGCGACCCCCCCCCCCCTCCTTGGGGCCTGTGGTTCCTTCGGGTGCAGGGGAGACGCTGGGCGACCTGGCAGTAGTGTGCAGCGCCGTGCTCGAATCCACCTTTGGCGCTGCCCCACCCCCTGTGTTGGAGTCGTCCGTCCCTGCACCCACAACACCTACCCTTGCCCCTCCTGTCCCTGCGGTGCCTGGACCTTCCCCCCCACATGATGCCCCCCACCTGTGGATGACAAGGTAGTCTGAACTGTTCAGGCAAGCTAGGGGACACGCATCCCAATGTGTCCCCCACCTGGATTGGAACTATGGACTGCCCTATGGGCCTTGTGCATTTTGAACTCTTCGTACAATTCATTTTAGTACATTCCTGAATAAAGCTATTTTATTTTCCTTGGCACACTACTGCTTTTCAGGAAGAGCCCTGCCGTGGGGAAAAGGGCTGCTGCAGTGCTTTAAATGGGCCGGTGGTCACAGGTACTGAGTACTGGCACTTCTTATTTTTATCACTGTTAATACCGGCCCTTCGCCACTACCTAGGAGAGTACCAGTACGCATGAAAGGTAAGCTCATTGGCTGCTAGTGCTGGTGTGCACGAGGCTGTCCGAGAAGAAGCTGTCTCTGACAGCCAAGGCGCTTCTGAGGTCCTTAGCTCAGCCGCTTTTGTGTACGTCTGCCTATTTCTGTGTGTGTGTGCACGCTTGTGGATATATAGCATTGTCCCAAACAACAACAAATAACGGTATGACATTAAGAAGTTGCAAATATTACAAAACAAGGACATTTTTAACATATTATCCTGTTTGCCTTTTATTTTGTGTAATGCTTTAACCTGTTTTGTTAACATAAATGCATTTCTGCTGTGTTTTGATATGTGCTGCAACTGGTATAGAACTCATTATGTATCATCATATCTTGGCCTTAGCTCCGCCCATAGCCCTGCCCACTTGCCACACCTCTAGCTCATTTTAATGAGTACCTGCACTTATTTTTTCCCATTTAAAGCACTGTCTGGAGGCCATCCCTTCGGAGTGTTGTCATATGCACACAATGGGCGAAAATATGACACCAGTGTTTCTAAAATTAAAACGCCCTGTCCCTTTTCCGATTTTTTCCACCCCTGCCTCCACACATATTTCGAAAGGAAAGAAGAGGGTTTCCAGTCCCCCGTCTGCCATTCACTTCACACCCATTCAAGGGGTCTGGGGCCGGTTTTCCGATCCCTTTTCTGTGCTTCGTTTGGACGGCGTTGTACCGGGGCGGGGCCAATACCTGGCCCCCGTTTTAAACTCGACAGCTCACACATCAGAGCCGGCCGCGTGTATGTGGGAGCGGTTCCCACACACATCTGAGGGCAATGTCTCTATATAACAAGGCAAGACCGACGGGTGTATTTAGGTGAAGGGGCATATTATCAAGAAACTGCAATAATATTATCGCCGCTTCAGCGGCAGGAAACTGCCGCTAAAGCAGCGATAATGGGCTTGATAATATGCCCTTGAGAATTCCCATAGAAGCCCATGTTCTGGTGTCAACCTGGGCTTCTATGGGAATTCTCTGCGGCATATTATCAAGCCCATTATCGCCGCTTTAGTGGCAGTTTTCTGCCGCTAAAGTGGCGATAATTTTAACGCTGTGCTTGATAATATGCCCCGTGGTGCGGCCTGCTTGAAAACAGGCGCCAAAATCCGAGTGAGGACATAGCCGTGATATCATGGTCCTGACAGTTGATATTAACCCTGTGATAGCGTCGCTGAGCCTGTTTGGGCGAGGGAGGGTGCACCATCCTTTGAGGGGCCTCTCTGGTGGTCGTGTGTTACTGGTCGCCTCTTTCCTAATAGAATCTAAATGTAAGGCCTCTTTGTGTTTGTCAGAGAGGGTCTACACAAGCAAGGCCACGCGGCAGGGAGCGCGTGCAGCTGCGACCACACAGGCTTCACGGCTGGAACCGCTCTAGGCAACAGGTGTTCGCCTTCTTCCATGTAGGTAAATACTCAGTGGTCGAAGATCCCTCCTTTTAACCCCATTTTGCTTCCTCAGCCTATCTTACTCTCTACTCTGTTGTCGAGCATCCACAGCACGTAACCACCCAGCGTGCCCTCCACCCACGTCTGCTCTCCCAGCTACAGGGCCCTCCAGTGCGCGCTGCAGCGACACATAACACAATTCAGTCTTAAAATGGCATTATTACCACTCCCTTCTATTTCCTGCACTATTTCACTTTCGCCAAAAGAACATTTTCTACGCATGTTCGCCTCCCTGCTCCTTTTCCAGTGTCTTACTCTACTCGCTAGCTTGCAATGCGTTTTCATTTAAACTTTATTGTTTTTGGTAATGTGCTTATTACGGTAAATCCTGCGTTTTCTCAATTTTCTAAATTGTATTTATGTTCGATTTACAACCTTTCCTTGTAAAAACAAGCATTGGCATAGCCAATAGGTCTCGCCTTTGGGAACTTATAAGTGTTTAGCCATGCAACAGTTAATGTTGTTGCAGTAAGGATAATGTGCTGCATAACTAAATACTTATAAGGTCCCAAAGGCGAGACCTATTGGCTATGCCATTGCTTGTTGTATTTCCTCTTGCTGTTTAAAGAGGCTTCTGTGCTGGAAAGTACTTTCATTTCTACTGTTTGAACTTACTGTGTGAAACTAGGGTACGTAACCATTGTTTTTGGTACCTTTTTTTTTGTTCTTTCACGCATGGGCAAGTAAGGTGCCGATTCGGATCCTGGAGAAACCGGGTACGAACCGTCGTTCGGAGCGTTTTCTCCGTCCGACTCGTACCCGGAAAATAAACATTACAAACATGCAAGTACGATTCCCACGGAAACACCATTTCCGTACGAATCGTAAAAAACACCGACCGACGAAAAAATACATACCAATGTGATCCGAGACAGCGCCGACGTGACGTCGGGACGCATTCAGGCTGCGGTTCACGAACCAGGAAGTACAATCCGCACCGACGTCACCCCGCACGGATAAAATTCGCCGCCTGCCAAAAACTGCCGGGAAATCAGGATGACGCGCACAAGGAGCACCTGTACGCGACGGACAGCCATGGACCCGAACCTACGTGTCATCCCAGCCCTCATAGCAGTCCACCTGCTCTACAGGCACCGACGCAGACGCCGCAGAAGGTCAGAATAACACCCAGGGGCAAAGGGGGGGCAGGGGCAAGACACATAACCCCCACCCAAGTCACAAATTACACATGCCCTGGACATAACTGACCTGCAGGACCTGGTCACCTCGAGGGGGTGGGGGCGTGTCAGCAACGCAAGCGTCCGCCACAATGGAAGTGGATGTTGACATGAACCGGCAACACAACAATACCGGTACGTACCGTACCCAGGCCATAAGAGCGTGGGTATGGGTCGTACCACGCCCACCGCTACGTCACCCCAACAATGGCGGTACGGCCCGTACCCACGTTCTAAAGGCCTGGGTACGGGCCGTACCAGCATTGTTGGGGTGATGTAGGGGTACGCGTGGTACGACCCGTACCCACGCTCTGAAGGACTGGGTACGGTGCGTACCCCTACATCACCCCAATAATGCTGGCCAGGCCTTAAGAATGTGGGTACGGGCCGTATCGCCATTGTTGGGGTGACGTAGGGGTGGGCGTGGTACGACCCGTACCAACGCTCTGAAGGCCTGGGTACGGTGCAGACCCCCAATGGGGTGCCGCAGGGGTACGCACCGTACCCAGCCCTTCAGAGCGTGGGTACGGGTCGTACCAAGCGTACCCCTACATAACCCCAACAATGCTGGTACGGCCCGTACCCAGGCCAGTAGAACGTGGGTACGGGCCGTGCCGCCATTGTTGGGGTGACGTAGTGGTGGGCGTGGTACGACTCGTACCCACGCTCTTAAGGCCTGGGTACGGTACGTACCCAGGCCTGCAAATCGTGGGTACGGGAATGTACGGAGCGTACCCCCACCTGTGTATGAATGGAGCATACCCCCACCCGTGTATGAATGTAGCGTACCCACACCCCACCAGTGTATGTACGGAGCGTACCGACACCCGTGTATGAATGGAGCGCACCCACACCCGTGTATGAATGGAGCGTACCCACACCCGTGTATGTCCCGACCGTACATGCCCAGACATTGGAGGGGTGTGTGCAGAGTCCTCCCAGCAGTGCCCAGGCACAGGAGGGGTGTGTGCAGAGTCCTCCCAGCAGTGCCCAGACACAGGAGGGGTGTGTGCCTATCACTCCCAGCAGTGCCCAGACACAGGAGGGGTGTGTGCAGAGTCCTCCCAGCAGTGCCCAGACACAGGAGGGGTGTGTGCAGAGTCCTCCCAGCAGTGCCCAGACACAGTAGGGATGTGTGCCTATCACTCCCAGCAGTGCCCAGACACAGGAGGAGTGTGTGCAGAGTCCTCCCAGCAGTGCCCAGACATAGGAGGGGTGTGTGCAGAGTCCTCCCAGCAGTGCCCAGACACAGGAGGGGTGTGTGCAGAGTCCTCCCAGCAGTGCCCAGACATAGGAGGGGTGTGTGCAGAGTCCTCCCAGCAGTGCCCAGACACAGGAGGGGTGTGTGCAGAGTTCACCCAGCATTGCCCAGACATAGGAGGGGTGTGTGCCTATCACTCCCAGCAGTGCCCAGACACAGGAGGGGTGTGTGCCTATCACTCCCAGCAGTGCCCAGACACAGGAGGGGTGTGTGCAGAGTCCTCCCAGCAGTGCACAGACACAGGAGGGGTGTGTGCAGAGTCCTCCCAGCAGTGCCCAGACACAGGAGGGGTGGGTGCCTATCAATCCCAGCAGTGCCCAGACACAGGAGGGGTGTGTGCAGAGTCCTCCCCGCAGTGCCCAGACACAGGAGGGGTGTGTGCCTATCACTCCCAGCAGTGCCCACACACAGGAGGGGTGTGTGCAGAGTCCTCCCAGCAGTGTCCAGACATAGGAGGGGTGGGTGCCTATCACTCCCAGCAGTGCCCAGACACAGAAGGGGTGGGTGCAGAGTCCTCCCAGCAGTGCCCAGACGCAGGAGGGGTGGGTGCAGAGTCCTCCCAGCAGTGCCCAGACACAGGAGGGGTGTGTGCAGAGTCCTCCCAGCACTGCCCAGACACAGGAGGGGTGTGTGCAGAGTCCTCCCAGCAGTGCCCAGACATAGGAGGGGTGTGTGCCTATCACTCCCAGCAGTGCCCAGACACAGGAGGGGTGTGTGCAGAGTCCTCCCAGCAGTGCCCAGACACAGGAGGGGTGTGTGCAGAGTCCTCCCAGCAGTGCCCAGACACAGGAGGGCTGTGTGCCTATCACTCCCAGCAGTGCCCAGACACAGGAGGGGTGTGTGCAGGGTCCTCCCAGCAGTGCCCAGACACAGGAGGGGTGTGTGCAGAGTCCTCCCAGCAGTGCCCAGACACAGGAGGGGTGTGTGCCTATCACTCCCAGCAGTTCCCAGACATAGGAGGGGTGTGTGCAGAGTCCTCCTAGCAGTGCCCAGACACAGGAGGGGTGTGTGCAGAGTCCACCCAGCATTGCCCAGACACGGGAGGGGTGTGTGCCTATCACTCCCAGCAATGCCCAGACACAGGAGGGGTGTGTGCCTATCACTCCCAGCAGTGCCCAGACACAGGAGGGGTGTTAGACCCGGCCTCGTGGCATGGCCATCCCTGTCCCCGCACCACATATCCTGACCCATGCACCTCATGCAGCCCCCGAGCACACGGCCTAGCCGATCCTTCCCACCAGAACACACACACACCCGGACTTCTCCGTCCGTGGCCTTCCTCCTTTCGGCCACACCGGGCCCATGTGCCCACTTCATGCACCATGATGGCCGCCCGGCTCCAGCGCGACCCTGGCCTAGAGGCGCCACTCCGGCTGGAGGACATCGCGCTCCCATTGGGATGAGAGAGGGAGGAGCAGTTTCCATCGCACCTCTGAGCTCCCCTGGGAAGGTGGGTTTCGATCGGCCCTCCGGCCTCCCCGAGGGCTGGCTCCACGCCTGCTGGGTGTCTGGGACTCCTCCCGACCCGGCCCTGAAAGGATCAAAAGACAATGGCAGGAAACCCCGACAAGCGACCCCCAGGTGACAAGACCCCTGCCTGCACAGACTCCGGACATCAAAGAGGAGTCGACCTATAACAAAGGGTGCTCTGGGACTATCCGGCAGATTCGCCTTTGGAAACACCTGAGCCCTGCTGAGTGACTCGCAGCTCCCTGAAGATCGTAAGACCTCCGAACTTGTGCTTGAGCCCTGCTGAGTGACTCGCGGCTCCCTGAAGATCGTAAGACCTCCGAACTTGTGCTTGAGCCCTGCTGAGTGACTCGCGGCTCCCTGAAGATCGTAAGACCTCCGAACTTGTGCTTGAGCCCTGCTGAGTGACTCGCGGCTCCCTGAAAGATCGTAAGACCTCCGAACTTGTGCTTGAGCCCTGCTGAGTGACTCGCGGCTCCCACAGACTCTCCTGGTCCCGCCGGACCCCGACGACGACAAGCGTATCCCCCAGCTTGAGGATTGTGAGCTGTGCGCCGGGTACGCCCCTGCCTTTGATCCATATCCCCAAAGACTGTCCCGCTACCTCCTACCCCCCCCGAGACTCTGTGAGCCCGTGCTCTACTTGTATATATTTGCCTTGCTGATCATAAAGATCCTACGACTCCGATTTGATAAAGATCTGTTCTTAAGAACTCACGGCGTGGCGTCTCTTTGTTGTGTGGTGCCGAGTGTACGATCCTAGATACGAGATTCCTCCCCTGAGGAGTCTCCCGCCAGTGCCCGGCTACGATACCTCGAGGGTCGGTCTCAGGATAGTCAGGGCCCCCTCCGGGCTCCTCTGAGTTCGCCTTCTAACATTGGTGGCAAGCGACGGGATTCGGGCCCATAATCTAGAGATCGTACCGTGAACGGCTGATGCACTATCAACAAAGATGGCAGAAGGAAACGCCATGAGTCTCACAGAAAACGACACCAGTACCGTGTTCCAGGCGGAACAACTGGAAGAATACACGCACAGAGAACTGAAGCAATTCTGCAAAGAACTAAAAATCGCTACCACTGGTCTCAACACCAAAAAAGATATGCAGAAGGCACTGAAAGCTTGGGTGGAGTCTGGAGCCCCCAGCCAAGAAGGAGCGGTGGAACTCCACGACGAAGCTGGACACTCCCAAGGAGAACGCAGCAGCAACCAGGTGCGAAGCTTTGTACCAGACGGGGGCCTATCCCCGGAGGAACTCGCAGACAGAGAGAGAAGTCGCCATCACGAACTCGAATTGGCCAAACTTAAAATCGAGGGCGAGTTGAAATTAGCTGAGAAAAAGCTAGCAGTGGAACAGATGCGAGTACAAGGAGAACTAGAAGAGAAGAAACTCCAACGGGAACACGAAGGAAGGAGACTTCAACTGGAGCACGAACGCAGCTTGAAGGAAATCGAGCTAAAAGCAAAAAGCGAAGAAGCGCGGCCCCCGGGAAACCGGGAGGCGGCCTCCCCGGCGGAGCAGAAGGTCCACATTCCCAAGGATGTGGTCAAAGAATATTACAAAAACAATGACATCCAACAGTGGTTCAGGGCATACGAGGTCGCCATGACCTCCCATCGGGTCCCGCAGAAGGATTGGGGGGCCGGGTTGTAGGGACGATTCCTGAGCGAAGGGAGAGACACCCTGCTCGACCTACCAACCTCCATGCAGACCTCCTACACCCACATGAAAGAGGCCCTCCTCACAAGGTACGGCCTCACCCCGGAGATGTACCGCCAGCGGTTCCGGGACTGCAGGAAGATCCCGGGCACCACCTGGGTGGAGTATGTAAACTTCTTCAGCCGTGCATTCGATGGGTGGATCAAGGGCAGCAAGGTAACCACCCTAGAAGAACTAACCGACCTCATGTTGTGGGAACACCTGGCTGCGAACTGCTTTGTGGAACTACGCCAGCATCTGCTCGACAGCAAGCTCACGGATCCGAGAAAGCTGGATGTCGAGGCGGATCGCTGGACCAACACCCGGGTCTCCCGGGGCCCCGTAGGAGAGTACCCCCTGAGCCAGTCAGGGACCACTCCACCAGAGAGGGGGGGGGGACCAGGGAGGGCAGAGAGAGTCCCAGCCCAGTCCCCCAAAAACCCAACCTCCGCCTTTCCCGGCGCCCCCACCAGCTGTATCCGGCCCACCCGTGAGACGGGGGCACCGGGTGACCATCACTTGTTTCCGTTGTCAGAAGCCCGGGCATTACGCCAACGACCCTGAATGCCCCATGGCCCCACACATCACCCCGACAGCACCCCCCGCTAGACAGATAGCCAATGTAGCACTGGGGGAGGAGGTTGAGGAGACCGTCGAGTGGGAACCCGCCGCCATGGCCCTAGTATCATTAGGAGATAGAGAAATGGTCCCTGGAAGCCTCCTGCCCTCCAACACGAAGAAATATGGGCAGCTCGTAACGATCAATGGCCACCAAGTAGAGGCCCTTCGTGACACCGGGGCCAGCATCACCGGTGTCCTCAGTCATTTAGTTAACGAAGACCAGGTCCTCCCCAACGTCTTTTGCCCGGTAATTTCCGCTGACAATACGGAAAGTCTGTGTAACGTAGCCCTGGTGCCTTTTGAATGGGGAGGGGTGGTCGGTAAACTGAAAGTCGCAGTGAGAACCTCCCAGCCAGTCGACTGTCTCCTGGGGAACGACCTGGAAAGTTCCCCCTGGAAACAAGTCGAGCGCAAGACCCACCTAGGGATGATGGGTCTCCCTGAGTGGGTGTGCGCCACCACCCGATCTATGGCTGCCCGACTGACCCCCCTTGGGGAAGTCGAAGATGCCCCGACCACAGAAGACAGGATGGTCCCCGCCGGGGGTCCCCACATCCCCCCACAAGGAGGGCCGGTTGCCAGCGACGAACCCCCACCTTCCGACTCCGCACAGGTCACCGAGTTAGGCGATCTGCCCGAGTTGGCCCAGTGGCACCACGAGGGGGTCCCTCCCGAGAGGAGTTCTGCCGGGAGCAAGCTACCTGTCCTTCCCTGGTCGGGCCCCGGCAACAAGCAGAGGCCCAGGCCGCGGGCGACCAAACCGGAACGCACCGGGTGTATTGGGAAAATGACCTTTTGTACAGCGAGCAGAAGTTGGTGGAGCTAGGATCCGCCCGGGTGCTGGTGGTACCCCTACGCTTCCGAGACCTCCTCCTGGGCTTGGCACACGACGTCCCCCTCGCAGGCCACTTGGGCCAGGACAACTCCTACAGTCGCCTCGTGACCCACTTCTACTGGCCCAGAATGAAAGCGGATGTAGAAGCCCACTGCAAGTCCTGTCCCACGTGCCAGGCTAGTGGGAAGTGCGGAGGAAAGCGCAAGGCTCCCCTCCAACCCTTCCCTGTCGTCAGTACCCCTTTTCAACGGGTCGGGATCGACATCGTGGGGCCCCTGGACCCCCAACCTCCCAAGGTCACCGCTTTATCCTCGTCCTGGTGGATCATGCCACCCGATACCCTGAGGCCATACCCCTGCACACCGTCACAGCCCCCGTGGTGGGCCGGGCGTGGATGGGAATCTTTTCCCGTATGGGTTTTCCCCGCGAGTTCATGAGCGATCGCGGTACGAACTTCATCTCCAAATACATGACGTCCCTGTGGCAACAATGTGGAGTATCCTATAAGTTCACCACCCCTTACCACCCCCAAAGGAATGGCCTGGTAGAGCGGTTTAACAGACTCTGAAGGGGATGATCGCGGGCCTGGAAGAGCCCCTCCGGCGTAAGTGGGACGTCCTGCTCCCCTGCCTCCTGTTCGCCTACTGGGAAGTCCCCCAGAAATGCTTGGGGTTCAGCCCGTTTGAATTACTCTATGGGCACCCCGTCCGGGGGCCCCTCAGCCTGGTCAAGGAAGGGTGGGAGGCGGCGCCCCGAAACACCCCACGAGATGTGTTTCGATACGTCCTGACCCTCCGGAACCAGACTAGGAAGTTCCGAGAGCTGGCCAAGGCCAACCTGGAGGCGAGCCAGGGAGAGATGAAGCGCTGGTACGACCAGAACGCCACTCTGGTCGAGTTCCAGCCGGGCCAGCAGGTATGGGTCATGGCCCCCGTGAAACCTTGCGCCCTGCAGGATAAATGGACCGGGCCCTTCAAAGTGATTGAGCGGAAGAGCCAGGTCACGTACTTGGTGGACGTCCAGTCACCACGGGACCCCCTCCGGGTCCTTCACGTGAACCGCCTCAAGCCTCACTTTGTGCGGACGGAACTGAGCCTCCTGCTGGCCTCCGATGACGGGGCCGAAGAGGAGTCGGATCCCCTCCCTGATCTCCTGTGTACCAAAGAGAAGGATGGCTCCGTAGAGGGAGTGAACCTCTCCCCCTCCCTCACTTCCCAGCAACGTGAGGATTGCCGCCAGCTCCTAGGGCAGTTTTCCGACCTATTCTCTCTGGTCCCCCAAGTCACCGACTGGTGTGTCCATGACGTGGACACCGGAGACAGCCCACCGGTGAAACACCGAGCCTACCGAGTCCCTGATCGGGTTCGGTCCTGCATTCAAGCCGAGGTCTCGAAGATGTTGACCTTGGGAGTGATAGAACCCTCAGACAGTCCCTGGGCCAGCCCCGTGGTCCTGGTCCCAAAAGCAGCTGCCCCCGGCGTCGCCCCAGAACTCCGCTTCTGCGTGGACTACCGGGGGCTCAATGAAGTCACCCGAGCCGATGCCCACCCCATTCCCCGAGCCGACGAGCTCATTGACCGACTCGGGGCTGCTCGGTTCCTCAGCACATTCGATCTCACCTGCGGCTATTGGCAAATTGCGCTCACAGAAGGAGCCAAGGAGCGGTCCGCCTTCTCCACCCCGGATGGGCACTATCGCTTTCGCGTGATGCCCTTCGGGATGAAAAATGCCCCGGCCACCTTCCAGCGACTGGTAAATAGAGTCCTGGCCGGGCTGGAAACGTTCAGCGCTGCCTATCTAGACGATATCGCGGTTTTCAGTTCCGAATGGAGTGAGCACCTCCAGCACCTCCGGAGGGTGCTAACCGCCCTGCGCCAGGCAGGCCTCACCGTGAAAGCCAGCAAGTGCCAGATTGGGCAAGGTTCGGTAGTCTACCTGGGGCACCAGGTCGGGAGCGGCCAGGTCGCCCCTCTACAGCCCAAGATCGACGCCATCCTAGCCTGGGAACCACCCACTACCCAAACGGAGGTCCGAGCCTTTCTGGGCCTCACGGGCTACTACCGGAGATTCGTCCGGGGGTACGGCAGTCTGGTCGGTCCCCTCACGGAACTCACGTCCAAGAAACAACCCAAGAAAGTGCAGTGGACCTCTGCTTGCCAAGAGGCGTTCGATGCCCTGAAAGCGGCCATGTGCACTGCCCCCGTCCTCCAGGCCCCCGACTACTCCAAGGAGTTTGTGGTACAAACGGATGCCTCCGAGCATGGCATTGGGGCCGTCCTGTCCCAGGTGAATGACCAAGTCCTAGACCAGCCCGTAGCCTTCCTCAGCCGAAGGCTGTTGCCCAGAGAACAGAGATGGAGCACCATCGACCGCGAGGCGTTCGCCGTAGTCTGGGCCCTCAAGAAGTTACGCCCCTATCTGTTCGGCACCCATTTCAAAGTCCAAACCGACCATCGCCCCTTGCGATGTCTCATGCAGATGCGAGGAGAAAACCCCAAACTACTGCGGTGGTCAATCACCCTCCAGGGGATGGATTTCACCGTGGAACATCGCCCTGGTACTGACCACGCCAACGCCGATGGCCTCTCCCGGTTCTTCCGCCTCAGCGAAGAGAACCCCAAGAAGATGGGTAGTTCTCTCCGGCTTTCAGCTGGGGGGGACGCGTGTTAGACCCGGCCTCGTGGCATGGCCATCCCTGTCCCCGCACCACATATCCTGACCCATGCACCTCATGCAGCCCCCGAGCACACGGCCTAGCCGATCCTTCCCACCAGAACACACACACACCCGACCCGGACTTCCCCGTCCGTGGCCTTCCTCCTTTCGGCCACACCGGGCCCACGTGCCCACTTCATGCACCATGATGGCCGCCCGGCCCCAGCGTGACATGGCCTAGAGGCGCCACTCCGGCTGGAGGACATCGCGCTCCCATTGGGATGAGAGAGGGAGGAGCAGTTTCCATCGCACCTCTGAGCTCCCCTGGGAAGGTGGGTTTCGATCGGCCCTCCGGCCTCCCCGAGGGCTGGCTCCACGCCTGCTGGGTGTCTGGGACTCCTCCCGACCCGGCCCTGAAAGGATCAAAAGACAATGGCAGGAAACCCCGACAAGCGACCCCCAGGTGACAAGACCCCTGCCTGCACAGACTCCGGACATCAAAGAGGAGTCGACCTATAACAAGGGGTGCTCTGGGACTATCCGGCAGATTCGCCTTTGGAAACACCTGAGCCCTGCTGAGTGACTCGCGGCTCCCTGAAGATCGTAAGACCTCCGAACTTGTGCTTGAGCCCTGCTGAGTGACTCGCGGCTCCCTGAAGATCGTAAGACCTCCGAACTTGTGCTTGAGCCCTGCTGAGTGACTCGCGGCTCCCTGAAGATCGTAAGACCTCCGAACTTGTGCTTGAGCCCTGCTGAGTGACTCGCGGCTCCCCGAAAGATCGTAAGACCTCCAAACTTGTCCTTGAGCCCTGCTGAGTGACTCGTGGCTCCCACAGACTCTTTTGGTCCCGCCGGACCCCGACGACGACAAGCGTATCCCCAGCTCGAGGATTGTGAGCTGTGCGCCGGGTACGCCCCTGCCTTTGATCCATATCCCCAAAGACTGTCCCGCTACCTCCTACCCCCCCCCGAGACTCTGTGAGCCTGTGCTCTACTTGTATATATTTGCCTTGCTGATCATAAAGATCCTACGACTCCGATTTGATAAAGATCTATTCTTAAGAACTCACGGCGTGGCGTCTCTTTGTCGTGTGGTGCCGAGTGTACGATCCTAGATACGAGATTCCTCCCCTGAGGAGTCTCCCGCCAGTGCCCGGCTACGATACCTCGAGGGTCGGTCTCAGGATAGTCAGGGCCCCCTCCGGGCTCCTCTGAGGTCGCCTTCTAACAAGGGGTGTGTGCAGAGTCCTCCCAGCAGTGCCCAGACACAGGAGGGGTGTGTGCAGAGTCCTCCCAGCAGTGCCCAGACACAGGAGGGGTGGGTGCCTATCACTCCCAGCAGTGCCCAGACACAGGAGGGGTGTGTGCAGAGTACTCCCAGCAGTGCCCAGACACAGGAGGGGTGTGTGCAGAGTCCTTCCAGCAGTGCCCAGACACAGGAGGGGTGTGTGCAGAGTCCTCCCAGCAGTGCCCAGACACAGGTGGGGTGTGTGCAGAGTTCTCCCAGCAGTGCCCAGACACAGGAGGGGTGGGTGACTATCACTCCCAGCAGTGCCCCCAGACACAGGAGGGGTGTGTGAAGAGTCTTCCCAGCAGTGCCCAGACACAGGAGGGGTGTGTACAGAGTCCTCCCAGCAGTGTCCAGACACAGGAGGGGTGTGTGCAGAGTCCTCCCAGCAGTGCCAAGACATAGGAGGGGTGTGTGCCTATCACTCCCAGCAGTGCCCAGACACAGGAGGGGTGTGTGCAGAGTCCTCCCAGCAGTGCCCAGACACAGGAGGGGTGTGTGCAGAGTCCTCCCAGCAGTGCCCAGACACAGGAGGGGTGGGTGCCTATCACTCCCAGCAGTGCCCAGACACAGGAGGGGTGTGTGCAGAGTCCTCCCAGCATTGCCCAGACACAGGAGGGGTGTGTGCAGAGTCCTCCCAGCAGTGCCCATGGAAAAAAAAGGTTGCAGTACCCACAGATACAATGCCCACAATAGTCAGTCAGGTGCTCAAAGACCCTGCAGAACACGTAAAATGTGTGCGAGGCTGGGAGTACACACATGCATAGTGTGTAAAAGGGAACATGTCCACATGAAGTAACTTCAATATACTCCACACACAAGTACAGTGACCACCAAGGATGCCACAAATGATGCAGGTGGAGACATTGCCCAGCATGCATGGCCAAAGTAGAACGGATCCGTCATACACCAAGGATATGTAGACACAGCTCAGCACAACATTTAGGAAACACCCTGCAGGGAAGATGTCAGGGTCCACAGAGGAAGGGACACACCTTGGGACAATGTCACCATGCAGTAAGAGCTTACATGAACAAAGTTATTTGGCAAATACCTTGTGATGGCACACAGATACCAGGGTCCATCCCATGAGCAGCACACCACTACATTTGCCAGACACCTAACACATTATCCCCACCCCAAACATGGAGCAGCACCACCAACAGCAATACCAGAAAAGCAGTAGTGTGCAAAGGGAAAAAAACATAGCTTTATTCAGCATAAAAAAACGATTTGTAATTAAAAGTTGAATATGTACAAGGCCCATAGGGCAGTCCATAGTCCAATTCCTGGTGGAGGACACATAGGGACGCGTGTCCCCTAGCTTGCCTGCACAGTTCATACCTCCTTTGCTTCCACGGGGGGGGGCATCATGTGGGGGGGAAGGACCAAGCACCGCAGGGACAGGAGGGGCAAGGGTAGGTGTTGTGGGTGCAGGGACGGAGGACTCCACCACAGGGGGTGGGGCAGCTCCAAAGGTGGAGGTCAGAATGGCGCTGCACACGGTTGCAAGGTCCCCCAGCATCTCCCCTGCACCCGAAGGAACCACAGGCCCCAAGGAGGGGGGGGTCGGAGGGATGGGTCGCAGCGCTACTGGGGGAGGGTGTGGACAGGGGGGGGGACTCAACCACCCTGACCGGGGACTCCTTTGACCGCTTGCGGGGTGGTGTCACTTTGGGGCTCAGGGACAGAGCGGCCATGAAGGAGTCTTTGGTGGAATCCTGGCCAGGAGAGCTGAGGGGAGTGGATTTGGAGGTAGTGGGTTGTGATGAATGTGGACTCCCACTGTGGCTGCATGTCTTCCGATTGCCCCCCGACCCAGTGGGCGTGCCTACTTCCCCCTGTGTGTGCATGAGAGGAGGCGTGCGCTTGGCCTTCCCTGGTGGTGTGGTGCCTGTGTCTGGTGGGGTGCGTGCATGGCTACGTCTGGGGGTGCTTTGGACAGGCATGGGAGTGGGAAGTGTGTATGGTGCAGGGGTAGGGGGGGGGACGTAGCGCTGCAGGAGACCCACTGCTGCAGTCAGTATCGAGTCAATGGACCTCAGCAACTGGCGTTGGTCAGACTGCGCAGCTGAGATGCCCTCCATGTATGCCTCCATCTGGGTGAGCACTCGTGTGTGGCAATGGAGGACATTAAGCATCGCAGTCTGACCAACCTGCAACTGGCGCAGGATGTCCACAGACTCGGCATTGGCGGCAGCAGTGGAGACAGGGGCAGGGGGTGCAGTGCCTGGCAAGAAGGAGACACGTGGTGACCTAGCACGGCGGGAAGGGACCAGAGCAAGTGGGAGGCCGGTGATGGGAATAGAGGGGGCGGGTAGAGATCGAGTGCTGCTGTCAGCTGTGGGAGCAGCCTCCGCCCCCTCTGGGAGATCAGCCTCGGACCCGTCAGCGTCATAGTCGGTGGTGTTACTGGACAGGTCCTCCGCCTCACTCCCCTCTGCCTCCGTGCCACTCGATGCGCCAGACAAGACAGCACTGCTGCCACTGGTGCCTGCTCCCTCCTCACGGTCCGTGCCAGTGTCTCCCTCGGAGTCCCCCGACGATGCTGTGGGCAAGGTGAAGAGACAGGAAATGATCAGACACCTGTATACATATGTTACATGAGTCAAATCGACATAGGTCACAGTGCATAGCCTGAAAAGCAACATGAGTAACATCTACAACACAAGGTACATATGTAGGCCCTGCAACACCCAGCTGGTTGACCCATTATGCCACTGAGAAACAATGGAGAGCATGACCCAACAGCAAATTACTTGTTATCAAATAGGACAGAGGAGCCAGGCTCTGGGGACAATCGTGCACAGCATCTGTACCACACAGCGTTGACAAAAAAGGGATGAGCAGGAACCATGTCTATTAACTTTTTGCACATGCTGCAAAGCCAATACATTAAAACATGCACAACATGACTGGGTCACTGCACCTTGAGTGTATGTCCAGACAAACATCACACACAGGCCAGACCTAGCAGGGAGACTTCAGATTTGGACATGTAGGCCTTGCCCGCACAAAGCACCCCCTACCTGAGACAATGTGATTGTGACAGAGGACGTACTTAACCTCTTACTCTGGGATAAAAACACATGGCCTGCACTAAATCCTGATTGTACACAAACTACCCCTGGTGCGCCTGTCCACATATATCATTAACAATCAACCATCATCAGATTGTCGTTCTAAGACACACAGGCACTGTCCACTGTGAGTATGCACAAGCAAATTTGGGTCACACTGTACAGTGGACACATGTAGCACAGTTTACGTTAATACAGATGAGGCCAGGGTACAATGCCACAGAGCCCAACCTATGCCGAAGACACAGAAAATGTCCACATAGTTGGATGACACACATGATACCTAGGAAAAGGTGCCCCAGGGCACGGTAGTGGCCACACACCTCCATGGTCCTGGATGGATATGTCTGCAACTGAAGCAACCGTCCCTGCACTATGCATTAATCCCACTCATGGACATCATGTCAGAGGGCACAACATTGGACATGCATGCTGGAAGGCAGTACACTTTAAAGACACACTCCTATGTTGGGACTCAGCATGAGTGCCAACTGACATGGACCCCACAATGACTGAACTGGCCAGGGCACAGCCAAGGTACCAAAACCTGTTACACTCCACCCCCACACATGATGCTGCAAGCATTGGGCACTTGGATTGACTGCCAGCCTAGATTACCTTGTGCAAGAGTGACTACACACAGACCAGGGAACACATGGCAAGGAGGGGAAGGGAGGAAGAACAGCACCGGTTTACTTTGGGGAACTGGTTATGCACTGCACATGTAAACCCTGGCAGTGTATCCATGCAACTGCGCACTTCCAAAAGCTGGTGACACACAACAAACACACATGTACCTACCCCCTTCCTGCTGCTGCTTCTCCAGTAAGCGCCTATCCAAGTCGGGGAAGACCACCGCCAGCACACGCTTCTGGATGTGGGTCAGACGCCGGCGCCCACGGTTCTTCCGGCTCTCAGGTGAGTCCCCCAGCAGGACCCGTGCAATCCTCCTCGTCCAGCACCGAATATCCTGCCAGCGTTTCCTCACCTGGGCTAGGCGCCACATACGACCCTCCGTATTCCTCACGGCACTGACGGCTTGCTTCCATATCTCCCCTTTGGCATGGACGCCTACCTGTGAGGATGCAAAAGTGAGAATACTTTAATTCACCTGAGCAATGACACAGAGACACACATATTAACAAATTGTCTTCTTTGAACAGGCCATGGTATGCAGGCAACTCATTGCACATTTGTCATAGGGACATAATCCACTGTGGAAGGCAAAATGCACTACGTGGCATTGAAGGTACACAGGTGGCATGAGGGGTGCCACACAATCAATGATCCTGGATCACACTGTCCATCACAAGCTACACAAGGATTATGTACAACACCTCAAAGCAGTCACATGTCCCAGCCCACTGACGCTACCTCAGCAGAGTACACAGACACACACAGGCACAGGACAATCACCTGCCATTGCCAACTGCGGGTACAAACCTCACTCTGCCCATGTGCCACTAGACTGGGGGGTGTCACAGGTGTGGGGCTGGCTCAGCACCGCAGTCACACAGCACTGCTCCCTGCTCACATCACATGGGCAGGGTATATCCATCCCTCATGCAGCTGGTGTGCAACACTCCCCAAATGCACTCACCCACATGACAGGGGACTTACACACACACCAATGTCCAGGGGACGAACACATCATTTGGACACTCACAGCACAGGTACACTAAACAAACACACATCTATGGGTACTGTCACCTGTCACACTGGGGGGACCACAGAATCACATCAGGACTGTAGCAACAACATTCCCAGGAGGAGTAGCCAGGCAGAATGTGGCATGCACCATGCATTGATTGTCACAGTAAGCACAATGCAAGTGAGGAGTGCACACAGGAACCACAGCATGCTCTGCATGGGAGACATGAGGCCTTCCCCACCCTGGGAGCCACTCTAAACAACATTGCATGTCTGTCACACATGGACACAATGCCAGAAGTCACAGTCACAAAAAAGGGGCACAGTCTAAGCTAGTGGAGTCTGCACTCACCTGCTCCCCTGGTCGACCATACAGCATGGTGTACTGTGGGAGGGTCACATCCACCAACGCCATATTCTCCTCCATGGTGAATGGCTGGGCCCTCTTCACAGACCTGGACATGGTGCCAGAGGAATCACGAGCAGCAGCAGTGTTGTGGAATGAAAGGATGTGCAGGCAAGTGCTCTCTCATGGGACCTGGCTGCCTTATATCTGCCTTGCTGGCCTGTTTCATTTACAGGAGTACAGAGTGATTGGTCAGTCACATTAGCATCCTACGTTTCCTCCAATCCCTGTAAACCTACCCCAGTGAGTGGCTTTGCATGGTTTAAAAATTGAGCATGATGTCAAGTCAACAACCACTTTGCAACAAAGTATATCGTTTCCAACCGACTTCTGCTGGCCACCTGATGTAATAATTCAAACTTTAAACTCGGTCTCCATGACAACCAGCATGCATTTAGGCCCTTATACTTGTCCCTCATGTGTCCCCTATGTTATTTCAAGATTTACACACAGGTACGGTCTGTTCCATGGCCCTAGGGCACCCCAAATGCAGTGATACGGACCGTACATGTGTGTGTAGGGTCCCTATCACTATGGGAGTGCTGGCGAATGCGTACGCCATAGTGATACGGACCGTACACGCGTGTGTAGGGTCCCTATCACTATGGGAGTGCTGGCGAATGCGTACACCACAGTGATACGGTCCGTACACACGTGTGTAGGGTCCCTATCACTATGGGAGTGCTGGCGTATGCGTACGCCACAGTGATACGGACTGCACACGCGTGTGAAGGGTCCGTATCAGTATGGGAGTGCTGGCGTATGCGTAAGCCATAGTGATACGGACTGACCCTACACACGCGTTTACGGTCCGTATCACTGTGGCGTACGCATACGCCAGCACTCCCATAGTGATAGGGACCCTACACACGCGTGTACGGTCCGTATCACTGTGGCGTACGCATACGCCAGCACTCCCATAGTGATAGGGACCCTACACACGCGTGTACGGTCCGTATCACTGTGGCGTATGCATTCGCCAGCACTCCCATAGTGATGGGGACCCTACACACGCGTGTATGGTCCGTATCACTGTGCCGTACGCATACGCCAGCACTCCCATAGTGATGGGGACCCTACACACGCTTGTACGGTCCGTATCACTGTGGCGTACGCATACGCCAGCACTCCCATAGTGATGGGGACCCTACACACGCGTTTACGGTCCGTATCAACGCCCATGCGCGGACCAGGCGAGTGATAGAGAGGACGTTTGGCCTCCTGAAGAGCCGATTCCGTTGCCTCCACAAGACCGGTGGCGCACTCCCATATGCACCGGTGAAGGTCTGCAAGATCTTCCTCGTGTGCTGCATGCTGCACAACATGGCAGTAGAGAAAGCTGTGCCACTCATCCTGGAACCAGATGAGCAGGACCATCCACCCGTGGAGGATGAAGGGCTTGGTCACGAGGCAAGTGATGTGGAGGAGGAGGAGGCGGTAGAGGACATCCGGAGTCGGCCCATATGCAACTTCTTTGTTTAGTGGTGAGTTCCAGTGTCTGAGTGTGCACGCATTGGGCCGTGTGTGGCATGTGTTGCAATGTGTGTGTCCATCTGCATGTCTGCCAAGTGAGTCAGAGGTGTGTTTGGATGTGTCACTCGAGTGATGGTGCAATAGAAGAATGTTTTTCCAGAGTCATCATTGTCACCTAGCATGTTGACAACCTTATACGTGTCGAGTACATGCACATGCATGCGGATGTGCTTCTTTTGGCTGACTTCTGGTGTGTCTCTCATCCACAGGTACTTGCGCATGCTGTCTGCTGGTGGCATTGTTGTGCTCCTGCTATTCCTCATGAACACAGCAACATGTGCTGAATCAGCGTTACATGCACGGACAAGTTTGAAAATCTCCTTAGGGTAAGGGATGCAGCACGGCTTTTCGGGAGTGGTATTTGTTTTGAATGTGTGTGCACTGCTCCTGTTCATGTTTGGATACTTTACATACATGTAGAATCACCATGGGGCACATGACATGGAGCTGAATTCACCTGAATTGATGGTCAGACTTGGTGACAGTCATCTGTAATGGGATTGTGGATTGTGATGGAGCCATCAATGTGTGTAACACTGCCCTCGGAAACATACGGGTTGCACCGGGTTGACATGGTGTGTGAATTCATCATTAGGGGCTCAATGGTGTATAGCAGCCTCTCCGTGAGCAGCAGGGGGTGATTAGCTGTAACCCGTCACTTGTGTGCCAGTGCCATGGATTTCCAGCATCTGTGGTGCTAAGGGGGGTGCCAGTGTTGGTCCCACGTGTTCATCCACATGACCTGTGTATGTGTTGACAGAGTTGCATTAGCATTCCGAAACACATGAGTAATAAAGGTGTCCCTCTGCCTCCAAGGTGCCTCATCTCTGTCAATGGTGGTCTGTTGCCACTGTGCATGCGGCATATCTAGCATTGTTCTCAGAGATGGTGCATATGAGTCTATGTGTAGAGTAGCAAGATGCAAGCTGTTTGTCAGGGATTAGATTCTGTATTGTGCATGATGTCCATGGCTGTGTAGGTATTGTGGCATGTCAGTCTCCACGACGGCCACTGTGCTGCAAGTGAATCCATTGTGTGTGTGTGTGTGCCATGTTGAACCAGACTTTCCTTCCTAGACATACACCTTTTGCATAGTTCCTTCCTGAGATCCTTGTCTTTGTGTGCTACTTGTGGCATTGTTTTCTTGACATGGCGCATGCTGCTGCAGGCCCTGCAGCAAGGGCACCCAGTGTCCACGCAAACGAGCTGGTGTTCATCATGGATTGCTTGCTGACATGTGCTAAGCTGATCAGCAGCATCTGTGCCTCATGCGGCAGCACACTCTGCATTATGCACAAGATCCCCAGTTCCATCAACCTCAAGGCAAGAGGGAGACCATCCCCCAGGTCAACTACGACATCCGTGTCTAATCCTACCCTGCACTCTACGGACATGTGCGTTAGAAATCCCATGATACTTGTCCACATCCAGGGTGCATCTGCACAGCTCTGCTACTACATCCGGCGACCAGGCCACATCAACGTCCAACAGAGATGGGGGGAGTGGATCACTGCCAGCTGCAGGATGACCTTCTCAATCCACGCACACACTCAGGATGCAGCCCACAACCACAACACAACCTTGCGGCACTGTGATCCAACACCCAATTGTGCCATCTCCATGCATCCAACCTTGGCTGGCCCACCATTCTCCACATCCACCTGACTCAAGCATGCAGGACATGGTTCTGCCACGTGTCTACACATACCTGGGACTCCCACCCCAGGACACTCCACATGATCCCTGACCTCTGCGCATGACTGTTGCTCTTCTAAATAGGTCTGTAGGCACAGTTGTGCAGGCACCCCCTCAGCTGGTTGGGCCCATCACGGGTGAGTATGGTGCTCCATGTCTGTCTTGGATGATACATTGTGACCCATGTGTGTCCTGTGCCAGACTCAGACCCCAGGGTATGGATGGTTGGAGTTACTACTGAAATCAGGCATGGTTTGACTTTACAACACACACATGTAGTGGAATATTGCAAAATGACGGCATCATCTGGTGATTGTGATGATTTTTATTTGTGGTGGGGCGCGTGTTTGGGGGGGATGACAAGAGGTGCTTGGAGGCAGTGTAGAATCCAAAGTTCACAGGGGGAGTTGGTATCCTTGCCATTGACAGTCATCAGAGTCTATGCCACAGTCTTTGTCTACATTGGTCAGACAGTGACCAGCAAGGCCATGTGGAAGAGAATGTAATTTGCTGATGTGCTGCTGTTGGGCCAGAGGGCCAGGTGCCAGGCCAGGTGACCTGGGAGATGGTGATGTTCCGCTGACTCTCACGGTCTTTTGCGTGGACGACCCACCCTCCTGCGGGGACCCTCAGAAGCAGGCCATGACGATGCGTGGGATGCTCCGTCGGATGAATCCTCCTCCTCCTGATCCCTCCCTGTGGGTGGCTGGTGGTATAGGGAGGGTTGCCCATGTTTTCGGCAATCAGACGGAGTACACGGGTCATGTCCGTTTGCACCGCCACGAGCTCAGCCAGTCTTGCCTCCATCCGTCCTTGGTGTAGCTGTTGACTGGCATGTTGCTCGGCCTGCAGGGTCTTCATCTCCTCGAGGGTGGACACAACCTGGCTAATGCCCCTGGTGTCACGCTGGTATGAGTCGAGGATGGTGCTGACGTGTGACATTACCGGTTCCTGAGACAACTGGTCAGGTTCGCGCCTCCGCCATCCTCCACTCCCACCACCCCTGCCCACTTGCGCCTGGCCTGCCGCTGTGGGCACATCGGGTCTCCGGGACCCCTGAGGGATGGCATTTGCGGTGTCGCCTGCCTCCTCCTGGGTGCCCGGAGCACCTTGTCCCTCGTGGACAGACTGGCTGTGTTGTTGTGTGCGGGCAGGGCTCCTGGGTGTCTCCTGGGATGTGGCAGGAATGGGGGTGGTGGTTGGCACAGTTGTACCTGACGCAGGTGCTGCAGGTGGTTGGACACCAGAGGGGCCAGGTTGGTCTGGGTCATCCACGGAGTGGTGAGAGTCGTCGTTGCCGGTGGGGTCCTCTTCACGCAGAGCCTGGTCCTGTGAGTCTTCCCCCCCAGTGTTGGGGGGAGATCGACGACGTTGACCTGTGTGTGAGAGAGACAGTGTTAATTGTGTTACATGCGACATCCATGTTCATTCATTTTTGATTAGGCACAGTTCCTCTGGGTGGTTGGATTTGGCTAGCATTCCTCTCACAGTGCACTTGTGCATGGGTATGTCCCTTGGCCACAGCTTTCGACACTTTACCTATGTGTGACACAATCTTAGTTGATGCATCTTTTGGGAACGCAGTCAGCAGTGTAGTGAGCGGTCGTAGCAAGCCATGCAGATTCGCCTTACGTGTTGCACTGTACGTGGCCAAATGGTGTTTTTTCCATGCTATTTGAGAATGCAGGTAGGTAAATTAACAATTTGTGACAGGGTTCTGACAAACACAGTGGGTGGGTATACTGGATGTAAGGTTCTGTTTGTGCCTGCAGCACGGATGTACTCGTGCACAGATTGACACATGGCCCAGTGTTTATCAAAGGTTGAAGGGGGGGTTCACGCACTGCCAAACCTTGTCTACATGCACACAGTCCACCTGCTGCCGAGCGGACATGGCCACACCACCCAAGGGTGATTTGGTCTCCCTCTGTCTCCCTTTCTCCCTCCCTCTGTCAGCCTCCTCCCACTGTCCGTCTCCCTTTCTCCCTCCCTCTGTCAGCCTCCTCCCACTGTCCGTTTCCCTCTGTCTCCCTTTCTCCCTCCCTCTGTCAGCCTCCTCCCTCTGTCCGTCTCCCTTTCTCCCTCCCTCTGTCAGCCTCCTCCCACTGTCCGTCTCCCTCTGTCTCCCTTTCTCCCTCCCTCTGTCAGCCTCCTCCCTCTGTCCGTCTCCCTTTCTCCCTCCCTCTGTCAGCATCCTCCCTCTGTCCGTCTCCCTTTCTCCCTCCCTCTGTCAGCCTCCTCCCTCTGTCCGTCTCCCTTTCTCCCTCCCTCTGTCAGCCTCCTCCCACTGTCCATCTCCCTTTCTCCCTCCCTCTGTCAGCCTCCTCCCTCTGTCCGTCTCCCTTTCTCCCTCCCTCTGTCAGCCTCCTCCCTCTGTCCGTCTCCCTTTCTCCCTCCCTCTGTCAGCCTCCTCCCTCTGTCCGTCTCCCTTTCTCCCTCCCTCTGTCAGCCTCCTCCCTCTGTCCGTCTCCCTTTCTCCCTCCCTCTGTCTGCCTCCCCCCACTGTCCATCTCCCTCTGTCTCCCTTTCTCCCTCCCTCTGTCAGCCTCCTCCCTCTGTCCGTCTCCCTTTCTCCCTCCCTCTGTCAGCCTTCTCCCACTGTCCGTCTCCCTCTGTCTCCCTTTCTCCCTCCCTCTGTCAGCCTCCTCCCTCTGTCCATCTCCCTTTCTCCCTTCCTCTGTCAGCCTCCTCCCACTGTCCATCTCCCTCTGTCTCCCTTTCTCCCTCCCTCTGTCAGCCTCCTCCCTCCCTCTGTCTGTCTCCCTGTGTCCACCTCTGTCTCTGTCCCTCTCTCTGCCCCTCTCCCTCCCTCTGTGTGTCACCCTCCGCCACCTCAGCCCAGCTTCCTGGGCACACACAGTTTGCAGGTCTTTCAAAGGCCATTGGCTTGTTCATGTGGGTTTGTTTCTTCTCTGCGGGCACCCATTGGGCGGAGTGTCTGAGTCTGCACTGCTGCTGTGGCGGTGTGTGCTGACACTCTTTCAGAGTGATGCGTCTTCATTAGCTGCTGTTATGTGCAAATTGTGCCTTCATACCCATGCCGTCCTGCAACGCGGCCACCATTAGCAGGCAAAACAGTACTGTGTGGGGACACACTGTTTGTATGGCTGTGCCCTAAGCCATATGGGCTAAGGGCATTGTTGTGTGCTTCAGAGTTGCTCTATGTTAGTTTTGAGGCCCACCCTCCCGGCATCGGGGACATCCTGTCTTGTGTTGGTGTTTTGTGTGGCCTGTGACTTGGCATGGCCTTGCTTGGGGCATGGGGCATGGAGGCGCTAGTGGCATGTGTGTGTTTTTGGAGTGTGGTTGTGTACGGTGCAGGCTTTGGGGGGGTTGCGTGCATGATTGGTATTTGGGTTGTATATGGCGTTCCCCCCATGTGAGGTGAGTTGTTTGTGTACTCACCAGGCTCTCGGACTCCTTCTACTCCGTCTACTCCCACCGGCGGCAGCGTGGCCATCACCTTCTCCTCCCAGGGATGGTAGTGTACCGGTCTGCGGGCCGGACCTCCTCCAGTGATGTTGGCCTGGTTGTGGTTGTCCGTCATTTTGCGGCGGACCGTCCTCCGCAGATCGTACCACCTGGCTTGGCACTCATGCCTGGTCCTTCTGGTGGACCCAACAGCATTCACAGAATTGACAATCCTCTCCCACATGGCAGATTTTTCGGATATGCTGGTCCGTCTGACCAATGTTCCAAAGAGCTGTGGCTCGACTCTGACGATTTCGTCGACAAGGACCTCCAGCTCCTCCATTGTGAACTTTGGATTCTTGTTAGTGGGCATGGTGTGGGGTGTGGGTGTGGATGGTTGTAGGGGTGTGGGTGTGGATGGTTGTGGGTGTGTGAGTGTGGTTGTGCAGGTGTGTGTGTGTGAATGTGATGAGGGTGTGTTTGTGATGGTGGTTGTGTGAAAGAGTGCAAGTGTAAGGTGTATTGATGTATGCAGTATGGTGCAGTGCGTTGTCTCTGTGGTCTGGCAGTAGGGGATCTGTTGCAAAGGATCATGGTTTGTGTGTGCTGGGCCTTTTTTTTGGTCCATTTGTGGGTGTGGCTGTGTTAGAACTTTGGGTGGGTGTGTTATAAGGAGTGATAGTGGTTTGGGCCTCTGTTTAGCTGTTTGTCAGTTGCAGGTCAGTGTATAGGATGTATTTGGGCTTGTTGGATATGTTTAGTGATGTTGTGTGCATCGAATTGACTCTCCTTGTGTTTTTTTGGTTTGTCCTGGTTCAGTACAAGTGTTTTTTGCGTCTGTACGGTGCGTACATGGGCCATGTTGTTGTACAGTGCTGTCCTTTGCTATGGCTTAGTATGACTCGTACATGCGCGATGTTGTGTGAGGGTGCTGGTGTGTGGGCCTGGGGTAGGGTGCATACGAACACGGGCAGGGTGTTGGTCCGCACCGTCCATCGGTGGTGGTGTTTCGCACCGTACATACAGGGGGGGCTGGGTGTAGGGTCCGTACATACACTGGTGGGGTGTGGGTACGGTCCGTATGTACACGGGTGGGGGTACGCTCCATACATACACGCATACACGGGTGGGGAGTTGGTACGCTCCATGCATACACGGGTGGGGGTACGGTCCGTACATACACGGGTGGGGGTACGGTATGTACATACAATGGTGGGGTGTGGGTACGGTCTGTGTGGGGGTACGCTCCATACATACACGGGTGGGGAGTTGGTATGCTCCATGCATACACGGGTGGGGGTACGGTCCGTACATACACGGGTGGGGGTACGCTCCATACATACACTGTTGGGGTGTGGGTACGGTCCGTACATACACGGGTGGGGAGTTGGTATGCTCCATGCATACACGGGTGGGGGTACGGTCCATACATACACTGGTGGGGTGTGGGTACGGTCCGTACATACACGGGTGGGGGTACGCTCCATACATACACGGGTGGGGAGTTGGTACGCTCCATGCATACACGGGTGGGGGTACGGTCCGTACATACACAGGTGGGGAGTTGGTACGCTCCATGCATACATGGGTGGGGGTACGGTCCGTACATACACGGGTGGGGGTACGGTCCGTACATACACTGGTGGGGTGTGGGTACGGTCCGTACATACACGGGTGGGGGTACGCTCCATACATACACGGGTGGGGAGTTGGTACGCTCCATGCATACACGGGTGGGGGTACGGTCCGTACATACACGGGTGGGGAGTTGTTACGGTCCATGCATACATGGGTGGGGGTACGGTCCGTACATACACGGGTGGGGGTACGGTCCATACATACACTGGTGGGGTGTGGGTACGGTCCATACATACACGGGTGGGGGTACGCTCCATACATACACGGGTGGGGAGTTGGTACGCTCCATGCATACACGGGTGGGGGTACGGTCCGTACATACACGGGTGGGGGTACGCTCCATACATACACGGGTGGGGAGTTGGTACGCTCCATGCATACACGGGTGGGGGTACAGTCCGTACATACACGGGTGGGGAGTTGGTACGGTCCATGCATACATGGGTGGGGGTACGGTCCGTACATACACGGGTGGGGGTACGGTCCATACATACACTGGTGGGGTGTGGGTACGGTCCATACATACACGGGTGGGGGTACGCTCCATACATACACGGGTGGGGAGTTGGTACGCTCCATGCATACACGGGTGGGGGTACGGTCCGTACATACACGGGTGGGGGTACGCTCCATACATACACTGGTGGGGTGTGGGTACGGTCCGTACATACACGGGTGGGGAGTTGGTACGCTCCATGCATACACGGGTGAGGGTACGGTCCGTACATACACAGGTGGGGGTACGGTCCGTACATACACGGTGGGGAGTTGGTACGCTCCATGCATACACGGGTGGGGGTACGCTCCATACATACACTGGTGGGGGTTTGGCGCGTACATCCGCGGCCGGGGGGCGTTTTGCGCGTACATGAGGGGGATGGGGGGTGTTCTGCGCATACATACGGGGTCTGTGGTGGGGTGTTCGGCGCGTATGCGGGCACATGTCTCCATGGTTGCTATAGGAGTTCGGTCCGTACGGTGTTTTCTCCATCCAGTTGTAAAATCGAAAGGACGGGAGTGATCGTACTTGCGCGGTCGGACTTCATGTTTCTGATTCGTACGGTAAATCGTCCGGGGATGTGTCGGACACATTTTCCGACCCGAGGACGTGTGGGGAAATTTTCCCAATGCGATTCGTATGGACATTTTCCCATGCGAATCGTACTTGGCAGTTTGTACGCTACTTGTACGATTCGTACGGTAAAAAATCCGGATACGATTCGTACGGGGAAAATTTTTCCAGGATCGGAATCGGCCCCTAAATTGCTATCTTCAGTTATTTCATCGGATCGATGGATTAGCGTTCATTGTGAACGTGAGGAAAAAGAAATATAACATTCAGTGATTACAGGAGCATGTATTCATATTTGACAAGGTTTGCATCCTTATACACTGTCCTTTCAGTTCCTATATGTGGTATGTAGAAATGTATGGTGTTTTGCAATCCTTTAATAGTATGGTTTGACTGTAAGATGCAGGTGGGACGGTGCTAATTCACTGTGTTCTTCTGCTAGTAGGATCTAGCAGGAAGAGGGAACCGAGGATTATAGTTTGGACATTGTGAATATATGTTTTAAAGTATATATCTCCATGTTCTTAGTGAGACTAACAGAGAATAGACTGGCGGTGTGTGCCTTACTCATTCTTTGTGTCTCTTCCACGGCTTCCGTCTCCCTGCAGTCCCTTTCCTTATTCCCTGTCCCTCGCTTGACCACTTCACTACTCTGTGTATATATCAAATCCTAGAGTTGGGGATGTCAGGAGGTGACCACTTTGAGCAGCATTCCGGTTCCGAGGAGTTCCATTTTGCGGGTCTAACATAGTGTGCCTCGTTGCCTCTTTTCCATTTTCCAAGTCGTTATTTTGCATTTTGGAACCTTGGTGTGGTAGAAAATACAGTTATTATTTGTGAGGCACTTATTTGCACAAACACTGAGGGGCATATTATCAAGCACGGCGTTAAAATTATCGCCGCTTTAGCGGCAGAAAACTGCCGCTAAAACGGCGATAATGCGCTTGATAATATGCTCTATGGAATTCCAATTGAAGCCCATGTTGCATGTGAAGGACGTCTAACCTGAGCTTCAATTGGAATTCCATAGAGCATATTATCAAGCCCATTATCGCCGTTTTAGCGGCAGTTTTCTGCCGCTAAAGCGGCGATAATTTTATCGCCTGTCTTGATAATATGCCCCTTATTTTATTGTGTTTGACTTCTCAGCATACTGGTTCCTGGACCCTGATTGGCTGGCATTGATGTATCTTAGTGTAGTTTCCTATTCTCCCCCTGTTTGTGCCCCTCAAGGTTACTACCTTCTTAATATTTGGTCCTAGTGACCTCCGCTAACTAATCCTTTGGGACTGAAACATTGTCATTCTTTTACGTTGTACTGTCGTTGTGACATGTTGGACAGTTGTAATGCACTTACACATTACCTACAGAATCCTCGTCAATGGGAAGCACCTGGCAGCCATCGCTGCTGGAGCGCTTTTAGCTGTCTCTGATCTTGGGTCACTCACTCGAGCACTGCGCAGCCTCATTCTTTCTGAATGGAGCATTTTTTGGGCACATAAATTGTCATATTTACAGATTCATGGGTCGTGTTATATCTTTCACTTGACATTCACAAGTTATCTGTATTTTAGTCACCTGGGCCGGTATAAGTGCTTACTCGAAGTATGTCTATACGTACCGCAGTAGCTTGGATAAGTATTCTCAGCCGTCTCTGTACACAGTTTCCTTATAGTTTGGTATTTATTCTCTAGATTAGAACTTCCCCCGGAAGGAATCGATGTCTCAGTCGATACATAGGTGCATCGAACATAAACAAGGGACTTCTTCAGTTTCCATGACTCGTGAGGTCATCTTGCGGAAAGAAGACCCCTCTCCCCCACAGGTTGTTGCGTTGGTGATGGAAGGCCCGCTCCAAACACCGTCAGGCACTCATTTACGCACCCTGTAAAAAGCAGGATTTAAGGTGCCTGGTACACACTTTTACGATGTTCGCCTTGTGCCTTCTTCCGAACGCTTGTCAGGCTCAAGGTGACGTGTCTGAGCTGTGAACTGCATCCCCTGAGTGATGGATCGTGCAAGGGGTCCCTCTGACGGCGCGCGGGCTGAGGTGTAACTCACAGCTAACGAGAGCTGCAGACTTACGACAGGGAAGGAACGGAGACAGCCAGGTAATACATATATAGGCGATATGTTCAAGAGACGGCGAATCAACAATGAATCAAGAACCGGACGGACGACGCCTTCCTCCTCAGCGTGACGACGCTGAGCGAGCAGGCGCCTGACATCACTCAAGACAGCTCTGGATGTGAAATGACTTTTATTGAAGAGATGTCCATGCCTGATTCATCAATGAAGGACAATGCCTGACTTACGTTTGCCACGCACTATCCAATGAGAGCCAGTTACACTTGGATAAATGACGCTGTATTTACTACACTTGACGAGATAGGCTGTGAAATACAAGTGGTCACTTATGCGCTCTGACGTTGTCTCTTAAGTTTGACGCATGAGTGTCCTCAGGGATGCATCACTGGTAGAACCTTTTTCTTGGCCCCACTTGAACCTTGGAAACAGCAAAGAGTTGATCCTCTCAGGGGCAGAACTCAATTCATTTCCAGGGAGGGAATGGATACATTTGGGGGGGAGGGAGGCGGGGCGTTGTAGGGGGAGTGGGGGTGGGGGGGGGGTCAGGCGGGGGTGCGGTGTATGGTAAGTGCTTCAAGGTGAGGAATATTGTGTTCTGCTGGAGGAAAATAGAGAGTATTTGTTTGACATTTTGCATGAGCAAATATACATGGTCCATTTATGGTATATTGTATACTTGCTCATGCGCCGTGCAGTTCACTAAATAATATTATTTTCAGAATTATTCACAGGAGTAATACGACAGCCTCCGAATCCCCCAAAAAAGGTTGAATTTGACTCCAAACGTAGGAGAGAACGTGTGGGGGTACGTATCTAACTTTTGTTGAATCGACCCTTGCTGGTTTGGGAAATTAAAGGCATGTTAAGTGTCTGTCGCACTTAGATTTCTTTACTACCTCTGGGAAGCCTGTGTGGCTCTAGTTGAGGTAAGCAAGTTACTACAAACTTTGTTCCTCATTTATGAAAAGTGTTGCATCGCTGCGTTAAAACAGCAATGCAACACTTTTCAGTGCGCACTCTGTGCGTATTTACTGTACGGCACTCCATGTCGCAAGGATTTACAGATACGGCGCAAAAGTGGCGCTTTGCTGAGGTGTGTATGAAAACAGATGCAACTCCAGCAATGTGTCCTTTTACATGGGGCAAGCCTCATATGAAAGGGCCTGGATCACTCCTTACGCCTGCTGTGAAGCAGGCGCCAGGATTTGACGCAGTGGCGCCCTAGAAGTGGCGTAGTGAAATCTCATGGCTTTCACTGCGCCACTACTACAAGCCTTCTTTGTGGGGGAACGCCCACCCTGCATATGTTATACCTGACGCAAGTACAATGTAGCGCAATCAATCAATCAATGAATTTGTAAAGCGCGCTACTCACCCGTAGGGTCTCAAGGCGCTGGGGGGAGGGGGATCCGCTACTGCTCGAAGAGCCAGGTCTTGAGCTGTTTCCTGAAGGAAAGATGGTTCTGGGTCAGTCGTAGGTGGGTGGGGAGGGAGTTCCATGTCTTGGTCGGCAGGTAGGAGATGGATCTTCCTCCGGCGGTGGTCTTGCGGATGCGCGGTACGGTGGCAAGGGAGCGGCTGGCGGAGCGGAGGTGGCGGGTGGGTGTGTAGAATGTGAGGCGGTTGTTGAGGTATGTGGGTCCCATGTCGTGGAGAGCCTTGTGTGCGTGGGTGAGGAATCTGAACGTGATCCTCTTGCTGATGGGGAGCCAGTGCAGGTCTCTCAGCTGGGGAGAGATGTGGCTGAAGCGGGGGGTGTCCAGGATAAGTCGTGCAGAGGCGTTCTGTATGCGCTGGAGTCTTTTCTGTAGTTTGGCTGTGGTTCCAGCGTAGAGGGTGTTTCCGTAGTCCAGTCGGCTGGTGACGAGGGCCTGGGTGACCGTCTTCCTGGTGTTGGTAGGGATCCACCGGAAGATCTTTCGGAGCATGCGCAGGTTGTTGAAGCAGGATGACGAGACGGCGTTGACTTGCTTGGTCATCGTGAGGGAGGAGTCCAGGATGAAGCCCAGGTTGCGAGCATGGTCTGTTGGCTTGGGTGCGGAGCCCAGGGCCGGGGGCCACCAGGAGTCGTCCCAGGCGGAGGGGGATGATCCTAGGATGAGAACTTCCGTCTTATCTGAGTTCAGTTTCAGCCGACTGAGCTTCATCCATTCCGCGACGTCTCTCATTCCTTCTTGGAGGTTGGCTCTGGCAGTGTTGGGTCGTTGGTGAGGGAGAGGATCAACTGGGTGTCGTCGGCGTAGGAGATGATGTTGAGGTTGTGTTGGCGTGCGATGGCTGCGAGGGGGCTCATGTAGACGTTGAAGAGGGTAGGGCTGAGCGATGATCCTTGCGGGACGCCGCAGATGACTTCGGTGGCTGTGGAGTGGAACGGGGGGAGGCGGACTCTCTGCGTTCTGCCGGCGAGGAATGAGATGATCCATTCCAAGGCCTTTCCTTGGATTCCGATGTTGCTGAGGCGCTGTATCAGGGTGCGGTAGCATACGGTGTCAAAGGCTGCTGAGAGGTCCAGGAGGATGAGGGCAGCTGTTTCCACATTGTCGAGCAGGGACCTGATGTCGTCGGTGGCTGCGATGAGGGCGGTCTCGGTGCTGTGGTTTGCTCGGAAGCCAGACTGCGAGGGGTCGAGGGATCCGTTGGTCTCGAGGAAGGCGGAGAGGTTTACAAAGTGACGCATGTGCCTAGATGCGTCACTTTGTAAACATTGCACAGCATGGTGCATATTTTATGCCGTTGCAGCATCATAAAAAGTGACGGCATAGAGGGCTCATAAATAAGTCCCTTTGTTAAATGGTAGCGGCAATTTCAGTCGATAACCCTTCAAGTATTGCCCGGCGGTAATCGCCTCTCATACCATTCGATAATTTACCAATGAAAGAGGCAGGCGCCGGAGACTGGAAGGCAGGAAACAAAGTTTTTATTCCGTCGGAGCAGAACACATCAGATCAGACAGCAAGGTATCGTCACGAGATGCTCTAACTGTATCTCTGAGGCCTGGCCTCTTATACACAGGTTTATGACTTTATTGCAGGTTTATCATACATGGCACATTCTTGAGATTGTCTTGGAACATGAAAGAACATCCTCGGAATCCCCACTTCGAGCTCGTTCCCACACATATCTACAGTGGAAGTTCCCACCCCATCCACAGTAGGAGATGGCTATCACACAGCTGGACATTCCGCCAATTCCCGGGGGTGTGTGCGACCGGCCGGGTCTCAGGGGGTAGGGTCTTTGATCTACTGTAATCCCTTTGATGTGGGGTGTTTCCCTTACAGTAGGGGCAATAAACTGCATCCGCAGGGCTAGGTGATGGCCTGGGATCGATTCGGACAATGGGGCGCAGAGGAAGGGGGTTATCAAAAGAGATGCATGACCATGTATGGGATGTCGGTCAGGCGTAGGATGTGGTTCCATGGCAGGGTCGCGCAGAAGGAGAGGGTTTATGGCCCGTGTATGAGAGAGCGGGGGTGGCCGGCACGCGGGGGATGCTTGCAGCGCCAGGGGAACGCGCTGGCGATCGACAATGAGCGGGGGAGAGAGTGGGGTGCCTAAAATGGCGGCCGTGCGTTCGCTGTGCGTGGCGCTGGGGAGAGGCAAGATGGCGCAGATAATGTTCAGTTACAAGCTAAATTTCCACAGTCCTCCCTTTTAACATATCTCGCCAGCTTGTCTAGTTCGGATCTATCCCCATAATACTACGAACTTCCACCTCATAAAGAGCTTTCATTCGCTCTGCTTCAAAGTTCAAAGTCTTAGGGCAGATGCAGTTCATAAAAAGCGAACATAAAGGTGGCAGACACTGAATCCCCAAGCAACATCCACATAGTATCACAATCGGTATTAGGATAAATGAAAATAGCCTCCATCCCCAACTTTTAATAGTGTCCCAAAACCAGCTTCCAAGGGACCATCCTTCTTGCTCCTGATGAACCTCTGCGGAAAGTCTGTGGAGGTGTTCAATTGCTTTGTAGACTGAGGGTGAGTTATCCGGTATGTAGGTACAACAGCTGGACCCAATGATGCGGCATGCTCCTCCACGATCAGCCAGAACCACATCTAGAACGAGGCGGTTCTGAAGAGCCACCAGGCGGACGGCCTGAAGCTCGGCAGTGTTGTTGGCGAGGATGCCGGCCGTAATGTTCATCGCCGTCTCGACTGCCTGGGTTAAGTGGCGGATGGCACGGCTGTTTGCCATTGGGCCCCAGAGTGGAACAAGTCCCTTTACTGCATCCATGAACTGTGCCCCGGTGGAGTCGGCTTGTACAAGGTCTTTGGCACGTTTCTGTCGGTGATGGTTTGCTGGAGCCACATATGTCGGTGGAAGGACAAAAGCGATGTAGCAGGTGCCTCCCCAACCTTTCGGGAGCCAGGTGTAGGCCTTAGTACCACAGATGAAGTACATATTCGGGGAGGCAACAAAGGAGGGTGGATCGACTGAGTCCAATGTTCGGTTGATGAGGCAGGAGCTGTGGCCCACCAGCTGCGCCCCCAGGCCTTCGAGGCACACAAATCCAGTGATGTTGATGACGGATAGGGCCACTGTCAGGGTGGTGGCCGTTCGTTTCCGGAGGTAAGAGAAGGTAGGTCTAGCTGGGTTGTTGAACACTTGCATTTCAACTCGTTCTTTGGCAGGGATGTCCATGTGAAAGGAAGTGTTTGATCTCAGAGGGCAGAAGAGGGCAGAAGTTTTTCCAGTTTTGTTCAGCCAGAACCCATGGTAGAAGTGTGACACAGTTTTGCCGGAAGTGGCATTGTCCTTGTAGCTTTCCTGCAGGAGGATTAGCCAGGCGAGGCAGGAACCATGGACAGAAAAAGGTGAAGGGATGAAAGGGATTGAGTGTCCAGTGGCATGTGGTAGCAATCCACAGATCCAGCAGTTAGTGGCGTTGGCGGCAAGATTGTGTTGGTGGAGCAACTGCACAAAAGAGTTATTCCAGAACTCCTTACGTCTTTCTCGGAGTTGGGGTGAAAGTGAGATCAAATGGTGTTCTTTCATGGTGATAGGTTGAACGGTGGTCAGCAATGTCTTATGAGCGGGTGTGCTCTCCTCCATGATCCAGAAGGTGACCATGAGGAGAAGGCAAAAGAGAAGGGTAATGAAAAGTGTAATAGTCTTTGAGCTGTGCATTCTGTCAGTCTTTGGGTTTTTGTAGTGGATCTTCGGACGTCCGGTTGCTTCCATCATCTTCATATCGGGCGCTTCCATCACCTTCAAGGAACTCGGTAGCGGGCAGAACCACAGACTTTGTTTAGTTTCTCTCCTGGTAGCCTTTGAGGTGGCTAGGCTACCGCTCTGAGATTTCCACTTAGTTTGTGGTTTGCTTAGCCGAAGTTCTCTCCTTTCGTTGCAAGTTATACCCTTCCTTGGATGGCACGGTGGGATCGGGATATTTCACTAACTCAAGTGTTTCTGTATCTGGGCAGTGGCGCAGGGATGGTCGGTCCTTGTCCAGAAGTTCTTCTTGGGCGGTGATGTTGTCCGTGGTCGTCAGGGTCGGTGATACCTTCTTGCAGTGGTGTGCATGCAGCCAATTACGTTTCCCCTCCACTCGAAGAGCTGTTCGGGTGGTGATCAGGACTTGCAGGGGGCCCGTCCACCGGGGCTCCAGACTCTTGGTGCGCTGGAAGTTACGCACTAAGACGAAGTCACCGGGTTGGATGTCGTGTCCGGGGCCCCTGGAAACATCGGGAATGGCGTGCAGCACCTGCTGATGGATAACAGACAACGTTTTAGTTAGGTTATACAAATAGTCAGACATAAGGACGTCCGGGACGTCGTGGATGGATGTTGGCTTTGGCGCAGTCCAAAGGTTCATGGGCCGCCCAAAAACGACCTCGTAGGGTGTCAAGTGGTGTTTAGTGGGGGTGGAACGCATTGATAGCAATGCTAGCGGGAGGGCGTCTGGCCATTTCAGTCCTGTAGTTGCGACTATTTTTGCTATCTTAAGCTTCAATGTGGCATTATGTCGCTCAACCAAGCCTGCAGACTGGGGATGGAAGACCGCATGGAACTTCTGTTTTACACCCAGCCCCTTTAAGATGAGTTGGATAACCTCGGCTACAAAGTGGGGGCCGTTGTCGCTCCACAAAATTCGACAAAGGCCGTATCGGGGGAAGAATTCTTTCAGTAGTACTTTTGCGGTAGTCATAGCGGTGTTGTCGTGGGTTGGATAGGCTTCCACCCACTTGCTGAAGGCACACACAACGACAAGTACGTACTTCAAACCTTGGCACCTTTCTAACTGGACGTAGTCCATTTGCAGGACTTCAAAGGGGTGATTGGGGACCCCAAACCCTCCCCGGGGTACAGCAGTTCCTTTCCCAGGGTTGTGCTGGAGGCATACCAGGCATTGTTGGACCAGGCGTTTGGCTGAGTCTGGGATTTTGTCGTTGGGCCAGACTTTGGAGATGAGTTCGATCATGGGAGCAGACCCTATGTGTGCGGGGGAGTGTGCCATGGTCAGCATGGGGATCAAGTATGAGTCGGGTAGCAACCATTTGTTTGAGTCTTTAGTTCGCCAGCAACCGTCATCGTCCTTCAATCCCACCCGGGCCCATTCAGTTAAATCGTGTGGTGTGCTGGCTAGTTGGATATCCCTAATCGTTTCCCTAGCATCCTTCCATTTCTCAGTTTGTGACCTGGTCACGTACATATGGGTCGTGGACCTATTCTCGGCTGTGGTTCGGGCAGTAATGTCAGCTAGTGCATTTCCCTGTCCTATAATGTCTGTCACCTTCTTGTGTGCCTGGCATTTGATCACAGCCAGCCGTGTGGGGAGGAGGACTGCTTCGGTCAGGGCAGAGACTAGATCTCCATGCAGGATGGGTGTGCCATGGGAAGTCAAGAATCCCCTCTCTTTCCATAAGAGCCCAAAGTGGTGAACTACCCCGAAGGCATACTGACTGTCTGTGTAAATGTTTGCGGTTGTCCCTGCTGCCAGGATGCAGGCTCGTGTGAGAGCAATTAGTTCCGCCGCCTGTGCGGATCGCTGCGTGATGCGGGCTGTCTCAACAACTGTTCGGGCTGTGGTGACTGCATAGGCAGCTGAGGTGGTGCCATCGGGGAGCTTGATGCATGAGCCATCCACCCACAGTTCTCCGTCAGGGTCCGGGAAGGCAGTGTCCCGGAGGTCAACCCTACTCTTGGTCTGTTCGTCGGTGAGGGTCACGCAGTCATGTATAGGGGACGCATTGGGGTCAGCGTCAGGGAGAGGTAGTTGAGTAGCTGGATTCAGAGTGGTGCATCGTTTCAATGTGATGTGGGGTGCGAGTAAAGTCAGTTCGTAACCAGTCAGTCGTGCGCTAGTCAGGTGTTGAGTCTTGGTTTGGTTCAGGAGGGTGTCAACCGCATGGGGTACCAATACTGTGAGGGGGTTCGAGAGCACGATCCCCTCACTTTGTCGGATGGAGACAGCAGCGGCGGCTACTGCTCGAAGGCAGGCGGGCAAAGCTCTGGCTACGGGGTCAAGAGTGGCAGAGAAGTAGGCACAAGGGCGTTGTTTAGGGCCTATGGACTGGGTTAGGACAGACAGTGCACATCCCTCCCTTTCGTGGGTGTAGAGGGAGAAAGGTTTAGTGTAGTCTGGGGTTCCTAGGACTGGGGCCGAGCAGAGGGCGTCTCGTAATTCTTTGAAGGAGGATTGGCATTCGGGTGTCCAGGGGAGAGGGAAGGGGACATCTTTAGCCAGCAGGGAAAGCAGAGGTTTTACGATGAGACTGAAGTTTGGCAACCATTGTCGACAAAAGGAGGTGAGGCCTACTAGGGACCGCACTTGTTTCTGAGTTTTGGGAACAGGGGTTTCTAGGATGGTCTGAATTCGGTCAGGGGTAAGTTTTCTCCCGTCTTTGGATAGTAGGTGGCCTAGATATGTTACTTGGGGTTGGCAGAATTGCAATTTCTTCCTGGAGACCTTGTGACCGTTCTCCGCGAGGAAGTGGAGGAGGTGAATGGTGGCTGTGACGGCAAGTGGAGTGGTGTCGGCCGCCAAAAGAATGTCATCGACGTACTGTATTAACACCACTCCATCGGGTAGTTGGACTGCATCTAGATGCCTCTTGAGGGCTTGGCTATAAATGCTGGGACTCTCAGTGTAGCCTTGGGGTGCCCTACAGAATCTGTACGAACGGGCTTTTAAAGTGAAGCCGAACAGGTAGCGGCTGTCTGGGTGGATGGGGATGGAAAAGAATGCGTTCTTGAGATCAATAACGGTAAAGGTGGTGGCAGTGGATGGAATCAGGGTGAGGATGGTGGTGATGTCTGAGACCACGGGGTACTGAGGTATGACTACTTTGTTAACTTCTCGTAAGTCAACAATAAAGCGGTATGCTTTCTCATCTCCCTCGCCTTGCTTCTTTACAATGGGTAGGATAGGGCTGTTGCAAACATTACTGACTACTTCTTCTACCACTCCTGCATCGACTAGGGACTCGATGATTTCCACCAATGCCTTCTCGCCTTCGGGCGATATCCGATACTGTGGAAGCTTTGGGAGTACTGCGTCCGGTCGGACGGTTATGTGTACTGGGTCGATCACCATGCGCCCTACATCTGAGTCGGTTTTAGCCCATAGATGTGAAGGTAATGTGTCGAGTAGGGATAGGTCAGCATCGGTTATAGAGAGCATACGCCGTGTGTGACAGGGTCTGAACAGATCTGGGTTATCGTGCAGGATGACTCGAACTCCGACTGGGGAGCATCTGATGGTAGCTCGAAAATGTTTTAGCAAATCAAGTCCCATAATAGCATCGGGGGTGTTGGAGGAGAGCAGAAAGGTCGTGTCAGTGGCGTTATCTTCTACGTCAAAGGAGATTGGTGCTGATAAGGGGTTAGTGGAGGGCGTTCCATCGAAGCCTATTGAGGTTACGTGTGAGCCAGACAAGGGTGCCCTAGGAATCAGTCGTTTAGATAACGCACTACGTGTCGCCCCAGTATCTACCAGGAATGGAGATTTTGTGCCGAAGACCTTAGCGGTGACGTAAGGACCTTGCTGGTCAACACGGAGTTCGACTGGATCCCTCCCTTGCCCCTGGCGGTCCTATGCGAAGTCATGGGTGCTTTCGTAGTCGGACTGCTGACACTGGTTTTGTCGGGGGCGATCAAAGGTGTTTGGTCTGCCTGGCCTGTCGTTGATGGCGTCGTTCGTGTACCCTCGTCCCTGTCCTCTATTTCTGGGGTCATATGCTGTGTCTTTGGGGTCCCTATTTTTGTTCAATTCCAGAAGGACCGGGCACTGGGATTTCCAGTGCCCGAACCCTCTACAGAACGCACATTGGTTCCCATCTAAGTCTCTCCGTCCGTTGTAGGGTGCAGGTGTATGATCTCTAGGGGGTAGCTTTCTAGGGGCGGTTGGTTGGTAATTCCCTTTCGGTGGTTCCCTTCCTATAGTCACCCCTTGCAACTGTGCTATCATTACCCTCTCCTTCAGTTCCTTTTTCTTCCTCTCTGATGCCCTATCGTTCTCATTCTTTTGGTTTTCGTAGTATTGGGCCATCTGGAGGATAGCTGCGGGTTTGGAGGCTGCCCAACTACTCTCGCTGGTCTGTAGCTTCTGGGAGACTTCTTGTGACAGACCCTTCACGTAATTCTGGACAAAGAGGTGATGTCCGGTTGCAGTGGTCATGTCCTGGCCACTATAATCGGAAAACACAGTCTCGAATCGGGAGAAGTATTCAGACACATCCTCCTGGGGTTTCTGGCGACAAGCCGTCACTATCGACCAGTCTACCTTTCTTTCTGGGATTAGAGTCTTCAACTTCTGTACAATCTTGTCTGGGAGCTCCAATATGGCTTTCGGGGGTTTCTGTCCCGGTTCTCGCTGTTTATCTATGGTATCGAGTTGTACCCAGGTATATCCAAACGGCTCAGCATGGTCAACTTTCCGGATTTGTTTCCACACATCAGCCGGCAGACATAGCCCGAAGAACAAGTCGATATCTGCTAAAGTCATTATTGTTGAACCTAAGGCTGTACCCAGTTCGGTGTAGAAGGCAGTCGGGTTCTTTCTTAAGTCGGGTAGAGTTTTTCTAAAGGTCAAAATATCTTGTCGGTCCCATGGCTGGTAGACCCAATTATATACAACCCTTCCCTTCGCATCTTGGTGGTTGATGTCGTCATGTGTTCCCTGACCTCGTGGGGGGACCCAGTAGGGGGCGGCCTCTTTGATGGGCATCATGGTATCAGTCCTTCCTTCCTGGGGCTTAGTCGCTATGGGGGTTTCTGCTTTGGTGGTCTGCCTGTGTTCTCTAAGGTGTCGATAGACCTCGAGTGTACGAATGAAGAGGTTCGTTACATCGCCCTCTCCTTCTTCCCCAATGTCTACCTTCCTATATAGGGCCGCTAAGCCTTCGGGACCTTTATCGTGGTACCTATCCTCATATGTATTCAGAGCGTGGTAACAAAGTCGTACGACAAAGTGTCGTCTGCGGCTGTCGGCATACGAGTTATACACGTCTGTTATATACTCCTCACTTTCCTTTCGCTCCACCAGTGTCCCTACTATCTTGTCGATTCCTGCTCGTTCATCCTTTGTTAGTCAATTCTTTCTGGTGGAATCTTTCTTTCTCATCTCAGGGTCATCCAACGTTATTGCCGACGTTGTGTTTAGTACAAGAGGCTCGGCCGGCGCGGAGGCCGTGAGGACCGAGTCCCCTGTACTGCTTTCGCTCGTGTTTGGGGGTTGTGGGTGTTGCACTACCGATTGGGAGGGTGCGTATGGAGGGGGCATGTAAATGATCGGGGGACCTAATAGTAATTCGTCATTCGTTCGTTGCTTAGAGGACAACTCAGGGTAGAGCATAGAGGGGGTCCTAACAGCGTACTGGCCTGATGTTTCGGGCTCCTGTCTTAATTTAGTTTCCCTTCTCTCCTTTATTTCTTCTTCTAACTTTCTAGCGGCAAGGTGAGCTGCCTTTCGTAATTCCTTTTCTGCTTTTACTTCTTCCCTCTTTTTCCGTTGTGTTGCTTCTTTGCGCCACATGCCGATACTGTCAAGCATAGTAGGCGTCGTCTTATTGCTACGCAGAGCTATTTCTAGCACTTCTATCTTATGGTCATCGAAGGATCCCATCAGTGGCCACTGACTCTCGGGGTCCTTCCTTGTATATTTATGCCATAGCTTGCTATAAGCTACGGCGACTAGTCCATATTTAGTGAACATGTCCTTATTAGGGGTGCCTTCCAGAGGAGCCGGATGGTTCACCTCTAATAAGCGGTCCGGGCAGAACCAACTACCAATCAGTGGGGAGAAGATAGGCATGACGGGTTTCAACGGGGACAAAAGTCAGCACTACCTATCTTTTCACTGCTTGCAAAGACTAGACAGAATATCTCTATTCCTCGTTATTTGTAAGCAGAGAATACCTCCAAAGAACCAATATCGAACAAATAGTGTTCGGACAATCAATCAATCAATCAATGGGGAGATAAAGATAGGCACGACGGGTTACAACGGGGACAAAAGTCTGCGTTACCTACCCTTCACTATCTGCAAAGACTAGACAGAATATTTCTATTCTACGTTATTTGCAAACAGAGAATATCTCAAAGAGCACTATTCTTCAAAACAATCAATGTTCGGACAATCAATCAGTGGGGAGATAAAGATAGGCACGACGGGTTACAACGGGGACAAAAGTCTGCGTTACCTACCCTTCACTATCTGCAAAGGGAGAGAGAGAGAGAGAGTATTTCTACTCCTCCCCGTTTGTAGACAGCGAATATCTCAAAGAGGACAATCAATGAGCAATACTAGTATTTCAAACAATCAATCAATTATTTCGCAATTTGTCGTGTTTCACGACCTTACCCGGACCGCGTGGACAGTTTCTCGTCTTCCGCCTCCAGCGCCCGATCGTCCTCTACTCTCCGTATTTGCCGCGGCACTCCTGATGGTTCCCAGTCAGGACCGTAGATCACTCGAGAGAGGTCTGCTCGGAACCAGTGAAGTTCGGATGATCGGCTGCCAGACGAGGGTCTATCGGGCAGGAGCTCTCCCGATCGTTGCAGTCGTTCACTCTGTCGTCAGGACCTCTCCCACTGGATCCACGTGTCGCTGATGGGCCCCACGTTTGGGACGCCAATTGTTAAATGGTAGCGGCAATTTCAGTCGATAACCCTTCAAGTATTGCCCGGCGGTAATCGCCTCTCATACCATTCGATAATTTACCAATGAAAGAGGCAGGCGCCGGAAACTGGAAGGCAGGAAACAAAGTTTTTATTCCGTCGGAGCAGAACACATCAGATCAGACAGCAAGGTATCGTCACGAGATGCTCTAACTGTATCTCTGAGGCCTGGCCTCTTATACACAGGTTTATGACTTTATTGCAGGTTTATCATACATGGCACATTCTTGAGATTGTCTTGGAACATGAAAGAACATCCTCGGAATCCCCACTTCGAGCTCGTTCCCACACATATCTACAGTGGAAGTTCCCACCCCATCCACAGTAGGAGATGGCTATCACACAGCTGGACATTCCGCCAATTCCCGGGGGTGTGTGCGACAGGCCGGGTCTCAGGGGGTAGGGGCTTTGATCTACTGTAATCCCTTTGATGTGGGGTGTTTCCCTTACAGTAGGGGCAATAAACTGAATCCGCAGGGCTAGGTGATGGCCTGGGATCGATTCGGACAATGGGGCGCAGAGGAAGGGGGTTATCAAAAGAGATGCATGACCATGTATGGGATGTCGGTCAGGCGTAGGATGTGGTTCCATGGCAGGGTCGCGCAGAAGGAGAGGGTTTATGGCCCGTGTATGAGAGAGCGGGGGTGGCCGGCGCGCGGGGGATGCTTGCAGCGCCAGGGGAACGCGCTGGCGATCGACAATGAGCGGGGGAGAGAGTGGGGTGCCTAAAATGGCGGCCGTGCGTTCGCTGTGCGTGGCGCTGGGGAGAGGCAAGATGGCGCAGATAATGTTCAGTTACAAGCTAAATTTCCACACCTTAGTGTGACCTTGGTGGTCTTTAGAGTACGAGATTGCAAATGAGTGTCTGGATGGGAGCTGCCAGGCCTGGTGTAACTTTTCTTTGCCTGGTTAACAAAAAAAGGTCCTCTTGGGGTGCTCTGATGATGTGTGCTACGTGGGCCCCGTACAGACAGTGTTTTCCTCCATTAACCTTGGGGATCTGCTATTTTAGCCCAATTCGTTCAATTGAAGGGAACCAAGACACAGCTCCCACAATGAGTTGCCTTCTCAAAAGAAATGTGGAAACATCAAGTTTGATCCCGGGGACTCGGAGGCATCGGTCACTGGAATTCCAAGGAATAATTAGATGGCCAGAATGAGATGGAAATGAAGTGAGAAAGATCCTGGCACATATAACTCACCTTGAACTGGACCACTTGATGTTTCAAAGAGCACTGGTAACCCATGACATCACAAGTTTGACCCTTTGCTCCACCCGTAGCCCCTCAACAATCTCCTGTTTCCTGCAGGGAGGCTCCTGGGGTGGATAAAGGTGAGCATCCTAAGGAAGTGAGACCGGTTCATTTCCGGTTCCTGCTGCTACATTCATGACCTCTGAGACCAAGGGGTATTAAGGGCAGTTTCAAAGATGGTAATGGGCAAGTCAGAGCAGAAGCATTACCCCTTAATGAAATTCATACGTAAAATAAATGTGGACAGACTTAGATTACAACTGCTCTGAGGGGCATATGTAGGCCACATCTCACTGACTTTTGCTATGTTTAGGTCTCAGCTGGACAGCGCATGCACTGTCTCGAAGAGACGTGTTGTGTTCAATCTAACGGCTTCAGCCCACCCAGAGGCTTCCCATTTACTCGCTCCATCAACGCTCTCAAATCCTTTGTCCCCTGTTGTCCATGGCATGAACGTGTGATGCATTTTCCTGTGTTTGGCCCTCCCTCAGAGCATGGACCAAGTACTTGTGTCCATCCACTGCTCCCATTTTGGGAGCTACTTTTTCATTGTCCTGGAGCACTCTATACAAGTTCTCCTTCTTCTGTTTGTTTTTAATACTTTAATGTCTTATACAATGTTATCACCACCCAAAGGTAATATTGGAGTGCTTCACATGTAGGCCACAAGGTGTTTGAGGGGAGGTGCCAAAATAAAAATAGATATGTCACACACCCCACGTTCTCAGCATTTTATTCGCCCTTAAAGATATCTTACAGTGCAGGAACAAGTAACAGAACCGTCCCTATGGCGTCCTTCAGGCTGTATATATATTTCTCCAGCAGGTGCATCAACCCACCAAGTTATGCTGTGCCTCATGGTATGAAGGTAAAGTTGCTGTGAGGCAGTCGAGCGTCTGCATTTGTTGCACTGCCCGAATACCAAAATACAGCTTGTGCACTTATGGCGACGTAGTGCAGGGCTGCCTTAATGCAGGTTGTAAAACACAGAAAATAACTAAAATAAAGGGGCATACCCAGAAAATCACAGCTTCCCTGCTTAAATTGTGTGCTCTTGGGCTACATGGCTGCAAGACATTAACATTAACAAAGACAATTACTCTCACATCGCCGAGACCAATTGGCTGTGACAATGCATGTTTACAATTGCTTGTCCTGGGCTGTAATTGAGAGGAGAACTCGGCCAACTGAAAAGCAAGAAAGACGATTTGCAATTGTAGATTTCTGCTAAACTCCAGAGTATGCTTTGGCCTAGCAAAGGACATATTTTTAATTGCAGAAACATGCCTCGACAGCATCATGAAGCTGGTGGCAATACCCCCTCTTCTGAGAGTCCCCAACGCCGCTCTAACTGCAGCAAAGTCCTTTAGCGTGCAGGAAGCGTCGCCTTGTTTATAGTCATAGGTCCTGGGAGAGACATCATCGAAAGGGATGGCTCCTGGGAGACGGGTTATTTTTACCCACATGTGAGAGACTGTTTTTCCATTTTTATTTCCCTGCTTACTGTTACAAGGTCTTCTTTAGAAGCTGCCAAAGAGAGAGATTTGACCCACTTACAGGATGACTTCCTGGTTCCCAGGAGGCCGCGCGCTGTGAGTCATGAATTTGTTGAGGTTTTTGATGAACTAACTATAATGGACTCTTTTTCATGGCTGATTTGCTTCTTTTCCGCCTGCATGTAGTTAAAAAAACAACAAATAATCCCTCTCGGAGGGGGGAGGGAGGAAGCTACTTCTCTAACACAGCTGAGAATATCCAGAGCGTATCATCAAAGGGTCAGAGGTCAATCACAGCATCCAGTCTGTCCCATGAATCAGTGATACCCAAAGGTACCGTCTGGAGACCCTCCTCGAAGAATTACCTATTGACCCATTAAATGAAGAATTCTCCCTAACAAAGAGGTGTATTGGAGCTCTGACAGCCCTCAACATTTTGAACAGGTGCAGCTCCGAGCCTGGGACTGCCCACAGCTTGGTGCACAAGTGTTCAAAGCCTTTCAAAGAGGTTGGCAGCTGTGCGCCTGTCTAGAGAAGATTTACTTAGACTGCTGCCAGGCGTGTCCAAATAAACATGTCCAAATAAGTTCCTGCATTTTCTCAATAACTGGAAAACTAAGAATCAATAAAAATAGGTCTCAGTGTCACGTGGCCCATGGACACATTGTCGTTTTTCACTAAGTTAGCATGAGCACCTTGCCGCTTGTCTGCTGTTTTTGTACACGTTACTACACGTCTTTATTTTTGCAATATTTCAATGATTGCTCTCACTTGAGAACTCATTGCTGCGTTCACTCTCTGCATGTTCCTGGGATTTTGACTGAACATTGTGTGCAAGGTCGAGCAACAATGCCCCTTGTTATTTTGTTCTGGCCGGTCCTTAGCACTTAGACAAAAGATACCGATGCAGCTGTTGTTTGGACAAATGTACTTGGGTTTCATTAGAATACACGAACAGGTAGCACACACTTGTAGAGGGACCTTTCCAGGGAGAAGAGCGAGACAGCACCTATGATGTAGATCTACCATCTATAGGCTAAGGTGTAGGGTCTGCTGACAATGCCCAGAGATCTTTTATTATATAATAATATTTCTTCTTAGCAAGGAGAGGGAGGTTAGGCACTATAGTCCTTTCTCCATTGTCTTTCTATGATGACATCTCCCTTCATGATATATGGACTGACTGCTATACTGACAATATTTGGACTATGTATTTTTCTACTTGTTGTGGCACGTATACTGCATGTTAGGGCACGTTAGTTAAAATAAATATTTAAAAATGTTTCGCGTCTGCCAGATCTGATTATGGGCAAGTAATAGAGAGTGAGCGAAAGTGTGTGTCTTGTTAACACGATTCCTGAGAGGTCTGGGAGTGTTGTGTTCTGGGATGTGTAATCATTTGCTTCTCTGTGAGTGAGTAGGAGAGCGAGTGAGACACTATAGCTAGTCGGTACGGGGTTCGTGGGTACTATGGTGGTGGGAAGACCCAGGCCCTATACACCAAGGTCCCATATTCCTGAGCATAGTTCTGTATTTATGCAGAATCCCTGCAACATGGTGCCATCAACGTTTGGTCTGGTACTTATTCACGAGACCCCTGAATAGCGCTTGTGCTTGTCCACAATCCCCTCACACCTGTTTCCAGAGACGTCCGTGGTGTGGGGGCTTAGCCTCCTATATTTGTATATTTATAGGTTTTTCAAGCTTGAAATTTAAAAGGTTTTTCTTTACCCTTTTTTTCGCTGCTGTTTTCTCAGTTTCTTTGTCGCATTTCTAATATGGCACAACCGGTCGCTACTGCGGCTCATAACCGCGCTGCGGTAACGGCATATTTGACTCAATGTGGAGTCCCTAATGTGGTGCTGATTTCATTTTTGCGGTCGAAGCATACGCAGCTTACTGCTTTGATGTTTTTTGCTCTTGGGTTACATTTCCAGCAGTGGATGAGAATGATAATTTCTTTCATGAATATACACCAGCTGCTGTTCCATGGAGTTATTGCCTTATCGATTACTTGAAGTTCTGTTGACAGCATGGGAGCATACCATTTGGCGTAATGGTGCTTTTCTTCACCCTGTTTCTGGGGTCCGTTTAGGCCCCTTATCAGTCGACGGGGCCACATGGCCTGTTTTGGCTAGTTTTACTCTGCATCCATATTATCTTGATGTTACACTCGCAGAGCTACGTCAGTTACATACATCTTTGATTCATATACACAGAAGTGTCATACAATTCATGTCACGTTATATACAAATGGCTCTGACTGGTGCCGCTCCTCAGCCACCTGGACATGGTGGTGGTCTTGTCATTAGTCCCATTATGATTAATTCAGTGATGGACAAACGTCCTAAGAATAGAGATGATCTATTATCTATCATATTGGTTGTCAGAAAAATTTGAGCAACTCAAGGCTGTTTTTCAACATACTACTCCTGTGGAGAAACAGGATCCTTACGATGAGTTTACAGAGTGGTATGGTTCCCGCTTTAGCTGATTGCACCACCCGGGGGACGGTGTTAGCTGCGGTGAATACACTGTGCTTTGGAACCCCCCTCCATGAGCGTTCTACCAAACGTTCTGAGAAGGTATCTGTTTTACATGAACAGGTGTCTGTTTTACATGAAATTGACCCTGATGCTTTCTCATACGTCGATGACATTTATTTGATGGATGATGAATTCATACCGCATTATAATGTCTTTTGTGGACTTAGGGTACAAATTCAACTTTGTCAAGTCACATATTGCCTGTACAAGATGAACACAGGGCTGGTCCAGCCCTGGAATTGGGGATGAGATTAGTGGGCATGTTCCCTATTGTCTCTGATAAGATTCTGGCCAATGTCAAAGGTGAAGCAGTTAGCTTGCAAGTGCGTCAACCCCTTTCGGTGGTGGTGGTGGACGTTAATGGGCAGCGGCAGTTGCCGATCATTATTACAGATGTGTATACATCATTGGGTTGCAATAGTCAGGTGCAAAATAAGCCCCCTCCAGAAAAGGAGGACGTCCGGTCTTTCCTAAAAAGGTATGGAATAAAAATCAGCGGCAACAACAGCAGAAGCCTGGTTCTCGTGCTAGTTCGCCACCACCGGAATTTTCTGAATGTAGATATGATTCGCGTGACCTCTCTAAAATTGAAACACCAGAGAGGTGTCAGGTTTGTGATCCTCTTTCTCCTCGTTCCTTTCAGGAACCATCGCATCAACAGTTAACAGGAGGGACCACCTCAATATCGTGCCCCATTTCAGATTAAAAAGGTTGCAGCTTTGACTGCAAAGTATGCGTCAGACGGTGGAAACCCTGCTCCTTGATTTGAGATGGGCGGTAACACTCCTCTACAGTGCAGCGGAAGTTACCATTGTGCAGGAGGCACTCCACCAGTGTCTGGAGGTGAAAGCAACTGACACATTCATTACAGTGGAAACAGCTGACACAAGAGTTGCACCCCCTGACAGGCTTTATGAGATAGGCCTCCAAATTGAAGGTCTTATTAAGGCGGTCTTTTGGGACAACCTTACTTCTTCCTATGATATTTTGTTGGTGGAGGTTGATTGGCCTCCCCCATTATTTCTGGGTTCTTCTAAGGGGGAGGATTTTATTCTCCAGATTTTTTCGCATCATGTCTCGGAGGAGGCTAAACAAGCTTATGCGTTGGAGTGGGTGTTAGCACTTGCTCCGGCTGTGTATCGTAATCAGGTGGATTGGGATAAGGATTCGCTGGCACATGAAATCCCGTTGCGCTCAATGCCATAACCCCAATATCCAATTAAGCGAGACACAAGAGCATCCGTAAGTGAAATCTTGGCCCAATTGGAATATCATGGTGTAATTGAACCCTGTGTTTCATCCATGAATAAGCCTCTTTTTACGATACTAAAACTGGACGGTTCATATTGTATTGTTTTGGATTGACGTCATTTGACCAGTCATGTTCGCACCTTTGTGGTACAGGACACGCACAGATCTGCGTTAGTCGATACAAAGGTTTGTAAAAAATATAAAATGACTCTTGATATCTCCAATGGTTTTAATAGTCACAATTTGGCTCCTGATAGCCGTGACTTGACATCCTTCAGCACCCTTGGCAATCATAAAAGGTATACGTGCTTGCCTATGGGATATAAAAATAGTCCCAGTGCTTTTGCGGCATGCATAATGTCTGTTTTACATGAAATTGACCCTGATGCTTTCTCATACGTCGATGACATTTATTTGATAGATGTTGAATTCATACCTCATTATAATGTCTTTTGCGGACTTAGGGTACAAATTCAACTTTGCCAAGTCGCATATCTCCTGTTTGGCAGTTTTTCTGGGTTACAAACTCACCAATTAAGGTAAGGGGTTGGTCCCCAACTTTCTGGAGAAATGTGCTCAATTGCAACCTCCTTCTACTCTTATAAAATTGCAATCCTTGCTGGGTTTTTTGAATTTCGGGAGGACTTACATTCCTGATTATGCCCAGCGTATCAAACCACTTTACTCTTTGATACAACCTTTTTTTCGGCTTCCTGTTGGCATCCGGAACATACCGCGATTCCTCGGTCTCTACAGTCTGATCTGCTAGTGTCCAACTTCTTGTTACAGCGGGACAATTCTACAAATCTAGTCATAAGGATTGCACCTGGTGCGTTAGGTTTCACTTACTTGACGTTTAATGAAGGGGACACGGTCCCCATAGCTTATAAATTGCATTTGTACACTTCGGCTGAGATGCGTTTCTCTTCTACAAAACATCTTTTGACCGCTGTCCAGATGGCGATTCTGAAAGAACGCTTTCTGGCTCAGGGTAAACACATTTTCATGGTCTTGCCTGTACCTGCTTTGGAAGCAGTTACAAAAGCGAGTGTTCCGAATTGCAAAGCCTTGCCTCCACGTTGGATACAATGGGCTAGTTCTCTCACGTCGGCTGATGTCAGCTTTATCTTTGATCCGTCTTTGCAGACACAGGAGTTATTACAATATGAACATGTTCAACCACCTCCTCTGTCACTGCTTCCTCTTGGTCAGTACAGATGCATTATTTACACTGATGGATCTGCGCAGCCAGCCATTGGTTTTAAACATGCTTATTCGGCAGCCTGCGCAATTGTGGCATGGAAAATTGAGATTTTAAATCATCCTTGGTGCACACACAGTTTCTTGGTGACTGAACGGCTCAATTGGCAGAGCTACATGCATTGGTTTTGGCTCTCGAATTTGCTGATTCTGACGTTCGTATTCTTGTGGTGTGCAATTTGTTTTACTGTGTACAATGCTTCAATGACAACTTGTTCTTCTGGACACAAAATGATTTTCGTGATTCAAAAGGTAGCGCAATAAAGCATAAAACGCTCTGGGTTCGGTTGGCCGCTCTTAAGGAGAGTTTGCCACTCACACATCATTTTCCATACTTTGGGCCATCAACGTGTGGGTGTACACGTTGTTGGTAATTCACTGGCTGATGAGGCAACCAAATGTGCCGTAGCCACTTGTTCAGTGGCAGCAGTCACAAGGTCCATGATTAAAATTGATGATGATATTTTAGTGGCTATTGCTGCGACAAAGGGTTTTCCCTCAAGTTATTCATACCACCTATCTTCTGCTCGAGGCCCTTTTGTTACAATTCCATCCGTTGGGAATCGGCTGATTCCCAACAAGGATCGCAGACTTTCTTTGATCATTGCGGCTCATGAAGGTGTAGCTTCTGCGCATGCCGGAGTGTCAACAACTGTGTCGCTTTTACAGCAATGTTTCTGATGGCGTTGTTTATATCAGTGAGCACGTAAATATGTACCTTTTGTGTGAGACATTTGTCCAAAAATTAAGCCTTCTAATGTTAGACGTCCACCCCACACTCAGCTTTACATATCCAAACAGCCATTTGTCTACATTTATCTTGATCACTGCGGTCCTTTGACATCTAACACTTTTTTTAAACACATCTTTATTGCAGTGGATTCATGCACTAGATTCCTTTGGGTTTGTCCACAACGTAGTGCTGACGCTCGAACTGTCATTGTGGATTTGCGTGTCTTTATCGGGATGTGTGCCTGTGGCACCTTCTATTCTGACCAAGGTCCTTCGTTTGCCTCTAAGGCTTACCGGTATGCGATGAAGTCTCTATGGGTGCAGGTGCAATATTCGTCTTCATTACGGCCTGAGGGCAATTCAGTTGTGGAGCAGATGAACTGTGACTTAAAGCAATCTTTGACAGTTAGAGTCTTAGGTACTGGCATATCTTCCTTGTCATCTTCTGTGCCAGAGACCCCTACCCGTACCAGTGTTTTCATCTCCTGGATCAAAAAGACTTACTTGGTCCCGCCCTGGACATATATTTGGATGGTGCTTACAATGATATTCCTCTTCATGTGGGTCGGCTTTGTGACTGTGCTTTTCCTACTCATTAATGGCCATTATTTACCTGAATGCTCTGCTGTGAACTTTGTTGATGGATATAATGAAAAGAGACCAAGCCCTTTTCAATATATCAGCATTTCCTGTTGTCGATGGCATTGTCTGGGATAAAGTATTGTACGATATCCATAGCCTGACCGAAATTTTGAACTATTTATACATCTTCCTTAAGAGATGTAGTGTTGCCCGACATACATTTAGGTGACTGGGATGTTTATGCCGTTCATTCATTGTTCTATGATTTAAAATATTATGATGCTTTTGACACTGAAGATTTGTATTTGAATTCGGCTAATTACGCAGATTTATTCTGTTATCAACATTATGGCCATAATTTTTTACATAAGACAAAAACTCAGAGACCATTTTTTAATCATACCCAGTGGAAGCATTGATTAACACGGTTACAGGGGAGTTCGAAGACCCAACAAAGTAAATTTGTGTATTTTTCTGTTTACAATCTGTCTGACCCACAGTCCTATTTTTATAAACTGAAAATGTCGCCCCAAACTAAAATTATGTTAACACACACTAAATTGGTTTAATCCATGTCCTTCAGGAATGATTTGTCCATGAAGGGTTATGAGCATTGGAAGGACGCAATTGATTTAAAATCCATTTGGGGTACTAGAGATTGACAAGTGCAGGACACCGAGGCTTTACATCACGCCTGTCTGATACCGTCTCAAATCTTATTTTTAAATGACACAGTACAACAGACTACTTGTTTTGGTTTAGCCACGGCCAAAAATCTAAATATTCCCTCCATTCCATTATGGGCTCCATATAATACATGGCAAGCACACACTAACTACACATTTGAAGACTTAGTTGTGTTATTTCAAAATGGCACACTTATCTCTTCCAATATTGACCCCTTGGGATGGTTAGTATGGCTGACAACTTCAAATGCATCTCAATTCCGTTTTTTGAATACTACCAGGTCTACTTTGTGTAAAACCTTTTGTAGTATTCAGCCGCGGTCCATGTAGGTAACAGTGGTGGGGCCATGTGGGGGTGTATTTCGAGAAATGATGCAGACTGAAAATTAAATAAATAAATAATTTTCCCTCAGCCTCGTTCCTCAAAATCCCCCCCACCAGGCCCCACCACTGTTACCTGCATGGACCGCGGCTGAAAACTGCAAAAGGTTTTACACAAAGTAGACCTGATGCACGCTTCCCACATTCACATACAGTTATCACATTTTCAGTGGGTAAATTATATCAGCAGTGGTTGGAACATTCCACACTGTCATTTGTGAAACAACACCTTTCTCGTTTGTCAGGTGACATCGATTTGGCTGATATTCGTTTAAAGGTCCCATGTCCCCTCGGACAAAACATTTTATTTTTTCTGCATACAATGAATTTAGGAAACTGCCGCAGATGGAAGCTGTTGTGCGTCTCCGCCAGATTGACCAGGCAAATAATAAAATATTCCTTGTTGTGGTGTATAACAGCGTTAACACACTGTCTTCCCATATATATACTTCAGATAATATTGTTTTGTCTGTCATTGACATTCTTCAACATGAGGTGTCTGTTTTCAATCATGGTCAAAATCAGTTACGTTCTGTAATGCAGTTTGCTTGGACCGTGAAAACACTCAAAAATGAAAAAGTGCCATGGGATTATTTGAATGCTTCTACACTGATTTTACCATTTAATTTGAGTGATAAACAGAATTTCATGCCCATGAAAGACGAAACATACACATTGTTACATATTGAACAGTTAGAACAGTTACCATTTTCTATAGCAGAGACTGATTCAGCTGTGTGGTTAATACATGGGGTTATTTCACTGCCCATTTCACCTTTTCAGTTCACTGCCTGCTTGAAACATTACCGATTGGTAGGTATGAACCCCTCGGCAATAATTATATTCACTAATTATGGTCGCTACCTTTCACCTATAGATGTCAGCGTGCAGATAAGGAAGTTTTCCTTACAGGGGAGGACTGTGATTCCACAGTAGGACATTCCCTAGTCTGTAAACAAGTTAAATTGCATGGAGCCTGCAACGTTTCGGCCCCTAATCTGGCTTGTTTTTAAAAGGTACCCCTGTCCCAGCTATTATTCCTGCGCTAACTTTGCTTTCTAATGGCAGTTATCTTATTTTGAATAACCACGACTGCTGCGGCTTACGGGCAGGCATCCCGTATATAGTAACAGTTTCTCAAAGCTTTACATGCTGCAGCAATGTCCTGTTTCCACCCCCACATGGGATTGTAGATAGTTCTCTTTGGCCTTCCATTCCAACTTTGAAAACAGATTTCAACAAGCTAAGCAGACTCAAAGCGCTATTGTTTCAACAAGAAGTCGCTTTCACATCAGCTAGAGAGACCTTTGAATTGCAGGTGGCAAGAACCGCAAGTGAAATACACTTGCTGCTAAACACAAATCTCCCACTCCATTTTGGAGAATTAATACATCAACTATTTAATGCTTCTGATACAGAGGGCCTTGCCCACTTTTTTAAACACGTGGGATCCGGCCTTGTTTCTTCCTTTCAGACTATTTTTGGAGTAACACCGGCCTTTATTCATTCTATTTTTTCCAGCGGCTTCGGAGGGTTTCCCCTGCTGCTCCTGTTGGTTTGCGGCATGATGGTTCTCCTATTGTTGCTTCGCAATGGCTGCTCGATCTGTGAAGCTGCCGAACCCGGTCCAGTTACAACTGTACCATGATTGGATGTGGCAGCTTTTTGATTCTATGCCAGTGACGTCCTTTGCCATTGACTATTGGCTGACCTTCTCTTATGCCTACTTCACCAGCGTGCAACCTGTGTTCCCCTGCATCCGATGCCTGTTTCAATGGGCCCTGGAAGTCTGCCTCTCCAATACCACACGCTCTACCCTGGATTACGATCTGTTAATGGATTGAAGGCTGAAGGCCCATGACCAGGAACGTGCCATGGGTAGGCACCTTTTTGTGCGATCCTTTGCTTGGACCAATGGCAGACTTGAGTACCTGTGCCCGTGTGCAGCACCTCATTGTTCAGAGTTTCATTGAAGTTGACGCAGGTTGCCCTGAGATGCTCCTAACAGCCTCTGGATATGAGGAGCATGTGTGCTCGTTCGATCTACTCAACTGGATGGCATACCTTTTTACAATGGAAGGAACTGACAACGTTCTGGAGTTAATGGCATTCTGATTTTCCCGCAACATTTTTGTCTCTGATGACTTACCATGAATGGTTAGCATTTTTTGAGTGCCCAATTGGCAAAATTTGTTTTTGAACATTATAACCTGGCAGTACGAAAAGATTTTTTGGGAGCTTCAGAATTGGCCTTCTTCTAAGACGCTTTGCCTCTGTTTACCTCTAAGTTCTGTTTTTTGCATAGGGCTAATGCCCTAGCCAATGGGAGGGTGTACCGTGGCCCATGGGGACATTGCCGTTTTTCACTAAGTTAGCATGAGCACATCACAGTTTGTCTGCTGCTTTTGCGCACGTTACTACACACCTTTATTTTTGCAATATTTCCATGATTGCTCTCACTTGAGAACTCATTTCTGTGTTCACTCTCTGCATGTTCCTGTGAATTTGACTGAACATTGTGTGCAAGGTCGAGCAACAATGCCCCTTGTTATTTTGTTCTGGCCAGACCTTAGCCCTTAGACAAAACATACCGATGCAGCTGTTGTTTGGACAAATGTACTTGGGTGTCATTAGAATACACGAATAGGTAGCACACACTTGGAGAGGGACCTTTCCAGGGAGAAGAATGAGACCGCACTTATGATGAAGATCTATCATCTATAGGCTAAGGTGTAGGGTCTGCTGACAATGCCCAGAGATCTTTTATTATATAATAATATTTCTTCTTAGCAAGGGCAGGGAGGTTAGGCACTATAGTCCTTTCTCCATTGTCTTTCTATGATGACATCTCCCTTCATGATATATTGACTAGCTGCTATGCTGACAATATTCGTATTATGCAATTTTCTACTTGTTGTGGCACGTATACTGCATGTTAGGGCATGTTAGTTAAAATAAATATTTTAAAATGTTTTGTGTCTCTGCCAGATCTTATTGTGGACAAGTACAAGAGAGTGAGCAAAAGTGTCTGTCTTGTTACCATGATTCCTGAGAAATCTGGGAGTGTTGTGTTCTGGGGTGTCTAATCATTTGCTTCTCTGTGAGTGAGTAGGAAAATAAGTGAGACACTAGCTAGTCGATCCTGGGCTCTTGGGTACCATGGTGGTAGGAAGACCCAGTCCCTATACACCAAGGTCCCATATTCCTGATCATAGTACTGTATTTATGCAGGATTGTCAGGGTGCCGTCGTGAAATATCACCTAAGTAAGAATGGTGCAAGAGCTGGCATAAACATTCACTCATCCACCTATACATTCTTTTCACTGAGTTAAGCACCTGTTGTAGAAACCTGTTTATAACCTACTTCTAAGTACCTGCGGAAATGACACTCAACTTCAAAGCCCTGTGCATTGCACACAGAATCTTTCATGCCCAGGCCCCCTCTATTCTAACCAACCTTCTCACTCCATATAAGCCTGAACGTGACCTTCGCTCTTCACACCAGCTTCGGGTGTGCACCCCGTGTTAAAAGAGCACGGGCAGGAGGACGCTCTTTCCATGTGCTAGCTGCATCCCTCTGGAACACTCTCCCTCGCACCATCAGGAACCGCCAGGATCTCAGGGTGTTTAGGAAGGCCGTCAAGACCTGGCTCTTCCCCTGAGTTCCCCGGTTGCAGTCTCTCCCTCCTTTTGGTCTTTTTATGGCGGATTCTAGCGCTGGGACGCCCCGTCGTGGGGGCAGCCATGCGCTTTACAAATCTGATAACATAACAACAAAACATAACTGTTGTAGAAACCTGTCTATAACCTATATGTCACTCATGTCTCAACCGTTTGCTTCCTGTGGGAAACAAAAGCAACACCGCTATGTTGGAATTGTTCTGTGGAAATGGAGGATTGCATTTATTGCCTTCTGCGTGAGGGGGAGCCTCGCTTTGCTCTTTCAATGCTGTCCCTATTCTTTAGGGAACTAAAGCTTGCACCTCTGTCGCCCCATTTGTACCGGCTTGTGCTGTTGCAACCATAAATGTACCTGCCCTCGGCAGGAGGGAAGCTTGCACTGTTTCTGCCCAAGGTGTAGCTGTTCAATGAAGATGGGTGTGTCCACTGCTGTTGTCACATCTTATTCAAACAAGGAAAACTTAAATGCCTTTACATACTATGCCAAAACCAGGCCAAAGCTTTTATTGGACCCAGGGCAAAACTAATTGCAGGTTTCTGATCCAGAGACCAATGGTTTCAGCAACAGCTTGACCAAACTGCGTGAATCAGGCAATTACTTTTCTTCCCTCTGATTCCTTTTCAGTGATCATCACATTTGAGAGCAGCTTGATATAATTGAGTTCAGAATATGCGCTGGAGAAAAACCTCACTTGAATGTGCTTAAACAGACCATAATGTAGCTCCATCTATGACAACAGGAAAGGCCTTTATTATAGGAGTTGTAAGACATCCAACTCGCTGCATGGATCACTACTAAAATTGTCATTGTGGCAGAAGGGGGACAGAGGGAAAGAATGGGATATCCAACCAGGATTTGAATTGCACAATACCCAATCAGAAAGCCTGGTTTGTTTCCATCCCAGCTTCCAGTCTTGAACAAGCAGAGTGACCTTAGGCATTTACTTTCCTCCACTGTATGCCCTTTTCCATGATCACAACATTTGAGAGCTCCTTGAAGTAGTTCAGGATGAACACTGTAGAACAACCTCTCCTGTGTCTAATAGACCATGCTTTTTCTCCCTCTATAAAAAATCAAATCCCTGTAAAGAACGAAACAAGACATCTGATTGGTGTTACTAAAATTGCCACAGGAGAAAGGGTGTGTTTCACTATTTTATAAAAAAAGGGTGCTCAGAATAGTGATATCATCTAAGGTGCCAAAGTGAAAAAATCCACAGTACACTTTTTTATGTAAAGGTTCAATCAACACATCACTGCCACTACCCTACTTGTGCTTGCAGCGAAGCAGGAAATGATTAAGAGTTGGCCTTATAATTCACGGTCTCAAGGCCTTTGCACGCCCGCTGCCCACACACAGTTGCGAGCGTGGCTTGGCAGCTTGGGCATGGTCTGTTTCATAGTGCAGGCTGCAAATGCAATGACTTGCCCTCGAAACATGCTGCATACTGACGGCCTCGCCCATAGCCTGTGGCGAGGCCCGCTCCATCATCCTCCTGTGTTTGTTAATGGTAGGAACCACTCAGTATAAAAATGTTGAGCTCATTCACAATAAAATTGTCACATAGGTCTGACAGTTTAACAAAGGGAGCTCATAAAAGTAGTGTTGAAGGTGAGTTTATATATAAGTAAAGTTTTACTATCTACAGCTCCACAAATATGTACCTTGGAGGCATATAGATCTTCAAGGTACGTAGATGTGGAGTTGAGAATAGTAAATCTGTTCTTACCTATGTGCACTTACCTTCCCGATATGTTGGTCCTCAATATTTTGACACACTATTCCGTCCACCCAATATTTTTGGTTCCGCTATTCTGTCAGTGATCTATGGAACCCACCGATGAAGCGTGCCATGATACATAGGTGAGGGTTCATCATCCTATATGAGTACATGAATGTATGCTCATTCCATAATAGCCTGGCTGTTTCTTGCTGGAGTTTTGTACTTCTTGTATCTTTATGTTTGCTTACGAAAATTATACAACAGTCCTTTAACGCCTCTCACTCACTCGTGTGTGTTAGTTACGTGTGTTGTACCTGTTCCTTATGTGTGAAAGAATCGTGTGATATTTTTTCTGCTGCTACCATCTGTCCTTTACTTATTATTTGTGTTAGGGACGTTGCATTGCTACTGTCCATGTTGTATCTTCATTGTGTTATGCAGCTCTGTCTAAAACGTTTCACTCCACATAGGAAACAAACGATCAACATTGCCACTGCTCGTTTTATTGATTTTAGCCAATAGCAGTTTGCATGCTGGGGTTTGGTCCTATTATGAGACTATTAAAACAAAACTACATTTCCCATAATGCAACATAGTGTTGGCTGAAAATACTCTATATGATGGTATCCTGTGTCATAGTGCCAAATGTAGTTCCAGGCTTTCTGTAGGCAATAATGGGTTAAGCAGCCCAGTGGGTGAGAGGGCAGAGATAACCTTTCACATGCAAATGCGAGCATCTCTTGCTAATGGGCGAACATTAACCCTCCATGTCCAAACCAGCTCGCTAAAAGGACCCATTTACCAGCACAAGCGAGCATGTATAGATACACAGAGGAATGCAAAATAATGACCTGTAACCCTCATTTCTCAAGCCCAACCTTAGGGTTTGTGTGGTTTGAGTGGCCTGCTGACAACTCCACTGTGTTGCACCCTGCCTCAAACAAGTGCGGCACAGTCTGAAGGTGCAGCCCCGCGCGGGCCACCAGTGCATTGGACGGATTCTATATGGTGGGTGTAGCACTGTGCATATCATGCTTTTTTACATTGTAAACTGAATTACCCATCCTTAATTTCCTGAAAGGTTTTCCATTCCACAATCCATTCCATGTTCCAAAGTGCAGGATCATCAGGTACGTGATGGGACCTGTTGGAGGCGGTGTTGAAATTGACCCACATTGAATCTACTTGACGAATTGGAAGAGGAGTTTCAGCAACACTGGCAAGAACGCTCTAAAGATAAGAAAAGCTACAGATTTACATGCAAGACGTCCACAGAGCAAGACAAATTCAACACAACAAACAAAAGTTGTGAAATGCCTGAGACAAAACTCTTGTACTAACGTGACGAGTGAAGTGATCATGACAGGTCATGTGGGGTTAAGAAGGGAAACCCCATGCAGTAGTCACTTTGAAAGAGTAAATGAGGGACTTCTAAAGCTCACTGATACCCTAAACAAGGGGTGCCAGCGCTGCAGGAAAAACTTGAATAGGGGCAGTTATGAAGTGCTGAAAAAACAAGTTTTCAACTGCTCCCTGAATTGGGGATAATCTGTTGTGAATCTGAGGTGAGGGGGGGGGGGCGGATTTCTAAGTTTGAGATCCTGGAAAGAGAAAGCACAGCCCCCGGATAGAGACTGCAAAAGTAGAGCGGTACGGTCAGCAAGTGTCAGTGGTTGAATAAAGGATCCTAGCAGAGCAGTAAGAGTGGGCTTTCTGTCTCAGGTTGACACAGGACACCATGCACAGGGACTTGAGAGGAACACATTTCTGATTTGGGAGCCACTGGAGATCATTAAGTCTGGTGGATCCAGATGACCCAGGTGGAAGGAAGAGAGGCTTGCCATAGTCAAGACGTGATAATATTGAAGGTTGGACCATGGTCTTCCGAGGTGAGTTGGGGAAAACACGAGAATTCTTCTTATGTTTTTCAGCATTGAGAAGGACACATCTGGAGACCTAACAGGAGACGGAGCGTTTACCGTCAATCATCATGCACAGGTGTTTCATGGAAGGAACTGGTGGTGTGAGGTTGTCAAGCAGACTACAAAATGAATGACCTATTGCCAATAAAAACTACCTCTGTTTTGTTATCATTACATTTGAGGCAATTTTGTTCATCCAGTTGGCAATTCATGACATACATGAATGCAACTTGTCCTGGTTTATTGCAATGCTGCACGGTATTGAAATGATCATTTGAGTGCCGTTGGCACATGACAAGAAGTCAAATCCAAAATTATGGCCCGAGGCAACAACCGGTGCAATGTGACATTTGAAAAGCATGGAACTGAGATATAATCCTCGCGGTAGAGCACACTTTACCAAGAGATTGGCAAAAAAAAGGTGGACGACTGGCCGCTAGGGATCTGGATGATAGAAAAGAAGAAAGCCACCTGAGCGCGGATATATAGATTCCCAATTTGGTGGAGAGTGAAGTTAAGGACGTGGAAACTAGCGATGGAGGCTGCTGTAAGGTCAAGAAGGTCCAGTACAGGGGCGTGGCTTGGAAGCCCAAGATGGTGGACACAGCTTAGTGCGGCTCCGGCTGTGTCCGAGAGGAACTTCAGAATAGAGTGGCATTGGGATGATTTGTGACTGCACAAAAGAGAGTGAGATAATAAGGCAACTTGTGGCAGCAGTTTCCTTGAAGAAAAAGATTATTTTCTAGCCTGTCACATGATTTGTAAGCAGAGACGAGATGCGATTGTTTTAATAAGCATGCTCATGAAGCTCTAGTTAGCTTTTCAAGACCTCCTGAGGAGAGTTATGACTTAACAAAGAACCATATGGTGGCAGATTTATTGCAGGGTATGCAGGTTTATCTATTCTACAGAAATGTGAAATACTTCTGTGGAGAAGCTAAGTGATTCTTTTCATGAGTGCCTCGTGCCTGGCATGTATTTGAAGAAGTGCTGAGGTGATTGGTGAGCTTTTAACTCTCTCATTTTATCTCCCATGCTGTGAAAGGCTTCTTCAACACAAATTTAATTTTGCTGTATAGCAGGACAGAGATAATAATGACTTAAAATAATGCTGCTCTGCTTTTCAAGTCAATGCATCTGCCAAGTAAGCAAAGCATTTGAAATGTGTGCAGCATAGTTTGGATAAGGGCATTTCATGTACAGGGAATAAAATTCTTGCAGCTTTTTCTCTTCAGGATTCTTTATAAAGCTAAAGGCCCAGCACCTTTTTTTGTCTATTCATAACTGAAAAATACTGCTCTGCCTCTTTTCAATGTGGCTCCTGCAGTGGTGCGGTTGTACCTCAGTGTCTGGCTTGACATGCACCTTATTTAAGGCTCCAGTTTAATTATTTTGCTAGGGCGTGGGGTTATTGGTTACTTCACCTAGCTTGCAAAGGTTTGTGGAATATTTATGCCTACTTTACTGCAGTTTTATTTCTGGATTGCGAATTTATTGATGGTCCTATATGTTTTTGGAAACCACTCTTTCATAACATTGATCCTGTCTCTTCTATTGGCATTGGTTATCAAGTCCAGGTGGAGAGCCCTTACCTTGAATCCTTTTGGAATTGCTATTAATCTGTTATTACTTGATGAGTATGAAACATGCTGTTCTTTCCTGAGACTGTATGGAATTGCAATTAATCTGTTATTACTTGATGAGTATGAAACATGCTGTTCTTTCCTGAGACTGTATGGGAACTATCGCAAAGGAAGAGGCCTGGCACTACAACTACTTCTTTTTCCTTTGAGTTTCTGTCCATTATCAAGACTAAAAAGCTTCAGAAGGATAACAAATCTCTTGGAGCCAGCTTGGAAGAGGGAGGTGAATTTTCACAAAGGGGCCCTGCTTCTCCTCAATTTTCAGGGGCAGCTTCAAGAAAGCCTAACTCCTTCTCCTCTGTTAAAAGGCCCAAAAGAATATGGACTCTCCCTCCAAATCACCGAACCCCTTGGAAGATCTCATGGAAGAGATTAGTGCTTTGAAACCTTTTGTTGTTGAAACCAATGTGTCTCTTCAAAGAATTCAGTATAAGTGGTCTTTTCACTGTAAGAGAATATCTGCCATTGAACAGAGAGTGAGTAATGTTGAAGATGCCATACCAGATGTTTTCAATGTGGTCAAGGAAATTGAACAAGTTAAATAAACACAAACAACATGGAAAACAGAAACAGAGAAATAAGCTTTGCCTGTATGGTATACTAGATGGATCTAAAGGTTCCAACATAATCGCAATGGTTTAGTGCATCCTTGCTTTTTCAAGGTCACATACAAAGATAAGACTTTTACATTTAATGACCCTCACAAGTTCAGAGATTTTATCCAACATCACAGATCTGAAGATATGGAACTGAATTAATCTGTTACTTTATGAGTTTGTTGTCCTTTTAATGTCTAATTGCATCTAACAGGTTTCTTCTTTCCTGGTTTTTAGGTGATTGCGTGGCTAGTCATAATCCGAGTCTCATTGTTTTGTGTGTGTTTTCTTTACATTTCAGACTAGATTGTTGCAAAGCTCCTTTCTGTGTTTTCACCTTCTCTTGTTGTTCTTCTCCAGGTTCTTTTTTGACCTCTCCTAATGCCAATATTGGTAAATTCGAAGACTTTTGCAAATTGTCATTGGTTTGTTTTTCTATGTTTCTACTGTTCAATATTGAGCTATGTGTCGCCCATTTTTCCTGGACTTTCGTATGTTTTTTTCTTTTTAATTCGTTACTCTGGTATATATGTTTTTCTCTTTCCTTTTCTATCCGTTGGAGTCACGATCTGCATGTGTGCATTTAGGTGTTCCACTACTCTCAAATACTTCGGGGTGTTTCAATTCATATCTGTATTGATTCAACTACATCTAGGAAATTCCTCTTTGTCTTCATTCATGTGTTTGGTAGTCTGTTGGGGATTGTTCCCCCACTTCTGGCCTTCTTTGGTTCCTAATACCCCCTCTTTTTTTATTCTTTCTTTTTTTCTAGGAGCGTTACATAATATGCGTTTATTAAGTCAAGTGTTTTTCAATCACATTATTATTTGTAATGAATCTTAGAATTGTTACCTGGAATATAAACTGTTTAAAAGAACTCTATTAGGAGGCAAAGAGTCTTGTCACATTTGGCTTGGCTGAAGACTCAGCTTGTTTTTTTTTTTACAAGAAACACATATTTCTGATATTAAGGTTCTTAAACCAAAGAAGCAATGGGTCCATGAAGTATGTTTCTGCTCCTCTATCTCTAATATGAGTGGTGTTGTTATACTTTGTCACAAGAATTTGCCTACTTCTTTTATTTCACAAGAAAATAATTCTGAGGAACGGTGGATTTTGGTTAAACTCAAAACAAAGGATACAATTCTATCAATAATCAATGTATATGACCCTACTCATCCTGATGCATTTGTTGGAAACTCATTTCATAGAAAGTACTTGAACATTCTGGTGATAGTTTCCTACTAGGTGGGGATTGTAATCAATTAATGGACCCTTTCATGACCGGCATTCCTCGGCTAGATTCTTTGCTAACAGTGCTCATAAGGCATTTAAAAATACCATTTCACAGAGGTCCTTTACTCCTGGAGATTGTTTGATTCAGATCTTTAAGAGTTCTCTTTTTACTCAACCACTCATAATACTCAAACTAGAATTTACTATTTAAACATGGTTCAACATTTGGTCAATTCAGAAATTGTCTCTATTCCGATTTCTGATCGTATCCCGATTTGGACAGACCTAGATATTCTGCAGAGCAATAAAAGGAAATCTCAATGGAGATTTAATAATTTCTTGCTTTCAAATAAGACGTTCATTACCACCTATGAAATCTTTGTTAACCCCTTCGCTGCTAGGCCTTTTCCCCTCCTGTGCTAAGCCTTTTTTGGGCTATTTGGGGTAGTGCGCGCTTAGGCCTCTGTAACTTTTTGACCACATTAGGTATCCACGCCAAATTTGCGTCCTTTTCTTTCAACATCTTGGGGATTCTAAAGGTACCCAGGGTTTGTGGATTCTCCTAGAGGGTTCCCAGAAAAATGGGAAAAACGGGCTGCAAATGAAAGCTTCTGGGTTTTTCTCTGCAAATGGTATCAAAAAAGGGTTTGTGGGGCTGAAATCACCATTTCTCCAGCTTTTAGGGAATGACAGAATTTTGTTAGAAAACCAACATTTTTTACACAGTTTTGGCATTTTTCTGGGACATACCCTATTTTTGCTATTTTTTGTGCTTTCAACCTCCTTCCAGTTAACGGTAGAAATGGGTACAAAAACAATAATGGATCCTGGAAAGCTATACATTTTTGAAAAGTAGACAAAATTCTGAATTCAGCAAGGGGTCATTTGTGTAGATCCATCAAGGTTTCTTTATAGAAATTTACAGGTAAATATAGGAAAAATTAAAAATTTGTTGAAAAAAGCAGCCTTTTGAGTCAACGTTTTCACCTGTAACTTCTTCGAATTATGACATCTCTTTGAAAGCAATGTACCGTTACATCCGGTAGACCTTCCTGGTTGTGGGGACATATAGGACTTGTAGGTTCACCAAGAGCCCAACGAACCCAGAGTAGAAAACTGAGCAGCATTTTGTAATGTTTTTTTTTTTTGTTCCGGGTATATAGCAATTATTGTGGGAAAATGTATACATGGAAAAATCGGTATGAAAGTCACCTATGTATTTCTGAAATGGGAACAAATTACAGAGTTTAGAAACAGTGCATATCTGCACATTTTCGAAATTGGGAATACTCATATTTGCATGACAATTATTGGTCATTTTTCAAAATGACTTTTTTTTTACACAATGTCTTTCATTTGGAAGGGAGAAATGCATCAAAAATCAATAGGTAATAACAGTTGCTTTACAAATTCGAACTACCCTAAGTCTCCCGATAAAAATGGTACCTCACTTGTGTGGGTAGGCATAGTGCCCACGACAGGAAGTGGCTCAAAACCTAAGGTGAACGCACCACATTTTCACACTGAAAATTTACACTTTATTTGCGAAGAGTCTAGCTGTAGTTTTTGAACCCTAGCCCTGCCGGCACCTAGGGAAACCTAGCAAACCTATACATTTTTGAAAACTAGACACCCAGGGGAATCCAGGATGGGGTGACTTGACTGCCTCCCACCATGGTCTGTTACCCAGAATCCCTTGCAAACGTAAAAAATTGACAAAAAAACCACATTTTCCCCACATTTCTGTGATGGAAAGTTCTGGAATCTGCGTGGATCCACAAATTTCCACACACCCCGCGTTCCCCAAAGTCGTACGAGAAAAATGGTACCTCACTTGTGCGGGTCGGCATAGTGCCCGCGACAGGAAACGGTGCAAAACGCAACGTGGTTTTGCAGTGAAAAATGACCCTTTTTTTGGCAAGGTGACTAGCTGTAGATTTTGAACCCTAGCCCTGCCGGCACCTAGGGAAACCTAGCAAACCTATACATTTTTGAAAACTAGACACTCAGGGAAATCCAGGATGGGGTGACTTGACTGCCTCCCACCATGGTCTGTTACCCAGAATCCCTTGCAAACGTAAAAAATTGACAAAAAAACACATTTTCCCCACATTTCTGTGATGGAAAGTTCTGGAATCTGCGTGGATCCACAAATTTCCACCCACCCCGCGTTCCCCAAAGTCCTACGAGAAAAATGGTACCTCACTTGTGCGGGTCGGCCTAGTGCCCGCGACAGGAAACGGCGCAAAACGCAACGTGGTTTTGCAGTGAAAAATGACCCTTTTTTTGGCAAAGTGAATAGCTGTAGATTTTGAACCCTAGCCCTGCCGGCACCTTGGGAAACCTAGCAAACCTATACATTTTTGAAAACTAGACACCCAGGGGAATCCAGGATGGGGTGACTTGACTGCCTCCCACCATGGTCTGTTACCCAGAATCCCTTGCAAACGTAAAAAATTTACAAAAAAAACACATTTTCCCCACATTTCTGTGATGGAAAGTTCTGGAATCTGCGTGGATCCACAAATTTCCACCCACCCCGCGTTCCCCAAAGTCCTACGAGAAAAATGGTACCTCACTTGTGCGGGTCGGCCTAGTGCCCGCGACAGGAAACGGCGCAAAACGCAACGTGGTTTTGCAGTGAAAAATGACCCTTTTTTTGGCAAAGTGACTAGCTGTAGATTTTGAACCCTAGCCCTGCCGGCACCTAGGGAAACCTAGCAAACCTATACATTTTTGAAAACTAGACACCCAGGGGAATCCAGGATGGGGTGACTTGACTGCCTCCCACCATGGTCTGTTACCCAGAATCCCTTGCAAACGTAAAAAATTGACAAAAAAAACACATTTTCCCCACATTTCTGTGATGGAAAGTTCTGGAATCTGCGTGGATCCCCAAATTTCCACCCACCCCGCGTTCCCCAAAGTCCTACGAGAAAAATGGTACCTCACTTGTGCGGGTCGGCCTAGTGCCCGCATCAGGAAACGGCACAAAACGCAACGTGGTTTTGCAGTGAAAAATGACCCTTTTTTTGGCAAAGTGACTAGCTGTAGATTTTGAACCCTAGCCCTGCCGGCACGTAGGGAAACCTAGCAAACCTATACATTTTTAAAAACTAGACACCCAGGGGAATCCAGGATGGGGTGAATTGACTGCCTCCCACCATGGTCTGTTACCCAGAATCCCTTGCAAATGTAAACAATTGACAAAAAAAACACATTTCCCCCATATTTCTGTGATGGAAAGTTCTGGAATCTGCGTGGATCCACAAATTTCCACCCACCCCGCGTTCCCCAAAGTCCTACGAGAACAATGGTACCTCACTTGTGTGGGTCGGCCTAGTGCCCGCGACAGGAAACGGCGCAAAACGCAACGTGGTTTTGCAGTGAAAAATGACCCTTTTTTTGGCAAAGTGACTAGCTGTAGATTTTGAACCCTAGCCCTGCCGGCACCTAGGGAAACCTAGCAAACCTATACATTTTTGAAAACTAGACACCCAGGGGAATCCAGGATGGGGTGACTTGACTGCCTCCCACCATGGTCTGTTACCCAGAATCCCTTGCAAACGTAAAAAATTGACAAAAAAAACACATTTTCCCCACATTTCTTTGATGGAAAGTTCTGGAATCTGCGTGGATCCCCAAATTTCCACCCACCCCGCGTTCCCCAAAGTCCTACGAGAAAAATGGTACCTCACTTGTGCGGGTCGGCCTAGTGCCCGCGTCAGGAAACGGCGCAAAACGCAACGTGGTTTTGCAGTGAAAAATGACCCTTTTTTTGGCAAAGTGACTAGCTGTAGATTTTGAACCCTAGCCCTGCCGGCACGTAGGGAAACCTAGCAAACCTATACATTTTTGAAAACTAGACACCCAGGGGAATCCAGGATGGGGTGAATTGACTGCCTCCCACCATGGTCTGTTACCCAGAATCCCTTGCAAATGTAAAAAATTGACAAAAAAAACACATTTCCCCCACATTTCTGTGATGGAAAGTTCTGGAATCTGCGTGGATCCACAAATTTCCACCCACCCCGCGTTCCCCAAAGTCCTACGAGAAAAATGGTACCTCACTTGTGCGGGTCGGCCTAGTGCCCGCGACAGGAAACGGCGCAAAACGCAACGTGGTTTTGCAGTGAAAAATGACCCTTTTTTTGGCAAAGTGACTAGCTGTAGATTTTGAACCCTAGCCCTGCCGGCACCTAGGGAAACCTAGCAAACCTATACATTTTTGAAAACTAGACACCCAGGGGAATCCAGGATGGGGTGACTTGACTGCCTCCCACCATGGTCTGTTACCCAGAATCCCTTGCAAACGTAAAAAATTGACAAAAAAAACACATTTTCCCCACATTTCTGTGATGGAAAGTTCTGGAATCTGCATGGATCCACAAATTTCCACCCACCCCGCGTTCCCCAAAGTCCTACGAGAAAAATGGTACCTCACTTGTGCGGGTCGGCCTAGTGCCCGCGACAGGAAACGGCACAAAACGCAACGTGGTTTTGCAGTGAAAAATGACCCTTTTTTTGGCAAAGTGACTAGCTGTAGATTTTGAACCCTAGCCCTGCCGGCACCTAGGGAAACCTAGCAAACCTATACATTTTTGAAAACTAGACACCTAGGGGAATCCAGGATGGGGTGACTTGACTGCCTCCCACCATGGTCTGTTACCCAGAATCCCTTGCAAACGTAAAAAATTGACAAAAAAAACACATTTTCCCCACATTTCTGTGATGTAAAGTTCTGGAATCTGCAAGGATCCACAAATTTCCACCCACCCCGCGTTCCCCAAAGTCGTACGAGAAAAATGGTACCTCACTTGTGCGGGTCGGCATAGTGCCCGCGACAGGAAACGGTGCAAAACGCAACGTGGTTTTGCAGTGAAAAATGACCCTTTTTTTGGCAAAGTGACTAGCTGTAGATTTTGAACCCTAGCCCTGCCGGCACCTAGGGAAACCTAGCAAACCTATACATTTTTGAAAACTAGACACCCAGGGGAATCCAGGATGGGGTGACTTGACTGCCTCCCACCATGGTCTGTTACCCAGAATCCCTTGCAAACGTAAAAAATTGACAAAAAAAACACATTTTCCCCACATTTCTGTGATGGAAAGTTCTGGAATCTGTGTGGATCCACAAATTTCCACCCACCCCGCGTTCCCCAAAGTCCTACGAGAAAAATGGTACCTCACTTGTGCGGGTCGGCCTAGTGCCCGCGACAGGAAACGGCGCAAAACGCAACGTGGTTTTGCAGTGAAAAATGACCCTTTTTTTGGCAAAGTGAATAGCTGTAGATTTTGAACCCTAGCCCTGCCGGCACCTAGGGAAACCTAGCAAACCTATACATTTTTGAAAACTAGACACCCAGGGGAATCCAGGATGGGGTGACTTGACTGCCTCCCACCATGGTCTGTTACCCAGAATCCCTTGCAAACGTAAAAAATTGACAAAAAAAACACATTTTCCCCACATTTCTGTGATGGAAAGTTCTGGAATCTGCGTGGATCCACAAATTTCCACCCACCTCGCGTTCCCCAAAGTCCTACGAGAAAAATGGTACCTCACTTGTGCGGGTCGGCCTAGTGCCCGCGACAGGAAACGGCGCAAAACGCAACGTGGTTTTGCAGTGAAAAATGACCCTTTTTTTGGCAAAGTGACTAGCTGTAGATTTTGAACCCTAGCCCTGCCGGCACCTAGGGAAACCTAGCAAACCTATACATTTTTGAAAACTAGACACCCAGGGGAATCCAGGATGGGGTGACTTGACTGCCTCCCACCATGGTCTGTTACCCAGAATCCCTTGCAAACGTAAAAAATTGACAAAAAAAACACATTTTCCCCACATTTCTGTGATGGAAAGTTCTGGAATCTGCGTGGATCCCCAAATTTCCACCCACCCCGCGTTCCTCAAAGTCCTACGAGAAAAATGGTACCTCACTTGTGCGGGTCGGCCTAGTGCCCGCGACAGGAAACGGCGCAAAACGCAACGTGGTTTTGCAGTGAAAAATGACCCTTTTTTTGGCAAAGTGACTAGCTGTAGATTTTGAACCCTAGCCCTGCCGGCACGTAGGGAAACCTAGCAAACCTATACATTTTTGAAAACTAGACACCCAGGGGAATCCAGGATGGGGTGAATTGACTGCCTCCCACCATGGTCTGTTACCCAGAATCCCTTGCAAATGTAAAAAATTGACAAAAAAAACACATTTTCCCCACATTTCTGTGATGGAAAGTTCTGGAATCTGCGTGGATCCACAAATTTCCACCCACCCCGCGTTCCCCAAAGTCCTACGAGAAAAATGGTACCTCACTTGTGCGGGTCGGCCTAGTGCCCTCGACAGGAAACGGCGCAAAACGCAACGTGGTTTTGCAGTGAAAAATGACCCTTTTTTTGGCAAAGTGACTAGCTGTAGAGTTTGAACCCTAGCCCTGCCGGCACCTAGGGAAACCTAGCAAACCTATACATTTTTGAAAACTAGACACCCAGGGGAATCCAGGATGGGGTGACTTGACTGCCTCCCACCAGGGTCTGTTACCCAGAATCCCTTGCAAACGTAAAAAATTGACAAAAAAACACATTTTCCCCACATTTCTGTGATGGAAAGTTCTGGAATCTGCATGGATCCACAAATTTCCACCCACCCCGTGTTCCCCAAAGTCCTACGAGAAAAATGGTACCTCACTTGTGCGGGTCGGCCTAGTGCCCGCGACAGGAAACGGCACAAAACGCAACGTGGTTTTGCAGTGAAAAATGACCCTTTTTTTGGCAAAGTGACTAGCTGTAGATTTTGAACCCTAGCCCTGCCGGCACCTAGGGAAACCTACCAAACCCACGCATTTCTGAAAACTAGACACCCGGCGGCTTCCAGGGAGGTATGGCTTGCGTGGATCCCCCAACGTTTCCTTACCCAGAATCCCCTGCAAACCTCAGTTTTTGCTCCAAAAATCACTTTTTTCACACATTTTGGGGTGGGAAAGTAGTGGCATCACCGGGCTCACACAAATTTACCACCACCCAGCGTTCCCCCAGGTCTCCCGGTAAAAATGGTGCCTCACTTGTGTGGGAGGCCCAAGTACCCGCGGCAGGCAAGGGCCCAAAACGTAGTGAGGCGACATCAAAATGGCCTATCGCAAAACCACCTGGTTTTGCAAGGGGGGTCACTTTGGTTTTTGGCCCGGTGCTCGGCGGCCATCTAGGGAAACCTACCAAACCCACGCATTTCTGAAAACTAGACACCCGGCGGCTTCCAGGGAGGTATGGCTTGCGTGGATCCCCCAACGTTTCCTTACCCAGAATCCCCTGCAAACCTCAGTTTTTGCTCAAAAAATCACTTTTTTCACACATTTCGGGGTGGGAAAGTAGTGGCATCACCGGGCTCACACAAATTTACCACCACCCAGCGTTCCCCCAGGTCTCCCGGTAAAAATGGTGCCTCACTTGTGTGGGAGGCCCAAGTACCCGCGGCAGGCAAGGGCCCAAAACGTAGTGAGGTGACATCAAAATGGCCTATCGCAAAACCACCTGGTTTTGCAAGGGGGGTCACTTTGGTTTTTGGCCCGGTGCTCGGCGGCCATCTAGGGAAACCTACCAAACCCATGCATTTCTGAAAACTAGACACCCGGCGGCTTCCAGGGAGGTATGGCTTGCGTGGATCCCCCAACGTTTCCTTACCCAGAATCCCCTGCAAACCTCAGTTTTTGCTCAAAAAATCACTTTTTTCACACATTTCGGGGTGGGAAAGTAGTGGCATCACTGGGCTCACACAAATTTACCACCACCCAGCGTTCCCCCAGGTCTCCCGGTAAAAATGGTGCCTCACTTGTGTGGGAGGCCCAAGTACCCGCGGCAGGCAAGGGCCCAAAACGTAGTGAGGCGACATCAAAAGGGCCTATCGCAAAACCACCTGGTTTTGCAAGGGGGGTTACTTTGGTTTTTGGCCCGGTGCTCGGCGGCCATCTAGGGAAACCTACCAAACCCACGCATTTCTGAAAACCAGACACCCGGCGGCTTCCAGGGAGGTATGGCTTGTGTGGATCCCCCAACGTTTCCTTACCCAGAATCCCCTGCAAACCTCAGTTTTTGCTCAAAAAATCATTTTTTTCACACATTTCAGGGTGGGAAAGTAGTGGCATCACCGGGCTCTCACAAATTTACCACCACCCAGCGTTCCCCCAGGTCTCCCGGTAAAAATGGTGCCTCACTTGTGTGGGAGGCCCAAGTACCCGCGGCAGGCAAGGGCCCAAAACGTAGTGAGGCGACAACAAAATGGCCTATCGCAAAACCACCTGGTTTTGCAAGGGGGGTCACTTTGGTTTTTGGCCCGGTGCTCGGCGGCCATCTAGGGAAATCTACCAAACCCACGCATTTCTGAAAACTAGACACCCGGCGCCTTCCAGGGAGGTATGGCTTGCGTGGATCCCCCAACGTTTCCTTACCCAGAATCCCCTGCAAACCTCAGTTTTTGCTCAAAAAAATCACTTTTTTCACACATTTCGGGGTGGGAAAGTAGTGGCATCACCGGGCTCACACAAATTTACCACCACCCAGCATTCCCCCAGGTCTCCCGGTAAAAATGGTGCCTCACTTGTGTGGGAGGCCCAAGTACCCGCGGCAGGCAAGGGCCCAAAACGTAGTGAGGCGACATCAAAATGGCCTATCGCAAAACCACCTGGTTTTGCTAGGGGGGTCACTTTGGTTTTTGGCCCGGTGCTCGGCGGCCATCTAGGGAAACCTACCAAACCCACGCATTTCTGAAAACCAGACACCCGGCGGCTTCCAGGGAGGAATGGCTTGCGTGGATCCCCCAACGTTTCCTTACCCAGAATCCCCTGCAAACCTCAGTTTTTGCTCAAAAAATCACTTTTGTCACACATTTCGGGGTGGGAAAGTAGTGGCATCACCGGGCTCACACAAATTTACCACCACCCAGCGTTCCCCCAGGTCTCCCGGTAAAAATGGTGTCTCACTTGTGTGGGAGGCCCAAGTACCCGCGGCAGGCAAGGGCCCAAAACGTAGTGAGGCGACATCAAAATGGCCTATCGCAAAACCACCTGGTTTTGCAAGGGGGGTCACTTTGGTTTTTGGCCCGGTGCTCGGCGGCCATGTAGGGAAACCTACCAAACCCACGCATTTCTGAAAACTAGACACCCGGCGGCTTCCAGGGAGGTATGGCTTGCGTGGATCCCCCAACGTTTCCTTACCCAGAATCCCCTGCAAACCTCAGTTTTTGCTCAAAAAATCACTTTTTTCACACATTTCGGGGTGGGAAAGTAGTGGCATCACCGGGCTCACACAAATTTACCACCACCCAGCATTCCCCCAGGTCTCCCGGTAAAAATGGTGCCTCACTTGTGTGGGAGGCCCAAGTACCCGCGGCAGGCAAGGGCCCAAAACGTAGTGAGGCGACATCAAAATGGCCTATTGCAAAACCACCTGGTTTTGCAAGGGGGGTCACTTTGGTTTTTGGCCCGGTGCTCGGCGGCCATCTAGGGAAACCTACCAAACCCACGCATTTCTGAAAACCAGACACCCGGCGGCTTCCAGGGAGGAATGGCTTGCGTGGATCCCCCAACGTTTCCTTACCCAGAATCCCCTGCAAACCTCAGTTTTTGCTCAAAAAATCACTTTTTTCACACATTTCGGGGTGGGAAAGTAGTGGCATCACCGGGCTCACACAAATTTACCACCACCCAGCCTTCCCCCAGGTCTCCCGGTAAAAATGGTGCCTCACTTGTGTGGGAGGCCCAAGTACCCGCGGCAGGCAAGGGCCCAAAACGTAGTGAGGCGACATCAAAATGGCCTATCACAAAACCACCTGGTTTTGCAAGGGGGGTCACTTTGGTTTTTGGCCCGGTGCTCGGCGGCCATCTAGGGAAACCTACCAAACCCACGCATTTCTGAAAACTAGACACCCGGCGGCTTCCAGGGAGGTATGGCTTGCGTGGATCCCCCAACGTTTCCTTACCCAGAATCCCCTGCAAACCTCAGTTTTTGCTCAAAAAATCACTTTTTTCACACATTTCGGGGTGGGAAAGTAGTGGCATCACCGGGCTCACACAAATTTACCACCACCCAGCGTTCCCCCAGGTCTCCTGGTAAAAATGGTGCCTCACTTGTGTGGGAGGCCCAAGTACCCGCGGCAGGCAAGGGCCCAAAACGTAGTGAGGCGACATCAAAATGGCCTATCACAAAACCACCTGGTTTTGCAAGGGGGGTCACTTTGGCTTTTGGCCCGGTGCTCGGCGGCCATCTAGGGAAACCTACCAAACCCACGCATTTCTGAAAACTAGACACCCGGCGGCTTCCAGGGAGGTATGGCTTGCGTGGACCCCCCAAAGTTTCCTTACCCAGAATCCCCTGCAAACCTCAGTTTTTGCTCAAAAAATCACTTTTTTCACACATTTCGGGGTGGGAAAGTAGTGGCATCACCGGGCTCACACAAATTTACCACCACCCAGCGTTCCCCCAGGTCTCCTGGTAAAAATGGTGCCTCACTTGTGTGGGAGGCCCAAGTACCCGCGGCAGGCAAGGGCCCAAAACGTAGTGAGGCGACATCAAAATGGCCTATCGCAAAACCACCTGGTTTTGCAAGGGGGGTCACTTTGGTTTTTGGCCCGGTGCTCGGCGGCCATCTAGGGAAACCTACCAAACCCATGCATTTCTGAAAACTAGACACCCGGCGGCTTCCAGGGAGGTATGGCTTGCGTGGATCCTCCAACGTTTCCTTACCCAGAATCCCCTGCAAACCTCAGTTTTTGCAAAAAAAATCACTTTTTTCACACATTTCGGGGTGGGAAAGTAGTGGCATCACCGGGCTCACACAAATTTAGCACCACCCAGCGTTCCCCCAGGTCTCCCGGTAAAAATGGTGCCTCACTTGTGTGGGAGGCCCAAGTACCCGCGGCAGGCAAGGGCCCAAAACGTAGTGAGGCGACATCAAAATGGCCTATCGCAAAACCACCTGGTTTTGCAAGGGGGGTCACTTTGGTTTTTGGCCCGGTGCTCGGCGGCCATCTAGGGAAACCTACAAAACTCACGCATTTCTGAAAACTAGACACCCGGCGGCTTCCAGGGAGGTATGGCTTGCGTGGATCCCCCAACGTTTCCTTACCCAGAATCCCCTGCAAACCTCAGTTTTTGCTCCAAAAATCACTTTTTTCACACATTTTGGGGTTGGAAAGTAGTGGCATCACCGGGCTCACACAAATTTACCACCACCCAGCGTTCCCCCAGGTCTCCCGGTAAAAATGGTGCCTCACTTGTGTGGGAGGCCCAAGTACCCGCGGCAGGCAAGGGCCCAAAACGTAGTGAGGTGACATCAAAATGGCCTATCGCAAAACCACCTGGTTTTGCAAGGGGGGTCACTTTGGTTTTTGGCCCGGTGCTCGGCGGCCATCTAGGGAAACCTACCAAACCCACGCATTTCTGAAAACTAGACACCCGGCGGCTTCCAGGGAGGTATGGCTTGCGTGGATCCCCAACGTTTCCTTACCCAGAATCCCCTGCAAACCTCAGTTTTTGCTCAAAAAATCACTTTTTTCACACATTTTGGGGTGGGAAAGTAGTGGCATCACCGGGCTCACACAAATTTACCACCACCCAGCGTTCCCCCAGGTCTCCCGGTAAAAATGGTGCCTCTCTTGTGTGGGAGGCCCAAGTACCCGCGGCAGGCAAGGGCCCAAAACGTAGTGAGGCGACATCAAAATGGCCTATCGGAAAACCACCTGGTTTTGCAAGGGTGGTCACTTTGGTTTTTGGCCCGGTGCTCGGCGGCCATCTAGGGAAACCTACCAAACCCATGCATTTCTGAAAACTAGACACCCGGCGGCTTCCAGGGAGGTATGGCTTGCGTGGATCCCCCAACGTTTCCTTACCCAGAATCCCCTGCAAACCTCAGTTTTTGCTCAAAAAATCACTTTTTTCACACATTTTGGGGTGGGAAAGTAGTGGCATCACCGGGCTCACACAAATTTACCACCACCCAGCGTTCCCCCAGGTCTCCCGGTAAAAATGGTGCCTCACTTGTGTGGGAGGCCCAAGTACCCGCGGCAGGCAAGGGCCCAAAACGTAGTGAGGCGACATCAACATTGCCTATCCCAAATGTCGCCTCACTACGTTTTGGGCCCTTGCCTGCCGCGGGTACTTGGGCCTCCCACACAAGTGAGGCACCATTTTTACCGGGAGACCTGGGGGAACGCTGGGTGGTGGTAAATTTGTGTGAACCCGGTGATGCCACTACTTTCCCACCCCAAAATGTGTGAAAAAAGTGATTTTTTGAGCAAAAACTGAGGTTTGCAGGGGATTCTGGGTAAGGAAACGTTGGGGGATCCATGCAAGCCATACCTCCCTGGAAGCCGCCGGGTGTCTAGTTTTCAGAAATGCGTGGGTTTGGTAGGTTTCCCTAGATGGCCGCCGAGCACCGGGCCAAAAACCAAAGTGACCCCCCTTGCAAAACCAGGTGGTTTTGCGATAGGCCATTTTGATGTCGCCTCACTACGTTTTGGGCCCTTGCCTGCCGCGGGTACTTGGGCCTCCCACACAAGTGAGGCACCATTTTTACCGGGAGACCTGGGGGAACGCTGGGTGGTGGTAAATTTGTGTGAGCCCGGTGATGCCACTACTTTCCCACCCCAAAATGTGTGAAAAAAGTGATTTTTTGAGCAAAAACTGAGGTTTGCAGGGGATTCTGGGTAAGGAAACGTTGGGGGATCCACGCAAGCCATACCTCCCTGGAAGCCGCCGGGTGTCTAGTTTTCAGAAATGCGTGGGTTTGGTAGGTTTCCCTAGATGGCCGCCGAGCACCGGGCAAAAAACCAAAGTAACCCCCCTTGCAAAACCAGATTAACTATTGTTACTACAGCGTGAGAATTTTGGAATAATACTGCAAAGAAAATGTGGCAGACAGTTTGAGGTTTACAGGACAATGGGGCTAAAAAATATTTTTCAATTCACTAGAGAGACATCACCATGAACTCCCAAGGGTTTTCGACAATATCTACAGTTGGTGGGTTATTCTTGCATGGAAAGTGTACCTTGCCAGAGAAACTAAAGACAAAGATTCCTGCACAACCATCTATTCCTCAAACACACACACATACTGGTTGGATTTGGCACGAGGGCGAGTCATGGTTCAGTGTATTAAATTTTATTAACAAGAGATTTCACAAAAATGAAATGCACTGTCAATAATTAAATTCTCAAAAAACCAAACCAATGACTCGCAGCTCGTGAGCTGTAAAGCCACGTCAAGGCACCAACCACTTTACAGGCCATTCACACACCTTTCATACGTGATACAAACAAGACCATTCGCACCACCAGACACAAAAGCAACACATTACAAAATTCACCAAAAAGGGACAAGGTACACCCTGCTTCAGAAAGACAAATATTACTGCACAGCCATCTAATCCGCAAGCACACACACATACTGGTTGGATTTGGCACGAGGGTGAGTGATGGTTCAGTAGATACAATTGTATTAGCAAGTGATTTCACAGAAATGAAATGCACTGGTAATAATTGAAAGGGCGAGAAACTGAACCATTGACTCACAGCTCGTGAGCTGTAAAGCCACGACAAGGCACCAACCTCTTTACAGGCCATTCACACACCTTTCATACGTGTGAGACATACAAAACCATTCACACCGCCAGCCGCGGGCCCATCACATAACAAAACTCACACCAGCACACAGCGCCATTCAAGGGCCCATCACTTTCACACGCCCACAATCCAGACACAGCAACTACACAGGCTGATGGATTGCGTGGAGTGGCACTCAGCTAGCAGTGTGTGTAGTGACCAGCAGAAAGTCAGTACTCACACACAGCCAGCAGAGCACCAGTCCACACACACCGCTAGCCAAACACCAGTCCACGCACACCGCTAGCCAAGCGCCAGTCCACGGACACCACCAGCCAAGCACCAGTCCGCACACACCACCAGTCCACGCACACCGCCAGCCAAGTACCAGTCCACGCACACCGCCTGCCAAGCACCATTCCACGCACACTGCCAGCCAAGCTCCAGTCCACGCACACCACCAGCCAAGCACCAGTCCGCACACACCACCAGTCCACGCACACCGCCAGCCAAGTACCAGTCCACACACACCGCCTGCAAAGCACCATTCCACGCACACCACCAGCTACGCACCAGTCCACGCACACCGCCAGTCCATGCACACCGCCAGCCAAGCACCATTCCACGCACACCACCAACCAAGTGCCAGTCCACACACACCAACAGCCAAGCGCAAGCCAACACACACCGCCATCACATTTAGGATTTTTTTTTTAAAAAACACAAACAAATTGCAAATAGATACAAATCTTCTAACAGAAAATCAGCAACTAAATACATTGCACTAACACCAACCTTGAAACAGAATCAAATTATCCAAAGAATACAGACCAGGCAGTTCACTTTACCACTCAAGAATCCTCCCCAAAACATTTTCGGGTGTGGTACGCTCTAAAACAAGCAGAGAGACACAGTGCAGGATGAGAAGGACAGTCGGGGCAGTACATACGACTCTCCTTCCGCAAACCTTTTCGCCAACAGACTCTACATCTCCTACTGGGAAAATCTTTTGCGGGTGTGGGAGGAATGTGATCTGGAAAGTGGCGTTCTTTCAATCTAGCAACATCCTCCACCAGTCCAACTCTAGGAACACTTGCCTGTTCCACTTCAACAAGGCTGCCTATTACAGACTCCTGAAACTTAGCAAAAGTCATCTTTGACTCAGGGCAAGAATCCTGGAACACAACAAAAGCATTAAACATTGCCATGTGGAAAAGATGGATAGCCAACTTCTTGTACCAAATGTAAGCCTTACGAAGAGCAGTGTAAGGTTCCAACCTCTGATCTACTCTGTCAACACCACCCATGTGCCTATTATAGTCTAAAATGCACACAGGTTTGCGCGCTTCAGCGACCTGACCCCAAACAGTCACAGGTGCAGTGCTTTCATCATGGATGGTAGTCAGCATGTAGACATCTCTCCTGTCAGTAAACTTCACAGCAAGAAGCTCCTGGCAACGCAACGCACTGCACTGTCCCCGCACAAGCTTTTGACACACAAGTTCTTTCGGGTAACCTTTACGGTTAGAGCGGATTGTGCCACAAGCAAGAGTGTCCACTTTGGCCAATTCCCTGAACAACTGCACACCAGTGTAGAAGTTGTCTACATATAAATGGTAGCCTTTGTTAAAAAATCCTCTTCCAAGTTCCCAAACAATTTTCTCAGTCACTCCAAAAGTGGACGGACAACCAGGGAGATTAAACCTAGATTCCTTACCGGTGTACACCCTGAAATTAGAGACATATCCAGTCCTACTGTCACACAGCATATACAGCTTTATTCCATAGCGTGTCCTCTTACTAGGAATGTATTGCCTAAAAACCAAGCGGCCCTTGAACAACACCAAAGACTCATCCACTGCAATTTGTTTCCCAGGAGCATAGATCTCAGGAAATCGATCAACAAAGTGATCAAGGACAGGCCTAATCTTAAAAAGACGGTCACAATCAGGGTGATCTCGTGGCAACGCTAAACCATTATCAACAAAGTGCATCATCCGAAGCAGAAGCAAATACCTGTCACGAGTCATGACTGCCGGAAAAATAGATGTTGCCATCAAGGGACTGCTAGACCAATATGAAGCCATTGATGGCTTCCTTAGCAAGCCCATCAAAAAAGTTAAACCCAAGAGCTTCTTCATCTCTTCAACATTTGTGGGAGTCCACCGGGTAGCTCTAGAGTGTGGCTTAAGACTGGCACAGTTGTCCCTCAAAAACTGTTCGGCATACAAATTAGTCTGCTCAACAATCTCTGCAAAAAACACATCATCCATAAACAACTGAAAAAAATTGACCGGCAAAAAGTTTTCAGTATTCACTCTAGACCCTGGAACACCAGTAAACTCTAGCAATGCCGGCTGCACCATGCCAGGGGCAACCCAGAGGTCATCACTTTCAAAGGGAAGCCTAGCAGCCCCAGCCTGCAGCCCAGAAGCCTCTTGCCGCACTACACCAACGGGAAGCCTTGCAGCCCCAGCCTGCAACCCAGATGCCTCTTGCCGCACTAGCGGCACATCAGTCTCCTCCTCTAACACAGGCACTTCATCCGCACTAAGAGTATCTTCATCATCCGATGACTCCATACGGAGAGACAACTCACTGCCAGAATCGTCCCCTGCCTCCTCTCCCTCAGATGCAGAGTCAGTCTCTGAACCAATATCAGAGGAAGACTCAAACAGCAAACCAACAACCTGCTGAGCAGTCATCCTGCGGCTAGCCATTATACTTACTAAGATAGAAGACTGCACAAACAAGTCAACAACAACCAACAATGTGCAAACCAAGTAAGTAAAGAAATGTGTACCTTTATCACAAAGATCAATGTACTCAAAAACTATACAATCCAATTACAAGAGACAGCTGCACTCACCAGAAACTAACTCTGCAGTGACACAGCAAAAACCAACGATATCAAACTAGAAAGAAGAAAAAAAAAACACATTACTCACAAGACAACAAAATACACATCGAGCACCAATGCAAAAAGTTTTTGACACTCAAAAAACAAACATACTGCTATTATTACACCATTTGCAAAAAAAATTCATGCAGAGAAATCAAACACATTTACATTGTACAAAAAAGAGTCTCTTACCAAACTACACAAACAGCAGAACCGCCAGAAACACGGCAAACTCAAAAGAGCAAAAGCCTTCACCTAGAACAAAAAAGTAAAAAAAAAAAAACATTACTATTGCAATTCACAAAAAAAAAACAATAAACATAACAACATTCTATGTTACTACCCAAATGGTCAATCGTTATGTTCCAGGTGGGGCAGAAAACAGCAGGAAAAAAAAGGCTACTCTGTCCCGGGGCGGGTGGGCCAAATACATATTATAAAAATTGCCCCCTGGAAGCGACACTTGCCAAAGGGGTCACTTCCATTTTTATTTACACTAATTCCCTGGTGTCCAGTGGGCTTTTCTGCCCCCCCCCCCTGGGGCCAGACACGGAGCGAAAGTGGAGCGATCTGCCCCCGGGGGGGCAGAAAAGTCTGTGCAAAAATGATTCCCCAAGGGAAGCGACCCTTGCCCAAGGGGTCGCTTCCCATAACAAACTTGCGAAATTCCCTGGTGTCTAGTGGGCTTTTTTGCCCCCCCTGGGGGCAGAAACGGACCAGAAGTGGACCGATCTGCCCCCAGGGGGGGCAGAAGAGTCTTTGCAAAAATTCTCCCCCAGGGAAGCGACCCTTGCCCAAGGGGTCGCTTCCCATATCATCATTACGACATCCCTGGTGTCTAGTGGGATTTTCTGCCCCCCTGGGGGCAGAAACGGACCGGAAGTGGACCGATCTGCCCCCAGGGGGGGCAGAAGAGTCTTTGCAAAAATTCACCCCCAGGGAAGCGACCCTTGCCCAAGGGGTCGCTTCCCATATCAATATATCAAAATTCCCTGCTGTCTAGTGGGCTTTTCTGCCCCCCCCGGGGCCAGAAACGGACCGGAAGTGGACCGATCTGCCCCCAGGGGGGGCAGAAGAGTCTTTGCCAAATTTCTCCCCCAGGGAAGCGACCCTTGCCCAAGGGGTCGCTTCCCAATTCACCATTACGACATCCCTGGTGTCTAGTGGGCTTTTCTGCCCCCCCTGGGGGTAGAAACGGAACGAAAGTGGACTGATCTGCCCCAGGGGGGGCATAAAAGTCTGTCTAAATATTGTCCCCCAGGGAAGCGACCCTTGCCCAAGGGGTCGCTTCCCAAATGGCCGAAAACAACATCCCTGGGGTCTAGTGGGGGCATTCCTGTCCCACGATCGCGACGCTGTGCGCGATCGTGGAACAGGAATGCCCAGCATTGAGACATCAGGGGAGAGGAAATACTCTTTCCTCTCCCCCGATGCCTCAAGGCCCTGGAATTCCGCCCCCCCCGCCACACCGCAGCAAAACACCTACCTTCCTCGTTGGACGCGCTGGAAGAAATGAATTCCAGCGCGTCCAACGCTTCCTGATGACGCCAGCGCGCGCTGTGCGCGCTGACGTCACCAGGAAGCGTGGGGGGGCTCGGGGGTGGCAGCGGAAACTCTTCCGCTGCCATCCCCATCTGTGGGGGCACGATCGGTGCCCCAGGGAGGGAGCGCCAGCGCTTCCCCCAGGGGCTGTGCTCATGACGGAGCGGTTCCGTCATGAGCACAGCTCAACCGATGCTCATGACGGAACCGTTCAGTCATGAGCATCGAAGGGGTTAAGGAATCTTTTTATAATAATAATACAGAGGACACACCTCTCCACTTTATCTGGGATGCACTTAAAGCAGCCTCCAGAGGTTTTATAATTAGTTATGGTTCCATCTAAAAGAAAAATGCTGAAATAGTCTTCATATATTCTAGGCCTGGGCGAAAATTCCGTTCCGCTTGCGGAAATTGCGATAATTTGACATTTTCGCGTTCCGCGGAGAGCGCGAAAATGTCAACATTTCCGCAATCCGCATCTTACCGGAAATGTTTTTCTTGCTCGCGCTGTAAAAAAATACATTCTTGCGTGCGCGCGATCGCCTTACCTGAATCCCCGCGTTCGCCGACAAGTTTTCCCGATCCGGTCGCGTTCTCCACGAGATGTTGGATTGTTGGTAGCCATTTGCGCTGTCCTGCATTAACGTCATTTGTCGCGCGATCACGTCTTTCTTCTTGCGATCATGCACCGCGAGAGTATGAGATGCTTGAGATCTCGAACACGTCATTCTCCACCGCGAGCGAGAGCGTGAAGACGCGGGCACGTCATATCGAATGCGAGCGGGCGGGACAAGTGAAATAAGATGACTGCGCCCGTGAGCGACCGCATGGGTAAGTTGGCGAGCAGCAATCATGCAGAAAATACCGCAAACGGGCGGGAAAAAAACATCCTCGTCTTCGCAATATTTCCGCATGTTTGCGGAGATTTTTAACATTTTCGCGATAGTTTGCAAAAGTGAATTTCGCAAATTCCGCCCACCCCTAATATATTCTTGACAACATTAAGAGGTTAGAACATTAATACTATACTTCAAAACATAATAAAGGTGAAGTGGATGTGTTGATGGTGGCTACAATATAGTTAAACCAATACACTTCTGAAAAAGCTTGCAGTATTCTTCTCAAAATGAATACTAGGTATTATGGGTGGAGAAATAGAGCTGGTTCTTTATTGGGTAATTATCTGAAGTGCAAGCGGGGAAAAGTCAGCCTTGAAATCTATTGTGAATGACTATGGTGAGAAAATGTTCAGATATTCTGATATTGCTGCTTGCTTTGCGAACTATCACCAAAATGCATAGTCTCCTGAGACTTTTCCTTCTGAAGTGCTCATTAATTCCCACTTCTCTAGGCTTAAAAAAAGGTATAGACATAATATAGATTTTTCTCCTTTAGAAAATCCATAAAAAATGGAACACTTATATTCTGTTGTTAAAGTTCTCCCAACAGGGAAAGCAGCGGGTCCAGATGGAGTCACAGTGAAATTCTATTTGCAATTTTCGAAAACTATTTTTCCTATGCTATTTAAGCTGATTAATCACTTCTTTGAATGGTTCTGCGGGGTTTTACGAATGCTGAGATTTTTATTATATCTAAAAAGATCGAGCTCTCTCTTTGTGCAAGAACTACACACCTATTTCTCTCATTAGTACTGATTGTAAAATATTTACCAAAGCGTTAGGCCGTAGAGTAGCAACTTCATACTGGACTTAACTGTCCTAAAACCGTCTGGTTTTGCTAAAAATAGAAACATAGCCAATACTTCTCATACTTTAAAAAATATTATTAACAAAGCTTCTCAAATGGGCATCCCTATTGCTGCACTTACTCTCGATGCAGAGGAAGCTTTAGCTCGCAGTGTCTAATGGAAGTATTGAAGTGGCCTAGTTTTGGTCCCAAATGTTTAGAGCTTATTTCACTACTTTATTCTTCTTCCAAGTCATCACTAAAAGTAAATGGCGCCCCATCCCCTTATTATCCCCTTAAAAGGGTACTAGACAGGGATGTCCTTTTCTCCTTTTCTCTTTATTCTAACTTTAGAATGATTTCTCTTTTAAATAAAACTTTAAAATTCAAGAAAAACACAATAAATTTACTGCTTATGCAGATGATATTCTTATATGTGTTTCAAAACCGGAATTGTCTACACCAACTTTCTTCACAGAACTAAAACTCTATTCCGAGGGTTCAGGTCAAAAACTTAGGGCCCTATTTTTTAAAAAGCAATAAAGCGCAGTGCAACACGTCACCTTGCTGCGCGGCACTACAGGGAAAGGGCAGGAACGCACCACGTTTATCACAATACGGCTCATTGCGGCTTGTTCCCCGGTGCTGCTGCACAATGGGTTGCATAGCGCTAATGCAGGCGCTCTCTCGCCATGGAGCACTTAGATCCCTCCAACTTGTTTTCATAACAGGGTTGTCGTCCACCCTCCATTTTTGGTGATATTATAGGAACTGCATACTTATTGTCTATGTATTGATCCAGGGAGCACGTATGCTGCACCTTAGTTACTCTCCTAGTCCTGTTTACTTTATATTTATTTACTAATATGTCACAGCTGAGATACATACTTATGTTACTTAGGAATGCAACACAGTTGCAACACGGAAGGGGAGGAGCAGAGTGCACTGAAACCCAGTAACTTTGCAGTGAAAATGCAAACATTTGTTTTAAGGAATTTTAGCTCCAGTAAATAGTGATCAGCTTCAGAAATGCTATATATCGATGAAGACCCTTTTGAGTTCGGCCTTGGGAACACCAAGGCTTTTGTTGGAATACATAGAGACACGCACGGGTATGAGATTACCAGGTAACTCCATGTCATCAGGTATACCATTTTCCAGTCATGGCCTTTCTTTTTAAAATCCTAATACAATCTGGGAGTTGCCATCTTGGTTCTTTTGCTTCCTAGGTCATGTTTAATTAGGGTACCAGTTTAAACCGTTACCCCATAGGCCTCTAAATCATATTAAAACACCTGCATTGGCAAAGGGCTCACTTTTGGAACCTATTGGTTTTGCTAACAGTTTTAATATATGACGTATAACATCTGCAATGCGGTGCAGCACGGCAAAAAAAGATTTTTTTTTAAAGCGCATGACGTTATTTTTGTGCACTAACATTACCGGTCTGAGTTGGATTTGTTGGTTTTGGTATGAACACAGTATGTTTTTGCAATAAGACAGCCATGCTATTTTATAGTTTCACCTTAATTACATTATGCTTAACAATCTAAAACAAAAACAAAAATTACCTGAAAATAAGTGGTAGCTTTGTTTTTCCCAGAAATTAATATCACACATCCATATCACTGAGATGTCTGTACACACTGGTTTGAGAACGTGAAAAACATAAAATCAAAATAATCTGTAAATGTTAAGTAACATTTAAGACCAGCAAACATACAACACAAACAAGAATTGGCAAAGCCAAAAGGTCACACCTTTGGGAGCTTATGGCTTTCCATTGGATTTTATGATACTGTACGGCATCCCCAAGGCTGAGGATCTCAGATGGATGAGTACATTATTTGTGGGAAATAATATGGAAAGCCGGGGAAGAAGAAGAACACCCATGAAAGATAGCGACATGGGACGAGAGAAACATACAGGAGAGATCAATCAATCAGGGCTTGTAAAGCACAGCTTCTCGCCTGTGAGGGTCTCATGGTGATGTGAGGGCACAGCGGATCAGACTAAGTGCTGAGTTCATCCGAAGAGTCAGGTCTTGATGTCCTTCATGAATCGCGTCAGCGAGGGTGATTTCCTGAGGTGGATGGGCAGGGTGTCTTGGTGGTGAGGTAGGAGAAGGACATTCTGCCGGTTCTGGACTTGCGATTCATGGGACGGTAGTCAGGGAAAGCTGGGTGGAGCGGAGGTGTATGTTGCGCATGTGGAATGTGAGGGGGTGATTCAGGTATGCAGGTCTGGCATTGTGAAGGGCCTTGTATGTGTGGGTGAGGTATTTGAAGGTTATTCTTCTGTTGACTGGAAGCCAGTGGAGGTCACAGAGGTGTTGAGTGATGTGGCTGCGACAGGAGTTGTTGAGGATTAGTCTTGCTGCTGCATTCTGGACATTCTGAAGTCTATGGTGGAGTTTCTGGGTGATGGTGTTGAGTGCGTTGCTGTAGTCGAGTCTGCTGATGATGGGGGCTTGGATTCATTGGGAATTCATCTGAAGGTCTTTCGAAGCAGGCGGAGTGTGTTGAAGCAGGCCAGGGAGACGGTGTTTATCTGGTGGTCCATTGTGAGCGAGGAGTCCAGTACAATGCTGAGGTTTCGTGTGTGGTTCGTGGGGGTATGAGGTCTTCCTAGAGCAGAGGGCCACGAGGAGTCGTTCCAAGTGGAGGGATAGCAACATGGAGGGAGGAGAGAAGCCTAAAAAGGTGACAGCTAGCAAACATATGTGCTCTCATGTTGTGCTTGAGTAAAATTAAAAAAAGCAGTTCCCTGAAAGTGAGCAGTGGAAACGAGCAAGTAAAGAGGCAGGCTCCAGGCGGGGGAAAGCTACAAGACGGAGTAGGCAAGTCATTGAGTAGGAAGCAAGCAAATGAGAGTACCAGTAAAGCCATCCAATGGTCAGCAATGGCCGGCTTCCTATCCACCTATAAGCTGACAATCGGGCCTTTTGCAGACTAAAAGCTGTCCCTGTCCCATGGGAGAGACATAAAAAAATGTAAACGTCAACAAATCCTATTGAAAATGTTTTTCCTGAAGATCATTCCTGTGTCTTACTGTGGTAAATATTTCGTTACCGGTACTATTTTTTATGCGGTAAAGTCTATTAAGAATAACTCAGTAAATATAAGAGGCAGAATCCGTGGTATTAGAGGTTTTAAAAGGCTTTATTCCTATACAAAGGAATACAATTCGAATTGTGGGCCTTCTATTCCATCACCACGAAAGTTCAGGAAGGAAGGGGCATATATTATTGACAGGTAATCACTTTTATAAGAATTACATTATAGTGTAACAGACGCAGGAGGCGTAACAGCTGATAAGAGAGATAAAATATGCATACGTAACCAAAAAAGGCGTAAATATGGGTGTAACTAAAATACGTCATTTAAACATGATGTCACAAATGGGTGGATCCATAAGAGAATCCTGCAATGTCAGCAGAAATATTTGGCAGAGATGCGTGCGCAGCCGCATGACGTGTGATTGACGTGCAACTAGAGGGTGAAGGGGACTTGACATTTAGCTCTACATGTGGAGACAGAAGTCTGGGGGTTATGTCAACCTAATCCCAAATCATATCTAATATCCTATGTTTAAAGAACTGTATTATCCAAAAGGAAAGGTCTCTCGGACGGAATCTATTCTATACTGACTGTTAGTGCGTGTACGGGCGTCTAAGTGTCTACGTGAGATGCGAGGGGGCAGGAATCTTCCATGGTAACGGGGCTATGAATTACTTGCACGAGGACAGTGAGGCCTGGCCCCTTGCACGGTAGCTGGAGGAATGTTTAACTAAACTGCTAGACAGGAATGCATCGGATGAGGAGCGAAGCAGATAATCTTGAAGGTGAAATACAGTTTTTGGCAGGCAACAGGCTGGATCGGGCACCGTTAGCCGCGCAGGGAGTAGGACAAAGTTCATGGATACAGATGCTGGCTCGGACTGGAGCTTTCAGAGGCAGAAGGCAGGAAAAGGCTTGATGACAGAATTCAGGGCCTACTCGCCTGAATCTGTAAAATGTGGAAAGTGAACCACATAAAGTCGGTGGCCTTTCATACTTAGGAATGGAATATCTGACCCATTCATGGTGGATCTGAAAGAGGACATGTTGACGGTGGACGCACATATATTTGCGTCTTCGAAACTGGAGCAGGAGGGAACATACATGTACTTATAGCATGTACATGGAGCCGTTGGGGTCTACGATAGGGGACATAACTGATCACAAAATTCACATTTCCTCATTCCCTCCTTGTCCCCTACGGACCCTCAGGAGATATCGATCTTCATCAATCCATCGATCTGTTCATATAGCATCATTTGTTCTTCTTTCTTCTTCCGGGATCTTGAACGAAAACTTGGATGTGGGATACACGATGTGGCACACAGACCACAAATCGCTGGCCCACATTGTAGACATAAACAGCAACTGAATAGTATGAGAAAGCCAATACCTAGGAAGGATAGGATTCTCCATCCCCAGGCTGATAACACGCCCCAGAACCAACCGGACCAAGTCCAGGTGCCTGGACTCTGGTGTATCTGGCTTATAATCTTATGAAGGCGGGTTATGGCTTTATATACTGACGGCGAATTTTCTGGTATGAAAATGCAGCAACTTGATCCGATGACCCTACAAGCTCCGCCCCTATCGGCCAGGATGACGTCAAGGACAAGACGATTTTGAAGCACAACAATCCGCATAGCAGACTGCTCTTCTGTTAAATTGCCTAAGGCGGAAATAGTTTCGTTCACTACTGCTTCAAGGGTTCTGGTTAATCTACGTATCAGCTTACTATTAGTGACTGTACCTATATAGGGAAAGAACCCTTTATTGAAATCTGTGTATTTTTCCAACGCTGTTTCAGTGTAATCGACAATTGGGAGATCTCTCTGTTGTCTATTGTGTACTAAATGGGTATTTCTGTGATAGTCAGGCGGGGCTAGGAAAACAGGTGGCAGAAGGAATGCTATATAACAGGTACCATCCCAATCTAGAGGTAGACATATATATGCGGTCTGGCCACATATGAAGTAGGAATGATGGGAAGCTCTAAATGTAGACTTGCCTTGATCACTGAATTTTATTACAGTGGTGCATTTACTATGGCCCATGTGTATGGAACCATTCTTTCTTATACATAATTCCCCTTTTACTGGGAATACTGACATGGCGGGCAAGATTGGTGTAGCTTCAGATTCAACGTTCAGGATCATGAGGTTAAGTGTAAAATTACCTAATCCATATACTTCATTTTCTAGATCAGTTCCTGTTCTTTTGGGAAGTCCCTCCTTGTTAGGGTAGCAGACTTTAAGCAGAACTAGGTTCAGGTTTCCCCATACCCAGTTGTCTTGATAAACTGCGGAATTTGAGTCTAAGGAATTAATCAAACTAAACCATGCTCCACAGGAGCCATTGTGTGTGAACGGATATGGAAAGAGGGGCAAAACTCCCTTATAGTTTTGATAGGGAGGGAGTCGGCCACATATCCAACAATTGGTAGCATTGCTGGTCTGATGAGAATGATGTAACATACTAATGAATGTGTTGTTGCGCAGCGCAAATCTATAGGACAACTCATGCGGAGGAAATTCGCTAAAAGAATGTTCTGCAGTTATATTGTAAGCACGTTTAAGAATAGGGTAATACATATGCAATAGTATGCTGAAAACGATGATCAGGAGACTTAGAAAAAACAAAATTAATAGGGTTACTGTGCAGTGACTACGAAGTGATTTACAATACGCATGCTTTTTAAGCTGCGTCCGCTGATTTCTTTCTCTATTCCGGTCTAGAGGATACATGTCAGAGACAAATTCAACCGATTCACCTTGGAGAGGACTTAAACAATCAAATTGTCTGACTTGCTAGACCTCAATTTTAGTTTATAAAGTTCTGCTTTTGTTTTCTCAACCAAGGGGAGCTTTGAGTCTGTCTGTGAGGGAATACAGTGTTCAGTATTCACACTGGATGGTAGTCCATAATATTTCTTGATATGACTCGAGTGCAACCACCCTTTGCGACCCTCAATCTTCACGGCAGTCCTTGTAGTCAGTAGAACCAACTTAGGCGACTTCCACCTAGGATCCAGTTGGGTCTTCCGGTCGAAATTCCTGACCAAAACCAGGTCACCAGGAACCACGTCATGGGGCTTCACCTCAGTATTATCGGGAAAAGCTGCGGTTACCTGTGAACGACAAGATTGTAGTGCAGACATCAAGGAAGCCAGGTAATCTGTCAGCATATTACAGTCAACATCAGTTATTTTGCGAGGTATAGGCGTCCCCCACATATTTGGTGGTCTACCGAAGATCACCTCGTACGGGGATAGCCCTGTTCGAGAATGTGCTACCATTCTCATGTAAAAGAGCGCAACTGGTAAGGCTACTATCCAGTCGACACCTTTTTCCCTACATATTTTGGACAATCTAATTTTCAGAGTTTGATTATGACGTTCCACGAGACCTGCTGCCTCGGGATGTCGGACACAGTGGAATTTCCATTGGTAGCCTAACAAAAGGGAAACGTGTTTCATTAGTTCGGATGAGAACGGCTGGCCGTTATCTGAGTAGACAACACGTGGTAAACCGTACCGTGGGAAGAATTCTCGAACTAACTGTTTGGCAGTAGTCGGGGCGGTGTAATCTGAAACCGGGTAGGCTTCTGTCCAACGGGAAAGAGCACAGACAACTACGAGAACATATTTGAATCCTCGACATCGTTCCATCTGGATATAATCCATCTGGAGGACTTCAAAAGCATGATCGGGAGGTTGAAATCCACCCTGCTCTACGGGGATGCTTTTACCTGGATTAAACTGACAACATATCATACAGGTACGAACTTTTTGTTTAGCTGCTGTTCGCAAGTGTTTGTTGAACCAAATGTGTTGAATGCTGTCTAGCATAGCTTTTTCTCCTAGGTGCGCTGGACTATGTATTGTGTTAATGATGACTTGAACCATAGAGTCGGGAAGAAACCATATAGATTTTTCCTTCGTCATCCATCCTTGATCCGTTTGGATCCCTCCTAATTCAGTCCATTTCTTTATTTCTTCTGGTGTAGCATGTGTCTGTATGTCAATTACATCAAGGGCGGGATCCTTAACTGTCATGCAATGTGTTAGTGTCTGAACTATTGTCTTTGTCATGTCAGTTGTGAGAGTCTGATTCTGAGCAGTCTGTTTAGCTGTTCTGTCAGCTAGGTCATTACCCTGAGAAATGATATCGGTAACTTTTGTATGGGCTTTGCATTTCATAATCGATATTGCAGTAGGTAGATGAATCGCGTCTAATAGGGTTTGAATGAGGGGTCCGTGCTGGATGTGGGCACCGTGAGAAGTTAAATAACCTCTCTCTCGCCACAGTACGCCGAAGTCATGGACGACTCCGAATGCATAACGTGAATCTGTGTATATGTTGACTTTCTTATTTTTGGCTTGAATACAGGCTTGTGTCAGAGCGATGAGCTCTGCTGCTTGAGCTGACAAAGTGTTAATACGATTTGTTTCAATGACTTCAGTGTCTGTTGTGACTGCGTAAGCAGCCACTAACCCTCCTGTACTTGTTCTCATACATGACCCATCTACATACAATGTCAAGTCTGGATCTGACAAAGGGATATCTGTCAAGTCTTGTCTGGGTTTCGTCGTGATAGTAATGACTTCGACACAATCATGTGCCAATGGATCTGTTCCGCCCACTGGTAACAGTGTGGCAGGATTTAACGTATTACAACGTCTGATTTCTATGTGTGGCTGAAATAATGTTAGTTTGTAACCAGTGAGTCTCGCTATAGTCAAGTGTTGTGTTTGTGTGCGGTTCAAGAGAACCTCTACTGCGTGTGGTACTTGTACTGTCAATTGATGTCCTAACACTATGGCATCGCTTTGTCTGATAGCTAAAGCTGTTGCTGCCACTGATTTCAGGCACGCAGGAAGAGCCTGAGCCACTGGATCTAATGTACTAGAGAAATAAGCACATGGTTTGTGTGATCCTGCTTGTTCCTGAGTGAGTACTGACAAGGCAGTACCTTCGCGTTCTGTAACAAAGAGTGTAAAAGGCTTACTGTAACATGGTGTTGCTAAAACAGGTGCTTGGCATAAAGCTTTCTTTAAGCTTTCAAAGGCGTGTGTATGTTCTTGAGTCCAAGGGAGGACAGTCGATGTGGCTGCCTCCTGTGTTGTTAACTGGATGAGTGGTTTTGCTAGAAATGCATATTGAGGGATCCACTGCCTACAGTATGAAGTGAGGCCTATAAAAGCCCGTACCTCTTTTTGTGTCTTGGGTGGTGGCATGTTAGCGATTAACTGGATGCGGTCGGGTGTAAGCTGCCTTCCCTCCTTGGACAGCGAGTGCCCAAGGTAAACAACTCGCTGGACACAGAATTGCAGCTTAGAAGGGGACACCTTGTGCCCCTTGTCGGCCAGAAATTGTAAAACCGTCAGTGACGCTGTTTCACATTCAGGTTCGCTTCGGGCGGTGATCAGCAGATCATCGACATATTGAAGCAAGACAGTGTTAACTGGCATGTGGATACTGTCAAGTTCTCGTTTCAGTGCTTGGCTATAGATGCTGGGGCTTTCTGTAAATCCTTGAGGTGCGCGTGTGAATTTAAAACTTCGTCCATTTAAACTGAATCCGAACAGATATTGACTTTCCGGATCAATTGTGACGCTAAAGAAAGCATTCTTGAGATCAATTACAGTGAAGAACGTTGCTTCTGAATCAATAGCTGTTAGTAATGACGAGATATCTGGGACCACAGGGTATTGTGGTACAATACATTTATTTAATTCGCGCAGGTCAATAACTAATCGATATACTGGTGGTGCTTTTGGATCCGTTCTTTTAAGAATCGGAATTATCGGGGAATTACATACATTGGAGTCGGTTTCGACAACCACTCCTTGTGCAATGAGCTCGTCAATGATTTGCAGTAAAGCCACAACAGCATCGGGTGGTAACTTGTATTGTCGTATTCGTGGTAGTATTACTCCTGTTTTTAATGTGACACGATATGGTGTAATATTCATGCAACCAACATCAGTGGGGCCTTGTGCCCATAAATGTGTAGGTAAATTCTGCAGTCGGTGATCCATGTCTCTGGACACGTAGTGACCTTTGAAGTCACGTAGAAATAGTCGTACTCCTTCCGGAGAACAACATATTATAGCTCCTAGAGCTTTCAATGTTTTTATACCTAACAAGTTTTCTGGACATGATTTAGTAAGCAATAAATCTGTAGTACGTGTCAATGGACCAATCGTAAGTGGAAGAGGTTGTGTTACGTCATTTATTATAGGTTTTCCTGAGAATCCAAGGGAAATATTTTGTGAGCCTGAGAGGGGTGCCCCTGGAACTTCACTGCGTCTTATAGTTGTTCTGCTTGCCCCTGTATCAAGTAAAAACTTTCTGTCTTCCCCTAATAGTTCACTATGTACATAAGGTCCCTCTTGGTCTACAGGAACCTCTATAAGGGGTAAGCCAACTTCCCTCTCTAGGCTATTTCATGTGTATCGTTGATAATCGGGATAATCTGCTTGTGCATACTGATACATCTGTTGTGTTGTTGCTTGTGTGGCAGCAATAGGCTGCGCTTGCGGTGGTGCTACGGTCTGTTGTGGAGCTCCCTGTTGCGGAGCTAGTTGTTGCGGAGCTAACCTAGGTTGTGCATGCTGAGGAATTTGTTGTTGATTCTGATCCTGTCTAGGTGGACGTGGTCTCTCCTGGGTTCTACCTGTAGCAATATTATGTTTCAGGACTGGACAATCGTGTATATAATGACCTGGTTGTTTACAATAGTTGCATGTCCCTTTTGTAGGACCTGCGGAATCACCCTTTTGATGACCATTAACTGGGACTGACTGAGCAACAAGCATTTTCATTTTTGTATCTTTCATACGTCTTTGTTCGTGTTCTTGTTCTTCTCTAATTCTATTGTGATGATATTGTAACATCTGTAACATCTGTGATGGGGTATTACCTTGCCAGGTACTTTCGAATTTCAATACTCTATTCTTGACTTGCAGCAGGGAATTTTCAACTAATTTTGTCACAAACAGATGTGAATATGACTCACTACTGGCTTTTATGCCACTATTTATACCAAAACATTTTTCAAATCGGGAATAGAAATCACTAGTGTCTTCATCTGGTTTTTGTTTACAGGCTGATATTGCACCCCAGTCTTCCTTTTTCGTAGTTAATAAACGTAGCAGTACCTGCACTAGTAATCCTGCTAGTGCTGTAGTCTTTTCCCCAAGTCCTGCTCCTGCAGCTCGGGCCCTTTCTTCGTTTTCTAATGCTGTCCAATCTATCTTTTGGTCTCCCACCTCCCATTCCTTTTCTTTAAGTTTCTCATAAACACCAGCTGGTAATAGGATTTTTAATATTTTCATAATGTCGGGGTAGGTATACTCTCCCATGAGTAACATGTCCTTTATTTCACGGTGGAAACCTGCTGGATCCTTGTCATGGCTGGGTACTACTTTCTTCATTTCTAATAATTCTAGTTTAGTTATAGGCGTGTACACAAACACGTGTGTAAAGTTATTACCGTCACCTCTGATTGGGTGTACTTCGCGTAACGGGTTCTGTCTATCTATGTGATACATTTTTCTTCCTATGATGGGAACTGGAACGTGTTCTGGACATACGAAAGTTAAATATTGGTTTCGGAATTCTAGAATCTCTTTAATCAAATCAGTACCTGACCCTCTCCATATATTCGTGAGTAGTTCTGTCAATATGTCAGGTAAGGGTCCTGGATCGGAGTGTTGGCTTTTATATAATATAAGGAGGTGTTGAATCATGTATATACTAGCTAAACGCTGTTCGTATGGGTCAAGATTCAGAAACGTGTGTGCAAGTACATCATCATTGTAGTCGCTGGGACTGTCAGCCCATTGTACTGCTGACCTAGCTAATTCTTGTTCGTCCATGGAATCGAGCATATGGTACCCCCTTCGATCTCGGAGTAATTTATCAACGGCTTGGAATAGGTGTTCGGGGGATTTTGTATTTAACATAGGATTTGGAAAATGCCTATTATATTCTGGACGTATTGTACGTATCTGATCATTAAAGTCTCTAGTATTATTATGGGGTCTTCCTCTACCTACATAAGCTATTGTTTCGACTTGTTCTGATTCTTGCTCCTCCTCCTCTTCTGATTCTACTCTGTCTGTTTCTCGTCTTTCTTTATGTATTCGTTCTACTTCCTTGCGGATCTTTCGACTCATGGCGATTATACACGCCTGTCTATCATGTTTCTCTTCTGATATGTTCTGACCCCATTTGACAAGTCTTTGCATGGTATCGTGATCTGCCCCGGGCCTGTCTTGATTCCTAATTACACAATTTATGAAAAAACGTAGTAGTTGTCTTTGGACATCCACTTTCTGATATTCCATAGCTTCGTTAATACTTTCTGGACCTCGCCCTGTTTGGACAAAGCGATATATTTCGTCTAGGTGTTCACCCATTCCTGGTATCGTCATTAAATATAATGTAGCTCGTCTTATACGTAGTGATGATATGAGCAATTTATCCTGTCTACCTGGTACTGGGTCGTATCTACAATCCACAAGCTGTTCTTTAAACATGTCGGATGTCGCTAATTGGGGTGTACGTTGGAGTGCTAAATCTCTAAGGGTCTGTTTATTTCGCGGCGGGGTGGCAAACATGTCTGTCGTACCTCCTGTAGCACCATCTGAGGCGCTAGGCACGAAAGGATTCGTTGGACGTAGGATAGAGATTGTGGATGCGGGAAAAACTGTAGAAACGGACGGACCTGTGGGAACTTGTGTAGGAGTTTGTAGTTGCGGAGATACAGACGGATGCTCTTGGTGTTGAACACCATCGGCAAGCGGTGTGGGTGGTATGGCATTAGCATACTCGGGAGCTACGTCATCTAAATAAGAGGAAAGGAAAACGTCCTTTGCTGTTTTGGGATGTGTTTTGGGATGTGCTTTTATCGGGAGCAATGGAGGAGTTAAATCTTTTGGTATTTCCGGGGTAGCCTTAGGTAACCCTTCGGCCAGAAGAGGATACATACCATTCATAAGAGTGTTTCTTTGTCTATCTACTTGTTCTGAGTTTACTCGGGTACCTTCCTCAAGTAATAGATTTTCTCGAGTTTTGTTTGAATTCTCCCTACCTTTTTCTTCCTGTCTGAGCGCTTTTTCTGTACGTCTATATGATTCTTTACGCCATAATTCAATGGCATCTTTCTGTGACTGTCTGGCTTTCTTTTTCCATAATTCTTCTTCTACTCTCATGATGCAATCTGCATCCCAGGTCCCTGCTGTGGGCCATCTCTGACTCTCTGGTAATTCTTTGGTGTAGTCCACCCATAAATCAAGAAATAATACGGCGTCTAGGCCATGCTTATGATACATAAAGTATCCTGGAGTGTCCCTCGGTGGGATGGGAACAGCTTCTTCGAGTACACCTTTTCTAGTTTTGATCTGTCTTAATTTCGAAAAGAGCGGCATTTTTAGATCTTATTATTAGAACACACTTAATACAATAAACACAATAATGAACAGTCATTCACACCACAATGTATAAAACGTATTTAAACATTTAACATTTAACAGTTTTTAACGAACAATGATAACTTAATAGAAAACTAGTTACTGACATAATACTAACACTAGAGAATACTGAATTATATGCAAGACATACTAGATATACTGCTAAACAGTACAGATACACTGCTGAAACAGTGCAGACCGGATTTGTGTACCCAAACCCGTCTTGACCGGCACAGACTATGTGCACGTTAAATGCCTCCCCGGTAATGGTACTCACCGGGTAGCTCGGAACGGAAGGCCTCGGAACGGAACTGAAACTGGACCGGACTGAACTCGACTTGACTGGACTCGGAACTTCGGAACCTGGTGGGCCTCTGTATACCTCGGATCTTGCTCTCTCAGCTAGGCTCTGGTCGGGATACTTCGCACTTCTCACCGCCTCGTCTGGGTATTGATCGCAGCCTCAGTCACCCCCGCTCGGCCGGAGGGAGATACAGGAAATCCTGCAGGTACGCGTTTTTGTCCGTTCAGCTGTGGCAGGAGACCGGGCCTGCAACGCACCGCCGGCGCGTGAGATGAGAAAGTGTCCCTGTTCGGGCGCCAATTTATGTGGTAAATATTTCGTTACTGGTACTATTTTTTATGCGGTAAAGTCTATTAAGAATAACTCAGTAAATATAAGAGGCAGAATCCGTGGTATTAGAGGTTTTAAAAGGCTTTATTCCTATACAAAGGAATACAATTCGAATTGTGGGCCTTCTATTCCATCACCACGAAAGTTCAGGAAGGAAGGGGCATATATTATTGACAGGTAATCACTTTTATAAGAATTACATTATAGTGTAACAGACGCAGGAGGCGTAACAGCTGATAAGAGAGATAAAATATGCATACGTAACCAAAAAAGGCGTAAATATGGGTGTAACTAAAATACGTCATTTAAACATGATGTCACAAATGGGTGGATCCATAAGAGAATCCTGCAATGTCAGCAGAAATATTTGGCAGAGATGCGTGCGCAGCCGCATGACGTGTGATTGACGTGCAACTAGAGGGTGAAGGGGACTTGACATTTAGCTCTACATGTGGAGACAGAAGTCTGGGGGTTATGTCAACCTAATCCCAAATCATATCTAATATCCTATGTTTAAAGAACTGTATTATCCAAAAGGAAAGGTCTCTCGGACGGAATCTATTCTATACTGACTGTTAGTGCGTGTACGGGCGTCTAAGTGTCTACGTGAGATGCGAGGGGGCAGGAATCTTCCATGGTAACGGGGCTATGAATTACTTGCACGAGGACAGTGAGGCCTGGCCCCTTGCACGGTAGCTGGAGGAATGTTTACCTAAACTGCTAGACAGGAATGCATCGGATGAGGAGCGAAGCAGATAATCTTGAAGGTGAAATACAGTTTTTGGCAGGCAACAGACTGGATCGGGCACCGTTAGCCGCGCAGGGAGTAGGACAAAGTTCATGGATACAGATGCTGGCTCGGACTGGAGCTTTCAGAGGCAGAAGGCAGGAAAAGGCTTGATGACAGAATTCAGGGCCTACTCGCCTGAATCTGTAAAATGTGGAAAGTGAACCACATAAAGTCGGTGGCCTTTCATACTTAGGAATGGAATATCTGACCCATTCATGGTGGATCTGAAAGAGGACATGTTGACGGTGGAAACACATATATTTGCGTCTTCGAAACTGGAGCAGGAGGGAACATACATGTACTTATAGCATGTACATGGAGCCGTTGGGGTCTACGATAGGGGACATAACTGATCACAAAATTCACATTTCCTCATTACATCCACACAAAGAAACATTATTTTATTAATTCTGTCCTTCCCACTTTCCAGAGTAAGGTACTTATATGTTGCATTTTTATATTTGTCGTCTTTACAGACAACATGCCCCCAAGTATACATTTCTATTGGGAAAAAGAGCAGCGGTTTTAGTTGTTTTTGTTTGTTTAAAAATTGTCTTTAGTTTTGGGTTTTCACATGTTCACATTTTATGGTCTCTCTAAGCACCTCTCTTCACCATTAAGCAAACAGCAGTTTACATTACAAATTGCTGCTTCCAAAGCAGTGTCTACAGTGGAAACCTAGTTGTGCTAAGAATGGAATAAATAATTTTAATGGCAAAGAAGGAATCATATTTTACGCACTTCCATTAAAATATGTAGGGCTTTTTTTCATTTCCTGCATTTGCTAAGATAGTTAGACCACCTGAGCACAATTCTGACCTTTAATGTTGAATACAGCAATCCACAGCTGAACCTTTGCAAAGTGTTTGTTATTGTGCTGAATCCCTTGGGCAGAGTTTGTAGGAACCTTTGAAAGGCTTGAGGAATATCCATAAATGTGTGGAGGCCTGAATGGCATTGCAAACTGCTCAGTCATAACAAAACGTCCGGCACTAGTCAAAGCAAACTTCCCATAAGACGCACATATATATATATATATATTCATTAATTAGCTTATATGAAAAATGTACTTTATAGTAGCGGCTGTTCACATTGCGAAGTGGTTGGGGCGAGGGCAAATACAAACCAAGCAAATCATGAAAGACACAATTATATAAAAAATGCACTTACCTGCAATCAATCAATCAATCAATCAATCAATCAATCAATCAATCAATCAATCAGGGGAATTGTAAGCTCACTACTCACCCATGAGGGCCTCAAGGCACTGGGGGTGAGGGGTTAAGCAGCTCCGTTTACTCGAAGAGCCAGGTCTTGAGTGTCTTCCTGAAGATGTTCAGGGAGGGGGGCGCGTCTGATGTCAATCAGGAGCTTGTTCCAGGTCTTGGCCACGATGTAGGAGAATGCTCTTTCCCATGTTCCTGCTCTGTGGATCTGCTGGATTTTGGCGAGGGCGATGTTGGCGGATCTGAGATCTCATTTGGGTTCGTGGAAGGAAATTCTCTTGTTGAGGTATTTGGATGCGGTGTTGTGAAGGCATTTGTAGGTGTGGGTGAGTATCTTGAAAGTGATTCTGTTTTCTATGGGGAGCCAGTGAAGGTTCCGCAGGTGTTGGGTGATGCGCTTGTGTCGAGGGATGCCGAGGACGAGTCTGGCTGTGGTGTTCTGTATGGTCTGGAGTTTGCGGAGCAGGGACTTGTTGATCCTGGCAAAAAGGGCGTTTCCGTAGTCTAGTCATCTGGTTATGGGTGCGTGGGTGATGGTCTTCCTTGATTCGAGGGGATCCATTTGAAGGTCTTTCGGAGGATGCGGAGGGTGTTGAAGCATCTGGAGGCGACGGCGTTGACCTGTCGGTGATGGATGATGGAGAGGGAGGAGTTGAGTACGATGCCAAGTTTACAGACGTGGTCCGTGGGGGTGGGAGGGCTGCCAAGGGCGGTGGGCCAGCAGGTGTTGTCAATGCAGAGGGGGAGGGCCCGAGCACTAGGACCTCTGTCTTCTCTGAGTTGAGCTTCAGGCAGCTACTGCTCATCCAGGATGCAACGTACTTCATTCCTTCCTAGAAGTTGAGCCTGATGGTGGTGGAGTCCTTGTTGAGGGAGAGGATGAGCTGGGTGTTGTCGGCGTAGGATACTATGCTGAGTCCATGCTGTCTGACGAAGGTGGTGAGGAAGGCCATGTAGATGTTGAAAAGCGTGGAGCTGAGCGACGATCCTAGGAGTACTCTGCAGTTGATTTCCGTTGGTTTGGAGAGGAAGGGCGGCATCTGATTCTTTGGGTTGGCCAGTGATAAAGGAGCGGATCCTGTCAAGGGCGGTTCCTTGTATTCCGGCATCGTGGAGTCTGGCGGTGAGTGTGCGATGGGAGACAGTGCTGCATGCTGCCCAGAGTTTGAGTAGGATCAGGGCTATGGTGTGTCCTTGGTCGAGGAACATGCGGATGTCGTCTGTGGTGGCAAGTAGAGTGGTCTCAGTGCTGTGGTTGCTGCGGAATCCAGATTGGGAGGGGTTGAGGGTGGAGTTTTCTTCGATGAATCTTGTCAGCTGAGCATTGACGGTCTTCTCAGTGACTTTGGCCGTGAACAGGAGGAGGGAGATGGGTCTTACTTCATGATTCTCGCCTCCCGGATATCTAGGAACTGCTACACACTGCATAGCACTCAGATACCAGTCCTAGAGCTGCTCTCATGCTGGGATTGGTCTGAGCGCGCAGACAGGGACAGGGAGTCTGTCTTGGTTCTCCACCCAGCTGTACAACACAGCTTCGGTTGGCGAAAGTCTCAGTGCGCATGGCGGTTTGGCCGGCCCCAGACAGCTGGCCGAACCGTCATTTGCACTTAGCAGTGCCCGCCACTCCCCCTCGTCCCCGGTGCTGCAGCTGCAGTGTGAGTATGGTTGGCCCCTCGTTTGGCTGGCCCCTGCAGGATGAAAATAAAAATTATGATAAAAATTTTTATTATCATTTATGTTTTTCTCATTTGCCTCTGCTGGCTTTCAGCAGGGGGCGATGCTTGTACGCAATAACGGAGGAGCCCCCCTGGTACTTTATACAGCTAATTTATACAGCTGAATAGAAAGAAGTGTAGCCCCCGACAGCGTAGCCTCAGCTTTTTTTTCCTTTTTTTAGGAAGGGATTGTATTGTTTTGTATTGCAACATTTATATAACATTCACTCCCCCCATTTTGGTACACTGTTCCATTGTGCTTCCGTGCCCAGGGACAATTGTGTCCTTTATCTGAGAGAATTTATATTGAAACCAAGTGAGCCATAAATGTTTAATGTAACAACGCAAGGTCAATGCACTGAGAAATGAAAGGAGAGCTGTGAGAATGTGCATGTGAATGTGATAGCAGAAAATGAGTGGGGTTCAGAGGTTAATCACTGGGATGCTGTGCACTACATCAGATGTAGTGGACGGTGCTGACACGATAGGAATGCAGCACTATTCATGTTGGTAAAATATTATGTTAATAAGTGTTTGACAGTCAGAATGAAACGGCTTTGACCCCTGCTCTGCCAGACTCTTTGCACCTCTCCAATGTAACCTGCACATCAGCAGCAACAGGCATTTCCTCCTAAACAGGCATGAGAGCGTCTGAGACAGGCCTGCTGCTGCCAAGACCAGAGCCTCAGGCCTTGGTTTCGTGCCCTCCTCAGTCGCGTAGCCAGTGTCATGGGCTCCAGTGCAAAGACGAAACTGGCGCCCTAGCAGTTGTTTGAATAATAAGATACAGCAATAATCAGGGTTTAGCAGGCCCTTCGGGCCTGTGGGCCCTGGTGCCACTGAACCTGCTGCATCAATAGAAGCGATGCCCCTCCACCTGCTGCGGCCCAAGAACCCTAACTTCATGCCAGATTCTGTCGCATTCAGAGGAGTTGCAGCCTGTCTTAGCACTCTGCCCACTATGAGAAGTGGCACACTGACGGGCTGGGGCCAGGTCACATACAGGATTCCCTAAGGGCGACCAGCGCGATCGCAATGATGTCATTTTAATATGACAGACACTACTTAGAATAAGAAAGCTAAACCTTCTCCCCGCGGCATATTTTTCTGTACCGGCGTCTGATCTCTTTTTCTTGAAAATTCACGGAGCCAAAAGACAAGCAGCATTTTCGGAGGAGACTGTTTCTTTAATCGCGGCGGATAAAGTGGAAATTTAGGGCTTCGCGGGCCTTTGGCAATTTTGGGGCATATTAACAAGGAGGCGATAAGAAATTATTGTCGCTTTTGCGTCCGTTTTCGGGTGAAAAGCGGCGATAATTTCATCGCCTTATCAGCAAAGACACAGATCGCATGTCTTGCTGACTTAGCGCCTGTTTCCGGCACGCCTAACTTTGCATCGCTAATGAGATGCAAAGTAGGCGTGGCTGTGAAACCAACCAGGGAAAATATCGCGAAGGCAGCTTTGCGATATTAACAAGGAAGGTAGCGATTTTTTAAATCGCCTTAAGTATGCCTTAACACAGGAATTTAACGTCTGCTAAATTCCTGACTGAGGCATACTTAACATGGGGGGTTGATTCTGTGGCTAAGACCACAGGCCCTATAATCTAGGATATCCCTGTTTTCCACCATGGCAAACAGCGATATCCACACTATCTCTGGAATTTTTATCGCCTCGGCGATGCGCGTTGTTGATAACGCGCTAACCGGGCGATACATTTCAGAGATCGCCGGCGATAAATATGCAAGCGCTAAGCGCCCTTTGCAATATTTATCGCCGCCCTTGTTAATATGCCCCTTTGTTCCTTCACGAAATCGCTAAAAGCTGAATAGTCTGCCAAAGATTGGGAACAGCAGTAGAGAGAGAGTTTACACTGAGTGGCTAGTGATGAGTAGATGGTAAATGAGACAACAGGGCCATAGCCAGAAGTATGAGTTTTGGGGGGCTTGCCCTATATAATGACAAGAGGTGGTTCAGGTTTGGAAGTAATGGTTTCCTGTCTAAAAAATTTGTTTGAAAAAAATCTTTACATTTTGATGATATTTTAAAATAGGCAATATATATTATTTTTGGGTATGGTATGATTCTGGAGTGCTATGGAGGAGATGAGCTACAAATAGTTAATTTAAAACATGCCAGTCAAAAGTGAAGGTAAAGTAAAGACTCTTTAACAGTGGGTTGAGGCTATTACCAATTATTCCTTGAAACACTTGTAACCAGTGTTGCCACTTGAGCATATTATGCAAATAACCTTACACACAAATGAATAAGAGTTAAAGCCTGGAGGGGTCTTTATGATAGCTTGTATACATATTGCATAATAAAACATATTATAGCAATCGTATTGATAAAAATGGGACATCGTTTAAATATGGCTTTACAATGAATTTGGAGTTCCTTGCCCAAACGTTTTCATCAAAATAAGGATGAAAAATACCACATGGGTCAACCATGCAGGTAGAAACTGGATTTTATTAAAGATAACTTCATGGGTAGGGGGGCTGTTAGTTCACTAAGCAATGATAGGGTTAAATATATGTAAGTAGGACATTTTAAAGGACATCTGGTCAAAAGCATCAGTGCACTGTCACAGAATTTTATTGTGAATGCAATAAAACAAATGAGATTAATAAACAGCTCACAACTGTGGGACCCAGAACCTATCCTAGCACCCACTGGGTGCCCAACAATTTAGCTGTGAAAATCTGACCCTGACCAATTATTTCCAGATCTCAATCAGCTCTACAGATCATTGCCAATATGTTCAAAGACCAAAATTATAAACTGTATCCTACAGAAATGACAACTTTGAGTGTACACACACACACACACACACGCACGCACGCACGCACACACACACACACACACACACACACACACACACGCACACACACACAACCCTGTACGTAAATGGGCACTCTTTGTACACTGATTATTTCCTTGTGTTCAGAGCATTATGTCCTTAATTTTTTGAGCTCACCTATGCCCTTGAGGATTTGAAGGACAACAGCTAAGGGTACCCGCTTTCTAAACACACACCCTACGTGCTCAGGATGTAGCAAACATCACTGCAGGATGGCATGAAGATTCAACAGAGGGAAGCAGTCTTAGGAGAGCAGTGAAAATAGCAATTGTTAAACCCAGAATGTCAGAGCAGTAGTGGCCGGTGAGGTTTCATAGTACTGGGGCACGTGTGCCTGCCCTAAACTGCACTGAGCAATCAAGCAACGCTTGTAAACGTCACTTCCTGCATACTATTTGGAGGGCTGAGTGGTTCTACCACATAATCTTTTTGAAGAGTGGGAAACTAATAAAGTCAGTGATCTCGTAATCTTATGCATGCACGGCAAAGCCTCGTATTTTGCACAGCGCTATTCCTTAGGTCACAGTGCTCTGACGTTTGAGGAAAGTTCTACCAACAAAAAAAGATCGACTGGTACCAGCTCTTGCTTCTAAAGAAAGAGAAACAGTTTCCTTCAGAAAGTGACTGCATAACTGCTGTTAAAGCACTTACACTGTTGCAACTCGATGGTGGAAACTCCCAGTTTCATTGTCTATCAGACTCCAGACTGGCACTCCTTAAGGCATCCTACATGCTGCAGCTTGTCTCATCCAGTTCCCAAAGAAATAAGATCAGGTCACCCCCATCATGAGGGCACTTCATTGTCTCCTCTTGAAGCTGGACTCATCTCTAAAAATAGCGGCATCGTGTACTAAGTCATCACGACCAGCACTCCACTTATTTTGCAGAAAAGCTCACAATATCTGATGGGCGTGTTGAGACCCAGCTAGGACACCATCAGAATGCAGACTAAGAAGTGTAGAAAAGTAAAAACGAGACAACATGCCTTCCCCTCCATAGCTTGGTCAGTAAGATTGGGGGTATGAGTTTCAGATTTCACAACAATAACTCTGGCATATAATGCTAAAATACATCATATGACAAGCAGGGCGCATGAGATTGCTTTAACAGGCAGTGAAAAGGTCGAAGAATTTGGATTGGTAGGAGTACTAAGTGAAAAAAAAACAATATTTTGTCAAATCAACTTTTTTTAGGGCTTTCAAAACATAGGTGTTTGTGGTTTTGTCAGTGTATGCGTGCATAATCCCCAGATGAAATCTGACAGGCACCTCAGCAAACCCAACCGAAAGCTCCTGTACCCAATATTTACCCCCCCCCTGAAGCTACGCCCCTGTCTATGCACCCAGGCTCGGGAATAGCATCCCTGCATCCCTCAGAACATCGCCAACTCTGATCCAATTAGGGAAACAGTTGCAGACTCGCCTCTTCAAAGAACACTGCATCACGACGCATCGCCCATCCACAACCCAGCCACCTCTACTATCATTTGTGGACTTTATGACCATCGTTGACCCTGGCCAGCGCTGTGCGGCTTTCCGTCTCGGTTTGTGCTCTAGAAATACAATATACAAACACACATACATAGAGTTTACACCAATCATTCAACCTACATTCTTCGATTACAGTAGAGATTGTCATTTAAATATCAGCTTTAAATTGATCGTAAAAAATGCAAAATGTTTGTCCCAAGTTCTCAGTTTTACAGTTTCTAAAAAATATGCACTCTTACTCTTGAATACATTCTCTTCATTTTATGAAAATATACTCAATTCCCCGAAACAGTGTTATGAAATGTTTCACATTTAGCAAATGTATGTTTGCGGTATCAATCTTGGTTTGTCATTTCTATCAAGTACTCACATCTACTAGTGCCAAGCATGGATAAATGACAGCGTGAGTGTCACTAATAATTGGGGCTCCCGGTTTTATGGTATTTATTTATTTGCCATTTCCGTCTGTATTTATCCATATTTATTTTTTGCTATTTTTTTCTGTATTGATGCATATTTATTTTGGGTTTTGTTGAAAAAGTAAGCTGAAATTAGTATATTTCCACATTTCTTTAACCAATAAATATGTAGTCATGCTTGAATGTCTACCAGATTTCAGTGCTTTAAACACCACAGAAGATAAAACAGTGCACTTATATGAAAATATGCGCATTTCAGTATCAACCTTGTGCATATCTACCGCTGTTAAAGCCTCTTTACTAAAAACAGTTTCTTTTTTAACTTCTTATCTATCAATCCACACATCTATTGGCCTGGCAGTCATGGCAGACAGTATTTAGAATTACTCAAAAATCAACCCAATTTCCGTTTTTATCCACATTACAAAATAAATACAGGCAAGAAAATTAATGTTTTCTGTCTGTATTTATCTGTACAAATCAGTAAAAACGGAAAACAGGGAGCCTTACTAATAATCACCATGTCAGGACATAGACTCACTTAATATGTCAAGAACCAATTATATTACGCCAGAGCTAAAATTACACCAGGGATAGTCACATCACACAATCACCCCTAGTACTCATACACAGCGTAATCCTCACCCACACCCCCACACACCCACACACACACTGACATACACAGACCATGAAAGACATATACATATAGAATATATTTCACAGTTATCTGAGTGCAATAGTTTTCAACATCATAATGACAGGCCCCAAACCAGTGCAGAGCTTTAACATTGCCAGGACTACCAGGGTTAGCTTATCGAAATTATGCAACACGTTTATCGAAATTATGCAAAACGTTTATCGAAATTATGCTACATTAAATCCAATATTTGTGGCATATTCTCTGACAGCATTTTCATTCAGTTGTGCAAGGAATATTGTTTTGAAATCTATCTGGAAAATAGGCACATTATGGGGCAAGTTATACAGCAAGTGCTGTAAATACATAGTTATGTGGCAGACTCTGCAGTCACAGAAGTGCATAAAGCTGCTGACATTCACCATTGTCCATTTCCTTATCAACAATTTATTCATGAAATTTAAACAAAATCTTAGTATTCTAATTCCAATCAGTGTCTCTGGTAGGTCCATTTTGAAAAATATATTTTTTTCAAGCAAAATCCCACAAACTAAACGTAATATTAAAAACATATAAAGAGGAACTTAAAAAATGTCTGGCAACATTCACAAACCACTCGGCAATTGGCCTTGTGGTTTATGATGTCACCAAAACACCTTGATGGCAATACCGGACCAAATAACAAAATTACCTTCTATTTATATTCCCTCTCTCTCCTTCTCTAACTCTCTCTTTCTCTCTCTCTTGGTATGAATTCTTTATTATTATTTAAATTTTGGGGAAAAGGTTGAAAATAATAAGTGAAATACTAAACTGTGGGTTTGCTTGTCTTTAGAATAAAGAATGGAAGAACTATATAGTTTAGAATAAGCCCACTTGTTGCTATGCTGTACGTAGAGTTGACCGAAAAGATTGTTGAAGTTATTCTCTTTATGGTTCAGTTAACAATTGGCACGGACTGTAATTATAATGTTTAGAATTTGTTCAATGAGTGGATTGTTGAATGGTCAGAGCCAATTAATCTGGTCTGTCTGCTGCCAATACTGCATGATAATGGATTAAACACATTGCCACATATGTTTTGTAGCTCAAATGGTTCAATATAATACTAACACGTGCACCACAATGCTGCATAATTTGCTTTTGTCATGGTTCAGAATTAAGGCTTCCAGTTTTCCGTTTTGACTGATTTTTACAGATTAACAGTCTATTTCCTGTCTGAATTTATTTTTAAAAGCGGAAAAATACAGAAAATTGTGCTTCTTGTGAGTGACTCTCCTTGTTATTCTTCATGAATTCAGAACCAAAAGCTAAGCAGATAGACACCAAGGGAATTTACAAACAGGATGGGCGTCCCTTAAATATAGGCATATGCTAACATATATTTGTATATAATGCTAACATTTACCTGTCGGTGTAGTGCTTTGTTATATTTCGCTGATAAATTTGATAAATCGTGACATGCATCAAAGTATGAGTGCATGTTTATCATTAAATAAATGTGGAAATATTTAATTTTACGACTCCATTTATTCTCAAAACATAAAATAAATATTGATATATAACAATAAAATGGACAAAAGAATAACTATGGAAAAATACAGACGGAAATGTTTAAAAAATACATACCATAAAACCGGGAGCCCTATTCATAATTTAGATAACGTTTACACATAATTTGGTCATCCCTTGAGCCATAATCCTAGCAGCTTGACAATGGTGAAGCTCTGCAGAGTTGCTGGGGCTGTCATTATGATAATGGAGCCCATATATCACATGGGAACAGTGAACTATTTTCCAGAGGTCATGGTTCCCTGTGAAATCTGCACTTTGTGCAATAAACTAACCCAGCATGTTATATATGTATATAATTCAACGCACATATTTCTGTCAACGCCATCACCTCCAGCTTCTTCAACACCCTCCGCATGACATTCAAGTGGATCCCCCTGAGTCAAGGAAGACAGTCACCCACGCACTCATCACCAGCCGACTGGACTATGGAAACACACCCCACGCCGGCATCAACAAGTCCCTACTCCGCAAACTCCAGACAATACACAACACCGCCGCCAGACTCGTCCTCGGCATCCCCCGACACAAACACATCAGCCAATACCCACGAAGTCTCCACTGGCTCCCTGTGGAGAAAAGGGTCACTTTTAAAATCCTCACTCACGCCTACCACCGCCTACACAACAACGGACCCAAATACCTCAACGACAGAATCAACTTCCACGTACCCAAAAAAAACATCCAATCTTCCAACCTCACCCTGGCTGAAACCCCGCACATCCACAGAGCCAGAGCAGGCGTAAGATCCTTCTCTCACATTGCAGCCAAGACATGGAACAAGCTACCGGCAGACATCAAATGCGCCCCCTCCCTGAACACCTTCAGGAAGACCCTCAAGACCTTGCTCTTTGGCTAAACAGATCTGCGGACCTCCCCCTCTGTGCCTTGAGACCCTCACAGGTGAGTAGCGCGCTTACAATTCCCCGATTGATTGATAGTTATGTATGCTTACCATGCAGTGGCATGGCTATCAGACCTGCAGCAGGTGCAGTAGCACCTAGGACTAGTGGTTTGAGGGGCCCACTGAGCCCGGAATATTGATATTTTACAACTCAAACAGCAGCTAATGGGCCCATTTTCCTTGCGTGTACTATTGCTCACAAAGATGCTCGGGCTACACCACTGTTACTGTGTTAAGAGTCCTGCTTTGACTACCTCCTCGTTCCTGTTCCTACCACGCGGGAGGGCCTATTCCATTTACAGTTTGAATGACAGGGCCAAGGCCTATAAAACAGCCAATCCAAATGTGGCTACCCACCCATTAAATGGTTGGGTGACATGACCCGCCCTACACTGGTAATACCCCTGCAAGTGTGGCGCAGGGCTAGTAATTGGCTTTAGATTGCTGACATACAGTGCTCTGCTAGAGAGCTGCAGACTCTGTTTTCAGGCTCCTGATCTCTAACAGAGGGCAGGTGCATCAGCAAACAAAACAGCACAGATTGTGCATGTGTGATAGGCTGAGCATACACTGTCAACCATTCATACATGCAGTTTGTTTATTCTGTAAGTCTGAGAGTCCTGTGCTATGGCAGTGCTACACATCTCTAGACCATTAGTGTAAAATGGGGAACATTCTAATGATACACTGGATGAACCCCTGTGAAGTTAGAACTTGTGTCTGGAGTATCTAAACAAGGACAGTGTGGACATGTCTGTTTTGTAAAGTGAGTAATCACTCTCATAGCGGTCTCTTTCTGATGATGGTAATAATATCAGTGGTGTTTATCGACTCTACGTGGGGTGTGTAAATGTAAAGCCAGCATTCTTTTGTTTATAATGGTGTAATCTCACATAATTTACTGCATTTTGCATCATGTTTATTACACAAAATACCCAAGATTACTCTATGATACCTTGCTGCATAATTCAGATTTTATTCAGCTAAATATACGATTACAGGAACACAGGGACAGTGAGAACGAATAGAACGCATACTGCTGTTCTTTGCAATTTTTACCATTTTAATGTGAAATATACTCTCACATTGAAAATGGACACAGGGCCGCATTTCATGCTACAAAAGAGCAAAACAAAATCTAGATCAGCATTTTGCATACATTCCACAAAGTAAATGAGGCAAATTTCACACAGGCCTAATAAAAAGTTAAAATAAGGACCCACTGGAATTTGCCCACACAGCTAGACAGAGGCATCTAAAGTGGAAACATTACTGCACTCAACTCCCACACTACTACCCACTCCAAGATAATAACTTATTATTCTGTAGGGACTCATATCACTGTTTAGAAGTTTGGGAAGATTGTTAAAAAGTAGTGTTACTAATATCTAATTTAATAGTACCCAATTTATCAAGCTAGAAAGCTGAAAGGTTGGAATGGCCTTCTTTGGGATTCAACACTATGAGCAGAGATCACAACGCACTTGAAATGCTTAAGAAATACTGCTTTACAGAAAGGGCAATAAAAAACAAAACACAGAAAAGGCTACCTTGGGAATTATCTTCTAAAATGTAGACTAGTTAATTGAAAAATCTTGCCTCAGACTCTGCCCTTCTCCCCTTTATTCGTCTCCCTTTTTAATAATGTCATTCATTCTATTAGTTCCTGAAGTTCAACTTTTCCCTACAACTTCTCAAGTTCTTTTGCCTTCGTTTTTTCTTTTTCACATCACTTACCAAAGTTTACTGTCCATCTGCACTAATTTATAAAAGTGTCACTTTAATCCATGGCAGCAGGTGTCTTGGGGACCAACCCTACTTAATTTTGCTTGAATAACTGCTTTACAGAATTAGAGTCCTTCTTTGTAGAAGAAAGAATGCAAGATTCCTTAGAAAAGGAAGGGGGCTCTAAAGTGAATGAAAGAACTGGAGATGGGTAAAAGAGAGCAAAAAGCAAAGGAAACTCATAAAACCAAACTGGTGACTGAAAGGTGGGATTAAATTGGACTAAAAGCACAGGCAACCCTTTAAAAGAACACAAGCAGATGATGGACGGAGCGCTGAAACCTTTCAGACACTCACCCATAGTCACAGATCTGGGTTGAATGCATCATCATTCTTTAGCTCGCTTTGCCACCCCAATTCAGACTGAGCTATATGAAAATCAGTCTTGACCATGTGCCTCATGGGAACAGTTACTTTTATTTTCAGAGATTGATCTAAAAACCTTTATTTTTCCTCATGGTATCTTAGCGGGGGCAGGTTGAGAACATATGTATTTGGTCTGCTTCAGTGCTGCTACAGCGAGGACAGCTGATCCCTTCTTGCCCCCCCCCATTGTGCTATTTTAGCCGGTGTATAATACAATGAAAAAAGTAGTTTTGTAGTGCTGTGCTTGTCATCCAGCTGAACAGAGAATGGTCTTTCCTAGTTCCAGGGAGTCTAAAAAAACGATCACTGTCTATATCTAACTTACACTCCCCTTTTACACATTGCTTCGCGAGGTCATCCTGTTTTAGCTGGGACAACTCCGCATAAATATGCCTGATGGTACAGCCTTCATTGTCCCTAACCCCCTCGATAATACGATCTTTGCTGAAGCCCTTTGATCCCCCTTTTTCATTGCAAAAAAGCTACGTATTCGTAGGTATTAAAAAAAGTCTCTCCTATCAATCCCAAATTTAACTTGATCATCATTAAATGATTGGATTCCATCTGAATCCATAAGATCCCCAATCATCCGATTTCCCAAACCCTCCCACCTTGACATAGTGTTATCTTGAAATATTTCTGGGAACATTTGATTTTTTTAAAGTTGGGTATAAAAATGTGTTCAACCAAGCCCCATTTTCCTTTTGGAGGCTGCCCAGATCTGAAACGCCGCTGATAGAGTTTTAAATCTGACTTTTTTTAATAGGAGCTGGGTGTGCTATATTTTAGAAAGCGATTCTGAGCTTTATTTATAAGTAATAATTCACAAACATCGGGTGACCCTAATCTACTCCACCGGTCTTCTGCATTCCCTCCCATTAAGCCCCGTATGAATTGTAGAGCTGCAGCGCACTGGTACAATCTGAGGTCTGGCACTGCCCATCCTCTCTCTCTCGTGTAAGTGTCATGAATCTCAATGCTCTCCTAGTCTTCCCATGTGCCCAAATTAACCTGTTAAACATTTCCAGCCCCTTAAACCATCATTTTCCAAATTCCAGGGGTATAGCCCTGAAAAGATAAAGAATTTTGGGTAAGAAAATCATCTTTATTTTGTTGAACCGGCCAACAATAGAAAGATGAAGATTATGCATCCTATCAAAGTCCTTCTTTCATTTTTGAATAACTGGAGCTATGTTTACCTCCACCATTTGCCTCAGCTCTGAGGTAATGTTTATCCCTAGATAGGTGGCTACCTGCGTCACCCGAGGATCCTCCTGCTCTGTTTGTGACTATCTATGTTTTCTGCTGGTTAAGTAAATACCCTAAGATTCTTCCAAATGCCAAGGCTTCCTCCTATAATACCACAAGTGCTGATTGTGGATCGGATGTCAGTACGGCCAAATCATCAGCGTAGGCCAGATTTTTGGTTTCCGGCCATTGAAGCCTCATTGGTCTAAAGCCCCTATTGGCATCAATCTTCCACATCAAGGGGTCAATATGTAGTGCAGAATGAAAGGGGGAACACGGGCATCCCTGTCTGGTCCCCTGTGTGATCCCCCATTCAATATTAATTGGACTACTGGGGTCCCATTCAATCCCCGTATTGCATTGATAAAGACCTTTCCAACACCAAACCGCTCAAGGTCAGCCCATAGATAATCCCAGGAGAACCTATCAAATGCCTTCACTGCATCAAGTAAGATTAAAGCCATAGGGTCTCCTGAGACTACCGCGCATCGAACACTGTTACCATCCTTCTACCGCAGAAGTCGTCAAACTGTGGGGCGCGCCCCCTGGGGGTCCGTGGCGGCAGTCCCAGGGGAGCGCAAATGCCTCACTAAGTACTTAAGAATGAAGACGGCCTGGAAGAGCAACTTTGCTTATTTTTCACGTTTCCAGGCCGTCTTCATTTACATGACAGTTGAAGTGTTGAGAAACGTAAGGCAGCTGTGATCCCGAACCTTGGGGGTCGCGAAGTCAACAGCTTGGCTAAAAATAACAAAATATTTTATAAGTATTTTGTTGTATTTACATGTTCAGCAACTGCATTTAAAATAATGCTCAGGCCTACAAGTGAGAAAAGAGGTGTTAAATAAATGCAAATTTTGGTTAATGTGATCCCCGAAGATGTCTGTATGAGAAGAAAGAGTCACAAAACTGAATCCAGGATGGTGCAGTGCATAATAGTGACATGTGAATTTATAATGTGCTTAGGTCCTAGCATGTAACAGAAAGCAATGTGAATATGTAAGGCATTATTCTAAAATTGTATTAAACACTGTATAAGATAGGTTGCCACACAATGATTTTGCGTATGTGATCAGGGCCAATGGAATTATGTGGCAGGGGAGCACCATAGACAAATTATGCAGATTAATGCGGCACGTTTTTACTAGTATTAATTATTGTATTCACTTGTTAGTACTGACTAGGCACTTCATTAGTACCAGTTTAACAGCCAAATACAGAACTAAGCCACTGAAAGTTGGCCAGTTCCCCTTTGTGAAGGGCTTCCAATGCGCACAAACACGTCACCATGTTTTTAGTAACTTTTGATCCATTTGAGCTTCAATCACATTTTTTTTAAATCTGCATGTTACACTGCAGGTGGTGGATTATGTGGCAAATCCATAAATATGTAAAAAATGTCACGGCTGCAGACTCGCATAATTCCAGCGGCCCTTTATAAGATAAAACAAGTACTTTCAAAGAATACATATTAGTAATAGCTAACCAGACTGTACCTATTGCAGGATTTTTTTATAAGACCATTAAAAGTACACTTTTCAAAACTCAACATCCCTACATTGCCTCTAAAAATGAATTATTTTTTTGTCATGATGGTGCTTCAGGTTATCCCATAAATTAAATCACATTAGACACCCTCCTTGAACTCTCACACAGAGGTACCTCCAGGTCCCTGTTAACATATCTGGGATGGTTGTTTTTAACATGGCAAGTCTTTGCACCTTAGTCCTCATACCCCCTGCCAACTTTGGCCTCTGTTTACATGCAGATGTCCTTTCAGGTGAGTTTAGAGGGTACAAGGGAAGAGACCAAAAGGGTCATATTCAAAGGCCCGATCGCCCGGACCCCTGGGGTTTCTGGGTAATGGCCCAGCAGAAAGAGTAAAGGCGTGAAATCCATGGATAGCATCAAAAGATATAGACCAGAGGAGGATGCGCTATGTGGAGCTGAATTTTGGCCACCACTACCATTAGTACAGCAGCTGCATTGGCACTGGTACAATGATGAGGGTGGCGCTAGCACAAAGGGTGGGAAGCCAGTTTGCCATGTTAGCATTAGAGTCCGGATTACAAGCAACGGGGGAGAATGTGGATATTTTCCTCCATTTTTCGAAACAAAGGGGCAGACTGTCTGCTTTGGGTGTCAGACCTAGAAATAACAGCCAGTGGAATGGGCAGCAGAGTAGGTATCATTTGTGCTGCATGGCATCAGGACCCAAGGGTGTGAGGGCCCAACTAAATCCTTATAATTGCTGCTTTACTCATTCCTTCCTTGCACTAGGGCTCAGTCCACCCTTGCTGTGTCAGTGTTGTTTCCGGCATCAGACCAATGGCCCAAGAGAGAGAATAATTTGAGCAGAGGACACACTTTAGCTTTAGGCTTCAGGGAGATGGCAGAACGGAGGGCGGGAGGAGGACTTTAACATGGGGTAGAGAAGACTTCCAGCTTCGCAAGGCAGAAGGTCTCATTAGTGAAGCAAGCAAAGTGGCACTGGGGTCCAAGAGTGTGAAGGGCCCACTGCATCACAATTAAGACTGTCTTATACTTTAAAATAAGACATGAGGAGAACATTAGGGATAAGGTGGTTCACACATGGGCGCTCATTTTTTCTGCAAGGGACAGAGAATCTGTCTCAAGAATGGAGTGATGGGCAGATGTGGTGGGGAAGGGGTGAAAGCGACAGAGGGGATCATCTACTATTCATGGCTTCAGCTACCGTTTGCCCAGGAGGCACAATTGCATTGGGACCCAAGAGCATGAGGACCTCAATTAATGGAAGCAGTTTTTTAGTTTAGTTCAGTTTATATGGGTTTGCTCTTTTATACATCTCACAGGTAGTGTGAAGAATGAGCTACTGAAAAAGTGCCCCTGATATTATCTCATAAGCCCCACTCTCTGCGCTCAGTCCTCCTAACCCTCACAATTATCCATAACGTTTTGGAGGGGGCCACGACTTCAAAATATTTTGGGTAAGGGGGGCTCAGAGCAAAAAAGTTTGAAGACCTCTGTTCTACCGGGTACGAACCTGTGCTGTCAGGGGTGGATCACTTTACCAATTATGAGACTCCCTGGGGGGCTTCCTCTTTTTAAATACTGTGGAACGGAAATCCCTATCTGTGCCCGGCAGAGTGTTTTGACCAGGTCTGGTCCTAGGATGGTGAGAAAGGTTTTCTAAAACTCAGGGGGGATCTGATCAGGTCCCACTGACTTTCCAGAGGGAAGACCCGTGCGTGCTCTGTATACTTCTTCCTCCGTAAATAGGGTTTCCAAAAATTCTGCATCCTCAGATATAAATTGTTTTAGTTGGGTGCCACTAAGATACACTCTAATTAGGTTTTCTTCTACGTTCTGATCCTCATGATATAATTGCCTGTAATATTTGCGTACTTCCTCCCATATACCTGAAGAGTCCGTTACTAAACTCCTCCCTTCGTCTTGAATCTCCAGAATCTCTCCCATCACACTTTTTTGTGTTGAACGTACTGCCAACATATGTTCTACGTGTTCATTAAACTCATGGCAGCCCTGTCCACATGCAAGAAATTTCTCGGCTGCCTTTGTCGCCGAGATTTCTCCAATTTCAGCTTTTGCAAGGGCGAATTTGAGCAGTATGTTCTCTAGGGGTATCCCTGAAGCTTTAGCACCAACAAGCTCCTCTTCGGTATCTGCCAATGCCTTATTTAATATTTTTTAATGTTGGATTTCATTCTTTTGGCATTGCAGGCTATAGCTAAGTGCTTTCCCCATTACCCCTGCCTTTAACGCCTCCCAGATCACCCCACTGCTTGCACAAATTCTTAATGATTTCCATAAATTCCCAAATCCATTTTTTCATGTGGATAATGTATCTCAGATCCTTCAATAAGCCTCTTTCAAACGTCCAAGTTAACTCTATTCTTTCCACCCCTGTGAAAGTGACAACCAGAACCAGGGTATTGTGATCCAACATGACTCGAGGGTGTTTTTCTATGTTGCACCTCTGGACCAATTGATGCAAAACAAAAGAATAATCTAACCACGCTACTGATTTGTTAGGGGTGGAGAAATATGTACTTCCGGGGTCGGAGAGCTTTAAATATGGCCACATGTCTCTTAGCCCGTTGTCTTGTGTTAGAAATGTGAGGGCTCTGTAAACCTTGCTCTTTCGGCCTACATACTTGATAGTGCTTTCCCCCCAGAGCCTACCCAAACCATTGATATTTAGGTCCCCACATAGTATGACAGGAGATGGCCACAGCGCTAGCTCTGTGTATCAAGAGGGTGTGCAGTTCCTAGCGGGGCGGGAAAAGGGAGGTCTTTCTTCGTGATGCTCTCACACACCCTGAAAGATGTCATGCTTCATCATTGGGCCAAGCCCCTCGTCGGGCCGGTGCTGCAATGCCCAATGGGCTCCCGTAAACGGGGCTCTTTGGCAGAGATCTTTTGAAGAAGCCGTAAGGTGCGTGCGGATGTAAGGGCTGGTTAGTGCACAGGGGGGTGGGTTAAAATAAGTCTAGAGCAGTCCTACTCTTATATGTTTTATTACTGTGGTGGCTCAGGCTTAATTAAAATTTGTGGGTGCACTAAATGGATATAAATGTTCCTACTGGGCTGTCGTGGTGTAGTGGGTCAACATGTTCTGCGCTATTTTGCCCCTACCTGCTCAGATGGCACTGCATAAGGACCAAGAAAAGCTAAAGGTGAGTGGAGCACTACCGCCCGTCTGGTTCTCATAATTAAGTCTGATGACCAAGTGCAGTAGGATGTGCCCTAGTAGACTTATACCGGGGTAAGGAGACCTGGTGGGAAAAAGATGGAGGGGAGAAAAACAAAAACAACCAATTAAGAGTTGAGGTAGGCGAGTATTCTCGGCGCGGTGCTCTTTTGGCAAATACAAGTTATAGTCAAGCAGCTCGATGTAACAGTGAGGTAGCGGGTGCATGCATGTGTGGTCTTGTATAATAGTTACGGTACCCAGGCTACTCTGTTGAGTTCATTGTGTCAAAGGATTTATTAGCACAAGTGCGCTAGTGTACGCAAAGTATGCCTGTAATGACAGACATTCGGTGGTCAAAATTGTTATACCAAGCTTGAATCGCATGCTAAAGCAGCAATCATACACGTATGCGGGGAGGTGCACACACTTTCACTATACTGTTGTTTGTGACGCAAAAGGTATATATGTAGCTGTTTTTTAAGCCCGAGCCATGGTGTAACTGGTGCCAAATGTCACCGTATGCTTTGGCGGCAAGCCGAGCCTTCAGGCAAGGGACACGCAGAGTTATACCAAGCTTGCATCGTATGCTAAAGCAGCAGTCATACACATATGCAGGGAGGTGTACGTTCATGTATGTGGGGAAGTGCACACACTTTCACTATGCTGGTGTTTGTGACACAAAAGGTATATATGTAGCCGTTTTTTTAGCCCAAGCCGCAGCGTAACTGGTGCCAAATGTCGCCGTATGCATTTGCAGAAAGCCAAGCCTTCAGGCAAAGGACACACGCAGAGTAGTGGTTTTACGTTGGTGATCAGGGTAAAAGCAAGTGCGTTAAATTAAATTAAAACGGTGAAAGCCGATGCTTGAATAATCATAGCATCGTGTTATAACTCACCCCATGGTATGGGAGCCTACAGCTGACGGGGGAGGTAGAGCACGTTGTTGCTCTGTGGCTGTGGAAAGAGTAAGGTGGTCACAAAACGAGCAGTGATACGTGGCTTACCGATGTCCAGGCGGCGTGGATAAGTCAGGGAAGCAGTATGCTCACAAAGGGTGGCAGCCGACTTTCGTCTATCCTACCCTTGCTCTGGGCCCCCTGCCGGCTACTTGCAGGTCCAATGCTTTTGTTCACAGTGGGACATCCTGACACACTGCTGGTTGGGGCATAAAATCCCTTTGGCTCCACAGAGTCCTTGGGGGCCAACAAGCCCTCCAGTTACCTCCAGTAGGTTCCACACAACCACTCATATACCCATCCACAGACCATTACCAGTACTCACACACCTACTCACACCTCCATAGAGGCACTTGCACACCCACTCACTCAGTTGTACAGCCACTCACACAAATTCACTCACCCATACCACCGCTGATACAACCAATCACTTATCCGTACAACCACCCATATTGCCACACTCTCACATATTTACCTTCACAGTCACTCACACACCCACTCACTCATCTATACAGCCTCTCATCACAGCCACTCACCCATACAAGCACTCACACGCTAGCTCAGCATTAAGAAATACCAAAACGTCAAGGTCATCCCCAGTGGACCCGTATACTGAACATATAGTAAAGGCGTGTTTGTGATAGCAACATTCCGCTAACATCCAGTGTCCCAGTTTATCCGACTGGCACCTCTTAAATATTGTAACTCTCCTCCGGGATAAAATAGCCCCTCTCATTCTCGCTCCTTCTGTGGTATTACTGATTAATCTGTTCCATTAGCTTTCCCCTTGTGCACTCAATATGGGTCTCTAGTGGACATAAAATATCAGCACGGAGCGTTTTCAAATCATTTGCTACTGTCTGTCTCTTAGCTAGTTCATTCAAGCGGCATATGTTTAGTGTTGCAATTCGAAGGAAGACATGGACCATAAAAGTTTGTACGTTAGCCTGATTTCTGATGACATCAACCATATTTGCTCTACTCTTCCAGTTTTCATGGTATTCCTCATGTACCGTGTTTCACCCCCTCCACTTCCTGCCCTCGGAGCCCCCCCTACCCATCCACTCCCCCACGCACCACCCCATCTCCCCTCTCAACCCCATCCCCCTCTTCCCTCTGCCCTCCCCACACATGAGGAGATAGGTCAGCATTGACCTCTGTGATGCAGCCTGTTTCACCTGCCTTAAGGTGCCCAAGGCTCCAACTCCAAATCCCAAAAAATAAAGGAAAAAGCCAAGAAATTTAGGATAGATAGCAAAGATGCAGAAAATAAACTTTCCAAGAAATATTCAATAATTCGGGCCTATTAAAGAGAACCCCAGAGATAAAGCGAGCCCCATTCTTGTAGCCCCATCACACCACATCATAGTAAATGCCCTACTGAATTAGCATGTTAAGAGCATATCTGCTCCCATCATGATGGTCCAGCTCCCCCTTTTGTCTCCTTAAACTCCTTCAGATAGTCTTGGTCCCTGATTTCCAGCGAACACATCCACACCCTTCCATTAGAAATGACCTTAAGTAGAGCTGGATTCAGAAGATACGCTTCACAGCCTGTTGCCTGGAAGTGTGAAATCAACGGGCGCAATCTCCACCTCCTCTCCACAGTGGTGTCGCAGAAGTCTGGTCGTGCAAAAAATGTATGGCCATCATGTGATATAGCCTGCCGGATAAGAAAGTTGCCAAAGAAGACTAAGACTGCCCTGGGCCGTTCAGTTTGTCCTGCCACGTTGCTTTTCTTTTGCATCAGCGGGAAGCGGTGCGCTCATTGTACCTTAGCATCCCAGTTCCATTGTGGTAGATGGTGGAAAGCACCCTTCAAAAGGCCCACCATAAATGCTCTCATATAGCTGCCCTCGATATTCTTGGCTAGCCCCAGGAATCTGAGGTTGTTTCGGCATTCTCGTTTCTCAAATTCTTCGAGCTTTCACATTAGTTCTGCCACCTGCTTGTCCTGCGACTCTTTATGTATCTGTAGCTTCTCAACTTCTCCCTCTAATTCTATTGTCCTTTCTTCAACATGCATCATTCTTTCTTACATTTCAGAGCAGATTTTGCTCACTTTCCGGATCGACCCTTGGAGCTTTTTGGTGGCCTGATGTGCCCTAGTTTTCCTGCCGGACTTCCCCCTGCATTTGTTTTAGAGTGGTGTAAACACGGTCTATTGAGGGGGAGACTTTTGGATTAGTGGAATTCTCCTGTAGTGCAGTTTGGTCACCCATCTCCTCATTGTAAGCCTGACTGGTGGCAGAATAGTCCCATCTAAGTCTGAGGGCCATATTACTATCAGTATCTTGCCCTTGATAGGTTATTTTAGATTTAGTCCACCATTTTTGAGTGGATATTTTATTTTGGTTCCCCCTTGGACTAATAAATGAGTCCTCCGACCCCGAACCTTCCTCCGTGAGCCCCATACTTGAAGCCAGAAGTTCAGAATCATCCGTAAGGGATAAGAAATTCTCCCCTAGTTCTGGGGATCCTGACGGATTTTGTAGCCATGGTCCTGATAAGTCCCCGGCATTACAGCCCAATATAGCATGGTGTTTGGAAATGCAGATAGAGAAGCATTATTATTCCTTACCAATGCCTCCACAGGGGGCTCCAGTCCTGTCAGGGGTCCTGAGGATCCTGAGGGCCCAGGGATGCCACTTCTCTCCTCGGTTAGTGCAGCCACTTGCAGCTGTTGCTCTGGCTGGGAAGAATCCACTCTGTGCAACCCAGCTCTAGGATGCTGCTGCAACTCTGTATCCTCAGGTGGGGCAATTGAATGAGCTCCGCCAGTTTCTTCTAACCAATCAGAGGCAGGGGAGGCGCTCTCAGCCATGGTCTCGCTCACAGGGGGACGCGGCCCAGCAGCAGTGGCTGAGGAGAATGCCTCAACGATTGACGGCTGCTTCGAGCCGCCCGGGTTGGCGGTCAGCCCACTCTGCCTACAGTGAGCCTCTGGTTCATCCTCCTTGGCCGCTCGAGCATCAGCCTCCTCCATCTTCTAGGCCAGGGTGCTGCGCCGAGGATTGCTCGTCCCTCACCCTACTGCCACTCCCGGCACAGCAGCCTCCTTCTATGCATGCCTCGGTGCATTGTTTGTTTTAGGGCCCATCACAGCAGACCGCACCAGTCTTCTCCGCAGAATGCCGACAACAGCTCCGGCCTCCCGGAAAGCAGCCACTACAAAAACATGCAATTCTTGCCATCAAAAGCCTCTCTGTCCCTAGGGGTCCAGAAAACTCGAAAGGTAAGGGTCCTTTAGCATATTGCTTTTGCCATCTTCCTTTTGTCTTGGGGCCGGGCGTCAGGGATCCTTTCACTGTGGTCAGTTCGCCGCCATCTTGCTTTTGACATCCATTTACCATTTCACTGATCAAGCCATCCTTTCACTCACTCATTCATCCTTTCTCTCATCTATCTATCCTTTCACTCATCCATCCATTTACACTTTCACTCATCCATTTATCCTCCCTTTTACTCATCCATTCTTACCTTCATCTTTTCACTCATTCTTTCATGCATATGTCAATCCATCTTTTCATTCACCGATCCATCCATCATTTCACTCACTCATCCATCCATTTACCTGTTCACTCATCCATCCATCCTTTCACTCATCTATTCATTCATCCTTTCACTCATCCATCCATCCATCCACCCTTTCATTCAGCCAGCCATCTATCATCTCTTTCACTCATTCATCCATTGTTTCACTTGTCTGTCCTTCCATCCATCTTTTTCATGTATCCATCCTATCACTCATCCATCCATCCATCCTTTCAACCCGTACCTCTATCAGCCTTTCACTCCATCAATTTGCCCTTTCACTCATCAGCCATCTTTTCACTGATCCATCTTACCTTTATCTCATCATCCATCCATCCTTTCACACATCCATCCATTCATACATCTTCCCTGCCTTTCGCTCAACCATTTTTGCAAACATTCATCCATTCAGCTATGTATCCTCCCCTTCACTCACTCACCCACATCCTTCATTTGTCACATATCCATTCGTCCATCCATCCATCCATCCATCCAGTCATCCTTTCACTCACTCACCTTCCCGCCCTTGCTGCAGACAGAAGAGGCCCATCAAAAGTCCCACCCTGCTACGGCTGGTAAAAGGCTGTTACCAACTATTCGCTCCCCTTTAAGTCTTTGGGGTGATTATAAAAGAGCTGTTCTTTGTGAGACACACAAAGGGATCTATGAATGAGCTGGCTTACAATAGTGCCTGCTAGAAAACAGCCCTATTGAGCAAAAGGAGTAGTGAGTTTTATTTGGGTGAAAGGGTTGAAATAGACAACAGTTAAGGAACTCATAGAGTCCATAGGTTGTGGGAAAGAAAAACAGCCCAGGTCATGGTTGCTGTTTACCTTAAAATGGCTGCATCATTTTCGTCTGGCCTCTTTCAGTGCAAAACCAGTCACAGGGAGCAGCCCCTGTCATTTGCTGGTGGTGGTCTGAGTCAGTAATCAATGGTACAAACGCAGAGCAGGATCAGAACGCTGCTGCTCTGTGCACTGTTATGCTCACACATGCAGAGCAAACAGGGCGGGACTGGGAGCGCAAACCATCTCTGGCAATTACATCAGACCGTGCCTGGGGGAATGGGGGTGTGCTGGTGGGAAACACTGCTGCTGTGCTTTTGTTACATGGGGCCGATATTGCAGCACTGCTCCCAGTAACGTAAACGGCCCCCACTGATCCAAAACTGGCCACCAGGAAAATGCCCGACGCCTGCTACGGCCCCTCCGTTCCTGAGTGCAAAACAGGTGTCTAAGCGCATGCTGGGTAGAGGCCTAGCACTGCCATCACTCACCTTGCAGACACTAGCTATATGCGTGACAGAAAGCCTACGAGACCCAGGAGCAGCGTGTTCATTCTGCATGTCGCCTTGCTGCAGTGCCCTCATTCTTGGAAGTGAGACTTCAGCTATCGATCCGGCCTACCAATCTCATGATGACTCATAACTAATATTTGTATCATTTAATGCGCCCACACTGGGCAGCCTGGGGCACATTTCCCTTGCCTTGGCCTTTCTCTCTCTGCCTGGTTGTCTTTACTTTGGACAGTCTGAGCTTCTTTCAGTTTCCTTGTAAATAAGCAGTCAGGATAGATGCCTCGGTCAGGGCCGTACTAGCCATAGCGGGCAACGGGTGTTTCCCCAGTGGGCTGTCAGGGTGGGGGCTGGTTTTGGGCCCCTGGGGAGGCCGTTCTTGTTACAGGATTGTTTTTGCGGCATAGCTGCAATATCGGCCCCTGTAACAAAATAGGCCGAAACTGGGCCTGGCAAACAGCTCAGCCGCACCCTCAACCTGGGGGGCCAGCCGAGCACTTCGCTAGGGCCAGTTTTGATTCCCAGTCCAGTCCTGCCACTGTTCATGTGCACTGTCAAACGTAACTACGTTTTTAAAGAACAAAAACTCAGTTTCTGACATTTCAATGGGGGGGGGGGGGTGGGTGAGGCCAAAGGAAGGCCTCGCCGGGCCCTGCTCGTTGTTCCCCCCATATAGGGCAAGCAGGGAGATATGTGCCGAAGAAGACATCATGTCGGCTATATTTGTAAACACCAGGGCTTTAAGGGGGATGAAAAAACTGGGGGGTCTCACAAAGGGGCGTAACAAATGTAATTAAGGGCGTGGCTTAAAAACACATAAGCTGGAAATCTGTGCTTAGCATAGTGTGCAGCCCGACTTGCATTTTGCTGCTTCTGTCATTGCATCCAGAAATATAATACAAGTAACAACATACCTACAACAAGTCAGGACTATTGGCTTTGCCAATAGTTGTTAGTTGCATAAGATAAATAAGCAACAACTATGACTTGTATATAATATGCAAAAAGCTTCAACTTAAAGCCCTGGTGACACCACCACAATGTTGCTGCTCCTGAGTTTCAACAAGAGAAGGGAAATCCAGAGAGAAAATGACTCTCTTTAAAGGATTTCCATTCCCCCTACAAAGCTCACCGGGCATGACGTCATGCCGTAACTTTTCCACTCGTGAGAAGTGAGCAGTGTGAGCACACGCACATCAATGTGCTGCTGTCACTGCAGTCCGGAAAAAAGACGGACCGCCTGTGCCAGGGCACAAAACAGAGCCCTATAGAGACCCGGTTCAAGGCCCCCTTTGAAAAACTGCCGGTGCTCAGACCCGGTGAGACCCGGCCCACTTAAAGCCCTGGTAAACACTAACGCCATGTGGTATTCCTTCTGTGAGTGGAGGAAAAACCAAGCCTTGGACAGGCAGCACGAAGTGAGATAACAGTGCCGTATGGCAACAACTAATGTTTGAGAAAAAGAAGACAACATTTGTTGTCAAGAACTGAACAAAATTCCATTGGTAACTGACCTGCCACTAAGCCTGGGTGAAATTTAAATGATGTTACGCTTGCTACGCGAAATTCCCCAAATTACACCGCTACGCCACATCATGTAATCGTTAAGAGTGGGCGTAGTTCGTGAAGTAGCACTTCGCGAAGCTACACAAAGTGAAGTTCGCACTACGCGTGCTACGCGTAGCACTTCGCGAACTGCGTAGTAACATGTTCGCACTGTGCAAGATGTTGTTTTCAATGATTGCACAGTGCGGACAAGCAACCGGCACTGTGCAATCATTGAAAATGGCATCTTGAACAGTGCGAGCTGTAGTTTTCTGCTGCTCGAGTAGATTTTTACTCGAGCGGCAGCATTCTCAACGCGAACTGGTAGTTTCTCATCGCGAGCGGTCGCGAGCATATGCGACCACTCGCAATGAGAAACCTGACCTCCTCGCGTTGGGAATCTCGCCGGGAGGTTTATTTTCCATGCTCGCGATCGCCAACTTGATGTTGCTGATTGCGAACAAGGAAAAAGTCTCACCGGGATGTCATTTTGCTTGCTCGCGGTCGCCAACTTGACGTTGAGGACCGCGAGCAAGCAAAAAATGACCGCAGCACTACGCAACACTACGCTACGCGTGTTCGCACTGTGCTACGTGCAGTTTGCGTAGTGCAAAGTAGCGCGAACTTCGCAAACTACGCGAGCGTAGCGTAGTGCTTCGCCCAGGCTTAGTAATCGTGCTGCTGTTTTTGCAACGCAATTTTAGCACTGGAGCGTGAAACAACATAGGAGAGGACATTCGGCTTAGAGGCTCCAGCCGCTGCCTTTGAAACCTGGGCACCCTTGGACAAATCTTGGCCTCCATTGAGTGATTAAGAGCAAATCACTTTGTATCTCTGTGCCTAAATGTGTGTAAAAAGTATTTGTTTAATCCCCCTTAATGAACATTGTGTATAATTGACCCACAAGCCCTCATGTAATGTACATCTCTCTGTTGCTTCACAGCTAAGTTTGCACTGCACAAATACTGATACACAATGCAAATGGTAGTTGTTTGCTCCCTTTGTGTTTTTTCGCACTAAATGAGGAATTTGATTTTTGTGTACTTAAGCATAATATCTTGACATGTTCCTGAAATTGTGTGTAAATATTCAAACGCATACTATGCAAATTTAGCACACCCCTTTCTTGGCCAGGTAAAAAGGATGATAGATGATTATTGTATACACAGTCATCATTAATTACATTATTGACGTCAGAACTCAACTGTAAAAAGTGATTGCATTTGAGTTCTGACATCACAATGTCTGCTGCCACAGCCAGCAGCTGGGGTGAAAGGAAAGTCAGGTCATGGAGCAGCTGTTTAAAGCAACGAAAATAAAACATTGCTTTTCTTTCTTCTGCACTATTTTTCTAGCTTGCAGAGACAAGTTGAATTGTTTTTTTTTATTTTTTGCATTCCTTAGATAATTATAGAAAAGTTAGAATCTTTCTGCATGTTATAAACATTTCAAAATTCTGTCGTTTTTTGTATTTAAACTTGTGTTGAACTGTTTCTAATATCTTTTTGCAACAAATATCTAACACGTTTTTGATGTGCTCCATTTTTCACTAGAGGTTCTATTTTTATTTTACATGTTTGCAAACATGCTCTCTCTTTTATATGAAAGAGCTACTCACCAAGGTTTTAATTAGTTTGTGGGAAAGATGATGGTGTGACCATGATTATATGGGATAAAGTACCCCCTGCCATACATGATAAGGATATTGTAAGTTACTTGGAATATCCCTATAAGGTACAGCAGGGGGTATTTATCCCTTATATGATTACAAATAAAAATAAGAAGGGGTCACAACAGAAAGGAAAGCTTCTGAAAAAGCATTGCCAGGAAAACAGCAAAACTATTGATAAGTATATATCTGTACTTAAAAAAGTCCAATTTATTGTCAATTTGGAACATTGCACAATGAATTAATAAGAGATCAAATGATCATATACACACAAATAAAAGTACTTAAGACGAGCTTTGGATAGATGGAGAGGCAGCGTTAATTGGTGCAATATACTTTGTCACGAGAACAGATTTGTTGGAAAGATGCTTGAAGGAACTGGTAGCGGGTTCAAACAATAATGAACAAAATGGAGCCTAAAAGGTGACAGAGAAGAAAATGACAGAATGAAGTTAGAGCCTGATTTATGAACTGCTTGCAAATTTGTAACCAGTCGCAGACTGTTTGGCAAATGCTAAAAAGACTGTTCTCTTTATTATAATTGCACAAAAAACAAATAAACAGCGATTTCTTATTTTAGCAATCAAAATTACTGAATCGCAAAAAGCGATTTCAAATAGCAAGTCGCTATTTTGATTACAAAGCATTCGCAAAATAGTAGCTTCGTAAATAACGCTGAGTTTTGCATATGCAAAATACCATGGATACCTTGCATTCTTTCCCAGTGGTTGCACTCTGTGCTGTAATGATGAGGCTGGGAGGAGGAGGAGGAGGAGGAGGGGGAGGAGGAGGAGGAGGAGGAGGAGGAGGGGGGAGGAGGAGGAGGAGGAGGAGGAGGAGGAGGAGGAGGAGGAGGAGGAGGAGGAGGAGGAGGAGGAGGAGGAGGAGGAGGAGAGGAGGAGGAATAATAATAATAATAATAATAATTCAGGCAGAGGGTGACTTTGTTTGAACAGAACGATGAGGAGGTTTATACCAGATACAAGTTATTTTAAGTTTAAATAAATAATTGGACCCGGTATGAGGCAGGCCTACTCAGCGCGGTTTAGCAATACCCACACATATGCAGGTATTGTGTAGTTTACACCCTATAGCTTCTGTTAGCTACCAACACACCGTGGCTGTTGCAGGTAGAATTACAGAAACTAGCCTATGCTGGGTTTTCAGGGATTTTTTACAGGTAATTCTGTCACAAATTAATTTCTTTCCCTGGCATCCATGCAGAGTTATAAAGTACCAAAATTCTATTTTAAGCAGTGGCATATTTCCTACAAGTGCTTGGTTGGGTACATGGTACACATATATTCATTTACCAACACTCTGCATTGTGTATGTGTATTGAAACTGTAAAAGTTGACATTCATTAAACGTACAATTAACATGTAATTCAAAATGCCTGGTCACAGACCTAGTGGCACATCACCCTGAAGCACTCATGACTCCTATATATTTAAACACTATGGACTATATGAGCAGCTATCCAGGTGAGAGTTTAAACACGACTAGTTGTTAGGTAATTGTTATTAACCTGACTACTTTTTTGGGGTTTTTTCAAATATAGGTGCCGATTCCGATCCTGGAGAAACCGGGTACGGACCGTCGGACGGAGCGTTTTCTCCGTCCGACACGTACCCGGCAAAAACAAATTACAAAAATGCAAGTACGATTCACATGGAAACACTATTTCCGTGCGAATCGAACAAAACACCGACCGACGAAAAAATACATACAAATTTGATCCGGAGAAGCGCCGACGTGACGTCGGGACGCATTCTGGCTGCGTTTCACGAACCAGGAAGTACGATCCGCACCGACGTCACCCCGCAAGGATTATATTCTCCGGCTGCCAAAAACTGCCGGGGAATCAGGACGACGCGCACAAGGAGCACCTGTACGCGACGTACAACCATGGACCCCAACCTACGCGTCATCCCGGCCTTCATAGCAGTCCACCTGCTCTACAGGAACCGACGCAGACGCCGCAGAAGGTCAGAACAACACCCAGGGGCAAAGGGGGGGGCAGGGGCAGGAAACATAACCCCCACCCAAGTCCCAAATCAGACATGCCCTGGACATACCTGACCTGCAGGACCTGGTCACCTCGAGGTGGTGGGGGCGTGTCCAGCAACGCAAGCGTCCGCCACAACGAAAGTGGATGTTGACGCAAACCGGCAACACAACAATTCCGGTACGTACCGTACCCACGCCTGAAGAGCGTGGGCACGGGTCGTACCACGCCCACCCCTACGTCACCCCAACAATGGCGGTACAGCCCGTACCCACGTTCCAAAGGCATGGGTATGGGCCGTACCAGCATCGTTGGGGTGATGTAGGGGTACGCGCGGTACGACCCGTACCCACCCTCCGAAGGCCTGGGTACGGTGCGTACCCCTACGGCACCCCATTGGGGGTCCGCACCCTACCCAGGCCTCAAGAGCGTGGGTACGGGTCCTACCACGCGTACCGCTACGGCACCCCAACAATGCTGGCACGCACCGTGCCCATGTTCCAAAGGCATGGGTACGGCCCGTACCCAGGCCTGCAGATCGTGGGTACGGGAATGTACGGAGCGTACCCCCACCCGCGTATGTATGGAGCGTACCCCCACCCGTGTATTAATGGAGCATACCCACACCCCACCAGTGTATGTACGGAGCGTACCCACACCCCACCAGTGTATGTATGGAGCGTACCTCCACCCGTGTATCAATGGAGCGTACCCACACCCCACCAGTGTATGTACGGAGCGTACCCCCACCCGTGTATCAATGGAGTGTACCCACACCCCACCAGTGTATGTACGGAGCGTACCCCCACCCGTGTATTAATGGAGCATACCCACACCCCACCAGTGTATGTACGGAGCGTACCCCCACCCGTGTATTAATGGAGCGTACCCACACCCCACCAGTGTATGTACGGAGCGTACCCACACCCCACCAGTGTATGTATGGGGCATACCCCCACCCATGTATCAATGGAGCGTACCCACACCCCACCAGTGTATGTACAGAGCGTACCCTCACCCGTGTATGAATGGAGCGTACCCCCACCCGTGTATGAATGGAGCGCACCAAAACCCCACCAGTGTATGTACGGAGCATACCCACACCCCACCAGTGTATGTACGGAGCGTACCCCCATCCGTGTATGTACGGAGCGTACCCCCACCCGTGTCTGAATGGAGCGTACCCCCACCCGTGAATGAATGGAGTGTACCAACACCCATGTATGTCCCAAGCGTACATGCCCACACAAAGGAGGGGTGGGTGCCTATCACTCCCAGCAGTGCCCAGACACAGGAGGGGTGGGTGCAGAGTCCTCCCAGCAGTGCCCAGACACAGGAGGGGTGGGTGCAGAGTCCTCCCAGCAGTGCCCAGACACAGGAGGGGTGGGTGCAGAGTCCTCCCAGCAGTGCCCAGACACAGGAGGGGTGGGTGAAGAGTCCTGCCAGCAGTGCCCAGACATAGGAGGGGTGGGTGCCTATCACTCCCAGCAGTGCCCAGACATAAGAGGGGTGGGTGCCTATCACTCCCAGCAGTGCCCAGACACAGGAGGGGTGGGTGCAGAGTCCTCCCAGCAGTGCCCAGACACAGGAGGGGTGGGTGCAGAGTCCTCCCAGCAGTGCCCAGACATAGGAGGGGTGGGTGCCTATCACTCCCAGCAGTGCCCAGACACAGGAGGGGTGGGTGCAGAGTCCTCCCAGCAGTGCCCAGACATAGGAGGGGTGGGTGCCTATCACTCCCAGCAGTACCCAGACACAGGAGGGGTGGGTGCAGAGTCCTCCCAGCTGTGCCCAGACACAGGAGGGGTGGGTGCAGAGTCCTCCCAGCAGTGCCCATGGAAAGAAAAGGGTGCAGTACCCACAGATACAATGGCCACAATTGTCAGTCAGGTGCCCAAAGACCCTGCAGAAGACGTAACACATGTGTGCGAGGCTGGGAGTACACACCTGCATAGTGTGTAAAAGGGAACATGTCCACATGAAGTCATGTCAATATACTCCATACACAAGTACAGTGACCACCAAGGATGCCACTAATGATGCAGGTGGAGACATTGCCCAGCATGCATGGCCAAAGTTGAACGGATCCGTCACACGCCAAGGATATGTAGACACAGCCCAGCACAACATTTATGAAACACCCTGCAGGGAAGATGTCAGGGGCCACAGAGGAAGGAACACACCTTGGGACAATGTCACCATGCAGTAAGAGCTGACATGAACAAAGACATTTGGCAAATACCTTGTGATGGCACACAGATACCAGGGTCCACCCCATGAGCAGCACACCACTACATTTCCCAGACACCTAACACATTATCACCACCCCATATCATGGAGCAGCACCAACAACAGCAATACCAGAAAAGCAGTAGTGTGCAAAGGAAAAAAACATTGGTTTATTCAGCAGGAATAAAAAATGGGTAATAAAAGTTCAATATGCACAAGGCCCATAGGGCAGTCCATAGTCCAATTCCTGGTGGGGGACACATAGGGACGCATGTCCCCTAGCTTGCCTGCACAGTTCATACCTCCTTTGCTTCCACAGGGGGGGTGCATCATGTGGGGGGGGAAGGACCAGGCACCGCAGGGACAGGAGGGGCAAGGATAGTTGTTGTGGGTGCAGGGACGGAGGACTCCACCACAGCGGGTGGGGCAGCGCCAAAGGTGGTGGTGAGGATGGCGCTGCACACGGTTGCAAGGTCCCCCAGCGTCTCCCCTGCACCCGAAGGAACCACAGGCCCCAAGGAGGGGGGGGGTCGGAGGGATGGGTCGCAGCACTGCTGGGGGAGGGTGTGGACAAGGGGGGGACTCAACTACCCTGACTGGGGACTCCTTGGACCGCTTGCGGCGTGGTGACACACTGGGGCTCAGGGACAGAGCGGCCATGAAGGAATCTTTTGTTGAATCTTGGCCAGGAGAGCTGAGGGGAGTGGATTTAGAGGGAGGGGGTTGTGAGGAATGTGGACTCCCACTGTGGCTGCGTGTCTTCCGTGTGCCCCCCGACCCAGTGGGTGTGCCTACTTCACCCTGTGTGTGCGTGACAGGAGGTGTGCGCTTGGCCTTCCCTGGTGGTGTGGTGCCTGTGTCTGGTGGGGTGTGTGCATGGGGACGTCTGGGTGTGCTTGGGACAGGCATGGGAGTGGGAAGTGTGGATGGTGCAGGGGTAGGGGGGGATGTAGCGCTGCAGGAGACCCACTGCTGCTGTCAGTGTCGAGTCTATGGACCTCAGCAACTGGCGTTGGTCAGACTGCGCAGCTGAGATGCCCTCCAGGTATGCCTCCATCTGGGTGAGCACTCTGCTGTGGCCATGGAGGACATTAAGCATCGCAGACTGACCAACCTGCAACTGGCGCAGGATGTCCACAGACTCGCCATTCACGGCAGCAGTGGAGACAGGGGCAGGGGCTGCGGTGCCTGGCAAGAAGGAGACACGTGGTGACCTAGCACGGCGGGAAGGGACACGAGCAAGTGGGAGGCCGGTGATCAGAATGGAGGGGGCGGGAAGAGATGGAGTGCTGCTTTCAGCTGTGGGAGCAGCCTCCGCCCCCTCTGGGAGATCAGACTCGGACCCGTCAGCGTCATAGTCGGTGGTGGTTTGACTGGACAGGTCCTCCGCATCACTCCCCTCGGCCTCCGTGCCACTCGATGTGCCAGCCAAGACAGCACTGCTGGCACTGGTGCTCGCTCCCTCCTCACGGTCCGTGCCAGTGTCTCCCTCGGAGTCCCCCGACGATGCTGTGGGCAAGGTGAAGAGACAGGAAATAATCAGACACCTGTATACATATGTCACATGAGTCAAATCTACATAGGTCACAGTGCATAGCCTGAAAAGCAACATGAGTAACATCTACAATATAAGGCACATATGTAGGCCCTGCACCACACAGTTGGTTGACCCACCATGCCACTGAGAAACAATGGAGAGCATGACACAACAGCAAATTACTTGATATCAAATTGGACAGAGGAGCCAGGCTCTGGGGACAATCGTGCACAGCATCTGCACCACAGAGCGTTGCCAAAAAAGGGATGAGCAGGAACCATGTCCATCAACTTCATGCACATGCTGCAAAGCTAATACATTAAACCATGCCCAACATGACTGGGTCACTGCACCTTGAGTGTATGTCCAGACAAACATCACACACAGGCCAGACCTACCATGGAGACTTCAGATTTTTACATGTAGGCCTTGCCCGCAAAAACCACCCCCTACCTGAGACAATGTTATTGAGACAGAGGAAGTACTTACACCTCATACTCTGGGATTAAAACACATGGCCTGCACTAAATCCTGATTGTACAGAAACTACCCCTGGTTCGCCTGTCCACATATATCATTGCCAATAAACCATCATTAGATTGTCGTACCAAGACACACAGGCACTGCCCACTGTGAGTATGCACAAGCAAAATTGGGTCACACAGTACAGTGGACACATGTAGCACAGTTTACATAAATACAGATGAGGCCAGGGTACAATGCCACAGAGCCCAACCTATGCCAAAGACACAGAGATTGTCCACATTGTTGGATGACACACATGATACCTAGAAAAAGGTGCCCCAGGGCACGGTAGTGGCCACACTCCTCCATGGTCCTGGATGGATATGACTGCAACTGAAGCAACCGTCCCTGCACTATGCATTACTCCCACTCATGCACATCATGTCAGAGGGCACAACATTGGACATGCATGCTGTAAGGCAGTACACTTGTAAGACACACTCCTATGTCGGGACTCACCATCAGTGCCAACTGACATGGACCCCACAATGACTCAACAGGCCAGGGCACAGGCAAGGTCCCAAATCCTGTTACACACCACCCCCACACATGATGCTGAAAGCATTGGGCACTTGGATTAACTGCCAGCCTATATAACCTTGTGCAAGAGTGACTACACACAGACCAGGGAACACATGGCAAGGAGGGGAAGGGAGGAAGAACAGCACCGGTTTACTTTGGGGAACAGGTCATGCACTGCATTTAAACCCCAACAGCGCACTTCCAAAAGCTGGTGACACACAACAAACACACATGTACCTACCCCCTTCCTGCTGCTGCTTCTCCAGTAAGCGCCTATCCAAGTCGGGGAAGACCACCGCCAGCACACGCTTATGGATGTGGGTCAGACGCCGGCGCCCACGGTTCTTGTGGCTCTCAGGTGAGTCCCCCAGCAAGACCCGTGCGATCCTCCTCGTCCAGCACCGGATATGCTGCCAGCGTTTCCTCACCTGGGCTAGGCGCCGCTTCCGACCCTCCGTCTTCCTCACGGCACTGACGGCTTGCTTCCATATCTCCCCCTTGGCATGGACGCCTACCTGTGAGGATGCAAAAGTGAGAATACTTTAATACACCTGAGCAATGACACAGAGACACACATATTAATAACTTGTCTTGTTTGAACAGGCCATGGTATGCAGGCAACTCATTTCACCTTTGTCATAGGGACATTATCCTATGGGGAAGGCCAAATGCACTACGTGGCATTGAACGTACACAGGTAGCATGAGGTGTGCCACACAATCAATGATCCTGGATCACACTGTGCATCACAAGATACACCAGGATTAAGTACAGCGCCTCAAAGCAGTCACATGTCCCAGCCCACTGACGCAACCTCAGCAGAGTACACAGACACACACAGGCACAGGACAATCACCTGCCATTGCCAACTGCGGGTACATACCTCACTCTGCCCATGTGCCACTAGACTGGGGGGTGTCACAGGTGTGGGGCTGGCTCAGCATGACAGTCACACAGCACTGCTCCCTGTTCACATCAGATGGCCAGGGTATATCCATCCCTCATGCAGATGGTGTGCAACACTCCCCAAATGCACTCACCCACATGACAGGGGACTTACACACACACACACCAATGTCCAGGGGACGAACACATCATTTGGACACTCACAGCACAGGTACACTAAACAAACACACATCTATGGGCACTGTCACCTGTCACACTGGGGGGACCACAGAATCACATCAGGACTGTAGAAACCACATTCCCAGGAGGAGTAGCCAGGCAGAATGTGGCATGCACCATGCATTGATTGTCACAGTAAGCACTATGCAAGTGAGGAGTGCACACAGGAACTACAGCATGCTCTGCATGGGAGACATGAGGCCTTCCCCACCCTGGGACCCACTCTAAACAACATTGCATGTCTGTCACACATGGACACAATTCCAGAAGTCACAGTCACAAAAAGGGGCACAGTCTAAGCTAGTGGAGTCTGCACTCACCTGCTCCCCTGGTCGACCATACAGCATGGTGTACTGTGGGAGGATCACGTCCAGCAACGCCATATTCTCCTCCATGGTGAATGGCTGGGCCCTCTCCACAGACCTGGACATGGTGCCAGAGGAATCACAAGCAGCAGCAGTGTTGTGGAATGAAAGGATGTGCAGGCAAGTGCTCTCTCATGGGACCTGGCTGCCTTATATCTGCCTTGCTGGCCTGTTTCATTTACAGGAGTACAGAGTGATTGGTCAGTCACATTAGCATCCTACGTTTCCTCCAATCCCTTCAAACCTACCCCAGTGAGTGTCTTTGCATGGTTTAAAAATTGAGCATGATGTCAAGTCAACAACCACTTTGCAACAAAGTATATTGTTTCCAACCGACTTCTGCTGGCCACCTGATGGAAAAATTCAAACTTTAAACTCGGTCTCCATGACAACCAGCATGCATTTAGGCCCTTATACTTGTCCCTCATGTGTCCCCTATGTTGTTCCAATATTCACACACAGGTACGGTGCGTTCCACGGCCTTAGGGCACCCCAAATGCATTGAAACTGACCGTACACGCACGTGTTGGGTCCCTATCACTATGGGAGTGCTGGCGTATGCGTACGCCATAGTAATACGGACTGTACACGCGCGTGTAGGGTCCCTATCACTATGGAAGTGTTGGCGTATGCGTACGCCATAGTAATAGGGACCGTACACGCGCGTGTAGGGTCCCTATCACTATGGGAGTGCTGGCGTATGCGTACGCCATAGTAATACGGACCGTATACGCGCGTGTAGGGTCCCTATCACTATGGGAGTGCTGGCGTATGCGTACGCCATAGTAATACAGACCGTACACGCGCGTGTAGGGTCCCTATCACTATGGGAGTTCTCGCGTATGCGTACGCCATAGTAATACGGACCCTACACACGCGTGTACGGACCGTATCACCATGGCGTACGCCTAGGGCTGCACAACCATGATGGTACGGACCATACACATGCGGGTACGGACCGTATCACCATGGCGTACGCCTAGGGCTGCACAACCATGGTGGTACGGACCCTACACACGCGGGTACGGACCGTATCACCATGGCGTACGCCTAGGGCTGCACAACCATGGTGGTACGGACCCTACACACGCGGGTACGGACCGTATCACCATGGCGTACGCCTAGGGCTGCACAACCATGGTGGTACGGACCCTACACACGCGTGTACGGTCCGTATTACTATGGCGTACGCATACGCCAGCACTCCCATAGTGATCGGGACCCTACACACGCGTGTACGGTCCATATTACTATGGTGTACGCATACGCGAGCACTCCCATAGTGATAGGGACACTACACACGCCATCAGTGCGTATGTATGGTGCGTTTCACACCTGACAGTGGTGACAGGCGGCACACAGACAGGAATAGAGCTGTTCTACTTGGCCAAGGCTGGACATCAAGGCATTGTCTGTGCAGTACTACATGTGTCGGGCACAGGTGTGTCCGGCTGTGATGTGGCACATTACTCCTGAGGTGTGAAGCAAATGACTGTATGATGAGCTGTGTACACATGTCATGTGTGATGGTGCACTATGTGCCACACATCCCCTTCACTCCTTTGACATGTGTGCATGTAGTACAGACTTGTTGAGCCATGCGTCACTGGCATGGCACAGTCACCGACACCCGCACCTGTCCCCTGATGCCAGGTACACGGAATGTTACACCTGAGATGTGAATGGCCGCGTTGCACGCTGTGACTATGTCATGTGTGTGTCATGTTTTCCCATGGGTTTGCCGTAGGTGTTTGGTTAAATGCATCTGCAGTTGCTGCAACCAACATGTGTCTGTGTGTAGATGGGCATGGCACACCGTTCCGCACACCAGCCCACATGTGTAATCCGACGTAAGGTGTGTATGTATGCATCGACACAGAGTTCCAAAACAAGGACATATCTGAATACTCTCAATGTATGTGTGATCAGTCTTGACATGTACCCCTTGATGGCAAGGTGTGTGGTCTGTCCTTTTTACATTACATGTGACCTGTGCCTCTAGTGTTCCGCAACCTGTCTGTATGAATGACATATATATTCTGCCCATATGCGGATGTCTGGCACTCCTGTGATGCGTCTGCCTGTTCAATCACACTGGCCCACCGCTAGTTTAATGTCATGTTGAGCCTGAGAATCCACGTTTGTGGCTGGCTCTTGGTAGGAGTGTCACCTGCCTGGCATACGTGTCCAGGGCATATTGCACTGACCTGACTCTGTATGTAGCATATGTGTATTGCCTGTTGAACATGTGCTCAGTACATTGACATTGGTGGTGTACTGTACTCACTCTTCGTTGTCCCTTCAAATTCACTGCAGGGCTCCGCCTCTCCTTCGACCAATTCCGGACTTGGCTGACCTGAGGGAACGTGACTGTATACGCCACTACCGCTTCCCCCAACGGTTGATTGAGGACTTGACGACACGGCTGGCACCACACCTCCAACCGCTACACAGGTATCCTACTGCACTGACACCCAGGATGAAGGTGATGGCAGCCCTACATTTCTTTGCCACGGGTACCTTTCAAAATACCATTGCTCATGTTGGGGGCTTGTCCCAAACCATGTACAGCCGTGTTCTGCATGATTTTTTAGAGGCCATGTTGGAGCACCTGGATGAGTTCATTAAATTCCCAACTCCTGAGCAGTTGACAGGTGTCAAGCGTGAGTTCTATGCCCTGGGAGGGATGCCCCATGTCATTGGGTCCATAGATGGAACACATGTGGCTTTGGTACCACCACAGGCACAGGAGGTAGCATATAGGAACCGCAAGCATTACCACTCCATTAATGCCCTTGTGGTGTGTCTTGCCAACATGGTGATTTCACATGTCTGTGCTCGTTTTCCAGGATCGGCACACGATGCCTACATCATGAGGCGTAGCAGGGTGCCTGAAATGATGCTGCAGCTGCGCAACGAACGAGCATGTGTTGTTGGTGGGTATACTCTGGCAGTCCTGTAGTTAACGTCATCTTCCTGTCTTACTGCTTCTCCTGACCCACTCTTGTCCATGATGTTTCCATGTAGGGGACGCTGGCTATCCCAACATGCCATGGCTGATCACGCCTCTCCGCAACCCCAGCACGGCTGCCCAGCACCGCTACAACAACACCCATGGGCGGACCAGGCGAGTGATAGAGAGGACGTTTGGCCTCCTGAAGAGCCGATTCCGTTGCCTCCACAAGACCGGTGGCGCACTCCCATATGCACCGGTGAAGGTCTGCAAGATCTTCCTCGTGTGCTGCATGCTGCACAACATGGCAGTGGAGAAATCTGTGCCACTCATCCTGGATCTGGATGAGCAGGACCATCCACCCGTGGAGGATGAAGGGCTTGGTCACGAGGCAAGTGATGTGGAGGAGGAGGAGGCGGTAGAGGACATCCGGAGTCGGCTCATACACAAATTCTTTGCTTAGTGGTGAGTTCCAGTGTCTGAGTGTGCACGCATTTGGCCGTGTGTGGCATGTGTTGCGATGTGTGTGTCCATCTGCATGTCTGCCAAGTGAGTCAGAGGTGTGTTTGGATGTGTCAGTCGAGTGATGGTGCAATGGAAGAATGTTTTTCCAGAGACATCTTTATCACCTAGCATGTTGACAGCCTTATACGTGTCGAGTACATGCACATGCATGCGGATGTGCTTCTTTTGGCTGACTTCTGGTGTTTCTCTCATCCACAGGTACTTGCGCTTGCTGTCTGCTGGTGGCATAGTTGTGCTCCTGCGATTCCTCATGAACACAGCAACATGTGCTGAATCAGCGTTACATGCACGTACAAGTTTGAAAATCTCCTTAGGGTAAGGGATGCAGCACGGCTTTTTGGGTGTGGTATTTGTTGGGAATGTGTGTGCACTGCTCCTGTTCATGTTTGGATACTTTACATACATGTAGAATCACCATGGGGCACATGACATGGAGCTCAATTCCCCTGAATTGATGGTCAGACTTGGTGACAGTCATCTGTAATGGGATTGTGGATTGTGATGAAGCCATCAATGTGTGTAACACTGCCCTCGGAAACATACGGGTTGCACCGGGTTGACATGGTGTGTGAATTCCCCATTAGAGGCTCAATGGTGTATAGCAGCCTCTCCGTGAGCAGCAGGGGGTGTTTAGCTGTAACCCGTCACTTGTGTGCCAGTTCTATGGATTTCCAGCATCTGTGGTGCACAGGGGTGTGCCAGTGTTGGTCCCATGTGTTCATCCACATGACCTGTGTATGTGTTGAAAGAGTTGCATTAGCATTCCGACACACATGACTAATAAAGGTGTCCCTCTGCCTCCAAGGTGCCTCATCTCTGTCAATGGTGGTCTGTTGCCACTGTGCATGCGGCATGTCTGGCATAGTTCTCAGAGATGGTGCATATGAGTCTATGTGTAGAGTAGCAAGATGCAAGCTGTTCGTCAGGGATTAGAATCTGTATTGTGCATGATGTCCATGGCTGTGTAGGTATTGTGGCATGTCAGTCTCCACGACAGCCACTGTGCTGCATGTGCATCCATTGTGTGTGTGTGTGCCATGTTGAACCAGACAGTCCTTCCTTGACATACACCGTTTGCACGGTTCCTTCCTGAGATCCTTGTCTTTGTGTGCTACTTGTGGCATTGTTTTCTTGACATGGTGCATGCTGCTGCAGGCCCTGCAGCAAGGGCACCCAGTGTCCACGCAAACGAGCTGGTGTTCATCATGGATTGCTTGCTGACATGTGCTATGCAGATCAGCAGCATCTGTGCCTCATGCTGCTGCGCACTCTGGATTATGCACAAGATCCCCAGTTCCATCCACCTCAAGGCAAGTGAGACCATCCCCCAGGTCAACTACGACATCCGTGTCTAATCCTACCCTGCACTCTACGGACGTGTGCGTTACAACTCCCATGATACTTGTCCACATCCAGGGTGCATCTGCACAGCTCTGCTTCTACATCCGGCGACCAGGCCACATCAACGTCCAACAGAGATAGGGGGAATGAATCACTGCCAGCTGCAGGATGACCTTCTCAATCCACGCACACACTCAGGATGCAGCCCACAACACAACCTTGTGGCACTGTGATCCAACACCCCATTGTGCCATCTCCATGCATCCAACGTTGGCCGGCCCACCATTCTCCACATCCACCTGACTCGAGCATGCAGGACATGGTTCTTCCACGTGTCTACACATACCTGGGAGTAGCACCCCAGGACACTCCACATGATCCCTGACCTCTGCGCATGACTGTTGCTCTTCTACATAGGTCTGTAGGCACAGTTGTGCGGGCACCCCCTCAGCTGGTTGGGCCCATCACGGGTGAGTATGGTGCTCCATGTCTGTATTGGATGGTACATTGTGACCCATGTGTGTCCTGTGCCAGACTCAGACCCCAGGGTATGGATGTTTGGAGTTACTTCTGCAATCAGGCATGGTTTGACTTTACAACACACACATGTAGTGGAATAATGCAAAATGACGGCATAATCTTGTTATTGTGATGAATTTTATTTGTGCTGGGGTACGTGTTTGGGGGGGTGACAAGAGGTGCTTGGCGGGAGTGTAGAATGCAAAGTTCACAGGGGGAGTTGGTATCCTTGCCATTGAAAGTCATCAGAGTCTATGCCACAGTCTTTGTCAACATTGGTCAGACAGTGACCAGCAAGGCCATGTGGCAGAGAATGTCATTTGCTGCTGTGCTGCTGTTGGGCCAGAGGGCCAGGTGCCAGGCCAGATGACCTGGGAGATGGTGATATTCCGCTGACTCTCACGGTCTTTTGCGTGGACGACCCACCTTCCTGCGGGGACCCTCAGAAGCAGGCCTTGACGATGCTAGGGACGCTCCGTCAGATGAATCCTCCTCCTCCTCCCTCTCTGTGTCTTGTGCTGGTCTACGCCTGGTGGCACAGGGAGGGATTGCCAGGCTTTGGGCGATCTGACGGAGTGATTGGCTCACGTCCCTGTGCAACGCCAGGAGCTCAGCCAGTCTTGCCTCCATCCGTACATGGTGTTGTAGATGACTGGTATGATGCTCGACCTGCATGTTCTTGATCTCATTGAGGGTCTCCACTACCTGGTCGATGCCTCTGGAGTCACGCCGGTATGTGTCCAGGATGTTATGGACGTGTGACATAACCGGGTCCTGAGCTGGCTGGTCAGGCTCGCGCCTCCGCCGTCCTCCACTCCCACCACCCCTGCCCACTTGAGCCCGGCCTGCCGTTGTGGGCACGTCGGGTCTCCGGGACCCCTGAGGGATGGCATTTGCGGTGTCGCCTGCCTCCTCCTGGGTGCCCGGAGAACCTTGTCCCTCCTGGACAGACTGGCTGTGTTGTTGTGTGTGGGCAGGGCTCCTGGATGTCTCCTGGGATGTGGCAGGAATGGGGGTGGTGGTTGGCACAGTTGTACCTGACGCAGGTGCTGCAGGTGGTTGGACACCAGAGGGGCCAGGTTGGTCTGGGTCATCCACGGAGTGGTGGGAGTCGTCTCTGCTGGTGGGTTCCTCTTCACGCAGAGCCTGGTCCTGTGAGTCTTCCCCCCCAGTGTTGGGGGGAGATGGACGACGTTGATCTGTGTGTGAGAGAGACAATGTTAATTGTGTTACATGCGACATCCATGTTTGCTTCATTTTGAGTTGGCACAGTTCCTCTGTGTGGTTGGATTTGGCTTGCATTCCTCTCACAGTGCACTCGTGCATGGGTATGTCCCTTGGCCACAGCTTTCGACACTTGACCTATGTGTGACACAATCTTAGTTGATGCATCTTTTCTGAATGCAGTCAGCAGTGTAGTGAGCGGGCGTAGCAAGCCATGCAGAGCCGCCTCACGTGTTGCACTGTACGTGGCCAAATGGTGTATTTTCCATGCTATTTGGAATGCAGGTAGGTAACTTAAGCATTTGTGACAGGGTTCTAACAAACACAGTGGGTGGGTATACTGGGTGTAAGGTTAGGTTTGTGCCTGCAGCACGGATGTACTCGTGCACAGATTGACACATGGCCCAGTGTTTATCAGAGGTTGAAGGGGGGGTTCACGCACTGCCAAACCTTGTCTACATGCACACTTTCCACCTGCTGACGAGCGGACATGGCCACACCACCCAAGGGTGATTTGGTCTCCCTCTGTCTCCCTTTCTCCTTCCCTCTGTCAGCCTCCTCCCTCTGTCCGTCTCCCTCTGTCTCCCTTTCTCCCTCCCTCTGTCAGCCTCCTCCCTCTGTCCGTCTCCCTCTGTCAACCTCCTCCCTCTGTCCGTCTCCCTCTGTCTCCCTTTCTCCCTCCCTCTGTCAGCCTCCTCCCTCTGTCCGTCTCCCTCTGTCAACCTCCTCCCTCTGTCCGTCTCCCTCTGTCAACCTCCTCCCTCTGTCCGGCTCCCTCTGTCTCCCTTTCTCCCTCCCTCAGTCAGCCTCCTCCCTCTGTCCATCTCCCTCTGTCAACCTCCTCCCTCTGTCCGTCTCCCTCTGTCTCCCTTTCTCCCTCCCTCTGTCAGCCTCCTCCCTCTGTCCGTCTCCCTCTGTCAACCTCCTCCCTCTGTCCGTCTCCCTCTGTCAACCTCCTCCCTCTGTCCGTCTCCCTCTGTCTCCCTTTCTCCCTCCCTCTGTCTGTCTCCCTGTGTCCACCTCTGTATCCCTCCCTCTCTCTCCCCCTCTCCCTCCTTCTTTGTGTCACCCTCTGTCACCTCAGCCCAGCTTCCTGGGCACACACAGTTTGCAGGTATTTCAAAGGTTATTGGCTTGTTCATGTGGGTTTGTTGCTTATCTCCGGGCACCCATTGGGCGGAGTGTGTGAGTCTGCGCTGCTGCTGTGGCGGTGTGTGCTGTCACTCTTTCAGTACAAATTGTGCCTTCATACCCATGTCATCCTGCAACGCGGCCACCATTTGCAGGCAACACAGTACTGTGTGGGGACACACTGTTTGTATGGCTGTGCCCTAGGCCATATGGGCTGAGGGCATTGTTGTGTGCTTCAGAGTTGCTCTATGTTAGTTTTGAGGGCCACCCTCCCGGCATCGGGGACATCCTGTCTTGTGTTGGTGTTTTGTGTGGCCTGTGACTTGGCCTGGCCTTCCTTGGGGCATGGAGGCGCTAGTGGCATGTGTGTGTTTTTGGAGTGTGGTTGTGTCCGGTGCTGGCTTTGGGGGGGTTGCGTGCATGATTGGTATTTTGGTTGTGTATGGCGTTCCCCCCCATGTGAGGTGAGTTGTTTGTGTACTCACCAGGCTCTCGGACTCCTTCTAGTCCGTCTACTCCCACCGGTGGCAGCGTGGCCATCACCTTCTCCTCCCAGGGATGGTAGTGTACGGGTCTGCGGGCCGGCCCTCCTCCAGTGATGTTGGCCTGGTTGTGGTCGTCCGTCATTTTGCGGCGGACCGTCCTCCGCAGATCGTACCACCTGGCTTGGCACTCATGCCTGGTCCTTCTGGTGGACCCAACAGCATTCACAGCATTGACAATGCTCTCCCACATGGCAGATTTTTCGGATATGCTGGTCCGTCTGACCAATGTTCCAAAGAGCTGTGGCTCGACTCTGATGATTTCGTCGACAAGGACCTCCAGCTCCTCCTTTGTGAACTTTGGATTCTTGTTAGTGGGCATGGTGTGGGGTGTGGGTGTGGATGTTTGTGGGGGTGTTGGTGTGGATGGTTGTGTGTGTGTGAGTGTAGTTGTGAAGGTGTGTGTATGTGAATGTGATGAGGGGTTGTTTGTGATGGTGGTTGTGTGAAGCAGTGCAAGTGTAAGGTGTATTGAGGGATGTAGTATGGTGCAGTGCGTTGTCTGTGTGGTCTGGCAGTCGTGGATCCGTTGCAAAGGATCATGGTTTGTGTGTATTGGGCCTTTTTATTGGTCCATTTGTGGGTGTGGCTGTGTTTGAACTTTGGGTGGGTGTGTTATAAGGAGTGGTTGTGTTTTGGGCCTCTGTTTATCTGTTTGGCAGTTGCAGGTCAGTGTATAGGATGTATTTGGGCTTGTTGGACATGTTTTGTGGTGTTGTGTGCATCAAATTGACTCTCCTTGTGTTGTTTTTGTTTGTCCTGGTTCAGTACGAGTGTTTTTGGCGTCTGTCCGGTGCGTACATGGGCCATGTTGTTGTACAGTGCTGTCCTTTGCTATGGCTTAGTACGACTCGCACATGCGGGATGTTGGGTGAGGGTGCTGGTGTAGGGACCTGGGGTAGGGTACGTACAGACACGGGCAGGGTGTTGGTCGGCACCGTCCATCTGTGGTGGTGTTTCGCACCGTACATACAGGGGGTGGTGGGTGTACGCTCCGTACATACACGGGTGGGGGTACGCTCCATACATACACTGGTAGGGTGTGGGTATGCTCCGTACATCCACTGATGGGGTGTTGGTACGCTCCATTCATACACGGGTGGGGGTACGCTCCATTCATACACGGATGGGGTGTTGGTACGCTCCATTCATACACGGGTGGGGGTATGCTCCGTACATACACTGGTGGGGTGTGGGTAAGCTCCATTCATACACGGGTGGGGGTACGCTCCATTCATTCACGGGTGGGGGTACGCTCCGTACATACACGGATGGGGTGTTGGTACGCTCCATTCATACACGGGTGGGGGTACGCTCCGTACATACACGGATGGGGTGTGGGTACGCTCCATTCATACACGGGTGGGGGTACGCTCCATTCATTCACGGGTGGGGGTACGCTCTGTACATACACGGATGGGGTGTTGGTACACTCCATTCATACACGGGTGGGGGTACGCTCCGTACATACACTGGTGGGGTGTTGGTACGCTCCATTCATACACGGGTGGGGGTACGCTCCGTACATACACGGATGGTGTGTGGGTACGCTCCATTCATACACGGGTGGGGGTAAGCTCTGTACATACACTGGTGGGGGTTCTGCGCGTACATCCGCGGCAGGGGGGGGCGTTTGGCGCGTACATGCGGGGCATGGGGGGTTCGGCGCGTACATACGAGGGTTGGGGGGGGTGTTCTGCGTGTTCATATGGGGTCTGGGGTGGGGTGTTCTGTGCGTATGCGGGCACATGTCTCCATGGTTGCTATTGGAGTTCGGTCCGTACGGTGTTTTTTCCATACGGTTGTGAAATCTAAAGGACGGGACTGATCGTACTTGCGCGGTCGGACTTCATTTTTCCGATTCGTACGGTAAATCGTCCGAGGATGTGTCGGACACATTTTCCGACCCGAGGACGTGTGGGGAAATTTTCCCACTGCAATTCGTATGGACTTTTTCCCATGCAAATCGTACTTGGCAGTTTGTACGCTACTTGTACGGTTCGGACGGTAAAAAATCCGGATACGATTCGTACGGGGGAAATTTTTCCAGGATCGGAATCGGCACCATAGTAGGGTATACGCACCAAACCAGTTGCGTTAATGTTCAGGTGACAGTCATTCTCCTTCAGGCCTTGTTTTATATTTCCATGCTTACAGCCTAGAATCCCTAGACAAAGGAGATACATTGCTGCGCATCGACAAACAAGGAGCACTATGAAGAGAACGTTTGGACTTCTTAAAGGCAGATTCAGACATCTAAATAAAAGTGAGGGTGCCCTGGAGTATGACCCTACAATGTGCTATAAAATTATAGCCACATGTAATATGCTACGCAACTGCGCTGAGCGTAAGCGTCTACCCTTGGAGGCTTCAACTGATGACTCCAAAGAGGAGGAGGAAGAAACCCCCCCTTCCTTCCCACCTACAGGACTGGATGCTGCAGAAGGGGGGGCATGTTGAGATGATTTTAGAAATAACAATTTTTAGGGTAAATACATTTGTTTTTAAGAAATGTAAAGAAAACATTAACTCAAGATGTGATACTTACTAAACAAAATATATTGTGATTATTAACAGATTCTGATGAAGATGGAGAAAATATAAAGTACCATTTTAATTTTTCTTTCCAAATGTGGTTCTTTACTTTTCCAGAAATAAAATAAGCAAAATCAGCATAATTTCAATAAAAGACTTGTCAAAACGTTTGTTACTATCTATGTCCACTAGTTAATCAGAACTCTGGTAGGCCCTTCCTTGCCTTCCACACTTTGGCTGACAGTGTTCCTAGCTGTAGCAGGTTCACCAATAGACATTCTGCTCACACTTGAGCCCTCCACAGTTCCCCCTACAGACATTTGTGGGCTATTCCCTGCATTAGGAGTTTGCATTTCCTCAAGGGTGTTTGGTCATTTGTGAAAGGCTCTTCCCAGCATTACCACTATGGTGTACTAACTCAATCTGTATTTGAGCTCTTCTCCTACACATTGTTGATGTCACTGTAGCCAACCTTTCCACAGATCATCTAAACGTGTGTAGACAAGTGTGTGTCAAGCATAATCTTGTGTCATTTGAGTGGCCAGATATTATATAGGCATTGTTAAGTCCTCAAAGCCTGTTTTCATAACTTCATTACCTTCTCCAATGACTCTTTCTAATCTTCCTACCATTGTTCTTAATTCAGATGTCACTGTGTGCAGATTACTTTGTATTTTCAGCATGGATTGCTCCAATAGATGCAAACAAGCAGGTAGGTGATGACTCATGGACATCTTGAGTCCTAGACCTTGCAGTCTCTCTTACAGTCCTTCTTCCTTTATGCACAGTAGGTACTGTTGGCATGCGCTACTCTTCATTGACAGCTACAGTGGCATTAGTGGTAGTGTGTTCTGCTAAAGTAGTTGTGTTGAACTGAGCGCTTCTCCACTTTCTGTGTCACTGGGAATTTTGCTTACAGTTTGCACCTGTTGACATTCAGTAGGATCTGATGTTTCACCACATCCTCAGTTTCAGGGTTCTGTTTATCAATAGGTTGATCAGTAGCAATTTAAAAATGAAATAAGAGTACTTGTTAAATAGTGATGTTATTGCTTTGAAAAAAAAAAGTGGCAATGCTTAAATTGGAACAAAGTTTTTTCTTTACAGTAGTAATAATTTTCAACATCACTAATGATGATTTTTATTTTTTATGCTATGCGGCAAGAAATGTAAATGGGCATTTGCTATGGAAATGTTTTTATTCCAACCATCCGGACTACATTATTGACAATGTTTTCTATAGAAATATATGAAAAGCTGATATGAATTTAACAAAAATGTTGTATTTACTTAATTGGACTCACACAGTGCTGTTAATTAATTGAATAAAAATTATTATGGTACAATATTTGGCAAATTTATTTTGTAATGTTTAAGCATAAGTTGCAAAATGAGTTTGCATCCTTTTAGGACAATATTAAACAACACACTTAGATGATCTGATGCAGGTAGAGAAGTATCAATAGTAGATACTCCAGAGACAGCTACTGACGGCAAGGTTGATTCCATCATCTCTTCCGTAGATGCGGTTGGTGGTTCTTTAACTTGCCTCCACATGTAGTTGTCACCTACTTCATTCTGTTTGTTAGGTTCTCTTTGGTATGGGAGTGGAGGTCATGCAATCCCTTGCGTATTTCTTCAACCAATCTTTTGGTCACTCCAGCAGCATTTATTTATTCTGTCCTGAATTCTGCTCCATATTTGTTTTTATTTAGACTTAGGAACAGTCAGGTAAGCCTTCCCAAAGAGCCTGTCAAGCTCCCCCAAACACCCTTCCAGTAGAAACTACAGCTCGGCACCTAGACTTTAACATTTTATTTTGCTCCCGACCTCCTCCTGTGGCTCCTGGCTTGAGTCTTCGATGTTAAATATTGACTGTGATCTGCAAATCCCAGGAAATGCACTTCCTCAACAGGGCGTGGTTCTTGTTCCCTCCAGGTGCGCCATTCGCAAATTGCGACTTATACCAAATCGCATTTACTGATTTGGAATTTTAAAATACTGAATCATAACGAATTGCTGTTTGCATAAAGAAAAGCGATGTAAATCCTCTTTAACATATCCTGTTTCGCGAATCACTGATTCACAAATTAGGAATCAGTAAATTTGATATTCACAAATCAGGCCCTAAGTGAGCAGAAAGAACATAGATATGATGATGGTATAAAAAGGTGTTATTGACTTTGAAACACCAGTCATACAGCTCAATGCCAACCAAATGGTATGCATTTGACTAAAAACACCTAGTGCCTGATTCACAAAGGTAAACATACACTTTTGTATAAGTTTATGATTTTTTGCAATTCACAAAGGAGTTTTACAAGTAGCAACTTTACTACTGCAGAGTCTCTGCACTTGTGGTAAAGATTCCGTACATAAAAAGATAGGCAGTGGTAAATATACTACTAGTAAAATTCCTTTGTGAATTGCAAAAAAGTGTAAACTCATACAAAGGCATAAGTTTACTTTTGTGAAGCAGGCCCTAGACTGTAGAATAATGAAACATTTCACAAGGGTTTGTAAAAGAAAAATTGCAGTAATGAGCTAAACAATGTAATTGAGGATTACTCAAGAAAAGTTTGTGGTGATGAAAAAGTGGAGAATGAAAGTGTATGTAAAATAAATAAATTTGGTTTGAACATTAAAACCAATCTTCGATTACAAACAAACCTGTGCGTACAATGGAGGTTGGTGATTTACAGTTAGAAGTGTTTGCTAATTCTGAATCACCTCATTCAATATTTGTGGAGGCGTTTTGGAAGAATGGAGTCATAAGTAAACTGGGTTCATATTTAGTGGAAGCAATATTTCCCTGAATATTAATACCAGAGACCCAAAAGATAAACCAGTGTACACATCTTTAATGGTTTACTTCAAGGAGCAGCGAGCATTTGAAATTAAATAAAAATTAAAACACAATTTACACAGCGTGCTAAAACCGAATGTGTCTAGGCACTAACCTCAAAAAAAGAGACTGACTGAAAAACAATGAATGTTCAACCAAAAACCAAGTTTTAAGTGCCTTACTGAATGCTGTGAGGTCTGTTTACTTGTTTAGGACCAACGGTAGGGACTTCCAGAGCCGGGCAGTGCTACCCACAAATCTCATTCCACCCCCTTTAACTCTTTTGAATTTAGGAAGAATAAGATTGAAGGCTGAAGCTGAACAAAGTGTTCCTGAGGGAATATACCAGTTGAAACTGTTCCTGAAGTAATCTGGCCCCTAAAGGCAATACAGAGGGCTTTCAACTTAATACACGTTTTTATGGGTAACCAGTGCAGAAGAGGGAAGGAAGTGACAGATTCTTGTTTGAAAATGCCCAAAAGCAGCTTGGCTGATGCATTTTGCAAAATTTGCAGTTTGTTAAGGCTTCCTTTTTAGATATTGATGGCATTACAATAATTCATACTAGAGAGCATGAGGGATAACATGTCAGTGGGAGACCAAAAGGAGAAATCTTTTCCAAAAAGCGGTACCTCTGTTTTACCTGAATTCAGCTTCAGGCAATTCTGGGACATCCGATTCCCTATCTGCTGAATACAGTTGTGAAAACGCAGAGCAGTGTCTAATGGATCACTGGTCACCGAGACCACTATTTGGGTGTCATCAGCATAGGTTACTACCGCAAACCCAAATGATCTGATTAACTTAGCCAATGAGGCTACATAAATATTGAATAGAGTCGGGCTAAATGACAAACCCTTAGGGAAGCCGCACGGAAGAGTAAAAGGAGGTGAATTGAAAGATTCTAATGCCACACAAAGATCTGAGAAGAATGAGTGCTTGATCCTTGATGTCTACGGTGGCTAGGAGGTCCAATTATATTTCATGATTGACGGTGTCAAATGCTGCCAAGAGGCCTAAAAGAATCAGGGCAGCATTCCCACCTAGATCAGTGGTTTTTCTGATTTGTTCTGATGCTGCGATTAGGACCAAATCAGTACTATGGTGGCTTCTAAAGCCGAATTGATAGTCATCTAGGAGACGTTGCTCCTCAATAAAAGAGTTGATAGCATTCTCAATAATCTTTCTGGGGAAAGGAAGACATGAGATTGGAAAAAAGTTGTGATCCACTGTGTCTAGATTGGGATTTTTAAGCAGGGGGGGGGGGTAGATTTTAATTTCCACTCTCTTGGAAAGTAACCTGACATGAATATCTGGTTGAACAAATCAACAAAAAATGCTGAGATGATTTCAGGTGCATAATGAATTATTTTGGGGAGACAAGGATCCAAGGGGGAGCCTGATTTAATCTGGGTAAGTAGAGTAAGAACTTGAGCTGAAGAGAGGGCAGAAACAGTGGAGAGATTTTTTTTATCTTACCCCTCCATAAACTGGGAGTCAGTTGAACTTTCTGAGGAGTAAGTGTGATTAGTGGAGAATACATTGAAAATTGCTTTTACCTTGTCCTGAATAAAGGTGGCTAATGAATTGCAAAACGTTTGTTGATATAATTTTTATTTTCTGGGGCCTTAGATCATTTTTTCACCGTGGCAACCAGCTCTTTCCTGGAGTCCTTAATGGACTCTACCTTGTGAGTTTAATACCTAGTTTTAGCCATGATGATCATATTTTTTATAAGTGTTTAGGGAGCTCTTATATGTCTCCTTTTAGATAGAGCCATAGTTGAGTCTCCTTTTCCTTATAAACCTGTGACAGGCCTGTTTCTGGAGTCTCAGGTCTTGCGTGAACCAAGGTTTGGAAAGCGAGGGCCTCAGACATTTTGAGGGTTTTACAAATGCTAGCTGATTGAGGGCCGTATCAATCCACTGATGATAGGACTTGGCTGGCAAGTCCAGATCATTGATGAGCGCCAGCGAAGTTAAGGCTAAGGTGGTTTTCAAATTAGCTTCCTTAATGGTGTGCCAGGTGCGGGACCAGCAAATGACCTGCTGAATGAGTGGGGCCATTTGCATGCTGCTCTAATCCAAAACTATTCATCATGTTGGTAAGTTAAGCTGAATCATGATTAGGTTGAATTCACCTAAGATATTAAAATCTGAAGAATTGAACTTGATGTCAGCAAACAGGGATAGCTTGGTCAAAAAGGGAAAACAAGGGCCCAGGGTACGAAATAAGTGTATTCCATTAAAGAAATATTGCTTGGTGAGCTCAATTGTAAAAGAGAGCTCTCTAGTGCTGCAAAGTTAGTAAAGGTTGGCTTTGAGCGAGCTACGATATATAGCTTCTACATCGCCACCTCTTTTCCCTGTGCGATCTAGCTGAATACTAGAGAACAGTAGCGGTCCGTGGAGGGAGTTCCGTGGGGCGGTGAGGCGGGGCGGGGGAGGGGCAGGGTGGGGAAATGTAAACACCGGAATATGGATGAACGGTGGTAATTAAACATTTAAATAAATAAAACAAATACCTTTGCGAGTGCTGCATCGCCACCCCACGGAACTCCCTACACGGACCGCTACTGCTAGAGAATATGTCTCTAGAAAATCTGCAAATTCAAGGGCATGTTTGTTAAGGGAGTGAACGTTTTGAAGGATACAGCAGAATATGTTGGTGAGGTGGAGGGTCTTATTGTCACTACTTTGATTTAGCCTCTGATTTGTTATCTGAAGATTGGACAAAGAGAGCTTACACCTGGGACATACAGAAAGATCTGAGAGATCCAAAGGACTTAAAATGGGGCCTTGGAAGCTCTTACCTGCGTGGCTCATGTCAAGTAGTTGCTCTTTGGAGTAGCGAATATTGGGTTTGGACTGAGAAGCCAGGCCGGGGCATAGTGGCTGACGCTGAGCGCAGTCCGAGCGTGGACGGGCGCAGACGGCTTGCCTTAGGCACGCCTTCGGCCATAGGAAACTTATATGTTGCTAAGCAAGAGCCCCAAATCCTGGGTGGTTTAACCAAAGTTCTTTAGACATTGTACCAGATCCTAATAGCCAATAGAATGCTTAAGAACTTCCTGAAGTTTTTGGAGGTAGTGTTTGCATGTGAAATGTGTTCACTCACACAATTGCACTCAAAGATAATGCCGTTCCTGTGGTGGATAAGGATAGGCCTGTGCTTGCGATTGGTAGAGTTAGTGTTCCAATAATTGCAAGAGTCTTACACTAATGAGCAAAGATATTCATCAGACGAGGGCGATTCTGGGTACTAGGGCAACATGCAAATGGTAAAATGAAATTCTGGGTTGACCTTAGACAACAGCATGCTCATATACTTGTGAGTCCTTACCCACTGCCTAAGATCCAACAGACACAATGTTTTCATGAACTAAAGGAGTAAAGTTTTTTGCATTCACTCAATCCTGCATCTTACATCATCAAGTGGTGTTAGACCATAGAAGTAGGAGCTTCACTGCGTTCCTTACTCGGATGGGATGCTTTCAATCCAAGTGCATGTCTTTTAGCTTAGTCTCTGCTCTGGCTGTGATTCAAAGGCATCTTAGCAGGGATCAAAGGAGAGAAGTTTGTTTCAAGACTAAAGCCTAGTGATGTGGAAGAGCAGGAAGGATTGTGATGAATGCTGGGAAAGAGTGTTGGGGGTATTGAGAATCAATGGGCTAACAACAGAGTGCACTAAGAGTGAATTTAAAAAGCAGAAGGTGACATACTTGGGCCATGAGCTGTATTATGAGGAACTAAATCCTAAAGGAAAAAAATTGATTGAGACTATAAGATGTGCCTCTTGAAGAATGCCAGAAGCAACCTGCGGGAAGTGGAAAAAGAAACATATATTGGGAATGTGTTCAGGTACATCCAAACCAAGGAGAATAGCGCCAGGATACCCTTGGGGTGACAGTAGCGCTATATAAGTGTACCTTACATTACATTACATTACATTACAATAGGAATGTGCAAAATTAGTGTCATTTTCATTGTGTAATTACATGAAATGTTGGCAAAAATACACACAATTACTCATATTTACATGAAAAATGTAAAACTGGAATTCAGTGCTGTATTTAAGAGCAAAATGCATCCTAGTGTACACTTTCAACACCAGAAATAGTGCAAAAAACCCCAAAGGCAACAGCTGCTTGTTGTGTCCAAATGTTAGTCTCAAGGTCCACACTTACCAGTGGCCTGCAATGTAAGTCAAATAATGAGCAGTTGGCAACGTAGAAGGTTCAAGCGTTTATTGGCCAGACAGAACTCTATATAGAGGAGCCTCATCGACCCTCACCCATCAGGTGCGCCGAGGAAGACTGACGAATTACAGTCAAAACCAGACAGATATACTTTCAGTGAATACATGAAGTCAGCACATGGAAATCTACAAGTTGGCTCGGAAGAGAGGAAGACCCATATTTGGCGCATATAATTAGCTCAGCTCAGGCACAGGAATGTGTTTATCTCACAACTCGGCCTTGGGGCCTCAGACCGTTTACTTTCAGCTGCTCTTAGTAAATCACACTCCAAGAGGGAGGGGGATTGTGCCATGCACGGAGCTACAGAACAAATGTCTGCATCTGAGGTCTTTTCTGCCATTAACAAGCTTCTATTTCTTATAACAGAAACATACAGAAACATCCATATTATAGACTTAGCTGGAGGAAAGCAATGTAGCATAACAAGTCTCTTACTGAGAAGGCAAGAATAAGATAGAAGCTTCCACATTACAGAAACAATTCTATACACCTGAAGCTTGCACATTACAAAGATAGCTCAGTGGGTTGCAGCACATGAATAACAAACTGCGACTTCATATTGATTAGACATATTAGATACACTGGGCTTAACTATATATTTAACTCGATTACTTCATCCTAACCAGAGCATGATAAACTAAGGGTAAATGGTGGACAGAAAAGACCATGTGACCGAACAACGAGGGAGCCTCAAACCAAAATGGCCGTCGTTCTGCTCCCGGCCCTTTTATCGCATTAGGCCTAACAGGAGTTTCGGACTATTGGTTAGGCTAAAACTAAGCGGACTGGTTTTAGATATACTGTGCTAATCATATATTAATATTTGGTCACCACAGAACGGCCCTTTTAGCACAGTATAGCTAAAAATCGATTCAATCTTCAAAGATTCCCTCATCTATCTGCATCAGATCATGTGTCTCCTTTTCGGGCCCGCTGAGTATCTATCCGGGTCTGACTAGGCTTGGGCTTAGGAATAGATGGGCGAACCTGTGCTACACAGGAAACGCAACAGGCCGGACCGCATTGGATACACAGACAGCAAGTAAAGAGGAAACCTGCTACTCTTAAAAGGATCATGAAGAGCTTCCAACCCCAGGTAGTCAAAAGACCCCAAATCAACCAGAAATAGACCAGGTACCTGTATCTGTATGGATTTCAGATGCTAGGCAGTGCAGCCTTTGAATAGGATCGGCCCCTTTTGGGGTAATGTAGCCAATATTCGAACAAAAACTAAACGGGGAACACTCCCTCCTCCGTAAGTGCCACTGGAACCAAGAATCGGACATTCCATTGTCTGCAGAGGGTGAGATCATCACTACTTTGCACTGAACCAACATTCATGTAACTAATCATGTCTCTGGAAGCTAAAGAGATGGCATGAGGAAATTTCAAATTGAGGCCTAAAGCCTAGGTCAACCTATATTCTTGGACGACATATATGGAATGATATGTCCTGCATTACTATATACAGGTACTCAGATACATTTTCTAATAAAGACATTCTCACATTATATACATCTAACTGATTCAACTGAATGCACACATTGTTACACAAAATCACTGCCTTGCTCAAGGGAAACATTCTGCTCGAAGGAAAGAACCAGCATACTCAGTGAGGTTGAGCCATTGGAATCCTACACTTCATTGTCATATCTGTTAAGGAAAATTCATGCTTCCCTCATTACGTTTGGACAGGCATTTAGATGCATAGTACCTTGTTACTGTTTTCTCAAGATCTATTCTCTGATGCAGTACACTGTACCGCAGGATATCTTCATAACCCAATTTACTTCACTTTGGAGCGCGATAAATATTCATATTACCATAATTAGGCCCATCTACCTATACACTTATAACAAGAATAGGGACAAAACTAGATCACCCTTTACTGGAAAGAGTGGGAAGCAATCCGTGGACCCTACAACTAATAGCATTACTATCATTACTCCATCTGTGTCAGTCTTTGTGTGGGATCAAACAAGTCATAGACATACTCCAGTGAGACAGCGACATTCCTCATTACTACTTTCAGGTGAAAAAAGGGGGTACGTTTCATCCTAGGGTGAGTTTAACGCTACTTCCACTACTCAGAACCCTATTCTAAAGCAGTGCCAGCAAAACAGTAAGAATCAGTCTCATAACACCCAACTGTTCGTGCAAATTCAACTATGCCCAGAGTCCGTTCGAAGCCTCTCTGGCAGGCTTCTATTGTTCATCAAATCTGCTTCCATCGCCATATTGGGCCTCTTGATCAGGCCCTCCAAGAAAATAGTTCTTCGCAGTATCCGTTGGAGTGCCCTCCTGGCAAACACTCACAGCTCACTCGAAAAGTCTCAATGTCTCTAGGCAGTCCACCAACATCTCTCCTTTGTGGCAGGCACTATCATGAACACAGATCATATTGTGCAGAAAGTTTCAAGTTCAGCTACACCCTCAGGCTCCAACACCCGTCATCCAGTGTCAGAGGACATTTGGGCTGCTGCTTCATGGGTACCACAATATAGTGCCTTCTGCCAATCGTAGATTCTATGGGGTACTGCCTTTCCATTGATACAAAGGAAAAGGGGGTTGGCCAAAACTCAGGCCAAGGGGGTCAGGGGACCGTGCGCTGTCAGAGGTTACTAGCACATGACAGGTAGAAAACTGAAGAAATTGAACGACGGTCCTGCCATCAATAACAGGGATCCCTCTCTTTTGCACTTTTGCGCTGAAGTTCTGTGGCCCACGGGCCTCCTCCTTCTCTGATGTCCGACGTCATCCAATGAAGCACGCACGATGCTGTAGTTGATGAAGCATTGGCAACCACGGTCCAATTTCACTACTTTCTGGGTACTGAGACTGTAGGGCCAGGACATGTAGCCCTCATCTGTAGCTGGCACTGATGGGAAATTAGGACTCATCTTTATCACCGTTCTGCAGGGTATCATTCTCCCTTTTACTCTGGAAGATCCCGCAGAACCTAGTGATGTAGGAAATGTAACATAGTTGTTAATTTTCTTCCAAGTACAGAAAAACAGTTCCTAGTATTTAACAAGGTGACTGAAAACAGGCGGCCTGCTATCTTTGAGGGAGTGGCCATATGCCATGAGACTACTCTTGAGCTCATACCATATTTAATTACAGCTGCACACAAAGGGGTTGCTATCTTCACAGAGAAGGCCGACAGGGTGACTCCCTTCTCGTCCCAGGCCTAGAGGAATTCACTCGATACTCCCCATGGCAGATGTGACCTTGGGCCTTAGCCGTAAATACAATCCAACCTGTCTCTTGGCTGGTACGAGCTAAATCATGCTGATGGTGGGTAAAAAGAACCACGTGGCCTGTGGCGCGACTGGTCATGTTCCAAGATGGCGTCAGTATAGTTCTTCAGCCCTTTCTATTGTGTAAGGAACATAGAGAGGAATGGGCCATCCTACAAAGCATATTTCGTGTATATAAAGTATGGTTACAAACCAAGATACATCATGCTAACTTCACATGCTGACATGATATGGGGGTCCATGGTACATAGCCTGGGAATGCGTACTTGAACAATGTACCAAGGGCTGCAAGAAGACAAAACTGTTTTTTTCCTAATCCAAATTACTCAACATCAGCTCCTAGTAAAGACTGTGAGTGTATTCACACAGACTAGTTAATGAAGAACTAGTCATTTCGCCTAAGCTTAGTAGAACAAAAATTACCCACAACTAATTCCCCTTAAAGATCACAATAGAACATGAGAGAAAAGGAAGAGCAACATACATATTACCTCGGCTTAATTTCTAAGGGGGCTAACTTAATTTCCAAGGGGCTTAATTTCTAAGGGGCTAGCGGGAAGCGAACCTCCTAAGGGGCCAGCAGGAAGCCAATATTCTCCTCCTTCCCCCCTGTTTGACAGGAGAAAATCTGAAACAGATTTCACTGCTGTCAAACACTATCAGACCCGGTGTCTGTCAACACTATCAATCCCTGCGTGTAGCAACTGGGCATAGGCAAAGTTATAGGAGATACACAGCGCTTTTGAAATGGCGAGAAATCCTTCTAGCAAATGTACAAACCTCATTGTGTTAGCTCATAGGCTGGCCAACTGACATCTCATATGCAAACTTATGTGAACCTACACCAACCTGAAGTCAATATTAATGCTAGGAGGCCCTAATAGGAATGCTAGGCTTCCTAAATATTTGGAAAACCAAGTTTAAGAACACTTATTAATGTTGGTAATTTCATAATTAATAATTTATCTGTTAAAGAAACCGGTCGTTTTGCAATAATTTCCACCTATACAATAAGCAGCATCCCTCGCCTTTCATATTCAAACGTCTCCCTTCGGAAGCCCAGACCCAATAGCCTAATTTAAAAACATGACAACTTTTAACCCGTTTACAGCATTCTAAAATGCAAAGTTGTCACTCTGAGGGAGTCTTAGCTAAATAAACATTCCTGTTCCAATTGTGGCAACAGCAACAGCTGTTTTGCCCATCAGCAATAAAGGCGCTTCTGGTGGCAGTCCTATTTAAAACAGGCATTTCAAGTGTTAAGATGCGAGTGTACAGATCAAAATGGTTCCATAATGTCCAATCTGGAAACATATGACCAAGGCTGCCTGTCTATAAGAGAAGGGCAGTCATGTGGCACATATTTTAGTCTTGCATAACCTTTTTTTGTTTTATTCATCTCCAATATCAATTAGACATACACTGATAACGTGTTGTCTGCTGTTTTGACAGCATGATAATGGTAATATCATGGCTGTGAAATTTAGTAATTGTGAACAAGTTCCAGCCAGGCGCTGCGCAAAGATTGTCGTCACGACCATCTCTGTACCGCACAGGAGAACTTGTATTAGTGTTAAAACAGAATTGTCAATACGACACAAAAACAAAACCTATATAAAATAAAAATTAGATATGCCAAGCCATCAGTATACCAAGCACAGAAAGCATAGACACACTACAATAGCATATATAAATAAGCAGTGATGCGCAATTACTGTACCTACAGCTCAAAGTCGAACTTTCTGGCCTGCTTAATTTGTCAGGCTTAAAATTAATAACTGATTTTTCTGCCCTACTCACACCCCCATCTGACAGCAGGTCATCTTAATGATGGCCAGCTGTCAGATGAACTGACTGTGTCATTTCTGACAACACAGGATCAGCAAGAATAATCAAAAAATGAAAAACACACGAACATTTCTTTTTGAAAAGGTGTTATGACAAAAATACGTTTATTTCAATACAATGTACCCTGATTTCCTATTTGACGGCGCATATCTCATGTTTCCTCTCATAGTTATAAACTTTTGATCACTTTACCAATCCAACTCACGTGTCTTGTCAGCCTTAAAACCACCCAGAACAATCCATGAACAATCTGTGGACAGAAGAGAGAACTACAGCACACACAAAAGAAAAACATGTCCCATAACAGACAAAATAACACTTATAACTTTTAATCAAAAGACAAAACATAATGCACAAAAATAAATTCCCATTACTTAACTGTTATCATTTTACCAGTTAGGTGGTGACAGCTTTGGGCCACAATTTCCACTGTGAATTGTCTGAATTAGAAAAATCGTTTTTATATAGGCATATAGCCCTCAAAATTTCAAGCAAGAGCATCATTTTACTTTTTTGTCTAGAATCAATGCAAGAAATAAAGACAGCAGTCTTCCATAGACATTTCCTTGGGCACTGGTCTTGCACAGAATAGAACAAAGGGAGGCTTCTGGAGTTTCGTTTCTCAGCTGCCCTGTCTTATCAGAGAAGCTAAAAATAGCCCCTCAGTGCTGGTTTGAGCCTGGGCTGCTAGCCATCTGTTCTCTATCTACTCCCGGCCCCCCTCCTTCCAAGGCTCCCCGGCTGCGGGCATTACACAGATTCTATGTCAGAGAAGCTTTCTGAGCAGTGATTTCACCTCCCGGCATTCTGCGCTCTTTAGCCCCCACCTTCTCCTCACTCTGAAGCTGTCAAAGACAAAAAGTCTTCCCAATTCCATATAAACTGCAATAATTCGCCCTATTGAAAAATCCTTTTTATATACAATTTGTTTTCAGGGGGTCATAATCTTATTTTTCCAATCTCAGTTTAGAAAAAACGCTCACTATGAATAATGTACAGCACATAACTTACTAGTACAGAGCAGATAGTCTCTGCATGTTCAGCGTGAATCAGGACCTACAACCGTCTGGACCCAGCACATTGACTCACTGAACCACCAAGAACACAAACCTGTATTCATGAACAATTTGCAAATTCGAAATACCCACAATTTTTCTCAAGCTAAACTTTTCACTAATTATTTTACATTAATACTTTGTACATTAGGGGTGTCATCAAATCACAGGGGTTGCTCTTTCTCTAGCTACACCCCTCTCAATTTCCTTTTGCGACGCATTGACGGTGATGAGACCAAAATTAAACTTACTCCTCAACAATCTCACTTCTCAGAATTCTTTTCACATATTCACCGTCATTCAATCACACGCTTTTTCCAGCGCTAGCAACATCCAAAACACAATTGAGCATACCACAACATTCTTATTCACTAATAGCTTACTTACATCCAACTGAGCAATCCTACCAACATACAATCTCGCATTTACATGGCCATGTTTTTTTTTTTTTTCTGCAGGCATATATTCGCCACTCACACACATTTTCCCAAAAATAGCCGGCGCTTTAACCAAAAATGCAAAATAGGTGTACACAACGTTTTCTGCAGTTCAACCTATCCAAACTTGATGCATCCAAACAAACGAACAGAGCCCGTCGACTCCCGTTCGTGGAGAATTATTCAAAAGGACCGACAAAATCACAACAAGCAGTCTTCCAACAGACTGGCAAGAGGCTGTCAGACAAGGGTAACCACGAACTGGACTACGGACCATCCCATTGCCTCCCTGGTTCACCACTGAGACTGTTCTGATGTGGTCCAAGCCGCACCTCAGATATGTCTCATGGCTACCCAGATACAGCCACAGGCTTTTCCGAGTGCAATCCGGCCATGTGTTACACACAGGTAACAACTAGGCGTCTGATCAGTGTCTCCAAATCACAAAAGATCCGCTGAGTCCCTACAGTCAGTCCCTAATGGACCATCCTGCAGGACCTCCGTAATTCTCCTAGGGTCCTCATGACCCCTCAAATCAAATGCAGTTAACTGTTCCAAATGCACCGCTCAACAGCGCGTGTTTCAAACAAAATGCACCTAGTGCTTCAAAACGCACCGTTCACAACGAGTGCTTCAAATCAAACAAAACGCACACCGCTCTCCGGCGCGTGCCTCAAAGTCAATGCACCGCTCTCCAGCGCGTGCTTCAAACAAATGCACTGCTCAACAGCGCATGCTTCAAACAAACAAATTACTCACCGGGTGCACCCAGGTACGAATGTCCGTTCTCCGCCGCCAACTTCTCAAAACCAACACGGTCAGCTCCTGAGTTAAGCTCGTAGAACCCCGGTGAAGGGTGACTAGAAGGCCCTATCACGGGGTCCCTTCGTGGTCGCCAACTGTTGTGTCCAAATTTTAGTCTCAAGGTCCAAACTTACCAGTGGCCTGCAATGTAAGTCAAATAATGAGCAGTTGGCAACGTAGAAGGTTCAAGCGTTTATTGGCCAGACAGAACTCTATATAGAGGAGCCTCATCGACCCTCACCCATCAGGTGCGCCGAGGAAGACTGACGAATTACAGTCAAAACCAGACAGATATACTTTCAGTGAATACATGAAGTCAGCACATGGAAATCTACAAGTTGGCTCGGAAGAGAGGAAGACCCATATTTGGCGCATATAATTAGCTCAGCTCAGGCACAGGAATGTGCTTATCTCACAACTCGGCCTTGGGGCCTCAGACCGTTTACTTTCAGCTGCTCTTAGTAAATCACACTCCAAGAGGGAGGGGGATTGTGCCATGCACGGAGCTACAGAACAAATGTCTGCATCCGAGGTCTTTTCTGCCATTAACAAGCTTCTATTTCTTATAACAGAAACATACAGAAACATCCATATTATAGACTTAGCTGGAGGAAAGCAATGTAGCATAACAAGTCTCTTACTGAGAAGGCAAGAATAAGATAGAAGCTTCCACATTACAGAAACAATTCTATACACCTGAAGCTTGCACATTACAAAGATAGCTCAGTGGGTTGCAGCACATGAATAACAAACTGCGACTTCATATTGATTAGACATATTAGATACACTGGGCTTAACTATATATTTAACTCGATTACTTCATCCTAACCAGAGCATGATAAACTAAGGGTAAATGGTGGACAGAAAAGACCATGTGACCGAACAACGAGGGAGCCTCAAACCAAAATGGCCGTCGTTCGGCCCTTTTATCGCATTAGGCCTAACAGGAGTTTCGGACTATTGGTTAGGCTAAAACTAAGCGGACTGGTTTTAGATATACTGTGCTAATCATATATTAATATTTGGTCACCACATGCTGGAGCTCCTGCGTTAATGTTGTTCCTGTGCATTTAAGGTACATTTTGACCATCAAAGGCGCATTCACTGCCAAATGGAAGGTAAATATTCTCACCCAGAGGTCGTTTAGCACCACAACTCCTCTCATATCAGACATTCCTCCTCAAAGCACTACTGGACCTGCCATGCCCAATATTGTCACCTTCCACACTGACAGAGTCAAGCACCACAATCACCTTGCCCTTCTTCCAAATGTTGCATCAGACAATCCTATGACCTTTCTTTTAAAGTATCAGAACATTGGGATTGAGCTGTGTAAGACTTTTTCCCCAATCTCACCTGACCCAATCACTCATTTTAAGCCTTCCTCACCTCCACATTTCTGGACAGACACAACTTTCCCAACATTTTCATATTCCATCGAAAACTGCTACAAGTCCATTTTTACGAGGCATAATGGAGTATGCACCACGAGTACGGCAGTCCATAGGACCACCGTACTCGTGGTGGCGGTCTGATTATCAGATACTGTGTGAGTCCCCAGAAGTCCTGGCATGCCAGGCAGGTGTGCAACCGCAGGGTTTAGTCCCTGGGTTGGGAGGCCAGGTTCAGGATCTGCCTGACCTGGGGGGAAGGACATCTGTAAGCTGTGTCCTGACCGGTTTGGCTTCCAGGGGTACCACTCCAGTGGGGAGGGTGCAGCTCTCTGGAAGGGGGTGCAGAGGGAGAGAGTCCTCGCCTCTGACCCCGGTGCAACCTGAGGGTTTAGACCCTAGGTTGGGAGACCAGTTGCTGGAGAGAGGTCCTGAACTGGAGGGAGGGACATCTGTAAGCAGTGTCTCTACCAGTTTGTCTTTGAGGTGTACCACTCCGAGTAGGAGGGTGCAGAATTCTGGAAGGGGGTGCAGAGGGAAGGAGTCCTCGCCTCTGACCCCGGTTCACCTGGAGGGTGTAGACCCTAGGTTGGAGGGCCAGGTCCGGGGTGTCCCCCCTGACCTGGGATCCCAGTTGCAGGATAGAACCCCTGAACTGGTGGGCGAATGGTGCAGGACACCTGCCACAGGTGCCCTGACTATTCTAGAAGGGGGTACCGCTCCAGGTGGGAGGGTACAGAGCCCCAAGGAAGAGGAGGACTGGGTATGGAAAAGCCTACCCCAGCCTCCTGTCCAGCCACCGGATACAGGCCCGGGGCTGGTGGGTCAGTACCAGGTTGTCAGACCCGGCCTGACAGGGAAGGAAGTGGACAAAGGGTGCCAAGCACCTGGGGCTACTGCCCCCCACCCTCTGACGCCACAGGGATTTGAGGGCCCTGAGAGGCATAAGGCCTGGGTCTCATCCCTGACCACTGTCAGTGGTCACTGCGGCCTGCTGTCTGTCTGTTGGGACACATCTGTGAGCAAGTTAAGGCTAGGTGCTGCACAGTTGGTGTCCACAGGTGAAGAGAAGGGTTCCACATGGGTTGGCTTGGTGGACCCTGAGAGTATGGATGGAGAGATCCAACCGGGTTCAGGAAGGCGTAGAACAGGAATAGTGCCCTGCTGTTTGGGCCAGTTTCCGGGTTCTATCGCCCTAAGCAGGGAATCCCATCGAGGTATCGCTTGGTCTACCCTGGCTTTAGGCTGGAAGGGGGTTGTGTTGGAAACGGCCCTTTTTGCAGGGTTATCCCCAAACTTTTTGCTTCTTCCTCCTTTATTTTTTCTGACCCGTGGTTGTTGGCAATAGGACCCTGGGCACTTTACCACTGCTGATCAGTGCTAAAGTGCATATGCTCTCTGTATAAATTGTTATATGGATTGGTTATCCATGATTGGTATATTTGTTTCACCTGTTAGCCCCTAGTAAAGTGCACTGCGTGTGCCAGGGCTGGTGATTCAAATGCTACTAGTGGGCTGCAGCACTGATTGTGCCACCCACAGGAGTAGTGCTAAAATGATGTCTTAGGCCTGCTTGCAGTGCCTATGTGCAGTCCAGGACTGCCATGTCGACCTGGCCAGTGCACCCACTGACCAGGCCTTATCCTTCCCTTTCTGTACATGTCAGGCATCCCTATGGTGGCCCTAGTTACCCCCCTGGGCTGGGTGCAGTGTATCTGAAAGGTAGGGCATGTACTGAGGTGTGTAACATGCCCTGGTAGTGTATTACAGCCATTTTAGTTTTTCACTGCTGAGAGGCTATCTTGCCATAGGATAGAATGGGGGAGGCTGTTTACATGCCTATCTTCCCATAAGGGCAAGATAGAAAATCCAAGTTTGGTATCTTTGTGTTCAGAATTTAATTATACATCTTTTTAGCAAGATGGTTTTTAAATTCACTGTGTGAGAATAGCACTTTTTAGAAAGTAGCTATTCTCCTGTTTAACCTTCCTGTGTGCCTGTGTGCTGGTTGGCTGACTGGTGTCATGTGATGGGCTAGGTGGCTCCAGGAGCCTGGATGAGTCAGCAGCAGGGTGAATAGGGAGATCTGCTTTAAATGGGTGGGAGGAGTAGTCCCTGGGTTTGAATAGGGCTGCCCCTGACAAACACAATGCTGGCTCTACCCCCTGCTGGCCAGGCTGAGGACTCTGCCTCTGCTGGCACAAAGAAGGCTCCACCTCCTGCTGAGCGTCTAACGACCCTGCCCCTCACTCTGAAAGGAACCAGGTGCTCCAGAGCAGAGCACACCCAGGAACCGGTTTGAGCAGGGAAATCCCCCCACTGGAACAAAGAGAGACAAAGACTTGGAGGGGTATAAGAAGAGGACCCCAGACACCTAAACTTTAGATCACTTTGGAACTAAGAAGAAACCTCTGCCAAGGAGAAAGCTGAAAAGGACTGAAGAGGAGAAGACTGCCTGCTTGCTGTTTTGCTTTGCTGCCAAGGAGAGGGGAAGGACTTTGCTGTGTCCCCTTCTTTTGATTCTGATCTCCAAGGGCCTGAGAAGAGCTGGCTCCCTGTTAAGAAGTCCCAGGAACAAAAGGACTTCACCACCAGCTCCCCTGGAACTCTGCTGAAGGAGTTCTGACCTGCCTTGGAGTGCTTGCCCAGTCTTGGGGCCTCAGGAGGTCGTTTTGATGTGTTTTGGGAGCTGGGAAGCAGAAGCGTGAAAAGAGTAACTGGTGCCCAACGCATCATCCGATTGCGTGTCGCAAGAACAAGAGTGCGTGGAAAATTTCATCGCGGCACCATCGCAACACGCAGGGTCCCCGCATCGCCGAGTGCGTCGAGCATCGTCCCGAAGCGTGAAGATTCCTGACATTGCGAGGGTCGTCGCAGAACCAGTTTACGGGCCGCACCACTGCCGGTGCGTGAAAAGTCTCCAGTCATCGTGTGCGTCGACGCAGAGTCCCGTTCCGTGGCGCATCGAGAGTTGCGGCGCCGGAAGTCAACGCTGCGCCGCGCATCGTGCCACATCGAAGCGTGTCGCATCGAACCTGTGCGTGAAGCTTCCCCCTAAGAAACCTACGCAACGAAGGCCAAAGTCATCGCATCCTCCCCTTACAGATCGGAGCCGGCGCATCCACCTCTGCTGCGTGAAGCAGGGCTGCTGCAAAGCCTCCCCAGGATCTCAGGAGTATCGCATCGCCTTTGCAAGCTTCCTTGTTATAGCTTTTGGGAACCTTATCGCAACTACAGGTACTGTTGGGCACGAAAGTGTCGCATTTTGTGCATTGAGAGTCGCATTGTGCAAGACACTGACTTTTACATCCTGGAGTACTTTCTGCAGACTCTTGAACTATCTTTAAAGTAACCTTTTTGAATTATATGTTGGTTTGTCTGTAGTATTTGGTCTTGTGAAGTTTTTAGTAAAGATACCTTATTTTTCTAAAACTGGTGTGGAGTAAATCTGTGGTGTTTTCACTGTGTTACTGTGAGTGTTGGTACAAATACTTTACACATTGCCTTTGATAGCCTAGACTGCTAGGCCAAGCTACCTAAAGGGTGAGCAGGGGTTATCTTAACAGTGTATCCCCCTTTCCCTGACTAGAATCAAGGGTCCCTACTTGGACAGTGGTACCCACCCTGCCAACTAGAGACCCCCAGATCTAACAGCCACACTGCGGGACCGCCAGCAGCATTAAAAGTGTGGTGGCCGGATCTCGTCTGAACCGCTGCTACCACCGCGGATCAAGGATCCTGCTTCGGTCTGGCAGCGGTTAAAGCACTACATATGCTGTGTGACGCCTGCTCCAGGACCGCCTAAACTCGTAATAAGGCCCAAAGTCTCCTCCCCATTCTTCTCCCAATTGCCTCCTCAAACAAAGCAAGTTGTAAACCCCCTTTTTGCACCCTGTTCTACCTTTCCACCAAGCCATTAGTTTAGGGAAACTATGCAGAAGCCCTCACATGCCCTCTAAAATTCTTCCATCTCATTAAAACCAGTTGAAAACACCACTGTCAACGACCATTTCTTGAGGAAGATCCTTTCTCAAAATTAGTTCCTTCAGGAATTCAATTTCTTCTGCTGTGTCGACCTATGTTGAAACCTTTACCACAGTCTATTGAGAAAATTAATCATCAGCTTGTATGGAATACCTGGGAGGGATATCAAGAACACCAAAAGGGACGGTGATGTCTAAAGAGATTTTCTTTCCAAGAATGTCAGGCAGTTCCACATCCTTACTCAGATATTTCACAGTCTTTTGTGGTTTTTCGCTCCATGGCCATGAAACCGAGAAGTGTACTTTATTCTCCACACAGCAATCAACACCTGGCCACCAAACCTCCTTTATTCGTCTTCTCTTTGTGCTCCTCATGCCTGGATGTCCTTCGTAAGCCATTGTCAAAATCCTTTGATGCACCCCTTCTGAAGGAACCAATGGGTTCCCAGTATTTAGCATATCGTTTACCCACAGTAACTCATTCATCACCATATGATATGGTATGAAGTTTGATCATTCTTTCTCCCACCAGCCAGACTGGACTCATGTGCTATGTCACTTTAGAAGGTCCATCATCCTCTTTTAAACCTGGAACCCATTTCTCTCCTGGTTTGCTTTCCTAGGGACATCAGAGACAGATGTTATCACTACACCTTCATTATCAAAGATGTAGTTTTCCCCACCCCCAGGCACAATCATGCATGGAAGACAGTCAGCCACAATATTTATGATTCCTGGAACTTATTCTACATGGACATTTAATTCCAAAAGTTTAAAATGCTATCTCTCAAACCTCTTGGCTGCTTTTTCACATTCCTTTTCTGTAAACAGTTCCACCAGACACCGACAACAGAGCTCACCACTATTTGATTCCACAAAGATAGTGGTCACTCTTCACCAGCATCGAGACACCTGTTTCCATTGTTCAAGGGTCCATTTGAACTTCCCTCAATGGTCAACGTGCAAATGCAACAGCGTCTTTCCTAAAGTAAAACACCCCAAATCCACATTGCTGGCCTCTCATTTTGGCTTTATATCAAAAGGTCTCAAAGCAGGAGTCTGATTTCTTTTCTTTAGATGTGCACATCACTATTCACATGCTCTGCCCACATTTCTCTCTGTGGACCTGGGTGGCAGAGCAGTGATGCTTGGTGACAAATGGTTGTTTGACGTCACCACACAGGGGAATCGTGTGCATGCCTTTCCAATGCATTTGCTACCCCGCATTTCTTAGAACGCATATGTTTTTACACCGCATACCATTACCATACATTGTTTACATATATAAAAATGATGTATTTGTGGGGTAGACACCCCTACTTACCTTAAATGCAAACAAAAGACTTTTTTCAGACTCAACATTGTTTCTCCATGGTATTTATGTCACATGCGCTGGCTCTTTTACCAACAATCAGCTGAGCATTATGTTGGCTTGATAGGCCCGCACTCTTAGTAAACAGAGGAGCAGATTGTGGTTTTCAATGTGCCAGCGAGCCTGACATCTGGATGTCACCAATAAAGTCGCGCCTTTGTGGCGCTCTGGCATGGATGTCTCACCTGGTCCACACCTGGTGAACCTCACCACCAAGCAGCATCTTCTATGCCCTTCCTGTCCCTGCCAGGCAACCACTTCTAGAGGACAAAATATGGTACTGTGTTACTGGGAAGGCCTCACCAGTGTGCCAATGCTTTGAATATGATTACTGAGTTGAGGCCTTTCCACAACAGTCTCTATACAATTCATGCTCCGGCTCTCATCGCCGACAAACAATGCGCCCTATTTACAACGTGACGCATCTAGGGAGATGTGTCACGTTGTAAAGCCCTGCATCACATTATACCTGCATCAGGTATAATGTATGCAGGGGGGCGTTCCCACACAGGAAAGCCTCGTAAAAGTGACGCAGTGAAATCTACAAGATTTCACTGCGTCACTTTTAGGACGCCACTGCGTCAAACCCTTACGCCTGCAGGCGTGAGGAGTGACACAGTGAAGTGGGAATAGGCCACAAAATGTATTGCTGCTGATGCGTCGTGCTTGTGAAATGACTCCAACAATGCGTGACTTTTGCCAAAACAGATGCGTCAGAATTTCTGACACATCTGTCAATCCTTCCGCCATGGTCCGACGTATTGTAAATACGGCGCATCCATGGTAGCGCAAGAATTTTTAGGGTGGCGCAAGGAAAGTGACGCATCTCCATAGATGGGTAACTTTCTTGTAAATCTGCCCCTTAATGTTTTGCGACCATAATTCAGTCTTAAAACATTCATACATAGCACTGCAATTCGGCGTTTGGATAGGACGTCCTAAATATGCCGTTTCCCAATACCGAATCGCTAAACACAATTTGTGCTTCTGTAACATTACCGAATCACAATTTGTGCTTTGTACATATGAAAAATAATTTTTAAAGTCGGAAAAGGCTAATTTTGTGAATCAGGCCATTCACGACTGCAAAAATGTGTCTTTACATATGGCCCCAGAAAAAGTTGAAGACGCGATTTTGTGAAATGCCCTTGTGACAGGCATTTGATCCGCAACTGCATAGCACAGTAAATATTGACATGCAGTACAAGGCATCACTGGCTGCTGTTCAATACTCAAGCGACCACTTGAAAACGTTATAGAATGCCTTGAACTGTATTTACCATGATGCTCTGGGAAGGATTGCCATGATGTACTGAGGAGAACTGGGCAGACCAGTGTGTGACTCCACCCCTTTCCAATGTATGTGCAAACTCTTACCCTTTGGGGGAGTTGATAATCGGTCTTGGGATCCATGAGTCTGCCCCTGGAAGCTGTTTGGCACTCATCCATAGACTCCAAGAAGCAGGTCATGTTCCCCACAAAGGAATCTTTGCTCTTCTGAATCACTGGCTGCGCTTTAACACTCGAAGGGCTACAAGTAAAGCTGTAAGTTATGGACTGCCTTGAACTGTATTTACCAAGATGCGGGTCAGACCTTTGGAAACTTTGCAGCTCCTGCCCCTTGCAGTAGCTGGCGATGGATTTACGGAGCCTGGAGTTTGCACCTGGGAGCTGTTTGGCACTCATCAACAGACACTAAACTGCAGGTCATGTTCCCCACAAATGACTCTTTGCTCTTTTGAACAGTTCAGAAGAACAAAACACTGGGGTCTAGGGCACTCAAGGAACCACAAGAATAATTGTAAGTTATTGATTGCCTTGAACTGCATTTACCATGATGCACTGAGAAGGACTGGAACAGACCTGTGACCAGTGTGAGGCTCCACCAATTTGCAAGGAAAAATATTTTCCCCCATGGAGAAAAGCAAAATGAAAAAAAGTCAACAGGGTAGATTGTACCAATTCTCCCTGTGCGGTCATCTCCGCCACAGAGAACTCAGTGCTGTGGGAAGGGAAACTAAAGTTAGGACACATGTGATCCCCATTCAAATCTGTATAGTGCAGTTTTCTGTGCTGAAACCAACAGAATTCCAAAAGTAGTAAATATGTACCCACAAATAACCAAGGATTGGTGTAAGGGAGTCACAGTCATTGCAAAATAAAATGCAAGTTTAATTGCATAGAATTGTGCATTTGCTCTTCAAGACTTACTACAAAACAGCAATTCTCTGACCATCTTGTGTTCAGTTTAGGCATCTGCGGAATTTTAATTATGCCCGCATAATTTCCACCATTTTGTAATTTCACATGCGGAAAGTTATGCGAAACTCACTAGATTACACTATTATGCCCCATAGCATAATTTCAGGGAAAAATTGTACTGTGAGACGTACCATTTGGGCAATTTTTTAACGTGAGTGACATTTCAGGTAGATTTTTTTACCCGATTGAACTGTGCGGGAAATTTTTGAGCGTGAAACTTTAATATGAATGTGAGGGGCAGTGTTTTGAGCATAATTAACTGGAAATCATCTTGTGACAATTTCAACTTGGATTTTTAGGCAGACTGCTTGTGTAACTTTTTGCATGTGAGATGCTTTTTGCATAATTATGCACAATTTTGCATAGTTGTGGTAATTTTGCATAATTATGCAACAGCAAATCATGCTTTGCACACCCCTAGTCTTGTCTAGGATCCCATGGGGCATATTAACAATGCGGTGCTAAAAAATTATCGCCGCTTTTGTGGCCGTTTTCATCCGAAAAGCGGTGATTATTTTATCAGCTTATCAGCAAAGACACGCTATCGAGTGTTTTGCTGATTTAGCGCCCCTTCCAACAACACCCAGCTTTGCATCTCCAATGAGATGCAAAGCGGGCGTTCCGTGCCAAAATAACTGGAGAAATGTCGCTAACCGACATTTCTCCAATTATCAAGCTGCATGCAAACAAGCAGAGCGATAAGAAAAGTAGCGCTATCCACAGTTATCGCTACTTGCCTTACGCCTGCTTGTAATCTGATTTAGCCATGTAATGCAATGGGAGGTGGATTACATGGCTAAGAACACCCTGCCCTATCAGCAAGGTATCGCTGCTCGCAGTGCGATTATCGCTGGATTTCCAGCGATAATCACACTGTTTTCCAGATAACGCATGGATTACTATCGCTTGCGAGATAAGCGTTGCTGATAGCACGCTATCTCCGCGATAGAATCCAGCGTTAGCCGGCAATATTTATCCTCGCGCTAAAAGCGCTGAGCGATAATTATCGCAGGCCCTTGCTGATATGCCCCCATGTCTTTTATGCATCTGATAGCTCTAACTTGTCTCTGATAATGATTTAGATGATGATGTAATTAATAAATCGTGACTTTCACCCAGCACGATATCCCGGCACTAGGGGTCCTAGTAATGGGAACATCTACACAGCTGAGTCAGAAGGAGGACTGATAGAGTAGGGGTTTTAGAGCTTTACAGACACAAAGGCCCTCTTCAGTGAGGTGGATGGAGAGGAGAAGAGAGTTCCAGAGCTTGGAAGCTAGAAGAGAGAAGGAGCAACCTCCAGGCTGAGAATGAAGAGTCCAAGGAATGGAAAGGAGTCTTAGTAAAAGTAAACATTAAGAATGAGATGGAAAATATGAAGAGATGTTGCTTGACAATAAAGAGGGCATGTCTGTGAAAGGTGCTGTTGTGTTTCGATTTAGATGCTCGTACATAGGTTCCCCTGAATCATGTCCTTATATAGGCACAATTCGCATTGCCCTTATTTAGGCATAGAATCCCAGTCCTTATTTAGGCATTAGCCATGCTATCCAAATACAGGCATGGTCACCTACATCCGTCCATCCCACGTCACAACGAGTTCTTAGAAACCAGACCCTTAAGCCTCTTTGAGTTACAATAAACGATTTGGAATAGAGTTGAAACTGGTAAAGTCTTCTTTTGGCTAATTGGGGGAGTCCAAACAACCAGCCTGCACCCACATGTTGTTTGATCTCAAGTCTTCAGTCATAGGTTGTGGTTGTTCATTAATATGTTTAGTTCCACTGTGATACTCAACTATGTTTAGTGTTTGAGCCGTGTTTGGTGGGTGTGTTTAGTATTTGAGCCGTGTTTGGTGGGTGTCCAGGGTACTGTCTAGCGTGTGGTGTTGAGTGTTTGTGTGTTGCGGCTTGGAGAGAGTGTTGTTGTGGTGAGAGTGTATCTACGCTGTGTTGGGTGCTTGCGAGGTGTTCTTAATGTTTCTCATTAGATGTAGGATCTGAGGGCTTCCTGTGCAGAGTGTTTTAATGATAACAAACCATCTAGTTCTGTAAATCTAGGCATTTGCAATGGCTAAAACATTTTTGGAAATGTACGAAACCCAATTAACTATTTGGAAAAAGATTTCAAAATTGATAAATTACTTTAGTAAACTATAAGGATTTGGTATTTGGAAGGAGCGTGCTTAGGGGGCCTTTCCAAATACTGACTCCTTATGGTAGTGTTATTATTCTGCAACCAAAATCCGGTAGCAAAACATTAATATTTTACCACCAATTCAAAGGAGGTGGTAAGTCATTCTCAAATGGGAGGGGCTCTGGTAGGGACCACTTCCCCTCTGAATATTGAAAAAAACATTCTTCCATAGTCCATGGGGCCACTGCCTACTCCTTAAAAAGGCTTGTGCAACTTTTATATTTTAATGTGTCCTGTTTTCTTCTCTGGGAAATATGCTACATTTTTTAAAAAACTGCTTTATTTAAAAGCAATCACTGATCCCAGCAAGCCACCATCCCTGTGGTAGTGGCCAATCATAGTTAGTCACGATTTCCCACCTACTTCATGCATATCAATGCAATAGTTTGAATTGCAACCCTCTACGATTTGGTATTTTGAGAATCTACCTATTAGTACACAGGTAGATTTGCATTGAATTCGGCAGGCATCGGTATGCACATTACAACCACTTCTACTGAATCCATCATAGTACATTCCAAATAAGAAATCAAAAATTGTAAATCGTTATTAGTCAAAGATTTATTATTTGAAATCTTTGTACATGATGTCAAATCAGTGGTTATCAATGTGCTTTTTCTTTTCCATGGGCACCCCCCTCTATACTGTGAGGTATGCGCTAAACTATGCACCCCTCTTTGAGAGCATGAATGTTATCAGTCAATGCGGGATCCTATTCTGGAAGCAGTGGGTGCCTGACTCTGCTCCCCCCCTTGACTCTGTTTTTGGCTTTCACCATGTCCTTTGGTCAATTACCCTGTCTCTTATGTGTTCTCAGATGAGTCAGGGGACTTTCAGGTAGAGAATGATATACTCTTTATTACATCTCAGATACAGCGTCATCTGCCCCGAAATACTGACTAACATTTTATGACATCATCATTAACCCCCTCCATTCCAGACACCAGCCTGCAAATAGAGAATGGGGGGCTCACAGGGTACTAGAGATACTCTTTACCACAGTCAGTCAATCGTCTTTGCTGGAACTGATTTTAGGTCTTTAGCTCTGAGCTGAACACCCTCCCCATCCTCCTGCGGCAGACCGAAGACCTCCTAACCTTCAGAAGACTTCTCAAGACCTGGCTCTTCGAAAAGTAGCAGCCCCCCCCCCCCTAGCACTTTGAGACCCTCACAGGTATGTAGTGCGCTTTATAAATGCTATGATTGATTGATTGAGCTTCATGCGAGGCGCTATACCTTTGCCCCAAGTAGCCACCTATGTGCTGCAAGTAGACACTAGCCTGTGATCCAATATTTGGCAGCATTCTTTGAGTGACACTGCTTAATTTGAGCAGTTAGTTTCCGGGAGCATTGGCACTTATTTTGCTACAAATTAAGCACTGTAAGCTCAGGCAGTCTGTGTATGCTGCAGGTGGCCCACGCCTTTGATCTCCTCATTAAGAGCATCACCTGAGACGCTATGCCTGGAACTAGGCCCTCAGCCTCACTAAATACACAGCACAAACATTGCTGCTGACTTGAAAAAAATATTAGTTGTTGTAATATGAACACAAATTGCCTCCCTGCAGCAAGGGAACCTGCCTGCCTTGATTTCAGTAAACTGCTCCTGTTTGCAGAGCCCTCACTTGTTGTTACCAGAGATGCCAATCCCAGGCCAGCAATGTGTATTAGCCGTGCATGCACAATGACTTTGGCGCACAGAGGTGAAAGAGGAGCCATGCAGGCTGCATAAAAACTGAGGCAGACACAGGGCTCAGGGGAGGGTGGGTTTAGGATGGGGCGACAGTAAGAAAGACGTCCCAAATATCAACTGTCAGCTACAACTAGTCATGTGACCCAGGAACAGGCAGCAGGCACCAGAGGGATAGGACATGAGAATGCCACCTTCTACAAGTGGCATTTTCCAAATTGTGGTTAAAAATCTGACTTTACCTCTGAGTTCCTACCTCCACCAAACCCTTGGTGCAGCCAGTGAGTTTTATTTTGTACCTGTGGCCCCATCTGAGCCCCATCTCCCCCTGAGCCCAGGGTGCAGAGTCCTGTCTGCTTCAGATTGTATGCAGCCAGCAGGGCTCCTCTCTCACCTCTGACCTCTGAGCTCCACTGTGTGTCTTCAGTCTATTGCGACCCCAGACCCCAGGCAAGCCGAGCCAGGGCATTGAGGAAGGGAACACCTGACATCTCAAGGGGGGGTGCAAACCTCCAGAAACTTCCTCCACTTGAAAGTGGGCACCATGTATAAATGTTGGACTTCAGACCCCAAATCTTGAGTACACTTCTGGACTGTGGACCCTGCCAGGAAGAAGGACTGCTGTGCTGCTGAAAGGACTGCTGCTCTGAAGAATTGCTTCCTTTCTGTGCAGACTTGCTTCCTGCTGCCCTCTTGCCTAGATGAGAAAGACTGATCCTGGATCTATTGAACCCAGGACCAGAAGAGTAACTCCAAGGACTTTTTGGCCGGCCTACTGACAAGAGCCTCAGGGACAAAAGGCTCCAACCTTGAATGAACCCAGCAACTGGACACTGCGATCTGTGAGGCTTACCTTGCCAAGAGGTGCCACCCCAGTCCTGGACCCTTGGATGTGGGCCTGATGGTGCTCTTTCAGCCATCTGTGGACGCAGCAAAAGCAACGCGTCTCCTCTGGTGTGCAGTGCAACCCAGAGCACAACCAGATGCATCCCCTCTGCTGTGTGGACTTTCCTGGCAAAAAGACTTTAAATCGCCACCTGAAGCCTTCCAGAAATCGCCGCAGCATGATCCATACTCCATTCAGGCATTCGCATCGCAAACCCCGAGTCAATGGCATCCTCGATGACAATTTAGGATTCTACATCGAGAGCCACGCAGCTTCCTTGAAACCGGCCGGTGTGTGGCGCATCACGATGCAGGATTTTGCATCATAAAAGGTATTCTTGTTCAGCGGGACTAACTGAGTCCCTATAGCAGGCCAGCACTCCATCGCGATCGGCCTAAACTTGTGAATTTGTCCCACTCTAAGGCGACCAGATGTCCACAGTTGGTGCTTTTTGGTGCTATTTTAACTTACATTTTTCAAATTGCTTATCTCTAGTGCTCCTGGTTTTGATTTTTCTCGTTTTGGTGCTAATTTATGTATTAAAATTTACTTTATTTTTCTAAGTTGGTGTAGGAGTTTTCTTGTGTTGTGTTTTCACTTTATTACTGTTTGAAGTGCTGCATAAATGCCCAGCTACCAGAGGGTGTAGCACAGGCTAATTTATGGCTGGCTTGTGCCTCTCCCTGACAAGGATTGGGGTTCCTGCTTCAGTAGGGTTTCATCGCCCTGAGCAACCAGTACCCCTATTTCTTACACATACCATAAACTGTATTTCCCCATTAAAGAAGTCACCAAGTAAAGATAAAACCCTGTTCACGTTACCTGCCTCGCTATCGATCGGCAACCATCAGTGTTCCCGCATGCTCATTCCCTTGATGATGTCTTTTTGGGTTTGCAGCTTATTGTGACATTAGTCATGGCATGGTCTTTTTAATGCTGTCATGGATACCTTAGTCCTCGCTTTTGTGCTCTTTTTCCTTGATTTCTGCAGCCACACTCTTAAAGTTCTCTCTAAGAATCTTGCAAGAATTAAAGATCAAGCAGAAAGGCTCGTAAGAAGCCTGAGCCGCAAAGATCCTATCCCCCCACTTCCCTTGATCACTTTATCGACTGTCGATCGAAGAGAGAGCCCACTTCAAACCAATACTCATCGTACCCAAATCTGTTCATGGCCAGGCACCTGGCTACTTGACCAGTCTCCTCCAGCGCATCCATCGGTCCAGGGGTTGGAGAGCATCCTTTGCAACCTTCTGGTCAGCTGTCTCTCAAGCCGAGAGGATTTGGCGGCAGCTCTCTCAAGGGTGGCGCTTCTCCTTTGGGATGCTCGACAGCCTTTAAGACTCCAGATGGCTCCCTAAAGTCCACCGAAGGCTTAAAGAAGCTTAGTTTCCGTTCTACATATGTCTTGGATTCCACATATACTGGTCAACCTCCTTCTTAAATTTTCTTCTGGTCTCTTTTTTACACTTTCTTTCCGGTTAGATGCCTAAGACTGGAACATTACTTGCAAAGTTCTCCCCATCAAAGCTTTTCCACCTTTGGAGACATTTAAAGCAGACTTTGCCTCTCAGATTTCCACCTGCTCTTTGGCATTGCCTATGAACCTTCTCTTGCCTCCTTCCTTGACCTCAACGCCCACGCCCCCGACTACTTCGAGATAACTTCCTGTCCTTGGAGTACTTTATACAATTTAAATTAAACAATGTAGAGTTACCGCCCAAGATGACTCGTTCCCATAATCTCCTCTGGGTACCAGTCAGGCTTTCTTTAAGAGCATCACGTGGCTCCACGCGTCCTGTCCGTGATGCTGGAGTCAAAGTTCTTGATGACCTTGTCAATTTTATCAACTTTCAACAAGAACACCCGAAGCTGTGGAGTGATAATTTTTGTCATTATTAAAAGAGGCACTTCCTGCCAAGAGACATTTTCGACTGGAAAATGTCGGTTTTGATGGGATTTTGTTAATTAAGAAGAGAATCGATGCATGTACTCATGGAACAACCAGCGGTTCTAATATGAACAATTGATTAGTTAAAAAGATAAAGGGTAAAAATATTGTGGCTGCTTCGTTGTTGAGAGATAAAAATTGGATTGACATTTCAAATGTTAAAAAGTTATTTAAGAGGTTTATAAAGGTAGGTTTGTTCATTTTAAAGTTTATAATAGATCTGATAATATATAGCAGTTACAAATTCGAGTTAAAACGTTTTTAAAGGAATCATATAACTATATACATTTAATGTCATTATTTAGGCACCGCAAGCACATTTACATTTTGTTTTTTTAAATTAAATGATGGAGTTAGAGATGCATTTACAAAGTTGGAATTGCTAACAAGTAAATGGTGAAGAATTCGCCCATGTATGATAAAAATCTGCAGGACAATAACTTCCATTTAATTCCACTCCTTTATTCGCATTATAGGTGATATGACAGAACAAAAAGCAAGTTTCATGGCACTACATATGCAGCAGATGGTCTGAAAGAGGCAGTTGTCAAACAGCATCTCCAGGTGATGGCACCTGTTGGTTCCTGCTGCATTCAGAAGGATTGTCTGCACATAGATGGACCAGCAGAAAGGGGAAAAACAGCGTCTCCAAGACTTTAACTCTAATAGGTTGTCCAGCCATAATAACCATATACCTCTGCCCACTTGTGCGATCACCGCCCGCCGTCTGCGATGCTGTGCTTGCCCTGGCGCCAACCTACACATCAAGCACTCATTGATTAAGCTGTTGGCCAACAGATGATGCAAGGGGGGGGGGTCTCCCTTATTGATTATCCTGTGGAACCACAAAGACCACCCTTCCGCGTGCTTCTTATATTATTAACTGGCATGCACTTACATTCGCACCAAGATGGGTTTTTGTCTGACTTAGCCTCCAGTGCCATATATGTTTCCCAGATCATACACACCGGCACACCTCCTTTCATGCTTTGTAGCCTGGTCAGTCTCAGTCATAGCCCATTTCAACAGGTACTTGATCCACACACCTGGGTCTGCGGGGCTGGTCGACTTCCAACACGTAGACCTACTTCTTTTAACCAAGATTAGTGCCAGATCTATGACCCAGGCCATGTATGTATTCTTCTTTGATCTGGTCATAAGGCCCATCAGTCATGCCGTTGGTGCGGGAGACATTGTTTCCCCCGTTATCTGAACCACCACCGCCAAGGCTGTGACCCAAACTATGCGGCAATGGAACCCTGCGGTCACACCTTATAGTAGAAGTCGGCTTCTATGCGGTTGAATCTGGGACAGTGTGAACTAGTCCCTTCAAACATTTGTCCAATGTATTTTGGGGTGAGGTATGTTTGGTGAAGGCAGTTAAATTCGGTATATTTCACTCTGGGTTTTTGTGAGATTCTTTGCACTAACTCCAAGATGAGTGTCCATTTCTTATCTGGCATTTCTTGACCAACACATTGCGGCTTCCTACCTCCAATATTCGCAGGTAGTGTCTTCCATAACATAGTCACTGCCTTTGTCCAATGTCCATGAGTGAGCAGGGGTTGTAGTGTACCTGATGCAATGGTCTCCATCCGGTCTTGGTCCCATGTGTGACCCAGAGCGTGTACCAGAGCATTATACGTGAGGAACTGGGCAGGAGCGAGGCATAGGTTTCACAAGTATCTTGCAACCTGATTAATGTACCATGGTGTTGTGATTACAGCCCCCATTCACAGTCCTTTATCATGTGTGGTGCCTGCCAACTTGAAGGCAGATAATAACCACAGGTGAATGTCTGGGACATACGTGTATTTGTGCCTCTTTGCTTGATATAACTCTCCCAGCATAGCTTACTTCCTCTGCTAACTTGCACACCTTCGGATGTCCTCGTGCAGTTGGAGACATCAAGCAGTCTTATACCTCAGAACCCTGCAGCTCACGCAGGACATCCACACGCTCAGAGCCCGCGGCGTCACCTAACCACATTACCCACTGTAGCTGAGCCGCTGCATAGTACAGCTCATAATTAGAGACCCCAATCCCCAGGCAGTGATAGGCTCCTGCAGCTTGTGTGGAGCCACCCTCTGGCTCCCCAAGCATCACATTAGACCAGAGAGAATGCTGCTCAGCTCTCTGAAGAATCTCTTGAGTGGGCTCACCCGCAGCAGAGCAAAGAAGTACAGTAATCCGGGCTTGGCTAAAATCTAGGCTAACGCCACCCTTCTCAATGAACGTCATCATGAACGTAAAGAACTGGGTCGTAACATCACTACTCTACCAAGACTGCCCTTGATAAGGTCTTCGCACTTATGATTCACATTCATGCCTACATACTTCAATTAAACGAGTAAGATCTGCATTCCACTCTGAGTGGGTGGACTGCCTCCACTCTCATGGGGCGGACTGCCTCCACTCCCATGGGGTGGACTGCCTCCACCCTCATGGGGCGGACTGCCTCCACTCTCATGGGGCGGACTGCCTCCACTCCCATGGGGCGGACTGCCTCCACTCTCATGGGGCGGACTGCCCTACACTCGAAATCCAACATCAGAAAAATTTGAAATAAACAAGACTTGTTCCAATTGATCTTCAAGATTGAGTTGTTACCCAATTCTAATAGGCCCCTCTCTGCCGGGAGCACCAGTTATGTCTCTCATGTAAACGAGGGCATCTTCTGCATGGAGCGAAATACTCTTCCATCTGTTACTCATTCATATGCTGCGTTCTGAGCCCCTAAAACGCTGGAGGCATGAGAGCGGCCCCATAGCAACTGCGAAGACAAAGGGCGATAATGGGCATCCTTGCCTGGTGCTCCTATTTATCAAAAACTGTTCTGAAATCCCCTGTCCTGTGCACACCCTTGCCACTGGTTGGGTGCACAGTGACTGGAGTCGTCTCTGAAAATTCAGGTCCATGCGGTCTCGAGTACCCGCATAAGGTAGGGCCCCCTTTGGGTGTCCAAGGCCCTTTCGATATTGTTTGAAATTGTCACCTGCCATTGTCTATTCAATATCAATCAAGTTAAAAAAACAATGTAGATTGAAAAAGGTGTTTCTGCCCAGGATGAAGCCATTCTGATTTGGATTTGCTTTGCAGTTTACTACAAACATTAACCTATTTGCAAGTATTTTACCTAGGATTTGGTATTCCTATTTTATAAGGAGAGGTGGTGATAAGAACGCAAAGGGACCCTACCTTGCTTGGAGTGACCTACTGTGAGAGTCTTTCTCATGGAACCTGGTAACAGTCCAACATGTTTAGCTGTTTCGTATAATCTAAGAAGCTTTGGAACCAGCTAGAAAACCATCCATGCCTGGGGTCCTGTTATGTCCCATTTGGTCTTCTCCAGGGTACGAAACTGTGTTGAATCACGTCTATGGATGTCTATGACCCGTTAAATAAGCATGTTGCTGGCCCATCTCGTGAACCTGTTGAGATGCAACAGCAATGCACAATATTGTGCACCAATTCTATTAGTTGCTGGTTTGGAGTTGGCAGTTGAGACTTGGGAGGCCTAATGGAGTGCATTGCTTTCCTGGTGGAGTCTGCTTCCATCAGCCAGGCTAGTAGGCTCCACGATCTGTCGCCCTCAGCCTGCTGATGTGGGACATAATCCCTACAGACCACCCTGCCCAATCTGTCCACTAACTCTCTGTATTACTTTCTCAATTCTCTCAAGTATTAGAGATTAGCCATCAGTCGGATATCTTCCTTCAGAATATTCTCTTCCATGGCAAGAATATCTTTGTGCAACATTGTTTTTATACCATGTTATCTTTATGCAACTCCCTCACACCACACCTTGAGTGCATCCCATTCTAACACCCTGTCTCTAGCCTTCCCCTTGCTGTCAGTGAAGTAATCTGCAATAACTGTACCTATCATATCTTTAAAAGGAGCATTTGATCGTGTTTGGGTGCAGAGGCCCTCATTTATGGGATTGGGCAAAGGGCAGCACAGCGAGGCACTTTGCTCCACTGCCCTAGGCCAAAGTGAAAGGGCAGGAAGGCACGTCTTTAAGCAATATGGTGCAGTCCTGTCCTTTCTCCCTGCGCTGATGCAGTTTCGACAGCCTAGCACCAATGTAGGCACCCTTGCACCTTGATGCAAGATTGCCTCCGTTGCAGGCAGGATTGTTTTTGTGCAGGAAGGGTCCCCTTCCTGCACAAAAAGAATCCTGAGAGACGTTTTCCTCTATGTGTGTTGCAGAACGCAGCACACATAGAAAGAGGCAAAAACGAGAAGAAATAAACATATTTCACCTCGTTACGCCTCACTTCGGAAGGTGTACGGATTTGGTGCTTCTCCAGGTTTATATGGTTTTGAAAATTTGGGGTACCGTCAAAATCCATGGGTGATGCAAGGGAAAACCCACCACAACGCATATGTAATACCTACAGGGTGCAGAGTAAGGCAACACAGTGGCTTGCGCTGCGTTGCCTTACTCAAGATTTATGAGGCTGCTGAAAGCTATGCAGGGTGGATTTGCGTGTATTCATAGATCAGATTGAGAGCCCTGTATCATGCCTGTACCATGTTACTTGGTGCAAAGGGCTCTCATAAACAAGCCCCAGAGTCTCCAAGTTGAAATCTACATTCGCATCCGACTCCAACCTCAATATTCTGTTTGCGCAGCCTAGTTCCCATCTCTGGGTTACATAAGAATAGGTCTAGTCGGTCTATAAGATGAACTACATAACAGTTGCGTGGGTCACCATCCGTACACCTATGCATCCACAGCACCTCCACAAACTCCGGCCACAGGGGCTAGGGGGCCCAGACCACTCAGTGGCCGCCTCCAAATGGCCCACTGTCCTTTGTCTCTTTAAAGAGACCCACTGAATCCAGGAGCTGTGCAGCTCCTCAGGCCGCCCGCAAGGGCTTCACTCGTTTCACTCATCTTGGCTTGCTATCGCTATCAGGCCGAATCCACCTGTGAGGTGCTGCGCCATCATTCTTGCAGAAGCTGACCTCCGTCAGAGAGGGGCCCTCTGTCTAGTCTGACAAACCTCTATTGAAGGTGGGGAGTACCACCCCCTCGCGACACACTTCTGTGTTGCTACCAGGGCGGTGATCTCACATACAACTGCCGCTATTAGGCCTCCACTCCAGTCAACCCTGATTCGTCCACTTCCAGCACTTTAAAAGGGCCGGCACCTTTCAGAAATGAGCAGGTACTCTGGTACAGAGTACCTGCACTTCTGTTTTTCCATTTCAAGTACTGTCCACTTCCAGCTCCAATGCAGGTAAACTAGCAATCCTAACAGTACCAGACACACCAAGGAGAGCTCCACATGTGGTCCCTGCAGCCCACTGGGTTTCCACTACCCGATACTTGACTGTAGAGCTCGACACAAATGCGATCAACCAAGTCACCATCTTAGTCGCGCCCCTTTCAATGAATTCCTCTGTCAGCAAATATCAGGTGAAAAGTTTCATAGAGCAGGGAAATGAGCATTTCTATCTGGGTTCAGGTGAGCTGGACGACTTAGATTGGGAAATGGCGCTGATGCACCCCGAGAGGTGGCCATTAAGTCCAGGCTTCGACTGATTCAATTCAAGTACCTGCATAGAGGATACTATGACAGAGCGTGACTACACCGCATAGGGAGGGCGGAAACACCTGATTGCTTGCGCTGTGAGGCATCGGCAGGCACATTCTTTCACACAGCGTGGGACTGCCATAAAATCCAACAGTATTGGGCCACCATGGCGGAAGAGCTGGGTAATGTCCTGGGAGAGACGATTCCGCTCAGTCCACAGTTTGCTCTGCTGGGAATATCCACTGAAATTGATCTCCCCAAACCAAAGCTAACCCTACTTCAATTAGGATTAGTGGTGGCAAAACGCGACCTGGCCAAGGCGTGAGGGGCAGCGACAAACCCATCTCTAATTGAATGGAGAAAAGGCATGGATATGTATATGTTGGGGGAAAATACGACTTATAAAGCACGGGGTTGTCCCAAAAAGTTCTGGAAAATATGGAAACCATGGCTTACACATTATGGACTCCCACTCTCTGATACACAATGATCTCCTATGGCGGTTGTACGGGTTGCGAAACAGGAAGGTAGGAGCCCACAATGATGTATAAGTATATGAAGTGGCTACTTGATTGTCCTACAATGTTGTTTATGTATGATGCTGCCGTGACAATGATTACGCTACTACGTTTTGCTACTGAACAATATCTTTGCAATGTACTTAAGAAAATGTTAATAAACATATTTATAAAAAAAAATAAAGAAAGCAGTTTTTCAAGAAAATCTCCAATATGTTGAAATCCACTAAAAACAGGTGCAGAACTCAAGTTATGGAGTATATTTACTACCACCAAAAAAGAAAGGTTTGTAACAAATAATAATCTGTTTCACAATTGGCAATTTCCAATTTCAGAGATTCTTTGTGCTGACTTCAATTTGCATCTGAGAGAGAATACCTTTCTTGAAAATTGAAAAGTGAGGACATACCACTCACATTCCTACAATTTAATCAGTGTTTAGAATTCATTTTCATCTAATCAGTCTGAATGAATTTGCTTCCATCACCTTTGATAACGGGGATCTCTCATATTTATGCCTGAGTAGAATTTGAGATAGGAGCACCTTACAGCTGCCAAGAGAGCAGGATCAGCTGCAACAGAGGAGGCTTTTTTTATGGAGTGATGATTACATGTTGTTCAGCAATACAGGCAGCCGTACGTTTGAGGCTGGACTCCTGTGACTCTTCCAGCTTTGGCCTCCCTTCATATGTTCTAAACCACCTTCTTTGCATGCAACATGCCATGGTTTGTCTAATATTCAACCTTCCTACACACGCTTGCATTGATCCCTTATGTTTACTCTACTTTGGCTCTGTGTCCCAAAATGCATCATAATCAGTTCTGTCTGCTTAGTTCAGTGCACTGTAGTGTAGTTCCTATGTCCCTTATAGGCTCTGCGCATTGGAATAATATGCACTATAGTATTTGCGTAGGAATAAGGTCAGTATGCTCCTATCGAGTACATTAAACTTATTTACTTGTGTGTGCCAGCTAACTCAGAGGTCACTAGAAACTTATCGAATAAACAAGAAAGGATTAGTTTCTGACAACCGTATAAACATGACAACTTTGTTTCACTTAGAATCGGAACACGTCTCAGAATCGTGGAAACAATAGATAACAGTTTTACTCAGTCAATCGTGCATGCTTAGTTTCTTCAGAGTTACACAGAAATAGATAGACGGGTGTTTCAAGAAAAGGGATTTATTGAACAGTCTTGTTTCTCGTGTAAGAGATATGAGCTGTTACAATCATTAGACGATAAGCAAGATATAATACTCACAGCGTAAGCAGTAAGAAGAAATAATACTGCAATAGCATTGTTTTTTAACTATGACATATATTCATATATACATACATAAATAACACAGGCCAAAAAGTAAATACTCGTCTGGTGCTTCTAAATAGTTCTACCCTGGTGTACCTAACCTAAGAGTAGTACAAAGTAAGAGTAGGTGCTGTTTTCTATAGTATGGTATATACTAAGTTTGTATGCCAAGAGTCCCTCTAGGTTCTAGTCAGCTCCATACCTTTAGAATGAGAGAGGTGGGAATCTCTTTCCGGGTCTCAAACTCTAACACCCTGCGAAGGGAGTCAGAACACTGGAAGCTGGATTCTCTGCGAGCAGGGATGACAGCGTCTGGTCAGTGCGTCAGGCCGGGATATGGTCTCTTCCGAACTTGCTGTGGCGAACCGTGCAGTCAAGTTGTGCCGAGCCGTGGTTTGCCATGGTAAGGGAAGGTATATTTATACCAGGAAGGTGCTTAGGAATGCTAGCATTGAGGTAAAGTCGGGCAGAGGAAGACGTCATGGATGAACCCCTAAGGAATAGTAGTTCATGCATAATAGATGAGTTCTTGGAGAAATCAATAATCCTAGCTAGGGAAAGCAGGTATTCATCTCCACTACATATTCCTGGTCAAATGTCCCTATTAACAGAGTCTTGCATTTCTTCTTATGATCTTGTGTGGTTTCTTCCCCCTGTGCGGGTTCCTTTCAGTTCAGCATTCGGCGCAGGGCACGGCCTTGGCTCCCTCCACCACAAGGTTCCCTTGGAACTATAGCAGATAAGCATCAGCCGAAAAACATATTAGAACCTTTTAGGTTGTTTTACCCAAACCCTCCTCTCTCTTGATTCTTCTCATCTTTCCTGTCTTCCTTCCTAAACTGTAGTTCTCCGTTGCATTCTTCCTTTTCTTGGGCTATCACTGGCCCATGTATTCAGAACTAGAATTTTCTTAATGCTACAAACTGAGATGCTGGACTCATTGAGGTGAATCCACTCAAGGCGCTATCCATTTGCCCCACTTTGCCACCCCAGTGCTGCAAGTAGGCACTAGTTCCAACTTTGTTAACATTCTTTGTGTTTCGCGGTGACCTTTTCTGAAGGCATCATTTCTTAAACCAGGCAGTCCACAAGAACCGTCCTCCTCCTGCCAGGAACACAGTTTTCTGAAAAGTCTTGTCAACCCTTCCTGCAAACTCTTCTTTGTGTCCCTACTCCTTCTGAGTAACACAGTTTCTGGGTGTGAAGGTCCTTTTATTGTGTCTATCCTCTTGATATCCTGTTGGGATTTCTTCTTTTTTCATTTTCTCTTGATAACGCCGGATTCTTATCTTATCTCACCATCTATTACCACTCATAAGAATCCTCCGGTCGACTGGATCTTTTTATCTGCTTTGGAGTGTAAAGGGGAAAACACTATTTATTTAAACAAAACCAATAGCCAATCAATATCAATTCTGAAGGATCACTGACTCCGAATTAAGTTTAGGGGATTTATTACAAAGCCAAAAACAATTGAATATACGGGCACCTCATGATGAGGTTCAAGAAATACATGGGCACTAATACAAAATGCAGTCTACGCAACAACCTAATTCGATGAAGCATAAAAAGGATAATACATTCTAAAAAGATTAAGCTTGCAAAGATTGCTCCAATATCTAAGTCAGTCTTCATTAGGCTGCAAAAGAAACAATTAGTCTGCCCCTACACTAACACTAAAGTGGCATCCCTACTTAGCATTCCCCAGGCAAAATCATGAAAAGTTGTCAGCTCGTGAAGACTTCCTAAGAAGTGCATTCACGTCAAAGGTCGGTAAATAAAGCTTCCAAACTAATTCTAAGTCTCCTTCTCTGTTCTTTACCTTCTCTCATCTCTCTACCTCTTGCTCTCAGCTCTGCTCCCTTCTAACCTGCGTTCTGACTCTCTTCCCTCGGGGCACTATCCCTAACACAAAATGCACATCATGAAAGACAGGCCTTCAGAACGCCTCCTCTGGGTGGACACCTTCAGGTGGTAGTTTTCCACCGAAACCTGCATCTTGTCCAGCAACGGTCCATGTGTCCTTGAATCCCAGGCTCTTCCAGCGCAGAAAGTATCGGCCAAACCTTATCTGCATTCCTGTAGTTTATTGTAACTATCCTGCTTCGTACCTAACTCCTAAAACAAAAGGTTAGTTTGAGTTAACGAGGACGATGTCCTTGCACCTGCAATAGAAGCCTGAGAAACCAAAATCTTTACACGCACACCTTCCAACTGAATTTCTAAATGAGAGCTCTCCCAGGAAAAATACATCTCGGCCGGCACAATTCAGCTAACGTAGGAAATGCGCGCAGGCCTTCTCATAGGCAATACATCATTGTTCTATTAGGCCTCTATACATCAAAATCTACACGCATTAATAAACATTACATCGGTAAGCTCTATATTCATTACATTCAATATATAAGTAATCAATCCTACACGTGCAAACTTTAATATTGGGCAGGTTTAAATCTAATGCATTACATTACACATGAACAAATTCTATTACACTTGCAATAAGCAAATACATTTAAAAGACATTTTACTCCTTCAGTTAACACCAAATACATTTCAAACATTACATTCACGTTATTTATTATTGCATATTACTTTTCTAATGATCATCTGTTAATGAAACACAAAAATATCCGAATATATATGTGGGTGCGGGCTATGTACGATTATGATGCTACCCTACCAATTTCAAAATCTCATGGCGCTCTATAACTCTCTTTTACTTTTCAAAATTCCTCCAAGTCTTCCTTTTCTGTCTATCCTTTTGTCCCTCTTCTATGTTGTAGGCTTTTATTGTCTTCCAAGTAAGTCTTCCCTGCAGCCATCTCAAACAACACACACACTTCCAATACAGTGGTTGGATCGCTCCAACGTCACTGCTTCATCACACTTTTCAGAAATCATATACCACTCTGGAACAACACACAACAAACACACTAAACACAACACCCTACTGTTAGTCTTGGTTTCTAACAAGACCATAATCTCAATAGCCTCAGGCTCATTCTTTAAACCAAACGATGTGTTTGTTAATCCTTTCATTCTCAAATCTTTTTGGGCTTGAACATTCCCTCCTTCTCCCCGTTGAGCCCATCTATTGACCGTCACCTTTTATCTACCATCTATTCTATTCTTTATATTTCCTTGTCCTTTTTTCCTGGTTGTTTTATGAAGGCATCTTCTTTTTTCTTGTCTTCTGTTCTTTAAATAGATAAAAGACTACAGCAACACATATTTTCTTTTTTTATTTGATCTCCTCGCCACTTTTTAAAAGAATGCATATATTCTTTCCATTCCTAGTGCTACATTTGTTTTTACAAAACAGATTCAGATTTTTGTGGAAATGTTTTTTCCTCATTATCACAGCTCCCCTAAAGTTGAGCTTCATCAGCATAGTTTCATCAAGCTGGTGGTCTCCATTTTGGGAATACGTTAGTCTTAGGTAGAACCGTCCTTTTAGTTCCATATTAGCTCTGTAGGTGCTATGAGTGCCTTAGATACATTTTACAAGTTTTGAATGACTGGCACATGACTAACTCTGCAAACATGAAGTGGATTTTATATGACATCTGAGCAGGACTTTAAGATTTTCTGTCAGTTTGTCCCGTCATACAGATATTGGGCGATGTCTGCCAATAACCTGGGAGAGCGCCCCAAATACTAGGTGCTCCAGGACAGTTCTTCATATGTCACGAGTTACAAATGGGGTTTGAATATATCATGAGTGTGGGTGACGGATATAAATAAGCCATGCCATGAATGAATTCTACAAATGTGAGATACAGGGGTCTGCAAACTCTATATACAATCACACCTCAAACTTCACAATGTAGCTGTGACGTCATTAGTCGTCTGTAAGAAGAAAATGTCATAGCTGCTTGTCAGTATTCTTAATAAAGATGCAAATTTGCATACTGTTGCTGTCACAGGAAATAATTGCGCCGAATGGTAATTCGCTGCCTATGTAAAAATAAAACAGGCTTTGAGACATTTGATAGATTTCAAGTTGATTTCCTTGAAAACATGTGCCAGGAGAATACTTCCAACGTGGCGTCCAAAATGGACAAATCGGTGAGACAAGCCACAGACAAGTTTTTCAGGAAGTCAAATTTGTCTCAGGAATTGTTGGTTGGAGCAGTCATTTTGAAAACTAAACCTTTATTAAAGTAACAAATTGACAGCTGCCTGCCTCCCAAGCCAGTTCATGTCTTACCTTGCACTGCCCTTCCTGCTGGTGTGTTTCAAAGAAGCCCAAGTGGAAGAAATACCATCCTCTTATGTTGGTTTGTTCATAACATTTAATTTCTGTGCAATTATGTTTGACAAGGAGCTGGATGTGAATATTTGTTTTATGAAGAAATATTCTATAGTTTGAGTCGAGCTCTACAGGTGGCAAGGGCTGTAAATCATGGCAGATGGAGAAAGGCTGTAAGAACTTGCAGCTGAACTTTGATTACATTGAGATTAGTTTCCAAATGACCAGAAGCCATAAATCATGGCATTTGGAAGGAAAATAAATGAACTTAAAATCTTTGGAAGTTGATCTGGAGATGTTCAGGGCGAGCTCTTAGCAGTTTCAGCGCGAGGAGACAAGAGCTGATTTTGTGTTATGAACCTTTCTTTTTTCTCACAAATCCTTGCTATAGAGGTGGGTGCAAAGACAACTCTTGACAATTTGAGTGTATTAAAGTCTATCCACACATTACAATCGTATGTGTGTTTTGCAGATTGCCCCATTTGATGAGATATCTGAGGCATTTGCGGGGTGAAGGCAGCCAGCAGTCACAGGTCTAGGTCCAGAGACCGGATGGGTGTTGAGATTTACAGGAAGTATCAGAAGGAGAGGAAGAACCGGGACGCGGCTTAGTAAGTAGGGTTCGGGGGGGGGGGGAGGGGTTCGTTTTCAGGGGTTAGGGGCATAGTTTTCAGGGGGGGTAGTTTTAGGGCTCAGGGCAGTTTTCAGGACTGGGGGGCTGGGGTCAGGGTAGTTTTTTGGCCTTGGAGCGATTTTAGGGCTTAGGGCATGGGGGCAGGGATCGGGGCAGTTTTTTGGGCTTGGGGAGCCTTTTTAGAACTCAGGGCAGGGGCTGGGGTCAGGGTAGTTTTTATGGGCTGGGGGCATTTAAGAGCTCAGGGTGGGGGAAGGGGTATATCTATATATATATTGGGGTTACACTTACCTGGTAAGCTTTTATCACACATATGTCTTTGCCATGCATTCCTTAACAACGCATATTTCTTTGTGAAGCCTTGAATGGGAAAGACATATGCGTGGTTAAGACTTGCGTGGTTAAGACCACATTGAACTGGCATGCGTGGTAATGGCATGTGTGGTTCTGTCATAAAACCAAGTCAACATGCATTGCAATTGTTTTAGTGAGAGAACTTTCAATGTTAGAGCCATACGTTGTAGTAAACTATAATTCTTTTGTTTTAGATTTCTACTGAAGAAAGACTAGAAATTCCACAGTCACAGTGAGACCTACATCTGAACCAGCTGCCTATTTCAAGTTCCCAAACACCCCCTGCCCCCCAAGGAGTCCATCGTGCCAACAGTGAATGTGTTTTGGGTGGTGGATTCTGGTGTGGCAAATGGAAAAGTGCTGCAAATATTGTGGCATCCTTACAAATAAGGCATGTCTGAAATTGTTACACTGCTCCTCTGACGTCACAGCGCAAGCGTGAGGGAGAGCTTTACAAACACAAATAAAATAAGTAATAATGTCACAACGTCACTGTGAATGGCTGGTCACTGAGATGAATTGCAAGTCTTCTTTCAACAAAGAAAACAAAATTTAGCTTTACAACTTTTCTGAACTGTTTTCTTGAAATGAACAGGCATTAGCAGAATAGAGCTGTTTATGCCTGCATGTTTATTTTTTGCCTGCCTGTAGTTCATCACTCAAAAGCAGGCACCGTGCAAACAACCTCATTAGAACTTCAGTTAGTTTTTAAAGAGATTTACATTTGAACTGCATGAATGTTTTGTAGCAAAACTCTCTGTGCAAGGGTGCGTTTAATTTCACGCATTGCGGATTCCACGTGTATTCTAAATATTTTCTACCGTGCTTAGTCCTGTCGCAGGGCAAAAGTCCAAGAATTTAGCCTTTTGTGGAAAAAATAATGATGTGATATTGGAAGGTTGTTTATATAGGTAGGTGCGGGTAGCGATCTACACTTAGTAATAACACCACATTCACAAATAAGGTCTAGTCAAGTTCTCAATAAATTAATCCTTGCGCAACCATTGGTAGCTTGGCTGCGAGCAGACAGGCTTAATTTAGGCATCATTTAGGAGACAGGCATGGAAAGCATTTAAAAACACCCAGACAGAAAATAAGAAAGACACAATAAAAATCCAACATCAATTTATAAAAATAGAGAATATTTTTATTGTTAAAATAACACCAGATTGCCAAACATCCAATTTAGGGGATCAGGGATCTGAATTTTTAAAGATTAAATGTAAAAATGTGCTTTCTAGCATGTAAACGTTAAAAGCACCAACGCAGCTATCTGGTCGCACTTGACTGGGACCAAATCAAAGTTTCAGGCCGACCGCGATGGAGCTTAGGTCAGATGCGTTGTGTGGTTGGGGCCTGTCATAATTTTACCTTTGCACGTAGTCACTTTTATAGTTCTTTTTCTCTCAATGTCAAGCAGTCGTCCTCAGCAATCCAGCTTGCAGTTTGATGACGCCAGCCCTCAGCAGCGCGAAGCCGCAGTGAATCCTGGGGGGTCTTTGTCTTCATTGTTGACGTCAAAGAGCTCCGGTGCTTTCGGCAGGGCAAACCTGCAAGTCAGACCGAGTGACGGTTTGTCATCGCCGGCTTGACTCTCGTTGTTGAGGTTCGTGAACTTATGGAGCTTTTTACCAAACATTGTCCAAATGTTCTTGAACTTCTGGATCTTCTTCCAGAAGGATTTTTGAGGGCCTTTGATGGTCCGTAACACCGGCCAAGGGTCCAGAAGCTCTGAGGTAGGACTACAATTCCCACAATGCAATGGTGGAACTGAAGCAGGAGACTTCTTGAAGCTCTTTTCTACCTTTTGCTTTTAGGGAGTCCACTCCTTAATAATTTGAAGCAAGGCAAGGTCCTCTTTTGTGAGGCCTAGAGTGTGCAACAGGTGCAGTCCTTCAGAGTGCAGTCCTCTCTTGGTATCGACAAGGGGTTCAGCAGGGCAGTCCTTCTTCTCTTGATGTTCCCAGACAGGGATCTGAGTTGCTGAGCAGCTCTCCCGTGTTTATTACAGCTTCTGGGCTGGCCAGAGGAGGGGCACCCCTGACCAATGAAGTTCAAGGTGCCACCCTCTGTGATGACAACTTCCTTAGAAGTGTGGCATACATTTGTCTCAGAAAGTCTCAGCTCGAGTTTCAGGTCCGGCTAACCCAATCCACAGGTTTGGCTAACTTTCCCCTACACTCCCCTTCCAGCCCCTGGCTGGGAGTGCAGGAAGTAGGGGTGGGCCTAGTTCCTGTCCTCACTGTCTATCTCCCTTTGAAGACCAGTTGGGCTACACAGCCCGTTTCCTGTCCTGGCATCTGCAGCAGCAGGTCTCCTCCCACCAGATGTCTCTTTGTTTCCTTTCAGGCCACTTCACACCTCATCAGAGCAGTTTGGCCAATCAGAGGATGCTGCTACAGGGCTGAATTTGTTAACTTCTATAACTTTTTCCCTGCAATAGCTATGACAAATCTAATCTTGGCAAGTTGTTGGATTTAATGTAACTATTATTTTAATTCTTTGAATTATTGTTCTAGCTCTCTCCTGTCAAAAGTTACACTTTATTAAAGTTTAAATAAGCCTTCCCATGTTGGCCTACGAAGCTAGAAGTCTACAATGGGGGAAAATTAAATTGGTTTTTTTTCCAGCACCAGGGCATATATAACATATTTTATAATGTACCTGTTTATTATCACAATACACCCTATCGTTGGGGCCCCTTGGGCAGACCTTAGGGGTGACTGATATGCTAAGGTAGTTTAAGACTTTGGAAGTACATTTGATTCCAAAGTCGAATTTGGACATAGTTTTATTATAAAGATAACCTGCAATGCAGGGCAGTCTTCAAATTGACAGAAGGCACCACATCAGAACACACTTAAGTGCATTAAGTTTACTGGGCCTCTAAACCTACCATATACTAGGGGGTTACAGGTAGGTTGTCAAACCAATTGTAATTACATCTCATTACCATAAAACGTTTACATATTTACATAGACCACTGGCCTGGGGTCTGATTAGCAGAGCCCAGGGCACAAACAGAGTCAGTCACCACCAGTATCAGACAAAAAATGGTGGTGATCTGGGCAAAAATGATGACTTTCTCACACGTGACCATGTAATTCATATAATAAAATACTCTTAGATGCACCCTCTAAGGATATGGCAAGTAACTATGGAGTTCCATGACCTACTAAACTAACGCAGCCTTCGGCCTCATATGATATGTATTCAGAGAACATTCCTGTGGTTCATGGTATCAGGTGTTCTGTGATCTCTGGGTAGGTTTAATACATGACAACACTCCGTCCATCATCCCCTTTGGTTTCGCTAAGTTCGCCCTAAGTTGGCAGGGTATGCCCAGACGTGAGTCCCTTGCTCACTTTGCCACTGGATTCAAGATAGCCCGGCTGATGAGGGTTCTGAACCCGAAACCGGTCCCAGGATGCTTGTTTCCGGTCCAGGGAAGACATGGCTTGGCAGTTCGGGCTGGACTGTTCCCATGAGGCACAGGATCAGACTGATTTGCATATGGCCATGTCTGAACTGGGGTGGTGGAGTGAGCTAAAGAATGATGATGGATTAAACCCAGATCAGTTGACTGGGGTTGAGTGCTTGCAGTGCTCAACACTCCGTACATCTTCCCCTTTGGATTTGCTTAATACATGGCATGTCAGCTCTACATGATTTATTTTCATGCCAAGAGGGTTATCATAGTGAGCTGTACAGATGTGATGTGGACGCAGGTAGATCTCAGCAGTCAGTGCTTAACCAGCTGAGCTTTGCTACAACATTAATGCTGAGTTTCAATACAAAGCTTTAGCAATAAGTCCCGAAGAAATCTATTGCCTGATATGACATTGTGCCCTAGGAGAGCGCTAGGAATATTGTCATAGGTTTTAAATCAGACACATTGTCAGTACGGCCATGAGTGGTTGAGTATTTACGTCTTGTGCCAACGCAATTCAACCCATCGCTCACTTTTCTCAGACTTTGTGCCTAGGGCATCGCTTTGACAGTTAAGAATGTATTGGATTTCCCTTCATGTTTAGAAACGGAGAACATTAAAACTAAGGGCCTCATTTACAACGAAATGACGCACCGCGGCGCCACGTACCATTTTGCTGCGCCGAGCTGCATCATTTTAAAAGCCAGCGATGTGTCATAGTTACAACAATATGATGGTTCCCTGTGCCCTCCGCTGCGCTGGCGCACAATTGGCTGCCATGCGCCAATGCAGACACCCTTGGACCATGGTGCAAGAGGGCCTGCGTTGCAGGGTTAATGGTATGTTGCTCTTTCTCTGTGCGCTGCAGAAGGCAGCACGCATAGAACGAGGAAAAAACCAGGAGAAAGAAAAAATGTAGGGCTCGTTGTGCCTTCTTAAGCCTCCCCTGGGGAGGTGTGGGATTCTGGCGCATTCCCAGGTTTACAAAATGTTGTAAATCTGGGAATGTGTCAGATTCCATGGGTGTTGCATGGGAACACCCACCGCAACACCCATGGCACGCCCCTTTTACACAAAGTGATGCGTGAAAAGGGGCTGCATTTACAAGGCCATGAAAAGCTGTGCAGAGTGGCTTTGCGTGCTCTTGTAAATATGGGCAGGCACAAAGCACCGTAGGTGCGCCAAAAAGGTGATGCAACAGTGGCGTGATGGGCTTGTAAATAAGCCCCTGAGAGAGGAACATAAACTATGACAGGGGGGCCCGGGTTTGTGTTTGAGTGACTCCTGCACCTTTAAAGCTGGACAATGCCTGGTAGAATATTCCAGGATTGTTTACATGTGGGCAGCAGGGGAGCGATGTAGGATGTGACGGATCCCAGCCGGGGGGTGGGGGCAGCTCCGTCGAACAGGGAAGCTGTGTTCCAATGTTTCTCTAAAACGTACTGCTTTGAGGGAGAACCTGAGTGTATTAAAACCCAGCATTTTGCTCTTTCTAATGAGAATGGCTTTGGGCGCGAGACAAACATAAACTCACATTGGCAAATGCTTCATTGCATTTCATTTTTCCTAATTTATTTGAACAGACGTGTTTTTGCCTCAAGTTTTTTGTCACAGGAGATTAATCTGTTGTGTGAACAGGATGCAGGCGATTCGAGAAGAAACTAGAAACCAGAGCACAGAGTCCCATTTTTAACCCCTTCACTCTCCCCAACTAGACCCCTGGCTGGCAGGGGTGGGGGTGACCCTAACACCGAAGGCGGCGGTGGGGTGAACCAGGGCGCCCACACCAGCAGTGAACCAGGGCGCCCACACCAGCAGTGAACCAGGGCGCCCACACCAGCAGTGAACCAGGGCGCCCACACCAGCAGTTAACCAGGGCCCCTACACCAGTAGTTAACCATGGCACCCACATCAGCAGTTAACCAGGACGCCCACATCAGCAGTGAACCAGGGCACCCACACACCCACAACATCAGTTAACCAGGGCGCCTACACCAGCAGTGAACCAGGGCACCCACACCAGTAGTTAACGGTCCGTGTCCTGGTGAAAGTTTTCCTGCAGCAGTTGTAAGCCCTCCTCCAAAATTCATGGGGATTAAGCGGTGCTTCTATGTGAATTTCATCTGTGTATTTGCATGTTTTTAGGAATCATGGGAGACAGGGATATATCCCCCCCAGATTTTGGAGTGTGGCGTATGCAGGGGATATGCTTTGGGTGGGAAACCACCGCTTTTGAAGTGTAAACTGACTCTAGAGAGTGGCAGGCAGAGCATGGCCCTCTGACACCTGGCTGTGCATCACCCAAGCCTCCTTGGAGACCAGGAACCTGAGGTTAAACTCTGCTAGGGTTCGGGGACCTCTTTATTTTTTCATTTATCTAGTTGCGTATTTGAGGTCTTCAGTCCCACCTAAAATTAGTGGGCCCGATTCACAGAACTAACTTAAGACAAAATCCTAAACTTACTACTTTTGGAATTCACAGAAGTTAGGATTTTGTCTTAAGTTTGTCTTAAGTCTGTCTTAAGTTTGTCTTAAGTCTGTCTCAAGTCTGTCTTAAGTTTGTCTTCAAGACAAACTTAAGACAAAATCCTAACTTCTGTGAATACCAAAAGTAGTAAGTTTAGGATTTTGTCTTAATTTAGTTCTGTGAATCGGCCCCAGTGAGTTTGTCATGCCAGGCAAGCCAGCAGAGTAAGGGAAAGCAGGATATGCTAATTTATGTTAATGTACCTGCTGGCTCTCCTGACCTAAGATAAAGACGGGTTTTGAGGGCAGCTCCACACCACAAGGACCTCAGTTAAATAATGTGCACAAAACACACAGCGGTCATGCAGCGCCCGTAGGGTTTGCCCCTGCGGCGCGGCTGCAGACAGGCACGCTCAGTCACAGTATTTGATCATCAGTGTCTGTGGAAATATCCCAAACACAACAGCCCACCCTTAAATCTTATGACTTCGCAAATGAGTCGGTGTATGTATGTATCTTTACGGTATTTCTATAGTATGAACATAGCCAAAAGGCAGCGGAGCGCTGTACAAGGTCGAACACAACCTTAAAGTCAACGAGTTAAAGAGGGGAAGGTGGTTCTGGGCGGTTAATGCACCGTGATGTAGTGTCCTGTAAAGACGCAAGTCTGCAACTCTTTCCTAAGTTGGAGCAGCGCTGGGACAGTCCTGATGATGCGGGGATTAAAAGGAAGAGAGAAGGATGCAAACCGACAATCCCTGAACTGTACAATATGCAGTCTTGGACTCAAGTCAGACTGCCCCACTTGTACAAATTGTGTGATCCACGTCACTTCGCTTAACTTCACGATGTGTTATGTTCTTTAACCGCCCAGTTTGAGAGCACATTGAAATAACGCAGTGCAGGATCTCCACTCTACAAAACCACACTTATGTAAGGCTAATATAAAATAGTCCAGATTCACATTAAATGAAAATGTAGACTAGATAAATATAGAACACGACAAACTGACACATTGTGGGTCACTGGTGGCAACGTCGTCAGGGCATGGAGGTATTCTTGAATATTTATTTTTTTAGAGAATATTAGTTGCAATTATTAGGTCATTCAAGTCAGTGATATAATTGTACATGCTTTTCTGAGACGCTGACAAATGTCGAAAAATCACTTTTTTTATTTAAAAATCTTTATCATATTTTTTCATTACATTTCTTGCTAGATTTACCTATTTTGATGGCTCGGATCATGGTTTGGCTCTTAGGTTCAAGTCAGACCCCTGGCTTGGCTCACCGCTAGGTGGTCTGTATCCTTCCAGAAATGTTGTGTCTCCTCAGCCTATGTGTACGTGTGCGTTATTACATTAATTGTAACCCTCCACACAGAGCACAATTCAAATTGGATTGTCTAATGACACTTAATAATAAGTGTTTACTACTACCCAGGAGAGCCCATTTTTTCTCAGCCTTGCAATCACAGAAAATGAAGTTGAGGGGCGCAAAAGACACTAACATAGAGTTTGGCAGATGGGCTACTGCATCTCAAAAGTGATGGGTATCTTGTCGGCCTTATTGCAAGTGCCAGGTGTTGCAATTTAACTGCCCATCTGTATTAGGCCGTACAGAGGTCATTTAGACCCTGATGGACAGTATGCCAGTCTGCCAAGGCAGTGGAGGGCATTGGGTCTCTGCCACCCTGGTGGAGAACTGTCCATCCTACTGTGTGATCCCTATTTGCTTTGTCGGGATCTCTGTGCGAAGGAAACCAGCAGTGCAGGTTTACTGAGTGGACGCCATGTTTAAAGTGCCCGCTCAGCAACCTTTTTTTTTTATGTTTGAGAAGCTTTATTTCAGGAAAATATTAATACAAAGATATCAGCGACAGCATAAATACAGGTAAAATAGCATAAAAGGGCCAATATCATAAGAAACGAGCAAAAGCATTTTATAAAGATTTTAAGGGAAATACAGAAAAAAAGGGGGAAAGGGGAAGGGGGAAAAGAAATAAAGAGGGGAAAAAGGAAATGATATAATGCAATATGAAAATACAATAACTTTTTTTTTTTTTTTTAAATAAGTGCTGTAGGCAAAGACAATAGTCAAAAAGCAAATACGAAGAGCAATTATAACAATAAATAAATCCTGCAATGTTATTGCAAGAAGAGAGGATATAAATTCCTCAAGGCGGGTCAAAATTTTCTGCATTGGTGTTTGAAAGCTTCTTACGAACCATCCGGTCTAGATAAGAGGTAAGGGGTAACCAAAAGAGGTCCCTATTGTGAGTAGGGTTACAGGAGGAAGCAAAAGCGGTATCAAGTCTGTGAAAGTGACATAGAGAGTTCCACCAACAACGTATGGAGACCTTAGTGAGGGACTTCCAGTTGGAAGAAATATGCTGAAAGGCTAAGGCAAGCATAAGGTCAAAGAGACCGCGAGAATGAAGAGGGAGAACTAGCGAGTCTGATAAACTGCCAAGAAGAAGGATAGGTATAGAATAATGAGAGGAAATAGAGAAAACGCGCGAGACATATAGCCAAACAGAATCCCAAAAGTGAGAAACAGAGGGACATAAGAATAAGAGATGCAAAAGGTTGGCATTGGGGGAAGAACATGTCCAGCAGAGAGAATCAGCAGAGGAGGAAAAACGGGCTAGAGAAAGCGGAGATAGATATAGCCTATGATACAGATAAAAGAGAGATTGAGTAAGAGAAGCAGAGCGAGAAATTCTTAGAGATCTGGACCAGAGTTTATCCCATAAGGCAACGGACCAAACACAACCCAAATCCGCCTCCCAGGAAAGCTCCAATTTAGATTTAGGGCGATCCAGGTTAGGAGCGGAATTGTTTTTATAGATGAGGGAAGCCTTGGGGAGGACAGAAAGCACCTTAAGAAGAGGAGCGCAGGGAGTAGAAGAAGGGGGAAGAAGGAAGAGAGTAGAAAATATCAAGAATAAGTGTCATTAGAGTAACAAACTTTTGCAAAAAAGAGCGAGGACAGTGAAAGGACCTCTGAAATTGAGGAAAGGAACAAGGAGAAGGACCGTCAAAAAATTGATTCACCCAAATGATGCCCTTAGACCTCCAAGCCTTCCAAAAGATGGGTCTATTCTTTATAAGAATAAGTGAGTTATACCAAACGGTGGAATCCATAAAAGACTCCCGAGTAGTAGGTGAAGGATTAAAGAGAGGCTTTAAAAGAGAAGAGGTGTGTTTAAATAAAGAGAGTGACGAGTGCGGAGCTTTGGCAGAGAAACAAATAGTCTCTTTGAAAGAAAAAGGCAACAACAATGTTTGTTCAATATGCAGCCACAGAGGGGCAAGAGGAGAGGGAGTAGAAGCCAGCCAACTGGATGCCTGACGGAGAGAGAAAGACTTATGGTAAAGACGAAAATGTGGGAAATTAGTCCCACCATTGGATTTGGATTTGCGAAGACATGCTAATGAGATTCTAGCTCTCTTCTTGCTCCAAAGAAATCTCGACAAACAAGAGTCGTTGCGTTTAAAATAAATAGCGGGAATATGAACAGGTAACATAGACAAAATATAAATTAAAATGGGAGCTATCATCATCTTGATTAAATCCATTCGTCCCCACCAAGAAAGAAAGAGGTGGTTCCAGGCGGAAAATAATTGTTCAATACGAGACAAAACCGCAGACATGTTTAAAGAAATTGAGGAGGAAATAGAGTTGGAAAACCATACTCCTAGGTACTTAATTTTGGAACTATTCCAAGCAAATCCAGTGGAAGAGAATACAGAAGGGGTACAAAATTTGGTAAGAGGGAGAATCTCAGTTTTATCGGAATTAATTTTATACCCCGAGACCTGGGAAAAGGAATCAAACTCAGATAGTAAAGGGGGGATAGAGGTTTCCGGAGCAGAAATTAAAAGAAGGATATCATCCGCATAAGCAGAGAGCTTCAATTGACTAGTCACATATGGAAAACCTAAAATAGAGTCGTTGTTACGAATGGAAGACAAAAAGGGCTCAAGGGCCAGGACAAAAAGTAAAGGAGATAAGGGACAACCTTGACGAACACCTCGTTGAAGAGGGAAGTACGAGGAGACTTGACCATTGACCAGGACAGCAGCTTTGGGGGAGGAGTACAAGAGAGAAATGAGAGAAATGAAACGAGGGCAAAAACCATACCAACGCAAGGAAGCAAAAAGAAAAGACCAGTCAACTCTATCAAAGGCCTTCTCCGCATCAACAGAAATAGCAGCCAAGGGGATAGAGAGAGATGGGACTTTATTTAAAACATTAAGAAAGAGACGAGAATTATCGGAGGTAAGTCTGCTTTTAACAAAACCGCATTGTTCCTTTCCAATAAGATGGGGCATAAGAGGGTCAAGCCGTAACGCAAGGACTTTAGCAAACAACTTATAATCCACATTCACTAAAGAGATCGGACGATAGTTCTTGCAGAATTTGGGGTCGCGACCATCCTTAGGAATGAGACAAATGGTGGCTTCCTGGAATGTACCCTCGGCCTTGCCCAACAGACAAAACGATTGAAAGAGAGAAAGAAGTTTGGGGAGTAAAAGATCAGAGAAGTGTAGATAGAATTCAACCGAAAAACCGTCAGGACCTGGGGTTTTGCCTTTGGTGAGAATAGTCAAAGCCGCAGATAGCTCTTGTAAAGAGAGATCAGCATCCAAGTCTGGGAGATTGAGATGAGCGTGCGACGGTTTAGGAAGTTTATCAAAATAAGCCTCGACCAAACAGGGAGGGGGGGAAGCTTCCGGAGTATAAAGCGATGAATAAAAGGATTGAAATTGATCAAGAATATCCTGAGGTTTATGTAATAAGGTGTTCTCAGATGAATAGATGGATTCAATAAAGGAACGCTCCTTGCGGGACTTAAGATAGTTGGCAAGAAGTTTACCTGCCTTATTGCGTCCACCATAATAGCGCGCACTACTGCGGAGAAGCACCGACGAAGCGTTATCAGTAGTAGATTTATTGTACTCGAGCTTGGCACGAATAAGATCAGGAGGGACGGGATTATTAGGAGAAGAGTAAAACTTAAGTTCCAAAGATTTAATATGAGCCAATGTAGTTTTCTGCTTCTGAAGAAAACGCTTTTTCTTCTTAGAGACAAAGTCAATGATGAACCAGCGAGCCGTAGCCTTAAAGGAGTCCCAAAGAGAATGGGGGGAAATGTTAGAATCATCATTTAACATAAAAAATTTGGTAGCAAAGGAACGAAAGGAGGAAGAAAAGAAAGGATCAGTAAGAAGAGAATTATTAAATCGCCAGCGAGAAGACCTGGGACGCAGAGGAAGGAAGTCGAGATCCGTCACAATAGGGGCATGGTCCGAGATAAGTATAGGTTCAATAGAAGAAGAGAGTAGATTTTGTAATAGGGAAGGGGAAAGAAAAATATAGTCAAGACGAGAGAAAGATGAGTGAGGAGGAGAGAAAAAGGAATAGTCGAGAGTGTCAGGGTGTGAAAGTCTCCAGGAGTCGGTGAGATGTGACTGGGAAATGGTATCTAGAAATTGTTTATGAGGCTTATGAGGAATAAACCGAACAGTTGACTTACGGTCCAGAAAAGGGTCCACAATCTGGTTACAGTCACCACCTAGAATAAAGAGATCATCTCTATGCTGTATACATTTGCTCGTGATCAAGGGCCAGAAAAGTAAATCGGGCTGTGTAGGACCATAGACATTGAAGACCGTCAGAGGAACATCGTTAATCAGCAACTTAGCTAGTATCCACCTGCCATCAGAATCTGTTTCTTGTAATAATACTTTACATGCTAACCTTTTATGACACAAGACAGCAACACCATTCTTCTTATTGGTAGAGGGAGAAAATAACACCGTACCCACCCAACCTCGCCTTAGCTTCAGAGACTCAGCCTCCGAGAGGTGAGTCTCTTGTAACAGAACAATGTCAGGATTATAAGAAGCAAGGTGGGAAAGAATCCTCTGCCGTTTAATGGGACTAATAAAACCCTTTACATTCCAGGAGATTACTCTGAATTTAAACGCAATAAAACATTAATAGAAACAGTACCCACAGCAGCAATGAAAAAGCGAAAAGATATCATATCAAAGACAATAAATAATAAGAAAAAAGAAAGTCACAACAGGTAGAGGGAAATAGGATCAAATGAAAGAATATAAGTAGAAAAACAAAAACTTGATACTAATAGAGAAGAGACAAAAGAGGATAATAGGGTGAAAAAAGTGGAGAGGAAAAAAGGTAAAGGACAAGAGATAAAAAGTACAAGAAGAGACAGTACATATCCAAAAAGGATGACTGACGATAACGTACCTGAAGGGGACATAAAAAGGATGGCGGGGTAGTGGAAGGATTCGACAAGATTGACCACCCAAAACAAGGAGAACACACCGAGTCAGGACGGAAGACGAGAAAGACAAACCATATGGAATGAAGAAGAACACATCAGTCGGCCTAGATAAAGAAAAAGAGGATGTGAACAGTTATGGTGAAAAAAATAACAATAAAACAAACTGCATAGAGAAGAAACGAGCACCAAAATGCTAGATGATAAAGACTTGGGGGCCGATTCACAGAACTAACTTAAGACAAAATCCTAAACTTACTACTTTTGTTATTCACAGAAGTTAGGATTTTGTCTTAAGTTTGTCTTAAGACAAACTTAAGACAGACTTAAGACAGTCTTAAGACAGACTTAAGACAGTCTTAAGACAGACTTAAGACAAACTTAAGACAAACTTAAGACAGACTTAGGACAGACTTAAGACAAACTTAAGACAAAATCCTAACTTAAGTCTGTTTTAAGTCTGTCTTAAGTTTGTCTTAAAACAAACTTAAGACAAAATCCTAACTTCTGTGAATACCAAAAGTAGTAAGTTTAGGATTTTGTCTTAAGTTAGTTCTGTGAATCGGGCCCAAAATCTAAAGGCAAACCAACAATAAGACACAAGGCAATGCAAAAAACATTTTAGATAAAACCTGCAAGAGAAAAGAGAGTTAAATATTCAACCACAAGCAGTAGAAGTATCCATGCCAGTATTAGACTGAATGTGAATAAAGTGTTTAAGTTCCGCAGGATCTTGAAAAGTCCAAGTTTGGTTCTGATGAGTAACTTTAAAGATGCATCGATGGAATAAGCCGTATCTGGCTCCAAGAGAGCATAGAGGGGCACGAAGATTCAAAAATTCCTTCCGTCTTGCTGCAGTTACATTTGAAACATCCTGGGAAAGAAAAACCCTCTGGCCCAACCATGAGACTTGACGCTTGGCTCTAGCCGCAGAAAGGACCAGAAGTAGATCTGTAAATTTTAAGAAAAGAATGATGACTCCACGAGGCTTGGATGAGGTGGAGGAGCGAGGGCCAAGTCTATGAGCTCTTTGGATGCTAAGAGAGGTAGTGGCAGGCAAATCCAAAACTTTCAGGAGGAAGGAGGAGAAAAACGAGACAGGATCATCACCTTCCAAGGACTCAGGAAGGCCATAAATGCGTAGGTTATTCCTCCTATTTCTATTTTCTAACTCCTCAGTATGTTGCTGGAGGGCAAGAACGGACTTCTCTAGTGAGGCTATACGTTAAGAATTGACTTGGATCTCTGAAACCTGCTGCTCCACTGAAGAAACTCTGTTGTCCATAGCTGACCATTTTAGTTCAAAGTTCTGCATTTTATTGTTGGTCTCCTCAACAAATGGACGTAAAGCACGGATCTCCTCCAGAAGAAGCTCCAGAGAGATAGGGGAAGCAGGTTTGTCCGGAGGAGGAGAATCCTACTTCAAGCGTTTAGAGGATGTAGAAGGAGGAGAAACCTTACTTGAAGAAGGCTGCGAGGAGGAAGCACGATTGAGAGCTGAAGCAGCCATTTGGTCCAGAGTAGATGACAAATCAGCAGCTGCTGAGGAGGAAGGTGACGTCGTAGAAGCGTTTTTTGATGGTACAAAAACAAACTTCGGGTTACGCAACTTGCCCATAGGTATTGAGGGGGCTAGGTAACACAAATGTACTAAGGCAAGGAGGAAGAGAAGTAAAGATCTTCCTGACCCTGACAGGCAGGCACCGTACAGTGCAGATAGGCAGCACAGACGTGAGGTGGACGACAGCAACAGCGATCAAAAACTGAACTCAATAAGTCATCGGAAAGATACTCAAATCCCTGCTGATAAGCATGTGACAGGAAAAGGTGTGACGCCCTGATAAGAGTCGAGGTGATAGTGGACTTCAGCCAAAAACCATGAGAGCTGTCAGGTATCACCAAACCTCCTAGAACCACAGTGCAGGATGAAGGTAGTCAAAAAAGGGAAGTCCAGTACCACTTCACGTGATTCAAGACGTAATCCTGAAGTACCTCCTCAAAGAAGCAGTAAAAGCGAGTCAGAGAGTAAAATGCAATGACCAAAAACAAGTTGGCGCCATATAATGCTCATTTACAAACCTAGCGCAAAAGGGGCAAAATATTTCACCTCAGCAGAAGTCCACAAATGATGAACCAAGTGAAGGAGCAGGTAAAATACAGTTAGAAGTCAGCTCCTTATAGCATCCCTGAGCAGAAACCTCAAAAAAAGGAAAAAAAACGCGCCAAAAACAGACATTAGGAAGACAAGCAGGCATCATTTATAACCATGTGTGTGTACACGCAGAGCGCATACGAGCGCTCCGAGGTGCTCAAAATGGCGGCCGCACTGAGGAGGACAGAGAAAGCGGCATTATCAAGCGTGTGAGAGCAAAAAAGGTTTGAAGCAGACCTCAGGAGACGGACGGCAGGTTCCGGTTGTGGAATTTACCGAAGACGCTCATGTTACATTTCCGAGAGTGCTGCACGCCGTGAATGATCGTCCCGGCACAGCGGAGCTTCCGTACTAGGCGCCCATCTCCTTCGGCGTCCTAGCCACGCCCCGCTCAGCAACCTTTTTAATTTAGGAAAAACAAACTTCTAAAGCAGGAGTTCGTTTTCTCTAAAAAAAATACAAACAAATGCCCCATTGCACAGGGAGCTTTCTTCCTGCGCATCCGGGCTACTCTACATCTTCCCTTCCTTGTCCACCATGTTTGTGTGGCAGACGCGCTCAGGGAACGTCTGTGGTGGGGCATCTGTTGCTATGTCCTAGGATGAGTGAGGCTGGGGTTCTGTATGTGGGCATAGCTGAGCCTTCTCCAACAGTAACCCGGCGATTCTCCCACGCGTATCTGAGGGTTAAGGGACTGTGGGTATGGTAGTGTGGGAAGAACATTTGGTCATGGTGTTCCTTACACTCCACCAAACCCCAAATGATGCTTATAGGATTTTACTTAAACACTTGAGACATTCGGGTTATACAGGACCTCTGCAACAGACTCATTCCCCTAGAACTGCTAAGTGTTTAAACCCCCTCAGCTGCCTTTAAATGTGTTCTGTGCGTGACCAATTAAATAAGGCAACAAGGCTAGACTTGTGAACCAGAGGCAGTCCAGGCAAAAATAATCAAACCGGTCCCGCTACCTTCCTCTCTTCATTCAATCTCGCTCTTTCCACCCATGCTCATTCCCTTCCTCCCTCTCTCTTCTCCTTCTCTGATCACTCACCTCTCTTCCCATCTTTCTCCATCTCTGGAAGGCCACCTGCCGGCTGCAGTAAACCCCAGGGGAGCTGGAGAAAGTGACAGAGGCATCTGCAGAGGCCCCGGGCTTTCAAAACTGGCCCCCAAGGACTCCAGCCCCCGGGGAAAAGCACAATGGAGCAGAAGGCCAGTCCAGCCTTCTAAAGCCAGATCAGATGAATTGTGTGCTGATTGTCAACTTCTTTGTGGCCTGGGTTTATATGTAAATAATGCACATGTACCAACAGACTATAGGCAAACTTTCATTGACTTGCTGCTACTCAACAACTATTACCATTCTCTAACTCCCCACCCCCAATGAGTCCGCCCCTCACTAGAACACTTTAACTGCTCTCCCATTTGCTGGTCCCTGGAGTGCATTTTCTTTCCATGCCTTGCATTGACTGTATCACCTCTGTTCTTGACCAAGTAGGGCTCCATGTGAGTGCCCCCTTTGGAGTCCACTCTAGCCTGGCCACGCATGTGGGAATCCTGAGTCAGAATGCTAGAGTGACGCCTGAGTATCCCGCGGCCATGTACAGTAGTTGAAGGAGCAAGGCAGAACCCTATGATACGGTTCTAGTCCAAGGGCCGGTTGTAGGACCTCACCTCATGGCTAACGAAGAGGATGTGGCCTGGGCCCTCTAGCCAGCAGTTCTAGGGGGCAGGGAGTTTTTGTCCTTCTGCAGTCCTAGATCAGTCTCTGACAGCTACTAAATAGGGTTTGGCCTGGGTCCACTCCAGCATGCGGTTTCTGCATTGGGGCATGGGGGTGTTGCCCCTCAACCCCTGTTGTCCCCATGCACACTGCAATCAAATTGCCATACAATATTATTGACTGTGGCCACAGTGTGTTTTTCAAGGATGTCTACCCGTGTCTGGGTAGGGCAGGGCAGGACGTGGCCAATCCTGCTGATTGGCAGTCAGCAGCTAAAGCCTAATGTGCATGTCTGGTTGGATAGGTCTGTTACTGTGGCCAATCCTGCTGATTGGCAGTCAGCAGCTAAAGCCTGATGTGCATGTCTGCTTGGATAGGTCTGTTACTGTGGCCAACCAGACATGCGTACTTTAGGTTTCTGAATAGTGCTGTTAAAGGGCCAGGCAGAAACGCAGCCCAGGTGCCCCAGTACTCTTTAGAGAGCTTGCCCCCGTCTCCCTTGGAGAGCTGGGTACCCCTGCTCACACTAATCCTTGCTTTCCTCCTATTCTATTTACTAATAAAAACAGCATGAGAGCAAGGCACGGATTGGTTGTTCAGGCTAAGGTGACATGACAACAGCCGCGACCCATGCAGGTAACAGTAGTGGAGCTGGGTTAGGGGGATTCGATAGACAACCTCAAGGGGAAATTAAATAAATAAGTACGTTTCCCTCGTGGTTGTCTGTCGAATCCCCCCGCAATCCGGTGCCACCGCCCACCGCTCTCACCTGCAGGGGCCGCTGCTGCTGCTGAAGGTCTGCTCTAAAGGAATTGCGGGGGTGGGATTATTGTGTCGTCTCCTCAGCAGAGAGTGCGGTTCTAGGCACTGGTGACCAGTGGGGAGTCGCTGTTTTATTTTTTATATTATTTGATAATGTGAAGACATCTGAATCTTGGAGTAGACGTGTTTGTCGTGAGGGCAGGCGATGTGTACGCAGAGAAGCACAGTTCAGACCCGTCCACGCGCTCTCCGTTTGCAGCAGGCAGCCTTCGATGTCGAGAGTAGGCCTGGGCAGTAAATTCCGTTCCGTTAGCGGAATTTGCGGAATTTGGGTAATTTCGCGTTCCGCGGAGATCGCGAAATTGCCCAAAAATCTGTGTTCCGCGACTTCGCGAAATTTTTTGCTTGTTCGCGTTCTCAATATGCGTGTTCGTGAGATATTTCACCCCGAGCACGCAAACAGCGATCGCGAACAGGAAAAAAGTATCGCGAACAAGCAATTCCGCGTGTTCGCGGAATTTCTGCGTGTTCGCGGAGATTTTTACCGTTTCGCGGAGATTTGCGGAACGCTATTACGCAAATTCCGCCCACCCCTAGTCGAGAGGAGGATTCCTCTTGGCTCTTAGCCAATCCTGCTCTGAGCTGTGGGGGAATCGACAGAACTTTTTGATTATATCAGCCCCGTGCCGCTAAGTCATGAGGTTTCATTTGGCACTTTTAAAGTTTTGTCAGGCGTCATTCAGTGTATCCAACCCACTTTTGTCTCGGTCTTTTATCTGTTTGGCAGGTTTTCGTGTCATTTTGAACTACGAGCCGGAGGTTACAAGGGTACGTCACCACGGTACATTTACAAAATGAGTGTTTTCTCTTTTTTTTTTATATTTCTTTATTGCGGTTTTAAGATTCACTTCACATGTTGAGACAGTAATATCTTACAGACAACTCTGAGTAAGAAGCCTCACAGTCCCTGTTCAGCAGCAGTTAGTCCAATTAGGGTTGCCTTTGAAGTGTGTACCGAACCGACAATTAGCATGAACATTGTCATTAACAATCATATGAACTTGTAACTGAACAACCCCCCTCCCAAACTCACCCCCCCCTTACCGGGCCTGCCCACCTAGAGGTCCGTCTAACAACATCTCAATCAGGGGTATCCTCCGTCTCTCCCCCTGCCTGGGGGATTCAATCCCCACATGACTAACATCAGTCAACACTGTCTGTGTAGAATTCGGGGAGCTCCTCCCTATCTCCTGGACCAATAGCCCCCACGCCTGCAATACTTCCGGGAGTTTGGCATCCCTCCTAGAGCTGCGTAAGTGCCCCTCCTCCGCTAGTGCCCATTCCTTCAGGTCCGTCTTCCAGTTCGCTACCAGCGGCCCACTCTGTGTAAGCCAAAGGATTGCCATTCGCCGCCTAGCTATCACAAGTCCCAACACCAGGAACTTCCTGCTAGTTTTACGTTTAGGGTCCCGGGAAATCAGTCCAAGGAGACAAGTACGCATCTCTAGGGCAACTCTCCATCCTGTTATTCTGTGCAGGTCCTCTAGGATAGCCGTCCAGTATATCTGAATCATCGGACACGACCAAGCCAAGTTCACTTTCTATGAGACAGAATCCCGCTGAGCTGGTCTGCTGACCCATTCTCTCATTTAAAAAACAAAAGTATGCGAACCTACAGAGAGGCTGACCATTCTCAGTTCCCTGCCCCATGTCTCTTCGTGAAAATTATCGTAATTAGTATTAATAAGAAAAAAACTGTAACGTTGCAGCTCATGATTTATAATAGGTAAAATATAGGCATCTACATTTCTCGCTTGAATGGTACATTTGACGAAGGCACTAACATTTAAACACATGGGGGCAGATTTACAAACCCCTTGTGCCACTTTTGCATCACTTTTCCCATGTTGAAAATGACGCAAAAGTGGCGCAAGGGGCTTGTAAATCTGCCCCAGGATATTGCTAGTAAACTACAGGCGCAGTGTGCACGAGTTCAAGCTGGCAGTTACATTACAGTGGCATTTTTTGTAGGCAGTAGGCAATTACGTGATTTGCCCAGAATCACAGGATTTTGAGTGACACCGAGATTTGAACGTGGCCACATCCTCTCCCCATCTGCTTTGTACCCATGTCCCCTCTGCTTGAACTTTATGGCTCGCCACTTTATAAAAGCACCAGCCGCTACTGGTCCACTCACCAGGAGTTCTTGGGGGGCAGGGAGTATCTGTCCTACTGCAGTCCTGGATTGGTCTCTAATGGCTACTAAATAAGATGTGGCCTGAGGCCTTACCCTAAGAGTGCTGGGGGCAGAGAGTCTCTGTCCTTCCATAGTTGTAACTGGGTCTCTGCCAGAGCCCGCTGCTGCGACTGTATCCCGAGAGCAGGGCACAGTTGCCTCAAACACAGGAGAAACAGGGCCAGCTCCTCTTCTAGGGTCTGGAATTGGAGCACCCGGTCCCCCTTTGCGGACAAGAGGGGGATAAACCCCAGGGTGACGCAGCACCACTTGTGGTGAAAAAGAAGCGAGCTAGAGAGGGTATTGGCACAACCCCCTGCACCAGGTATGGCCCCCTCAAGAGCTTCAAGGGGCCACTTGCACGTGCAAGGGTTTACAAAGAAGCGAAATAAAAATATATACATATTTATTACTGCAGAATAAAGAAAAGGAGAACTTAAAATTTTCAAGCTTCAATAACCCATAATAAATGATATTGTAAGGTGCAACATATTTATGATACCCAGCAGGTGCCCTGCCTGCATCCTGAGACTGGCACAACAGTCAGCGCACTGTACACAGTGCTGCTAGGGCGCTGCCACTCCTGGCAATGGTCATCCCAGTGATACCCTTTGCATCAGGGGTCCGCCGGGCACAAACACCGCCGGCTGTGAGGGCCATGCAGCGCTTCCTGTGTCTGGACCGATGATTCCAATCCGCTGTCACGCACCGTCAGGAAATAAGAAAGAAAGAAGAGATTCAATCACTTTTATATTAAACCCTATCTACCGACCATTAAAGGCGCAGGCGCCCAGTGCATGATCCACCGAGCCTGATACAATGCAGCTCACAGCTGTGGGCGCTCTGGAGTCAGCGGTACCTGATTACGAGAGCGCATGGAAATGTGTTGTTACTTACTGGTAATCTTCATTACCCCAATTAAGATCCTCCTCATCCCACTCCTTATATCCGTGATCCCGCCTGCCGACAGGCATTTTAAATGCTAGTCTGTCTTCAATGTTTATTATATAAACCCCTCCCGCTCTCCGCCATGCCTGTTATTAACAAGACAGGACACAACCATAGCAAGAGGGGAGGAGGGAACAAGACTGGGTCAATGAGGACCTTAATCGGGGTTATGAAGATTACTGGTAAGTAACGACCCATTACCCCTCATAGGACCTCCTCGTCACAGTCCGTACATTAGTGAGGATCTCACGAGCCAACGCCCAAAGAGAACGCATGACACCAAGGATCCATGCTGAACACAAAGTTTAATCAAAACCAAAACTCAAGACAAAGCTGCGTTCACAACGCCAACAGCAAAATTGTCCAAAGAAGCATGCAACACATCGAGACACTAATGCTTGATAAAAGTATGATGCGACTGCCAGGTAGCCGCCCTACAAATCTCTGGGATAGAGACACCCACCACCTCAGCCCAGGAAGAGTAGAGCGTGCCTGAAACTGAGTCAGAGGAGCCAGACCCACTGACTTAAAGGACTGGCAAACTGCCAAGTGCACCCACCTACTGATGGTGGATGAAGACACCTTCTTGCCCTTAGCCACTCCCCCACAGGACATAAACAGAGCAGGGGAAAGACAAAAGCCCTGGGTATGTTTCAGATATATCTGAAGGGGCCTCCTAGCATCCAGTACTGAAGGAACGAGTGTATCGTCTTCCCCTGGAAAATCAAAAAGAACAATCACCTGCTGCAAATGGAATTTAGAGGAGATTTTAAGGATGAAGGCTGCATCCAGCCGTACCACGACCCTATCTGGCAGGAACTGCAAATAGAGAAAAGAGATAGGCAAGGCCCCCAATACCCCCAATCTACGAGCTGAGGTGATGGCCAACAGGAAGGTGAACTTAGCAGATAGCCACAGCAAACAGCCTCCAACAGAGGCTCAAAAAGGTACAGTTTGGAGACTGCAGGACGGTGGGCAGATCCCAAGAAGGCACAATCACCAGAGTGACTGGGCGACAAAGCTGAAAACTCATTAGCAGTTGAACCACCAAAAGACAAACCTCATTCAGGGCAACTCCCAAACCCCTACATGCACGGATAGCTGCCCACTGAGCAGCCACGTAGACGGGGAAAGATTATTTCAAAAATCATCCCTGAGAAACTCAAGAATTTTTGTTTGTTCCCCAGTCACAGGATTCACCCATGAGAAGCACACCACCTGACAAAAGTGCCCCAATGCTTTCTGTAATACTTAAGGGTGGAAGCCCTGAGGGAATGTTGAATATCCATCGCCACCAGAGAAGAACAACCCAAAGACTCTAACGTCAAACATTCATGAGCCAGACCGTGAGTTTCAATTGACAAATTGAAAACGTGCCAATAGTTAATTTGCATGGGGGACCCTGAAAATTCGACTGCTTAGGGGCCTCCACAGGGTTTAATCCGGCACTGACCCTCTCCACGTGAATCTTCTGTAGCATCCTCGGTAGGAGGGGAATTAAAGGGAAGGCATACAGAAGGCCAGAGGGCCAGGGGGATCGACAGGGCATCCACCACCTGCGCCTGAGCACAAACCACTTTGGAACAGAAACGAGGAAGGAGTGTACTGTGTGGAGATGCAAAGAAGTCCACCCAAGAAGGCAACTTGCGGCTCAGACTGTCCACATGAAAGTTCATGTGACTCTGAATGTAAACAGCCCTCAAGGCACTGAGGTGTGATTCTGCCCACAAACAAATCAGAGAAGCCAAATGATCCTCCCTTGGCAATTCAAGTAACAGGTTGTCAGTGCAAACCAACAGATTTGCCCCCTGCAGCTGAACCTGAAAGAGCAGCTTTGCTTGTCAAATGGATGCCAACTCCTGCCAATTCAAGGAGTGGGTGCTGTCTGCCTGAGTCCATTCACACTTGGCCTCCAAGGACCCCAACGTGGCTCTCCAACACCAAACACTGTTGTTGGTCATTAGCAATAGAGGAGGAGAAAGCTGTAAACTGATCCCCTTCTCCAGGTTGGGAGTGTAGAGCCACCAACCCAATTCCTGGACCAGAACAGGAGTGAGGGGAACCAGAGTATCATAATTTGCATGGGAGGGGCCCCAGTGAGACAACAGATGATTCACCAGAGGCTTGAGGTGCAGACGAGCCCAGGAAACCACAGCTGTGGTGGCAGCCAACGACCCCTGGACAAAAAAACAAGTTCGAGCTGGATCCGACTGCTGGGCCAGGAGATCCAACAGAAGACGATGCAGGGTAGCAATGTGATCAGGTGGGAGGAACATTGCCACTATTTGATTGTCAAATAGATCTCCAATAAACTGCAGTCTCTGAGCAGGGACTAGCTGAGACTTCGCTAGATTCAACTTGAAGCCCAGATGTTGGAACATGTTCGTAGTTGCTTCCACTGCCAGAAGAGCCTTAGGAAGAGAGGAAGCAGAGACCAGACAATCATCAATATAGGCAAACACAGAGAAACCCTGAAGCTGCAAAACCCTCCACAGCAGGTGCCAATACCTGGGTAAAAGTCCAGAGAGTGGTGGAGAGTCTGAAAGGCAACACCTGAAACTGGTAATGCGTCCCGCGCACAGCAAACCACAGCAACTGCTGGCTTTCTTGATGGAGAGGCATGTGAATATAGGCGTCCTCCAAGTCCATAGAAGCCAGAAGGTTGTCCTGTGGGATGAGTGGAATGAATGACTGCAAATGATCCAGCTTCACCGTTGTGTTCAGAGCCTTGAGATTCATAATTGGACGGTAGAAACCATCTGATTTTGGGACCAAGAAGAGAGTTGAGTAGAACCCCAGGCCCCTTTCCATCACTGGCACCACGATAATAGTGGCCTTCGCAAGCAACTTTTCCACCCCAGACAAAATAGAAGTCCTCGTCTATATCAGGACACCCTGCTACTGACATCAGTTCCCAGGGTGGTCTCACCATTTTCAAGTTGAGGACTACTGTTATAGACCATGTGGGATTGATGTTTGTTATCCTCTTCTCTACACAAAAACAAAGCGGAACAACCTGCGTCTTGAGCCTACACTAAACCTCTTTCCTATCTTTGAGGAATACAAGAGGAGAAACATATTTCATTTCATTCTGGATAAATTTTTTGGTTTTAAGATCTTGTCCAGTCTAATTTTCTGATGACATAAGTTTGCCTGATTACAAATCATTTACAATTTCTTATCATCTTCCTTGATGTTGTCCGCATCTTGCTCGTTTATTTCATCTCAGAGGAAGTAATTAAGTGGCCTGGTTTTGATTCATGGGTCCTACTATGGGTCCTGCTATTCAACTGGGCCCCATTCACATTGGCACATTTTGCTATTGATATCTAGCCTCTGGTATGGTACATTTATGGCTTTCGCGATGAAGGCGCCTGGGTCGCCAAAATGCGCGCAGACTCGATCCCACAAAGATTTATCCATGATAAAGGCCACTCTATTGTCATCAGTTGTGACTCTATCAGAACACTGTCTTTATGATTCTAAAAGATGCACTTCAACTATCGAATAGTATCAGATTACATTTGCATCTTGAGTCTATATAAACCACACTTGAACATACCATGGTATGCTTATCCTACTGAGAGATAGCTATGCCATGAATTATTCAGTTTTTAACATGTCATGTAATTGTACAGATACCATGTATTATTGATTTTATAGATATTTTTATGTTTTTTTCTATCTGTACACCTAGCCTTCTTTAGAATGAGTTAGCAATTATCTTACATAATGCTAAGTAAACAAGTAGTTGCATAGGGATTTGTTTGCACGAACATAGCAGTCCTCTTCATGGTGTCTCCTGACAACGTGGTAACCTGAAAATGAATCTGAGGAGGAAGACCCCGGTACAGAATCCGATATCCCTGACTGATGACCGACAGAATCCATTGGTCAGAAATCAGTCTGGACCATTGATCCTGGAACAAACAGAGTCGGGCTCCCACCGCGGCATAGTCACTTCTGACCAGCACCTTGGGGCTGCTGATTCTTGGCTTGGGGTTTGTTAGTGAATGCAGTCCTCTAATCCTGGACCTGTCCATGAAAGGGCTGAGAAGAGGAAAGAGCTTTCTGAAAGTTCTGCTTATGGAAGAAAGATTTCTTCTTTTTCTGCACAGACTGAAAAGGCTTCAACAATGTTTCTCTCCTCTGCAGAACATGGAACAATCGTCTTTAATTTGTCTCCAAAAAGATTGAGACCTTCAAAGAGCAGCTTATGAATTAAGGCCTTCAGTGCTGTACCCAGATGCTATGGTTTTGTCCACAGTGACCGTCTACCAGCCACTGTTGCCTCAGCTGCTGAGAAGAAAGTCCACAGGTTATCAAATGTTAGGTCAGACAGAAATTAGCCCAACACCTTCATCTGCGCCAAGATAGGAGTGGGATCCCTTTGATCCTGAAGGCCGTCAAATAACTTCTTGAAATCCTTAATAAGTACTTGTGAGGCATATGCAGAATAAGTGCTCACTTTGATCCCAAAATGAGACATGGTGTATGCCTACTTCTAGGCAGCCTCCATCTTCCACTCAACAGGATCAGAAAGGTAAGCTTTCTCAGAAGACAAGGAAAAGGTAGAAGCCATTGAGAACAAAATTGAATTGACTTCAGGCACTTGCAGAAATTGTTCATCAAACTGCACCAATTGCTACCTTTTGCCCAGAAAGCAAGGAATCCCCTGCTTCTCGATATCGTGCCACTCCTTCACCAGAATTTCCTTAATGCTATCATGCAAGTGTTAGAATAGACCCGAGATTACTGACGCAGTGCCCTTAGCGCGGCACCATTTTGTGTTCAGGCGCCATTTTGAATCATGATCGAAACTAATCCTTTGCTGTTTCTGAGAAAAGCCTCTGTTAAGTTTAGTTTCTGAAATATTAGGTTGTGCTTCAGTAATGAATAAACTGTTCATATTAGTGCATACCTTTCTCACTAGACAGAGGCCCTCTCCCACTTGCCTGGTGGCGCGCGCAGGGTGAAACGACCTTGGACTGTGCTAAGTTGTGTGAGATATGAGGACCGATACCTATTTTTTTGTATTTCACTTTCCAGCTTCATTTTCCTGGAAAATTCCACTGTGGGCATGCCTTTGCCCGGGTATGAAATGTACATAATGTATCTCTATTTTTGTTGATTTCAGTTCCCTCTGTACCACTCTTCGAGACTGTGCAGACGGGCTCCACTCTGAGTGTATCTGAATAAAACAATGATTGGTACATTCTCCACTGTTCTTCCGACTCTTCATTTGGTATGGAAATCTGAGAGGTGGTCTGAGGAGACCAGGGTGGCCCCAAGCGGGTCACTTCCTTCACAAGGGTAAATTATCCACCACCGAGGCACTATACTGGGAATAGCAGCCACCATCCACCAAAGATTTAGGTTCTAGTCCCAGCACCTCCCGAATATGGGCCAACATGTGCAAAACAACTTTATACTGGACATATTTGCCTTTAGGAGAATTGTCCAACTCCTCATCCTCATCCCCTTTCAGTTTCTTTACAGAAGGGTCATTCAGTTCAGCCTGAACCACAGAATGAATTGAGTCCTGTGAGTATGCTCTGGAGATCTGCAATAGGCAGTCTTCCTGCAGCTACTGCACATGTTTCCTCTTGGAACCAGACTTGCCAGACACAGACGCAGACTCTTAATTCCCCTGTTTGAAAGAGTCAAGTAGGAAGTTCATATGAATAACTTCCTATTAATACCTGCCTCCTAGCGACCAAGTCTCAAATGCCACGAGACTTGGAAAGCCAAAAGATAGCCTTGCCATCTCCCCCGCAACTACATTCGCCAAAGACATAACCGATGGAGCCAGGTGCCGCTGGGACCACCTCAGCCCGAGAGGCCTGCTCACGACTGCCTAGAAATCTCCCCCCCTAGCCAAGCACATGCAGAGCAAGGACGCGCCCTACCAAACCCACGGTCAGGTCAACGCATGAAACAGAAGCAAGAATACAAACGTAATGCCAAATAGAACAGAAATCCAGATGATGTACTTACATCGTGAATCCAACGCAAGTCGCGTTCCGAGAGCCCAAATAGGGACAGGAAAGAAAACAGGCATGGCGGAGGGTAGGAGGTGTTTATATAATAAAAACAAAAAAAAGGAATAGCTTTTAAAAGGCCTGCTGGGAGACAGGAACGCCTCACTAATCTAAGGCCTGGGATGAGGAGGTCCTATGAGGGGGTAATAGAAGTATTTACCACACCTGGTAAATATCAACATCGGGGGCGCGGTAGTTACAGCGAGGCAGATACCCTGGGTTCCAGGCTTCCAGGTGTTACATTCATATGTGCTGTAATTCACTGCACTCCCTCTTGTAATGTCCAGAAGGTTTGACCTGCCAAAATGCATGTGGGCAAAGTTAAGGGATGCAGTGTTTGCAGCGGATCTTTGAACTCATCTTAATCCAGGTTTTATGATGGAAAATTAGGAATAGTGTGTTCATTTTACAGAATTAATACAGTCTTTCCCCAAATATATTTCAGCAGTTGTGACATGCTGAAATGTATGAGGGGAAAATTAAGTAGGTGCTGTGTTCACCGCAAATCTAAGAATTCTGATGCTGGTTTCATCAGGGCTTTTTGTAAGGACCAGAATTTACCCCTGCTTCCTAAGTAGTTCTTTAAAAAGAGGTTCTAATGATGAGCTTGGTTGAAAACCAGAGGTCTGAATTGTAGTTTTTCCATTTCATAGCATCACAAAAGAGGTGGCACGTGCTTGGTGCCTCAATGGGCTGCATTGTTCCCCAATGGATAGTATTGGGTGTTGTGATGCACAAGCGTGGAGACAGTCCCTTTGCTGCTGTGCACGTGTTCACACATCATGTCACTGGTGTTTATTGAAGGGGCTTCTGAGTATTCAAGCGCAAGCGTGCGATCTGTTGTGGCGCGCTTGCGCAGTGGATCATAAAATGTTGGCGTTTACTGTTTACGTACCGGGAGTTCACATTGTATCTATTCATTAACTTCCTCCTCGCCACAGTCACCCAGGAGCACCCCGTGTTCCAGGCACAGCATTCACCCATAAAAAAAAGTCCCCACCCAATATGATGGTCTGACAGGAAGTACCTGTCACCTGACCTATAAGGGTGGGGCAAACACAGGAAACATCCTGTTTTTTTCACTGTGTTCCGGGTGGAACACCCATTGTACGTGAGGCCTGTTCTCTGCCTGGTGAATCTCAGTGTTGCTGTCTGTTCTCGGTAAGGTTGTCCTTACTTTATTTTTCTTGCGGGGTCTGCTATAGCGTCCCCTTTTGTGTGTGGCTGCCGCTCCCCTGGGTGCGATGGTTTGTTTCTGGAGTCACTCCAGCGCTGAAAGGTGGGGATCGGCTGCCTGTTTGCCTTTCTGCCCAGGGTTTTCCCACCGCGGCTCCCGCGCTGAGCGACTGGGGAGCGGCGGCGATGGGTGCTGGTATTTTCCGCTCCTGCGCTGTTAGCGGTCAGGTGCGGCTGGGGTTTCCTGCCCTTTTGGGTGCTGGTGCCTCCCTGGTGCAGGGCACCCGGCTTACCTTTGTTTCCTGCGCCGGTTCACACAGGGCGGTTCCTAGGGTCTTTTTTATGGTCTCTGGATGACCGTCTTTGGCGTGCCGCGTCAGGGGGGGCTGGGCCGGTTGCTTGGCAGCGGTGTCTCTCACTCCATTTTTAAGGTTCCTCCTCCTTCCCAGCAGTTGTGTTTTTTGTCATGGAGGGCAAACGCTCAGAGAAACGTCCACGCCAGTCGTCTGGGTCGAATTCTCATCCTAATTTCTCCCAGCGGCCTGTGGGCATGGATCTATATGTCCTGCAGGCTATGATTAAGAAGGCGGTGGATTCTGTCTTTGCCGCTCGGGATGGGCCGGTGTCTCAGGTCCCTAGGTCTTCTCTGCCTGACCCTGACTCTGATGGTTCGGATGAGGAGTAGTGTGGGTGCTTTGTTAAGGGCGCTGAATTGCGGGAGGTCCTGACGCACTTAAAGGACAATTTAGCCTTTCCAGCTGTTGTTCCTCTGAAGGAGGAGGAGGATTTTTTCTCCCAGTACCGTCGGAAGGAGCCTGACGCCCTTCCCATTCATAAGGCCACGCGGGGGCTTCTGTCCAGGGAATAGGCTGATGTTGAGAAGGCTGGATTCCCGTAGTTCCTTGCTAAGAAGTACCTCAACAGGACTTTCTGACTGAGTTTCCCCCTTAGGTGAAGGTGGATTCACTCATGGTGGATCTGGCCTCCAGTGGTTCGATTATCTCTGAGGATGCCTCTCTTAGCGATCCTGTGGATAAAAGAGTGGACAGTGCTGCTAAAAGGGCTAACTCCACTGCTAACTTTTCCATCAGGGTGGGGGATTATGCCTCATATGTGGTCCAGTCTCTTCTGCATGATTTTCAGGTCGTGTCTGAGGCCCTCCAGCAGGGGGAGGACGGTAATTCCCCTCTGTCCCTTACGGAACTGCAGATTCGCTTTTTATAAGACTTTACTTTTGACTCTCTGTCTGTTGCTGCTGCAATTTCTGGTTCCATTGTTTCTGCTCGTCGTAACATCTGGATGAGGTCTTGGAAGGCGGAGGCCTCTTAGAAATCCCTTCTTTCACGCTTGTCCTTTGATGGTGCTAAGTTGTTTGAGCCTCGGCTTGATGATCTCCTGGAGGATCATAAACTCCTGACGCCTCTGCGGCCTGCTCTGAGGGGTTGGGGCTTTAGTTATAGGCGTGCCTTTGGGAATCCCCCCTCTGCTGGGCGGGGTTCCTCCCATTCCTTGTGGGGGAGGGGTCGTGGCCGTGGCACCCCTTTCTCTGCAAAATCCCGGCAACAGCCTGCAGGTACTGCCCTTACCGATGCCCCAAGTCCTGACTATCTCAAGGTGGGCGGCCGGTTTGGACAGTTTTCTTCTGCTTGGGCTCACAACATCACCGATTCCTGGGTTCTTTGCCTTGTGGTCAAAGGTTATTCTATCAACTTCTCTTCTCATCCTCCCGATCTTTTTGTTCCCACCCCCACTCCTCGGAATCTTCTGAAGCTGCTGGGATTAAAGTGGGGGATCTTCTCCAGAAAGGTGCCATCATTCCTGTTCCCGGGACCGAGTTGGGGCAGGGTAGCTGCTCTCTGATGTTCCTGGTGCAGAAGGCGACAGGGTGTTTCCGCCCTGTTCTGGATCTCAAGACCGTGAACTCCTATGTGCCTTACCAGAGGTTCAAGATGGCTAGTTTGCAGAAGATCCTGTCCCTTGTTTCCTCTGGGGCCTTTCTGTCCTCCTTGGACCTTTAGGACGCTTATTTTCATATTCCTGTGCATCCTCTTGAGGAACCGGAATAACCCACTTACTGGGTCTCGGCGGCGGGGGAACTGCACAAGTCTTCCATACCCTCCATACGTAGTAAAAGGAGACACAGGAGCCTTCGTCTGCAGGAGGAACCCAGATTTATTCAAATAGCCCGGGCTATGGAACAGAGTCCCAAGCTAGTCAGAGACAAAACCCAGGAGGCTGCTGCTTTACTCCGCAGCTTACAAGCCTTTTATACTTTTTCATTCCAGTATTTTGGCTGTTAGTCCATTGTTCAATCAGGGCAGTGTTTACAGTTGATAACCAGATCCAGACGATGTTTGTAGGTGGTGACCTGGTCAAGGCTTGGTACACAAATCATTGTTCACTCAGTGTGATCAAAGCTGGTCTTGCAGGTCATTGTTCACTCAGCTTGATCCAAAGCACGGTCTTTCAGGTCATTGTTTAATCACCCTGATCAAGGCCCAGCAGACAGACCATTGTCCAGATAACCTGATCATGGTGTCAAGGATGTTTACCAGGCTGGGAGCAGGAGATGGAAAACAAATCATTTACCCAGGGCTTGAGTGTCTCATGGCTTTCTGTTGAGCCGCAAAGAACAGGGGGGTTGGGTGTGCGACAGTTCCTGGGCAGAAATGCAGGCTGCAAGATGGTTTTTGTCGTGTCAGTTAGAATTTTCCCAGGCATCAGCAGAAACGACCAAGTGGGTCGTGTGGAAGTGTTTTGACACGAGATGGCAATGAAAAAACAACGGAGTCTCGGTACAAATTATGCCGATCAGAAGAACACTTTTCCTCAGACCCTCCTTTTGCCATTGAGTGGCAAATACTTTAAGAAATGTCAATGTTCATTAGGCCATCTGTTTCTTGTTGGAGCATCATCATCATATTGGTGTTCTGAATGTTGGAGGGTGGAGGTTTGATGGTCTGGACACATATTGTACAGAGCACTGGCAAGCACTGAAAGCACAAACAGAAGGAGACCAGGACAGCCACTCCCAAGGCAAGGAAGATGAGGACCCTCCACCCCCACTGGGAAAGGAGGCCCCAGATCCAGCCTGTGAGGGACCAGTTGTCTTCATCCAGATGAATTTCAGAAGAAAGGCGATGCAGACGTTGGATGGCATCGTATACTGTAGGTGCGTGGTCTGGAATGTTCACACAGCAGCTGGAGCCGATCAATTTACACACACCACCACGATCAGCAAGGATGACGTCAAGGACCATGCAGTTTTGGAGCGTTATAAGGCGGTCTGCCTGTAGCTCTGCAGTGATGTTGGAGAGGGCACCAGCTGTTACTGTGATGGTGGCCTCAAGGACCATGGTCATTCCTCGTATAGCCCGACTGTTCGCCATGGGGCCCCAGAATGGAAGGAAACCTTTAAAGAAGTCCCCGGCTTCCTGGCCTGCTGTAGCCTCAGCTGATATGACGCCCCTACGTGAGCGGCGCAGAGCGCCCTTCATCAACAGGTGGTAACCTCCATGGGTAGAATATGTTGGTGGAAGGAGGAAGGCCAAATAGCAGGTACCAGACCAGTTACAGGGGAGCCAAGTGTAGGTGGCTGTGCCACAGATGAAATAGGTGTTGGGGGATGCCACCAGCTTTGGAGGAGATGTAGAGTTTAAAGTTTTAGTGATATCACAAGTACTAGTACCAACTTTCTTAGTTCCTAGGCCATTGATACAGACACGGCCCTGCACTTTTATGGCATTCAGAGTGTTTCGTTCATCAGGCAGTATCCTTCTGGTGCGGAATCTAGAAAATGTTCGTCGAGTGGTTGAGTTGAATACTACCATCTCACCGAGTTCATCTGGTGGTAGTAGCAATGTGGATGAGCTGGTCGGGCAAAAAGGAGCATTGGCATTGCCAGATCTGTTCCGCCAGAAGTCATCCCGAAATGTCCCAAGGACAGAATTGGCAGTACCATTGACAGTGTAGGCCTCCTGCATCAACATCCACCATGCAAGACAAGACCCAGAGATGGAAAAGAGGTAGGGAAAGAATGGGACAGGGTGTATCATGGAATGCGGCATCAGTCCACAAACCCAGCAGTTGGAAGTGTTCATGATCAGCTGATGGTGATGCAACATTTGGATGAAGGTGTTATTGAAGAATTCTGCACTGCGGGGTAATTCATGGGCTGGTAGCGTGTAATACTGGTGCTCTGCAGGAGTCGGTGTAGGAGTTGGTGAGGTAACAGAATGGTAGATTAGTAACAGCCAACCAAGGATAGACAGGATGAGGGAGACAAACAGCGTCACCACGGTGACCATGAGGCATTTACCATGTCGGAGACTGACATATTGTTTCTGGATTCGGGTGTTTTGGACGGCAGCCATTGTGCTAAGCCAGGGACCTCTAGTGGCTGTCTGTGATTGGTGGTTGCTTCACTGGGTGCAGGTGCCAAGGGCCCTATGGCGTACCTTAGTCTGACACACCAGCACTACTCTCAGCCGGGGAAGATCACAGCCCTACAGTCTATAGGCACTTGGCGAAGTCAAGGGCAAGCCTTCCCTCGGGGGCGCAAGTTATAGCGGTCGGAAGTAGGGACAGTATGGTCGGTAAACAATTGTTCTTGGTGTTGAGCAGAGTTAAGGGAGGGTTCCACCCTTCCTTTCAGTATGCTGTCACTCTCTGCTTCCGTAGATGTAGAATGCAGTCTGGCATCGCTGAATGGGACAAATGTCAGGACTGTTTCTGTTTCTGAGTCTCCTTGTCCTTCCCTCACCCACTGATCATAGGGGAGGGGCAGAGGCACACGCCTGCAGTGAGATGAATGCACCCAATTCTTCCGACCTTCTACTTTCACGGCGGTGCGGGTGGCCAGCAACTCCTGACGGGGCTGTGTCCAGCGGGGCTCGAGGCTCTTGGTCCGTTGAAAATTTCTCACTAAGACCCAATCACCAGGTTGGATGACGTTTCCTGGGCCCTCGCTTTTGTCAGGTATGGCCTCATGCACCTGGTGATAAAGAGTACGAAAGGTATTAGTTAGACTGTACAGATAATCAGTTAATACATGGTATTCAACATCAGACAATTTCTTAGGCCGTGGGACACCCCATACATTGGCAGGCCTCCCAAACACAATCTCATGGGAGGACAGCCCTATCCTGGTGTGGGCCGTTGTTCTGGTAAACAGTAGGGCCAAGGGAAGAGCATCAACCCAAGGGACACCCGTCTCGGCTACTATTTTGGCCATTTTAGTTTTTAGGATGCCATTGTACACCTCCACTAGACCTGCTGACTGGGGGTGGTTAGCTGCATGAAATATTTGTTTTTCACCCAATGCTGTACGGCTATATTCCATAATCTGAGCTGTAAAGCGTGTCCCGTTGTCACTCCAGACCAAGCGGGGCAAACCGAATCGTGGGAGGTACTCTTTTAATAGGACTTTGGCGGTAGTGATAGTGGTGCAGTCTTTGACGGGGTAGGCCTCCACCCATCGGCTGAAGGTACAGACTACCACCAGAACATATTTCAAATTGTTTCATCTGTCCATCTGGATGTAATCCATTTGGAGGACTTCAAAAGGGAAGGTAGGAGGAGAGAATCCTCCCTTAGGGGTAACTGTGCCTTTTCCTGGGTTATACATTAGGCAAATCATGCATGTTTTAACCAGCTTTTCAGCATATGCTGGTATCTTAGAGTTGTACTATGTAGGTTCCAACAGTTTACATATCCCTTTTGCACTAATGTGAGCAGGACCATGGGCCATCGTAGCTACTGGTAGCACATGACTGTCAGGTAACATCCATTGTCTTTCCATAGTCGTACGGACCCAGCAACCATCAATTCCCTCCTTTGCTAATTGCTCCTTCCACACCCTTAGTTCCTCAGGAGTAGTATGGGACTGAATATCAATCCCACTCTGTACTGTATTTTCAACCATGCTCTTGTCTGTCACCCACCTAGCGGGACCTCCTACATACATTCCTTCCCTTTTTCTAAGAGCTGTTTGTCTGGCCGTCTGGTCAGCCAGGGCATTGCCTTTCCCAACATCATCTGTCACTTTCTTATGGGCTTTACATTTTATAATGGCTACCTTTCTGGGGAGTGTCAGGGAGTCTAACAATCGGTGAATTAGGGGGCCATGTTGAATCTTGGTCCCATGGGAAGTAAGGAAATTCCTTTCTTTCCATAACCTCCCGAAGTTGTGGGCCACCCCGAAGGAATATTGGCTGTCAGTATAAATATTCACCATCATCCCTTTGCTTAACTCACAGGCTCTAGTAAGGGCCACTAATTCTGCTGCTTGAGCAGAGCACTGCAGAATCTGAGCTGTTTCTACTACTTGTCCTAATGTCGTCAGGGCGTAGGCGGCTGAGGTGTTACCATCTGGCCCTCTGAGACATGATCCGTCCACATACAGTGTACCTTCTGGTTCTGCTATCGTGGTATCCTGTAAGTCAACCCGTCCCTTCGTCTCCTCCTCTGTCCTTAATATGCAGTCATGTGGGTCTAAGCGGGCATCCTGAGTATCCAGTGGGAGTAATGTGGCGGGGTTTAGTACAGTGCATCTTTTGATGTTAATGTGGCTGGCAAAGAGTGTCAGTTCATATCCTGTGAGACGTGCGCTAGTGAGGTACTGTGTCTTGGTGTTATTAAGGAGGGTATCTACAGAATGGGGCACCATCAGAGTCAGGGGGAGTTCATGACGATCCCCACACTCTGACGGACCATGAGGGCGGCTGCAGCGGTCGCCTGTCGGCATCCTGGGAGAGCCCTTGCAACAGGATCTAAGGTGGCTGAAAAAGAGGCACATGGCCGATGGTGACCACCGAACATCTGGGTCAAGACAGGGCATGCACAGCCGTCTGTCTCATGTACAAAAAGAAAAAATTGTTTGCTATAATCAGGAGTACCGAGGACTGGAGCAGTACACAGAGCCCTCTTTAAATCTTGGAAGGCCTGCGCATGCTCTCTAGTCCATGGAAAGGAACTGTCTGATATGTCTTTAGTGGTGAGGGCAAGAAGAGATTTGACCATGGCCGAAAAGTTGGAAATCCACTGTCTACAGTATGAGGTTAGGCCTATGAAGGCGCGCACCTGCTTTTGTGTTTGTGGGGCTGTCATAGCATTGATAATGGCTATACGATCAGCGGTGAGCTGCCTTTCCTCCTTCGAGAGGAGATTACCTAAATAGGTCACCTTCTCTTGACAAAACTGAAGCTTTTTCAAAGAGACTTTGTGATTATGGAGGGCAAGGTGGCGTAACAAACAGAGAGTAGCTTCTTTACATGCTGGGGCAGAATTTGCAGCAATGAGGAGGTCATCTACATATTGTAATAGTGTGGAATTATCAGGGAGTTCCAAGGAATCTAGTTGACTTTTTAGGGCTTGACTATAGATACTGGGGCTCTCGGTAAAACCTTGAGGGGCGCGGCAGAATCTAAAGCTCTGCCCACCAAGGGAGAAACCAAAAAAATGTCTGCTGTCAGGATGTATAGGAATGCTGAAAAAAGCATTCTTCAGGTCTATGACAGAAAAGTGCGTGGCATCAGAATGGACCATCGTTAAGAGGGCTGTAATGTCGGGGACAACAGGATATTGGGAGATTGTTATTTTGTTAAGGGCTCTTAGGTCAATTACGAATCTGTATATTTTAGGGGAGAGAGCATCTCCATTGGTCTTTTTAAGAACAGGAATAATGGGACTGTTACAGATATTGCCACGTGCTTCCTCCACTACGCCCTTGTCCATCAATTCAGATATTATTGTCAAAAGGGCCATTTCTCCTTCCGCGGGTAGTCGATACTGCCGGAGGCGGGGGAGAAGTGCACCTGGCTGGATGCGTACCACATGAGGGGATATGTTGAGACACCCTACATCAGTGTCTGATGATGCCCAGAGGGAGGAAGGTAAAGACTGCAACTCTGGCGGGAGGGGACCAGACAGGTACATATAGGAAGCTGCAGTGGGAGAAATTGTTAGGGATACACCTTGGGGACTACATGATATGGTCGCATACAGAGCTTTCAGTAAATCCATGCCTAACAAGTTTTCACTGCAACCTGTAGTAAGGACCAAGGGAGCGTCAACATGTGCAGGGCCAATATCGAGAGGGAGGGGTTCAGAGACAGGGCTGGTCGCAGGTGTTCCTGCAAAACCCACCGAGACATTCATATTGCCAGAAAGGGGTGCCTCCGGGACTGACAGACGTGCAATAGAAGACCTGGTGGCCCCAGTATCCAAAAGAAAATTCTGATCGTTCCCCACAACTGACATTTGAACCACTGATCCACTGGAATTTGCACTCTGGTAATACCCCTTTCCTGGCTGTCCTATGCTTGGTAGGACCCAGTCTCATCAACTTCATCATAATCATCATTGTAATAAGTGCGTGTTGCTTCGTACCCATCAAACCTATTGGCCGGGCGCTGCCGGACGAGAGCATCATCCCTGGGCCTGCGTTCTTTATCCTGTGGATGGGGCAGGCCATGGTCCCTAGTCGGCCTCCCCTCCCTGGGAGCGCGAGGCCGAGTCTTCCCTGTTCGGATGTTTTCAGCTAACACGGGACACTCATCTATCCAATGGCCGTACCCCTTACAATAAGCACACTGATCTGTTTGGAGGGCTCCCGTACGTTGAGGGCTGGAGGGGGTAGACTGGCGAGCCCTCGGAGGGAGTTGGGGTTGGGGTCTGAAATTCCCGCGGGCATCGGGACCTCGGGGAGGGTAAGCCTGCTGCAGAAGTGCCTTAGTCTTAAGATCCCTAACCTTCTTACTTTCCTTGTCTCTATCTTCGTTCTCCCTATTCTCGTGATATTGTGCCATAGCCAAGATACCAGTCATAGTTTTGGCAGACCACGTACTTTCAACTTTCTTAAGCCTGGCGGAGATCTCAGGAAGCAAGTTGCTGACAAACTTATCGACAAACACTGGGCCAGAACCTGGGGTCCGGGGACCCAAACCACTATGTCCCTTGTATTCTGTCTCGAAACGGGTAAAGAAGTCAGCCACATTCTCATCTTTTCGCTGCCTACAGGCGTTTATTTTATCCCAGTTAAAGACAGTTTCCGGCAAAAGTGTTTTCATAAACGTCATTAGTTTACCGGGCAAAGTCAGGATGGCAGCTTCTGGTTTAGTCCCTCCTACCCTTGCTTCTTCCATAGCCTCTAGGTCAGCCTATTTACCTCCCAATGCCACCTCATGGTCAGTATGTCGAATCTTGTTCCAAATTTCAGTGGGGACAACCGTACCAAAAAGTAAATCTATATCCTCAAGAATGAGAGTACCTGCAGATATAATCTGACCTAATTCTCTGCAAAAGGCAGCCGGATTCTTCCGGGGATCTGGTAATTGTCCTTTAAACAGTATTACTTCTGACCTTTTCCAAGGAACATGAACCCAAAGCCTGCGCCAGTGTGCCTCAACAGCCCCTCGGCCATTATTTTGGGCATCGGTAAGTGCGTTAACAAAGACAGGGGCCGCCTCTCTCATTGGCATAGCTGTTTCTAGAGGGGTGTTGGGAAAAGCGGTCATATCACGGTAAGCCAGCAAAGTAGACATAGCGCCAAACATCCCCTCTCCCTGAACATTTTTATTTGTGACCTAAGGTCCATTAATCCGGTGGGTATCTGCATAAGCGCATTCTCAAATCTTTGCATGACCAGGGTACACAAGTATTCAGCCCAGGTGGTCTGTTCCATAATCGTCCACTGGGAAAAGGTGGACCATTAAAGGTATAAATATTCCCGTTATTTATCCAACATTCACACTGTTGCTTCTGCAGGTCATTTTATCAAAGGGATGAAAAGCTGACTGCAGAGCGCAAGGAGGTCAGTCGGGGGAATTCAACAATTTATATAGATCCTGCCTAACTGTAGACCATGGGGAAGTAGGGAAAGTGCGGGTAGGGGTAAAGCCGTTGGGGTTGGGCGGATGGGGACTTATTGTCATTCCTGCAGCGAGGACAGGGTTAGCGTGCGTGGTCGGTGTCATAGGAAAAATAGGGAGGGTCGGTGTGACAGGGAGAACAGTGGGAGGGTCAGTGGGGGCAGGAGTGGGCTGTGACGGGGGGACATGCGGGGTGTGAGGCATCAGGGCAGGGTACATTGGGGCAGATGCAGGCGGGCTTTCTAGCATGGTCTTAAGTAAGGAATCACCTTCTTCTCCCCCTTCCATATGGCAATTTCCTTTCTCCTCACGAGCTGGATAACATTTTTGTACCCGGGCCCCATGCTCCCTATCGGCTATTTCTACCTATTATGTCATTTGATTTTGTAAATTTTCTCTGGCGTGGTCGGCCATTGACATACGTTCCTGTTTTCTTTCTTGAGCCTTCTGCTTTCTAGCTCTCTTTCCTCCAAAATCGGACAGATTCAAACCTAGACGGGCGCATTTTTCTTTTCATTAATTGTTCCTCTAAGTTGGCGAGAACTTGGGAATTAAAGGAGCCATAAAGTGGCCACTGTAATTCCGCGTTGCTTTGTTTCGTATATTTTACCCAGAATGAGGAAAACATTATGGCAGAAGGACCATGTTTAACATACATTGCATGGCCAGGGGTCCCTTCTGGAGGAAGCGGACAAGCCGCCTCCAGCTGGGAGTCCTGCGTACACATACAACTACATAATTTCTTGAACTTACTACTGACTGGCATGCTTGTAAACAGATAACAGACACCAGCGAGTTTTAAAAAACTCACCTCGCTTGCTTGGCTTTTGCAAAAGTCAATAACAGCTTGGCTTTTGCAAAAGTCAATAACAGAATCATATAGACTTGGTGGGTGATCAGTCCACCCTTACCTTACAGGGGTAGTTCTCTTCTGCAGACGTAGGGCTGTGTCCTGCTCCAGAAATTATTTGCTAGGGGACTCCAGCGAGAACGCGGTCATGCGGCCCAGACCGGGTGGGGAGGAACAGCGGGGTGAGTCGTTCGGCTTTACCGGATTGCAAGAATCCCTCGGGTAGGGCGCCTCCGTCGGAGTCTCTCCGTGCACCTCCTCACATCCACTGGGCCTGACCTTCGTGCTCATGGAATCCCTGTTTGGGCGCCATTTTAGGAACCGGAATAACCCACTTACTGGGTCTCGGCGGCGGGGGAACCGCACAAGTCTTCCATACCCTCCATACGTAGTAGAAGGAGACACAGGAGCCTTCGTCTGCAGGAGGAACCCAGATTTATTCAAATAGCCAAGGCTATGGAACAGAGTCCCAAGCTAGTCAGAGACAAAACCCAGGAGGCTGCTGCTTTACTCCACAGCTTACAAGCCTTTTATACTTTTTCATTCCAGTCTTTTGGCTGTTAGTCCATTGTTCAATCAGGGTAGTGTTTACAGTTGATAACCAGATCCAGACGATGTTTGTAGGTGGTGACCTGGTCAAGGCTTGGTACACAAATCATTGTTCACTCAGTGTGATCAAAGCTGGTCTTGCAGGTCATTGTTCACTCAGCTTGATCAAAGCCCGGTCTTTCAGGTCATTGTTTAATCACCCTGATCAAAGCCCGGTCTTTCAGGTCATTGTTTAATCACCCTGATCAAGGCCCAGCAGACAGACCATTGTCCAGATAACCTGATCACGGTGTCAAGGATGTTTGCCAGGCTGGGAGCAGGAGATGGAAAACAAATCATTTACCCAGGGCTTGAGTGTCTCATGGCTTTCTGTTGAACTGCAAAGAACAGGGGGGTTGGGTGTGCGACAGTTCCTGGGCAGAAATGCAGGCTGCAAGATGGTTTTTGTCGTGTCAGTTAGAATTTTCCCAGGCATCAGCAGAAACTACCAGGTGGGTCATGTGGAAGTGTTTTGATACGAGATGGCAATGAAAAAACAATGGAGTCTCGGTACAAATTATGCCGATCAGAAGAACACTTTTCCTCACTCTCTTCCAGAGGTATTTACAGTTCTTTGCCCTGGGACAGCACTTCCAGTTTTGTGTCCTCCCCTTTGGTTTGGCCTCTGCCCTTCGGGTGTTTACTAAGGTCCTGGCTCCCCTGGTGGCTCAAGGGGTGATTTTGTTTCCCTACCTTGATTACTGGTTAATTTCTTCCTCTTCTTTCTTTAAGGCCCAGGAGGATGTGACGTTGGTGCGGCATTGCCTGGAGTCCCATGGATTCCTGGTTAATCTCAGTAAGTCCCACCTCATCCCGTCTCAAGAGCTCCAGTTCATCGGCGCTCTCTTCAATACCCGGTTGGGGATGGTGTTTCTTCCTCCGGCTCACCAGCTCTGGCTCCAGTCTCATCTGGAGTCCCTCCTGTCTGCCTGATCGGCCTCCGCAAGGGACTGGTTCCAGGTTCAGGGGGACATGTCTGCTTCACTTTTTCTGGTTGCTTGGGCTCGCAGACATCTCTTCCATCTGGTGTATGACCTTCTGTCTCACTGGGATCCGGGGCCCAGGACTATGATGCCTCTGTTCCAGTGACTTCCGCCATTTCTCTCCAGCTGCATTGGTGTCTGGTTCCAGTCAACCTAGCGAGAGAGGTGCCCCTGGACCCTCCTGTTCCCTGTAACCCTGACTGCCAATGCCAGCCTCTGGGGTTGGGGTGCCACCCTCGGGGTTCTTTCTGCTCAGGGTCCTTGGTCCCGCGCAGAGTCTGGATGTCCTCGAATTGGAAGGAGCTGGCTGCTGTGTTCAAGGCTCTCCTGTACTTTTCCCGTCATCTGAAGGACATGTGGGTTTAGGTCTGGACAGACAATCAGGAGGCCCGTGCCTACTTGAATGATTTGGAGGGCACTCGCTCTTCTCTTTTGGCCCTTCTGGCGGATCAGATTGGGTCATGGGCGGAAGCCAATCTGCTGGGTCTGACGGCTATCTATCTGCCGGGGAGGGAGAATGGGCGTGTGGATCAGCTGAGTCGCATTCTTTCTTCTTCGGTTTCTCTGTCCCTGTCTTCTCTGGTCTTTCAGGAGCAGTCGGGCGGTTTGGAAGGTCCTGGTTGGATCTTTTTGCCTCCCCTCAGGATGCTCTTCTTCCGAGATTTTGCACCCTTTTTCCTTGCGGAGAGGCGTGGGGGGTGGATGCTCTGAGTTTCCCTTGGCCTCTGGGTCTTCTCTATGCCTTTCCTCCCTTGCCCCTTCTCAGCAGGGCTGTGGCAAAGATCAGGGTGGAAGGGGTGGTGGTGCTGTTGGTGGTCCCCTTTTGGCCTCACCCTCCTTCGTTTGGCAGTTGCTCCCCCGTAGAGGTTCCTGCTGTCCCCTTCTCCACTCCGCTTTCCTCTCCTGTCTCATCAGGCTCTCAGCCAGTTGGCGTTGGGAGTTTGGAAGTTGAAAGGCAATGGTTAGTGTCTTTGGGTTGTTCCTCTGCAGTGGCCCTGTCCATACAGCATTCTTGGTAGGGCAGTACCCTTAAGGTACACGAACGTCACTGGAGAAATATCTCTGCTTGGTGTTCTTCGCATGGGGTTTCTCCCTGATACCTGTGAGGGAGGTTCTGTGCTTGAGTTCCTCCGGGATGGGTTTTTGCTCGGGCTGTCGGTCTCTACTCTCCGCAGCCAGTGGTCCGCTATTAAGGCTATCCGGGGGGCTCTCTCATCTCCTTTGAGTCCTTGGCTTCTCGCCTTCTGCGCAGTTCTTTTCTTTGACGGCCTGTTGTTGCTTCTCCTGTTCCCCCCCTGGGATCTTCCTTTGGTCCTTCATGCCTTGCGGCTTTCCCCGTTTGAGCCTCTGCCTTCTGTGTCTCTGGAGTTTCTCACCCTGAAGGGTTTTTTTTGGTGGCCATTGCCTCTGGGCTCCATTTGGGGGAGCTTGGTGCTTTACTTTGCCATCTTCCCTTCTTGTGTTTCTTTCCTGACAAAGTGGTCCTTCGTCCTGACCCGGCATTTCTTCACAAAATGTCCTCCGCTTTCCATTTGTCCCAGGATATTGTCCTTCCGGCCTTTTTCCTGCCCCCTCTACGGAGGAGGAGATCCGGCTCCATTCCCTGGATTTGACTAGGGCTCTGGTGATCTATCTTGAGCGTACCGCCTCCCTTCGCAAGGTGGATTTTTGTTTGTCACCTTTGGGGTTGCCTGGCAGGGTAATCGGCCTACCACGGATACTCTTTCACGTTGGGTTCGGTCCGCTATCTCCTTGGCCTGCTTGCATTTGTGGGTCCCTCTTCCCCCAGTCATTCAGGGTTGTTCACCCGGGGTGTGGCTTCATCCTGGGTTTCTTTTAAGGGGGCCTCCTTGAAGGATCTTTGTGCTGCGGCGACTTGGTCCTCCCCACATACCTTCATCTCCCATTATAAGTTGCGGATGGGGGAGGTTATCCCTGGGGATTTTGGCTCCGCTGTCCTTGCGGCTGTTCACTGATTGTGTGTGCTTGTCTGCAATAAAGGTTTCTTGGCATCTTTGTTATCTGTTTCTTTTATTCATCTGGTGCTTGGGTATACGCTCCTGGGTGACTGTGACGAGGAAGATGGAGGAGGAAGGTAATGACTCGGTTACTTACCGGTAATCTTCATTACTCCGAGTCATAGTCTTCCTCGTCATAGTCATGTTCCCTCCTGCCCGCCCTTGGTTTTGGGGGGACGAACAAAATGTTTTGATTCCTTTTTTTTCTCTGCTTGTGTATTTCAGGATGTTTCCTGTGTTTGCCCCACCATTATAGGCCAGGTGACAGGTACTTCCTGTCAGGACACCATATTGGGTGGGTCTTTTTTTATGGGTGAATGCTGTGCCTGGAACACGGGGTGCTCCTGGGTGACTGTGACGAGGAAGACTATGACTCGGAGTAATAAAGATTACCGGTAAGTAACCGAGTCAATATGTGGCATGCTTGTGTGGGCTTAGCAAAGGGATATAAGGCCCGGCTGTGGGGGTTAACAGTACTCATTACTTGGATGCTGACTTGTAACGCTGCCTACATGTGAGCGGAGTAAAGAAGAAATATTTGGGGTACCCCTTCATGTAGTGTCTCGCGACGGGGGATCACTATGCTCCTGGAACCCATCTTCTTTACACTGGCGACGGGCTTGTTACCGTACATATTTGTGGATTACTTATAAATTTTGTGGAGCACTTTCTATTTGCAACAGATGCTCGCATTGGTGATCGGAGTGTTTCTGGCTCACTATTATTGGTGCCTGTTTCAGTGTCTACTGGAATTCGGATAAGCACGCTTATTGGTGGAGTCACAACTGTGTTGCAGGCATTTACACACTGCACAATTGATTCGGAGGAGTCTTCATCTTCAGACAATATGCTCATTGGAAATTGAATATTGTGAGTTGAGTTTCTGGGCGTGGTCTGTAGGGATGTGGACACATTTGCCCTTCAAGGCGCATGCTCCTTGGAAGCTGAGCGTTGCGACCGGGGCTGCTGGGTGTGGCTGTTTCCTCGCAATGGGACCCCAGAAAGCCGTCTTTTCGGCTTAAAAACAAACTTGTTCTGCAAGACATTCTGTGAAGTCTGTACTGTGCATTTCCTACACTGGCAGCATCTCTTACTGTGCATTACTATCCACGGTGATGCACACACCTCCAAAACGACTGTGACAACGGTGGCTACCTCGCTTATTTTATGGTATTTTGCATTGGCCTGAATGTATTTCTTTTTTTTTATATCATGGCAGGAATTTTTCCCCCGCCCTCTTTCCTTGCCATATCTGGAGAACCTCCTATGGACTGGAAGATTTGGGAAGATATGTTCTTAACCTATCTCAAGGAATTAGAGGGTGATGATTGCGGTGCAGAAAGGAAACTGGCATTATTAAAACACTGTTTAGGAGGGTGTGGCCTTAAGGAATACAAGAGTGTACCCTTGTTAGTTAATCCTGGCAAGATTGATGTGTACCAATATGTTTCAAAAGAAATGTGCATCAGATATGGGAAGAAAACCAATGTTACAATGGAAATGTTTAAATTTTACTCATGCAAACAAGGAGATGGTGAATCTATAGAAGAGTATGGGCCTCATTTATGAAAAGTGACGCATCACTGCGTGAAAACAGTGATGCGTCACTTTTCACTGCGCCCTCCCTGCGACTCCAATGATGCGTCATATTTACAGTATGACGCATCATGTCGCAAGGAGTCACAGATACGTCAGTATTTCTGACGTATCTGTAGGCGCAAAAGTGACGCATTGCTGGAGTGTGTCACAAAAGTGACGCAACTCCAGCAATGTGTCCTTTCACATGGGGCAAGCCCCATGTGAAAGGGCCTGCGTCAGTCTTACGCCTGCTGTGAGGCAGGCGCAAGATATTGACGCATTTACACCCTAGAAGTGGCGCAGTGAAATCTCGTAGATTTTACTGCGTCACTTCTACGATGCTTACTTACGTGGGAACGCCCACCCTGCATACATTATACCTGACGCAGGTATAATGTAGCGCATGAGTTTACAAAGGGACGCATCTAGGTAGATGCGTCACTTTGTAAATATGGCGCATCATGGTGCATGTTTTACGCCACTGGTGCATCACAAAAAGTGACGCACCGGTGGCGCAAAAGTGACGCAGGGGCTCATAAATGAGCCCCTATGTGTCTGCTCTAAGATATTTAGCTTCTTCCTGTGATCTTGAACATATAAGCTTTGAGAGATCAAATTTTAATGAGGATAAATAAAAACATTCAGGAAAGGCTATGGACTAGTACAGATATGTCTCTTAATGCTGCATTGACATAGCAAAATCTATTGAACATTCTGAGAAATTTGCACAAGAGATCAGAGGTAGTTTGAGTAATCATGTGCATGTTGTGAATGGTGGGGATAAAATGAGAAAAACTATTTTGCCTAAAATTGATACTTGGAAAAGTGTTCCTTTGTGTTATAGATGTGGTAGCTTATCAAATCTTGGGAACTCCAGAAACTGTCCTGCTATAGATTAGGTATGTTCTAAATGTAATAAGAGAGGTCATTTTACCAGGGTTTGTAGATCTTCTGCCAGGAAAATGAACTTGGTACAAGAATGTAATACTCATACCATGGAGGGTGACAATTTGGATACATATTCTAATACTATTCTGAGTGTAGGTGATGAGAAGGGTAAGAAGGATTTTCCTTCTTGCATTTTCTCTTTTGATGGCCAATCTTTCACAGTGTTAGTTGACTCATGTGCCTGGTACACCATGATAGGTCAACCCATAGCAAAGGAGAAATGGTTCAACAAAGTTTTATCATCACCAGATGTGGCACCTGGAGGGTATACTGGTCACAAAATTGATTTGTTGGGATATTTTGGGGGGAATTTAGCATTCAATGGCGTTCACACCCATGGTAAAGTGTATGTGTCGAGAAATGGTCATTTGTCGTTAGGTTGGCCTCACCAACAAGAAATGAGAATCCCACTTAAATGACACTTAAAAACAAACTTAGAACAATAATCCCTATACCATGTGACTATCTAAAATGCAGAGTTTTGTAGTGCAGCCAGTTGCTGCTGCGGTACAGCGCAAATGCAAGTCCTATCCCACCGCTGATCACCAGTGTTAGAAATGGGATTTCTGGTTGGCTAGGGCTTGCGCCAAAGCCAGGCAGAAACCACCACTCTAGTCAGGGCTGGGGAGTTACACGCCAAAGATAATCCCTGCTCACCCCCTTGGTAGCTTGGCACGAGCAGTCAGGCTTATCCCGGAGGCAATGTGTAAAGCATTTGCGCACGCACCCAGCGACAACACACAAGGCCCACCACAAAAGAAACTCCACACAAGGTATTATATAAAAATAGCCTTTGTATTATACCAAACACATTAGATAATATTCACACAATTTACACTGTGCCAACTGGCAACGGGCAGAATTTTACAAGGGACTATTTACACGGAACAGGGCCACATGGACCACTGTCAGGAACCAGCACTTTTAGAACTAGCACTTAGAATATCACTTAGAACTTAGAATGTAAATCACTGTAGCACACAACCAGCAACTACTGGTAAATGTTAAGTACCACCTACGCAACCCTAACCACCTTAGGAGAATATTGCGCAGGGAACCAGGACCTCACTAGCACCACCTGTACTAGGAGAAAAACAACCACCTAAGTATTACAATACCTGTAGGGGTATAAGCACATTACACATGATGCATCACAACACATTCAGAGGTGTAGGGAAGGAAAGCACCGGATGCATAACATACATTCAGCGGTGTAAACACAAGGTACATGACGCATAAAAACACATTCAGAGGTGCGGGAAAACACAATTGCGCCAAACTCACATAAGTCACCACCTGTGACTGTCCATAGGCCAACTGGCCTTGTTGGGGCTAGGACGCCCTGTGTCCCAGTGTCAGGGGCCTAAACGGAGCAGCTGCCCACGAAGTGCTGGGCAGCTGTAGAACAATGAGGGGGCCAAAGCTGGAGCCTTGCAGGCGCTGGCCAACTGACTGTCCCCTGAGCCCCTCTGGGCTCTAAACAATGTGCCCCACTGGAGCGTACTAGCGCTCTAAATCAAAGATTGATCCTTCGTTGGAGCCTCACTCGGGCTCTTAACAACAATGCAGCCCGCGTTGGAGCCTTTGGGGCTCTAAAACAAATATTTGCCCCGTCGTTGGAGCGACCTCTGCGCTCTTAACCAACAATCTGCCCCGCGTTGGAGCCTCACAGGCTCTCTAAAACAACTATGCCCCCAGAAGCTGGAGTCACGTAGGCTCTGGAGATCCACTAGGTCCCCCACGCTGCTGCCGCTGCCCACTGTCAGGCGGGGCAGCGGAAACGAGAAATGAGCACTGCGCCCGCAGTGCTCGAGACTCGGTTACGGGGCGGGCACCGAAACTGTGCCCCAACACCCCCCCAACCACCACAGCACACAGCCCCACTCACCACGTTTCACGGGGCTCCTGTTGCTGCTCTACGGACGGGTCCCTTCTTCGAAAATCAGCAGGGCTCTCACCACACACAGGAGCCCTGCTCAGGAGGCCGCCGCCTTGGTCCTGGTGCGTAGCAGCCCCCATACAGGCTGCTTCCTACCTCCGGCCAGCAAGTCTCAGTGCGGGGTGGGCTCCCGCCTGGGTCTCTCAACGCGGCGCTTCCTGCCGCACGGCCCTTCCGCTTCCGTCTGCGAGACCCCACCCCCAACCAGGCGGGCCGCGGATCGCGAGCACTTCTTCGGGGGATTGAAATGAGGGGTAAGCTCCCTCTCCCTATTAAAAATATAGCACGGGGTGGACACCCGCTACGAAGGACGCAAAACTGCGGGGTGGGCACCCGCTAGGGATATTAATTCCGGAATATCAGTCAGTAGATGTGCGGGGTGGGCTCCCGCTCGTTTTCTGCCGCGCTGAGATGCAGGGTGGGCACCTGTTCGAAATCAGGGCAAACAGCGGGGCAACCCCCACATGGTGCAGCTTTGTGCTGCAGCTGAAATTGGAAGCGCTGCTCCTCAGGACGGCCAGGCGCTCCTCAGGCAAGGTAAAGAGCTAGTGCTTCCCAAGCGCTTAAAGGCAAGGTCCAGGAGCACAAAAGTTCTTAGGAAGGCAAGGGAGCAAGGGCTGGGCCCAGGGGCCAGCTCACAGGGCCCTCCAGGCAGGGAGGCAGTCCCCAGTGGCGGTCTCTGCTGGCGCCCAGCAGCAGCAGCAGGCCCCCCTAGTTAGGATCAGAAGAGAACAGCGAATGGTCCCAAAAGTCCACCAGGCATCCAGGGGCTGGGCAGGGCCCAGGGAGGCAAGCCTTCCCCTGGGCCCCAGCAGCAGCACGCCCCTGGTAGATTCGAGTCAGAGCAAGAACATTTTACATGGGGTCACAGCCCCTTTTTATACACCAAATCCTTTGTTCTCAAAGGTGCAGGGAAGGGGCGAACCAGATACAACTGGTTCTTGAGCACTTTGTTTTGCTCAGCCCCTCTCCCTATTCAGAGAACAGGCCAGGGTCATCAGTCGCACCACAGGGGGCGGAGCCAGCATTGTGTGGGGAAAGCCCAGCCCTATTCAGGTCCCAGGTATACTCCTCCCACTCATCAACATGCAGCTCTCTCCACCCACCACTGGGGCAGAACCATCCTGACTCCTGGGGCCAGGCACACCAGCCAATCACACGCCAGGCAGTCACTGCACATTTATGCCAGCGTCTAGAAGTGGCACTTCTACACTAGCTACATTGATGCCGCACACATCATCACGCAGCATTTCATCACATGAGTCCGCACATACAAAACTCGCACCTGCACTCCCCACGCATCAGGAACTACCAGGGACACATACATTCCCCCATGCATTCCTATGGGAGGGCAGGTCAGTCTCACCAAACCATACACAGAGCGCACGCGCTTTCCACTGGGACACAGTGTGAAAGCGCCTAGAGGCCTAAAACCACTAGTACAACACAGGAAAAAAAGCTAGGATACTGCAAAAAGTTCTAGGGGTGAACTTGCCAGAAGGGCCAAGTCCAACACCAGCCAAGTAATTGAAGTGTTTAGGAATGCTGTATGTGTGGAAGAGGGAAGTGTGTGGAACTTCAACAGAGTTTCAGTGCAAAAGGGGCTGGTACCAAGTCAGGTTATGAGGAACTTCGATTTTCGATCGCGATCGAATCGACCCGCCATTTTGTGCTCCGCCGCCATTTTGTGTTGCCATCACTCAGGCAGCACGGCGAACAAAGTCTATTCTGCTTTTTCTGTGACCCGGTGTCGAAATACGCTTTCTGCCTCTGTTTGCGAAGCTGGTGTTAGGACTAGCCGAGTACACTAATCCCTGTCTGGCTTTTCTAATCCCCGTCTGAACTATCTGTTGGTTCACACTATTCTTTCCTGACCTTATCTTATCGTCTGGCCTTCACTGTCTTATGCTAGCATTCTCTCGTTTCACAACTGTCCTCCAACACACACAAACGTATCTCGCCACCTGCAAGTTAGTTATGAATCTGTTAATGAATTAGCTTAAGGGAGGGGTGACAAACATAGTTGGAGGAGAGGTCTTTCCGAGTCATCTGATACTTTGTTTTCCAAACTCTCCTATTGGTTCTGTCCTGTTTTCCAACTTTCCTTATTGGCTCTTTCTTGTATACTCTGGGAGTGGATTTGGTTAATGTATCTGTTTCCATATGGTATATAAGTCTGTGCGCCAGAGAGTGAAGTGGCAGTCTCCTGAGAACCTACTTTGTGTACTTCTAGGATAACTGTACTAGCTGCAGCTAAATAAACCTGATCTTCTAACGCCGACAGAGTGTCCAGTGTCTCTGTGTAGCTGAGCAGGAGAACTCCGGAGACTTGGGCGTACCCTGCGCCGCCAGGCCCAAACGGTTCTGGTTCTTCAACTGGCGCCCAACGTGGGGCGGCTTCAGTGGTACCGGTTCTGCCCGAAGGTTGTGAGGAACCCCGCAAGAAAATTCCGGAGGGTTCGCGAGCCACATTAAGCGACCCCTGTATGTCGAAAGTGGTCCGAAGGTCTTTTGCAGCGCGGTTACTCCTTCTTGACGGCTACTGACAACCGCTGCCCTGACTGCAGCCCTGCTTTGGCCCTTCCTTTGATGATGTATGGTAAGGCAAGACAATAGACGGCCCTCTGTTGGTGGGAGAAGACGTCCTTAGTTAAGTATTTTCGTCGGTCGTGCCCACAATTTTGGTTCTTTGTTTTTCTTCGGTTCTTAGATTTGTCTATTGCAATAAACAAAGCCGAGGGTAAGTGCATTTGTGCTGCGTAAACTGAGTTTTACTCCCTTGAAGTTTGTGAACAGCCTGGTGACATCAGGAGATGCCTGGGCTGACTAAGTTTGGTAGAATTTGTTGCTTTGGTTGTAATAGGGATTCCCGACTTGAGGACTCTTCTCCGATTCCTTCGGTTGGAACTCCCACATATGAGCTCTATTCAAAACATGGTATTGGCCCCATTGCCTTTAACGAGACATGGACCCGATACACAAAGAAAGATGGTGTTCTAAAATGGCCAGAAAACTGTAGTTTTGATCCTGATGTGCTAGACAATTTAGAAGCAGTTTTATTTAAAAGAAAAGCCCGGCCGGCAATGTTTGACTCTTTCCGCCTTTGGCGTAAGGAAGCAAAACAGAAAGAAATTAAACAAGCAAAACGAGATAGGAAAGCACAGGGTATGACAATTATACAGGCTGCCCAACAGTTTAAAGATGATGAAATTTGATAATGCGACTGAAATTTCAGGAAGACAGCATCGTATGGCGATAGATAAATGCTATCCGGTGTTGCCTATTTCTCCTTCCGATAATAAGAAAGATCTGGAAGAAGATCCCCTAATGTCCCATTAATTAAGGTTGCCTCCGCCCTATGCACAAAGTGCCAATGCACCTCAGCCGTTACAGCCTGTTCAGCCGCCGGTGGTACCTCCGCCTGTTCCGGCTCTTCTGCATTTGCCTCCTCCAGTATTACCGCCCTTGTCGGTTTTACCGTTAACGTCAACTTCTTTGCCCTCATCACCTGATCTTAGATCTCCTTTGCCATCTGCTCCTCCTGCAATTATCGGTTCTTCTCCTGTCAGTCCTCCTAATACTTTGTCTCCAATTCTTATGTCTAATTCTCCGTCTGTGCGTAAGCGTCTTACAGACACAGTCACTGGTATTCTATCTCCTTTCTTTGGAGTTTTAAATGTGTCTCCAGCTTTTGTTCGAAGACAGTCTCGTAGTCAGTTCCCAGATTTCGAAGAACTAGAAAGGTTGGACTCTCTTGCATGTAGATGGATCAAAAAGGGTCCACAATACAGTGTACTTGATTTTATGCCTACCTTTTTACAATGGAACGCGCCTACGCAAAGATATGTTTTTAATGTAATGTGCGATACACTTATTAAAGAATGGGAAGATGTGAGTTCGAGTCCGATCCCACAAGATCTACTAGATGTTCAGACAGATTTTGATAAACGACTTGTTGTGGGTTCTAAAGTTGAGAAAGCTGTAAGGACACTAATTTCTTATAGATCCTTATTGTCCTCTCAGGCTTTCCTTGATTCTGATCCGTCGGCTAGACTGACTTTGAAAAATTATCCTATGAGAGAGGTTCCTCCAGTATGGAAGGAAGAGGTTGCGTGAGTAGGTGGTAATGCACCTATCCCTGCTCATTTCCAACGTATATGGGTACATGTCCCTTGGAAGAGATCTGAAGTTTTGGCCCTTAAGCAGATTCTACCGGATCCTCGTAAAAACCCTGCAGGTTATTATAAAGAATTAACACAGACAGTTGATGCTTGTATTATGAACTTAGCAGATATTGACATGTTGATGGGAAATGTAGTCCCACAGACAATATGGGCTAAGATCCGTAGAGAGGATCACGCGCAGGAATTAGGTGCTACTTGGGATGTTATAACTACCACAGATAGTGATCAAGTGGGTGGTGCAAAGCCTGACGCTCTGATGTCGGAACTCCCTGGTAGAATCATTACATTAATGAAAACTATGATGCCTGCATTAAGAGTAAATTGGGATAAACTAGCAGCATGCAAACAAAAGAAAGATGAAAGTGTCTCTGATTTCTTTACTCGTTTCGAAGAGACCTTTATTGATCACAGTGGTCAAGACATGGCTACAGAAGGACAGCGATTATTTGTGGACAAATTCGTATTTAATTTGCTTCCCGAGCTGTCACACAAATTAAAAGATTCAGAAAGTTCATGGGCTGTTTCTTCTTCTGCCCAGATATTGGCTACTGCACAATATTATGAAAACAGAGATAAGGAGGAAAAAGAAAAGCAAGAGAAAAAGACGAAAGAATTAAAAACGAAGGTTCTCTTGCAACAAGCCTATCCTCCGCGTTATGTTCAGCCTCAATTCCAACAGCCTCCGCAGCTTCAGAGGTTGTATCAAAAACCTGAGCCATATATTCCGCGACCTTTTTTAGGACCTAATCAATGTGTCTATTGTAGAGAGGAAGGTCATTTTAAGAATAGTTGTCCGGTTTTATTGCAACGCAATGGAGCATTATCTGCTCCACGAGGTCGTGCTGGCCTTCAGTCAGCAAACAGAGGTAGAGGTTGGGGTGTGTTGACTCAAGAACAGCGTGCCTTTCCTTCTCTCAATTCCGTGAACTACTTTGACCAGCAAAATGTGAGGTCTGCACAGTATTATATTGAAGGCGACAATGAAAGTCTTCATGCTAACTAGGACAGCCATGGACAACGTAAGGGAGTTGTGTCGATCCCAGTAGATCAGAATGGACCTTATGTTAACATCTCTACAATGGGTGTTTCAGAGCATTTCTTCTAGATACTGGGGCAATGAGAAGTTCTATCATTCCTTCTAAACTCCCTAGGGCACCTTTGTCTGGCTTAACAAATGTTTCTGTAGGATTTTCTGGCGCCCCTGTTCGTAATCCAGTTTCTTGCCCTTTCCTATTTCAGTTGGTCCTTATGATTTGGAAGCTCCACTTCTGTTAACGAATGGTTGCGGTGAAAATCTGTTGGGTCTAGACCTATTGAAAAGAATGCATGCTACAATATATTGTTCTCCTTTTGGTGTACATCTTACTTTAGGACAGAAATTGATTTCCCCAATGTATTTGACCAAAGATCAGTTTCCACCTGAATTGCTTTCTCTTCCAGCAGCGCTTTGGGCCACGGGTCCAAATGACGTGGGTTGTCTTGAGATTCCACCTTATGTTGTCACTCTCAAGCCCAATGTTGAATTACCGCGTATCCCGCAGTATAGAATTTCTACTGAGGGTGAAAAAGCGCTTTTGGAAATCATTCGTGACTTGATCCAGAAGGGTGTGGTTGAAGAAATAAGAGGTAACACATGCAATAGTCCAATTCTTCCTGTTCTCAAATGCACTGACCCTTCTCAACCACCTGTATATCGTTTTGTAATTGATCTGCGGGAGGTAAACAAAATTGTTGTCCCACAATTTCCTGTTGTTCCATATATCACTGCTCTGTTGACAATGATACCTTCCACAGCGACTTGGTTCTCTGTTATCGATCTAACGAATGCCTTCTTTAGTATTCCCATTGCAGAAGAGAGTAGGGACATGTTTGGCTTCTCTCTTGGAGGCCGAAGCTTCTGGTTTAAACGTGCACCTCAGAGCTATTGTGAAAGTCCCTCCATTTACAGCCAAGCTTTAAAATGTCATCTTGATACTGTTCATTTGCCGTCTGGTGCTGCTCTTATACAGTACATGGATGACTTGTTAGTCGCCGCTGATTCAGAAGATATCTGCAAAGATGTCACTGTTGCATTATTACGCCATTTGTTTAATCTGAATCACAAGGTTTCACCTTCCAAACTACAATATGTTTGTCGAGAGGTTACCTACTTGGGTCATCTCCTATCAAAGGAGGGATGACGATTAACACCAGAACGAATTCAGGCAATTACGCAAATGTCCGTGCCGTCCACACAAAGAGAGGTACGTGCCTTTCTGGGTATTACTTCTTATTGTAGACAGTGGATCCCTAACTTCTCTCTAATAGCCAAACCTTTATTGGCACTCACTTTAAAAGATACGCCTCAGCCCCTTCCTTGGACTGATGAGTGCCAAAAGAGCTTTTCTGACTTACGTAATGCTCTGTGTTCTGCTCCTGTATTGGGTACTCCTGATTACAGTAAGCCTTTTACGCTCTATGTTCACGAAAAAGAAGGTTGCGCGTTGTCAGTTCTAACACAGCAATTCGGAGACAAACAGCGGCCATGCGCCTATTTTTCGGCTACGTTAGATCCTGTAGCTAAAGCATTGCCCAGTTGTCTCAAAGCGACAGCAGCAGCAGCAATTTGTATTCGACAGTCTGCTGGAGTGGTGTTGGATAATAATCTCATTGTCATGGTACCACATGCAGTGGATACTTTATTAAACAGAACAAAAACGCAGCACCTGACGAGTGCTTGTCTAACTGACACTTTTAGCTAGTCACGTACACATCAAACGATGTAATACCCTGAATCCAGCTACTCTGTTGCCCCTTCCGGATGAGAAAAGTGTTGAGGAGCAACATGATTGTTTCTTCCGTACCGAGGAAGAGACAAAGGGAAGAATTGATTTGAAAGACACACCGCTAGAGAATCCGGATGGAACTCTATGGGTAGACGGTTCTTGTTTTAAAATGCCTAATGGAGATACAGTTTCAGCCTATGCTGTAACTACTCTACATACAGTTGTGGAAACTGCACGCATTAGACATAATTCAGCGCAAGCAGCAGAATTGATAGCTTTAACGAGAGCTTGTGCATTATCAAAGGGAAAGAGAGTGAACATATACACCGACAGCCAATATGCTTTTGGTGTAGCGTTCAACTTTGGGCGTCTCTGGAAGGAAAGGGGTTTTCTCACTTCACATGGCAACAAAATACAACATGGTCAGTTAGTGACTGATCTTCTCGAATCACTTGCCTTACCCACCCAAATAGCAATCGTGAAGTGTAGTGCACACAAAAAGATTACAGATGATGTTGGTCGAGGAAATGCATTTGCAGATGGAACAGCGAAAAAGACAGCAAGAGAGGTTACAAGTCGAATGTATGTGGCGGGTCCTGCAAATTGGGTCAGAGAGAGAGGAATGTATGAGGATACAGTGGAAAGTGTAAAAGCGATTCAGAAAGAGGCTTCAGAAAGGGAGTTAAACAAATGGAAAGAAAGTACCGGAATGTTAGATGAGATGGGTTGCTGGATAGAACTAACTGAACATCAACGTTGGCTGTTGTCAGATGCCTATGTACTCCCAGTGGTTACTATGGCACATGGTCCAGCCCACTTAAGTGCAAAAGGTATATGCAAACTTCTGGCTCCAGTGTGGAGAAACGAACAAATTCCAAAATGCGCAGACAATGTAGTGAAGCATTGTATTATTTGTTTAATGTACAACCCGGGAAAGGGAACCCCAACTCCAACAGGTCACTTTGCTCCCCCAACATATCCATTTGAGGTGTTGTAAATCGATTATATTCATATGGAACGATGCAACAACCTCAAATATGTTCTAGTGGTAGTATGCACCTTTTCAAGATGGATAGAAGCATACCCTTTAAAAGATAACACAGCCTTATCCACAGCTAAAATTCTACTGAAAGAATTCTTCCCCAGGTTTGGTCTGCCGCGCATTGTCTAGAGTGACAATGGGAGTGAATTTGTTGGTCAAGTCATGCAGAAAGTTTGTGCAGGTCTTGGTATCAAGCAAAAGTTCCATGCGGCAAACCATCCACAATCAGCGGGTTTAGTAGAATGTTACAACGGAACCTTGAAATTAAAGCTAGCAAAGGTTCAAGCAAGTACAGGACTCAATTGGCCCGATGCTTTGCCATTAGCCTTGTTATCCACCAGAACTGCAGTACACTCTCGTTTGGGACTTAGCCCATACGAAGTGGTTTTTGGACGCCCGGCTAACATCTGGGGAGTCCCTCGCCCTAAGAAATACTCAGACGTGCCATATCCAATGTTGATTGATTATTTGCATGATCTTACGACTAAAATGCATGTTCTCCATCAACAGGTTCAGAGTGCTCTGCCGGAGGCCTCCACAGACCCAGGTCATTCCATCCAACCAGGAGACTGGGTCTGTATTAAAAACTTTCAGAGGACGAGAAATTTGGAACCGAGGTGGAGAGAGCCCCGGATGGTTTTACTCACTACGAGAACAGCAGTTAAAGTCGAAGGAAAGAAAAATTGGATTCACGGTGTGCATTGTAAGAAAGTGCCTTTGCCTTTGCCCTACAATCAATGGGTACGCAGGGGTATTGGTGACTTTGAAAGTGAGAAGGTTCCACGATTCGTACCCTTTAGTGATGCACACCTGAATGGGACACTGTCTGAGAAAGAGGACGACGACATTCTGCAGGAAGCAATACCATCACATCATCGCTTGGAAACGACTAATCCTCGAACATTGTTTCAAGATCAGAACATTCCTGGGAAAGAAAGATACGATTTGAGACCCAGACCAAAGAACTTTTGAAATTTCTCTCTGGTGTAGTGTTCTGTCCCGGTTGCAGGGTCACGGTAGGAGTCTGAATTACGACCTGAGTAGTGGCAATAGGCCTGCAGGACTTGTAGTGTCATAGGACGGCAGACAATCGTAATTGAGCGAATGAGGAAGATTGCCGTGAGCATCCATTAGAAAGATGGAAACTACACTAGACAAAAGAGAGAGAAAAGATGAAATGAAGAAAAGATCCTGTAAAATAATGTATAGTCGTTTCAGTATAACCTTGTATATCATTATATTATTGTGTATTGTTTTGGCGTCTATAGGTTGGATTATTTATGCTCTGCAGCAAAAAGTTGTCTCTCCTTCTTCCTCTTCGTTCTCTTCTACTGTCTCTCCACATCTCTTTCATACTCTTCCTCCACATGAACTCATTAGAAGAACTGAATATTATAACAATTCCTTTGTCCAGCTATTACATCAGCAGCAATTAGTGGTCAATACAACTGACTGTTGGGTGTGTGGACTTATGCCACATACCACAGAGAAAGGAATGCCATATTTAGCTCTTCCGTTTTCTTATGAGGGTTCTGCTTGGGCTTATTTTGTCATCTTCTCCAATGCTTATCAAAGCAAATTCAGACGATCCATTAGTTCACATGTTAGCTATGTGGATTTTAGTCATAGTTCTTTGATTAAAGGAATGGTAGCTATGGCTAAAATCATGGAAAATAGTAAAATCTCTATTGATGAAAGAAAGGCGTGCACTAACTGGAACGTCACCCAATATATATCTAGTCTTAGTGATAAAGTTAAGAAAGGAAAGTCTTTACCCATTTGGACTATACCACATCAGGGCAACTTCTGCTTACAGATAAACGATCGCTCTTCTGACACTATACAAAGGAATAACTGCTCCTACATGTACGTTTATTCCTCTCAAAACTCGCCTCCTCTAGTGCCTTCTCAAGGTACATATTTCATCTGTTATAATAGAGCTTACACATGGTTACCAACGGGTTTCTCTGGTAATTGTTATATAGCCTTTCTTCTTCCCCCTACATACACCGCTTCCGCAAACCATCATCGAAACAGATACGGCAGAGGGATTATTGATTCAAAGGACACAGCAGGACAAGAGGGAGGAGATTTCCTTAAAGGATTTCTTCCTTTTTGGGGTCCGATGGCCAACAGCAGAAATATAAGGCAACTGGTCCGTGTCGTTGAGACTACAATAGACATCACTGTAGGAGCCTTAAGTAACATCACGGCAGAACTACAGGCGGACCGTCTTATGACATTACAAAATCGAGTTGCCTTAGATTTTGTTCTTGCCGATCGTGGTGGTGTGTGCAAACTGATCGGGTCAAGTTGCTGTATTTTCATACCTAATGACGCTCCGACAGTATACCAAGCTATCTCCAAGTTGCACATAATCTCTGAGTCAATTCACCAGGACGAAGGAGATTGGTCTTTTACGGAATGGTTTTGGGGACTACTGTCCAAATGGGGTTGGAAAGCATTGACGTTTCTAGGAATAATTCTAACCATTATTTTCTCCTGCTGCCTTTGTATGCACTGTGGTCCCGCTATCTGTGACCTCTGTGCTACTATGTGCATCCCAAAACCCAAACCACAAGTAACAGAAAACATAAGGATGATGTTACAGCAACAGCTCGATGACCTCATGGCTATCGATATTGACTCAGATTAGCATGAGTCTATCTTGCCTGATTTCTGGCAAATGGAGGGTCTGAGGAACTTCGATTTTCGATCGCGATCGAATCGACCCGCCATTTTGTGCTCCGCCGCCATTTTGTGTTGCCATCACTCAGGCAGCACGGCGAACAAAGTCTATTCTGCTTTTTCTGTAATCCGGTGTCGAAATACGCTTTCTGCCTCTGTTTGCGAAGCTGGTGTTAGGACTAGCCGAGTACACTCATGCCTGTCTGGCTTTTCTAATCCCCGTCTCAACTATCTGTTGGTTCACACTATTCTTTCCTGACCTTATCTTATCGTCTGGCCTTCACTGTCTTCTGCTAGCATTCTCTCATTTCACAACTGTCCTCCAACACACACAAACGTATCTCGCCACATGCAAGTTATTTATGAATCTGTTAATGAATTAGCTTAAGGGAGGGGTGACAAACATAGTTGGAGGAGAGGTCTTTCCGAGTCATCTGATACTTTGTTTTCCAAACTCTCCTATTGGTTCTGTCCTGTTTTCCAACTTTCCTTATTGGCTCTTTCTTGTATACTCTGGGAGTGGATTTGGTTAATGTATCTGTTTCCATATGGTATATAAGTCTGTGCGCCACAGAGTGAAGTGGCAGTCTCCTGGGAACCTACTATGTGTACTTCTAGGATAACTGTACTAGCTGCAGCTAAATAAACCTGATCTTCTAACGCAGACAGAGTGTCCTGTGTCTCTGTGTAGCTGAGCAGGAGAACTCCAAAGACTTGGGCGTACCCTGCGCCACCAGGCCCAAACGGTTCTGGTTCTTCAGTTAGATGTCGGGATTGGGGAGTCTAGTGGAGTGGGTGACATTGCGAGATCTCTTCCCACGGCCGATATACCCGATTGCATGACGGTGATTCCGAGGCAGGCAAGGAGTGGTAGAATACATACTATGACTAGAAAGTAACAGGAATATGTTCTGAAGTTTTAATAGCGATAAGTAATATAAATGTTCATTATAAAAGGGGAGAGATGTGTTGGGTGTAGTTTATGCACAAGCGCAGTGACTTTGCTGTTGCGTTCGTGCTCACACATCATATCCCTAGTATTTATTCTTGAAGGGGCTTGAGAGTATTGATGCTCATGAGCATGTTGTTGTAGCGCGCTCACACGATTGATCATAAAATGCGACAGTTAATGGTTTACGTACCAGGAGTTAACATTGTATATATTCAATATATAGCATGCTCATAGGGGCTTAGCATGTGGATATAAGGCCCGGCTGTGGGGGGGTAACGGTATTCATAACTTGGATGCTGGCTTGTAACACTGTCTACATGTCAGTGGAATAAAGAAGAAATATTTTGTACCCCTTTGTGTGGTGTCTCGGGGGATCATAGTGCTCCTGGAACCTGCCTTCTTTACAGATAGGACTCAGGAAGCTGGAAGCTCCACCCATCACAGATGAGTCAACTCGTAATGTTTGAAGGCCAGTTAGCAAGTTTCAATAAACGTCCTGAGAGATTAAACAAAATGCCTTGGAATGTGGGAGAGTATCAGCACTTTTTAGGAGGGATGTATTGCTATCAATGGGTGACTCTCAGCACTTCTCGGAAGGGCTGTATTCCTCTCAATGGGAAACTATCAACACTTCGATACAGAGATGTATTACTATCAATGGGAGAGTATCAGCACTTCTCAGGCGGGATGTAATAATCTCAGTGGGATAGTATCAGCACTTCTCAGGAGGGATGTATTACTATCAATGGGATAGAATTAGCACTTCTCAAAAGGGCTGTATTCCTCTCAATGGGAAACGATCAGCACTTCGATACAGAGATGTATTACTATCAATGGGAGAGTATCAGCACTTCTCAGGCGGGATGTAATAATCTCAGTGGGATAGTATCAGCATTTCTCAGGAGGGATGTATTACTATCAATGGGATAGAATTAGCACTTCTCAAAAGGGCTGTATTCCTCTTAATGGGAAACTATCAGCACTTCGATGTAGAGATGTATTACTATCAATGGGAGAGTATCAGCACTTCTCAGAAGGGCTGTATTACTCTCAGTGAGATACTATCAGCACTTCTCAGGAGGGCTGTATTACACTCAGTGGGATACTATCAGCACTTCTCAGGAGGGATGTATTACTGTCAATGGGATACTATCAGCACTTCTCAGGAGGGCTGTATTACTCTCAATGAGATACCATCAGCACTTCTCAGGAGGGCTGTATTACTCTCAAAGGGATACTCTCAGCACTTCTCTGGAGGGCTTTATTACTCTCGATGTGAGATGATCAGCCCTTCTCAGGAGGGCTCTACCATGCTCGGGGAGGTGGTACTTCTCAGTATGGCGGTATTACTCTCAATGGGAGACTTTCAGCACTTCTCAGGATGGATATATTAGTATCAATGGGATAGCATCATCACTTCTCAGGAGGGATGTATTAATCTCAATGGGATACTATCAGCACTTCTCAGGAGGGATGTATTAATCTCAATTGGATACTATCAGCACTTCTCAGGAGGGCTGTATTACTCTCAATTGGATACTATCAGCATTTCTCAGGAGGGCTGTATTACTCTCAATTGGATGCCATCAGCACTTCTCAGGAGGGCTGTATTACTCTCAATTGGATACTATCAGCACTTCTCAGGAGGGCTGTATTACTATCAATGGGAAAATATCAGCACATCTCAGGAGGGATGTCTTACTGTCAATGGGATACTATCAGCACTTCTCAGGAGGGCTGTACCATGCCCGGGGAGGTGCATTTCTCAGGAGGGCTGTATTACTCTCAATGGGGTACTATCAGCACTTCTCAGGAGGGCTGTACCGTGCCTGGGGAGGTGGCACTTCTCAGGAAGGCTGTATTACTCTCAAAGGGATACTCTCAGCACTTCACTGGAGGGCTGCATTACTCTCGATGGGAGACGATCAACCCTTCTCAGGAGGGCAGTACCATGCCCGGGGAGGTGGCACTTCTCAAGAGGACTGTATTACTCTCAATGGGAGACTCTCAGCACTTCTCAGGACGGATGTATTACTATCAATGGGATACTATCAGCACTTCTCAGGAGGACTGTATTACTCTCAATGGGAAACTATCAGCACTTCTTAGGAGGGCTGTATATATTACTCTCAATGCGATACTATCACCACTTCTCTGGAGGGCTGTATTACTATCAATGGGAGAACATCAGCACATCTCAGGAGGGATGTCTTACTGTCAATGGGATACTATCAGCACTTCTCAGGAGGGCTGTATTACTCTCAATGAGATACCATCAGCACTTTTCAGGACCAATGTATTACTATCAATGGGATAGTATCAGCACTTCCCAGGAGGAATGTATTAATCTCAAGGGGATACTATCATCACTTCTCAGAAGGGCTGTATTACTCTCAATGCGATACTATCAGCACATCTCAGGAGTGGTGTATTACTATCTATGGGAGACAATCAGCACTGCTCAGGAGGGCAGTACCATGCCCGGGGAGGTGGCACTTCTCAGGAGGGCTGTATTACTCTCAATGGGAGACTCTCAGCACTTCTCAGGGCGGATATATTACTATCAATGGGATAGCATCACCACTTCTCAGGAGGGCTGTACTACTATCAATGGGAGAATATCAGCACTTCTGAGAGGGGCTGTATTACTTTCAAGGGGGGACTCTCAGCACTTCTCAGGAGGGCTTTATTACTCTCAATGGGAGAGTATACGCACTTCTCAGGAGGGCTGTATTAGTCTCAGCGGAACAGTACCAGCACAACATCCCATTTTAGATCACAAAAGTTGCACTCAATCATTACACTTTTTGTCTCATTTATTTGTTTATCTCGTAGGCGTTCTAGGCAGAAAGTAATCTTTGTGATTCCTTTTCAGCAGCCTCTGCGATAAACAGAATTTGTGCCTGCAGCACCTGGACACAGCGGGCCCGATTCACAAAGGTAAACTGGGAAGAAAGTCTAACTTTAGGACTTTCGGTATTCACAAAGGGCATTTACCAGTAGTAAAGTTAGACTTTTGTCTCAGTTGAACTTAAGTTTTGGTCTTAAGTTTACCTATGATCAAAAGTCTAAGGGCCAGATTCACAAAGGTAAACCGAAACGAAAATCTAACTTTACGAGTAAGGGAATTTACGAGTAGTAAAGTTAGACTTTTGTCTCAGTTTACCTTTGTGAATCGGGTCCAAAGCGCTTTGATGCACCAGGGTAGTATTGAGAAAAAGCTGTGCGCATTGTGGACGGTCCTTCACATCACAAAATACCGTGACTCAATTTAACTTAACTGGACCCGTCCAACCCCTGCAGTCTGTGATCATCTGCACGTAGAACCAGTGACCGTCTTGAAGTCTGGAATGACCCTTGCTGCTTGTCTCTCATCCGCCTTCTTGTAGCTCCTCATCCCCGCTCTCCTGTGGTGCGTGCACCAGAGCGAGGGGCGCACAGTGTGCTCTGAGGACATTACACCGTTAATGGGGCAGTAATGGGCACACTTTACATAGTTTGTGGCGGAACACTGGATGGCTCAGTGGGCTGGCACTTGGAAAGGCGCCCCCATGGAGGTGACGAGGTCTGGTGCACCTCCTGCGGCCACTTATGTGGGACCTGCAGGCATCCAGCCCACGTGGCATCACTAAACTGAACATGTGCGAGGAGGTGGCACTGAAGAGCAAACAGCAAACTGTAGGTTCCTGGGCTAAGGGTGAGGCTGGCATTTATATGGAACTGACTGGCATGCAGCAAATTCAAAATCTGACACACCAAGCCGATGTCTTTGAAATATTAGTGTCCACCGTGTGATTAATCTTACCCAAGTGCCTTCAGAACCAGCTTAACATGTGACTGACTCCTACCCAGACCTAATGTGTTTTAGAGGTGAACCTATCCTAAATCAGCTGGGTTCCTATTGGTCGATGCGTTTAAATTCGAGCTTACCACTGCAGACTCTATCCCACCCATCAGGCTGCCAGAGGCAATTCTGAAACTGTGTATGCCTTTGTCTCTGCACTAATGCCATCTCGAGGATGGGCCTGGCATTTTACTGACTCTGTTCCAACCTTACCAGCCTTTCAAAAATCAAGCTGACACATGACTGATTCAACCCCAAAGCTAACATTATTTCAGAGGTAACCCTGACGACTGGCTGACTCTGCCACAATCAATCCGCACCTTTGTGTGTGAGATTCCCATGTTATAGATGCTGCCAGGTGTGGATGACTCTGTACCAGCCCTTCTAGCCTTTCAGAGGTATCGTGATATCTGACTGACTGACACTTCCCTGCACTCCCCTCAGATTCGAGTTTGGGAGGTGACTGACTCTGTTTCCACCTTTCCATGTTTCAGATACACACCTGCCAAGTGAAGGATGCTTCCCCAGCCCAGCATGTACTCTACCAGCACCACCTTTCCAAAAAATACTCTGGTGCACACGAGGACAGTCCACCCGTTGTGGAAACACACTAAGTCGTGGTGGATGAGGGCCGGATTTGGTGTTGGGTGGTAATGGAAAATCCTTGGATTTCTGAATGAATTGTGAAACTTGGAGGAAAGTCCACCAGTGTTCTGCCTCCTACTCCTCTAGGGATACCACAGTGATGTGCGTAGTCAGAGAAAAATAGTAAGAATACTGCCATCAGTGCATTAAATCCCCCCCAGCAGAAGTGATATATGTAGGCATAGAGATATGCAGGTATCACTGCCTCTGATGCATTAAATGCATCCCCCAGCAGTGATATACGTAGGCATGGAGACATGCAGGTATCACTGCCTCTGATGCATTAAATGCATCCCCCAGCAGTGATATACGTAGGCATGGCGATATGAAGGTATCAGAGCCTCCCCCAGCAGTGATATACGTAGGCATGGAGACATGCAGGTATCACTGCCTCTGATGCATTAAATGCATCCCCCAGCAGTGATATACGTAGGCATGGCGATATGAAGGTATCAGAGCCTCTGATGCATTAAATGCATCCCCCAGCAGTGATATACGTAGGCATGGCGATATGAAGGTATCACAGCCTCTGATGCATTAAATGCATCCCCCAGCAGTTATATACGTAGGCATAGACATATGCAGGTATCACTGCCTCTGATGCATTAAATGCATCCCCCAGCAGTGATATACGTAGGCATGGAGACATGCAGGTATCACTGCCTCTGATGCATTAAATGCATCCCCAGCAGTGATATACGTAGGCATAGACATATGCAGGTATCACTGCCTCTGATGCATTAAATACATCCCCCAGCAGTGATATACGTAGGCATGGCGATATGAAGGTATCAGAGCCTCTGATGCATTAAATGCATCCCCCAGCAGTGATATATGTAGGCATGGTGATATGAAGGTATCACAGCCTCTGATGAATTAAATGCATCCCCCAGCAGTGATATAAGTAGGCATGGCGATATGAAGGTATCAGAGCCTCTGATGCATTAAATGCATCCCCCAGCAGTGATATACGTAGGCATGGCGATATGAAGGTATCACAGCCTCTGATGCATTAAATGCATCCCCCAGCAGTGATATACGTAGGCATGGAGACATGCAGGTATCACTGCCTCTGATGCATTAAATATATCCCGCAGCAGTGGCAGAGAAGAAGCAAGGCATTGCAGTCTCCGATGCCTTGAAGGCACCTGTCTGCGAGGCTATGCTCATGCAGATTGAGAAATGGGTATAATGTTTTTGCTTTTGTTGAAAACATCTACCAGCAGTAAATTGCATTGGTGCACAGAGATAGGGTATCACTCCCTCTGCTGCTAAGAATGCATCTGCCTAGAGCAAAATGCACCAGAGATAGGATATAACTACATCTACAGCATTAAATGCGCCTGGTAGCAATGGGATTCATTGGTGGAACAATATATGTTGTCATTGTTTCTGCTGCATTAAATACATCTGCCAGCAGTGAAATGCACCAGAGATAGGATATATCTACATCTGCTGCATTAAATGCATCTGACAACGGTGGAATGCATCAGAGATAGGATATAACTACATCTGTTGTATTAAATGCGTCTGGCAGCAGTTGAATTCAACGGTGGAAAGATGTATTTTATCATTGTTTCTGCTGCATTAAATTCATCTGCCAGGAGTGAAATGCATTGGTGAACACAGCTAAGGTATCAATGTCTCTGTGCATGAAATACATCCACCAGCAGTGAAATGCATTGGTGCCCAGAGATTGGGGATCAGTGCCTCTGTGTATGAAATGCGTTCCGCAACAGTGAAATGCATTGGTGGCCAGAGAGTGGGGATCAGTGCCTCTGTGCATGAAATGCATCACCCAACAGTGAAATGCATTGGTCTACAGAGATAGGGTACTGTGGTTTCTGCTGCATGAAATACATCTGCAGCCAATGAAATGCATTGGTGGACAGAGATAATATTTAACTGCATCAGCTGCATTAAATGCATTTGTTAGCAGTGAAATGCATTGGCAGACAGAGATCGGGGATCCCTGCTTCTGATGCATTAAATGCACCTGGCAGCAGTGCAGTGTATTGATGAACAGAGATAGATAGTACTTTCTGTGCAGCATTACAGGACCTGCGTTTGATTCGAAAAACAAACAATGAAAAAGCCAATGTGCCTGGTATTTTTTTTACATTTTCACAAACCAGTCTACCATCCTGTTCTGAGTTTCGATCATATTATCCCTATTCATAAATGTAGTTTTTTCAAAATTTGGTAGAACAGTAAGATTTGCTGGAGCAATGCTGTAGAGCCACCTTCCTAAGATGTTAGGCCAAAAAATAATCTTGTGAGCTTTAAGAGAAATTAAAAGCAATATTTTATTCAATCGAGGATTTGAGATAAAGTATGAACACTGATGCTGTTTAACAAGTTTTTCATAAGCTTTCGCGGATGATTTAACTTTTGGAATATTTCAAATATCCCTTTAGCAGCTTTTCTGTTTTGCATTTACTTTCTTCAATATTTAAGTTATCATTTCTGTCGTGCCATGTTATTTTCTAGAGTTTCATTGTGGCTGCTGCTCTTGTTAATTGTATTTTTAATTTGCCCTTGTGACCCGTCATTGTTTGCACAACAAAAAAAAGAATGATCAATAGACAAACAAACAGCTGGCAACAGGGACCTGCACAAACAGACAGATGGATCCTTCTCCTCCATTAAAGCACCCAGTGCAGTGCTATGCATTTGTGGACAGAGTCTGGGCATCCATGAAGCTTCACTATTAAAAACATTCACCCGCTGTGATATGCATTCGTGGACAGAGCCTGGGTATTACTGCAGTGGTTGCATTTATTTGTTCACCCGCTGTGACGTGCATTCCTTAGCAGAGCCTGGGCACCACTGCAGTGGTTGCATTTAATCATTTACTTGCTGTGACGTGCATTCGTGGACAGAGCCTGGGTATCACTGCAGTGGTTGCATTTAATCATTTACTTGCTGTGACGTGCATTCCTTGGCAGAGCCTGGGCACCACTGCAGTGGTTGCATTTAATCATTTACTTGCTGTGACGTGCATTCCTTGGCAGAGCCTGGGCACCACTGCGGTGGTTGCATTTATTTGTTCACCCGCTGTGACGTGCATTCCTTGGCAGAGCCTGGGCACCACTGCAGTGGTTGCAATTAACTGCTCACCCGATGTGATGTACATTACTTGGCAGAGCCTGGGCACCACTGCAGTGGTTTCATTTAACCATTCACCAGCTGGTTGCATTTAATCATTTACTTGCTGTGACATGCATTCCTTGGCAGAGCCTGTGCACCACTGCAGTGGTTGCATTTAATCATTTACTTGCTTTGATGTGCATTCCTTTGGCAGAGTCCGGGCATCATTGCAGTGGTTGCATTTAATCATTTACTTGCTGTGACATGCATTCCTTGGCAGAGCCTGTGCACCACTGCAGTGGTTGCATTTAATGATTTACTTGCTTTGATGTGCATTCCTTTGGCAGAGTCCGGGCATCATTGCAGTGGTTGCATTTAATAATTTACTTGCTGTGACGTGCATTCCTTGGCAGAGCTTGGGCACCACTGCAGTGGTTGCATTTAATCATTTACTTGCTGTGACGTGCATTCCTTGGCAGAGCCTGGGCACCACTGTGGTGGTTGCATTTATTTGTTCACCCGCTGTGACGTGCATTCCGTGGCAGAGCCTGGGCACCACTGCAGTGGTTGCAATTAACTGCTCACCCGATGTGATGTACATTACTTGGCAGAGCCTGGGCACCACTGCAGTGGTTGCATTTAACCATTCACCAGCTGGGACGTGCACTCCTTGGCAGAGCCTGGGCACCACTGCAGTGGTTGCATTTAATCATTCACCCGCTGTGACATGCATTCCTTGGCAGAGCCTGGGCACCACTGCAGTGGTTACATTTAATTGTTCACCCGCTGTGACGTGCATTCCTTGGTAGAGCCTGGGCACCACTGCAGTGTTTGCATGTAACCGTTCACCCGCTGTGACATGCATTACTTGGCAGAGCCTGGGCACCACTGCAGTGGTTGCATGTAACTGTTCACCCACTGTGACGTGCATTACTTGGCAGAGCCTGGACACCACTGCAGTGGTTACATTTAATCGCTCATCCGCTGTGATGTGCATTCGTGGACAGAGCATGGGATCCCTGCAGCGACTGCATTTAAAATATCCACCAGCCGTGATGGTTCTGGGTAGGAGTAGAGTCTGGGTATAACTGGAGATGCACTTTGAAAAGCATTCTCCTGCAGCGATGAGTATTAGTGGACGGAGTCTCGGTAACACTGCTGCTGCTGCATTACAAACACCCACCAGCAGTTACTGTAGGCAGATAGATAGAGTTACATATATCACTGCGTCTGCTACACTGAATGCATTACCCAGCACTGATATGTGAACATAGAAAGAGATTCATGCATGACTGTGTCTGATGCAGTATTAAGTACCACCTGAAAATGGTATAGGTAGAGAGATAGAGGCACTTGTGTCACTACATCTGCTTCATTAACTGCATTAGCCAGCACTGACATGCGACGTAGACAGAAATGTATGTATGACTGCATCTGATGTAAATGTATATGTATAGATATATATGCATTACAAACATCCACAAGTAGTAGGTACAGGTAGATAGACAGGGATACTTGTATCGCTGCTTCTCCTGCAATACATGCATTAGCCAGCACTGACATGCGACGTAGAGAGAGATCTATGTATGACTGCATCTGATGCATTACAATCAGCCACTGGCAGTTGCGATGGACGGACGGACGGACGGACGGACGGACGGACGGACGGACGGACGGACGGACAGACAGACAGACAGACAGACAGACAGACAGACAGACAGACAGACAGACAGACAGACAGACAGACAGACAGATAGATAGCAACTTCCCTGAGGAAAGCAGATAGATAGATAGATAGATAGAGAGAGAGAGAGAGAAAGAGAGAGAGAGTGAGAGAGAGAGACAGAGAGAGAGAGAGTGAGAGAGAGAGACAGAGAGAGAGAGAGACAGAGAGAGAGACACAGAGAGAGAGAGAGAGACAGAGAGAGAGAGACAGAGAGAGAGAGACAGAGAGAGAGAGAGAGAGAGGGGGATAGATAGATAGATAGATAGATAGATAGATAGATAGATAGATAGATAGATAGATAGATAGATAGATAGATAGATAGATAGATAGATAGATAGATAGATAGATAGATAGATAGATAGATAGATAGATAGATAGATAGATAGATAGAGATACTTGTATCGCTGCTTCTGCTGCAATACATGCATTAGCCAGCACTGACATGCGACGTAGACAGAATCTATGCAAAACTGCATCTGATGCATTTCATGCACCCACCAGCAGTGATAAGCACACGGCTATTTCACAGATATTGCTGCCTTGATTGCTTTACCCCGGAGCAACTCCAGCTTTGTGCCCTGTCTGAGGACAAAATCCAAATCAATAAGCCAGGTGTTGAAAGAGAGTGAGAAACGGGAATGCGACAAAAGGAAATGGAGAACCTCTCATCAGGGGAGATAGTTAGGCACTGCACATGTCCCTCTATCTGTAGACACGCCTCCAGAGGGGCCTCACCAGGGCAGATGGTTCAGCCCACAGAGGGGGGACGCCTGGTGAGGTGATTAAGCACTGGACCTTCCAGAGTGGTCTCCCTCGCAGAAATGCTTCAGATCATGAACAGCTCCTGCAGCAGTGTCCATGCCTGCAAACTAGATTATGCACTAGATAGCGCCATGCAGTAGTGCACACACTTTGGCGGGATGGACACAACTGCAGAGAGGCTTCAACCTTGTCAAAGCCTGAAGACTAGATCGAGCACTAGATAGCTCCATGTAGTAAGTGCACACACTTCGGGAAAGCTGGACACATCCGCAGAGATGCTTCAGCACTGGGACAGCTCACGCAGCAGTGTTCAGACTAGCATAGGCACTACACAGCTCCATGCACTGCAGGGAGATGGACACATTCACAGAGATGCTTCAGCACTGGGACAGCTCCCGCAGAAGTTTCGAAGCCTGCAGACTAGATTAAGCACTAGACAGCTCCATGCAGTGGTGCACACACTTCGAGAGAGATGGACCCATTCTACAGGATGATTCAGCACTGGACAGCTCCCGCAGAAGTGTCCAAGCCTGCGGACTACATTAAGCACTACGCAGCTCCATGCAGTAGTGCACACTCTCCGGGACAGATGGAAACACCCGCAGAGATGCTTCAGCACTGGACAGCTCTATGCAGTAGTGCGCACACTTCCGGGGGGGGGGGGGTTGGGGGGAGGTAATTGACACATCTGCAGCACCGGGACAGCTCCCTACAGAGGTGGACACACGTGCCTGATAGTCAGCGCTGGCACAGCTCCCGCAGAAGTGTCCAATCCTGAAGACTAGATTAAGCACTAAACAGCTCCATGCAATAGTGCACACACTTCAGAGGGGTTACACACATCTGCAGAAATGCGTCAGCACTCGGACAGGTCCTGCAGAAGTGTCTGCACCACCATACTACGTTACGCACTACGCAGCTCCATGAAGTAGTGCACCCTCTCTGGGGGAGATGGACACATCCACAGAGATGCTTCAGCACTGGGACAGCTCGTGTAGAAGTGTCCATGCCTGCAGACTAGATCAAGCACTAGACAGCTCCATGCATTAGTGCACACGCTTCGGGGGAAATGAACACATCCGCAGAGATGCTTCAGCACTGGGAGAGTTCCTGCAAAAGTTTCGAAGCCTGCAGACTAGATTAAGCACTAGACAGCGCCATGCAGTAGTGCACGCACATCAGGAGAGATGGACGCTTCTGCAGAGATGCTTCAGCATGCGGACAGCTCCCACAGAAGTGTCCATGCCTGCAGACTAGATTAAGCACTAGACAGCGCCATGCAGTAGTGCACGCACATCAGGAGAGATGGACGCTTCTGCAGAGATGCTTCAGCATGCGGACAGCTCCCACAGAAGTGTCCATGCCTGCAGACTAGATTAAGCACTAGACAGTGCCATGCATTCGTGCACGCGCTTCGGGGGAAATGAACACTTCCGCAGAAATGCTTCAGCACTGGGACAGCTCCCGCAGAAATGTCCGAACCTGCAGCCAAGATTAAGCACTAGACAGCTCCATGCAGTAGTGCAAACACATCGATAGAGATGGACCCATTCTAAAGGATGATTCAGCACTGGACAGCTCCCGCAGAAGTGGCCAAGCCTGCGGACTACATTAAGCACTACGCAGCTCCATGCAGTAGTGCACACTCTCGGGACAGATGGACACATCCGCAGAGATGCTTCAGCACTGGACAGCTCTATGTAGTAGTGCACACACTTCCGGCGGGGGGGGGGGTAATTGACACATCTGCAGCACCGGGACAGCTCCCTACAGAGGTGGGCACACGTGCCTGATAGTCAGCGCTGGACAGCTCCCGCAGAAGTGTCAAAGCCTGAAGACTAGATTAAGCACTAGACAGCTCAGAGGGGATGGGCACATCTGCAGAAATGCGTCAGCACTCGGACAGGTCCTGCAGAAGTGTCTGCACCACATACTACGTTACGCACTACGCAGCTCCATGCAGTAGTGCACCCTCTGTGGGGGGGATAAACACATCCGCAGAGATGCTTCAGCACTGGACAGCTCTATGCACTAGTGCACACACTTCCCGGGGTGGGGGGAGAGGGGGGTAATTGACACATCTGCAGCACCGGGACAGCTCCCCACAGAGGTGGACGCACGTGCCTGATAGCGCTGGCACAGCTCCCGTCAGTGGTGGATTTCCGAGGGTAAACTATGCAGTGCTGGATATCTCCCAGCATACATGACGGTACCGCAGAGATGCTTCAGCACCGGGACAGCTCCCTTTCAGAGGAGAACACACGTGCTCGATGGTCGGCACTGGCACAGCTCCCAGCGCATGTGGTGTCACCCGGAGAGACTGGACATCTCTCTGAAGGCTGACCACTCTCAGAGATATGGCTCATCTCTTGCACAGCCTCCATCAGAGGTGGACACCCCGGGGGAGGTACTGGACAGTTCCCTATAGAGCTGGACACACAAGTCCGATGGCCAGCACTGGCACAGCTCTTTCATCAGAGCTGGACACCCCAGGGCAGATGGGTCAGTGCTGGACCGCTCCCCACAGAGGTGGACACACGTGCCCGATGGATGGCACTGGCACAGCTCCCATCAGAGCTGGACACCTCAGGGCAGAGGGTTCAGTGCTGGACAGCTCCCATCAGAGGTGGAAACACGTGCCCGATGGATGGCACTGGTACAGCTCCCATCAGAGCTGGACACCCCAGGGCAGCTGGTTTAGTACTGGAGAGCTCTCTACAGAGGTGGGCACACATACCCGATGGATGGCACTGGCACAGCTCCCATCAGAGCTGGACACCCCAGGGCAGATGTTTCCGTAATGGACACAGATCCCTTCAGAGGTGGACGTCCCGTGGGAGCTCCCTGTCGAGCTTTGCACTCCTGGGTAGATGGTTCAGTCCATGCCAATCTCCATGAAGAGGTGAGCGCAATGGGTGGAGTTGTTCAGCATTAGACAGCTCCATTCATCAGGACACACCGAGGGGGATGGTTCAGCCCTGGGCAGTGCCCTGCATGAAGTACATGCCCAGGGAGGAGAAGGAGGACACTGTGGGGTTGGTAAGCACTTGAGAGCTCGTCAGGAAGCCTGACACACACACACGTCTGCCTCCAAGATACTGCATCTGGGAGGGCCATGAAGAAGCAAAAGGGAGTGGGCAAAATTCATCAAAGGCTTCAGGAGATCTGCTCTGTCATCACCGACAAGCTGACAATTTTGGCAGGCCTAACGAGTAGCAGTTACATATTTAGAGGTCTCACCTACAAGACAGCAACACCTAACTGGTTGTGACTATATCAAGAACTTCAGTGGGTCTAGAGCCCGGCTATTACTTTTATTGGCTGGCTTCGTTGTCACTCTGATTTGCTTGCATCTTATTTGATGGCTTTCCTTCCACTTCCTTCCTCGTCTCCGGCCCACCCTTAGAGCAAAAAGTCTTTCCTGTCTGTTTGATTGACTGACTTGTATCTTTCCAATGCGCACTTTTAGCGTTCCGTTAAGCTCTCCATGAGGGTGGATGTGCTTTCCAGATTTCTGCCAACTATAATTCCCCTACTTCCAAATAACAACCCAGGCTCCCCCGCACTTTGCATCGCTTTCTCTCTTGTGTATTGCTATATCCCAGCTCCCCTCACCCTACTTTATTTTTATTTGATCTCCCACCCCAGTCCTTGTTGCTTTCTTACACCTCCAACCACCTCCAACCCCTCCTCCAGTGTTCCCCACCCCTGTGGGCATTTACATGTTTTGTTGCTTTTTTAAGATTCTGGGAGCAGTTTTTTTTGTGCACTTCACATTTCATTGTTTTAGTTACTGATCTACGTGGTGGCCGCCATCTTGGAATGGTTAATGAAAAAGAAAATGTCGCCTGCATCTTTCTGAAGGAACACACAAGTGTGGTGAAGATTGTACGTGCATACGTTCTAACACTGGCACTCCTACAGAATGACACCACTGGCAACAGCAGCTGTGTGATAGCGCCTTTCTTTTCTTTCAGTTTTTGTCGATGCTACACAGCATGCCCGCCCTACTGTCACCGAGTGACTCGGAGCCCTCGTACAGCGCCCCTACCATAGAAGGGTCTCTAACTCGCGAGGACCCTGACACTTATCTGGCTGGACTGTGGTAAAACTCAATGGCACTGGGTGGAATTCACTGAAGTGTAGTTGTGCCTATGAAATAGAGATGATGAACAGCACTACATGGTGAGTCGTGTTTCTTTCTAAAACCTGGTCGCCTGTTACACAGAAGTGAGCCTCCCTTTCACCCCCATATAGAGTCCCCCCTGCATGTGGAACAATCATAGACAAGAAAATAGGCTTTGCTGAAAATACCTGAACAGCGCATTGGCCAAGCATTTATCAGAGAGATTAAATAACTAGCGCCTTGATGAGTGGCGCTGAAGCACTCTCTCTGCTCAGAACTAGGGCGCCACTTGAAATACATGTAATAAAACAGCCCATAAAGAGGGCCGCTGGTTGAAATGAAAACCCTATTTGTGGCAGGCTCTTCACTTATAAAAATAGCCCTGCCGCAATTATAAAGTAGCCTGGCAAGTGGGTCATCTCTAATGGTAACGAGTCTGATGTGAGCGCACAACGCATCGGGGGTGTGAGCGGGACGAGGCTCTGGATTCCAAAGCAGGCGGCCTGCGGTGGCCCTCCCTGGGGCCCACCTTGCTGCAAACAACCCTTCTCCCTGAGCAGCCGCTTGGATGAGTACGTCTGCGGCGCCTTGATTGCTTTCCCGCCGTGCCAGGCGCTTGTAGCGCCGCGACATGTTGGAAGACCAGAGTGCCCTTGAGATGCGCTGTTTTCTCGTCCTCCTCATTATAGCCCCCGCTTGTATTTGTTGTTTTCATCTGTGAGGTTCAAAGAGTTAAAAATGATGACGGCTTGTGGGGAAATTGGGCGAGTGGCCGACGAAGCTATCTCAAGATGTCCACAGATGGCATCCGGAGTCAGTCAGGTGCTAGATGTGGTTAGACATGGGACTGACTCTACCTACCCCAGCTGGCCTTTCAGGGGAACTTGTGCCCAGCTCCTCTCTCTATTCTTTAAATCAGTGTTAAGGGCCTTTTTAAATGATGAATGTATATAGGGTTGATGCTTGAGTGACAAGATGTCATCTTTTGGGTCAGTTTAGAGAACTATAACACATGCAAAAAGAACAATTGATAGACAGAATACAGAACAATGTCATACATTCCCCCCCATAACAGAGATCTGGGCCTAATCCATCGTTTTTGTGCTCACCATGGCATTTCAGTTTGAACCCAGCCATATGCAAATCCGTCTTGACCCTGTGCCCAATGGGAACAGTCCAGCCCGAACTGCCAAGCCAGGTCCTTCCTGGACTGGAAACAAACATCCAAGGACCAGATACGGAGTTTCACCCCTCATCAGCCTGGATAGCTTGACTCCAGTAGCATGGAGAGCACGGGAACCACGTCTGGGCATACGCGTCCCACTCAGGGCAACAGATGCAAAAACAACAATTGATGGACAGAATGCAGAACAATGTCATACGCTCACCCCAGTACAGAGATCTGGGCCTAAATCCATCGTTTTTTTTGCTCACCATGCCACACCACTGGATTCAAGCTAGCCTGGCTGATGAAGGGTGATGCCCTGAAACCGGTCACAAGATGCTTGTTTCCAGTCCAGGGAGGGCATGGCTTGGCAGTTCGGGCTGGACTGCTCCCACAAGGAAAGGGGTCAAGACAGATTTGCATATGGCTGGGTCCAAACTGGGGGGGTGTGGTTAGCAAAATAATGCTGGATTTAACCCAGATCCTTGTGACTGGGGGTGAATGTTTGCATTGTCCATCAATTGTTTCTTTTGCATATAACACATGCAAATGTACAGTGAAAATCCCTGAGGATACTTTTTTGAAGGAAATTCTTGTGGCTGCAGCTTCATCTTTAGGTGTGGAGTTTCCACCATGAATTGGAGGGAGAATTTTCCATTGAATGTGTCTGCCGCCAGTGACATGAATTTGTGACCAGCGCTTCTTTTTCTACATTTGTGGCATGAAATGCATCGAGTTCAGTGATATGCACACAATATACTTCTATCACTGCATGCCATGCATCAAAAGCATCCCACAACAGCAATGTGTGCACACAAGCAGACATCACTGCATACCATGCATTAAATGCGTCTGGCAGCAGCAATGTGTGCACACAAGTAGGTATCACTGCATAACATACATCAAATGCATCCAGCAGCAGAAATGTATGCACACAAGCAGGTATCACTGCATCTTCTGCATTACATGCGTCCGGCAGCAGCTATATGTGCACACATGCAGGTATCACTGCATACCATGATTCAAATGCATCCCACAGCGCAATGTGTGCACACAAGCAGGCGTCCCTGCATACCATGCATCAAATGCATCCGGCAGCAGCAATGTGTGCACACAAGCAAGTATCACTGCATACCGTGCATCAAATGCATCCGGCAGCAGCAATGTGTGCACACAAACAGGCCTCACTGCATACCATGCATCAAATGCATCCGGCAGCAGCAATGTGCGCACACAAGCAGGCATCACTGCATACCATGCATCAAATGCATCCGGCAGCAGCAATGTTTGCACACAAGCAGGCATCACTGCATACCATGCATCAAATGCATCCGGCAGCAGCAATGTGCGCCCACAAGCAGGCATCACTGCATACCATGCATCAAATGCATCCGGCAGCAGCAATGTGCGCCCACAACCAGGTATCACTGCATACCATGCATCAAATGCATCCGGCAGCAGCAATGTGTGCACACAAGCAGGTATCACTGCATACCATGCATCAAATGCATCCGGCAGCAGAAATGTGCGCACACAAGCAGGTATCACTGCATACAATGCATCAGATGCATCCTGCAGCAGAAATGTGTGCACACAAGCAGGTATCACTGCATACCATGCATCAAATGCATCCAGCAGCAGCAATGTGTGCACACAAGCAGGTATCACTGCATACCATGCATCAAATGCATCCGGCAGCAGCAATGTGTGCCCACAAGCAGGTATCATTGCATCTACTGCATTAAATGCAATCCCAGCAGTTATATTTATTTGTGGACATAGATAGCGGTATCACTGCGCCTGCTGCATCAAATGTATCTGCCTTGAGATACAGGCACTCAAGTTACTTATATCACTGCATCTAAACTAGGAAAGTCTGACTGACTTATGATTGTTACTAATTCTCACCTCATTCTACTACAGGAATTGTGGGTTATTGACAAGGTTTGTGTCGGAAATACCAATTTTCTGCATGGAATTTCTGCAGATTTTTGCCTTCACTGCCCCATTTTTTGCTGAACCTGTTTGTTTTTTTTAAATTTAGGACTCAGCACGCTTTACTCCTGCTAAACAATACTTGGGCTCTCCCTTGCAAACATGTTGAAATTGGTGTACACCTGATTGGCAATATTAATTTGTTTTAAGTTCCTAGAACATGGTAGTACATGTACCCAGGGCCTGTAAATTAAATGCTGCTAGTTGGCCTGTAGAACTGATTGGGCCACCCAATTTAAATAGCCCTGTAAAGCATGTCTCAGGCCAGCCACTGCAGCCTGAAGTGCAGTTTTAAGCTACTATTTCTACTTAGCAAAATAAACCTTTAGCCAGGTCTAAACCTTCCTTTTTAATGCCTAAAAGTCACCCCTAAAGTAGGACATAAAAGCTCATTGAGCAGGGTGCTTGGAATTTAAAAGTAGGACATGTGTACTTAAGATTTACATGTCCTGGCATGAAAATGATCGTCCAATCTCCCTGTTCCCCTACCCAGCCAAAGTACTCGAGATAGCCATCAACTAGCAGCTCACTGAATTCCTGGAACAAAACCACTTACTGGGCGCCTCGCAATCAGGATTCCCTGCTAACCACAGTATTGAGACTGCACTGATTGCCGTCACAGAGAACATTAGAACACTCCTCGACCGTGGAGAAACTGCAGCCCTGATCCTCCTTGACCTTTCCGTGGCATTCAACATCATTCCCCTCAACACCCTCATCAACAGACTCTACAACATAGGCTTACAGCAATACACCCTCAAGTGGATCACCTCCTTCTTTACAGCATGCACACAGAGCATCCGACTGCCTTCCTTCAACTCCACACCCCAAAGACATCATATGCAGCATACCACAAGGATCAACCCTCAGCCCCACCCTGTTCAACATATACATGGCCCCCTTGCAGATGTTATTAGATCCCACAGACTCAACATAATCTCCTACGCAGACAACACTCAACTGATCCTGTTGCTCACCGAGGACTCCTCCAACATCCATGACGCCATGACCAATGTAGTCAAATGTTTGAGAGAGAACTGCCCCAACTCAATTCCAACAAAACAGAAGTACTGATCTTTAGGAAGAACACCTCTGCATGGGACCACAGCTCATGGCGTCCAGAACTCAGACCCACACCGACCGGCTATGCACGCAACCTTGGCATCGTCCTCGACAGCCAACTGACCATGTAATGACAAGTCAACACAATTGCCTCCTCCTGCTTCCACACACTTCGCATGCTCTGAAGAATTTCAGACACATCACAACCAACACCAGAAAGACTGTCACGCAGGTCCTCATCATCAGCTGGCTTGACTAGGGCAATGCCCTCTATGCCGGCATCTCTACACAGCTCCTCAGAAGTCTCCAGACCATACAGAACGCTGCAGCCAGACTCATGCTGGGCCTCCCCAAGCGAACCCACAATACCCCCCAGCTGAAAGACCTCCACTGGCTCCCCATCCAGAGAAGCCAGTTCAAGATCGTCACACATGCCAACAAAGCCCTCTATAGTCTAGGACCTGCCTACATCAACCATCAACTGAACTTCCACCAACCCTCTAGACACCTGCGCTCCTCTTCACTCGCCATTGCACAGACCCGCCGTATCTGTTGCAGCCGCAGCAGTGACTGCTCTTTCTCCTACATCACTGCCAAGACCTAGAACGAACTTCCCCTCCATCTCTGTATAGCTCCCTCACAGGCATACTTCAGAAAGAGACTCAAGACCTGGCTTGTCGATGGAGACACAGCACCCAGATACACATAGGGGGGACAGTGATAGGCTTTACAAATGCTGTTTGATTGATTGATAGATGAAAAAAAAATCATTTTGCACTGTAGCAAGGCTATCGCTCCCATAGACTAGCACTGGATACCCTAATACATTTAATAAGTGATAACTTCGGTTTGGGAAACAGTTAGAGAAGTACTTCTTCCACTAATTTTAGTTGAATTTTAAAATCCTTTTTAATGGTAAAGTTGATTTTTAAATTATGATTCTGCAAATGTCACTTTTAGAATATTGGCATTTTTCTGCCTTTACCAAATGTGCCTTTCTGCCAGTGTCTAGGGTCATATGACTGCTAATTGCTCTCCTGTGGTATGATTTATATTCCTTCCAGACAGGGGACAAAGAGGCCTTGGGTGTCAGGAAGGGTGTTCCTCTACCGAGCAAGATGACCTGGGGGTTGTACCGGTGCTCATGTAAAGCGCTCCAATACCCTCGGGTCGAGTTCGCGCTATATAAAATCTGCAAAAAAAAAAAAAAAAAGGTTTTATGTAAAAAGATAGCCTGAGGGCTGTACCCAGCTCCTTCCTGACTTCTGAAGATTTCTGCACTGTCACTGGCAAAATATACCAGGTCCTGCCTGCCATTGGTTTTACTAGCCAGGCAGGAGCTAGAACTAGGGGAAAGAAAGGAAATTACCAGAACCAATTCAGGGTTAGACAAAGGCAGTGTTCCCTACCCACAGACTGGCACTGGGCATAAAAGTGGCAACCCCAGAAATTCTCATCAGAACATTCTTGGACCTCTGGAGACACAGAAGAAGGACTGTCTGAAGCCTGAAGAAGACTGGACCTGCTTGCTGTGAACCCAGGACCCCAGAAATGACTCCAGGGGTCAGCTGGCTGACCTAATGTTTGAGCTACAGGGAAACAACAAGCTTCGAGAGGCCTCCTCTGAAACTGCCCAGCTCCCTGGAACATTGCTGCTGGTCTCTTTTGGAGTGGGTCTAACCACCAAGTGATGCCCCTGACCCTTGGCTAGTGTTAGAGTGTACTCCAACAATCTTGAAACTGCAAGAACTGGACTCCAAGTGAAGAACCAGAGGCTCTGAGCTCTTCACATCCAAAAGAACTGTCTCCGGTTTCACACAAACTCAGATTTCACTGGGGCAGAGGGGGAACTGCATTCAGCTGCCAACAAAATCTTCCCAGATACATACCCCGGACCTTACCCTCATGGAGCCTTCGTGTCCACAGCGACTGCCCCAGTTTCCCACCAACATGAAGTTCTGGGCAGCGATTAGCTCTTCACGCAGACAATGACTGCCCCATGGTCTCCCTCCAGTGCAAAGCTTTGACTGCGACTTCTCAAGTGAACTGGTCTGAGCCAGAAGGTAAACTATGCACAGGGGCAAACTTGGCCCATGCATAAGACATGACACTAAGTCACAGTTGGCCTTAATTTCTGTCTTTGACCCATTTCAGCGTGACCACATAACCACGATTGGTGCTTTGTGCTTTTTGGTGCTACTTCTATTGAAAATATTAAAATTAATATGTCTGGTTGTACTTATTGGATTTGTTTTTTAGTTCTATTTTAGTGCTGCCTAAATACTTACACATTGCATCTAAATTAAGCTGGACTGCTTTGTGCCAAGCTACCAGAGGGATAAGCAAAGGTTAATTTAGTAACTTTTGTGGTTCACCCTGACAAGCAATGTGAATATTACTTGAGTGGGCTATCACGCCTTTCAACTAATAACCCAGTTTCTAACAGATTGCAACAACATTGTTCCTACAATATTCCTGACACTAAATCTGCTCCTAGCAGAGCAAGGTGTGGCTTGTTAACACGTGTCGCTCTGTTGGTGATCTCACAGCAGTTGTGGTTCCAAATAATTTACCTGATATCAAGGTCTTGATTTTAACATTCGCCGATGCCACCAAGCTTATTGTTGTTAATTTTCATAATGCCTCTAGACATCTACTCTCCACTTCTCACTCCCTTGCTCCTGCTCCTTTGCCTGGAAAACCCACACGGGTGATAAGCTGCGCCATATAAATCTACATAACATAACAGAACATGACGAGACAAGACATAACCAATTTTGACGTACATAATGTTGCTATTTTGATACATACATCCCAAATAGGGGGATGATACCTCTTTCATGCCCCTTACTATTTGCGAGACGGAATGGGTTGCAAAAGCCATTATGCAAAATGACACAAAATGGATTGTGTAAAAGCCACGGTGACGATTCCCAAAGATTTTGCTTTGGCTCAGTCTTATATCAGCTTTCACTTAAATTAAAGGAGTAAGCAGGAGCACAGTTAGGGTACTTGTGGCTTACTCCTAAAATTCAGGACTAAGCGAAGAGTACCATGAAAATGCAACATATTGATCACATAATTTATTTTATGTTCTGCAGAAAATAGACTGTTGGGTGTTTATCCCTGTAAAAAAAAGAATTCTGCGGGCTTTCATGTGATTTTGCAGAGGTGCTCCCCTAATGTAAGCGCGTTCAGCAAAAAGATCCCCTGGGGATCCTAAATATGGTGGAAACTTGCCCTCTTGGCAGACCACCGGGCAATTTTGAAATAATTCCCCAACTTTAAAGCTCATTGCCATTGTCAGAATTATAAACATTGGGCCCGATTGACAAAGGTAAACTGAGACGAAAGCTAACTTTACGACTTCTTGTATTCACAAAGGTAAACTGAGACGAAAGCTAACTTTACGACTTCTGGTATTCAGAAAAGGCATTTACGAGGAGTTAAGTTAGACTTTTGGCTCAGTTTTGGTCTTAAGACCAAGACTTACGTTTCATTGAGACAAAGTCTAACTTTACGACTCGTAAATGCCCTTTGTGAATTCCGATAGTCGTAAAGTTTGACTTTCATCTCACTTTACATTTGTGAATCGGGCCCATGGTGTTGGTACATTTACTACTTAGACACGTGCCCATATGCATTCTCTGTGTTACTTAAACAACACCTCTAATAACTTGTTTTTGCAAATAGGTATGCCACCCATACATTTTGCAAAACATGCATCAAGATCCTCAACATACACTGGTACTCCCAAATATGCTTAGAAACCTTCTGGTATACCTAGAGCTTGCTGGTAAAGTCTTATCTGTTCTTACTCTAAGGCACTCATGTTATCACCATCAGGGGCAAAAAGGTGAGTTGACCAAACCAAGATTCAAACTTGTAATGTATAGGTTGCACGAGGACTCGTCCCGAGTATTAACTCACTAAGCTTCATCAATGGCCTGGAGGCACACTTTGGGCCAGATTTAGAGTTTGGCGGACATTCTGGCAAAACATGGCTGATATCCTGTCTGCCAAGTTACATGTACCTTAGGCGATAGAGCGAAAGGGACATCTACCACGTTTGTGACAGAGTATCTCATCCTCCAAACTCTAAATAAAAACCATTGTGTCTGATTTAGGGTTTAGCGGACAGGTTACTCCATCACAACTCTGAAGGATATCCAGTCCGCCTTATAATAAGTGCATTATACCTATGGCTTGGCGACGGGATATTCATAACGTTTATGATGAGGTAAGCTATCAGCCAAACTCTAAACCAGGTCCTTTGCCTTTGAACCGCAGCAAGTTAATGCAGCCTAAAATGTTCCAACTCCTGATTAATACTGCTGACGCTATCCAATGAAATGCAAAAGATGCACGAGTCCCTACCTGGAAACGCCTCTCTCTAAGAGCGTGTGAGGGTAAGGCTCAGGTGTCACTCAGCACATGCAGTGAATCTAGTTACTGTGCGTGCATATATCACGTCAGACAAATACATTTGATTCAGCGCTAACATAATTTCATCCAATATATATTAAAACATCAATGAAACATAAGCAGATCTTGGGAAAAGATGTGATATAATTTGTACTCATGTTTTTAAAACTTCCCGACCATATTGTGGTAAATATTTCATTACCGGTACTATTTTTTATGCGGTAAAGTCTAGTAAGAATAACTCAGTAAATATAAGAGGCAGAATCCGTGGTATTAGAGGTTCTAAAAGGCTTTATTCCTCTACAAAGGAAATACAGTTCGAACTGCAGGCTTCACATTCCATCACCATGAGGGTTCAGGAAGGAAGGCAATACATTATTGACAGGTAATCATTTTTATAAGAAATGCATTATAGTGAAACAGATGCAGGAGGCGTAACAGTTGATAAGATAGATAAAATATGCATACGTAACTAAAAAAGGCGGACATATAGGCGTAACTTAGAAAACGTCATTATACGTGATGTCACAAGTGGGTGGATCCATAAGAGAATCCTGCAATATCAGCAGAAATATTTGGCAGAGATGCGCGCGCAGCCGCATGACGTGTGATTGACGTGCAACTAGAGGGTGAAGGGGACTTGACATTTAGCTCTACATGTGGAGACAGAAGTCTGGGGGGTCATGTCAACCTAATCCCAAATCATATCTAATATCTTATGTTTAAAGAACTGTATTATCCAAAAGGAAAGGTCTCTCGGACAGAATCTATTCTATACTGACTGTTGGTGCGTGTACAAGCGTCTAAGTGTCTACATGAGATGCGAGGGGGCAGGAATCTTCCATGGTAACAGGGGCTATGAATTACTTGCATGAGGACAGTGAGGCCTGGCCCTTTGCACGGTAGCTGGAAGAATGTTTACCTAAACTACTAGACAGGAATGCATCGGATGAGGAGCGGAGCAGATAATCTTGAAGGTGAAATACAGTTTTTGGCAGGCAACAGGCTAGATCAGGCACCGTTAGCCGCGCAGGGAGTAGGACAAAGTTCATGGATACAGATGCAGGCTCAGACTGGAGCTCTCGGAGGCAGAAGGCAGAAAAAGGCTTGATGGCAGAATTCAGGGCCTACTCGCCTGAATCTGTAAAATGTGGAAAGTGAACCACATAAAGTCGGTGGCCTTTCATACTTAGGAATGGAATATCTGACCCATTCATGGCGGATCTGAAAGAGGACATGTTGACGGTGGACGCACATGTATTTGCGTCTTCATAACTGGAACTGGAGGGAACATACATGTACTTATAGCATGCACATGGAGCCGTTGGGGTCTACGATAGGGGACATAACTGATCACAAAATTCATATTTCCTCATTCCCTCCTTGTCCCCTACGGACCCTCAGGAGATATCGATCTTCATCAATCCATCGATCTGTTCATATAGCATCATTTGTTCTTCTTTCTTCTTCCGGGATCTTGAACGAAAACTTGGATGCGGGATACACGATGTGGCACACAGGCCGCAAATCGCTGGCCCACATTGTAGACATAAGCAGCAACTGAATAGTATGAGAAAGCCAATACCTAGGAAGGATAGGATCCTCCATCCCCAGGCTGACAACACGCCCCAGAACCAACCGGACCAAGTCCAGGTGCCTGGACTCTGGTGTATCTGGCTTATAATCTTATGAAGGCGGGTTATGGCTTTATATACTGACGGCGAATTTTCTGGTATGAAAATGCAGCAACTTGATCCGATGACCCTACAAGCTCCGCCCCTATCGGCCAGGATGACGTCAAGGACAAGACGATTTTGAAGCACAACAATCCGCATAGCAGACTGCTCTTCTGTTAAATTGCCTAAGGCGGAAGTAGTCTCGTTCACTACTGCTTCAAGGGTTCTAGTTAATCTACGTATCAGCTTACTATTAGTGACTGTACCTATATAGGGAAAGAAACCTTTATTGAAATCTGTGTATTGCTCCCATGCCGTTTCAGTGTAATCGACAATCGGGAGATCTCTCTGCTGTCTATTGTGTACTAAATGGGTATTTCTATGATAATCAGGAGGAGCTAGGAAAACAGGTGGCAGAAGGAATGCTATGTAACAGGTACCATCCCAATCTAGAGGTAGACGTATATATGCGGTCTGGCCACATATGAAGTAGGAATGACGGGAAGCTCTAAATGTAGACTTGCCTTGATCACTGAATTTTATTACAGTGGTGCATTTACTATGGCCCGTGTGTATGGAACCATTCTTTCTTACACATAATTCCCCTTTAACTGGGAATACTGACATGGCGGGCAAGATTGGTGTAGCTTCAGATTCAACGTTCAGGATCATGAGGTTAAGTGTAAAATTACCTAATCCATATACTTCATTTTCTAGATCAGTTCCTGTTCTTTTGGGAAGTCCCTCCTTGTTAGGGTAGCAGACTTTAAGCAAAACTAGGTTCAGGTTTCCCCATACCCAGTTGTCTTGATAAACTGCGGAATTTGAATCTAGGGAATTGATCAAACTAAACCATGCTCCACAGGAGCCATTGTGTGTGAACGGATACGGAAAGAGGGGCAAAACTCCCTTATAGTTCTGATAGGGAGGGAGTCGGCCACATATCCAACAATTGGTAGCATTGCTGGTCTGATGGGAATGATGTAACATACTAATAAAAGTGTTGTTGCGCAGCGCAAATCTATAGGACAACTCATGCGGAGGTAATTCGCTAAAAGAATGTTCAGCAGTAACATTGTAAGCACGTTTAGAAATAGGGTAATACATATGCAGCAATATACTAGAAATGATGATCAGAAGACTTAGAAAAAACAAAATTAATAATGTTACTGTGCAATGACTACGAAGTGATTTACAATACGCATGCTTTTTAAGCCGCATCTGTCGATTTCTTTCTCTATTCCGGTCTAGAGGATACATGTCAGAGACAAATTCAACCGATTCACCTTGGAGAGGACTTAAACAATCAAATTGTCTGACTTGCTAGACCTTAATTTCAGTTTATAAAGTTCCGTTTTTTTCTGTTCAACCAAGGGGAGCTTTGAGTCTGTCTGTGAGGGAATGCAGGGCTGAGTGTTCACACTGGACGGTAGTCCATAAAATTTCTTGATATGACTCGAGTGCAACCACCCTTTACGTCCCTCGATCTTCACGGCTGTCCTTGTTGTTAGTAGAACGAGTTTAGGCGACTTCCACCTAGGCTCCAGTTGGGTCTTCCGGTCGAAATTCCGTACCAGAACCAGGTCACCTGGAACCACGTCATGGGGCTTCACCTCAGTGTTATCGGGAAAAGCTGCAGCTACCTGTGAACGACAAGATTGTAGTGCAGACATCAAGGAAGCCAGGTAATCTGTCAGCATATTACAGTCAACATCAGTGATTTTGCGAGGTATAGGCGTCCCCCACATATTTGGTGGTCTACCGAAGATCACCTCGTACGGGGATAGCCCTGTTCGAGAATGTGCTACCATTCTCATGTAAAAGAGTGCAACTGGTAAGGCTACTATCCAATCGACACCTTTTTCTCTACATATTTTGGACAATCTAATTTTCAGAGTCTGATTATGGCGTTCCACGAGACCTGCTGCCTCGGGATGTCGGACACAGTGGAATTTCCATTGGTAACCTAACAAAAGTGAAACGTGTTTCATCAGTTCGGATGAGAATGGCTGGCCGTTATCTGAGTAGACAACACGTGGCAAACCATATCGTGGGAAGAATTCTCGAACTAACTGTTTGGCAGTAGTCGGGGCAGTGTAATCTGAAACCGGGTAGGCTTCTGTCCAACGGGAAAGAGCACAGACAACTACGAGAACATATTTGAATCCTCGACATCGTTCCATCTGGATATAATCCATCTGGAGGACTTCAAAAGCATGATCGGGAGGTTGAAATCCACCCTGCTCTACGGGGATGCTTTTACCTGGATTGAACTGACAACATATCATACAGGTACGTACTTTCTGTTTGGCTGCTGCTCGCAAGTGTTTGTTGAACCAAATGTGTTGAATACTGTCTAGCATAGCTTTTTCTCCTAGGTGCGCTGGACTATGTATTGTGTTAATGATGACTTGAACCATGGAGTCGGGAAGAAACCATATAGATTTTTCCTTCGTCATCCATCCTTGATCCGTTTGGATCCCTCCTAATTCAGTCCATTTCTTTATTTCTTCTGGTGTAGCATGTGTCTGTATGTCAATTACATCAAGGGCGGGATCCTTAACTGTCATGCAATGTGTTGGTGTCGGAACTATTGTTTTTGTCGCGTCAGTTGTATGAGTCTGGTTCTGAGCAGTCTGTTTAGCTGTTCTGTCAGCTAGGTCATTACCCTGAGAAATGATATCGGTAACTTTTGTATGAGCTTTGCATTTCATAATCGATATTGCAGTAGGTAGATGAATCGCGTCTAATAGGGCTTGAATGAGGGGTCCGTGTTGGATGTGGGCACCGTGAGAAGTTAAATAACCTCTCTCTCGCCACAGTACGCCGAAGTCATGGACAACTCCGAATGCATAACGTGAATCTGTGTATATGTTGACTTTTTTATTTTTGGCTTGAATACAGGCTTGTGTCAGAGCGATGAGCTCTGCTGCTTGAGCTGACAAAGTGTTAATACAATTTGTTTCAATGACTTCAGTGTCTGTTGTGACTGCGTAAGCGGCCACTAACTCTCCTGTACTTGTTCTCATACATGAACCATCTACATACAATGTCAAGTCTGGATCTGATAAAGGGATATCTGTCAAGTCTTGTCTGGGTTTCGTCGTGATAGTAATTTGTGTGCGGTTCAAGAGAACCTCTACTGCGTGTGGTACTTGTACTGTCAATTGATGTCCTAACACTATGGCATCGCTTTGTCTGATTGCTAAAGCTGTTGCTGCCACCGATTTCAGGCACGCAGGAAGAGCCTGAGCTACTGGATCTAATGTACTAGAGAAATAAGCACATGGTTTGTGTGATCCTGCTTGTTCCTGAGTGAGTACTGACAAGGCAGTACCGTCGCGTTCTGTAACAAAGAGTGTAAACTGTTTACTGTAACATGGTGTTGCTAAAACAGGTGCTTGGCACAAAGCTTTCTTTAAGCTTTCAAAGGCATGTGTATGTTCTTGAGTCCAAGGGAGGACAGTCGATGTGGCTGCCTCCTGTGTTGTCAACTGGATGAGTGGTTTTGCTAGAAATGCATATTGAGGGATCCACTGCCTACAGTATGAAGTGAGACCTATAAAAGCCCGCACTTCCTTTTGTGTCTTGGGTGGTGGCATGTTAGCGATTAACTGGATGCGATCAGGTGTAAGCTGTCTTCCCTCCTTGGACAGCGAGTGCCCAAGGTAAACAACTCGCTGGACACAGAATTGCAGCTTAGAAGGGGACACCTTGTGCCCCTTGTCGGCCAGAAATTTTAAAACCGTCAGTGACGCTGTTTCACATTCAAGTTCGCTTCGGGCAGTGATCAGCAGATCATCGACATATTGAAGCAAGGCAGTGTTAACTGGCATGTGGATACTGTCAAGTTCTCGTTTCAGTGCTTGGCTATAGATGCTGGGGCTTTCTGTAAATCCTTGAGGTGCGCGTGTGAATTTAAAACTTCGTCCATTTAAACTGAATCCGAACAGATATTGACTTTCCGGATCTATTGGGACGCTAAAGAAAGCATTCTTGAGATCAATTACAGTGAAGAACGTTGCTTCTGAGTCAATAGCTGTTAGTAATGAAGAGATGTCTGGGACCACAGGGTATTGTGGTACAATACATTTATTTAATTCGCGCAGATCAATAACTAATCGATATACTGGTGATGCTTTTGGATCCGTTCTTTTAAGAATCGGAATTATCGGGGAATTGCATACATTGGAGTCGGTTTCGACAACCACTCCTTGTGCAATGAGCTCGTCAATTATTCGCAGCAAAGCCACAACAGCATCTGGTGGTAACTTATATTGTCGCATTCGTGGTAGTACTACTCCTGTTTTTAGTGTGACTCGATATGGTGTAATGTTCATGCAACCAACATCAGTGGGGCCTTGTGCCCATAAATGTGTAGGTAAACTCTGCAGCCGGTGATCCATGTCTCTGGACACGTAGTGACCTTTAAAGTCACGTAAAAATAGTCGTACTCCTTCCGGAGAACAACATATTATAGCTCCTAGAGCTTTCAATGTTTTTATACCTAACAAGTTTTCTGGACATGATTTAGTAAGCAATAAATCTGTAGTACGTGTCAATGGACCAACCGTAAGTGGAAGAGGTTGCGTAACTTCATTAATGATAGGCTTTCCTGAGAATCCAAGGGAAATATTCTGTGAGCCTGAGAGGGGTGCCCCTGGAACTTCACTGCGTCGTATAGTTGTTCTGCTTGCCCCTGTATCAAGTAAAAACTTTCTGTCTTCCCCTAATAGTTCACTATGTACATAAGATCCCTCTTGATCTACAGGAACCTCAATAAGGGGTAAGCCAACTTCCCTCTCTAGGCTATTTCATGTGTATCGCTGATAATCGGGATAATCTGCTTGTGCATACTGATACATCTGTTGCGTTGTTGCTTGTGTGGCAGCAATAGGCTGCGCTTGTGGTGGTGCTACGGCCTGTTGTGGAGCTGTCTGTTGCGGAGCTAGTTGTTGCGGAGCTGACCTAGGTTGTGCATGCTGAGGGATTTGTTGTTGATTCTGATCCTGTCTAGGTGGACGTGGTCTTTCCTGGGTTCTACCTGTGGCAATATTATGTTTCAGGACTGGACAATCGTGTATATAATGACCTTGTTGTTTACAATAGTTGCATGTCCCTTTCGTTGGACCTGCGGAATCACCCTTTTGATGACCATCAGCTGGAACTGTCTGGGCAACAAGCATTTTCATTTTCGTATCTTTCATACATCTTTGTTCATGTTCTTGTTCTTCTCTAATTCTATTGTGGTGATATTGCAACATCTGTAACATCTGTGACGGGGTGTTACCTTGCCAGGTACTCTCGAATTTCAATACTCTATTCTTAACTTGTGGCAGGGAATTTTCAACTAATTTTGTCACAAACAGATGTGGATATGACTCGCTACTTGCTTTTATGCCACTATTAATACCAAAACATTTTTCAAATCGGGAATAGAAATCACTAGTGTCTTCATCTTGTTTTTGTTTACAGGCTGAGATTGCACCCCAGTCTTCCTTTTTCGTAGTTAATAAACGTGGCAGTACCTGTACTAGTAATCCTGGTAATGCTGTAGTCTTTTCCCCAAGCCCTGATCCTGCAGCTCGAGCCTTTTCTTCGTTTTCTAATGCTGTCCAATCTATCTTTTGGTCTCCCACCTCCCATTCCTTTTCTTTGAGTTTCTCGTAAATACCGGCAGGCATTAACACTTTCAATATTTTCATAATGTCGGGGTAGGTATACTCTCCCATGATTAACATGTCTTTTGTCTCACGGTGGAAACCTGCTGGATCCTTGTCATGGCTGGGTACTACTTTCTTCATTTCTAATAATTCAATTTTAGTTATAGGCGTGTACACAAACACGCGTGTAAAGTTATTACCTTCACCTCTGATTGGGTGTACTTCGCGTAACAGATTCTGTCTATCTATGTGATACATTTTTCTTCCTATAATGGGAACCGGAACGTGTTCTGGGCACACGAAAGTTATATACTGGTTTCGAAATTCTAGAATTTCTTTAATTAAATCAGTACCTGACCCTCTCCATTTATTCGTGAGTAGTTCCGTCAATATGTCAGGTAAGGGTCCAGGATCGGAGTGTTGGCTTTTATATAATATAAGGAGGTGTTGAATCATGTATATACTGGCTAAACGCTGTTCGTATGGGGCAAGATTCAGAAACGTGTGTGCTAGTGCATCATCACTGTATTTACTGGGACTGTCAGCCCATTGTACTGCTGACCTGGCTAATTCTTGTTCGTCCATGGAATCGAGCATATGGTACCCCCTTCGGTCTCGGAGTAATTTATCAGCGGCTTGGAATAGGTGTTCAGGGGATCTTGTATTTAACATAGGGGTTTGAAAATGTCTATTACATTCTGGACGTATCGGACGTATTGGATCATTAAAGCCTCTAGCATTATTATGGGGTCTTCCTCTACCTACGTAAGCTATCGTTTCTAATTGTTCTGATTCTTGCTCCTCCTCTTCCTCTGATTCAATTCTGTCTGCTTCTCGTCTTTCTTTATGTATTCGTTCTACTTCCTTGCGGATCTTTCGATACATGGCGATTATACACGCCTGTTTATCATGTTTCTCGTCTGATATGTTCTGACCCCATTTGGCAAGTTTTTGTATGGTATCATGATCTGCCCCAGGCCTGTCTTGGTTCCTAATCACGCAATTTATGAAAAAACGTAGTAGTTGTCTTTGTACATCCACTTTCTGGTATTCCATAGCTTCGTTAATACTCTCTGGACCTCGCCCTGTTTGGACAAAGTGATATATATTGTCTAGGTGTTCAACCATTCCTGGTATCGTCATTAAATACAATGTAGCTCGTCGTATACGTAGTGATGATATTAGCAATCTGTCCTGTTTACCTGGCACTGGATCATATCTACAATCCACAAGATGTTCTTTAAACATGTCGGATGTCGCTAGTTGGGGTGTACGTTGGAGTGCTAAATCTCTAAGGGTCTGTTTATTTCGCGGCGGTGTGGCAAACATGTCTGTCGTACCTCCTGTAGCACCATCTGAGGTGCTGGGCAAGGAAGGATTCATTGGACGTAAGATAGAAATTGTAGATGCGGGAAAAACAGTAGAAACGGATGGACCTGTGGGGATGGGCGTAGGAGTTTGTTGTTGCGGGGATACAGGCGGATGATCTTGATGTTGAACACCATCGGCAAGCGGTGTGTGTGGTATGGTATTAGCATACTCGGGAGCTACGTCATCTAAATAGGAGGAAAGGAAAACGTCCTTTGCTGTTTTGGGATGTGTTTTGGGATGTGCTTTTATCGGGAGCAATGGAGGAGTCAAGTCTTTTGGTATTTCCGGGGTAGCCTTAGGTAACCCTTCGGCCAGAAGAGGATACATACCATTCATAAGAGTGTTTCTTTGTCTATCTACTTGTTCTGATTTTACTCGGGTACCTTCCTCAATTAATAGATTTTCTCGGGCTTTATTTGAATTCTCCTTACTCTTCTCTTCCTGTCTGAGCGCTTTTTCTGTACGTCTATATGATTGTTTACGCCATAATTCAATGGCATCTTTCTGTGACTGTCTGGCTTTCTTTTTCCATAATTCTTCTTCTACTCTCATGATGCAATCTGCATCCCAGGTCCCCGCTGCGGGCCATCTCTGACTTTCTGGTAAATCCTTGGTGTAGTCCACCCATAAATCAAGAAATAATACGGCATCTAGGCCATGTTTATGATACATGAAGTATCCTGGAGTGTCCCTAGGTGGGATGGGAACAGCTTCTTCGAGTACCCCTTTTCTAGTTTTGATCTGTCTTAATTTCGAAAAGAGCGGCATTTTTAGATCTGGTTACTTAACCTTGAACACACGTAATACAGTAAACACAATGATGAACAATCATTCACACCACAATATGTAGAACGTATTTAAAACATTTAACATTTAACAGTTTTAACGAACGATGATAACTAATAAGAAACTAGTTACTGACATAATACTTAACACTAGATAATACTAAATTATATGCAAGACATACTAGATATACTGCTAAACAGTACAGATACACTGCTGAAACAGTGCAGACCGGATTTGTGTACCCAAACCCGTCTTGACCGGCACAGACTATGTGCACGTTTAAATGCCTCCCCGGCAATGGTACTCACCGGGTAGCTCGGAACGGAAGGCCTCGGAACTGAACTGAAACTGGACCGGACTGGACTCGACTCGACTGGACTCGGAACTTCGGAACCTGGTGGGCCTCTGTATACCTCGGATCTTGCTCTCTCAGCTAGGCTCTGGTCGGGATACTTCGCACTTCTCACCGCCTCGTCTGGGTGTTGATCGCAGCCTCAGTCACCCCCGCTTGGCCGGAGGGAGATACAGGAAATCCTGCGGGTACGCGTTTTTGTCCGTTCAGCTGTGGCAGGAGACCGGGCCTGCAACGCACCTCCGGCGCGTGAGATGAGAAAGTGTCCCTGTTCGGGCGCCAATTTATGTGGTAAATATTTCATTACCGGTACTATTTTTTATGCGGTAAAGTCTAGTAAGAATAACTCAGTAAATATAAGAGGCAGAATCCGTGGTATTAGAGGTTCTAAAAGGCTTTATTCCTCTACAAAGGAAATACAGTTCGAACTGCAGGCTTCACATTCCATCACCATGAGGGTTCAGGAAGGAAGGCAATACATTATTGACAGGTAATAATTTTTATAAGAAATGCATTATAGTGAAACAGATGCAGGAGGCGTAACAGTTGATAAGATAGATAAAATATGCATACGTAACTAAAAAAGGCGGACATATAGGCGTAACTTAGAAAACGTCATTATACATGATGTCACAAGTGGGTGGATCCATAAGAGAATCCTGCAATATCAGCAGAAATATTTGGCAGAGATGCGCGCGCAGCCGCATGACGTGTGATTGACGTGCAACTAGAGGGTGAAGGGGACTTGACATTTAGCTCTACATGTGGAGACAGAAGTCTTGGGGGTCATGTCAACCTAATCCCAAATCATATCTAATATCTTATGTTTAAAGAACTGTATTATCCAAAAGGAAAGGTCTCTCGGACAGAATCTATTCTATACTGACTGTTGGTGCGTGTACAAGCGTCTAAGTGTCTACATGAGATGCGAGGGGGCAGGAATCTTCCATGGTAACAGGGGCTATGAATTACTTGCATGAGGACAGTGAGGCCTGGCCCTTTGCACGGTAGCTGGAAGAATGTTTACCTAAACTACTAGACAGGAATGCATCGGATGAGGAGCGGAGCAGATAATCTTGAAGGTGAAATACAGTTTTTGGCAGGCAACAGGCTAGATCAGGCACCGTTAGCCGCGCAGGGAGTAGGACAAAGTTCATGGATACAGATGCAGGCTCAGACTGGAGCTCTCGGAGGCAGAAGGCAGAAAAAGGCTTGATGGCAGAATTCAGGGCCTACTCGCCTGAATCTGTAAAATGTGGAAAGTGAACCACATAAAGTCGGTGGCCTTTCATACTTAGGAATGGAATATCTGACCCATTCATGGCGGATCTGAAAGAGGACATGTTGACAGTGGACGCACATGTATTTGCGTCTTCATAACTGGAACTGGAGGGAACATACATGTACTTATAGCATGCACATGGAGCCGTTGGGGTCTACGATAGGGGACATAACTGATCACAAAATTCATATTTCCTCAATATAACAAACTTTAGTTGCTGACAACATTAGAAAGAATAAAAATGCTGCTGAACGATGACAAAAGCATGTCGTGCAAAAGGGGATGCAAAACACAGTGGGGCTAATTTACGAGCCCCTGCACTGCCAGAGTGTCACTTTTTGTGATGCACATTATGAAATCATATCTATGAGGCCACGAAAAGCTACTATGTGTCGTTTTGAATGGACTCATAGATAACGAGTAAAGCAAGGCAGCGTTTGCGCTGCCTTCCCTTACTCTGCACTCGGGGGGCCTTCCATGGGTGTTCCGGTGGATTTTTTCTATGCGACATCCATGGATTTTGGCGCTGCCCCAGATTTACAAGATCATGTGAACATGAGGAAGCGCCAAATCCATACACGTCCCAAGGTGAGGCGAAATGAGGAGAAATGTGTTTATTTCTCCTCGGCTTTTCCTCTTTCCATGTGTGCTGCATTCCGAGGCACTCATAGAAAGAGGAACATGCCTCTTAGGATTGTTTCTGTGCAGGAAGGTGCCCCTTCCTGCACAAAAAAAATCCTGCATGCAATGGCGGCCCCTTTGGACCATGGTGCAAGGGCGCCTGCATTGGTGCTAGGCTGCTGAAACAGCGCCAGTGCAGGTAAGAAGGACAGTAATGCACCGTACTGTACACATATGTTGCATTTCTGCCTTTTCTCTTTGGAATAGAGCAGTACGTCAATGCTACTTGCTGCCCTGCCCTATGGGGCAAAGACGCGAGTTGGGAATGAGCCGGTATTTGCCACGCAGTGAAATGTCCACAATCAAAAATCTAAGAAGTGCACCATTGTTCTAACTGAGAGACCATCACATGGCAACATTCTGACTCATTCGGGCAGGACCATGGTTTTGGTAATGGGACATAATTCATAAACTAGGTTCAGCAAGAAGAGTTTGAATGGATTAGTCTCCCCCCGCCCCCTCCCCCCTTCCTCAGATAGTGATGAGCACCCAGGGAAGACAGAGTTAACTAATGAGCTTTGACAGTAGGTTTAGACAACTAAGTAACTTCTTTGTAGTAGGACAAATGTGAGAAAACCACTACCGCCTAAGCAGTTTCTTGTGAAGTTCAGTGATGCAGTATGAAGTAGCAACAAGTTCAGATCAATTAATCGCGTTACATGATGGGTTTACATAAGCTATCCATTGTATCTGACTGGGCACCAAGCAGCACGTCTGTCCCTGATTATTTCTTAAGTCTAAGAAGCCTTGTGCGAACTCTAAGCGAACAACCAAAGAACTAACAGATGAAGATGAGTGGTGTCCTCAAGGAAAGAAAACTTAGTTTGAGATAGCAGCGGTATGAAGCAGGAGATTGGGGTAAGGCCAACAAAGAATGCAAACCGCATCTCTCTTCTGTTTGGAGTCCAGGAGCCCGTGCAATACCCCGGAATCCATTGATGGAACTGGGCACTGAGACACATCTACTCAAATTATTTCAGTGAGATCTATCAGCCTCGTCCCAATCCTCTTTGCAAAGTGACTGAGTTACAATCGCAAACTATTGATCAGTTATTGACACCCGAGTTGGGATGTCATGTGATGCACAAAGGGGAAGCTGTGCCAGCGGACAGACTTCCTTTGAAAATCATACCGGGCAGCTTTCGGGGGAAGAGACTCTGCTCCTGTGATGTATTCCATGGAAGGTGACTTCTTTTGTTGAAAAACAAAAGAACAAAAACAAAAGAAACCTCTACCTCTTTAAGGGGCAGAAGCTGCTTTAAAAAAGGATGCAATCTAGGAAATGCGAATTGGAGGTGGAAGTCTGATGTCCCTCTCAGGCCTCCGTCCTTGTCTTTGCAGCCATTCGCAAAGGGTCACACTATGGCCCCTGTTAACATTCATATGGAAGGAGGGTTTCTGATCTTCAGATATCCATTTTGTAATGCGATTGATCAGTACATCGGTCACTTCTCAAAGAAGGGCACCCCTGTTACATCTCCCAGCTAGTGGTAGAATGTTTGCTTCCGAGCACCCCTGCGGTGAGGCCAGTTCAACGGCATGTAATACCCAAGCGACAACTGAGAAGACCTCCTGAGAAATATCACCAACATATCCCTCGGCAACTACACCTTGGTGCGTCTAGCCAAGAAACTGCCCATCTGAGGCAGACCGTGCGCACCTGGAACCAAGACAAGGCCAGACTGGAAACGGAACTGAAAGAAAGGCAAGACCAGTCTGTGCTTTCAGGACCTGGAACAGCGCTCCCATCAGCATCCGAAGGGCCCCACTCTACGGCAAATCCAAAAGAAACGAAGGGGCCTATTTAACATGCGTTCACGCAGCGCAACGCTGCACGTCACCTTGGCGTGCTGCACTCCATGAAAGGAAAAGGACAGGAATGCGCGGTATTTGACATCATACAGCACTTCCTGTCCTTTCCTTGCATTGGCGCACTTAAGGCAGCTTAGCGCCAACGTAGGATCCCTTGCACTAGTGTCAAGGGGGCCTGCGTTACAAGGAGAATCTCTCCAGGCATTTTCCTCTTTCTATGTGTGCTGCAGATTGCACCCTCTGCCCTAAGAAGGTCCCCGAGACAACACAACTGTGACACACCTGCCGAGAGTTCAGAAATGTGACAAAAAGCCAAGGGTGAGTCTTCGTGGGGAATAGGAGAACAGATCTACAGAGGGAAGCCAAGATTTTTACCTACTCTGCTTCACCTGTGCCTGCATGCCGAAAAAAACTATTGATCAGTCAAAATCTAATCATTTGGTTGAATATCAGAATTTCATAAACATAAACGCCATCTCACATCAATATTGTGTCCCTAGCATTGTCCCAATGGGTGTAGATATTCTATTATTAACTTCAATGGAGGGATGTTCTATTACTGACCCCAATGGAGGGATGTTCTATTACTGACCCCAATGGAGTGATGCTCTATTACTGACCCCAATGGAGTGACGTCCTATTACTGACCCCAATGGAGTGATGTTCTATTACTGACCCCAAAGGAGTGATGTCCTATTACTGACCCCAATAGAGTGATGTTCCATTACTGACCCCAATGGAGTGATGCTCTTTTACTGACCCCAATGGAGTCATGCTTTTTTACTGACCCCAATGGAGTGATGTTCTATTACTGACCCCAATGGAGTGATGCTCTTTTACTGACCCCAATGGAGTCATGCTTTTTTACTAACCCCAATGGAGGGATGTTCAATTAATGACCCCAAAGGAGTGATGTTCTATTACTGACCCCAATGGAGGGATGTTCTATTACTGACCCCAATGGAGTGATGTTCTATTACTGACCCCAAAGGAGTGATGTCCTATTACTGACCCCAATAGAGTGATGTTCTATTAATGACCCCAATGGAGTCATGCTCTTTTACTGACCCCAATGGAGTCATGCTTTTTTACTGACCCCAATGGAGTGATGTTCTATTACTGACCCCAATGGAGTGATGCTCTTTTACTGACCCCAATGGAGTCATGCTTTTTTACTGACCCCAAATGGAGTGAGGTTCTATTACTGACCCCAATGGAGTGATGTTCTATTACTGACCCCAATGGAGGGATGTTCTATTAATTACCCCAATGGAGTGATGTTCTGTTAGTGACCCCAATGGAGAGATTTTCTATTACTGACCCCAATGGAGGGATGTTCTATTCCTGACCCCATTGGAGGGATGTTCTATTACTGAAACCAATGGAGTGATGTTCTATTACTGACCCCAGTGGAGTGATGCTCTATTACTGACCCCAGTGGAGTGATGTTCTTTTACTGACCCCAATGGAGTGATGTTCTATTACTGACCCCAATGGAGGGATGTTCTATTACTGACCCCAATGGAGTGATGCTCTATTACTCACCCATTGGATGGATGTTCTATTACTGACACCAATGTAGTGATGTTCTATTACTGACCCCAATGGAGGGATGTTCTATTACTGACCCCAATGGAGTGATGTTCTATTACTCACCCATTGGATGGATGTTCTATTACTGACACCAATGTAGTGATGTTCTATTACTGACCCCAATGGAGGGATGTTCTATTACTGAAACAAATGGAGTGATATTCTATTACTGACCCCAGTGGAGTGATGTTCTATTACTGACCCCAATGGAGTGATGTTCTATTACTGACCCCAATGGAGTGATGCCCTATTACTGACCCCATTGGAGGGATGCTCTATTACTGACTCCAATGGAGGGATGTTCTATTACTGTCCCCAATGGAGGGATGTTCTATTACTGACCCCGATGGAGGGATGTTCTATTACTGTCCCCAATGGAGGGATGTTCTATTACTGACCCCAATGGAGGGATGCTCTATTACTGACCCCATTGGAGGGATGCTCTATTACTGACCCCAATGGGGTGATGCTTTATTACTGACCCCATTGGAGGGATGCTCTATTACTGACCCCAATGGAGTGATGCCCTATTACTGACTCCAATGGAGGGATGTTCTATTACTGAAACAAATGGAGTGATATTCTATTACTGACCCCAGTGGAGTGATGTTCTATTACTGACCCCAATGGAGTGATGTTCTATTACTGACCCCAATGGAGTGATGCCCTATTACTGACTCCAATGGAGGGATGTTCTATTACTGTCCCCAATGGAGGGATGTTCTATTACTGACCCCGATGGAGGGATGTTCTATTACTGTCCCCAATGGAGGGATGTTCTATTACTGACCCCAATGGAGGGATGCTCTATTACTGACCCCATTGGAGGGATGCTCTATTACTGACCCCAATGGAGTGATGTTCTATTACTGACCCCAATGGAGGGATGTTCTATTACTGAACCCATTTTAGGAATGTCCTATTACTGACCCCAATGGAGGGATGTCCTATTACTGACCCCAATGGAGTGATGCTCTATTACTGACCCCATTGGAGGGATGTTCTATTACTGACCCCAATGGGGTGATGCTTTATTACTGACCCCATTGGAGGGATGCTCTATTACTGACCCCAATGGAGTGATGCTCTATTACTGACCCCATTGGAGGGATGCTCTATTACTGACCCCATTGGAGGGATGCTCTATTACTGACCCCAATGGAGGGATTTTCTATTACTGACCCCATTTTAGGAATGTCCTATTACTGACCCCAATGGAGGGATGTTCTATTACTGACCCCAATGGAGTGATGTTCTATTACTGACCCCAATGGGGTGATGCTTTATTACTGACCCCATTGGAGGGATGCTCTATTACTGACCCCAATGGAGTGATGCTCTAATCCTGACCATAATGGAGTGATGTTGTATCACTGACCCCAATGGAGGGATGTTCTATTACTGACCCCGATGGAGTGATGCTCTATTACTGACCCCAATGGAGTGATGTTCTATTACTGACCCCAATGTAGTGATGCTCTATTACTGACCCCATTTGAGGGACACTCTATAACTGACCCCAATGGAGTGATGTTCTATTACTGACCCCAATGGAGTGATGCTCTATTACTGACCCCATTTGAAGGACACTCTATAACTGACCCCAATGGAGTGATGCTCTATTACTGACCCCATTGGAGGGATGCTCTATTACTGACCCCAATGGAGGGATTTTCTATTACTGACCCCATTTTAGGAATGTCCTATTACTGACCCCAATGGAGGGATGTTCTATTACTGACCCCAATGGAGTGATGTTCTATTACTGACCCCAATGGGGTGATGCTTTATTACTGACCCCATTGGAGGGATGCTCTATTACTGACCCCAATGGAGTGATGCTCTAATACTGACCATAATGGAGTGATGTTGTATCACTGACCCCAATGGAGGGATGTTCTATTACTGACCCCAATGGAGTGATGCTCTATTACTGACCCCAATGGAGTGATGTTCTATTACTGACCCCAATGTAGTGATGCTCTATTACTGACCCCATTTGAGGGACACTCTATAACTGACCCCAATGGAGTGATGTTCTATTACTGACCCCAATGGAGTGATGCTCTATTACTGACCCCATTTGAAGGACACTCTATAACTGACCCCAATGGAGTGATGCTCTATTACTGACACCAATGGAGTGATGCTCTATTACTGACCCCAATGGAGGGATGTTCTATTACTGACCCCAATGGAGGGATGTTCTATTACTGAAACAAATGGAGTGATATTCTATTACTGACCCCAGTGGAGTGATGTTCTATTACTGACCCCAATGGAGTGATGCTCTATTACTGACCCCAATGGAGTGATGTCCTATTACTGACCCCAATGGAGGGATGTTCTATTACTGTCCCCAATGGAGGGATGTTCTATTACTGACCCCGATGGAGGGATGTTCTATTACTGTCCCCAATGGAGGGATGTTCTATTACTGACCCCAATGGAGGGATGCTCTATTACTGACCCCATTGGAGGGATGCTCTATTACTGACCCCAATGGAGTGATGTTCTATTACTGACCCCAATGGAGTGATATTCTATTACTGACCCCAGTGGAGTGATGTTCTATTACTGTCCCCAATGGAGGGATGTTCTATTACTGACCCCAATGGAGGGATGCTCTATTACTGACCCCATTGGAGGGATGCTCTATTACTGACCCCAATGGAGTGATGTTCTATTACTGACCCCAATGGAGGGATGTTCTATTACTGAACGCATTTTAGGAATGTCCTATTACTGACTTCAATGGAGTGATGCTCTATTACTGACCTCATTGGAGGGATGTTCTATTACTGACCCCAATGGGGTGATGCTTTATTACTGACCCCATTGGAGGGATGCTCTATTACTGACCCCAATGGAGTGATGCTCTATTACTGACCCCATTGGAGGGATGCTCTATTACTGACCCCATTGGAGGGGTGCTCTATTACTGACCCCAATGGAGTGATGTTCTATTACTGACCCCAATGGAGGGATGTTCTATTACTGACCCCATTTTAGGAATGTCCTATTACTGACCCCAATGGAGGGATGTTCTATTACTGACCCCAATGGAGTGATGTTCTATTACTGACCCCAATGGGGTGATGCTTTATTACTGACCCCATTGGAGGGATGCTCTATTACTGACCCCAATGGAGTGATGCTCTAATACTGACCATAATGGAGTGATGTTGTATCACTGACCCCAATGGAGGGATGTTCTATTACTGACCCCAATGGAGTGATGCTCTATTACTGACCCCAATGGAGTGATGTTCTATTACTGACCCCAATGTAGTGATGCTCTATTTCTGACCCCATTTGAGGGACACTCTATAACTGACCCCAATGGAGTGATGTTCTATTACTGACCCCAATGGAGTGATGCTCTATTACTGACCCCATTTGAAGGACACTCTATAACTGACCCCAATGGAGTGATGCTCTATTACTGACAGCAATGGAGTGATGCTCTATTACTGACCCCAATGGAGGGATGTTCTATTACTGACCCCAATGGAGTGATGCTCTATTACTGACCCCAATGGATTGATGTTCTATTACTGAACCCAATGGATTGATGTTCTATTACTGACCCCATTGGAGGGATGTTCTATTACTGACCCCAATGGGGTGATGCTTTATTGCTGACCCCATTGGAGGGATGCTCTAAAACTAACCCCAATGGAGTGATGTTCTATTACTGACCCCAATGGAGTGATGTTCTATTACTGACCCCAATGGAGGGATGTTATATTACTGACCCCTTTGGAGTGATGTTCTATTACTGACCCCTTTGGAGGGACGCTCTATTTCTGACCCCATTGGAGTATTGTTCTATTACTGACCCCAATGGAGGGATGTTCTATTACTGACCCTATTGAAGCGATGCTCTATTACTGACCCCAATGGAGGGATGCTCTTGTAAACAATATTTAGGAAAGATATTTATGGCCAGTGATGCTCTGGCCGGATATTCTGCACCCCCAGCTGTCATTTATCCGGCAGATTAAATGTCAGGCCGCTTGGTCGAACTGCGCCGCTGCACTCCTTCTGAGCTGAACTAGAGTCGATGAAATAAAATACACTTAAGGACACATAAAGAGGATTGCTTTTCGAAATGATAAGCATCTTCTTGCATGTTCCTCGCTTATAAAAATAGCTCTGCTGCAAACCAGAAATCTCAATAAATTATGTAGTCAAGTGGGTCATCTTCCCATGGTAATGAGTCTGTTATTGGGTGTGCGGCGCAGCTGGAGAGGCTCATTGACATCTGGACGGTGGGTGCGCGATTCCCAGGTGAAATGTGACGCCCCCCAACCCCCGCCACCGCAGTCCCTTAACTTTTCTTTCATCATCTGCAGAATCAGCTGAGAGGTGCAACGCTGCCAATGGTTTTCACTCTGAAGATCTTTAGCTGTCCTATCAGAAAAACGAAAGTTAAAAAAAAATCATAACTTTGATAATTCTGGTTTGGGTCAAGCTCCAGAGAGACTTCAGGCACTATTTTTTTTATTGTTTATTAAAAATCCATTTCAGTGAAGTGTGAATATTAATAATATTAACGCAAAAGTGACTTTTAAAAGGTTGGACTGAACCTCTGATAGGCGATTTAGCATTTAGAAATGTTATTAGCTTGAAAGGGACCAGGGTGATTCCTCACGGTTCACAGTTGGGTGTAAATGGAGACCTGGGGAAGAGAAGCCTTTTGTCCCCCTGCTCTCAGTAGCCAGTGTGGCCCCCTCCCAGTGGGAGGCAGAGCTGCTCCCAGAAGGGGTTTTGTGCACCGTAAGAGGGTGGGAGTGCTCATTTCCCTGGACACACCCCTGGCAGGCACGCAGGCCCCCTCGAGGGGCAGATGGTTCTGCCGCACTGGACTTGCCTCGGTGTAGCACACTGTGGGATAGTTTGCAGTGAGGCAAACAGGATGTGCTGCTAAATTGGGAAGGTGAGCCATCGGAACCTTGTTCCTCATTGGTTAGGCAGTGCCCAGGAGTCATCTTCTGGCTAGTAAATATTTCAAAAGCTCATCAGAACGCGTTCTGGCCCTGCGGAAGAGCAGATAAGGAATGGACGAGCTGTTTGAGCCCTGATCGCTCTGAGGATGTGTATACTTTGAGCCTTGGATAAATCAAACAACAGTTACACCCCATATAAGAGCGAACCCTAAGCCATAATTCAATGATGCTGCTTAATAACAATACTATTTGAGCACTTAAACATTCCGGAAAGAGCCACTCCTATTTACCATAACTTTTGGATAAAAGCAGTGATTCAAAAGCTGGATACACTTTGGACAACTACATATCCCAGAATGCCCATTAATGGGTACAGTGGGAGACTTTCTCATTGATCCACACAAACCTTCACTACATGGCCCATAATGCTCTTAGTCAGCAGGACGGGGAGCAATAACTGTGTGAAACAAATGATGGACTTGCCAACCACGACAAACATCAAGTAAATGGAAACACATTGTGGTACATATAGGACATATACTAACTGTAACACAAATTAGCACGGTAGAGCACAACCAGTAACTACTGGCGCCATAATGACCTCAGCGTCATCACACTAGCATCAGGTATAAAACCTATCCTGCATCCATCACAGGGGCATAAACACATTATGCAATTTATCTTTGGTCTAACGCATTAGACCTAACCACCTAAGTATACCTACACTAGGGGCGTATATCGCACAGGGAAGTACAATCTCCCTAACACCAACCTAAACAGGTAAAACAACCTCCTAGGCAGAAATGACCACATTTAGAGGTATAAAACACAGGGTGCGCAAAACATGCTATACGCAGTACATTTTCTAGCACCCAATCACATTAGCATGAAACACCACAACACCTCAATCACATTATGGTCCAGGTCGCACCAAAACCTAAACGTAGCAGCTGGAACTAAGTGCTGCGCAGCTGTGGAAGGCAAATAGTATCCAAGAATGTTGGAGCCACCTAGGCTCTACACCCACCATGTCCCCTGGCTCCTGAAAGTCATATGCGCCAACCGTTGGAGCCATCTAGGCTCAGAGAACAAACTGGGACACGTGCTGGAGCCACTCAGGGCTCTGAAATAACAATATTGGCCGGCGTTGGAGTCCCCTCTGGACTCTAAATAAAGAATGCCCGCCTCGTTGGAGCCTCACTGGGCTCAGAACACCAAGGAAATGCCCCCGAAGCTGGAGCACACTAGCGCTCTAAAAAGGAACACTGCACCAACCGTTGGAGCCACCTGTGGCTCGAGATGCAGGTGCTCCTCGTTGGATCGGCCCACTGCACAAACGGGGCCGCTCTGACCGGGTGCCTCTGCCAGGCACCCTCCACCGCGAGCCCCACTAATCCTGGGCTTTTCATTGGGGTAGGCAGCAGTCCTCTCTCGGCGGTGGCAGCGGGCGGGGCTCTCTTGCTCCTGAGAGCCCCGCGGGTGATCCGCTGCACCGCTCCTCACTCGGGTCATGCTTCACCCGGTCCTTCGTCTCGGGACCGGGACTTGGGATATGCAGCCCACGAGGCTCCGGGCTGGTTCCTCTTCGGGGCTCCCCCAGCTCATGGGAGCCCCGCAACTCTCGCGCCACTTCCGCCCCAGCCGCTGGCCCCGCCCACGTCACAGGCAGACTTGCCTGACTACCGGGCGGCCGCGGCTGGGCAGCGGCTGCGATTTTTCTTCGTAAGAGGGGTGGGCTCCCTCTAATAAATACGCAAAGGGGCAGAAAAGCGGGGTAGGCACCCGTAATCCAAATACAGAGATTAGTGGGGTGGGCACCCGCCAACGATCACCATAATACGGGGTAGGCTCCCGTGGAATCGGCAGAACACGGCGAATCGCGGGGTGGGCACCCGCTCTGTTTAAAGGAGGCATAACGCGGGGTAGGGTCCCGCGCCGAATAGGCAAAGTGCGGGGTGGGCACCCGCCCCCGGCAGCATCACGGGGGAATCCCTCCAGTGGGGATTCCCTCAGGAATAGGCAGCAGCATGCTGCAGAGCTCCAGTGCTCCTTCAGGAGCCCAATTTCAGTGCTCCCACGCGCTAGAAGACAGCGAAGGTCCTGGGGGAAGGGAAATAAAGCAAATCACCCTAAAGGTCCTGGAGGCATCAAGGGGGCAAGGCAGGGCCCAGGGGCCAGCACACAGGGCCCTCCAGCAGGGAGGCAGCCCCCATGGCGGTCCCTCCTGGGCCCTACCAGCAGCAAGCCCCCTCCTGTTAGGATCCAAAGCAGAACCAGCAATAAAGCGCTCACCAGGCGCTAGAAGTAAAGTCCTTGCAGTCCATCAGGCATCCAGGGGCTGGGCAGGGCCCAGGGAGGCAAGCCTTCCCCTGGGCCCCAGCAGCAGCGCGCCCCTGGCAGATTCAAGTCAGAACAAGAACATTTTCATGGGGTCACAGCCCCTCTTTTATACACCAAATCCTTTGTTCTCAAAGGTGCAGGGAAGGGGCGAACCAGATGCAACTGGTTCCTGAGCACTTTGTTTTGCTCAGCCCCTCTCCCTATTCACAGAGCAGGCCAGGGTCATCAGTCGCACCACAGGGGGCGGAGCCAGCATTGTGTGGGGAAAGCCCAGCCCTATTCAGGTCCCAGGTGTACTCCTCCCACTCATCAACATGCAGCTCTCTCCACCCACCACTGGGGCAGACCCATCCTGACTCCTGGGGCCAGGCACACCAGCCAATCACACGCCAGGCAGTCACTGCACATTTATGCCAGCGTCTAGAAGTGGCACTTCTAGACTAGCTACATGGATGCCGCACACATCATCGCGCAGCATTTCATCACACGAGTCCGTACATACCAAACTCGCACCTGCACTTCCCACGCATCAGGAACTAGCACGGTCACTCAGATCCCCCATGCATTCCTATGGGATTGCAGGTCAGTCTCATTCAATGTAACCCAGAGCGCACGCACTTTCCACTGGGACACAGTGTGAGAGCGCCTAGAGGCCTAAAACCACTAGTACGATTTGGGAAAAAGGGGGTGGTGATGGACAGAGTTTCTGAATGATGCAGAATACTCTTACCAAGTCAAGAGATCATGGTTTTAATCCATCACCGTTTTTTAGCTCACTGCACCATCCCAGCTCAGAACCTGGCTACATGCAAATTAGTCTGTACCTGTCCCAGTGCATGATGGGAACAGGACAAACCAAACTACCAAGCCAATTCTTATACTGGGAAGGAAACAAGCTTCCGGGGACCGGTTTCTGGCATCACAGCCTTCGTCGGCCCGGCTTGCCTGAATCCTGATGGTGCAATGAGCAAGGGACTCACGTCTGAGCATACCCTCCCACACTGAGTGTGGATAAATTCGATTTGGGAAAAAGGGGGTGGTGATGGACAGAGTTTCTGAATGATGCAGAATACTCTTACCAAGTCAAGAGATCATGGTTTTAATCCATCACCGTTTTTTAGCTCACTGCACCATCCCAGCTCAGAACCTGGCTACATGCAAATTAGTCTGTACCTGTCCCAGTGCATGATGGGAACAGGACAAACCAAACTACCAAGCCAATTCTTATACTGGGAAGGAAACAAGCTTCCGGGGACCGGTTTCTGGCATCACAGCCTTCGTCGGCCCGGCTTGCCTGAATCCTGATGGTGCAATGAGCAAGGGACTCACGTCTGAGCATACCCTCCCACACTGAGTGTGGATAAATTCGATTTGGGAAAAAGGGGGTGGTGATGGACAGAGTTTCTGAATGATGCAGAATACTCTTACCAAGTCAAGAGATCATGGTTTTAATCCATCACCGTTTTTTAGCTCACTGCACCATCCCAGCTCAGAACCTGGCTACATGCAAATTAGTCTGTACCTGTCCCAGTGCATGATGGGAACAGGACAAACCAAACTACCAAGCCAATTCTTATACTGGGAAGGAAACAAGCTTTCGGGGACCGGTTTCTGGCATCACAGCCTTCGTCGGCCCGGCTTGCCTGAATCCTGATGGTGCAATGAGCAAGGGACTCACGTCTGAGCATACCCTCCCACACTGAGTGTGGATAAATTCGATTTGGGAAAAAGGGGGTGGTGATGGACAGAGTTTCTGAATGATGCAGAATACTCTTACCAAGTCAAGAGATCATGGTTTTAATCCATCACCGTTTTTTAGCTCACTGCACCATCCCAGCTCAGAACCTGGCTACATGCAAATTAGTCTGTACCTGTCCCAGTGCATGATGGAACAGGACAAACCAAACTACCAAGCCAATTCTTATACTGGGAAGGAAACAAGCTTCCGGGGACCGGTTTCTGGCATCACAGCCTTCGTCGGCCCGGCTTGCCTGAATCCTGATGGTGCAATGAGCAAGGGACTCACGTCTGAGCATACCCTCCCACACTGAGTGTGGATAAATTCGATTTGGGAAAAAGGGGGTGGTGATGGACAGAGTTTCTGAATGATGCAGAATACTCTTACCAAGTCAAGAGATCATGGTTTTAATCCATCACCGTTTTTTAGCTCACTGCACCATCCCAGCTCAGAACCTGGCTACATGCAAATTAGTCTGTACCTGTCCCAGTGCATGATGGGAACAGGACAAACCAAACTACCAAGCCAATTCTTATACTGGGAAAGAAACAAGCTTCCGGGGACCGGTTTCTGGCATCACAGCCTTCGTCGGCCCGGCTTGCCTGAATCCTGATGGAGCAATGGATGTCATTGTCCCTGTTCCCATCATGCACTGGGACAGGGACAGACTAATTTGCATGTAGCCAGGTTCTGAGCTGGGATGGTGCAGTGAGCTAAAAAACGGTGATGGATTAAAACCATGATCTCTTGACTTGGTAAGAGTATTCTGCATCATTCAGAAACTCTGTCCATCACCACCCCCTTTTTCCCAAATCGATTTTATCCACACTCAGTGTGGGAGGGTATGCTCAGACGTGAGTCCCTTGCTCATTGCACCATCAGGATTCAGACAAGCCGGGCCGACGAAGGCTGTGATGCCAGAAACTGGTCCCCGGAAGCTTGTTTCCTTCCCAGTATAAGAATTGGCTTGGTAGTTTGGTTTGCCCTGTTCCCATCATGCACTGGGACAGGGACAGACTAATTTGCATGTAGCCAGGTTCTGAGCTGGGATGGTGCAGTGAGCTAAAAAACGGTGATGGATTAAAACCATGATCTCTTGACTTGGTAAGAGTATTCTGCATCATTCAGAAACTCTGTCCATCACCACCCCCTTTTTCCTAAAACCACTAGTACAACACAGGAAAAAGGCAAGGATACTGCAAAAAGTTCTAGGGGTGAACTTGCCAGAAGGGCCAAGTCCAACACAACCCCCTTCCAGCCAAAACGCAGGGCAGACCAATCACCACCGTGATGGTCTTCCCTGCTTGGGGCGATAGAACACGGACGCAGGCCCGCACTGCAGGGACACTCTCCGGTTCTACGCCATTCTCAATCAACGTGGTTCCATCTGCAAAAACAACCGGAAAAACAACTCAGGCCCAACTAGGCTACCCCACTGGTTCTACCTAGTTGTCCACGGCCGGGACCAGGCCCTAGGCCACCCAGATACCACTGGTCCTTGCCAAACCCAGAGTGGGGGGTAGTAACCCCTGGCATACAAGCCATTCTCCACTCTCCCTCTCAGTGTAGTTCCCAACTACCACTGATCCTTCAACCTAGGGTCCGCACCCTCAGGCTGACCAGAGGTCACGGGCAAGAATGCCCCACCCTACCTCTACTTCTGGGGTTCCGCACCCTCCCAGGGAAGCACCAACCAGAACACAACTCTCCCACCAGTTCAGGACCTCTCTCCACCAACTGGTCTACCACCTGGGATCCAAGGGGTCAGAGGCGAGGACTCCCTCCCTCTGCACCCCCTTCCACTGTAGAGCAGGGTCTCTTCACTTAAGATGAGCCCCACCTGCCCTCAGGACTACAGCTGCCCTTACGTCCAGATCCGGAAACACCGACTACTGGCTCCCCATCCGAGGGACGTACCCTTTGGTCAAATGCCTGGTGAACCAGGACTTAATGAGGGTGACACATAACTAATGGGTCATGTGACAGTCTGCCTGGCGCTGATCTCACGACCTCCTGTCCATCTGACAGTGTGTGCAGACCCCCCAGGACAGAAGTGGCGACACTACGGTCACTCAGTGGCGACTCAGCCCTCCCGGCTGGTCCCTGACCTACTGGTTCCCACTGGGGAATCCCTCCCCCTCTCACCCCTCCCTCTGGACTTCCGCACCCTCCCAACTGGAGTGGTACCCCTAGACACCAGGACTACTGGAGCTCTGATTACAGACACTCCACGTCCTCTAGACACTGGGAGATCCTCCTCAAATGGCCTATTGGTACAGCCTAGGCCCCCGACCTGATGTTCCCTAAAGAAACCATCCAGGCCCTGAGACTGGGTTTCGGGAACCTGGAGACACGCAGTCCCACCCACTCCTTCTCCGCAGAGACAGGACGTGAGCCCCTACACCGAGACCTAGCTGGGCTACTCTGAACCTCTTCCACCACGCTGGGCTGGAAGACACCTCAGCCACTCCTTTTGGAACCACTCCCCAATGCAAGTTCCCTATCCCAGAGAACTCACACCCAATCAACTAGCAAGCTCCTTATTTCAGAGAACTCACACCAAAGTATTCAGCAAGCTCCTTATTTCAGAGAACTCACACCATTCATCCACACACCCACACCCCCCAGACTAGTAAGACAGTTTCTACCGCCCCTGATTTCTCAACCTGACCACCACGTGACACAATCAATCAATCAATCAGTGACACTTATAAAGCGCGCTACATACCCGTAGGGTCTCAAGGCGCTGGGGGGATGGGGGGGGGGGGTGCCGCTACTGCTCGAACAGCCAGGTCTTCAGCTTCTTCCTGAAGGAGAGGTGGTCTTGGGTCAGGCGCAGGTCGGGAGGGAGGGAGTTCCAGGTCTTGGCGGCCAGGTGGGAGAAGGACCTTCCTCCTGTAGTCGCTCTTCGGATGCGGGGGACGGCGGCGAGGGCGTCGTTGGCTGATCGGAGGTGGCGTTTGGGAGCGTAGAAGTTGACTCGGCTGTTGAGGTAGCTCGGGCCTTGGTCGTGTAGGGCCTTGTGTGCGTGGGTGAGGAGGCGGAAGGTGATTCTTTTGTTGACGGGGAGCCAGTGAAGGTCTCTCAGATGTCCGGAGATGTGGCTGGTTCGTGGGATGTCGAGGATGAGTCTGGCTGAGGCGTTCTGGATCCGCTGGAGTCTCTTCTGGAGCTTGGCGGTGGTACCGGCGTAGAGGGCGTTGCCGTAGTCCAGTCGGCTGGTGACGAGGGCCTGGGTGACGGTCTTCCTGGTCTCGGTGGGGATCCACCAGAAGATCTTCCGTAGCATGCGTAGGATGTTGAAGCACGCCGAGGAGACGTTGTTGACTTGCCTGGTCATGGAGAGGGAGGAGTCCAGGATGAAGCCCAGGTTTCGTGCATGGTCTGTCGGTTTGGGTGCGGTGCCCAGGGCAGGAGGCCACCAGGAGTCGTCCCAGGCGGAGGGTGAGGAGCCCAGGATGAGGACCTCCGTCTTGTCCGAGTTCAGTTTCAGGCGGCTGGTTGTCATCCACTCGGCTACCTCTTTCATCCCTTCGTGCAGGTTGGCTCTGGCGGCGGCGGGGTCGTTGGTCAGAGAGAGGATCAGCTGGGTGTCGTCGGCGTAGGAGATTATGCTGAGGTTGTGTTTGCGTACGATGGCCGCGAGGGGGCTCATGTAGACGTTGAAGAGGGTGGGGCTCAGAGATGATCCTTGGGGGACGCCGCAGATGACTTCGGAGGCCTCTGACTTGTACGGTGGAAGGTGGACTCTCTGTGTTCTTCCGTCGAGGAAGGAGATGATCCATTCCAGCGCCTTGTCCTGGATGCCGATGTTGCTGACGCGCCGTACTAGGGTGCGGTGGCAGACACAGGTACCATTACTCCGGGAACTGGGAATGGGACATTCACATTCATCCAGCGCTTTACACATTCATCCCCAAACCCCTCCCAAGACTGGCAAGACAGTTTCTACCGCCCCTGATTTCTCAACCTGACCACCACGTGACACAGGTACCATTACCCCAGGAACTAGAAATGGGAATACATGCACTGGACACATATCTGCTGCCACCACTGGATCCCACCCTTACTGGTGAATCCAGAAACACATTTCCACAGAAATGACACTTAAAAACAAATTTAGAACATTAATCCCTATACCATGTGATTATCTAAATGCAGGAATTGTAGTGCAGCCAGCTACCGCTGTGGTACTGCGCAAACGCAAGTCCTAATCCCACCGCTGATCACCAACGTTAGAAATGGGATTTCTGGTTGGCTAGGGCTTGCGCCAAAGCAAGGCAGAAACCACCACTCTAGTCAGGGCTGGGGAGTTACACGCCAAAGATAACCCTGCTCACCCCTTTGGTAGCTTGGCACGAGCAGTCAGGCTTATCCCGGAGGCAATGTGTAAAGCGTTTGCGCGCGCACCCAGCAACAACACCCGAGGCCCACCACAAAGGAAACTCCACACAAGGTTATATATAAAAATAGCCTTTGTATTATACCAAAACACATTAGATAATATTCACACAATATACACTGTGCCAACTGGCACTGGGCAGAATTTTACAAGGGACTATTTACACGGGACAGGGCCACATGGGCCACTGTCAGATTTAGCACAAATCACCAATTTGTACATATAGGACATATACTAACTGTAACACAAATTAGCACGGTAGAGCACAACCAGTAACTACTGGCGCCATAATGACCTCAGCGTCATCACACTAGCATCAGGTATAAAACCTATCCTGCATCCATCACAGGGGCATAAACACATTATGCAATTTCTCTTTGGTCTAACGCATTAGACCTAACCACCTAAGTATACCTACACTAGGGGCGTATATCGCACAGGGAAGTACAATCTTACTAACACCAACCTAAACAGGTAAAACAACCTCCTAGGCAGAAATGACCACATTTAGAGGTATAAAACACAGGGTGCGCAAAACATGCTATACGCAGTACGTTTTCTAGCACCCAATCACATTAGCATGAATCACCACAACACCTCAATCACATTAGGGTCCAGGTCTCACCAGAACCTAAACATAGCAGCTGGCACTAAGTGCTGCGCAGCTGTGGAAGGCAAATAGTATCCAAGAATGTTGGAGCCACCTAGGCTCTACACCCACCATGTCCCCTGGAGCACACTGGCTCCTGAAAGTCATATGCGCCAACCCTTGGAGCCATCTAGGCTCAGAGAACAAACTGGCACACGTGCTGGAGCCACTCAGGGCTCTCAAATAACAATATTGGCCGGCGTTGGAGTCCCATCTGGACTCTAAATAAAGAATGCCCGCCTCGTTGGAGCCTCACTGGGCTCAGAACACCAAGGAAATGCCCCCGAAGCTGGAGCGCACTAGCGCTCTAAAAACGAACACTGCACCAACTGTTGGAGCCATCTGTGGCTCGAGATGCAGGTGCTCCTCGTTGGAGCGGCCCACTGCACAAACGGGGCCGCTCTGACCGGGTGCCTCTGCCAGGCACCCTCCACCGCGAGCCCCACTCACCTGGGCTTTTCATTGGGGTAGGCAGCAGTCCTTTCTCGGCGGTGGCAGCGGGCGGGGCTCTCTTGCTCCTGAGAGCCCCGCGGGTGATCCGCTGCACCGCTCCTCACCCGGGCCATGCTTCACCCGGTCCTTCGTCTCGGGACCGGGACTTGGGATATGCAGCCCACGAGGCTCCGGGCTGGTTCCTCTTCGGGGCTCCCCCAGCTCATGGGAGCCCTGCAACTCTTGCGCCGCTTCCGCCCCAGCCGCTGGCCCCGCCCACGTCACAGGCAGACTTGCCTGACTTCCGGGCGGTCGCGGCTTGGCAGCGGCGGCGATTTTTCTTCGTAAGAGGGGTAGGCTCCCTCTAATAAATACGCAAAGGGGCAGAAAAGCGGGGTAGGCACCCGTAATCCAAATACAGAGATAAGCGGGGTGGGCACCCGCCAACGATCACCATAATACGGGTTAGGCTACCGTGGAATCGGCAGAACACGGCGAATCGCGGGGTGGGCACCCGCTCTGTTTAAAGGCGGCATAACGCGGGGTAGGCTCCCGCGCCGAATAGGCAAAGTGCGGGGTGGGCACCCACCCCCGGCAGCATCACGGGGTAATCCCTCCAGTGGGGATTCCCTCAGGCAATAGGCAGCAGCATGCTGCAGAGCTCCAGTGCTCCTTCAGGAGCCCAATTTCAGCGCTCCCAGGCGCTAGAAGACAGCGAAGGTCCTGGGGCAAGGGAAATAAAGCAAATCACCCTAAAGGTCCTGGAGGCATCAAGGGGGCAAGGCAGGGCCCAGGGGCCAGCACACAGGGCCCTCCAGCAGGGAGGCAGCCCCCATGGCGGTCCCTTCTGGGCCCCACCAGCAGCAAGCCCCCTCCTGTTAGGATCCAAAGCAGAACCCGCAATAAAGCGCTCACCAGGCGCTAGAAGTAAAGTCCTTGCAGTCCATCAGGCATCCAGGGGCTGGGCAGGGCCCAGGGAGGCAAGCCTTCCCCTGGGCCCCAGCAGCAGCGCGCCCCTGGCAGATTCAAGTCAGAACAAGAACATTTTCATGGGGTCACAGCCCCTCTTTTATACACCAAATCCTTTGTTCTCAAAGGTGCAGGGAAGGGGCGAACCAGATGCAACTGGTTCCTGAGCACTTTGTTTTGCTCAGCCCCTCTCCCTATTCACAGAGCAGGCCAGGGTCATCAGTCGCACCACAATGGGCGGAGCCAGCATTGTGAGGGGAAAGCCCACCCCTATTCAGGTCCCAGGTGTACTCCTCCCACTCATCAACATGCAGCTCTCTCCACCCACCACTGGGGCAGACCCATCCTGACTCCTGGGGCCAGGCACACCAGCCAATCACACGCCAGGCAGTCACTGCACATTTATGCCAGCGTCTAGAAGTGGCACTTCTAGACTAGCTACATGGATGCCGCACACATCATCGCGCAGCATTTCATCACCCGAGTCCGTACATACCAAACTCGCACCTGCACTTCCCACGCATCAGGAACTAGCACGGTCACTCAGATCCCCCATGCATTCCTATGGGAGGGCAGGTCAGTCTCATTCAATGTAACCCAGAGCGCACGCACTTTCCACTGGGACACAGTGTGAAAGCGCCTAGAGGCCTAAAACCACTAGTACAACACAGGAAAAAGGCTAGGATACTGCAAAAAGTTCTAGGGGTGAACTTACCTGAAGTTTTATCCTGCATGTTTGACCTGATGAAAATACCTCACGCTCCTGGAGTGCAGCCTGTAAAGTTACATCTACATAGTTGGGGTACTACTAGCTTCATTCTTCAGCCCCCCCAGACACAAGCATGACGGGGACACAGGTATGTAAAAGTGCTCCCGGGGCGGAGCTGTAGTGCTCAGGGTTGTAGAGATCACCAAACAGTAGCTCTGAGTGCTCTGTGTATTAGGGGGAGTTGAGTGCTGAAGGAGGTAAGCCCACGGGTTTCAGGAAACCTGTCCACGTGTGGACCTTGAGATGAGTTGGGATCCGTGAGATGTAAGACCAGACACGCTGCCACGCACCGTTGAGTACGCGGTTTGGTTGCCACGTGCCGTTGAGGATGTGGCTTGGCTTCTACGCGCCATTGAATATGCGGCTTGGTGGTGGCTGGGGGTCCGTGGTAGCAATGCAACAATGTGGCAATGTAAGGCCAAGTGCAGCCAATGTGAGTTGGAGAAATGTATGTCAGGGCCCAGGGCCCGCTCAAGCAGTGGTGTCCGTGGACCTTTTAAAGTGGGAGGGGGCGGGGGGGGGGGGGGAAATCTATCTAAAATATTAAGAAGCACACGAGTGAGTCTGACTCCGTGAAAATAAATTTGGGGGAATTGGTTGTCAGGAAAAAATGTGAATAAAAAAGGTATGGGCCTTATTAAAAGCCGCGTGCGCCGCCGGAGCGTCAATTTTAATATGGGAAAAAGTGGCGTACCAGCGGTGCAAGGGGTTTGTAAATAAGCCCCTATGTATTTGAGGGCACAAGTTTTTCAGTTGGTGCTTGAAAGAGATAAATGTGCGAGTCTGCAAAAGGTTTATAATAATATTCAGTAGAGGTTGAAATTGGCTCCAGGCAGGTACTGCTGAACGTGCAAAAGATTGTTTTCATTGCAAAATATTCCTGGAATCTTTGAGTTTCAGTTCTAGGAGAGTTCTTGACACTAAGACCTCAAGAATCCTCTGTGAGACTTTGATCCTTAGATAATTAAATGGTTGCAGCATCTTTACAGCTGTGTAAGTGCCATGCCAGTTTCAGGAAGCAACTAAACCCATGGCTGTTCTGCTGTTTCTGTAGCTAGGGCTTAAGGTCGATGCTTGTTCATTGTTCAGCGCCAAGAAACCCTTTTTGATCAATGAGTGCTATATATAACACTAACCCAGGGAACTAAGCTGCATATGCCATGGTAAACAGGGCCAGCTCCAGGGGAGGCCTTTAGGACGTGGGCTCTGCGCTCAGAACCCGACACTGTGACGTCAGCATGAATCACTGACGTCAGAGAGCGCCACCAAAACTGGGTCACTGGCGTCGATCTGTGAAACTGCTAAAGTTTGGACGACCAGAGGTGAGTTGGGAGTTAAACATAAGGGCCCAAGTCACAAAGGTATCAGCGTTTCTCAGGTGATAAAACTGAACGTTTACAAAGGTGACCCTGGCTTGAAGCAATGCTTGTTGGTTCCATCCACACCTGTTTCCCTCATGCCTGTGGTTTTCTTGAATGCTGGGCTGGCACATTCATCCTAGTCATGCCGAGTTTGCATAGATGCCTCTTATTGGATGCTACAATGTGAAGACTGCTGTGCTGTCAGGTCACGTGACACTCCAATGCAGAGGTGGAAACAAGCATTGTCTTCCGGTTGGACTTGTACACTTGCTCATGGCATGTAAACGTATTTATAAAATCTTTGGTCCCGGGATCTTGTAGGCCTTAGGACTTCCCCCTGATTAATGAGTACCCCCCCCCCCCCCTATGCACTGAACATGCGTGGAACGTTGAGCCTCCCAGGCCCCCTCCCCCCTGCGACTTGGCCTGCGCTTAGCTGGGACTATTGTCTGTGACTCCTGGCATAATGTACTCGCACTGACAGTTTGTCAGTGTATTTTTTTTATTTTGAAGTGTTTTTTCTTCGTAAAAAGACGTCTTGCCTTGTTAAAACACTCCTTTTGGGGATGTAGTTTCGTCAAGCACCAGTGCGCTCTCCTTAAATGCGTCTGTCAGCCGCAGTCTGCTCTTATAATGACTGTTGACCCTGACACAGCGCTGAACATTGTCTGCAAAATGGAGGCGCTCCCAGGAATCACAAGTGGCGTCAAAGAAGCATCATTCAGCTCAGGGGCGTAGGAGACACTAAAATTCTGGGGGGGACAGGGACAACCTTGTGCACTTTCCAGTGACCCTATACAAATCACCACCCATTAAACAAATACAATCGCATACTTTCGAAGTGAAATATTGAGAAAAGCAGGCATGTAGTCACAGTTTGCATGTATGCTTTATTGTTCTTTACATTCATATAGTAATGAGACCAAATGTTTAAAAAAAACATATATATGAATCTTGCATCTTAATGCACAAAGCAAACAAAGGCCGCTGACTTAGGGTGGGGGCGTCGTGTTTGCAAGTGCATTAGGGTTTGAAAAGTACCTGCTGCTTCATTCCTGGTCTCCAGCAATTTTCAGGCAACAATAAAAATGTGAAGATAACTTTGGTGATTAATGTTCTTTTTTTGAGAGAGATCGAAGGCTTGTCTAGTGAAAGTTTTAATTCAAAAGGTCAGTGAGTTACTGCTTTTGTCTGAGATATTCTTTTGTTATTTGAAGTTTATAAGTTAAAATCCTAACATTGAGCTATTAACCGTCATCAAAGAGCTGCATAAAAACTTCAATGTATAGATTAGAACGTTATGATTTTTCCCCAGTCTTTCCCTATCCTAATGTTGGAAAACGGGTTCATTAGGATAGAAATCAATTCTGATTATTGAAGAGAACCCCCCAACCATGGTGTTATGTTTTACATTCTGAGTTTGTGTTTCTCTAGTGTTGCAAAGCCGCCCTGGGCACTCCCCAACTTTTTGCTGACTGGTACTGGTGGTACCTGACTGACTGACCCTGGCCTCTGCCTAAACAGCCAGTGCTGTTCTGAAAGAGGCACTTAAAAATACAGTGAAAACACCTACATACACTAGGGTGCACTATGTGTTAGGGTACCCCTATGATTGGCATGACCTCTCCTATAAGGCCCTAGTACATAATAGGGCAGGGGGATTAGAACTACTTTTAAGTCCCTAGAATATAATAAGGCATGGCAGTTTAGAGGCCAGCAGCCCTTTCTGCGCTTGCATGTGTGCACTGCTGAAGCCTGAGGTCAGTTTAAAAGTAGCCCTGTGTTATAGGGCTGCTTTTAAAATGCAAATTGTGCCCAAACTCGACTTTTGGGTTTGGGGAACTTACAAATTGATCAACTACAATGTTGGGGCAAAATTAAGTGGAAAAAAGTTTTCCACTTAACTATGGCTGTATCATATTTGCCACATAATACGTCATTTGCTGCATAATCTAACGATTTCCTCCAAAACAATTTTGTAGCTCAAACAGATCCCAAATTACTAAAAGAAATGTGACTTGTGTTGCTGTGAAGTTTAGGGCCCTTTGCAAAGGTTAGTAAAGAAAACAATTCCTAAGAAAACAATTGGTCCCAGACACTCCTAATGACACTCAAATTAATACCTGTAGGAGAGTGTAGTATGCAATCAATACATACAACCAAAAATGTATAATGTAAAGGCACATTCAACAGGGAAATCTCATAGATAAGAGGCCAACCAAAGTCAATTAAATTGCAAACATCAATTTATTTCCCGCTGAATCATATTTATAAAATGCAAACTTAGGGGCTGACTACGATGGCAGGCGGACTTCAGTACTACCGCCATCGAATCGGGGAATGGGACCGCTGGCCTTCAAGGTGGAGGCCCCACGATAGGCATTACAATGCGACTGCCACTACGGTGTTCGCAGTGCCTATCTTTTACATTGCAGCAGGTACTGCTGGCTGCATCATCCGCCGCAAAGTAAAAAAAAAAAAGGAACATGTTAAATATATCGGTGCCTGCCACATGGTGCAGTGATATGTTGTGGGGCATCATAGATGCCCCCCAGGACCCATGTCTGAGGGCCAGGGGTAAAGGGGCCTGCTACGGGCCCCCAATGTCCCTTTCGCCAGCATTTCCATGGCAGGTGAACCGCCATTGATAAGCTGGCGGGTAAGGGACATCGTAATCCCTGCTGCGGTGCATGGTAGGCACCACCAGCATTGTAGGAACCACAAGCCCCTCCACCACACCGGCGGGCCCAAGAAGCCCGTCGGGTGCGTGGTGGTTGGTCTTTCCGACCTCCAGGTAACCACCCGCCATTGTAATATGGCGGGCTGTGATGCAGTCACCAATGGCGGTGGGACCGCCACCGACGGGGTGACGTGGCGGTCCCACTGCCATTATAATCACCCCCTAAGTTTGGTGTGCATGCAAATCCTACATTGCCAACCCCTGGCAAGTTGCACTGCTAGTGCTGGAAAAAGGCCAATTGAGGTACCAATGGGTGGGGGGCGTGGCTTGGCGCCCGAAGGAGATGGCGGCGTTCGGCTAGGAGCTCCGTTCACACCAGGGTTTACTGGCGGTTCGCGCCTCAGTTTCCACCAACGAAGGGCACCCTCTCCTGTCGGAACATGCCAAGATCATTTTTAATCCTTTTCTGGCGCTGAGGCACAGTTATTTTGGGTTTTACAACCCATTTTATTTTCGGTCGCGGCTCGTCAGCGGCCGCGGCCGCCATCTTGTTTATTTTCGCCCGTGATTGCCTCAGCAGTGCGCTTTGCCGCGCATGGATCCCCTGGACGCCTCATGCTTAACTACTGACCCCAGCACCTCCTGAAGCACAGTTGTGGACATTCTGCACTCTAAGGTGACTTTTCTCCTCATCATGATTATTTCCGCTGCCTTTTTCTGCTGACTGGAATTTTCAACTTTCCTCATATACGGCGGCCATCTTATGCTTCCAGTCTCCAACACCTTTGACTCCAACTTTGTGGCCTGGCATTTTCCTTCCCTTATTAATTTGTTCCCTGCTCCTTTTTCAGTTGGGCAATAAGATATTTTTTCTTCTTTTTTGACTGCGCGCTCCATTGGCGTGCCGATGGCGCATTGCTCTAGTCAGACTCCAAAACGTAGTTACATTAAGAACTCCAAACTATTCACGGCACTGGCCCACTTGGAAGCCTCTCAGTCTCTACCTTCAACTGAAATGACATCGACTGCGGACATCACCTCACAGCCTTCGGCAAAAGTGAACTCTAAGAGGTTAAAGAAAGACCCGCCTTCGCCTCCTAAGTCCTCCTCGCCCATCTCAATGGAGCTAATCCTCGAAGAGATACGGGCCCTGCGCCCTTACATGGAGGAGACGAATGCTAAGCTGCAGATTCTCACTGATAACTGGGCCTCGATGGACGAAAGAGTATCGCTGGTGGAGCGTGACGTCTCCTCTCTTCAGGAATCCGCGTCCAAGGTTTCCCACATGCACACGCAGATTTCATTTCTTCAGAAGCAGGTGGAGGACCTCGAAAATCGTAACAGGCGCAACAATCTTCGCCTTTACGGCCTGGTGGAGGGCTGTGAGGGGAATGATCCCATCAGCTTTTTCAAATCCTTTCTCCCGAAGCTTCTCCACCTACCTGATGACACCTCACTGAATATCCAGCGTGCCCACAGGCTTGGTCGAGCTTCCTCCTCTCCTTCCGCATCAACGAAGCCTAGAGGTGTAATAATGTACTTTCTAGAGTACACAGACTTGTTGAAAGTCCTCTTAGCCGCCAAAGCCTCTCCTCGCCTCACTTGGTCAGGCTCCACCTTGTTCTTTGCACAAGATTATGCCAGGACCACTGCAAACCGTCGCAAGGCCTTCCTGGACATGAGACCTGACCTACGCTCCATTGGTGCCAGATATGGGCTTTTTCACCCTTGCCTTTTTAAGGTCACTTATAATAACAAGACTACGACATATGAGGATCCTGCCCGTCTTCGAAGCTTCCTGAACTCTTGCGGTCAGCCCGACATGGAGATAGCCGGTCCCTCTTCCCACCCACCATGACTTATTTTTGCAGCTGCAGCTTGATTCTCTAATTTGTCCTGCTTTAATGCTTTCATTTTCTTTCGCAGGTTCTTCAGACTGTATGACCTTTCGTCAAGATTATGCCTTTCATTTTATCGTCTGATAGTGTTAATCGGGCTCTTCAGTTGGTCATATGTTTGTTCTTTATCACCGTGTATTCGAGTTTCTAACTATGTTCTCTTTCTCCCTTCACAGATCACTGTTTTGCGTTCCGTTCTGTTATCCCTGGTTGGACGTCTCTCTCACCCCGAATGCCCTGCCTCTCCCAGTTGGCCCTACCTCCCTCCCCTCATCTCCATGTGTGTTTCCGCTTATTCCCAGTTCCTGATTGTATTTTTCCCGTGCTACCCCTCGTAAGTACTCTTCATTCCTCATTTATCATGTTTTTCTTTGTTTTATATTTTCTTATTGTACCTTTTCCCTCGTTGTTTTCAGATTTACTGGTGTCATTGCATTTTTCATGCTTCTCCCTTATCTTTCTTTCTTCATTTCTTCTTCTTCCCATTGTGTATTGGCTCTCTTGCTTGTATTCATCTCCCTTTACCTACTCTATTTCCCCTTGGCCCTTACCTACCATTATCTTTGAGTATTGTTATATCTTCTTCACTTTCTTTCTGCTTTCTTGGCTCTCTCCTATTTTTATGGCTTCACTGGTTCCTTTCTCACTTTTTCTTCTACCCTTGTCTTTTCGCGTCAGTTCTCATCTCACTCTCTTTTCCTCTTATGCTCTTATCCGCTGTGAGGCATTTCCTTGCTGTCCTACTCTCCAATTGGTCCATTTTTTGATTAGTCTTTAATGTCAGTTCGAATTGTTTCCTGGAATGTTAGAGGTCTGCATTCTCCTATCAAGAGACAAAAAATCCTCTCTCATTTAGCCAAATTAAATGCAGACATTGCCTTTTTACAAGAAACCCATCTATCTGATGCTGAAGCTGCTAAACTTAAGAGAGGTTGGGTGGGGGCTGTATTTTCATCTCCGGGTGATGGTAAGAGAAACGGTGTGGTTGTACTAGTCCGCAAGTCTCTTACCCATTTGCTCTTGGCTTCTGAATCAGATCCTGATGGTAGATGGTTGTATGTCAAACTCTCCTCAAAAGGCGTCCCTCTCTCCCTCCTTAACATTTATGCTCCTACTGGAGGTGATCAGGTCTTCTGGCGCGCATTGGCCTCCCGCATCACTGAATACATTGATGATAATTTTATTTTAGCAGGTGATTATAACCTACCCTTTGATCCTTTTTTAGACAGGAACTCCAAGGCACCTTTTATCCCCAACAAGTCCCACAAGCTTTTTACTCAAGCGATATCCCAGCATAAACTCATTGATTCCTGGCGTCTCTGTAACCCCACCTCTAAAGAATTCACCTTCTACTCCCCGACTCATCATTCCCAGTCCCGTATTGACTATATTTTCCTTTCCCATCATATGTCCCAATCCCTCACCCATGCTGACATAGGCCCCATCTTATTTTCTGACCACGCCCCTGTTTTGATAAACATTGACATTTTACCCAAGTCCACTGGACCAAAGAGATGGCGCTTTAACAACACTTTACTCCTTGACCCCAAATTCTCCGCCTCCTTTGTAGACTTTACCACAGAATTTTTCAACATTAACGACACTCCCACTATGCCTAACCACGTTGTCTGGGATGCCTATAAAGCAGCAGCCAGAGGTTTTATTATCAGCTTTGTGGCTACTAAACGCAAGAACGCTCGTAAACGTACCAGTGACCTCCTTTGTACGATTAAAAAATTAGAACATTCCTTCTATACATCCCATTCGCAAGAAAGTTTGACTGCTCTCATTGCTGCTAAGATGCAATTTAACAAACAATCCACTGAGGATGCTTCATTGTATTTGTTAAAATCCAGTTCAAAATTCTATGGGGGTAAAAACAAGGCGGGGAAGGTCTTAGCCAATTATTTAAAAGTCAAGCAAAACAAACTGAATATTGAATCTATCTACGATGTTAATTCTGTTTTAAAGCATACGGATGTTGATATCTTAGAGCAATTCTCCCAGTTTTATTCCAAACTCTACTCTTCTGAGACTCACCCCACTCCTCATTCTCTTGCTACTTTCTTCGCCACCATCCAACCACCCTCCAATTTCCCTGTTGATCTATCCGCCCTTGAATCACCAATCTCTAGTGATGAATTACTTTCAGCACTTCAATCACTCAAGAAAGATAAGGCCCCCGGCCCAGACGGATTCACAGTTGAGTTTTATTTGCATTTTTCCAAATTGTTGTTGCCCAGACTACATTCCCTTATTGATTCCTTCATATTGAATGGCTCTTCCTCAGGTACATTTTCTGATGCCCACATCTGTGTCATACCCAAAGAAGGCAAAGATACCCAACATTGTAAGAATTACAGACCAATTTCTTTGGTTAACATTGATTATAAACTGTATGCCAAATCTCTCGCCATTAGATTAGACCCTTACCTTCCCGAATTGCTAGGCCCTGAACAATCTGGCTTCGTTAAGGGCCGCTTCATCACTGATAACACCAGACTTTTGTTTAATGTCCTTTCCAAATCTCCACAGTTCCAAGACTCACTTGCAGCCATTGCCCTAGATGCAGAAAAAGCGTTCGATAGGGTGGAGTGGACTTTCCTTTTCTCCGCCCTCAAATGGTTTGGATTTGGTCCACACTTCATCTCCTTTATCTCCTTTCTGTATTCCAGCCCTAGAGCGGCGGTTTGCGCCAACGGTCTAGTCTCCTCTTTTTTCAATCTGGGTAGGGGTGTTCGTCAGGGTTGCCCTCTTTCCCCTTTTCTTTTTAATTTGGCCCTGGAACCTTTTCTTTCAAAGCTTCGTCAAAACCCCAACTTACATGGTTTCCAAATTTCCCAAACTAATATTAAACTTGCTGCCTACGCAGACGATATTCTACTATTCATGTCTAACCCTACATCTTCCATTCCCGCATTCCTAGCTGAAGTCCATGACTACTCTCAGATTTCAGGTTATAAGCTAAACAATGACAAGTGTGAGATTCTACCCCTTACCAAGTTCACCTTTAAACCGGACTTTATGGCGTCCAATTTTACCTGGAGCTCCTCACACATCAAATATCTAGGTTTACACATTACTTCCTCCCTCCCTGACACTGTTTCATTATGTCTCAATAAATGCATCCAAAAACTGTCCGACCTCACCTCTAGATGGCACCCATTATACCTCTCCTGGTGGGGCCGTCTTGATACGATTAAAATGATGCTCTCCCCGTTAGTCCTTTATACCATTTCTAACATCCCAATTCCTATCCCTGCTAAGTTTTTTAAGAAAATCAACACTATTCTCTCTTCCTTTCTTTGGTCCGGCAAAAAAGCACGTATGTCCCTGTCCAGATTGCAACTCCCCAAGTCTGAAGGTGGAGTTAACTTTCCAAATTTTCCCGCTTACCACAAGGCATTCCTCTTGCGGCAAGCTTCCCAATGGCTGCAAGACCCTGCTGAGCCGTCCCCCTTATGGGTTGTCATTGAGCGACTTTCCTTATCCCCTTTCACTTTTGCTGAATACCTCTCATTCTCCCGCAAGCCTCACTTCTCCTCCATTCCTATCCACAAGTTCACAGCCAAGCTGCTTCTCTCCACCTCCCCAAGCCCCCCTTCCTCTGTAGCAGAGTTTCTCAATTCCACCATCTGGCACAACAATAGTATAACCATCAATCGCAAGCCCTTTTATTGGAAAACCTGGAGACAGAGGGGTTTAATCTGGGTATCTCAACTCTTCTCTAATTCTGATTTCTTATCCTTCTCCGTTCTCAGTCAACATTTCCATCTCCCCCGTTCTTCTGCCTGCAAGTATCTTGCGCTTAAAAATGCAGTCATGTCCACTTATGCTCTTCTCTCTAACCACCCCACGCATCCTCGCCCTCCTAACCCTACCTCACACCTTCATTCCTTCCTGCGCACTCACCCTACAGCCTCCTCATTATACCACTCGTTCCATACGATTCTCACACCCAGACCAAAATCCAAAGTTGAGGAACAGTGGGAATCTGATTTTGCCATCTCTTGGCCCACCTCCCTGTGGGATAAACTATGGACCAAACTTCGCAAGACATCTAGGGCTGCCTCCCTCACACAAACTCTTTTCTTCATTTACAACAGACTCCTCTTCTCTCCCCAGATGTTGAATAAAAGATTTTCTTCCACACCTGATCTCTGTTGGTCCTGTTCTGCTCCTAACGCCACTCTTTTTCACATGCTTTTTTCTTGCACTTTCACGAAAAATTTCTGGACACTAGTTTGGGCCCAAATCAATGTCATATTCCACACTACATTCCCCTTTTCTTTTGTCAATATTTTTTTAGGAAGCCTTTCTCCCTGCTGGGATGACATTCATCTTAATACGCAAATTGTTGATTTGTTGTTAGCTGTTGCGTTCCAGCAAATCACCGTCAACTGGAAAAACTTTACGAATATCTCTTTTAAAGCATGGTGGTACAATGTGTGTTATAATCACAGGCTAGACACTGTCTTTGTGCACCCCCTTAGTTTAGTTGCTAAACGACATGATTTATGGCTTCCTGTAACCTTGTATCTAGATATCTGTCCTAAACGCTCTTCCCATGTATCACCTATTCAGCAAGAGGTCTCTAAGCCTCCCTGAGTGATATTGTTTTTCATTTGTATTATTCTTTTTATATAAGCTACTTTAATTTTCATTATTACCAGTGCTGTTTTTTGATATTTAGCCTCAAACCCTTGTTATCCTCTGATTAATTGTATATTTTCACTACCATGTATTACCTTTCTTCTCCAATTGAAGACATGTTTGTATTTTTTTTTTCTCATGTATTGACACCTTTACTTATCCAATAAAAATCTTTTGAACTTAAAAAGGTACCAATGGGTGAGGTGGACTGGCCTCAAGGGTCTTGTGACCTCAGTGACAGATTCACTGTCGATCTAGGACGTGCTTCTTCATATGCCTGCCCGTAAGACTGGAAGTGAACTGCAGTATGGATTGTGGTGGACAGGTCCACCTTCGGGTGCTAAGACACCTGGGCTTCTAAGGTCTATCGGGCCTTCTAAGGTGTAGCATCAGAATAAGCTCTGTCAGGAGTGTGGTATGGTGAACTGGTCATGAAGGTCTGGACATGGTTCTCCAGTTCCAAATTCAGCAACTCTGGCCAGAGTGCCACATTCTCTACCACACTGAACACCATAATGCCCCACTGAGAGAAACTCGCACTGCCTTCAGCACAACTCAATTGTGCTGCGACTAAATTCAAATTATGCACTAGACAACAGGAAAATGCTGCCTGAAAAAAAATGAATAACACCCTGGAAAAAGCAAACACTCATAGCGAATGCAAGAATAAGCAAAGCATGTGAAATGTAATCAGAAAAAAACATGGTTACCTTAACGGTTTTAAACTCATTATTCAGAAATCAGTAAGTGATTTTGCCTGAAAAGTTCAAGACATGGCTACAGGACCAGGAAGGGACCCCTTTCAATGTCCATTGCTTATATCCTTTCAAAATGTATGCAGTTTGGTTTAAAAAAGACCACATTCCCAAACACAGAGCCGCATTTTATAAGCTAAAATAATTAAAAAGTTGAAAACGATCATATTAAACGTTTCCACTCTACCCATCAACCAGGTATTGCAGTCCCTTTAGGAATGGCGCACTTTCCCCCCCTGGGAAAACAATGTTGTTCAATGAAAGAAGATAAAAAGAAAGTAGCGCTTTCACTGGCAAACTCTGTAAAGTGGCGCTAATGTGTGTGGGTGTAAATAACAGTCTGGCCTGTCTGCTGTCCACTCTGTATTGCTTTATTTAGGTATTTAACTATTTTTTCTCTCCATTCCGAGGTTTTTCTTTTCAATAGAAAACGGTCAGAAAATGAGGACATTTACAGCCAAAGTGTTCAGCCTTTTTTGGATCAATTTCACAGGGGAACAAATAAAGAAAAGGAGAGGCAAGAGAGAATAACTTAAGAGCTGCCTCTTGAAATCAGCATGTAAGCAGGAGCGAGACAGAGACAGAAAGAGATGGAGGAATAAAGAGAGGAGGGCAGCCCCAGAGGCAGGTCAGGAGTAGTGGACACGGTCCTTGCCATGAAGGAAAAGAGACATTTCTCCGTTCTCTGCCCTTCCCAGAACGCCTGAGCCTTCCTGCAGCATAACAAAAGGCAGAGGGCGGGTGGCCTCTGACTCCAGGCAGGTCAAGTGCAGGGCCATTAGGTAGCGCTTTCGCGTGCTAATGGCCCTGCGATAACAGAAGGGAGAGGGGAAATTCCTTTGTCCCCTCGTCCCCCCCCACCCTTGTCCCCCGTGTCCCCCCACTCCAAAATCTGGGGGGGATATATCCCCCGCGTCCCCCACACTTCCTACGCCCATGATTCAGCTTCACTTCAACATCTGGCGACTCAGTACCTGTGACACATTGAATGAACACCTGCGCCCGCTGCTCTCGGCCACTGACACCTCACATGACAACAACGCTGGTGACTCCTGCGCCCCATTTGTATTGCTAACGGAGCAACGGCCCGCAGTGAAGCCTCAGCCTGGTGCTTTTCCAAAACAAATGCCATGACCTTAGCAAGACTGGGGAAATGCACGCGTCTGATCAGGGTTGCCTTAAAGGCCTGGACTGGGCCATGACAGGCCCGGAGAAGAGCGCCCCCATTTTACAAGTCCTTTTAAGAATGTGCTTTTAAATTTCTAATGAGGTCTTTTAATCAAAAGGAGTTCTAAAGAACACTCTGGACTGCAAAAGTGTGTTTAAGGACACATGGGGGCATATTTACAAGGCGGCGATAGAAAATTATCGCCGCTTATGCCGAAAAGCGGCGATAATTTTATCGCCTAATTAGCAAGGTCATGCTAACGCATGAAACCTTGCATTAGTGCCCGGATTCTGAATGCCCAGCTTTGCATCTCTAATGAGATGCAAAGTGGGAGTTCCTGACCTGACATGACAGGATAAATGTTGTTAAGCGACATTTCTCCTATCATCAAGCCCCACGCTATGAAGCATAGCGGCAAGAAAAGTAGCGATAACCCCTGTTATCGCTTCTTTCCTTACGCCTGCTTCAGGACTGACTTAGCCATGATATCCTATGGAAGGTGGATATCATGGCTAAGTTTGTGAGTCCCTATCAGCAAGCTAACGCCACACTACGTGAGATTATTGCTGGGTTTCCAGCGATAATCTCACTTTAGGCAGTTAGCGTGAGGATTTTTATCGCTTTTGAGATAAGCGTTGCTAATAGCACGCTATCTCAGTGATAAAAATCGCCGCCAGCCGGCGATAATTATCCTCACCCTAAGTGCGCTTAGCGATAATTATCGCCGGTTGTTGCTGATATGCCCCATGGTCAACTACAAATCTTGGTGTGGGTTGGAGCGGGAGGGTGCCAGGGAAAGGAGGGTGGCACTTTTGTTAAGTCCAATTACTATTCTTTTAATGGTGTTTATTCTTACTGTAATGATTTTAATTAATTGATCAGATGATAAATAAATTCAAGACACTTACATTACAGTGTAATCCGCTCATCGAGAAGCAGAACAGACTCCTGCACTTTCAAGTGTGAAACTGAAGCTGGGGCAGGCGCCTGGCAGTGTACACCTAGTGGAATATTCTACAGCAAATCATTTAACCACCATTGAATGAAATGAATGTGGCAAGTCTCGTTCGCTTGTACTCGAGGCTGGTGCTAATACATCTTTGACCAGACAGCATGCTGAGACAGCCAGAGGGAGGGGGGAGGCTGTCGTGTCCAGCACTGACTGACAGTTCACATCCCCCCTAACCCCACTGTTTGCCTTTTCAATTGAGGACTTGTTGATGCAGCGCCAAGAGGCATTCACCCGAGGAGCTCCCCAAACTTAAGCCCCTTTCCTAAACGTCACTGAAAAGGACAGGGTCTTAAAGTACCTCAAGGAGCTACACCAGAAGCTGCTTCAAGGAACTACAGCAGAAGCGGCTTTCAGGAACTACACCAGAAGCGGCTTTGAGGAACTACACCAGAAGCTGCTTCAAGGAACTACAGCAGAAGCGGCTTTCAGGAACTACACCAGAAGCGGCTTTGAGGAACTACACCAGAAGAGGCTTCGAGGAACTAGACCAGGAGCGGCTTTGAGGAACTACACCAGATGTGGCTACGTTGGTTTTATGTCTGACCTTGGTTTGACGGTTAACATTAGGAAAACTTTTGTAATGACGTGTGGCAGGCAAATCTGGAAATGCCATGATTTTATGATAAGTAATTATAAATGAGGTTTTACCCTACTCTTTTGTTATCTGGGTACCTTCTTTGATGTTCGTGGGTCATGGACCCCAGCCGACGACATCAGAACACAGTATTTTAACAAATCTAGAATTCAAATGCGTGTGGGTGTCCCTACACGGGGTGGGGCTCTGGGGCTTTGATAACATCACCCAGCTCCGGACGCTGGAGAATATGTTTTTAAGGACTCTTTTGGCTTCTCCGTCCTGTTGTTCCACCTTTGTTGGTCACACACAGCTAGGGGCCTCGTTTTTGTCTGAGTGGATCAGTATTCAGCCAATATTGTCATGGCATAAAGTTTAGAGCAGGGATTTTACTATTTAAAAGCATTCGATTCTTAATGATTGTCAAAGGTTGACCAGTTCTGGAGCATTTTCCTGGTTCAAATCTGTTAAAAAAATTTGTATGAAGTTGGCCATGCCGAACCCTTGGAATCACTTGATGTTTCACACAATGTGAGTCGAAGTGACCTAAAAAATCAAGATCTGTCCTTTCTTAAAGACCAAAGATTCTCCAGGGAAATGTCTAAATCCAGTGTTATTAAAAACCATTTAGCACTGGTCACAGACGCGTCCGGCGTATCTCTCTGCTATACAGAACCACCAGCATAGGATTGTTTTAATAACTTTTAAATTAGATATTTTCCATCACTTGGGGGCATATCAACAACAACCGGCGATAATTATCTCTAAGCGCACTTAGCGCTAGGATAATTATCGCCGGCTCGCGTGAATTTTTATCGCTGAGATAGCGTGCTATTAGCAAAGCTTATCTCAATAGCGATAAAAATCCTCACGCTAACAGGCTAACGTGAGATTATCGCTGGAAACCCAGCGATAATCTCATGTTACCTTGTTGATAGGGACAGGCAAACTTAGCCATGATATCCACCTTACATAGGATATCATGGCTAAGTCAGAAAAATACCAGACGTAAAAAAGCAGCGTTAACCGCGGTTAGCGCTGCTTTTTTTGTCTCTATCAGGGTTAGCGACATTCTTGATAATAGGAGAAATGTCGCTTAGCGACATTTCTCCTATTATTTTACTCTGGAACGCCCCCTTTGCATCTCATTAGAGATGCAAGGGGAAGCGTAGAGTAAAAGGGTGCTAACATGCGAATTTGCATGTTAGCACCCTGGTGTTGATAGGGCGCTAGTTTTATCTCTGCTTTTTTGGCTTTTAAAGCCAAAAAAGCAGAGATAAAGCCCTTGTTGATATGCCCCTTGGTCACTTTCCCTTCTGTTAGCGACAGGTCAGAGACTCTGACCAGCTGTCCTTGTGGGGTCTTTCTAGGCAATGCACTTTGCACTTTATGCTTTTTTGTCCTTTTTATGCTGTATCTCGTAAACAGTTCATCAAACCTATTATATGTGACTTTAACTTTAAACAACGTCGACCAGCAGTACTATTTTTAAAACAATTCTTTAGTGAATTTTTGCAAGATCTCTCGTTTATTGTGGTCTGTTATACTGATAAGGAAACATTTGTCTGCGCAGCCATGATGTTAATTAGTTTAGTCCTTTTATTTTTATGTTCACCGTTTTATGGTCATGAAATGTGTATTTAATCTTTGTTCTGCTTTTATGAAACGAATAAAGCTGAGTATAATGTGCTCGGCGAAACACTAACGTGCAAATACACTCAAACGCACACTTGAGTTGCACTCAAAGATTCACCCAAATTGGTGAAGATATGACCCTCTCCCTTCCCCTCTTGCCCACTTGCCCATTCATTTCCAGGCCTCCTACAGGCTGGACAGTTTTGCCATGGCTCGTCTCCTTTGCAGGCACGCTCTACAATGCTGGTTTTCTGTGCCCTGCAGCAAACTGACAGCCATATCAACAGTTAGGAAAGAGTTGGGGAGGGGGAATGGGGGTTTACACTTCTTCACTACCACTCCATCCTGACTTATGATAGGGCCTGGGGTAAAGCCACAACACTGCCCAAGGACCTCTTATCCTCAGACATGCAGTGCTGTTGGTGCTTGCGCAGCGGTCCATGCAGTGCTGTTGGTGCTCGCGCAGCGTGTCCATGCAGTGTTGTTGGTGCTTGCGCAGCGTGTCCATGCAGTGCTGTTGGTTTTTGCGCAGCGTGTCAATTCAGTGTTGTTGGTGCTTGCGCAGCGTGTCCATGCAGTTCTGTTGGTTTTTGCACAGCGTGTCAATGCAGTGCTGTTGGTGCTTGCACAGCGTATCCATGCAGTGCTGTTGGTGCTTGCGAAGTGTTTCCATGCAGAGTTGTTGGTGCTTGTGCCGAGTGTCCATGCATTGCTGTTGGTGCTTGTGCAGAGTGTCCATGCAGTGCTGTTGGTGCTTGCGCAGCGTGTCCATGTAGTGCTGTTGGTGCTTGCGCAGCGTGTCCCTGCAGTGCTGTGGGTGCTTGCTCAGCGTGTCCATGCAGTGCTTTTGGTGCGTGCGCAGAGTGTCCATGCAGTGTTGTTGGTGCTTGCGCAGCGTGCCCATGAAGTGCTTTTGCTGCTTGCGAAGTGTTTCCATGCAGAGTTGTTGATGCTTGTGCAGAGTGTCCATGCAGTGCTGTTGGTGCTTGCGCAGCATGTCCATGTAGTGCTGTTGGTGCTTGCACAGCATGCCCATGAAGTGCTTTTGCTGCTTGCTCAGCGTGTCCATGCAGTGCTTTTGGTGCTTGCGCAGCGTGTCCATGTAGTGCTGTTGGTGCTTGCGCAGCGTGTCCATGCAGTGCTTTTGGTGCTTGCGCAGCGTGTCCATGAAGTGCTTTTGCTGCTTGCGCAGCGTGTCCATGCAGTGTTGTTGGTGCTTGCGCAGCGTGTCCATGTAGTGCTGTTGGTGCTTGCGCAGCGTGCCCATGCAGTGCTGTTGGTGCTTGCGCAGCATGTCCATGCAGTGCTGTTAGTGCTTGCGCAGCGTGTCCATGCAGTGCTGTTGGTGCTTGCGCAGCGTGTCCATGCTGCGCTGTTGATGCTTGCGTAGCGTGTCCATTCAGCGCTGTTGGTGCTTGCGTAGCATGTCCATGCAGCGCTGTTGGTGCTTGTGCAGCATGTCCATGCAGTGTTGCTGGTGGTTGCGCAGCATGTCCATGTAGTGCTGTTGGTGCTTGCGGAGCGTGCCCATGCAGTGCTGTTGGTGCTTGCGCAGAATGTCCATGCAGTGCTGTTGGTGCTTGCGCAGCGTGTCCATGCAGTGCTGTTGGTGCTTGCGCAACGTGTCCATGCTGCGCTGTTGGTGCTTGCGTAGCGTGTCCATTCAGCGCTGTTGGTGCTTGCGTAGCATGTCCATGCAGCGCTGTTGGTGCTTGCGCAACATTTCCATGCAGTGCTGTTGGTGCTTGCGCAGTGTGTCCATGCAGTGCTGTTGGTGCTTGCGCAGCGTGTCCATGTAGTGCTGTTGGTGCATGTGCAGCGTGTCCAAGCAGTGCTGTTGGTGCTTGTGCAGCATGTCCATGCAGCGCTGTTGGTGCTTGCGCAACGTGTCCATGCAGCGCTGTTGGTGCTTGTGCAGCGTGTCCATGCAGCACTGTTGGTGCTTGAGCAGCGTGTCCATGTAGTGCTGTTGGTGCATGTGCAGCGTGTCCAAGCAGTACTGTTGGTGCGTGCACAGCGTGTCCATGCAGCACTGTTGGTGCTTACGCAATGTGCCCATGCAGCGCTGTTGGTGCTTGTGCAGCGTGTCCATGTAGCGCTGTTGGTGAATGGGCAGCATGTCCATGCAGCGCTGTTTGTGCTTGCGCAGCATGCCCATGTAGTGCTGTTGGTGCATGTGCAGCGTTTCCAAGCAGTACTGTTGGTGCGTGCACAGCGTATCCAAGCAGCGCTGCTGGTGCTTGCGCAACGTGTCCCTGCAGTGCTGTTGGTGCATGCACAGCGTATCCATGCATTGTTGTTGGTGCTTGTTCAGCGTGTGTATGTAGTGCTGTTGGTGCTTGCGCAGTGTGACCATGCAGTACTGTTGGTGCTTGCGCAGCTTGTCCCTGCAGTGCTGTGGGTTCTTGCTCAGCGTGTCCATGCAGTGCATTTGGTGCTTGCGCAGCGTGTCCATGCAGTGTTGTTGGTGCTTGTGCAGCATGTCCAGACAGTGCTGTTGGTACTTGCAAAGCATGCCCATGAAGTGCTTTTGCTGCTTGCTCAGCGTGTCCATGCAGTGCTTTGGTTCTTGCGCAGCGTGTCAATGCAGTGCTGTTGTTGCTTTTGCAGTGTGCCCATGCAGCGCTGTTCATTCTTGTGCAGTGTGTCCATGCAGTGCTGTTGGTGCTTGCGCAGCATGTCCATGTAGTTCCGTTGGTGCTTGCGGAGCTTGCCCATGCAGTGCTGTTGGTGCTTGAGCAGCATGCTCATGCAGTGCTGTTGGTACATACGCAGTGTGTCCATGCAGTGCTGTTGGTGCTTGCACAGCATGTTCATGCTGCGCTGTTGGTGCTTGCGCAGCATGTCCATGCAGTGCTGTTGGTGCTTGAGCAGCTTGCCCATGTAGTGATGTTGGTGCTTGCGCAGCATACCCATGTAGTGCTGTTGGTGCTTGCGCAGTGTGGCCATGTAGTGCTGTTGGTGCTTGTGCAGCGTGTCCATGCAGCGCTGTTGGTGCTTGTGCAGCGTGTCTATGCAGTGCTGTTGGTGCTTGCGCAGCATGTCCATGTAATGCTGTTGGTGCATGTGCAGCATGTCCAAGCAGTACTGTTGGTGCGTGCACAGCGTGTCCACGCAGCGCAGTTGGTGCTTACGCAACATGTCCATGCAGCGCTGTTAGTGCTTGCCCAGCGGTCCATGCAGTGCTGTTGGTGCTTGCCCAGCGTGTCCATGCCGTGCTGTTGATGCTTGCGAAGCTTTTCCATGTAGTGTTGTTGGTGCTTGTGCAGACTGTCCATGCAGTGCTGTTGGTGCTTGCGCAGCGTGTCCATGCAGTGCTGTTGGTGCTTGCGCAGCGTGTCCCTGCAGTGCTGTGGGTGCTTGCTCTGCATGTCAATGCAGCACTGTTGGTGCTTGTGCAGCATGTCCATGTAGCGCTGTTAGTGAATGGGCAGCGTGTCTATGCAGCGCTGTTGGTGCTTGTGCAGCGTGTCCAAGCAGTGCTGTTGGTGCTTGCGCAGCATGTCCATACAGCGCTGTTGGTGCTTGCGCAATGTGTCCATGCAGCGCTGTTGGTGCTTGTGCAGCGGGTCCATGCAGTGCTGGTGGTGCATGTGCAGTGTGTCGAAGCAGTGCTGTAGGTGCTTGCACAACGTTTCCATGCAGCACTGTTGTTGCTTGTGCAACGTTTCCATGCAGCACTGTTGGTGCTTGTGCGGCGTGTCCATGTAGTGCTGTTGGTGCATGTGCAGAGTGTCTAAGTAGTGCTGTTGGTGCATGTGCACCGTGTCCATGCAGTGCTGTTGGTGCTTGCGCATCGTGTCCACGCAGTGCTGTTGGTGCTTGCGCAGCATGTCCATGCAGTGCTGTTGGTGCTTGCGCAATGTGTCCATGCAGCGCTGTTGGTGCTTGTGCAGCGGGTCCATGCAGTGCTGGTGGTGCATGTGCAGTGTGTCGAAGCAGTGCTGTTGGTGCTTGCACAACGTTTCCATGCAGCACTGTTGTTGCTTGTGCAACGTTTCCATGCAGCACTGTTGGTGCTTGTGCGGCGTGTCCATGTAGTGCTGTTGGTGCATGTGCACCGTGTCCATGCAGTGCTGTTGGTGCTTGCGCATCGTGTCCACGCAGTGCTGTTGGTGCTTGCGCAGCGTGTCCATGCAGCGCTGTTGGTGTTTGTGCAGTGTGTCCATGCAGCGCTGTTGGTGCTTGCGCAGCGTGTCCATGCAGTGCTGTTGGTGCTTGCGCAGCGTGTCCACGCAGTGCTGTTGGTGCTGGCGCAGCGTGTCCACGCAGTGCTGTTGGTGCTTGCGCAGCATGTCCTTGCAGTGCTGTTGGTGCTTGCGCAGCGTGTCCACGCAGCGCTGTTGGAGCTTGCTCAGCATGTCCATGCAGCGCTGTTGGTGTTTGCGCAGCCTTTCCATGCAGTGCTGTTGGTGCTTGAGCAGCATGTCCATGCAGTGCTGTTGGTGCTTGTGCAGTGTGTCCATGCAGCGCTGTTGATGCTTGCGCAGCGTGTTCATGCAGCGCTGTTGGTGCTTGTGCAGAGTGTCCATGCAGTGCTGTTGGTGCTTGCACAGCCTGTGCATGCAGTGCTGTTGGTGCTTGTGCAGCGTGTCCATGCAGCGCTGTTGGTGCTTGCGCAGCGTGTCCATGCAGCGCTGTTGGTGCTTGTGCAGCGTGTCCATGCAGCTCTGTTGGTGCTTGCGCAGCGTGTCCATGTAGTGCTGTTGGTGCATGTGTAGCGTGTCCTTGCAGTGCTGTTTGTGCTTGTGCAGCATGTCCATGTAGTGCTGTTGGTGCATGTGTAGTGTGTCCATGCAGTGCTGTTGGTTATGAACCCGAAACCGGTCCCAGGATGTTTGTTTCCAGTCCAGGGAAGACATGGCTTGGCAGTTCAGGCTGGACTGTTCACATGAGGCACAGGGTCAGACTGATTTGCATCTGGCCATGTCTGAACTGGGGTGGTGGAGTGAGCTAAAGATTGATGATGGATTAAACCCAGATCAGTCAACTGGGGGTGAGTGTTTGATTTGCTCAAGCGCTCCGTCCATCATCCCCTTTGGTATCGCGTTGGTGCTTGTGCAGCGTGTCCATGTAGTGCTGTTGGTGCATGTGCAGCATGTCCAAGCAGTACTGTTGGTGCGTGCACAGCGTGTCCATGAAACGCAACAGATGCCACCATCTTTTCCTGAAGATATTTGCATTTGAACTGTTGAATGTACATGCCAGTGAAAATGTAGATGTGGCGTAACAGCCAGAGTTGCTGACTTTCGAACTGGGGAACCAGGGTCGAGTCTCTGCATCAGCTCAACAGCCTGTGATTCTGGGCAAAGTCACTGAGCCTAAAAAAATGACTGTGTCCTTGTGCAATGCAGCTGGGATCATGTAAAGCACTCCAATTTCTTTGGGTTGAGTTTGCGCTATATATAATTGCAAAATAAATAAATAAATAAGCACACAAAATGAAAGATGAGCCATTTTGTCCTTTACATTTCTGCCCTGCAAACTTCCCAAGTCGACTTAACCTGTGCACACTTGTGCTAGTGGGGCGGTGCCCTGGTGCCCCCATGCAGCAGCCACCAGTGACAAGGAATGCAACAGAAGGCTATTTCAGGTTCCCTGCATGGAAAGCGAAACATGGAAATTTCCGCCTTTTTTCCCACCTGCAGAGTGGAATTGAACCTGACCCGCTGCTCTGTTGATGGGAAATGAAACTAAAAATCACAGCTGCTTGTAGAAACCCTGAGGGACTGCACAACGTGTTTACCTGACTGCTAAGTGTATTAAGGTAAAATGCATTGCGCTAGACCCCAGACAGTGCACATCACAGCAACTTCCCCTGCAGAGAATCCTGTGTGCCCGGCCCTTGTATCACACAGCAGCACACACCAGTTCCGTGTGACATGGTACTTTATTGTCTATATGATGACTCCTTTATGTTCTAAACAGAACATCACTATGTAATGGTATTCCTATTCTTAATGGAACATGATGATGCTGTGACATTCTCTTGGTGTCAGTTACTCTGGAGCAGTTGATGGCTGAGGTGAATAAAATGAACCAGAGTCTTACTTGATGTGCGTGGGTCTTACTTCTTCAGAGAACACCACATTCCCCTGCAGAAAACGTTTCTTCAGAGGGAACTGTCATGGGCTGGCCGATGTAATTAAGTTAATGTAATTACCATTGCGGTAATTACATTATCCAATGCTTTGTGTACAACTTTTCAAATACGGACACAACAATGCAACCTATTGAGAGACCATAGTTATTCTTTCTTATCTAGAGGATTTACTACTAGAAAGCACCACTGATGCTCAGGAGGCAATGGTCAGGACACCCTGAATCATCACCAGATGCTCACACATCCTTCCCTGGCAGCCTACAGACTGGCATCTGGTCTGCACAGACCCTAGTTAGAAGCAACCAGGAGGCAGAACCAGCCAGCAGCACATGTGCACGGGATCCGCCACCCAAACACCTCAGAGACAATTAATACACATTCAGGTGCCAAACAATCCACGCTTTGAGAAACCTGCTGTGCAAATACTTTACAAAGGCATTCTGTTAGGAGAGAAACACAAACCCTGCCCATCAGGTTCAGTGTACTCTTGCAATATTCAATACCTTACACTTATACCTACATCTCAGAAATATTCAAAACAAAGCACCACTACAAGATATTAGCAAAGTCACAACACAACTTTGGTCATAGTACACCTACGCACCTTCACATACCTGAAAAACCTTTAACCCCCTCCCCCCCTGTGACAATTATCAGTGGAATGGATGAACGTGAGCTCACAACTCACCTCTATCCATGACTCCCCATGAGCAAAATGCTTTCACTTTAAACCTCATCCTCTCCTCATCTGCAACTACCAACATCACCACAAACGACACAACCTGTGCCATCCTAAGGATTGTGCGGGCCCTGTGCACAGGGTGTGTTTGGGGGTCCCTGTTCAGAACAACTTTGAATGTTATTACCCCTTTATTCCTAATTCAAGCCCGCGTGATGCCAAACAGCACTTCATCATATGCTACACTTTCAGTAGAAGAGTCCACAAAATAGTCAAAATTTGTCTCACCGGAAGTGCTTACACCACACACTCCAAACATAGCCCATCCCTCATGCTAAGCTGATTAGACAACTGTTGTTTTAAACACACATGGCTTGAATTTTTTTTTTTAAAACCACATACACAGACACACCACACACACATACATGCACACACTCTCTCTCTCTCACTTCTTTCATATCAGACTGATCAGGCTCTAATGGAAACACACCATCACCAAGCTTGGTTCCTGTCTTCCCATTCAGTCTTGGACCAAGGCTCAATATTGGAATACCATTCAGAAGGCAGACTACACAGAAGCCACCCTTGCAATACCACCATGGCAGTCGGTAACAGAAAGAAAGTACTGCTCCACTTGGCTCTAAGTAGAGCAAACAGGCAGTCAGTTGAGTGACAGGGTCCTCAGGCCTCACATCCTCACATGCTTGGTCTTTCTATCACAGGGTGGATCTCTGGAATCATCTTGCCATCCAAGCACAAGGGTATGCCTGAGATATTCTTGCTCCTGCTATCACAGAGAGAGCCCTGAAATTTGTCTGGTATCCCTATCACAAGGGGATCCCTGAAATCGTATTGGCTGTTCTATCACCAGTGATCCCTGAAACATTCTTGGCCTTGATTTCACGGGGATCTCTGAGATTGTGTTGGCACACCAATCCTAAGGGGATCTCTGTGATCTTCCTGGCACTCATTTCATGATCCTGGAGACCTTCTTGGTGGCACGCCTATCAGAGGGAGATCTCTGTGATCTTATTGGTCCTCCTAACCCAGAGGGATCCCTCCCTGAGAACTCATTAAGTCCTTTGATTTCTTGTTGGTCTTTCTATCACAGGGGCTTCCTGAAATGTATTGGTCCTCCTATCATGGGGAATCATTGAGATTATCCTGGCCCCTTATCACAGAGGAATCTATGAGACTGTCTTGGTCCTTATGTCACAGGGGCTCCTGGGATCTTCTTGGTCCTCATATCACATTGGGATCAATGAGATTGTCTTGGTCCTTATGTCACAGGGGTTCCTGGGATCTTCTTGGTACTCCTATCACAGGGGGTCCCTGAGATCTTCTTGGTCCTCCTTTGACAAAGGGTCCTTGAGATCTTCTTGGTCCTACTATCACAGGGGGTCCCTGAGATCTTCTTGGTCCTCCTATCACAGGGTCCATGAGATCTTCTTGGTCCACCTATCACAGGGGTCCCTGATATCTTCTTGGTCCTCCCATCACAGGAGTCCTTGAGATTTGTGTGGTCCTTCTATCACAGGGGTCCCTGAGATTTTCTTGGTCCTCCCATCACAGGGGTCCTTGAGATCTTCTTGGTCCTCCTATCACAAGTGTATCCTTGAGATCTTCTTGGCCCTCCTATCACAGGGTCCCTGAGATCTTCTTGTTCCTCATATCACAGGGGTCCCTGAGATCTTCTTGGTCTTATCACAGGGGTCCCTGATATCTAGTTGGTCCTCCTATCACAAGAGGTCCCTGAAATCTTCTTAGTCCTCCTATCATGGGGATGTCCCTGAGATCTTTTTGGTCCTCCTATCACAGTGGTCCCTGGGATCCTCTTGGCCCTCCTATCACAGGGTTGTCCCAGTGATCCTTTTGGTCCTCCTATCAGAGGGGTCCTTGAGATCTTCATGGCCCTCCTCTCACAGGGGTCCCTGAGATATTCTTGGTCCTCCCATCACTGGAATACTTGAGATCTTGTTGGTCCTTCTATCACAGAGGTCCTTGAGATCTTCTTGGCCCTCCTATCACAGCGGTCCCTGAGATCTTCTTGGTCCTCCCATCACTGGAATCCTTGAGATCTTCTTGGTCCTGCTATCACAGAGGTCCTTGAGCTCTTCTTGGTCCTCCTAATACAGGGGTGTCCTTGAGAAGTTCTTGATCCTCCTATCACAGGGGTGTCCTTGGGATCTTCTTGGTCCTTGCATCAAATGTGCTCTCTAAAAAGCTTCTTTTCTCTCCTGTAAATAGGTGATTATTTTATTTGCATGAACTCATCTGAAATGTATTTAACCGTGTAATTGTGAACTGCCTTTTCGGGCAAATCAGAAAAATGTTGCCCTTTACCATCCTCTCAAACTACTGGACCATGGTGAACCTTACCATACACTCACACTACTGGACCGTGGTGAACCTCACCATCCACTCACACTATTGGACCATGGTGAACCTTACATCCACTCACACTACTGAACCGTGGTGAACCTCACCATCCTCTCACAATACTGGACCGTTTTGAACCTTACCATTCTTTCACACTACTGGACCATGTTGAACCTTAGCATCCCATCACACTACTGGACTGTGATGAACATAACCATCCTCTCAAACTACTGGACCATGGTGAACCTCACCATCCACTCACACTATTGGACCATGGTGAGCCTTACAATCCTCTCACAGTACTGGACCATGTTGAACCTTGCATCCCATCACACTACTGGACTGTGATGAACATAACCATCCTCTCAAAATACTGGACAATGGTGAACCTCACCATCCACTCACACTATTGGACCATGGTGAACCTTACAATCCTCTCACACTACTGGGCCATTGTAAACCTTACCATCCTCTCACACTACTGGGCCGTTGTAAACCTTACTTTGCTTTTCTACAGCTTCTCTTTTTCGGTTGTAAACTTATAGTACAAATGAAACCATTTACAATGAAAGGAGCTTATTCCTCAAGTGCACTGCGAGGCATCGAATCAACAGAGTAAAAAATGTAGGGCATGAAAGCAATAGCATGAAGCATAAAACATATTGTACTGTGAAAGGGAAATTAAATTTTTAACTTAGACAGGTGAATGCAGAATTTAAAATAAGAACATGCAATTTTTACTTTTAAGTAATTGAGACATTCTTGAATAGCTTTCCCAGATCTGTAGGTTCACATTTCTGTATTAGTTTGGGGGTGTCGAGCTCTATCCCACGATATCAGCTTTGCACCTGTGTAACTCTTTGGTTTCGTTTCAGTTTCCATTGGAGCCATTTTTGGTCGAGCCTAGACTCAGCGCGCATGCGCTGCTCGCGAGACTTGCTGTATTCCTTCTGTGGAGATTGAACAACGCCCACACATGCCCACCACTTTGTATTGTTGCTTGGTCTGCCTTTACAAATTGCATTGCTCTCATTGGCAAATAGTGTACATTTGTCCCGCCTTCCGGTTGTTTTGGTCCCGCCCTGACTACTGGCCTTGGTACATGGATAGTTTCATTAGTTGGTATATGTTTTGCTCAAGAGCACAAATTTTTCATTAGCCCTCGTCTCGCTGCTTGTTTTTTTATTTCTTTTTTAATTTACTTTGAAGGTGAGTGTGGAGCCTGCTTCACGGACACCATGCTTTGTGTTTTAACACACTTTTATTTATTAACTTTCAACGTAAGCACTACATGAAATACGCAAAAATCAAGGAACAAAAGACTGCTGCCATTCATGGCTGGAGATGGCATTATTAATATTGAATAGCGTACGTAGTATCAAATGTTTCACATTTTAAGTAACCAGCTCAATTACATCCAAAAAAGGTTATAACTTCAACTTCATAATTAAAATATAAAGGCGCCGTCTAGTGTTTACGGTTAATAACATATGGTTGTGCCAGTAAAATATTACATTGTAATGAAGTAACAAATGAGTCAGGCAGTATCAGCTTCGCTTTGGTTGCTCCATTCACTTTCGATTCGAAGCTGCAAACATGGAGTACTGTTTGCGGAGAGTGACACTGGACTCTTGACGGTGTAGGAAATACAGCCTCTCGCCGGCCGTTAAACACCCCTTCTCAGTGCCACTTCCGCCAGCAGTGATTAATAATATTGCATGGTTAGGTGAACCCTTCGGAGGTGTCTGTGGGCATGTGCGGTCTCTGTGTAAAACTCCTACACAACTGGAATTTTCTTAAGTGAACTCATTTCTTTGGGTTAAGGGGTAAACAGTAGATTGCAGTACACAGTATGTAGCCACAATTTGAGCAGCATTCCTATATGTCACAGTATGCCTGTCAATCTCTCGCCAATGAGCTGAGCTCATAGGACACTTCTGTGCCGTCTCTGTGCACACCGGTCATAAAAACAAAGCCCTTTCCACTACCTGACCACCACCTACAGGGCACGGAGAGGCACACAGTCCAGTCTGACAGCAGAAAACTGCACCTGCAGTGTACCATAAAGCACTGACAAATATACCACTGACCAGTCCCTACTTTGGCTGTACCTGCAGTTACCATATATATCCGTTCAGTATATATTCTGCTGTATTTCATTTCCATTCAGCACATGACTTAATGTCAACCAATATGTAGTTGAGAGGGCACGTGCAGCATATCACATACAACAGAAATATTTACACTTCCGAGCTGTAACACTGACCACGCCTATTTAATAGTGTGTATCTGCAGTATGACAGATGGCACTGCCCAACATGCTACTGTAAGCTGCAGTATGGCAGATGGCACTGCCCAACATGCTACTGTATTCCTGAATGCATACCTGCAGTATGGCAGATGGCACTGCCCAAAATGCTACTGTATTCCTGAGTTTGCACCTGCAGTATAGCAGATGACACTGCTCAACATGCTACTGTATTCCTGAGTTTGCACCTGCAGTATAGCAGATGGCACTGCTCAACATGCTACTGTATTCTTGAGTGTGCACCTGCAGTATAGCAGATGGCACTGCCCAACATGCTACTGTATTCCTGAGTGCATACCTGCAGTATGGCAGATGGCACTGCCCAACATGCTACTGTATTCCTGAGTGCATACCTGCAGTATGGCAGATGGCACTGCCCAACATGCTACTGTATTCCTGAGTGCGTACCTGCAGTATGTCAGAAGACACTGCCCAACATGCTACTGTATTCTTGAGTGCGTACCTGCAGTATAGCAGATGACACTGCTCAACATGCTACTGTATTCCTGAGTTTGCACCTGCAGTATAGCAGATGACACTGCTCAACATGCTACTGTATTCCTGAGTTTGTACCTGCAGTATAGCAGATGGCACTGCCCAACATGCTACTGTATTCTTGAGTGTGTACCTGAAGTATGGCAGATGGCACTGCCCAACATGCTACTGTTTTCCTGAGTGCATACCTGCAGTATGGCAGATGGCACTGCCCAACATGCTACTCTATTCCTGAGTGCGTACCTGCAGTATGGCAGATGGCACTGCCCAACATGCTACTGTATTCCTGAGTGCATACCTGCAGTATGGCAGATGGCGCTGCCCAACATGCTACTGTATTCTTGAGTGCGTACCTGCAGTATGGCAGATGACACTGCTCACCATGCTACTGTATTCCTGAATTTGCACCTGCAGTATAGCAGATGACACTGCTCAACATGCTACTGTATTCCTGAGTTTACACCTGCAGTATAGCAGATGACAGTGCTCAACATGCTACTGTATTCCTGAGTTTGCACCTGCAGTATAGCAGATGACACTGCTCAACATGCTACTGTATTCCTGAGTTTGCACCTGCAGTATATCAGATGACACTGCTCAACATGCTACTGTATTCTTGAGTGTGTACCTGCAGTATAGCAGATGACACTGCTCAACATGCTACTGTATTCTTGAGTGTGTACCTGCAGTATAGCAGATGACACTGCTCAACATGCTACTGTATTCTTGAGTGTGTACCTGCAGAATAGCCTCAGACGTGTACCTGTAGTAAACTAGAAGGCATTGACAAAAACCTACCCAGAGTGCACTTGCAGCAAACAAAAAACCACTAACCTCTCCCTTTTAACATCATTTTTATCAGGCAGAACCCAAACAGTACACCTAGGCAAGTTTAAGTCACCACCTTTTATCCTGCCTTGAGGGGTTCCGCAGGGCTCCTTGTTGAGCCCTAAGCTTTTTAACATTTATGTCTCCGAACTTGGACCGCTGATTAGAAGTTTTAACTTGATTCTTTCTTCCTATGTCGACGATACCCAGTTGGTAATTTCGACAGTGGATAAGGATGTTAACCACTCCCTCAAATGACATGACTGTATGAACTCACACTAAGCAGTTGGATGAGTAGGCATTGCGTGAAGTTGAATTCAAGCAAAACTGAGGTGCTTTTGTTTGGAAACCTCTTTCCACCTTGGTCTCCAGCTTGGTGGCAAGACACCCTTGGTCCCCCTCCCACACCAGTAGTCAAAGCCAAGATTCTTGGTGTCATTATAGACGAGAAACTTAACTTTAAGTCCCAGGTCTCCAAGGATGTGTCTTCCTCATATTTTATCATTAAAATCTTTAAAAATTATCCCATTCATTCCTAAAAACACCAGAAAGATGGTTGTGACCTCCTTAGTTTTATCGAAACTAGACTACTGTAATGGTCTATATATCAACCTCCAATCCAACCTACTTAGAAGGCTGCAGGCGGTACAAAATGCCACTGCTAGACTAGTCCTGGATGCTCCCAAATATCAGTCTGTTAGGACAGGTGTCCAGGAGCGGCATTGGGTTCCAGTCTTTCAGTGTTTTAAATTTAAGGCTCTCTGCATTGCCAACAAGGCACTGCACAGAGAAGGTTCACAATTTCTCTGGGACATTTTCAGCTGGTATTCCCCAAATAGACCCCTGCGATTGGCCAATGCCAACTTGATGCCCACGGCTAGAATCAAAATGACGAATTGGGGTGGGAGGAGTTTCAGCTATAATACCATCAAGGAGTGGAACTCCCTTCCGATACATCTTAGGATGATTCCCGCCCTGCTGGAATTCAGAAAACAACTCAAGACGTGGCTTTTTAGAAGCGAGCTGTCCTGGCATAGTATGCAGAACCGTAAGCGCCACGGGTATAAGTGCGGTATATAAGTTGTAATAACATAAATAACATAACATAACATAACTGAAATATGGCATTAAAGTGCAGGTACTCTCCCTTTCAAAATAAAGAAGCAGGTATTTAGTACCTGACAGGACCAGCCTATTTAAACCACTCCAATTGGACATGTTACTCGTCAGTAATTACCTGCAGCGACATGGAAAATATTTACCAGCATCTAACTGTTATGTACATAGCGCGTAACTCTCCCACTCGCCACTTGATCTTTGGGCCCCATCTGGGCTTTGAAAGCACTGTACAAATGTCACATAAATGCAGTGCAATACAGTAAAGTCAACTATTCACCCATTCCAATGGAGAAGGGCACCTGGGATGGTCTAATTCCCCTTCAAAGTGCTTGAGGTGCCCTCACTCGAACATCCAGGGTACCGGCTGACAACGGCCTCTCACTGGCGGTTAATGGCCAGTTCCACGCAGCTTCCACCTCTCTCTAAACGCTTGCAGAATACCCGTACCATGTCCAGAGAGGTGACAGGGGGTAGTGCAAAAGTGTGCACCAGTTGCAGCATACAGGAGTAACTGGAGTTACTGTCAATATCTCCCCCTGGCACTCAACCTCCGGGGCTCCAACAACATCATGGCCCCTGTGCAACTGGAGACCCTCGGAGGCCTCAAATCCTCCGCTACCTCCTTTGGGTTCCGCTGTGGCTGCTGGAAGCCCCCCCTGTGCAACTGGAGACCCTCGGCGGCCTCAACTCCTTTGCTACCTCCTTTGGGTTCCGCCGTGGCTGCTGGAAGCCCCCCCTGTGCAACTGGAGACCCTCGGCGGCCTCAACTCCTCCGCCACCTCCTCTGGGCTCCGCCGTGGCTGCTGGAAGCCCCCCCCCCTGTGCAACTGGAGACCCTCGGCGGCCTCAACTCCTCCGCTACCTCCTTTGGGTTCCGCTGTGGCTGCTGGAAGCCCCCCCAGTGCAACTGGAGACCCTCGGTGGCCTCAACTCCTCTGCCACCTCCTCTGGGTTCCGCCGTGGCTGATGGAAGCCCCCCTGTGCAACTGGAGACCCTCGGCGGCCTCAACTCCTCCAGCACGTCCTCTGGGTTCCGCAGTGGCTGCTGGAAGCCCCCCCTGTGCAACTGGAGACCCTCGGAGGCCTCAACTCCTCCACCACGTCCTCTGGGTTCCGCAGTGGCTGCTGGAAGACCCCGCTGTGCAACTGGAGACCCTCGGAGGCCTCAACTCCTCCACCACGTCCTATGGGTTCCGCAGTGGCTGCTGGAAGCCCCCCCCCCTGTGCAACTGGAGACCCTCGGCGCCCTCAACTCCTCCGCCACCTCCTCTGAGTTCTGCCGTGGCTGCTGGAAGCACCGGCTACACGATGAGCACCCTAATAGATTTTCTAATGCAAACAACTTACCAAGATATTACCGGCTTTCTGATCTGTAGGTATTGCAGAACCCAGGTTCTGTATCCTCAGATGCCACTGCACCACTTTCTTTTGTTTGTTTGCTACACATTTCCCCATTCTATACCATACTCGTGTGCGTGTGGGTGGGTGGGTGTGTGTGCGTGTGTGTGTGTGGGTGTTTGTAAGAGAATCTTTTACTTCTAATCCCCATGCCGTACATATCCTACTTGTCAGATACTACACCGCTGTGGCCTATGCTGTATCATTTCTGTGGGTAAAGAATCATTCCTGCTGTTGTGTGTTTGTGTTGTTCTGCTGCTGCTGTCTATGCTGCACAGGTTCTTTGTATACGAGGGGACTTTGCACAAGATGGATGAAAGTGCTACGTGCTTTCCATACAATTCTCTCTTGCCACCTTTAATGGGTAATAATGTCACACCTAGAGTGCATATTTTCAAGTGCTGCTGTGCTGTCTGAAAGCGTGTCCATTGCTGGTGTGAAGAAATAACGCTCTGGAAAGAACTTTAAGCGCCTGTACCCTGCAAGCGCTATCTGGCAGCGCATAGGGAATTACTGCTCGCGTTTCCCGCTCCGCGGGAAACACTCGCTGGGTGAGGCAGTCGGCGGCACGAGTGTGAGGAAAACCACATTGCCCACAAGTCAGCGGGGCCAGCTACATCTCGCCGCCACGCCCCCCTCACCTGCCTTCATTATCGCAGGAAGTCCGCTGAGGAGCGGAGCACTTTTCAAGTGCTGCTGTGCTGTCTGAAAGCGTGTCCATTGCTGGTGTGAAGAAATAACGCTCTGGAAAGAACTTTAAGCGCCTGTACCCTGCAAGCGCTATCTGGCAGCGCATAGGGAATTACTGCTCGCGTTTCCCGCTCCGCGGGAAACACTCGCTGGGTGAGGCAGTCGGCGGTACGAGTGTGAGGAAAACCACATTGCCCACAAGTCAGCGGGGCCAGCTACATCTCGCCGCCACGCCCCCCTCACCTGCCTTCATTATCGCAGGAAGTCCGCTGAGGAGCGGAGCACTTTTCAAGTGCTGCTGTGCTGTCTGAAAGCGTGTCCATTGCTGGTGTGAAGAAATAACGCTCTGGAAAGAACTTTAAGCGCCTGTACCCTGCAAGCGCTATCTGGCAGCGCATAGGGAATTACTGCTCGCGTTTCCCGCTCCGCGGGAAACACTCGCTGGGTGAGGCAGTCGGCGGCACGAGTGTGAGGAAAACCACATTGCCCACAAGTCAGCGGGGCCAGCTACATCTCGCCGCCACGCCCCCCTCACCTGCCTTCATTATCGCTGGAAGACCGCGCATCGCGGGACGCGCGCGGGCGACGCCGGGCTAAGCCCGGGCAAAGGGCGGGCCCTCTGTGGCCCTCAGTGACCGAGGTAGGCTGGGCTGGGCCCGGTCATTTACATTTTCTTACTGCCTCATTGAACTTGTGTCCACTTTCGTAGGTTTGTGAATGATTTGTGTACTGTTATAGCTATACTGTATCTCGGACTTACTTGGCCGGTCAGGGACTGACGTCACTCCAGATTTTTACCAGTTTTACTTATTTACATTTTTGATTAAGTCTATTACTGTGGAAAATAGTGTGGAAAATGTCTAAAACACTACGCTCAGGAAGGGTAGTGGGAGAAAAACCTGGCCGAAAATTAACTACCACCCGCACAAGAAACAAATCAGTGAATAACCCACCGTTGAAAGGTCAATGCCAACTATCTGAACTTTGGGATCTAGCTGGTCTAAAAAAATCCAAACTTGTTACGCCAGAAAGATCAGATACTAAAGCTCCGGAATTTCATTCACCAGCCATCATAGACCCCCAACCGCCTCTGGTACAGCATGGGGCCCCACAATCAATGGTAGGGGGGTCTCCCTTACGGGACTCCACAGAGGGGAAAATGACGACCGTAGGTGATCCAGTGCATATACCACCGATCCCACAGTTACCTATGAATGATAGGCCGGGGGGTGACTTGTCTGCACTATCTAATGACCTGGAACTTTGGGGATGCTACGTAAGCCCAGCTAAAGTGGAGTCTTTGGAGCAGTTTAAAGCTTCAGGGGGTGCCACCCCATCTGGGTTACTGTTGTATAGTAGCACCCCTTCGTTAAATGGCCATGAAATATCCGACTTGTTAAATATTTCCAGGAGCCCCGACCTTAATCTCTTGGATAATTGCTGCACTGCGGAAGTACGAGAAAAGCCGATCTCTGAGTTCATGATCGCTCTGGAACAACTCCTTGCCTCAATCTTACTGCTTTTGGGGAAATTTGTAGGCAGCTCGGACTGTATTCTTGAATCAGTCACTCAAATTTTAAAGACATTGCTGCAGAAATCGCCTGATATGAGGAAGGCCTCTCCCCCCAAGTTTGAGCATTACTTGTCTGAGGGGAAAACCGGAGATACTAGAGGGGAACTGGATAGGAAGGTTGAATCGCCTACTCTGGAACCTCACAAGGATATGCCTCTTACTGCAGCTCCCAACTGCATCAAAAACACAGTTCTGGAGATAGAGGAGGAGGATAAACCTTTGCCTGGCCCTAAAGCGGTCCAGGAGTTGTTTCCTATTTTTGTGCCTGAGTGCGGAAAAGAATCCCTGGACGATAAACCGGAGGTAAAAGAAGAAAGGGGAAAAAATGGTAAACAAAAAATTAATGAAGGTAACAAGAGGAAACCAATTCGAAAATACAGAAAGAAAAAGCAGCGGAGGATTATTTTCCAAAATATTTCAGCGGCAAGGGAGAATGATGAAATCAATGTGGAGCCCTCTGCTACTTCCTTAAAGGTGGACATTGATTTGAACTTAACTACTTTAACCTCTGTAGAGGGGGAAAACGAACAACGTAGTTTGTTTACTCAGGAAGCTACACCGCAAGTAGGGGGCTCTCCCCCATGCTCTCCTTCACGGAGCGCATTAGGAGTGCCAATTTCTTATCCATCTGGGGCTCTTAACCCTTTGGCCCCCCCCTTTGCTGTAACACTAGAGTCGGAAAATTACTGTCCTCCGGCCCGATCTGTAAATATCACTAAGGCCCCGGTGGACGTACGTGTACTAGATTTTGTACCTTTATTTGATACTGACCTTTTGTTAAATAGAGCTTGGCTCCTCAAACGTTTTAGTGAGGTTGAAAGTCTCTGCCATATTCAATCTAGAGACATAGAACTGGTGTCTCTGTTGGGTGGAAGTAGGGTATTGAGTATACGGGTGAAATTTTATTCGCCTATTATAACAAACTTGATACTAGAAAAAGCCGAAAATTTTCAGCGCCTAGGCATTGACATTCTCCCTATCTCCAACCCAGGCAAGCCAAATCTTTTATGTAACCAGGGGTTTGGGGGTGGTGAGCAAAACGGGGTAACCTCTCCCCTTAGAGACCTAAAAATTTGGGTTTCTAGGGGAAAACGCTCAGTTTCGCACGTGAAGCCACTTCCACTAACTGAGAACTCTTCACTCATGAATGATAATAACCGGTGGAATTGGCTCCATAGTGCATTATCAACAAAAACAAAGGATAACCCCAAATTGTTTCACCATCTTTAACACCGCATTAAAAATAATTTCCTGGAATGCGGCTGGATTCCACAGTTGCCCAGAGAAACTTGCTTTTTTATCTTCTCTGGGTGCGGATGTATTGTGCATTCAGGAAACATGGTGCATTGATATGCTAACTCCATCAAAAGATTTTTATGTCCTGGAAGTACCAGCTGCGCCCTCTAAGAAAGGGCATGCCAGTGGGGGGATTGCCTGCTTATTGTCAAATAAATTGCAATGGAGATTCTCCCATTACATTGATCCTAGTAGACTTTTCCACACAATAACTCTAGAAAATCTGTTCCATAATGGTGAAAAATATCCTATGGTAATTTTTAATGTGTATATACCCCCTGAGGAGCGTTTTAATGATAGTTTGCAGCAGGTTCTCCGATATATTGAACAGATAAAAAATTCCCCATCTTCCCCTGTAATTTTGCTTGTAGGTGATCTAAATTGCAAAATTTCAAATGCTAGTCTGAAACTCTTCAGGAATAAAGTTAAGGAAGAGGTTCATTTTATTCCCCAGACGCTTTTCCCTGAGAACTTGGTGACAAATAAAAGAGGGAAGATTTTGTTAAAAGAATTAGCGATTGGGGATGGTATTATTTTAAATGGAAGATTTCCATCTGACGTCCCCGCTAATTATACTCATAAATCCCCCTTTGGGTCGTCAATTTTGGACTATGCTATTGCAGACTATGGCCTGTTTCCCCATATTCTGGACCTAAAGATTATACCTACGTCACTCAGCGATCATAGTATATTGTTTTTAACAATGTCTTTAAATTCTTTGAATACGGCGTCTTGGTCGCTTAATGGCAACGAGGCTACCTTCCATGCCTCTTCTGGAAGGTGCTTCTGGAACTTTGCCGCCATTAATGGGGCGCAGGACCTATTGGCCGATACCCTAATGGTAATAAACGAGTGGAATGGTAGCGAATTTGTTTATTTTGAAGAATTTATGCGAAAGATTTTATTGTACGCAAAAAAAACTGTTCCCCCTAGGAAAGGAGAGGTAGTCCCTAATTCATTGCGTACCCTGAATAGGGAAATAAATAAACTAGTTCGCGAACAGTATTTAGAAAGGGTTCTGGAACGTGGGAAAGAAATTGCCAGGTTAAAAAGAAAGAGAAGCAGACTCAAGCAAAAAATTAAAAAGGAAAGGGAGGATGAAGTTTGGATTAAACTAAGGGAATCTGCTGTACATGGTAATATTAAAGACTTTTGTGCAATATTTGGGAAGGGATGTGGTACGCGCCATACCCCCACCCCCATTCCTATACCAGAAGAGGTATGGTCCTCTCATATCCGAGAGCTCTATGCAGGGAACGGGACCACAGGTATTGATAATTCCATATATGCTGCCCCTGAAGACCTGGTTTTCCATCCCTCAGAGAAAGAAATCGAGACGGCTATAAAAAATATGCGGCCCTCTGGGGCCATGGGACCGGATGAGCTTCCTATGACGGTCCTCAAACAAGATCCCTTAAGTTGGAGCAAAATTTTGTACCCCTTGTTTAAGGCGTGCCATCTCTCCAAATTTGTTCCTGCGTCCTGGAGAGGAAGTATTTTGGTCCCTATCTTTAAAAAGGGTATAAGGGATAGCCCTAGTAATTACCGCCTGATTGCACTCCTCGACTCCATCGGAAAGGTCTTTGCGAAATGTCTCCTTAGATCTCTTTCTGATTGGGTCGAGGACGGCAATATTTTGCCGTTTGAACAGACTGGTTTCCGAAGGGAGCATGGCACGCTAGATAACCTGACCGCCCTTCAGGTGATCACAGATAAATATGTCCAGGTGAGAGGAGGAGTGGTATATGCCGCCTTCATTGATTTCTCCACAGCGTTCGATAAAGTAGATCGTGGAACGCTGTGGAGAAAACTGGCGACGCTTGGTGTCCCTACCCCCCTGTTGGAACTGGTGCGGGCTCTGCACACTGAGACCTGGTGCAGGGTCTTAATGGGGGGCGAAAGGGGGCCTTCGGCCAAAATACCATCTCGGAATGGCCTTAAACAAGGCTGCTTATTGGCACCCCTTTTGTTCTCCTTATATACGGCTGACCTCCCTGCTGCCGTGTCTGCCAGTGAGGGGATTGCCCCGATGATAGGAGGGACTCCAATATCCTGCCTGATGTATGCCGATGATGTTCTGATTCTTGACTTGACTCCAATTGGTCTTGCAAATCGGCTACAGGCTCTACAGGCCTTCGCGGGTGAGCATTACATGAAGATTAATATTACCAAAAGTAAAGTGATGTGTATAGCTGGTAAGAAAAAGTGCCGCTCGACAAATTACGGTTGGGCTATTGGAGGGCATAGATTGGAGGTCGTAACTTCCTATACTTTTTTGGGAAAAATATTTTCGGCCAATATGAGTGAGAAACTCCATATAGAGCACTGCTCCCGCAAAGCTCTTGCCCATGGCAATGGGTTAAAGTCCTTATACCAGGCAACGGGGAAAAGACATTTTTCCAGTCTTCTAGAAGTTTTTAGAGTAAAAATCCCCGCAACTATCTTGTATGGTATTGAATTAATAGAGGTGAAAAACTGGGACTTCTGCCATAAGATTGAGGGGAAACTCTTAAGATCCCTCTCGACTCTAAACAATGCTTGCCCACTAGCCGCCTGTAGGCTTGACTTTGGACTCAGGAGTTCCTGGGTTCAGGGTCTATGCGCCCTAATAAGATGGGTGGCCAGTTTGGCTAGAGCGGGAGATGGCACCCTGCGAGTTCTCCTCAAAAATGAACTTTTGGGCAATTTTAAAGAGTTCTCTAAACTCGTAAGCAACTTTAGAAGGGCTGTAAAGATACTGAAACTTGATGAAAGTGTTCTATTCTCCTACTCCTCCACGCAGTTAAAACATGTCCTCAAGGAGGCTTCGTGGGAGTTTTGTTTCCTCTCCGATAAAAAATCAGTTGGTGATAAAAGGAATGTGGAACCTCTCATCTCCTCCTATAGGTTGAAACAGCCACAACCCTATGCCCTATGGAATCTACCGCATGGGATACGTAGGTTTTGGTTTTTGCTACGCTATGATTTAATTCCACTTAATCTACTGTTATCTAAATGGCATGGCACTTCTGCTTTGTGCAATTTATGTAAACTGAACACCCAGGACTGTATGCATGTATTATTGATTTGTCCTATGTTACGTAATTTGCGCAATCGATGGCTAAAAATAATTTGTATCCGCCTTAGCATTGTCACTTTAAAGGATTTCCTTCATGCACTTTATTGTCCTCCGAACGAAATGTTCTGTTCTTATATTTTTAACTTTTTTAAAGGATTTTTAGCTATTTATTAATATCCCTGGTGATATTTTGTCTGTCCGGCCTTGTTAGATTGATTTTCTGATGTATAGCTATTGCGGATTGAATTTTGTTTTTAAATTCTTGTATTTTCTGTGTATTTGTTGCTGTGTATTGTATATGTTTATGTGGCCCTCTTGAGAGCCAAAACATAATAAATAAATTTGAATTTTGATTTTGAATTTTAAATGGAAATACGTGTGCAGTGCATAAATAAGAGCAGCATGTGAGGGCAGGATGAGGTATGTCACACTGCCATGGAGAACCTTGGCTTCCAGCACTCCAGTGGCAATCTCTCATGGGTGGGTTCCACTGTGTGTAGACACAACAGCCAGTTTACACAGGATAACTACTGTGTGAACAGCAAAGCAGTTGTCAATGGTAATTACATTAATTGTACAGCTCTTCAATCCCAGGTGGCACAGTGCCCAGGACCATGGGCTGCATGGCTAAACACTTACAAGGTCCCAAAGGCGAGACCGATTGGCTAAGCCAATGCTTGTTCTGATTTAGCTTTCATGCTCATGGCTTACTACAGAACCACTCCCATCGCTCGACTTGCGATTCACAGAATATCTTTCTTTCATTCATAAACATTTTCAGGCTCTAATAGGTTGTGAGTGCAAGTCTCACTGACAGCCATTCGCTGCTACAGAAATGCTGTCTATAGTGTCTCGGTTCTAGACATATGCGAGTGTCTTCAAGAGGATTGAAATGATTGACATCTAAATCAGCTTTCGACACCCCAGGGATGTGCTGATATAGAAGACACTCATAGGGTTGTTAACGCCAACTGCTTTCTGCGAAGATTTGTATTTAATCGTTCTTTTTAAATTGATGTCCATCTGGAAATGTTTTTTTTTTGCCTTATTGTTTGATTTTAATTAATCCAACAGGACAAATATTTTGGTTTTGAATTTCATTCATCGGGGTTGAAGCTTTGACCTGCAGCTGATGGTTTCCATCGCATGGGCAAAGCTACAAAGAGGCCCCGGTTGTTTGTGACACCTTCGGCCTGTCCTGGCTTTTTAGTCAATCTCACTTTACACACTGGTATTTTGGGACCATTCTTTCAATATTAAAAGTGAAACTACAAGATCCAAAATGCAATGCGCTGCTCGTGCAAATGCCCAGTTTGGCTGAAGGTGCTACACAGGACAGAAGACCACTCTATGGCTTGGTACAGGCTCATCTCTTTCATCCAGAGGCAGCTTTTCTCAGGATCTTTTTATCCAACACTCAGAGGCTTCCAGGCATGAACAGAGCTGAAAGGATTTAGGAACATGCCGCTGCTGTCCTCATGTGTCACTCTCTGCCTATTCAGATGGCATGTAAATGTGTTGCTGGCCGGTAGCTTTTCCAATGCCTTGCACATGTGTATAATGTGAAGGATGCATGAGTAGCATGTTCGTATGACGTGATGTGTAAGTTTCATACACGTATGAACAAGAGGGCAGGTGAGTGTGCTACAGTCCCATTTCTGTCAACGGAGGACAACCCCCCCCCCCCCCCCCCAATTAGGGGAAAAGAAGCCACGAACTCCTACGTGATGGAAGAGTCACAAGTCACACACCGATGTGAGATGAGGACAGATGGTTCACACGGTGCAGCTGGGTCTCCTTCCTCTGCTGGAGTCACAATCCCAGAGTATTCGTGTGAGGGGGAGATCATATTGGTCATGTGTCCTTATGGGAAGAAACCCACACATTGGACTGGGACAGAGAACACATACATGATGCATTCATGAGAGAAGGAGGCCTCCGAAGGCACAAAGTCATATGAGGCAGAGGATTCGAGTCGCGATACTGTGTGGGGCAAGGGAGGCACACGTCACATGCTCATGTGAGACGGAGCACACAGGTCACATATGTGTATGAGACAGGCTGGGAGATACATATTCATGCGTAACTCATATATTCAAGTAGGACAGAGGATATATGAGTCGTGTTTGCGTGAGAGAGAGGCTGCGAGTAACATATTCGTGTGGGATGGAGGATGTGTAAATGATTTGATTAACAATTTTATATAGCGCTCAGATGCCCTGAGGCGTCTTGGCGTTGCTGCTGTTCTAAACGAGAAGGAGAAGGTGTGGCAAGAGTAAGGCAGCTCTATTGCGTAACAGACAAGAAAAGACAGGAGGTCTGGGCACTTCCTTCGATTCGCCGGGAGGGAGTTCCATAGTCCTACGGCCCTCAGGACAAAATCCCACCTCCCCAGGAACTCTTTTGACCTTAGGTAATACCAAGCATTTTGCATCTGAGGATCCGAGTGTCCTAGGAGGGGTGCACCAGACACATTTTTCACGAAGATAGTAATGACCAATATTGTGTCTTAAAAGCAGTGCAGAGTGCCTTAAATTCAATCCTTCGTGCCAGTGCAGCTTGATCAAGGCCTCTGATGCTGGGAGTGCCTTAAATTCAATCCTTCGTGCCAGTGCAGCTTGATCAAGGCCTCTGATGCTGGGAGTGCCTTAAATTCAATCCTTCGTGCCAGTGCAGCTTGATCAAGGCCTCTGATGCTGGGAGTGCCTTAAATTCAATCCTTCGTGCCAGTGCAGCTTGATCAAGGCCTCTGATGCTGGGAGTGCCTTAAATTCAATCCTTCGTGCCAGTGCAGCTTGATCAAGGCCTCTGATGCTGGGAGTGCCTCAAATTCAATCCTTCGTGCCAGTGCAGCTTGATCAAGGCCTCTGATGCTGGGAGTGCCTTAAATTCAATCCTTCGTGCCAGTGCAGCTTGATCAAGGCCTCTGATGCTGGGAGTGCCTTAAATTCAATCCTTCGTGCCAGTGCAGCTTGATCAAGGCCTCTGATGCTGGGAGTGCCTTAAATTCAACCCTTCGTGCCAGTGCAGCTTGATCAAGGCCTCTGATGCTGGGAGTGCCTCAAATTCAATCCTTCGTGCCAGTGCAGCTTGATCAAGGCCTCTGATGCTGGGAGTGCCTTAAATTCAATCCTTCGTGCCAGTGCAGCTTGATCAAGGCCTCTGATGCTGGGAGTGCCTTAAATTCAATCCTTCGTGCCAGTGCAGCTTGATCAAGGCCTCTGATGCTGGGAGTGCCTTAAATTCAATCCTTCGTGCCAGTGCAGCTTGATCAAGGCCTCTGATGCTGGGAGTGCCTTAAATTCAATCCTTCGTGCCAGTGCAGCTTGATCAAGGCCTCTGATGCTGGGAGTGCCTTAAATTCAATCCTTCGTGCCAGTGCAGCTTGATCAAGGCCTCTGATGCTGGGAGTGCCTTAAATTCAATCCTTCGTGCCAGTGCAGCTTGATCAAGGCCTCTGATGCTGGGAGTGCCTTAAATTCAATCCTTCGTGCCAGTGCAGCTTGATCAAGGCCTGTGACGCTGAATGATATTTTAGAATTCTCGCGAGAAGCCGAGCTGAGGTGTTCTGCAGCATCTTTAGTTTTTGGAGGATTTTTTTCCGAATGCCGATGAAAAGGGTGTTCCCATAGTCCAGTTTAGCTAGGACTAAGGTTGTGACCACCATTTTTTTAAAAGTCTTAAGGGATAGAAGGACAGATCTTTCTAATTATTCTTAAAGTGAATAATACTGATGAGGCAAGAGCACCGACCTGATCTTCAAGATTGAGCTTATCATCAAAAAGGATTGCTAAGTTCTTCACTTTCATCACTGCTGTGGGTGAAAACCCCATATACTCCGGCCGCCAGCTTGGTGACCACAAAGAGTTGTCTTTACCAAAAAGAAGGACCTCAGTCTTTCCAGAGGTGAACTTTAGGAAGTTTAATCTCATCCAGCATTCTACCTGAGACATACAGGAGCTAAACAGTCTCCTCATGATTGCTTGATATGGACACCACGATTTGGGTGTCATCGGCGTAGGACACCACAGAGAGACCCAATGAATTATCCATCTTGCCAGTGGAGTAACATAGATATTAAAAAGAGTAGAGCCCTGGGGTACGCCACATGGCAGACAAAACTGCTCTGAGATGAAATTGCCCATAGCAAAATGGTTCATTCTATTAGTTAGAAAAGATGTTATCTGAGTGCAAGGCCACCTATTGCTAGCTCAGCAAGTCGGTCAATTAGGATATTATGATTGACCGTGTTAAAGGTCACAGAGGGATCTAATAATTTTAAAGCGTCCCGACATACTCCATTTAGAATGGGCCTCACTTCTTCTGATGAAGCTATCAGTGCTCTCTCTGTACTGTGTGCCTTTCTGAAACCATATTGAGGTCGATCCGATAGGTTGTTATTTCAATAAATGACATAAGTTCGATGTTCAGAGCCTTCTCTAATAATTAGGCTCTGAAGGGCAGTCTTGAGAGGGGCCTATATATCCTCGGCTCTGGAGTATGTAATTTGTTTTTTTTAGCAAAGGTAGAATGGAGGCTTTCTTCTACTCGGAGGGAAAGTGTCCAGTATTGATGATTTCGTTAACAATCATACATCATATGTTCATGTGCGACAGAGGACACAAACGTCACATATTTGCATGAAGCAGAGGGTGTGAGTCACATATTCATGTGGGATGGTGGATTCATTAGTCATATGTTAATGTAAGCTAGAGGTCAAGCATGTCACACACTTGTATGAGACAAAAGATGCAAATCACGTATTTGTATGGGACGTCTGATGTGTAAGTCGCGTGTTCGCATGAGGCAGAGGAGATGTGCGGCTCATGTTCATATGAGACTGAGGACACGTAAGTCATATTCATCTGTGATAGAGGACATGCAAGCCACATAGATGGAGGAGGCAAGTGACATATTTGCATGGGACAGACAACGTGACTCACATATTCGTGTGAGATGGAGGACAAGTAAGTCATATTGTTATATGGGGTTATGTGGCCCTTAGATACATTGTCGACATTGCTAAGTTTTTATGAGTTTGCTTGCCATATGCTGCTGCTTTTGAGCACGCCTCTGCTAGAGTTTTTTTTTCCGCGACACTTTGCCTCTGCTCCGTACATGATAACAGATTGTTTTTCACGTTCTCAGCCTTCCCTTCAATTCTGTCTGAACATAGTGTGCAAGGTCGATCAACAATGTCTCTTGTTATTCTGTTCTGGTCAGTACCTATTACATAGACAAAACATGTTACCAACAGCTGCAATATTTAAGAATTGTGCTTTGATTTATCATTTTTGCATATTTTTTAAAACACACTTGAAGAAAGCCGTTCCATGGAGCTGAGCTCTGCTGTTCCTATGATGTAAACCTTTGCATTCAGGCTTTTAGGTAGGGGGTCTGCAAACAATGCCTAGAGATATTCTGTTATATAAAATAACTTCTTACTGCCAAGGGGAGGGTGATTAGGCCTAGTTATTTTGCCTTTTTCACAGTCTTTATAAAATGACGTCTCCTTTTGTATTCTATGGTATTGTAACAATGCTAATGATGCTAGCTTTATGCATTTTGCTGCTGTTCGTGGTTCGCATACTGTTTCATGAATCGCTATAATAAAAATAAAAATGTTGATCTTATTTAGTGACTCTGATTATTCTTATTGTAGACAAGTACGAGAGGGCGAAAAATTGTCTTGTTCCCGCGACTCTGAGGTGAGTTGGGAGTGCTCGTGTTCTGGGTTGTCTAATCATTCATAGCTTCTTGATATTTGTAGGAGACCGTATGAGACACTATTGCTAGTTGGTTGGGATTTTGTGTACTAATGTGGTAGGAGGTACACCCCTATTTACTGAGGTCCTGTTTTCTTGTGCCTAGTTCTGTGTATGAGCAGCATCTCCGCAACAATATATTGGGAGCTCGAGAGCATGCAAGTCACATGTTCATATGAGACAGTAGAGAGGTGAGTCTCATGTTAATATGGGAGAGAGGATGCCTAACTCATAAATTCATGTGAGATGGAGGTCATGCAAATCACATATGCCTATGAGACATAGAACGCAAGTCAAATATTCTGTGTTCAAAATATTTTATTGAGTTTTCATAATAAGCACTAAACAAGAGACAATACAAAAAATAGTACCAAAAAGAAAGCTAATTACAATTGAAAGATTATGAAAGAATAGTCATTAAGTTACAATAGGTAAAAACATTAAACATAATATTCCTAGAAAAACAAAAAAGGGAGGGAAAGGAGCAAAAATGAATCTATATAAAGATGATGATTAAATGAAGGTGCTACAATATGAAAACTAGATTAATGTAATAACAATTAACTACTGGAATAAATACGTACTTAAGAAGATAAATATATATCAACAGGTTTCCAAAAATAATGATAAGAAATAGAATTATGATTAATGCCATTCAAAGATAATTGAACTCCTCTTCCAGTAAAGATAACCCATGACCACTAAACATGAAAGATAATAATGAAACGTCTTTCCAACAAGCTGTAATGGATTTAAAAGCTGCTGATAATAGAAAATTGAAAAGTTTACCTTCTAATTCATTTACTTTTTGTGAGAGAACAACAGATTTGCAGATTAACAGTTTGAATGAGATATCATCATGAATATTAAGTACTTTTTTTATACCATCCCAAACATCGGCTCAAAATTTAAAAACTAAAGGACAATCATAAAGCATATGTTGTAACCAACCAGTATGTACATTACAGTGCCATCAAATTGAAGACGTAATGAGTTTTGCTTGAAATAAACATAGTGGAGTCCATAAACAGTTATATAAAATATATGAATTAGTTTGATAGAGCGAAACAGGTAACCAACCAGAAATACTATTAAGCCAAATAACTTTCCATATTTCAATGGAAAAAGAGGTTGAAAGCACATTATTCCAAAATGTTGAGATTATATCAATGTTGGAACCTTGAGAAATAGACATTTTCTTTATATAATACAGAAACGCCATGAGATAAAGTAGAAACAGTTTGAATATATATTGAACAATCTGATTTAACATTAGAAGAAATATTATGAGGAAACAAATCTAAAATAGAATTACTTAAAGATTCATATTTGACAAAATCAGAAGAAGGTAAAAGAAATTTTCTTTGTAAAGCTTCAAATGATATAAAAGTATTATTACAATAAGCATCTTTAAGGTAAAAAATGCCAGCTTTGATCCATGAATACCAAAATCTAATATTTCTATTATGTTTTATGACTGAATTATACCATAATGACATGTATTCAGTAGTGGATATGGGTGATTGAAAAATTAAATCTAAATCATTTAACATTAGTTTGGTGGATTTTAAAATACCAGATTTATGGAGAAATGGAGATTTATTAGTTAGCAAAGTGGGTAGAGGAAAAGGAGTTTTTTCGATAAGAAGCCAATTAGGAGGATTACTCAAAAAAGAGTGGTTAAACCAAAAAGAGCTTTGTTTTAAAATAAAAGCTTTGTGATAAACAAAAAGGTCAGGTAATCCAAAACCCCCATTACATTTGGGTATTTTCAATTACAAGCTGATTTGTTAATCCAAAGAAATTTGGAGAGGAGCTTGTCAACAGTTTTATAAAACTTTAAAGGAAATTGAGTAGGAATCATAGCAAGGGTATACATTTTTTTAGGTGCAATAGTCATTTTTCTAGAGTCCAGTCTACCCCACCATGAAAGATGAAGTGAAGACCATTTGGAGATTTTATCTTTAATATAATTTAAAATGGAGTCATAATTTATAGATATTGTTGATTTCATAGAAGAAGAGAACATAATACCAAGGTATTTAAATGTATCCTTTTGCCAAATAATTTCATTCAAAGTTAGCATATCAGGAGAACAATAAATATTTAAAGGAAATGTTGGACTTGGCACTTTTTGCAGGGTCATCCCTGAACTTTTTGCCTTGCTCCTGTATTTTGTCTGAGCTGTTTTTGTTGGTTTTATGACTCTGGGCACTTTACCACTGCTGATCAGTGCTAAAGTGCATATGCTCGCCCTATGGTAAATTGATGTATGGATTAGTGATTCCTTTATTGGCTGGTTTGGTTTACTTGTCATACCCTAGTATAGTGCACTGAGTGTGCCCAGGGCTTGTAAACCAAATGCTGCTAGTGGGCTTGCAGCACTGGTTGTGCCACCCACAGAAGCAGCCTGTAAAAGTGTGTCTAAGGCCTGCTATTGCAGAGCCTGTGTGCAGTCTGGTACTGCCATGCTGACTGGGCAAGTGCACCCACTTGCCAGTCCCTAAACCTTCCCTTTTCTTCATAACAGACACCCCTCTGGTAGGCCCAAGGGCAGGGTGCATTGTAAGTATAAGGTAGGACAAGCCTGATGTGTGTGGCATGTCCTAATAGTGAATTACAGCCATTTTCGTTTTTCACTATTGCAAGGCTACCTGTTCTCCATAGGCCAGAATGGGCAGTTTGATTATTACATCTTATAATCCTAACTGACTCAGGGAACATGCTAGAAATTCGAGTTTAGTATGCCCGAACTCAGAATGATAAAATACATCTTTTAGTGAAGTTGGTTTTAACATTCTGTGTTTGAAAATACCACTTTTAGAAAGTAGGTATTTTCTTGTCTAACCATCCAAAACTGCCTCTGCTAGGCTGTGTATTCCTTGTCTGGAGTTTCAGTGACCGGGGCTGGGGAATTCCAGGGGCTGGGGAATTCCCGGGGCTGGGGAATTCCCGGAGACAGGGTGAGTCAGCACAGGACTGAATAGAGAGATCTCCATGTAGATGGGTGGGAGGAGTTGCACCTGGGACCTGAATAGGGCTGTGCTTTCCCTCCACAATGCTGGCTCCTCCTGTGGTGCGTCTGATGTCTCTGCTCTGCACTGTGAAAGGAAAGAAGGAGTCATGTCAACAAAGTGCTCCAGGACTGACCAGAACTGGTTTGGACTTGGCAAAGGCCTCTCTGCCTTCAGAGAACAAAGAGAAACTGTGTATAAAAGGGGGACCCAGACCCCAGAACTTTAGATCACTTTGGGAAGCAAGAAGAAACCTTTGCTGAGGAGTGGGACCAGAAGAAACTGAGGAGAGACTATCCCTAAGCTGAAGTACTGCTTGGGGGATTGGCCTGCAGTGGTTGCCTGACTGCCAAAAAAAGGAGAAAGGACTTTGTGTGCACTTTATTCAACTTATGAAGGATCTCCAAGGGCTTGGAAAAGAGCTTGCCTCCTGCTGAAGTCTCAGGGCCAACAGACTTCACCCACCAGCTCCCCAAGAGTTCTTTTGAAGTGCCTGCAGTTGTGCTGGACTTTTTGAGTACTTGCGTGTCGCAAGGAGCTGGAAGCGCGAATCAAGAACAAGAAGCGTGTCGCCGAACTGCTGCTGCCGCTTCACAACACGAAGCGCCTCTCATCGCCGGAGAAGAGGATTGACGTCACATCAGACGCCGCCGCATCACCGGGAAGCATGTTGCAGAAGAATCGTTGAGTCATCGCAGGTCCACCGAAGCGCCTCGCATCGCCGGAGAAGAGGATCGACGTCGCATCAGATGCCGCCGCATCTCTGGGAAGCGTGTCGCAGGGCCTGTCGCGGCTCATCACCAGAGAAGAGGATCGGCGTCGCATCAGGCGCCGCCGCATCTCCGAGAAGCGTGATGCAGGGTCTGTCGCGGCTCATCGCCGGAGAAGAGGATCGATGTCGCATCAGACGCTGCCGCATCACCGGGAAGAGTGTTGCAGGGCCTGTCGCGGCTCGCATCGTTGTGGAAGAAACTCGCATCACCAGGGTAGAGGATTGATGTCGTATCAGACGCTGCCGCATCACTGGAAAGCGTGTTGCAGGGCCTGTCGCGGCTTGCATCGTGAGGAAACATCTCGCATTACCGGAGAAGAGGATCGACGTCGCATCAGGTGCAGCCGCATCACCGGGAAGCGTGTCGCATCAAGAAGAAAGTGCCATCTTTGTTTATTTGCACCGTATCTTCAACGCATCACCGTCCTTGCAACACTTTCATTGTCTTGCGTTCCGCATCTTCAGGTACAGTGAACTCTGAGTGTCGCATTTACCATCTTAAGAGAACTAAGCTAAATTCTACCATTTTAAAGTAACAGTATTGTGGATTTTTTGTTGTTTTTGGTCTTGTGTTAAGTCTATATAAAAGATACTTATTTTTTATAATACAACCTGTGTGGTGTCCATCTGTAGTGTTGTCACTTGATTACTGTATGTGTTCACAAATGCTTTAGACACTGCCTCTGAGATAAGCCTGTCTGCTCGTGCCAAGCTACCAAGGGGGAGAGGAGGGGTTATTTTAGGAGTGTACCCCTACCCTGACTAGACGAAAGGGTCCCTATTTGTCACAGGTACCTACCTATGCCAACTAGAGTCCCCCAAATCTAACAGGAAAGAATTCAGTTTTATTGGTATTTATTTATATCCAGAAACATTGGAATAAAACGAAATATTTTCCATTAGGTTAGGAAAAGAGGATAAAGGATCACTAATAAATAAAGGTACATCATCTGCATAAGATAAAGTTTTAATAATAACATCTTTGATATTGATTCCAATAATTTTGTCACATTTTCTAAGTAAGTAAGTTAGGGTTCGATACCGAGAAGAAACAAAAGCGGGGAAAAGGACAACCTTGTATTGTACCTCTGAAAAGAGAAAATTGATTTGAAATTTGGCCATTAATAAATAAACGAGCAATAGGTGAAGAATATAAAGCAGAAATCATACGGATAAACATGTCACCAAAATTAAATGATAATAAATTACGAAATAAAAATTGCCAGGGAATTTTATCAAAAGCTTTCTCAGCATCTAAAGCGAGAATTCCTGATGGTAAAGATAGAGTAAATCCTTGTTCAATAACATGTAGCAAAGTTCTTGTATTATTAGCAGAATATCTAATCTTCATAAAACCAGATTGATCTGGATATATAGCAGAGTCTAACACACAGGATAATCTAGTATCAAGTATTTTGGCATACAACTTACTATCTTGGTTTATTGAAGAGATCGGACGATAATTTGACACAAGTGTAGGGTCTTTATTAGGCTTGGGTAAAACAATAATTAAAGCCTCAGTAAAAGAACCAGTAGTAATTCCCGTAGAACCAAAAAAAGTAAGACGTTGAAATAAATGAGGAACAAGTTGTAGCTGAAATTCATTATAGAACTCAGCGGGAATATCATCTGGTCTAGGGGATTTATTTATTTTTAGAGATTTTATGGCTAATAAAATTTCATTTTGAGTATTGGGTGAGTCAAGTTCAATTTTATCAGATTGGGAAATCATGGGTAATACACATTTAGCTAAAAAATAATCAACCAAAGAGGCATCATCAAAATCAGGTTTATTATATAAAGTGTTATAAAAATCTAGAAATTCATTAACAATATCAATTTGGGATGGAGCAATTTTACCATCAGAGCCATGAATTGAATTTATTTGGGGTTTATCTTTTTAATGCATAAATAATTGGCTAACAATCTTCCAGATCTGTTAGCATTAAAACTAAATTTGGCTTTAGAGTTTGATAATTGAATACCAGCTCTTCTGCTAAGGATTGAATTAAATTCATACTTAAGTTTTTGCAATTTAAATCTATATTGAAGATCATTGGATGAAATAAAAATTCTTTAATATTTTGCGATTTGTTTCTCTAAATTTTTAATATTTGCGTTAAAACTTTTATTTTCATGGGCCATAGGAGAAATAGAAACACCTCTAATATAGGCTTTAAAAGCATCACATCTATTCACCATGGAAGTAGAGCCTTCTGGATTAAGAAGGAAGTAATCATGAATAGCATTTAAAAGTTTAAGTTTATTATGTTCATTAAGAACAATACTTGTATTAATTCTCCATCTGGATTGCGAAGTAAAATTTGAATTCAATTTCAAAATAAAAGAAATTAAGGCATGATCTGATACATCGATATTACCAATAATAGGAGTGAGTACAGAGTTAATTAATTGTCTGTAAATTAAAAGAAAATCAAGCCTGGAGTTAGAGTTGTGAGGGTTAGAAAAAAAATATAGAAATTTTTTCTGAAGAAAGTGTAATCGCCAAATATCAACTAGTTTTGTAGTTTGAAGAAATGATTTAAAAGCACAAAAGGCTTTAGGAGGTCGAAATGTAGTAAGAGATAATCTATCTAATAAGGGATCAGATATAATATTTAAATCTCCTCTAACTGTAAGAGGAACTTTACCCAATTTAAAACTTCTGTTGTGAGAGTGGACCAAAAAATAGGATCATCAGCAGTTGGACCAGTTGGACCATACACATTTAGTAAAAACACAACTGAATTGTGAATTTTAATTTTAGCTATAACATATCTGCCATCAGTATTAGGCCTGGGCGGGAAATTCAGTTCAGTTTGCGGATTTTGGGGAATTTCGCGTTCCGCGGAGAACGAGGAATTGCCCAAAATTCTGCGTTCCGTGGCTTCGCGTTATTTTTTACTTGTTCGCGTTCTCAAAATGTGTGTTCGTGAGATATTTCTCCCCGAGCACGCAAGCAGTGATCGCAAACAGGAAAAAAGTATCGTGAACACGCAATTCTGCGTGTTCGTGGAATTTCTGCTTGTTCGTGGAGATTTTGTACCGTTTTGCGGAGCTTTGCATAGCGCGACTACGCAAATTTCGCCCACCCCAATCAGTATCAGAAAATGTACTCAAAATTTGGCAATGTAGCCTTTTTGCAAAAAGGATAGCAACACCATTTTGTTGCCATTTGCAGGAGAAGAGACAATACTGTCCACCCACTTTTTTTTCATATAATCTAAGGTTTTGTCATCAATATGAGTATCTTGAATAAAACAAATATCTGCTTTATAACTGCCTAAATAATCTAAACATTTTGTACGCTTAACTGGATGGCGTTGACATTTAAAGAGACTATCTTGATATTATGAAAATTAGCCATAAAAAAACGAGAAAGAAGATCACGAAGAGGAGAAAGAAGTAAAGAAAGAGAATGAAAAATAGTAGCTCCAGAAACTAGTGAAAAGGAGAGAATAGGTAAAAAAGAAAACAAACACCGAAAAATGACAAACAAGAAACATTAATAACAGGAATGAAACGCACACACGCCTAAAAGCATGACCGGAACTGTTTGAGCCCTATCAGAAAAAAAACATCAATTTGTCAGAACTTACGTAGGAAGGATTTATAGAAATTATCTTTCCAAATACGCATTGTTAATGGATCAACAAAAAGACCATATTTGAAACCAAGACTTCTTAGTTGAGGACGAAGAGCAGTGAATTTCTTGCGAATTGAAACAGTCTCCTTAGCAAAATAGTGGTGGATAAATATTGTATTTCCATTGACCATCAATGAAGGAATTTCTCGTGCTGCTTTTCTGATCAAGACCAAATGGTGGTGACGGAGAAATTTAAAGATCATTTGTCGAGGCTTTGTGTGATGAGGGTTTCGATGAGAAGGAATCCTGTGTGCCTTATCAATTTCAAATTTTTCTGGAAATGTGATGTTTGGGAGGCCAGGAATCAGATTTTCCAAATACAGTCTGCAATTGGAACCTTCAACATCTTCTGGTAAATTGAAAATGCGTAAGTTATATTGTCTGTTACGATTTTCCATATCAAAAAGGAGTGTTGACATAGGTGATATTTTCAGCACAAGTGGAGTAAAAGCTTCAATTTTAACTTTATTATCTTGTATTTTAATTGAATTATCAGAGATTTTCATTGATAAACTAGCCATGTCTTTGAGCAAGTTTTTAATCTCTGACGCAATTGTATCTGTATTAGCACGAAGTGCCTGAATTTCATCCAGAATTAATGTTAAAGAAGGTTCAGTTGATTCTACCACTAGATTTAACTGGAGGAGGTGAAACTTGCTGTCTCCTTTTATTATGAAGAGAATGAGTATTTTTATCATTGATTTTTTTCTCGTAGAAAGAATTAAACTTGTAGAGCAATATAAAGTTAAGAAGGCAGAGTATTGTTTGAGAAAAAAGCCTGAAAATGACTGGTACAGCAGCTAAAATAGACTGTGGGAGTAGTTAGGCCAAAGCCAGGCCCTCTCTTGAGCACTTTCTCCACCCCCTGACAGACAAGCCGGGCAATACCTCGATGCAGAGCTGAGTGCTGGAGCCTGAAGGAAGAAAAAACCACTTCCGCTGACCAAAGACGCTGAAAACACTTCATAGCAACAGGTACTGGCTTCAGAAACACAGCGATCTCATAGTGGAAACAATTCTGACTGAAATTCATAATTTTTTAATTAAAAACGGGTGAAAATGAGCTGGAGCTCACCGGGAGGCGGCCATCTTGGATCGCGCGCATGCGTGTCTCATAAGTCAAATATTCTTATGAGACGGGGGACACAGAAGTGATATATTCATGTGAGTTAGAGGACATGCACGTCACATATCTCTATAAGGCACGGGATGCAAGTCACACATTTGTATGTGCCAGGGGACACGTAAGTCATATATTCAGGTGAGCTATACGCACACAAGTCACATACTTTTATAAGACACAGGACGCAAGTCAAAGATTCATATGAGATAGAGCACACAAGTTACACATTCGTATGAGACAGACAACACATAAGTCATATATTTATGTAAAGTACAGGACATGCAAGTCACATATGCATATGAGGCAGGGGACACGATTCACACATTCGTATGAGACAGAGAACACATAAGTCACATATTTATGTAAAGTACACGACATGTAAGTCACATACACATTTGAGACAGGGGAAGCGAGTCACATATTCTTATGAGACAGAGGACATGAGTCACTCATTCATTTCAGACAGAGAATACACAAGTCATATATTTACGTAAAGTACAAGACATGCAAGTCACATATGAGTATGAGACAAGGGACGTGAGTCACATATTTGTATGAGACAGGGGACGCGAGTCACATATTCGCATGAGACAGAGAACACATAAATCATATATTTATATAAAGTACACAACATGCAAGTCACATGCGCATATGAGACAGGGGACGCAAGTCACATATTCATATAAAACAGAGAACACATAAGTCATATATTTATGTAATGTACATGACATGCAAGTGACATACGCGTATGAGACAGGGGACGCGAGTCACATATTCTTATGAGACAGAGGATATGAGTCACACATTCGTGTGAGACAAGGAATACATAAATCATATATTTATGTAATGTACAGGACATGCAAGTCACATATGCGTATGAGACAGGGGACGCAAGTCACATATTCGTACGAGACAGGGGATGCGACTCACACATTCGCATTGGACGCAGACGAACAAGTCACATATTGGCATGAGATGGAAAATGTATGTAAACCGCAGGGACACTGGCAGATCTGCTGCTTCAGGAGGAGGAAGCGTGTCCCTGGGTTTCAATTATGTCTGTTTCCCTTCTGGGGTTTCTACTTTAACATTTTCATTTGAAGTATCATTTAAACCTTTCAGCAATTATTTTTTAAATATTTGCCCTGCAGGTGTCTGCAAGGCACCAAAACATGAAGCGAGTGAATTTCAATTAGCTGGTTTGGAACAGAGGAAAAAGCTTTGCAATTGCTTTCAAGTGAATAGATTTCTGTGAATAAAATGGAGAAATTAAATTAAGCATAATGTTATCAAGACTATAAAAGAGTTTTCAGATTAAAGTGTTACACACTGCAAATCTACACTATTTTGTGTACCATCTACAATAATAACAAGTCTACCATTACACATAGATTTTACTTTTCTGCCTGGAAGGGGTTTGGAACGTTATGATTTGCCGTCCCCTCAGTTTCTCTTAGTTATTAACTTGCGCACTCATGTGTTTTGGAACCACAACACTACAGGTAGGACACCAACTCGCTGTAAACACCCTCGTCCACTAGCTGGAGGATTTTAATATTTATTTGCAATTTTATATACTGCAGACTTGGTCAGGAGGCATCAGACAGATTCACAATAAAGCCAGAAAATATCAATAACAAAGTAAAATATACATGAACAATAAAGGTGGGGTGATCGCCAGGTTAGCCTCTTCCAGAAGTTGGAGCCCTTCAGACATTTTCAAAGCAGGACATAGCGATGAAAAGCAGGTGGTGCAGTACCACGTGAGGGTCATTGATAGTTTGCGCAAGTTGAGGTTGGTACGCGATTGGAGGGAGCGTGAGGAGGTAGGACTATTTTAGGACAGGTGTCGCTCAACGAGGAGAGCTTTGAGGTCTTTGTTGAAGGTGACCTGAAATGTTCAGGCCAAGGCTCGGTGGGAGTGGTTTCCAGATTCTTGTGGTGCTTCTGGAGAAGGATTGTTTCATGTATCACTCATGCCTAAGCTTGTGGGGTTCATGGAGGAGCAATTGAGCGTTTCTTAAATCCCGGTCAACACCAAGATTTTCAGTTTCTCTAAGAGGTGTGAGGGCAAAGAGGAGTGAAGAGCTTTATGAGTGGCGCAGGCAGTTTTAAACTGAGCGCTCACCTCTATGGGAAGCTATTGGAGGGAGTGTAGAATGGGGGAGATGTGATCAAATTTCTTGTGACTTAACACAAAGCGGCCTTCTGCATGTAGGACTGCTCTGAGTGGACCTAGGTGGACTTTGGGAGTTCCATAAAGGAGAGTAATCCTGCAGCCGAGTCCGGAGAGCATGAGTGTCTGGAGAAGAGATTTAAAGTCTTGTGCTGGGATGGAGTTCATGGTTCCCCAAAGCAGCCTTAGCTGGAACCGGGCACTCTTGGCCAGGGCGGAGATATGTCTCTGGAGGTTAAGACATCTGTTGAGGGTGAACCCTGGAGATTTGGCATTCTGAATGATGGAGGGGAGGCCTTTTTTGTCTGGAAGGAGATCTTGGATTGACGAGTTAGCTTCTTTGGAGAGATTAGTTTATTAGATAACAAAAACCATAAACATGCACATTATAAAGAGTATAAGGAATCTTCTTACACTCAAGACTCAATCAATAACAATACATTTGAAATCAATAAACATCTGCTTCACCCTGACTAAGTACCAGCATCATAAAACCTTCTGTATCAATGAATCTCTGCATCAACCTGATTGTGTACCAATAAATTATACTAAGAGAATGTTTTGTTGAGCAGCAGTGAAATACCAAAGAAGCTTAAACAATATGAAATCATAGACCTGCCTGTATCCTATATCTGAACGCAGGAAGATCATGAGGAAAATGCATCATGCATACATCAAGAAACGTACTTTGTGGAAAAGCATGAGTAATCTACATTTCTGAACACAGGTAAGGTCACACTAATGGTGCATGATGCAAATATCAAAGACTTAGGGGCATATTCACACGAAACTATCGCCAAAGTTGCGATAAATATATTGCCCCATTCACAAGCTGGTGTTAACAGCCCACAGCACCAGTTTATCCGCGATAACAGCCGCAAAAAACATCGCCACAGAGGCCCCCCGCAACTATCGCTAATGAGATGCAGAGTGGGCGTTCCTGTGCCAGGAGCAGCGACAATATCACACATCAACATTCTCAATGACAAGACAGAACTGCAATAAAAACACAAAACAGGTGATAAGGCGCGTTAGCACCAGGAAATCTACACCTGCTCTGACCTGGTGTAAAGTCGGATGGCAGCCTGCACAACAAAAAGGAGACCAGCCCAGGGCCACATCGGAAGGGCAACCTATGCCATGGAGCCACCCATCATGCGGCCCGGACAACCAAGAGGGCCACAACACCCACTGACACCACCCTCAGGACCATCCCTCCCTGGCACCCCTCCGACCAAAGAAATGCCACATCAGCTACACCTAAACATGCACAAAATAATCCTCCTGATGTCATACAATCACAACTGATGACATGCATGTGTCGACACAGAAAAGAGCAGCACACATTCACTTTCGAAGCAACAAATGAGACTTTATTCAAATGAACACTGAAATGAAATGAAGACACATGGCCGCTCCCCTCGGGACAATCCGTAGGTCCCAGCCTGCAAGACAAAAATCATGATGAGAAGTTATGTCCTCCACACATCAAAGGACAGAGAGAGAGCAAAGGGGAGAGAGAGGAAGAGAGGGGGAGAGAGGGAGAGAGAAGAAGAGAGGGGGAGAGAGAGAAGAAGAAAGAGGGAGAGAGAGAAGAAGAAAGAGGGAGAGAGAGAAGAAGAGAGGGGGAGAGAGAAGAGAAGAGAGGGGGAGAGAGAGAAGAAGAGAGGGGGGGAGAGAGAGAAGAAGAGTGGGAGAGAGTGAGAGAAGAGAGGGGGAGAGAGAAGAAGAGGGGGAGAGAGAGAAGAAGAGAGGGGGAGTGAGAGAAGTAGAGAGGGGGAGAGAGAGAGAAGTAGAGAGGGGTACAGAGAGAAGAGAGGGGGAGAGAGAGAAGAGAGGGGGGAGAGAGAGAGAAGAAGAGAGGGGGTGAGAGAGAAGAAGAGAGGGGGAGAGAGAGAAGAGATGGGGAGAGAGAGAGAGAGAAGAAGAGAGGGGGAGAGAGCCGTCCCTGCGCACCCAGGCCACACTATTCACCTGCTGCCACTGGTGTGTCTCCAACCACGTGCAGGTATGTATCGCAGTTCACCATGTCACACATCTGAGTCAGAGCTGCCAGCTGAAACAGATTCCAGATACATGACTGGCACAGTACACACACCTGCACAAGACAACATCGCCTGCCTGCCCATGCACACCCAGGCAGAGGCACCCCAACCCCTCCCGCCACCCATCTGAGTATGCCAGTCCATGCACACCCAGGCAGAGGCACCCCAACCCCTCCCACCGCCCATCCGCATAGCCCAATGGGTGCCACTAAGTCTGGGATTCCAGAAGCGACGCCAAGTGGCGATAGGCCCGCGCTGCCCGCTGGCTCTGGCCTATACTGCGGTCCAGCAGGGCACACAAAACCTGAGCTGTCCGCACCGCCGGGACGGGGCATCATCGCAGGCTGCACACCGGCTCAGCAGCTTAAGGTGCCACTGACTCATTGCACCCAAAGTCACCATCCCATGGCAGGGTGCCTGTGCCGGTCGCAATGCTCCGCGTGCCACTAACCCTGTGCAACCCCAGTCAGTGCCACGTGGTAGCAGGCCCGTGCCTGCTGCAAGGCCTTGAGTGCCACTAACCCTGTGCAACCCCAGTCAGCACCACGTGGTGGCAGGCCCGTGCCTGCCGCAAGGCCTCAGATGCAACCAACTCTGTGCGCAACAACTCATGGGCCCTTTATGAATGAGAAGCATGGAGCGGCCGTCATCCAGTCACCACTGGAAGAGGGGAATGTGATGCCGTTGACCCCTTATGTTGGCGGAGTCACATGGCCAGTGACGCCTGTGCCAGATGGGTGTGGTGTGTGTGCAAACCTGCCCTCAGGGAATAGCTGTGACATGCTGACAAGTAGACCAGTGACCTGCACACCACCAGCGAGTATGCCTGTGATGGGTAGCAATGAGGGCCCCCCTCGGAGCGTAAGTGGAGTGGTCTGGCCTGCCATTCGCCGGACCAGTGCAGGGCTTGCAACAATGACTCATGGGCTCGGGGTGTGGTCCAGTCCATGTCCGGACAAGGAAGTGACTGATCCGTGTGTCCCTGTTGTAGTGTTCACTGGACCAGGTACGCAAAATGCAATGTAACCCCCTCTGACTCGCATCCCACAGGATGAGCATCATTGACGCAAGGGAAGGCACTGTCCCCACATTCATCCACACATCCATACCTGAATGATGTAAGACATGACACAGCAGTGCATCTCTGGATGTTTATTTCCACATCCAGTGCAGTTATGCAGCTGAAGCGGTACAGGGCAATGCCAAGCACACTACACAATATGGGCCCATGGAGGGCCAGCCAGAGTCCATCCGGGGATAACATGTACTGCGGAAGAGGAAGGGTACAGTCCGCAGTCTGTACACCGTGTCATTGGTCATCAAACAAGATTTGGCAGTCCATGTCGCTGTCCAAGGTGAGTGCATTGGAGTGTATCGGGGGTCAGTGGAAGGTCATGAGGCCATGTGCAGCACCAAGCAGAAACAGGCCAGGTGGCGGAAATGAATGCTATTGCCTCCTGATCACAAACCCATCCACGTCCTCGTCCCCAGATGTGTGCGTGCCCCTCCTGTGGGTGTTGCAGTTCCGGATGCGGCACTGTGTGCCACTGACACATCAGGGGCCTGGGTGGATACGTCTGCCACTCTGTGAAGCACTGACACACCAGGGGGAAGGGATGTGGATGGTGTGGGGGCAGCAACATTCATCAGCGCCACACCTTGTGGCGGCAATGCCATGATGGAGGTCTGCAGGGCATGATGGACCCAGCTACATTCCGATGATGTGCAGCGGTGGCTGCCATCCTTTCCGCCTCCATACGCACCATGTCCTCAATGAGCCTCCACATGTGTGCCAGCTCACGGCTGGTATCGCTGGAGCCACTCTGAGTGGACAGCTGTTCTACTCTCCGCGTCATGACTCCAGCGATGTCAGTCAGGGATCGTTGGAGACCATGGGGCGGACATAGACACCCAAAGATGGCGTCCAGTTTGGCAGCCATGAGTTCGAACCCCACCCGCACCTGCTCAGCCATCTTCCTCTGGCACTCCAGCACACGGCGTTGGAAGGCCATTTGTTGTTCCTAGGGGACTTGGGAGGGTGCCGGGGCTGTGGGTGCCTCCTGCTGGGTGATTTGGATGGTGGGTGGGGTCTCCTCGATGTAAATGGGCGGCCTGCTCCTGGAGGTGAGTCACGGATGAGGTCAATGATGTCTAGGAGGGCTTGTGTGTCGATGCTGGTGTTGTCCTTCTCGTCACCAGTGAAGAGTGGCTGGGACTGCTCTGCAGGGGGTGTTGACGGTGGCCCTGCAATGTGAAGGCGAGATGGTGTATTACAATGTGTCCACATGTATGTAGCCACATGGTACAGGTTGACATTCTGACAGCATGGCATTGTACATTGTGACAGTCTGTGGGTCTGGGCGAGGTGCCAGGGTCATTGTGGGTGTGTACTGTGCCCTGCCTGATTGTGCATGTGTGCCATTGTGGCCATCTCCACCCGTCCCCCAGTACCTGGTGGTCACTCACCCTGTTGTGGTTGTGTTGTGTCCTGTCGAGCAGTGTCCGGTCCTCCGACTCCGGCCACAGTATCCACACTGATGACTGTCAACACCAGCTCCTCCATGTCATCCAGCACGAGCTGTGGCGCTGGTCACCCACCTCCGGCCTGCATTGCTGCCTTTTGGTTGGCGGAGAGTTTCTCCTTGGTCTTCTGTTTGATGTCATTCCATCGCCTCTTGATCTTGTCCATTGTCCACTTGTGCTCTCTGACAGCATTCACCTTGTCGACGATGTCCCGCCATTTTCCAGTTTTGGTGCCCAATGTGTCATTGGAGGTGACGAAGAGTTGTTGATGGTGTTCCATCCATTAGACAGTCTGGGAACAAGCCCTGATCCAGAGAATGTGTAAAGCCCGGTTGACCAAATTGGGAGACGCAGTTTATCTAGGGATATGTTGATGGAGTCCGGGATGGAGTCGCAAATGTGGCTAGAGTGTTGCACCTTAGATAGAGTTAGAAGTAGATGTGCCTCTGACATTGGGGAGAAAGAGGCCATTGGCTGTAATGCAAGCAGATTTCCTCGATTATGATGTTGAGTTTGACCGGAAGGGAGATGTGAATGTCTTTGAGTTCTTTTGTTGAAGTACTCTGCTTCATAGTGAAGTCAGATAACTGACCACTAATCAGTAGTGGAAAGGAAATCTGTACTGAGATTGGTGAAAGAGGGGGTGTGTGCGCATGTGTGGTATGTTTATGAATATGCGTGTATTCGTGTTTGATAAGAATGCATGTATATGTGCAATGTGTGTTGTATGAGTTAGTGTGTGTGCGAACCTCTGTATTGGTGACATGTGGCATGTACATGTTTATTGATGTCTGTGCATGTGTGTCTCTCTGGTGATATAAGTGTATAAACACTTTGTGTATTCTTCCATGCTTCTAGGTTGTGTGTATACGAGCATATGTGTGTGTGTGTGTGTGTGTGCGCATGTAGTGTGACACTATAATTACAGACCCAGGGCTACCAGGCCTGTAGACACTGGCTTTGGCCATAAGAGTGGAACTACGATGGCTGCTGGCAGCTGTTGCACCCAGCCCCCACCAACAGCTGTTGCACCCAGAACCCACCAGCAGCTGTTGCACCCAGAACCCACCTGCAGCTGTTGCACCCATCCCCCACCCGCAGCTGTTGCACCCAGAACCCACCAGCAGCTGTTGCACCCAGTCCCCACCCACAGCTGTTGCACCCATCCCCCGCCGGCAGCTGTTGCACCCAGAACCTACCAGCAGCTGTTGCACCCAGAACCCACCCGCAGCTGTTGCACCCAGCTCTCACCCGCAGCTGCTGCACCGAGACCCCATACGCAGCTGCTGCACCCAGACACCACCCACAGCTGTTGGACCCAGCCCCCAGCCGCAGTTGCTGCACCCTGCCCCCACTGCAGCTGTTGCACCCTGCCCCCACTGCAGCTGTTGCACCCATCTCCCACCTGCAGCTACTGAATCCAGCCCCAACCCGCAGCTGCTTTACCCTGCCCCCACACGCAGTTGCTGCACCCAGCCCCCACCCACAGCTCGCTGCCCGCATCTCTTCGGCTCCACCCACAGCCCTAAAAATAGCCTCAACATATTTGCCAACTGATTCAAGCAGGTGGTAAATATATGTGGATTTGGGTTCATAACTTCCCCCCGAAGTGAGAAAACCCCTTGGATGTGGACCCTGTATTCCCGGGTCCACATCTTGATCTCGATTCTAGAGAACAAACCACAAATGGATCACACACCACACAGTCTCACACATACACACACCAGTTTTCAGACCTGGTAATTCAGGGTCCACAGACACCGGGGATGTTAGCCTAACCTGGAGCACACCTCGAGAAGGGTCTTTATTCAGCAACCTTGAGCTCACTTCTGGATGTCTAGTGGATGAAAGGCTGAGTTACTCTGCTGAGATTGAAAGAAGTCACAACAAACACCAGCTTCAAGTGCTTAATCCACTGAGCCATCAGTCCATCAGATATCATTTCAACTTGCTGTCATCTTTGTTTATGTCTTATGAGCAATATGCACAGGTGTGTAGTGCACCAGGGTGGCTCTCACCCAGTTTGCAGTACATACGTACATATTATGAATGCAGTCCATTCCCTTTATGCACCAGACTCAGAGCACAGCTGCCGGCATGGCCAGCAACGATATCCTGTGTTCTTTCCATGCGTGTGTTTTATGCACAGGTCATAGCCTGCAGTATTGACTTATGCACAGTACAAATGTACAAGAATTCACATGGCAAAGACTGTGGCAGGGCCTTTGACCATGTCCTCTGCATACACACGCCAGTGTTACATTCACGGCGTTGTTGGTGGCCACGCCTGTACATATGCTGCACACAGATCATGGCAATGCTGGGTGCCTGGTAAATCCATGAAAAGAAATGTGCCCTTGTCCTGTGCATGCAAGACCTTGACATGGTGCCTACATCTTGTGACCTATGGGTATGGCCTGTGTATACTGTGACCAGGGTATGGCCAATGGGCATGCCTCAGGCGCAGTAAACCTGTCCAAAATATACACAGGGTGCTCTGTGCGTTATCGCGTCCAGGGCATGGCCAGCTGCCTTGTCCCATGTATACTGTGTATAGGCGTAGTCAGCATGCCCTACGTGAGGTAAATCTATTTGTAGTGCTCTCTAGAAAATGACCTGCAAGGATCTTAAGTTTGTCTGATCTTTGCTCCATATTGAAATAGAAGCTGAACTGTTCACCAGGCTTTGGCCTTTTGCTTCCCAAACTGGAATAGGACACTTAAATTAAGGGACCCTACTATTCCCCTCCCCTCCATGGCTTTAATAGACTCCACCTGCTGTAAGTTGGATTAATAAACCATACACAGACAAACATTAATTTTAGAGAGTGTGTGCTCATTGTTCAGATTGGCCACTGAAAAACAAAGTTGCAAGTCACCAAGAAATGCACCTAAAACACGAAATGGGACTACGTCATACAGCTACTTGTAATATTTACATTGATAGGGCCAGGGGATGGAAGATCACAGTGAGGGAACTGACCTGATAGTTACACACCCCTGGCCCGATCACGTAATAGACACCTGATTTAGCACTAATACCCCAGAAGCATCCAGTGCACCTCAGGCGATGGACACATGATGTATGTATGTATGTATGTATGTATAAAATTCAGAAAGCGCAGGAATCACCCCCGCAGGGGTATCTCCACGCTAACATAGAGAACAGAGCAGACTGACATAGATTTTCATAGCTCAGATCTTAAATAATTCCGTCTTCAGGAGTTTTCTGAAGTGCATCAAGCTAGAACATTTCCGAAGCTCCTCTGACAGGGAGTTCCAGTGTTTAGAGGCCAGGAAGGCAACTGTTTTGCCTCCCGTTCGACTTTTCTTAAAACGTGGAACCACCAGCAATCCTTTATTTACTGACCTAAGATTCCGGTTCGGGCGATACAACTTAAACTTATCTGCCATATAACTAGGACATTTACCAAAGACAGCTCTATGAGCAAAGCAACAGAGCTTAAACTTGATTCTCTGGCGAATAGGAAGCCAATGAATGCCCTTCCCTCTGTCACAAAGTGAACGCCCGAAAGCACCGACGTAGAAACAAACTAAGCCAGAAACTTGCTGAGGGTCCACAACCCGGTGGCATCATTATGGCTTAGAGAAGGATTTTGAGTTGGAGATGTTCAGTCATAATCCCACAGGTTGGAGCTTAGCCTCAAGGGCTCCTCAGCCAAGCAAATACACCAGCTTCCTGAACCCATGGTTGCATTTCTAATGATCAGGATTACTATTACCACAACACATCATCAGTATCTTTTGTATCCTATTAATAGTTGTCTCCGTATTTGTGATGCATGTAGATCTATCTTCTGCTCGATCCTGGTGATATTACCCTTAGGTGCAGGTATCTCTCTCCTCTTTCTATTTCTTTTAATCTCCCTTATGCAAGTCCCTCCTCCCCTCCTCCTTTACAGATGTACTGAAACATACAGTGTTTACCTTAAAAACGCGGGATTAAAACCATAGCGAGGGTGGGAACGCAGCACCGTGACATATACTGTTTACCAGCTCAAGTATGAAGGAACAGAATCCTATTACAATACATAAAGCTGCTTCGATACTTTAGGAAGAATTTCAGAGAAATGGAGCGATAAAAGTGCCAAGCAAATTATGCATCAATGCACTGACGTTGATTTGATAAGAGACCAGCATGATTCCATTAGCATATAAAGTACCTCGCTTTATAAAATCTATTATAATGTGATCAGTGCCTTTCACAAACAGGTAAACAAGTAAGGAACTGATTGTTAAAAAGACATCATCTGGCAACATATAGACTTTGGAAAGAAACATCACGAATATAAAGAACAATGGCTATTCGGGGTTCGGTCTTGGGATTGCACAGCTAAGGCAGAGGGATGTGCTTGTTACCGTGAGATACGTTGCTGTTTATTTCTACCCTGATTTACAGTAGCATTGTTGTCCCCTGCCAGGGGCAATACCAGTCACTACAGCTCTTCTCCTTGAGATTAAAACAATATGTGGGGAGGGCTGATAATGGTAGAGAGACACCTACAATCAATGAATCATTTGTAAAGCGCAGCACTGTCTCCCTGGGAGTATCAGGGCACTGTTTTTCCATTGAAGAGCCAAGTTTTGAGTCTCTTTCTGAAGTTTGCCAGTGAGGAGGAGTTGGAGGGCAAGGTTGTTCAAGGTCTTGACAGCGATGTTGAAGGGGAGGCCACTGCTGCGGCTGAGATGGATATGGGGGTGTGTGCGAGGGTAAGTAAAGAGGAGCAAAGGTGTCTAAAGGGCTGGTGGGAGTTCAGTCGACGGTTGATGTAGGCAGGTCCTATGTCTTGGAGAGCTTTGAAGCCATGCATGAGGACCTTGAACAGCCAACTCTTCTGGATGGGGAGCCAGTGGAGGTCTCTTAGATAGGGGTGATGTGGGTTCGTTTGCGGAGGTCCAGGATGAGTCTGGCTGCAGCGTTCTGTATAGTCTAGAGTCCTCTGAGGAGCTGGCTAGAGATGCCAGCATAGAGGGTGTTGCCGTAGTCGAGGCAGCTGGTGAAGGCTTGAGTGACAGTCTTTCTGATGTTGGATGGGATCCATCTGAAGATTCTGCGGAGCATGCGAAGTGTATGGAAGCAGAAGGGGGGGCCTGCATTGTCTTGTCATTTCATGGTCAGTTGGCTGTCGAGGATGATGCCAAGGTTGCGTGCATGGTCAGTCAGGGTGGGTCCGAGTTCTGCAGGCCATCAGCTGTGGTCCCATGTGGAGGTGTTCTTCCCGAAGATCAGTACTTTAGTTTTGTCATAGTTGTGCTGGAGGCAGTTGTCTCTTATCCATTTGACTACGTTGGTCATGGCATTGCAGAAGTTGGTTTTGGAGGGTTCCTCGGTTCGTGAGACAATCAGTTTAGTGTTGTCTGGGTAAGAGACAATGTTGAGTCCGTGGGATCTGATGACATCTGTGAGGGGGGTCATGTAGATGCTGAACAGAGTGGGGCTGAGGGATGATCCTTATGATACGTCACATATGATGTCTTTGGCTGTGGAGGTGAAGGGAGTCAGTCGTATGCTCTGTGTGCATCCTGTCAGGAAGGATGGGATCCACTTGAGGCCATTTTAGTGTATGCCTATGTTGTAGAGTCTGTTGATGAGGGTGTTGTGGTATACAGTGTCAAATGCCGTGGAGAGGTCAAGGAGGATCAGGGCCACAGTTTCTCTGCGGTCGAGTAATGTTCTGATGTTGTCTGTGGCGTCAGTCATTGAGGTCTATGGTTGACACATAATCCAGATTGTGAGGCATCCAATAGGTGGTTTTCTTCCAGAAATTCGATGTGCCGCTGGTGGATGACTTTCTCCAGTACTTTGGTCGGGTAATGGAGCAGGGAAATTGGACGATAATTCTTTAGAATGCTGGGGTCTGCGGAGGCTTTCTTTATGGGGGCGTCCGTGTTTTCATCTGTTCAGGAAGGTTGAAGTGGAGGGGGAGGAGTTGAGGATGCTAGTGAATTTTGTGCTGATAGGATTCATTGCGAGGTTGTAGAGCTGGTGGGGGCCGCAGTCAGTGGGTACCCAGGAGTGGATGGAAGGCATGATGCCTGAGGTGGTCATGGTGGTCACAAGAGACCAGGTGTTAATGGTTTGGCTGATGTTCGCAGGTTGGTTGAGGTCATTGGTGTTGAGGGTGGTGGGCTGGGGCTGAAATTGTTGTAGATGTTGGTGATATTGCTGTGGAAGTAGTCTGGGAGGGTGTAACAGAGTTCTTGGGAGAGGTGGATGGTGTTCTCTATGGCTGTAGGGTTTGAGAATTCTTTGACTATTTTGAAAAGTTCCTTTGTGTGGTTGGCCATGGAGTCGATGCAGGTGGTGATGGCTGCTTTCTTGGCTTCCTTGACATGCCAGTAATAGTTGCAGAGGGCTGTTTTGTGGAGCAGTTCTTAATGGCTGGGGAGGCCCAAGACAAGAAATAAGAGTTATAATGCTCACACACCATTACACCCATTCAAGGGGTAGAAACAGAAAGAAAACATTGGAATGTTGGAGCAATATTCATACTCTGTCATGATATAGTCATCCAGTGGAGCTCTCTATTATGTGCATCTAGCTAACAATGTCAAAATCCACGATTTCAATAGGAGCGGCTGGTCCATTGGGGCTGAGGAGCCATGCCCCTCCACCTTTCCCCCTCATGAACAGTGTCTGGCAGGCTGCACAAAGGTCAGCCTGACAGAGACTTTTCACTTTCAGTTCAAGCAGCCAGGAGCCAGACATGCACATTTAGCGCAGGCTCCTGGCTACCTAAGCTGAACTTTGCTGGGCTGTGGAAGTCACAGCTCCTGTGGGCGTGAAGTCCTCAGCTAAGCAAAGGTCTCAGAGGCCCTCCCCTCAGTGACGAGGGGTAGCGTCACTGATTGCCTTGACCCTGGGCGCTTCAGTTTTAAGCCCTGAAGCACCCAGGGTCGAATGTCAATCCGTGACACTTCATCACAGAGTAGGGTGGGGTCAGAAGTCTCACTGACCCCATCTCACTCTGTGATGACATTGGGACTGCTGCCTTCCCTCATTGGCTGACCCGAGGTCAGCCAATGAGGGAAGGCAGCAGTCCCAAGCCTACTGGAACCTCTGAGGCAGAGCTGACTGCAGGTAAGTGTTTGTTTTTATTTTAAACTGTTTGATGTGTGCATGCGTGTATGTATGAATGTTTGGTGAAGCGTGTCGTAGATGGATGTGTTTGTGCGTGTGCGTGCATGTATGTATGAATGTTTGGTGAAGAGTGTTGTCAATTGATGTGATAGTGTGCGTGCATGTGTGTATGTATGAATGTTTGGTGAAGAGTGTTGTGTATGGATGTGTTTGTGTGCGTGCATGCGTGTGAATACATTGCTTTGAGTGTTATGTGTATGTGTGTGTGTGCGTGAGTGTGTCCCATCCACCCCCTCCTTCCAAAACTTACCAGCCGACACAGGATCTCAACATCATATCCTATGCTGGTGATACCCAGCACATCCTTTCGCTCTCAGCAGAGCCCACCACCACAAAGAACAACTTCCACAACTGCATGAAGAGAGTCGCAGCCTGGATGAAGTCCAGCCGTCTGAAGCTCAACACTCACAATACCGAAGTGCTGATCTTTCGCAACCACACCTTCCCCTGGAACGACACCTGGTGGCCTGTCAAACTTAGACCCACTCTCACACTCAAAGACCTCGGCATCATCCTGGACAGCAAACCCACCATGAAACGACAGATCAGCGCAGTCTCCTCCACCTGCTTCCACACTTGCCGCATGCTTCAAAGAATCTTCAAAGGCTCCCCATCAGCACAAGAAAAACAGATGCACAAGTCCTAATCACCAGCCGGCTGGACTACGGCAACGCACAGTATGCAGGAACTCCCACTGAGCTCATGAGAAGTCTCCAGACGATACAGAACTCAGTGGCTAGTGTGATCCTCAACCTGGCCAAAGCGACCCACATCACCCCACACCTGAGTAACCTCTACTGGCTCCTCGTTCAGAAAAGATGCCAATTCAAGATACTGACACACGCCTACAAAGCCTTCCATGACCAAGGACCAGCATACATTAAAACTTGAACCACCACCTGAATGCCCACCAGCCATCCAGAAACCCTCGCTCTACCTCCCTCGCACTCGCGCAGAAGCTGCGCATCCACCTAAACCACAGCGGAGGCCCCTCTTTCTCCCACCTCACCACCAAGTCCAGGAACGCCTTTCCATCCTCCACCTCCGAACATCACCCTCACTGATGGACATCAGGAAGGGACTCAAGATCTGGCTTTTCGACTAAGCCCAGCAACCGGGTGCCTGGATACTCTCACTGGTGATAAGCTGCGCTTTACAAGTACTGATCAATTGATTGATTCATTGAAGCACTGCAGCCCACTTCTAAGGACTATAATAGTTGTCAAAGCACCTAAACCTCTGCTATAGGACCAAGCCGTAGGAGAGGGCCTATAATAAGGGAGAAAGGCATTAATAACCAACAAAACAAAATATGTCCCAAGGCAGCAGGCTATGATGCTATGAGAACACTACACCCACTGAGGGGAAACAGGGAGAATCAGAAAGATAAGCATTTAAATGTTGGAGAAGAAGGTCTAGAGCAGCCATTATTGGCCACACACTTCTCTTGAATGGAGTTCTCAACATTCCAATATTCTAATCAAGTTAACATCATAAAGGTTGCTTGTTGCCATTATAATCCAAGAGAGGTTTTATCTATTGGCTGTCTGTTCACTCTATTGGTATGTCGAACCTTGAATCCTTATCTTGCCGTATTAGAATGTAGAATGGTGTGGTAAGTATTTATTGGAGGTTTTTCAATGTTAAGGGAGTTTTCTCATAGAGTTTCTACTCAGTCATGTGGCTGTGCTGGATACATCTTGTGGACTTGTGAAGTATATGAGGTAATCTGCAAGACATCTTCTTCACCTCCTGTCGTCCTTCTATGACTTGCACACAACAATATTGGTGACGAGTTAATGAAGAAGATTGGGTCCACCAAGATTGTAACCAAGCTGTAGATCGTAAGGCTTTTACTACCAAGTCGGGGATCGTAAGGAATACGATTGCGAGGCTATCGAACAGGCGATTTGGACATAGTAAGGATCACAACTTTAGCGAGCCTTCGTAGTATCATTTGCAAGTATTTGCATTGTCGCCTGCTAGGCTAGCACATTTTCGCAATCACTCACCTTTCTAGCTGCACATGCGTCTGAATTCTCAATGCGTGACACTGACTGAACGGTGCTTTGGACCCTTCATTACGCGTGAGTCATACGTGCGTGGCGGAGCGCACTGTGTTGATGCCATTGCTCTCACGTGAGAACGTTCACCTTTGCAGCACGACGTTCTCGTCCATTATGCGTTCCTCTCACTATGTGACATTGCACGGAACATCAGTTCGCTCACCTTCCCTGTGCAGCAGCACACGCCCACCTGGTTCTACTTGAGCGCTTGCTTATGAATTTCAGAGCAGCTTTGGTCATCGTTGTGTGCTGTTTCAGGTTCTTTTCGACATGCGGTTGGCACAAGGAATATTGCTATAATCCAGCACATTGGAAACTTCATGCTTATATTGATACACATTATTGAAATACTTGTGGATCAACTTTTGAGAATATCTATGGTGAGATTTAACCCATAACTCGGATATACCTGCATGAAATGGCAAATTCCACGGGTGTGAACCAGCCTGCTGTATTTTTGCAGAACCAGGGAAACCTGTGATGAAATGGAAAAAATTGGAACAGGGACTTGGAAAATTAATTAATTGCATTGATCGTAAGAAATTTGACCCTGAACATAAGAAAGTATTAATGTTTTGACTTTTAGGCAATGCTGGTCAGGAGGAATAGGATAACCGGCCTGACATAGAACCTTCAACGGGTCAATTTGATCCATTAAATGATGATGAGGATGCTGGTAAAAGAATGGCAAAGCAGTTGACAGAGGAGCCGAGTGTGATGGTAGAAAGGCATGAGTTTGCGGAAAAAGCTTGAACATGAAACCGTTGCAGAATATATTGCTGGTTTACGCATTCTGGAAGCCTCGTGTGAATTTGGGGAAATGATTGACACGTACATAAGGGATCAATTTGTATTCCATTGTCATTTCAAGAAAACACAAGAGAGACTTTTGACCTGTAGGAATCCATCTTTAGAGGAGGTCATCGATATGGACAAAGGATTTGATCGTTCGATGGTATCTGCTAGAATGTTATCACCTGAGGGTTCACATACCTCTTTGGTTTGTACTGTGCATGAAAAAAGTGATGTAAAGAAGAACAATGGTTTTTTGCTCTTATTGCTAATGAAGGACCTGAACCTAACAGATATAGCTCTTAAAGGAACACTTTATGCTACCGGTGTGGGTCCGAATCGCATTTACAAAATCATTCAGGATGTCCTGTGATTGGGAGAAAATGTTTGAAATGTCAGATAATTGGTCATTTCAGGTTCGTATGTTAAAGTTGTAAAATCTTTAGTAATGTGAAGGGTAATTCTGTTGAAGAATTTTGTGAAGAAATGTGCACTAATATTGTTCTTACTGTTGACACAAAACCAGTGAAGTTTATGGGATCATTAGGGGTGGTACATTTTGGTAATGTTGAACTAAACCTTATGGCAGATTCAGGGTCACCAATAACAATTTTAGCTGACCAAACATTCTACCAATTGTGGAAGAATGTTAAATTATTGGAGTCAGATGTCATTTCCAAAGTATTTGGTGAGTTTGGTATCAAAATGTTAGGACATTTCAATGATCTTCGTGAATTCAAAGGGTGTGTGATAAAAATAAAAATGAATGTGGGTGAGAGAGGAAGAGATATTGTTGGGTGGCAGTGTCTATGTAAGCTTTGTATTATACTAAAATTGCATTCTTCTGAGCCTATGGTTTTGGGATAACATGCCCATTTTAAATGGGGATAGATGAGATACCAGAATGGATATTGAAGAAGTCTTAGAATAGTGGGTGCATTGAAGGATTTGAACATCATATTAAATTAAAAGAAAGTCCATAATTGTTACTCATAAAGTTTGACTTGTACTGTTATTAATGAGAAATTAATTGACATAATTACGTACTATATTATGTAAGGATGGCATTATTGAGCCAACTGATTCCTCAGAGACGGTTTCAGCATTTGTTATCACTAAAAATAAATCTAGGGATTTAGATTGTGTGTAGATTTAAGATCTAGGATTTAAGATCATCGAATGAGGACATCGTAATAGATTGTCACCCCCTTCCTAGAATACAGGAAATGTTGGCTGCTGTAAGAGGATCCTCATATTTTGCCACCATTGATTTGAAATCTGTGTAGCACCAGATCAAACTATCAGATGCCTCTAAAGATTATTTTTTTTGTGTGACACCGTTTGAAGCTTACAGATATTTACGTTTAACATTTGGGCTGGTTTCAGTTGCCAGAGTTTTCTAAAAGCTAATGAATTATCTTTTGGATAACATTCATGGTGTCCAGATGCTCCAAGTTGACATACTGATTCATTTGGACTTAGCCCTCTCTGCATGGTCACCACCAAACATTTTGCCTTGACCCCCCCCCTATTTTTTTGAATTCGTTATTGTTGGCTTTAGGATTCTGTGCACTTTACTACTGCTAACCAGTGCTGAAGGGCTTGCGGTCACTCTCTAAAACATGGTCAAACTGACTACCACCTAATTAGCATATTTAATTTACATCTATGTCCCTAGTAAAGTGGCATACCATATACCCATGGCCTCTAAATTAAATGTGATTAGTGGAGCTGCTGAACTTATTGCAGCCTCTATGTAATTATTTTAAGCTTAGGGTAAAAACTATGGCCGACCGCGATGGAGTGCATGTGGGATACAAAGAGTGGGTTGGGCCCGGCCTGCGCTTACCTTTGGACTTTCAAGAAATTTCAGCAAAAATCTCTCTGAGAAGGTAAAGTTCAGCGGGCAAGGCTGCAGGTGGTGTCCGAGGCGGAGCCGTCGTCATCCAGGAGCCACTGGACAAAGTCATGGTGAAGATTTCTACAATCGGATTTAGTCACTATTTTGGAAGTCATAAATCTTCAGCGAGATGAGACTGGTGACTGTGGCTGATGAGAGTTCCACAAGACTGGTTATTCCTTTGTCGAAGAACCAATGAACAGGTTTTCTGCTGTAGAGAAAAATGTAGTGGGAGCTGCTGCAAATTCAGGCCGACTGGCAATGCACCTTCGGTGGATAGATGACCAGGTTGATCCTGGTCTCCTCTTGGTTCTCAGAGCAGTTTTTAGCCAAACATTTTCTAAGTCCCAATTTTTTTATTTTGAATATCTGGGCACTTTTAATACCACCACCAAGAGTCCAGGACTAGAGGGGGAACGTTTGGGGGTTTAGGACTCACTCAGGCTGGGTACAGGTGCAGGTTCAAGGTGATTGTAGCCCTTAGTGCCACTCTAGTAGTCCTGGGTTCAGCAGTCGAATAGTGCTCAAGCGGCAAGGCAGGCCACTGAGATTTCAAGGTAGATTTCAGGCAGCAAAGCAGCCCATCCGGGTGCAGCAAAGCAGTCTTCTGGAATACTGCTGAAGTGAGCTGAAGAATGGGTCTGAGGGTCTGTTTTTATACCTGGTGTTACTCTTCAGTTCACTTTCTGGACCAGCGTAAGGGCTCTCAAAGGACTGCCTGCTGCTATGGCATGATGTGTACTTCAGATAACAATAAAATGAAGAAGTAAAGATATTAAAAGTGCAACCAGAGTTATTCAAAAAGTTACCAATGTAATAAGTAAATGAAAGGGAGTGATTAAAAGTAATAGCAAAAATGACTGTGGTTACCTTTGAGAAAGACATCTTCACAGAGCCAGAGCCAATAGTGGTTTTCTCAAAACGATGACAAGGGGCAGCAGTTCACTCCTTCTGCACTAGAAAGAAACATGGTGTGCCACCAGCTACTTTATGAGAAAGAGTACAATAAAGATGTATTTAAAAAGGTAAAAGTCCTATTTCCTTGTAGCAGTCAAACCCATTTTTGTCAGTTCTTTGTAAAACATGACTAGATAAAAAAAAGTCTTCAAATCGCTAGGAAGGGTTCTTCAGACGTCAATTCAAGGTTTGCATTATCAGGTGTCTCTTTACTCCAAAATGTCCAGTTCCAACTGGTCTGCTGACATTCTATGAAGCAGCAAGCTCTCTCTCTCTTTCTTCAGGACTTTGTGTACCCTTCTGCTACAGGAAGGAAGTTCCACATGAACAACCAGGAGAAAAGTCACGTTGTAAATAGCCCATTGCAAACATCAATTTCAGACTTGTTCACTGGCAGGAACACATTTCTTTGTCCGCTGAACCTTCTAGCTTTAGGAGGGAAGAGCCAAAGGGTTAGGAAGGAGGGTCCTGGAGACAGAAGGAGCTGTGGGTGTCAGTTGAATAGTAGTGGACCAGCTGCAACTCAACATTTGTCCAATATGCCCGAAGAGTCCAGAAGGGCACCTGGAGAAATTAAGCTGCTGCGCTTGTATGCAAATTAAGGGTGGGCGGAGTTCACGTAGCCGTGCTACGCAGAACTCTGCAAAGTGGAAACAAAACTCTGCTATGCTATGTGGAGTTCCGCAAGCAGGCGGAGTATTCATTTAATTAATCCAAGTATCACGATAGCATGGACCAAGATAACACAGACTTGTGAAGTACGATAGTAATGGGAGCTTTATGGTTAAACAGTTACTTAAAAACGTTGCCAGTAGTTGGCGATAGAGAAATTAAACTTAGCCCATTCAACACATGAGAGCGTAAAGTTTGTTAGGGCATTGATTTTGATGTTATGACGTCAGTCATATTAGTAATATTATTGGGACACCAAGGGCACAAGCGATAAACAATACATTTGTGCCAACTACAGTCCAGTGACCTCCATTTGCCCTGGCACCCTTTCACCATTACATGCCATTTCACTGAAGGAATGTCCGCTCATGCTAGCCTAGAAAATTGGGGAAAGACTAAGGGCAATACGGCGGAAATCATTATGGGACCCCAAGCTGCCTGCAGATCACACTGCATGATTGTCTATGTGGCCTTGCTCCGCACATCTCACCGACCCGATACCCAGCCCACCGAGCTCACCCAGCCGCTTACCTCAGTGGTCCTCCTGGGGCTGCTGCGAGGGTGGGTCCTCCTGCTCTGGGCTGCGCACGCCTCCTCCAGACCCCAATAACCGAGTTGCCAGTTGCCAGCAAGACTGTGCTGGTCCATTACTCCTCGGATTGTGGGCGGGTCTCCTCTCCTCGCTCTGCTGCAGGTTATACAAGAGCGTGATGCTAATCGACTTGCAGCCTGCCCATGTCATGGCAGGAAGCAGGGGTGTTCTGTTCTCCCCAGCATCCGGATTCCTGTTATGCCACTCTGGGAAGGCAGAGCAAACGTTCCAGTCAGTGGACAGAAACAATGCAGCGTGAAGGTAGAGAGAGGTTGCTTTGGGCCTTACCATGTGCAGATCTATGTTACTCTTCGCCTCACTGACGTCACATCTTACAATCGCGGATGGAGATTGGTAAAGGAGCGCGAAGCCCCTTACTCCTCTTTTGTTTCTTTGGCAGACTGTAGGCATCCCCCTATGCATGCCTAGTCTATTGCCACAAAAACAGGATGTGAAATTGGAGTTACACCGGGGGATGGCACCGGGTAAACTCTGCCATGCTGTGGATTCAGAGTTTTTTTACATCACTGTATTTAGACACTTATTTACCCATGTCTTCTTCCATTAATCTTTAGCTATACATATATTACAAATATTTATTTTTCAGAAAGACACATATGTCATCAGTGATGTAATATCTGACGTCATCAGCAGAGGATTGCGGTCGCGTGAGTTATAGTTGCCTGCACTAACTATAACGGGGGAATTTCATTGGTTTTTTACGAGGGAAATGTCCAGTTAACTATAACATGTGTGAAACCTATGGTTTTTTAAGTGAATTTGCAAGGTTTTTTAAATGCTAATTCCTAACTATAACGTGTGTGAAACCTATGGTTTTTTAAGTGAATTTGTACGGTTTTTAAATGCTAAGTTATGTATTCATTAATTTTTTTCAGGTTTTTCACCGAGCGCGCATCGTGCGCGCATCGTGCGCTTTGCACACCGTGCGCGCGCTGTGAGCGTTCGGTGTGCTTCGCGCACCGAACGCCCACATTGCGTTGTGCGTGCCGTGCATGTACGGTGCGCACACCTCGCGCATTTTCGTAAAAAAAAAATTGTTTTTTTCACCCTGGGGGGTCCTTCAGTGACCCCCTGACAAAGGCTAGGGGGTCAGGAACTGTCCACCCTGCCCCCTTTTCACGTTCTCCACCTTTGTTTTTCACTGCCTCAGACTGCGAGAGACAAAATGGCGGCCGACACTTCCTGATTTCGACCGATTCGAATGTTTACTGACATCTAACAACCATGCGCGTACGGTGCGCGCATATAGATATATATGTACTTTTAACTGCAATTTTCTCAGGAACTACTGAACAGATTGACTCCAGATATCCAAAAGGCACATCCCTGACCTGAGGACTACCTCTCTGCCAAATTTCAAGTAATTCTGTTCAGCCGTTCGGGCTGTACCTTGGACTAAAGGTCCCTATGGAAAAATGCATGGGGAAAACACGTTTTGGGACCCCCCTTTCTTCTCAGCCCCCGCTTGACGAATCACCCCGAGACTTTCAGGGTAGGAGCGGAGTGGAGCCCCCCACCTATTTTGAAAATTTCACAAGGATTCGTCAACCGGCGCCAAAGTTATTCAAAATAGAATTTTCAGATTTCCTATGGAAACACGGTCCTAACTATAACTATCTACTGGCAACCGCCAGTAGATAATATATATATATATATTACCTACTGGCGGTCGCCAGTAGGTAGTTATAGTTAGGACCACGTTTCCATAGGAAATCCGCAACATTCTATTTTGAATAACTTTTGCGCCGGTCGACGAATCCTTGCGAATTTTTCAAAATAGGTGGGGCGCTACGCTCCGCTCCTACCCTGAAAGTCTCGGGGGGATTCGTCAAGCAGGGGCTGAGATAAAAGGGGGGTCCCAAAACGCGTTTTTCCCATGCATTTTTCCATAGGACCTTTAGACACAGCTACAGCCCGAACGGCTGAACAGAATTACTTGAAATTTGGCAGAGAGGTAGTCCTCAGGTCAAGGAAGTGCCTTTTGTAGGTTTGGTGTAAATCTGTTCGGTAGATTCTGAGAAAATAGCCTTTAAATCAATATGTATATCTGAGCCAGCTTACGGTGCGCCTACGGTGCGCTTACCGTACGCGTACGGTGGCGTGCGCGAGCGCGATTCTGATTGGCCCTTAGATCTTAGTAAACATTCGAATCGGTCGAAACCAGGAAGCGGCGGCCGCCATTTTCTCTCTCGCACTCTGAGGGGGGAGCTGATAAACAAATGCCAAAAACATATAAAGGGGCTGTTTAGACAGCGCCCATGCACATAACCATGTTAGTTGAGTCTTCACAGATCCCCCAAGGCAAAAAACGGTAATTTTTTATTTTTCGAAAATTTCGCCGATTACGCTTACCGTACGCTTACCGTACGCGTACAGTAAAAAAACGGAACGAACTGCGTTAAGTGGGCGCGCACGCCACGAATGGCGTAAAGTAACTTAGCATTTAAAAAACCGTACAAATTCACTGAAAAAACCATAGGTTTCACACACGTTATAGTTAGGAATTAGCATTTAAAAAACCTTGCAAATTCACTGAAAAAACCATAGGTTTCACACATGTTATAGTTAGCGGAAATTTTACTGATAAAAAACCAATGAAATTCCCCCGTTATAGTTAGTGCAGGAAACTATAACTCACGCGACCGCAATCTTCTGCTGATGACATATGTGTCTTTATGAAAAAAAAATATTTGTAATATATGTATAGCTAAAAATTTATGGAAGAAGACATGGGCAAATAAGTGTCTAAATACAGTATTAGCATCAGCAGAGGATTGCGGTCGCGTGAGTTATAGTTTCCTGCACTAACTATAACGGGGGAATTTCATTGGTTTTTTATCAGTAAAATTTCCGCTAACTATAACATGTGTGAAACCTATGGTTTTTTCAGTGAATATATATATATATATATATATATATATATATATATATATGCGAACACCAAACGCATTCTTCCGCTTCCAAGCAGGCGAGGAAGAAAGCACACGGACACCAATCGTGCTTCACAGAGATTTAATAGAAGTCAGCACCGACATGACATGTGTATATATATATATATATATATATCAAAAGAAAAGATTGCCGGGCCCGTGTTTGTGACCATTCCAGGTATTTATTTTCACAACTGCTAACTCGTGTCCTTACGCGTTTCAGCTTTTTATAGCCTTGATCACAGGTGAATGACATTGCCATCGATTGCAAGTGCTCAAATGAAAGTCATGTGAAAGTGCACAGCACTTCAAGTCCCAAGGTGCACCAGTGTTGTTTAACTTGTGCAAATGCAGTAAACATCCGATTTTCGCTAAATAGCTTTTCCACTCTGCCACTTGCATTATTTTCCTCCTTTTAGAAAGATGCACTTTGGAATAAAGTGACTACGTGCACACTATGTCAATGAGTAGCAGCAAAATACTTTCACAAATAGCTGGAGTCAAAAACTGTCCACGAGAGGTATGTACCTCGCTCAACTCCCTTTCTCACCGCAAATGCCAGAAATACTGCGGCAATCCTATATATGTATATATCCAAAACACTCCTCCGCCGTTTAGCGCTTCACTGTCCTGAAGAAAGGAGCACGGACCACATCTCAGTGCATACAATTAATTTATTTTCTTAAGGTATGCCAGCCATAACGCGTTTCAACTCCGTAGAGCCTTCATCAAATATATATATATATATATATATATATATATATATATATATATCTCATCTCTGTAGCACCGGGACAAAGCAGCAAACCTTCCTCAAAAATAAGCAACCCGTGACTTCATCTTAGGGCCCGATTCCAATCTTGTCAGGCGTGCCTCCGAATCGGATTTGGCTTTTCCCGATCCGATTCATAGCCCTTTTTTCCGTCCGAATGGTACACAGGTCCGAACGACCAAGTACAATGCGTCGACCATATCATTTCCCAACCCGATCCTGACCGTAGCAGAGTCGTGCTGCGCAATGGAGCTGGATTCCGAGCGAGCAAGCACGATGCACTATTCGGACTGCCTCATCGACTCGGTGTCAGCGAGACGAAACGGCTTTCGGAATCGTACTTCAGGGGGGCCATAGCAGGCCCACCTGCATCCGGAGCCCTCCGAATCTGTCACGGGGGGTGCCCATGGGTCCCCCCAATCCAAGTATTTCCCCACCCACCCCTTTTTGCTATGGGAACCTGTGTACGCATACAGTATACAGGCTCCCATAGAGTTCCATGGGAGTTCGAGCGAACCGAGTCTGTAAGCATGCGGATGCATTGTACTCGCTCGTTTGGACTCCAGGTGCATGATCCGCTCGTAAAGCCCTACGGATCCGAGTTGTACGGAGGACTTTTCTAGCGAGATCGGAATCGGGCCCTTAGTGATTTTCCACTGTTTGAGCTTTTTATTCCGAAGTAAAAGGCTACAGCAGTAAAGTTCAATATACATATTCAACCTTGTCGAGACCTTCTCTGGGGTGACTTCCAACTCTGCAACACTGTTGACTTACAGCCGCCAAAATGTGTAAAAGTCCGAAGGTAACAGGGTTGACTGGAATGACCCATCAACTTTTACCCAACCACGCTCCATCGGAGGTTGTCCCCGAAGGATTTCATGGTCTCATTCAGAGTGGATCCTAAATATCGTCTGTTAATAACGTGGGACACAAATATTGTAGACTGAATATTCAGTTAAGTTGCATTGAAATGGTTAGTAAATTTGCATAGAAATACATTTTTACCGATAAAACTGTACAAAGCCCAAAAGATAATGTGTCAAAATCAGGTTTCAGCAAATATTTACTTTGCCCATCGCCAAGTGTATTGATTTATTTTATCCCATTCAAATATTTGTTTCCATCACAATTCAGAATTACAAAAAATGTGCTCTGTGTTGTGTTTCCAAATGCTGACGTATTCTGAAATATTTGTACAGTTCATTTAAAAGTATTTACATTTTGGTGTGTGTTAGAACACAATTATAACCTACAGCCTTTACTTTTCACTCAATGTATCAAGCAAGATTGTCCGATAGTTCACTTTACAAAATCCTCAAACTTTGCAGTCAGAGAAAGAAAAATAACACTAACTCCCTTTTAAAAGAAGAAATGGAAGTTCGTCAAAAGAAATAGCCTGGCTTTTGACCTCTGTCTTTGAACACAGATCAATATGACAAAATAATAAACTTTAAAGGCATCTTTATTGAGCGTTCACCTTCTAAGGGAAGGCCAAGGGGTGGAAAGACACAGCCCTCACCCGCCATTAGCCACTATTGGCTGCTAAACGGAGAATGAAGTTGAAAATAATGGGAAACCCAATCTACCCTTGAGGGCCTGGGCAAAATCAAACAAACGGGTAAAGGTGCCTTCAAGGGATTTGTTTACAGTACTTAGTTATATCATTTCAATTTGTCATTCTATACAAGAGTTTTCAATCACTTGTTGATTAATTTCTTTTCTTACATAGATTTTGTTTGACAAATAATTCTGTGATATTCAGTTCTATATAGAGTAAGAACCAAAACTAAATCATAGTAGATATAGTCAAAGGATATACTAACACGGGTGTATATAAAAAAAAGTTTTATCTTTCAAAAGTTCATAAAGGGTACTGCAAGTTTAAACACACAATGTAGCAAGAGGATATCGTAAACACTTCAATGGTCCTACAATGTCACAATTGTATACACTTTTCCTTATATAAATTATTATCCGAAAAAAGTGTTTTGAGTCGACGTTTCGGTCTCTCACGCAATCGTCCGTGAGACCATCTTCAGGACTATTGTGTACAATATGGATGACCCCTGAAATCAGTTTCAACTGATCCTCGCAACGGTACAGTTGTAATGGTCAGTATCAGTGTATATAGGTGGGGTTAATCTTTATTCGGTACCTGTTATTTTGGATGTACGAGTAATCTCCACAGTATTAGTGTAACTCTCTAGAGACTCGTATCTTTTTATCTGGATTCCCTCCGTTTACTTCTTCAAAGTGAGGTTTCGATTATGAATTAATCTGTTATTTAGTATCCCGCAGGTGGGATTTGGCAGTCTCTCATCCAATCTGCAAACGGAGAATGAGGCACAAGTCGGGAGAGGAGGGAAATATCTTCCCTCTTCCATGTCACCAAGACATTGCAGAGGGAGAAAAATGAAGTCCTGTTCAGCCAATCAGAAACAGAAAGATCATCATATCACTCTGCTGTTCCTTTCCCACTTGGGTTCTGTTACGCACCCTCTGTAGATTTACAGTCTCTGTTCAGGAGCCTTCTCAGAGCCTTGCCTCAGTACTCAGGGAGCCACCCTCCAGTGCACAGTGCACACAGCAGGATGGGGGACTAGTGAGAGACTGAGTCTCAAACCCATGTGCTTGACTGACTTTAACTTATGACTGTAATTGGCTTGATTTACAAGTTCAGAATTACTTTTCAAATTTGCAAAATGTAAATTTACACCCGTAAACTGATCTAATCATATGAAATATTACAGCAACATGACGATGTATGATGTGGGAATATAAGACGTTACCACGCAAACAATTATAACACATGCTTTTACAACATGGTTTTAACATCACAACTACCATTCCATTGCATGATTTTACAACACATGCCATTACAACGCATTTTTTAAAACTACCATTACAATGCATTCCATTACAACACATACCATTACAACGCATACCTTTACAACGCATAATACTTTTAGGGCAACAGTAGGGTAAGTTTTGGATAGTATAGGGATAAAAATTACTATTCCCACTCCAGTGAGTGCAACAGTAGGGTAAGTGTTGGATAGTGTAGGGGTAAAAATTACTATTCCCATGTACCCCAAAACCCAAACTCACCCTAGAACTAAAAAATCTCCATTACTTACCTTCTAATGCATTGTAATGGCATGCGTTGTAATGGTATGCGTTTTAATTGCATACGTTGTAGTGACATGCATTGTAGTGGCATGCAACGTACAGGGCAGTTGCGTTGTAATGACTGTGTTGTATTAGATGTTTCATCATGACGTGGTGGTATTTATTCCAGTGGGCGGGGGTGGACATTCTAGGGACGTAGAATACCACAGAAATCTGCTAAATACCCAAAACGTATGATTTTGTGGGTTTAACAAATGTTTCCAGGTCACAGTGTCACCTTCAATATAGTCAACGTATGTTAACCGCATGATTTAAAGCATAGCGTGGGTGGGAACAGGGAGACAACACCCCCAAAATTGATGGGGTACAGCAATGTTCTTCCACATGGAAAATATTTTTTTGCAAACTTGACTTTGTGTTTCGTATGAAGGACGGTGAAGGCCAGGGGACAAAAAAACACAAATCAATCTGTGGCTTTGCGGAGCTTCGTGCTTGGACCATGGGGTTTATTTAAAAACAACTGAATGTTGATTTACCTGTAAAAGTGCAGTGAAGCGTCAGCATCTGCTCTTGGGTGGCAGCGGGTGAACACTTTCTCGCAGACTTAAAATGTACCATCCGTTGATCAGAGATCTGCACACTTAGGCCCTCATCTACAAGAGGCCTGCACTGCTGGAGTCAGCCTCTTAATCATATATATAAGGCGGCGCAAACCCACCCTGCGTGGCTGTGCATGGCCTCATAGATATGGAGTAAGGCAAAGCACTACGTCAAGGGGGCACTCCATGGGCGTTGCTGTGGGTGTTACCACTCAACATCCATGGGTTTTGACACGGCCCCAGACTGCATAGTGCACTCCACCCGTGGTGTAGCACCATCTCTCTACTAATACACTCATACCCCAAGAGTCATGTCCACTCCACTCTCCTGCTCTGATGTGTGACCCATTTTTACACTAACACACATGGCTCCCTGAGTTCATAGTGCAACCCCTCTGCTGTGGTGTATGGCCATCTCCCAACTAATGCACTCAAATCCCATGGGTCATGTTCACTCCCCTGCTCTGATGTGCAACCCATTGTCACACTAACACACCAGGTCCCCTGGGCTCATAGGGCACCCTTCCCCCTGCTGTGGTGTTGGGCCATCTCTCTACTAATTCACTCACATCACATGGGCAGTCATGTCCACTTCCCTGCTCTGATATACGACCCTTTGTTACACTAACAGACCAGGCCCCTGGGCTCACTGTGCACCCCTTCCACGGTGTAGGGCCATCTCCCTGCTAATGCACTCACACCCCATGAGCAGTCATGTCCACTCCACCTGCTCGGATGTATGACCCATTGTTACACTAACACACCAGGGCTCCTGGGCTCATAGGGCACTCCTTCCCCCCGCTGTGGTTTCGGGCCATCTCCCTACTAATGCGCTGACAGCCTGTTATACTTATAGGGCTTTTCTAATATATTGGAATATTGGGAAGGCAAAGTTCCATGTTATGCTTCAAAGTGGAACGTTCCTCTTTGGTCATGGTAGTTGAGGATGAAGGGCTGGAAGACATATTGAGGAGGCGGAAGTAATTTTTGGGGAGAAGTTGAGAGAACTCAAGGGTTATGTCCATCAAATTGTTTTGAAGAAGGACGCCCTACCTGTCCAAAATAAATTAAGAAGGGTACTCATTGTGGTTCGAGAAGAAGTAAATAGGCTCATAAGGGAGATGTTGGAAGCAGGTGTGATTGAACCCGTGGAAGCATTGTGCTGGGTTTCCCCTGTGGTGATCACTAAAAAAGTGGATGAGATGCTCGGCTTTTGTGTGGACTTGAGATCACTAAATCAGTATGTGGTCTCTACGTTAAAGGATGCGAAGTTCATTTCGAAGCTGGACCTTAAAAGTGCCTCCCATCAGATAAGATTGCATGAGGACTCTAAACATCTCATGGCTTTTATCACCTCTGAGGGAACATTCCAATTCACACGGTTGTCGTTTGGGTTGTCATCTGCTGCCAGTGTGTTTCAGCGGATGATAACTGAAAATTTTAAAGATATCAACAACACAGTGTATATCCATGATGACATCTTAGTTTTCAGAAAGTCTGTTGAAGAACATAACAAGATCTTGAAATTTGTTTTGCAAAAAATAGCCGATATTGGTTTGACTCTCCGCAAGGAAAAATGTTTGTTTATTGTTGAACAAATTGAGTACTTGGGGTATACCATCTCTGCAGTGGGGATTAAACCAAAGGAAAACGTACTTATTGCCATTGAATTAGCGCCCTCTCCAAGGGATAAAGACCAATTAAGATCCATAATGGGATTGATTGAATATTATGCCAAGTTTGTGGAGATTTTCTCAGACAATACTGTTTGTTTGAGAGGTCTACTCAAAAAAGGGGTGCATTTTGTGTGACACAAACAACAGCAGGAGTGTTTCACCAACATAAAAAAGGAGATTTGTGAAGTAAATGTTTTAGCTCCATTTGATGTGAAACACAAGTCTATAGTTACAGTGGATGCCAGTACAACAGGACTGGGGGCCATTCTTTCTCAAAAACATCTAGGAGGTGAAAGAACTGTGACGTTTGCTTCCAGGACACGTACCTCACTGGAACACCAGCAACGGCTTGGGGTGTGGAATATTTTTGCACGTATGTGTGGGGCATGAAATTTCTGCTTCGGACAGATCACAAGCCCTTAGTGAAAATTCTGTCTCCCGGGGTTGTTGGTAAGGGTTCTGCTAGATTAGCAAAGATAGCTGCCAAACTCCAGGAATACCAGTATGAGGTTGAACACAAACATTGTTGGAGGAATGCACAGGTTGATTGGTTGTCCAGATTATCGGTAGATTGAAAGGTTGTTAATGGTCCTTCTGTGTTTCTGGAAATGACATTGATGTTGCCACTGTGGAAGACGTAGTCATGGTTGGTGAGGGTGCGTTCACCACAGAGGAGTGGCGCCAAGAAATGAAGTTGGATGGCCTGCTGAAAGATGTTATGCGTTTTTTGAATAGACATTCTAGGAGAGAGAGCTGTGTGACTGTCTCAGTACGCCCGTATGTTAAAGTTCTGGATGAGTTGTCCCTTTGTGGTGAAAATGTTATAATGAGAGGTGAAAGGTTTGTTCTTCCATTTGGATTGAGGTAGAAGCTGCTGGCACTTGGGCATGAGGGTTGTTAGACCTGGCACCATTGGCATGGGTCTCCTCTGCATTTATTGCCTCCTATGTTTTTGCTCTGTGTTGGACTCTGTTTTGCTGGTCTAGATGCTTTTGGCACTTTGCCACTGCTGTTTAGTGCCAAAGTGCAAGTGCCACCTTTGTAAAGTGTTGTTATGGATTAGTGATTCCATGATTGACATATTTGATTTACTTGTCAGACCCTAGTATAGTGCATTGTGTGTACCAAGGGCCTGTAAATCAAATGCTGCTAGTGGGCTGCAGCACTGATTGTGCCATCCACAGAAGCAGCCTGTAAAATGTAACCCTAGCCTGCAATTGCAGAGCCTGTGTGCAGTCTGGGACTGCCATGTCGATTTGGCAAGTGCACACACTTGCCAGTCCCTAAACCTTCAATTTTCTACCTATTAGTCACCCCGAAGGTAGGTCCAAGGTACCCCTGTAGGCAGAGTGCATTGTATGTGAAAGGTAGGATATGCCCTGATGTGTGTGGCATGTCCTGATAGTGAAATACAGGCAATTTACTGGGAAACTGCACCAGTGAGGACAGAACTGGTTTTGGCTGGTTACAGACACTCTCTGCCATCAGAGAACAAAGGATTTTGGTGTATAAGAAGAGGGGCCCAGACCCCAGACTTTTAGATCACTTCTGGGAATCAAGAGGAACCTTTGCCAAAGAGAAGAGCCGGAGAAGCTGAGGAGGAATACTGTCCCTGTGCTGTTTGTTGTCTGGGGTTGGCCTACAGTGGCTACTTGCTGCCAAGGAAAGGAGAAAAAGGACTTTGCTGTTTGCTTTGTCACCTGCTTGAGGAAGATCTCCAAGGGTTTGAACTGAGCTTGCCTCCTGTCTGAAGTCTCAGGGACACAAAGACTTCACCACCAGCTCCCCTGAATTTCCTTGCTGGCAATTCCAACCTGCAAAGAGGTGCCTGCTGCTGTTTAGGACCTCTAGAGACTGTTTTTGCTGGGAGCTGGAAAATCGACACAACACCAAAGCAGCGTGATGCATCTGCACCTGTTTCCGATGCATCGTCGGAGAAACTGTCGCTGCGCCTGCAGCAGCTCGAGAGATCGCTGCACGACGTACCGGGTGCAACGATCTCTGAAGTCTGAGGTCACCGATCCCGACGCAGGCCTGCTGTGCATCTGCACGAAACTACGCATCGTACTGAATCTACGCATTGCATCGAGGTGCCAAAACTGTCACTTCGTTGGAGGGACGCAGTAAGAAACCGACACATCACCTCCACACGCAGTAAGAAACCGACGCATCACCTCCTCTCCGGTAAGGAACCGAAGCATCACCTCCCCTGCGCTGCAGTAAGGAACCGACGCATCACATCCCCCGAAGCAAGGAACCGATGCATCACCTTCCCTGCGTATAAGGAACCGATGCATCACCTTCCCTGCGCCCATTTTTTTTGTTTTGTGTGATGCATTCAAAGTACTTTGTGAGAAAAGTGTTGCATTTACAACTTGCATTGAACTGAACTATTTCTACCATTTGAAAGCCTTATATTTAAAACTGTATTGTGGATTTTTGCGTTTGGTCTTGTTTTGGTTTAGATAAAGATTACTTATTTTTCTAAAGTGGTGTTGTGTCCATTTGTAGTGCTTTCACTGTATTATTGTATGTATTCACAAATGCTTTGCACACTGCCTCTGAGATAAGCCTGTCTGCTCGTGCCAAGCTACCAAGGCGGTGAGCAGGGGTTATTTGGACAAAGGTACCTACCTCAGCCAACTAGAGACCCCCATTTCTAACAAGGGTCATTTGGTACAAACTTTAACCCAACGTTGTCTCAAAACTCTCTTTTGGTGGACTACTTTGGATTAGCAAGTGCTAGTATGGGTGGAGAAGTGTAAAGAAGGAGAGAAGAGATTTAGGGTAGGTTCGAGAACTGATATGAGACACATTGATGACCCAGGAGAAGCATGGCCCAGCATTTGTTTGGATTTTATTTGTCCTATCAAAGAATTAGCCAGTTGCAACGGATTTGCTATTGTGGTGTTGGATGTGTTTTTAGAAGTGGTTGTGTGTAAAGTTTTTGAGAGTGATTTTCACAGAAAGTACTATCAGGTTTTTGGGTGAATTGTTTAGGGAAGAGGGTGGTCCATCCATGCTTATCACTGATAATGGGATACAATTGGAGTCAAGTGACATGCAAGCATTTTTGAAAGGTTGTGGTATTGTCCACGATCGCACTTCCTTGCACAATCCCCAAAGGAAATGGTCTTTGTGAGAGGGCCAAAAGAGTAGTCAAAGGTATTATAAAAATGGTGTGTGCTTACAGATGTGTGTTGTGAAGAATGGTGGATGAGATGATTTGGGCTTATTGCACCACCAGACAGGGTCCAAGTGGGAAGTCTCCCTTCTAATTGATGTGTGGGAGGTCACCAGGTTCCAAATTAGTATCTGCGTGGATGAAGGAAGGGGTGTCCCATGGTGGCAGGGGTGGTAAACTTCAGTATGGTAAGTCATCTCCTGTGGGTGGCCGTGTCAAAGTGGGGGATTTGGTGAAGATCAAGAGTGGGAGAATTGGCAGAGGTCTCTCTAAATTCATGGGGCCTTATAAAATCAAAAGATGTTTTTGGGCAGTGTGGTCTTGGAAAATGGCGAACAATGGAATTTTCGACATGTGGCGCTTTACCAGAAGGGTGCTGGCATTTGTAGGGGGGAGGTATCACGCAGAAGTGGGTATGTTTTGGTGCAAGAAGTTGATGATTCTGGTGTGTCTGTTAATCATGTGGTGAGTGCCGCGGGTGGTGAGGTTTAAATATTGTCCCCGTCAGAGACCGTGGGTCTTCCGCGGGGCCTTGGTGCTGAAAATTCCCAATATGTAAGAAGCACAAGGAGTCGCAAACCACCTAGGTATTTGAAAGTCTTTGTGTGGTCAAAATGTTTTACTTTTTTATTATTATTTATTTATTTCTCTCCTCTTCCTTCTTCACGTTTTTTTTTTATTGTTGTGGGTGGAAAGGGGGAGTTATACTTATAGTGCCTTTATAGTATATTGGAATATTGGGAGGGCAAAGTTCCATGTTATGTTTCAAAGCAGAACGTTCCTCAGCAAGCCAGTTGTTTCCTGACCAGCTGGGATGAGTCCACTCCTGTTAAGTCTCCGATCAAAATAAAGCAAAGTACTTACCTTCGGAACCCGGTGTACAACACAACCCATAAGGCATCATGTCCACTCCACCTGCTCTGATGTACGACCCATTGTTACACTAACACACCAAGGTCCCTGGGCTCACAGTGCACTTCCCCTTCGCACCTTCCCCCACTGTGGTGTAGGGCCATCTCTCTGCTAATGCACTCACACCCCATGGACCGTCATGTCCACTCCACCTGCTCTGATGTAGGACCCATTGTGACACTAACACACCAGGGCCCCTGAGCTCATAGGGCACCCCTTTCTCCCGTTGTTGGTACAGGGCCATCTCCCTACTAATGCATTCACACCCCATGTGCCGTCATGTCCACTCCCCTCCTCTGATGTACGACCCATTGTTACACTAACACACCAGGGCCCCTGAGCTCATAGGGCACCCCTTTCTCCCGTTGTTGGTACAGGGCCATCTCCCTACTAATGCATTCACACCCCATGTGCCGTCATGTCCACTCCCCTCCTCTGATGTACGACCCATTGTTACACTAACACACCAAGGTCCCTGGGCTCACAGTGCACTTACCCTTCACACCTTCCCCCGCTGTGGTGTAGGGCCATCTCTCTGCTAATGCACTCACACTCCATTGGCCGTCATGTCCACTCCACCTGCTCTGATGTAGGACCCATTGTGACACTAACACACCAGGGGCCCTATGCTCATAGGGCCCCCCACCCCTCTTCCCGCTGGTTGGCCCCATCACTGTGCGAAGATATGGCTTACTACATCAAGCTTGTGTGGAAGCCATGGGTGGAGGAGTTTCCTACCAGATAATTCCTGAGTGTGAGGTTAACAACCTTATTCCAATCCATTCCCCTAATGTTAATGCACTGTTTTAGCCCATCTCTTCTTGTCTTATTATTTATATCCTTTAAGAAGTCTTTGCTTTCATGCCTATTACGACTCTCCCTTTTGTGAATACATAAAACATTTTGGTCCAAAATCGTATATGCCCTCCCAGTGAATCTGTGACGTCAATTGACACCATAAACTCTGGGGCGCAGCGATTGGATGGAATGGAGTGACCTTCTGAGATGCAGTAAGGAGAGTTGGGATCCTCGTCTAGGGATGAGCCAAGAGCTATTTGTGGGGGGGGGGGGGGTTGTGGGTGTGCAGATTGTTCTAATGTGCCCAGTTCTCTCCTCATGTTGTGGCAGCCTCTTACACTGTGTAGGAACTCTACAGGGTCTCTTCTCTCCCCCATATACATGCCCCGATCTAGCCTTTCCATCTCTGGCATCTTATGAGCTGCAACCACTCAGAAGATGCCACCATCAGTGATTTCAATGTGTCATCATCTGCATCTTTTTTCTCAGCCTGGTCCTCAGACTCTTTACAGTTGAAGGTTCCTGGCACAATACTGTCCCCACTTTGCTCCTCATTTCATCAGTTCCGATGTGCACGGATGTGTTCCTGCTCAGACGATTAACGCCACAGCAGATCATTTTCTTTATTGGCCTTTCCCAATGCCAGGCTTTTGGTGTCTGCCTGGTGTTAATGTACCCTCTTTCCTCGTAGTCTTTGTAGGTCGAGCCTGCAGGCAGCACAAGCAATGATCTATTGTATAAAAAAAAAGACCTTAAAAGGGCTACTGTTACTTATCATTTACTTATCATTTGTTGGCGTGAAAGTCACTCTCATTTCCTTGCTTCTCATTCATCAGCTGGTCCTGGGTTGTCTTCTTCTTGTGTTTTCCTCTTCGATGGAGCATGGACCAAGTACTGACGCCTTGCTTAATTGATTTTCTTCCTCTGCTTATGCTCGGAATGAATTACATTTTGGGGGGGTCGATTCCGCTGTAGTTGTTATTCGTAGTCCTTTTTTCGTTGTTGATTCCTCCATCTCGCTTCCCTGCTTGCTGCCCTATGTCGTCTTTTGCAATTTAAATATTTAAAAGAACATTGCTTTTAGCTGGAGTCACTTTCTGATTGTTGTTTTAAAAGCCTCATATCCACATCTATTACCAAAACCCAACAAAAATGCAGAGCCAGGCCACACCCAGCCAGGTCTTGCCCTGAGCCGGATTTACCGGAACAGTGCTCTGGGTGGAAAGGGAAAATGTGGTGCTTGTTGTGGGGACGGAGTGGGGGGGTGAGGGCAGACTGGGAGGTATGAGGAAGATTGGAGAAGGGCAGGGGGGTTATGGGATGCTAACAATTACACTGAGGTACATTAAGGGCTGATTACAAAGTATTTTGGACCCTTTTGAGATCAGGTGGGATGGCCTGTTTGCATGACATTGTCAGGCAGCTTTCTGTTGCGCCTCTCGGAATATTGGTGCCCCGAGCTTGGACCCAGCTCGCACATGCCCGGAGGCCAGCCTTACACCCAGCTCATCTTTATCCTCCAAAAGTAGCGTGCGTGAGGTGATGAAGGTCAGACACGCCCCTGGATTCGAAACATGGCGGTCGGTGCTTGCACATCCGGGCCGCCTCCCCTGGACCCTGCCCCAGCCCTTCTCACACTCCGGAGCAGACACTCTTAGGGTCCATCTGGAGGTCGCCTGGCTCACTTCTGCATTCTGCCTCTTGCGCACCTAGGTTTGCGGCCCATGGGGGCAGTAGAGATGCTCATTGGCTGTGCCCCAAGGACCCTGCAAGGAACGCCCCACTGGCGCGATTCTAGTAGCCACAGACGTGCGTTACAACCGTGGAAGCACCTGACTTTCTCTGCTCTGAGCAGTGGCATAACAAAGGCACCTACCTACAGCGCCTGCAGTAGGGGGAGGAGAGGTCTTCAGGGGGCACCCTCAGCAAAGTGCCCTGGCGAGACAGCTCCTGTGTGAGTCCATAGCGGGGCACCCTCAATGTAGTTTGTGGGGGGGGGGGCACCTTCGAGTTTTGTAGGGGGGGACACCTTCGAGTGGTTCTCCTTTACAGCGCAGTCAGCAGGCCGCAAATAAATAAACACCGAAGACCCGACATTAAACCACCGGTGCCGGTCTTTTCAGAGCACGCTCAAGTGTGCAAACATGGGGGCATATTACCAAGGGCCGGCGATAAATATTGCAAAGCGTGCTTAGCGCTTGCATATTTAACGACGGCTCTCTATGGAATTTATCGCCCGGTGAGCGCGTTAACAACGCGCATCGCCAAGGCGATAAAAATTCCAGAGATAGTGTGGATATCGCCGTTTTCCATGGTGGAAAACGGCGATATCCTAGATGATAGGGCCTGTGGTCTTAGCCACAGAATCCCCCCCCCCATGTTAAGTATGCCTTAGTCAGGAATTTAACAGACGTTAAATTCCTGCGTTAAGGCATACTTAACGCGATTTAAATATTCGCTACCCTTCCTAGTTAATATCGCGAAGCTGCCTTTGCGATATTTTCCCTGGTTGGTTTCACAGCCACGCCTACTTTGCATCTCATTAGCGATGCAAAGTTAGGCGTGCGGGAAACAGGTGCTAAGTCAGCAAAAACGTGATAGCGTGTCTTTGCTGATTAGGCGATAAAATTATCGCCGCTTTTCGGGCGAAAACGGCCGCAAAAGCGGCGATAATTTTTCAGCGCCGCCTTGTTAATATGCCCCATGAGCTTCTAAAGAGACAGCAAAACGCAGCGCAGCGCAGGGACAGGACAGCAGCAGACACAATTCCACAGTTCTCTGCCAGGGAGAGTAAACGCAGCAACCCAGGAGGCGTGTACTGTGCACGTCTGTACTGAATGGACTGTCCCCGCCGCTGAGGCCTGAAGGCCGTTGTATTGTGCCGGCCTCCGGAGCGGTCGCTTTGCTGAAAGAGTAAAGGGGCATATCAGCAACAACCGGTGATAATTATCGCTAAGCGCACTTGGCGGTAGGATAATTATCGCTGGCTAGCGTGGATTTTTATCGCTGAGATAGCGTGCTAGTAGCAACGCTTATCTCAAAAGTGATAAAAATCCTAGCGCTAACTGCCAAACGTGAGATTACCGCTGGAAACCCAGCGATAATCTCACGAAGTTTGGCGTTAGCTTGATGATAGGGCCTCACATACTTAGCCATGATATCCACCTTCCATAGGATATCATGGCTAAGTCAGTCCTGAAGCAGGCATAAGGAAAGATAACCCCTGTTATCGCTACTTTTCCTGCCGCTATGCTTCATTGCGTGGGGCTTGATGATAGGAGAAATGTCGCTTAGCGACATTTCTCCGGTCATGTTAGGTCAGGATCGCCCACTTTGCATTTCATTAGAGATGCAAAGCTGTGCGTTAAGAATTCATGCGCTAATGCAAGGTTTCACGCGATAGCGTGACCTTGCTGATTAGGCGATAAAATTATCGCTGCTTTTCGGCCGAAAACGGCCGCAAAAACGGTGATAATTTTCTATCGCCGCCTTGTAGATATGCCCCAAAGTGCTTTGAAACTACAGTCACCCTGGCATTCAATTGTATAAGACCCCCCACAACAAAGGTAAATTAATCTGTTCACAAAAACGAAAGGCTCAAAGTCTTGAAAAGAGCTAGAAAATAATATTACACTGCTCACTCCTTTCGCAGCTCCCACCAGCTGCGCCTGTGAGGCTCTTGGCGCTAAGGACTCGTTTTTGAAGATGGTTATTATTAGCAGCGCTGTTCATGTGTTGCGAGGTGTTACCCCCTCAGCTCGCAGCACATGAGTTAGCCGTGTGTGAAACGGCATTAAATGATCCATTTGCGGGCCCGCGACGGGAAGAGATCAGTCTGGAATTACCATAGTGTTATGAGTCAGTGTCAGCCTAGGTGCACCACCGCCTACCACCACCATTCTAAGCACCACCACTCTACCCACCACCTACCGCCACCCCCCACCACCCTAACCATCGGCACCACCACTACCACCCTTACCAACACCCTACTGCTACCACCTTAACTACCACCACCCTACTAACCACCACCACCACAATACCCCCACCTCCCTAACTACCACCACCAGATCTACCATTGTAACCACCACCACTACCACCCTAACCATCACGGTAACCACCACTCTACCCACCATCCTAACCATCTCTCCACCCACCATTCCACCCACCACCACCATTCCACAATACCCACCACCACCATACCCACCACCTTAATCACCACCACCCCACCCATCCTCAACATAACTGCCTCCACCCTACTCACCACCACAACTCCACCAACCTAACCACCACTCTACTCATTACCCTAACCACCACTCTACCCACCACCATCCTACCCACCCTGCTAATCACCACTACCCAACCCACACTCACCACGACCCTAAGAACCATTCTAACCACTGCCACTAACACCCTACCCATTTTGGCAACCACCATTCTACCCACCATCCTAACCATCACTCTACCCACCATCCTAACCATCGCCACCATACCACCCTACCTACCACCACCACCACCGTACCCACCACCCTAATCACCACCACCGTACCCATCCTCAGCATAACTACTACCACTCTACTCACCACCACAAACCCACCAACCTAACCACCACTCTACCCATTACCATAACCACCACCATCCTACCCACCCCACCACCCAACCCATACTCACCACCACCCTAACCACAATTCTAACCACCGCCACTAACACCCTACCCATCGTGCACCACCACCACCCCACCACCCTAACCACCACTCTAACCACCGCCATAACCATCCTCCTAATCAACACCACACTACCCCACCCGGATCATAACTAGAACTACTACCACCCTAACCATCATTTTAACCACCACCACTAACACTACCACCATCACTCTACCAACCACCACCCTAACCACCACCACTACCATCTTACACTCCACCACCACCTTGACCACTACTCTCCTCACTACCACCATAACCACTCAACCACCACCAACCTATCACTGTATCACCCTACCTACCCCAACATCCTACTCACCACCTTAACCACCACTCGAACTACCACCTCAACTAGCATCACCACCCTAATCACCTTGCCATTGTACCCTATCCACCTCCACTCTAACTAACACCCTAACCTCCACCCTACCCTACCACCCTACTCATGACCACTCTACCATGATCATCACCCTACCCACCACCACCCTAACCACCACTCTATCACCAGTGCAACCTAAACCTATGGTCCACCTCCACCCTACCCACTGCCACCACCCTATCCAACTTGTTTCTCTTTGGTCAGCGAATGTTGTTTAATTTTTCTTCTTTATGTGCTTGGAGCATGGACCAAGTACAGTGTGATAGCTTTATTACTGTCCTTGCATTGCTCTCGCTTGGTTTCCGGTTCTTTATTCCAAAATCCTGGCTTCCCTTGGTTCCCTTGTTGTAGTGCCTTCTTCATCGTCATTCCTCTATTTTTCAGTACATATAAACAATATGAGGCATGGAAGCATGTTTATTGTACTCAAACTAGAAAGTTTGACTGGAGTTTAAAAAATATATTTTTGCAAAACAAACTGAATACAAATATTGCGCTGAGTTTATACATAAGTGCTTCGACATTCTATGTCATACACTGCCTGCTGTGATTGACCATAAACAGCACTTGGAGTTTAAAGCAGTGTTAGCTCAGCTAGCTCCTCTTTAGCAGTCGCCGCTGGTGCAGTTAAGAGGGGTGGGGCGGAGGCGGGGCGGGGTGGGAGGAAGTCGACAGACGATGGAATAGGAAAAATAAAAGAAAAAGAAAACCACTTGCTATGCAACGAGCGCAAGGTAAGTGTTTTTCTCTTTTTAAATTGTATGGGGCATATTAACAAGCCAGGCGATAAAATTATCGCCGCTTTAGCGGCAGAAAACTGCCGCTAAAACGGCGATAATGGGCTTGATAATATGCTCTATTGAATTCCAGTTGAAGCCCATGTTAGATGTAAAGGACATCTAACATGGGCTTCAATTGGAATTCCATAGAGCATATTATCAAGCCCATTATCGCCAGTTTTCTGCCGCTAAAGCGGCGATAATTTTATCGCCCGGCTTGTTAATATGCCCCTATTTTCGCTATTCTGTTGTGTGTCGAGTTCCCCGCCTCACCGCTCTTACCTGCACCGGCTGCGACTGATTTTTAGTGTCTACATCTGGCCAGCCCTCTGCTTCCTGGTTCTCAAGCTGCATTTCTATGGACACCCGTGTCTCGATGGACGCAGCGACATCACAGCAACCTTTTGCGAAAACAGAGCCGCTGCGAAATAAGGCTCCTTCACTGGAGAACCGTTGCACAGACACGTCCCACTCATCGCTGGCATAGGCAACTTCACTCCGTGCCCATCTCAGCTTGAGGATGCGTTTCATGCTGAGTCAAGTTGAAATATGAGTGGGTTTTCAGCTGTGTTCGCTGAGGATGGAAGGGGAGAAACTGAGGTGCTTGTTGCGGGTCCCCGAGTACCCCACCCTCTCTGGTCCCGGAGCGGGGCAGGTCTGTTGACTGCGGGAGGAAGGATGACCAAGCTGTTGTGCTGCAGGGAATGCCAGTTTCAGCAAAAGGATCCAGAAAAGATTCACCCAGAAGAAGGTCAAGATAGAGGTGGACTGTATGTGGCGAGGGGTAAGCCTGGGGCGTGGGTGAAACTCTGGGGCCCCTGGAACGCCTACCGCGGGGGTATTTGTGAGCCGCCACTGCTACCGGCTGCCTCGCCTGTTCCGTCTCCCTAGACGGCCCCCCTCCCTCGGCCGCGGGCGCGCGGTCCCCCCAGTCCCTGACCTACTCCCATTCCCCTCCTCAGAGTTCTGCTGCTGGTTTGGATCCCCCACTTATGGAGCACGTGCTGTCACTTTGGATCGCGGGTTGCCTTGCGGGTGTGGTTTTTTGGTGTTGTTTTGTTTCAAGAAAAGGGAACCGTACTATGGGCTTGGAGCTGTGTGGCCTGCACCACTGATTACTCCTGTTTTACTGCTCTGCACTGCCGAGAGAATTTTACTGTATGTATGCAATATGCTTTTGTCATTCTAGCGGCCGGCCCGGTGGTTGTAGGCCCATACCTGTAACTTTTACAACCTGCAATAAACGGTTTCAAAAAAAAAAAAAAAAAAAAAAAAAAAAAGATAGAGGTGGACAAGTGAGTGAGAGCACAGCCCCCTTGAAACAGTGTACAGGCTGACACTGCAGCTAATCCCCAAAATCAGAGCGCGGCCAGCAGTCACTGACAGTGCAAGCACTGATTATATTGCAGCCGCCCAACACATCTCACAACTTCTACCTACAACCACTGTAGTTTTAGCCTCTCATCATTGCTCAGCCTCCGCTTCAAGCACCCAACTCACAAACGAGGCTCAGACTACGGTTACAGCTCAATGACACGCTAACCCATACCTTATTATACAATGACAGGCCGTACCATACCATACTATACAATGACAGACCGTACCATACCATACCATACTATACAATGACAGGCCATAGCATACTATACTAAACAATGACAGGCCATACCATACCAAACTATACGATGACAGATCGTATCATATCATACTATACAATGACAGGCCATACCATACCATACTATACGACGGGCCATAACATACTGTACTATACAATGACAGACCATACCATACTATACAATACAATGACAGGCCATACCATATCATACTATACAATGACAGGCCATAGCATACTATACTAAACAATGACAAGCCATACCATACCAAACTATATGATGACAGATCATATCATACTTTACAATGACAGGCCATACCATACCATACTATACAATGACAGACTGTACCATACCATACTATACTATAGATTGACAGGCCATACCATACCATACTATACAATGACAGGCCATAGCATACTATACTAAAGAATGACAGGCCATACCATACCAAACTATATGATGACAGATCGTATCATATCATTATATACAATGACAGGCCATACTATACCATACTATACAATGACGAGCGATACCATACTGTACTATATAATGACAGACCATACCATACTATACAATACAATGACAGGCCATACCATATCATACTATACAATGACAGGCCATACCATACCATACTATACCATGACAGGCCGTACCATACCATATTATTCAATAACAGGCTGTACCATACCATACTATACAATGACAGGCCATACCATACCATATTATACAATAACAGGCCCTACCATACTATACAATGACAGGCCATACCATACCATACTATACTACATAACTAGAAATAATTGAAAAATCCACTAGATCTCGCATAGACGAGAGTTATTGGATTTGCCAATGATTGGTTTGATAACCAGTGAAATGAATGGTACTATGACAGTTAGCTCCACTAAGATTATTTACGAGACTTTATCCTTTAGTTTGAGGACTTCCGGGTTGGTCAAGTTCTAGGCTTTTCCACCATTTCTCGTTGGAACTTGTCTAAGAAGTTAGGGACTCCACTCATAGCTGGCTGATCGTCTTTTTTCGTCTTTTGATCGTCTTTTTGAGCGATACCACCTTGTAAAGGTGAAGTTGATCTCACCTGTGGCCTTGACTTACTAGTCTTTGATCCAGTTTGATATTCCGTATGAGGTGAGAAGGCATTCCCTGAAGGCCCGGATTTTACTAAGTGTTTGAAACTGATCCTGGATGAGGCTGTGCCACCTATAAGGCAAAATAAATTGATCGCTAAGTCTAGAAATAGTTGGTTTACTCCTACTCTGTGGCAGAGAAACTGGTATCTCCTCAGGTGGGTAGAGGAACTGCTAACTCAGCAAGCAGAGAGGATATGGCATTTTTCTTATTGGAGGATTCCTGCTTAACTGACCATGCAATGCCTGACCCAGGCTAATTAATAGAGTAGGCAATTTCGACTTGGGTATTCAGAAAGCTCACTAACCTACGTTGTGCTTTAACTTCTATAGCTCCTTTGCAAGAGCGATTGGATAATCTGGCACCCTTTTCTTGGTGAAAGTGTGGCTTATTTATAAGATCATAAGACTGGAGCTGAGCACCAGTGCCCCTTCAGCGGCCAATGTGCAATGGAATATAGCTAATGTCAGTCTAGGCCATATTCAATCAAACACTGAACCCAGGGCCATGGTCTCTGGATGACATTGATCCAATATCTTTTCTTAATGAATGTACTTTCTTGGTCATCTTGGCCTTGACCTCTGTGCGACACTGATCTGTTTGGCAGGGATAGCCAAGCAACAAAGGAAGGGAAGGATGATCAAGCCTCAATCAAGAAACCCAGCCTGGGCATTAATCCCAAGTTCAACTCCTGATCCATTCCACTTCTTCATGCCACTGCTACAAAAGGTGAGGAGAATCTAGCATGCTAGATCTCCAAACATTTTGAGGCCTACATTATTCTGGATCTCTCACAGATATGTTTCCACCATGGGGTGGGACCCAAAACTGCATTGGCCACTGTTCTCGATGATCTAAAGCGTGGCCTTGATATGGGTCTCCCTGCAGGATCTCCGCCTGAACTAATAACCCAATTTCTTGCAGTTGTCATTTCTAGGGCATCCGTAGGCTGTTCATGTAGTAACGTTCCTTATTCAGCGGCTAGGGAGTAAACACACCCCTGGAGATGTCTATCAGACACTGATGCTGATACAATTGTGTCAATGTTTGGGGCTTGCTTTTTGGACAGTGTCGTCTAAATAGTCAAATAATCCAGGGGCTGCTCCCCCTGCTGGCCGATCTGCTGGCTTTGCTCTTCCTTTTCCTTGCGACACTTATCCACTGGGTTGCCAGGGGGCACAAGAGCTCATTGTGTATCAGGCTTTGTCTGGCTGCTGGTTAAAGCCCTGCTAGGGAGGGGTCTTCAATTAAGTCATAAGCAAAAGGATGGATGTTTGGGTTTAGCTGGTTAGGTTTCAATTTACGTTTTCAGTTATTGCAATAGAAAATAACAGACAACAAACAGATAGGGAACTATAAGAGGCATCAAGAGCATCAAAAGCAGGACCAGCTCTATAGAGGCGCAGCTCCATATTTTGAAACACTACGCACACTGATGATGATGATGAATAGGATTTGTAGAGTGCACAGATGCACATACTGCAAGGCAGGTGCCCGATAGCCCTGTTGGTACTAACGTCCTGCACCTGTCCATCACCCGTCTGCAATGCCTGCATAACCTAGAAGGACTGAATTGACACCTATTGAGCCTGTGCAGGCACCAGAGGTCCTACAGATTCTGCTGCAGATCAGCACCATGTCATCTCGAGATAGATGGGTGGCATTGGGCTGGGCGGTGCAGTAGGGCAGTGCAGACATGCAGACACCAGGGACCAACAGAACGCCACACAATGTGCAGTCACTGGTAGTGATGTTGTGGCTGTTTCCTCTTCGGGATGGTATAGAGGAGTTACAGGTATTACTTTGGCTTCCCTCAGGTCTTGTTTTTAGCTCTCGCCTAGCGCTGGAGCGCGCATGCGCTCCTTGCTCTGCAAGGCTTATTGTAATCAAGCAGATTTCCGAAGTGGAGTGGAAGCCCCGCCCATGATTTTCACTGGCTGCTGTCATCCTTCATGCTGAACGCTAGCCTCCGATTTAAAATGGGGCTTATTTGTTCCTGCCCTGTCTCCTTTTGGCCCTGCCCACCCGGACTGGATCTTTTGCTTGCTGCATTATCCAGGGTCCTTTATTTGGTCGGTAAGCACTATCTTTTTATCGCAATGGCGACAGCTTGTTTGTTTAGAGTTGATGGTTATCAATTGTGAACTTCTCTAAATCTAAATGTTTATTGATGGAGGGCTTTATTTAACAATTGTGGACATAAATAATAATAGTTAAAAAATAATGTATCAGCGCAGTGCCCGTTTCACGAGCGGAGCACTGGTTTCACTTTCACTGTTGGGTTGTTGTCCCAACTCCAGAGCAGAGCCGGCAAGCAGATGAGACAGAGGGCTGTGCTGCTTGCCTCAGAGCAGGGGGCACTGCTGTTTGTGCCTGCCCTGCTCTTGCAGCTGTCTCGGCCATGGATTGGCTCCTGTCTCCCTGAACAACTCGAGGTATGAGCGCGCACCGTGCTGGTTAGGAACCCATTCCCTGAAGCTTTCGAGCTTGCACTATACGTAACGTGGGCAACTGCTAATGTCAAATATACTGGTTTGTGGCGCTGCTCAGACAGGCAGACCGCCCTCGCTCCCCTTATAACACCACCACCCACCTATCAGGGCAGCTCTGCCACAAAGGAGTTCCCTGTCAGTCGATAGATACGCCAGCACTTCGCAAGTGGCCCCGTGTCATGTGTGACATGTTTACGCACTTTTGGCTTTGTAGCTAAGCACCCATTGAATGCTGGGATAGTCAGGCAGAGTTTCTAGGTTTATTAGGATAGCGGGATCAGTTCTGGAGTGGGGCACATCATTGGTGGGGTTACTTCGGTCAGTCACAGTCTCTGTGTTATGTAGCACGCACCTATGAGACATGACAGGTTGCTATCTGATCCTCGCCGAGTGAACTCCGAAGCACTGCCGACTCTTGTCGCTCGTTTATCTGCTTCACTTTCCTGACCCTCCATCCTCAGGGTCCCCGAGCTCTTTCGCACGTGCCACTTGTTTACATTTTCCACATGGTTACATGTTCCGGACCATAAGACCATTGTTACCAGAACAACTTGCCCCCTCAGCTCATTAATTGCAAATCGAAAGAACTTGCCGCTTGCATGAAGGAAGGAAAACTCCACTTCTGTTTTTTGTTTGAAAAGTTGCCCTTTTAATCCCTAGGATTACTATTTTGACTAAACTGCAAAATAGAGGGTTATTAGTTGGACCGAACTGCACAACTTTTATCATTTTTGTTATTTTTTTCTATTTATTTATTTAGTTTTAAAAAATGACGATGAAGAAATCAGCACATGCCAAAATAATTGTGTGCCTACTTGTGGCCCTGATCCCAGGGCAGTATTCAGCGGACCCCATAGGCCTCAGCAAGTGCTCCTCACAATGTGATGTCCCAAGATGCCCAAGTCCCAGCTGCCCCAGCAGATATGTGCCTGACAGAGGCAACTGCTGTTTCATCTGCGCCGCAGCTGAAGGGGAGGCCTGTGGCCGCAAAGAAGACTCACTGTGTGAGCACAGTCTAGAGTGCAAGCACCCGGCAGGAAAGCGCAAAGGCCAAGGGGGTGTGCCAGTGCAAGCTGACGTCCAAGGTGTGTGGCAGTGATTGAAGGACCTATGACAATGTGTGCCAGCTGAAGGTGGAGAACCGCTAGGTGTTGCAGCAAGAGCTGCCCACCATTCTCTAGATGCAGATGGAAGCCTGTGAATCGGGCAAGGGTGTGCAAGCATTACCGGTTTATTTCATCAGTAAGCCTTATCTGCAATCTGCTCTTAGTATTGTTGCCAAATATAAATAACGGAAACTTAGATCTGGGAACACGTGGGTCCAAAGTATACCACTAACAATGGTCTGAGCGGACCTTATCCTTTAGACCACCATTTACTAGTTAACTGGCAGATATTTGGAACAGAGAAGTGTGTGATGGACAGTAGAGAGCTTCATATGCTGATGAGGATATGGGACAAAAAGAGATGAATATGTGACGTTATAACCATTTGTTTTTAGGTCGAGCTTCGGCAGCACATGCACTGCTCTGTGAGGCATGGCTATTCAGGTAGGGAATTGAAGCTCCGCCCATATTTGTCATTGGCTTGTGTGATTGTCCACTGTAAACTGTGGCTGTTCATTGGTCAAAAGGCTTAGTAGTCCCTCCTTCGTAACGCCTTGTCTCATTTTGTAACATCCCATGGCGACACCCCCGATACTGTGTTGTTACTCGGTAGACTTTAATTACTTTCTCCGAGCACTAATTTCTCAAAAAGTTTTGTCCGCCACATTCTCCCCTAAGGCCTATTTTTATAGCACGTATTTGCAATGCAATAGGTCTCAAATTTGCAATAGTTTAAGCTATTGGCATTGTAAATGACAACACCTTTTATTTACACTACACACCACATACACGCCATAACACATGGTTAAAATACATTGTCATCTACAATGCCATTTACACCGCCAATTGCTCTAACTTATGCAAATGCGAGACCTATTGCATTTCCAATGCATGTTCTCTTTGGCAACTCTTTGTGATTTGGATTTATATCTCTCTCCTTCTCACATGCATCTGCTAGCTTCTTCTACCAAGTTGACATTTTAATCTCCCTATTTTTATTTTCATGAAATCTTCTCAATCTTCTATTCAGCTGACTCAAGTTTCCAGTCCTCTCCTTTTCTTTCTCCATATATGAACCTTGGGATCATCCTGGAGACCAACCTCTCCATGAGCAGACAGATCAATGCCGTCTCATTATAATGCTTCCACGTCCGACGAATGCTACGCAATATTTTTTAATGGATCCTACTGAACACCAGACGAATGGTCACCCAGGCTCTTATCACAAGCAGTCTTGGTTACAGAAGCACACTCTACATTGGAATCCCAGCCCATGTCCTACGCCAACCTCAAACCACCCAGAACGCCACCACCAGACTTATCATGAACAGCCTGCAAAATACCCACATCTCTCCGCACCTCAACAATCTCCACTGGCTCTCAGTCCAGGAAAGATGTAAGTTCAAGCTAATCACCCACGCCTACAAAGCTCTCCACATCACCGATCCAGCTTACCTCAACCATGCCTCAACTTTTACCAACCCACCAGACACCTTCTATCTGCATCCCAGGCAAGAACACACCTCCCTCCCATCAAGAACACCAGAAGTGGAGGACGCATCTTCTCATACTTCGCATTCAAGACATAGAAAAACCTCAAAAACACCTAAGAACCTCCCCCTCCTTCATGAACCTCACAAGGAACCTCAATATATGGCTATACCAGATGAAACAAGCATGATCTCCAACTCTCCCTCATGCCTGCACTACTCCGTACCTGGATACCCTCATGGGTGATTAGCTGTGCTTTTACAAATTCACATAAAATAACATAACATAATAAACGTATCGCCCACCACACTGCCAACTCTGACTCATCCTTTTGCATCTCTTTCCACTCTCGCAACTCCTTATCCACCGTGCACTGAATTGCTCCATCTCCCTCCTTCTGTTTTCATATTGCTCTTTCATGCTCTCCCACTCATGCTCTTTTTTCCCCATTGTTCAACTTTTCTGTTATTGTCTTTATCCCTTCACCCATCAATACCTTTCTCTTTCCATTTTCGTTGTTTTGTTTCTTAGTTATGTTTTTTCTATCTTCATATGTTCCGGTCTCTAACTTTCACCATCGCCCCAACTTCCATTTTTCCTGTTTCCTTCTCTTTTCTTTCACTCTTCCTGTTACATTCTTACTTCATTCTATCTATTGTTTTCTTATTCTTTCTTCCTCATTTCAGTTCTTCTTATCCATGATATCTTCTGTTCTAGATTTCTTCCCTTCTTTTGGCATTCCCTGTCTTTTACACCTCTCAAATTTTCCCCATTTTCTTTCACAATTTCATACTCCCCCACCCCTCTAATTTTCCATCTCTCCCGCTCTTCTTTTGCTTCACCATCCCTTCTTTTAAAGGCGAGTTCAATCATGTACTTTTAGGCTTCGTTTTAACTCCCACCCACCCTCGTTGATCCAGCCTGAAACCCTGATTATAAGTCGGACAGTTTTCCAACCCCTGGCCAAAGGCTGCTCCCTTTATTAAGTTGGGGGCCGTAAACTTTAATGGGGACAATTGTATAATATTTACTCTGACATGCAGATTATTGGTGAGGTGCGAACCAAAAGCCACATGTTATTGCCCAAAAATTCAGAATAGGAGCAATTTATCACACTAAGAGCCTGATTGCGAATTGAGGCTTTGTTTATCGCCCCTGAAAAATGATGATACCACTGGGCTTGTTATTTATCAGGTGCAATAAATAACACCTATTATAAGTCTGGGGAAAAACATGTGGATTTTGGTGTTAATGCACCAAAATCTGCATGATATGGTAAATACCATACAAATTTCCCCTGTAAAATTTCAGCAGGTTTGACCTGATGAAATTTCATGAAGTTTTAGGTATATAACGCATCCAATATCTATTTGATGCGCTAAATACCTTATAACTCGTAATTCTGACCCGTGAGTAAACAGAGGTTTACGCACAGGTCGGAATATAACGATTTACTCATAATCAGATTCTCAATACATTTTTAATTCTGTGTAATCAGATTTTATCAGGTGTGATAAATAAATACCACTTTAAGGTACTCATTAAAGTGCCTTGAGACCCTCATGGGTGAGTAGCGCGCTTTATAAACCCCTGATTGATTGATCATTATCAGGGCCGTAGGGAAGATCAATACATTTAATGCTCTTCCTTGACAACTTTACAAGGCAATAAGCATAACACTAGGTCCTATTCATTGAGACTTTCTAGGTACTAGACTTAGGAGGTTGTGAACTAAACACTTAGGGCCTTATTGCGATGTCAGTGGGACGCCCACCGACATGCATAGAAGTGGTCTGACTGCCAGATTATGATCTGGTGGTTGGAGGCACCGGTAGTAGGGACTGACAGCTGCTTTTCCTACGGCAGCGGAGGAACAATAATCCCTACAGTAGGGGCAATGCCTCCTCAGGAACCGGGCATAGAGATTACGATGACCCTCTTCCCTCTACTTTTACATGGCGGTCCGACCGCCATGTAAAGCCAGACTGAATTGGACTTTAGGGGCCCCTAGCAGGACCTCCGTCCCTTGTGGGGCCACATGTGGTGCCCCCCAAACATCCATGCACCCTGTGCCAGGCACCACATGGTGCCTGGTACAGGGTGCATGGATGTTTAAAAACTGCTCTTTTGCATTATGGCTTGGGCTGCAGCCCTTTTCTAGAGCCGCAGCACCTGCCACAAGGAAAAAGAGCAGTTTTCTGACTGCCTGCAGGGCGGTCGCATTGTATTTGGGCTGGTGTAACCATCGACATGTAGTCGGTCGGACACCTGCACGATACAATGGCGATCGGACACTCGTCCAACCGCCAACATAATGAGGCTCTAAATAACTGTTAGGAGTTTTGAAATGTAATTTTATATTTATTTTACATTTTTAGTACTGTAGCCGGTTGTGGGGTTTATAGAGGTACAGGGTGGGAGGTAAATTAATTATAATGAATTATTCATTCTTTTTAAAGTAATTTTTACATGGAATTGATCATTATTTATGTAAATTGTATAATTTTTTATTAGCTTTGAGATTTAGGTTTGTGTGTTTTGTGAGTGGGTATAGGGTGAGGCAAGTAAATTAATTATAAATAATTAATAAATACATTAAAGGAAAGAACATGGAGAAAATAAATTCATACTGAGGACAAAGAAATTTACAAAGCAGCCTTAAAGGCCTACCATAATAAAATTTACAAGGAAAAGAAACATTTCTTTTCATCCAAAATTGAGTCATCTGGAAACAAAAGTAAGGACATTTTTTAAATTGTAAGATACTTTTCCTCCCCAAGTGCAGTAGCTAGACCCTTCACCCGACTTTAGAATGGACAAATCAGCTTGCGTAATTGTTTCATGAGAAAATTATAACTATTCAAAACTCTTTTGTGGAGCCGCTTCCGGAAGAGGAAATGGACACTGTCTCTTTACCCTCTGGAGCTCCTGCAATGGATCCCTCCTTCACACAGTTCCCCCCCTTTCCACTTGAGATGTCCTTGAAGATTATGAAGGGCCTAAAGTCAGGATCACCTACCGACCCATGTCCGGCCAAAACACTGGCATCTGTGGCCGAGATCATTAATCCAATTGTCAATACTGTTTTGAAATCGTCACTAAGTAATGGCCAGGTGCCTCCAAACTGGAAGATTGCAAAAATCCTCCCACTGTTGAAAAATCCTTCTGCTGACCCCTTGGTAGCATCAAACTATAGACCAATCTCACTTCTCCCTTTTTTCTCGAAAACCCTAGAGAAATATGTAAACTCAGTGATCACGGACTACGTAGAATCTGATAACTTTCTCCACCAGAGCCAGTCTGGCTTCAAACCTAATTTCAGCGCGGAGACTGCTTTGCTGGAAATCTCGGAGTCCATAAAGGAGAAACTAGATAAAGGAGTTAAAGCGTGCTGATCCTTCTGGACCTATCTGCGGCTTTCAACACCATGCCCCATGACCGACTCCTGCTTAGACAGCAGGAATGCGGCCTGGGAGGCACGGTGTTCAAGTGGTCCTCCTCCTGTTTGAAGGATAGACACCAAGAGGTCTGGTCCCCTCCTTTTGCCGCTCCTATCCCCCCTCTGAAAGTGGGTGTTCCGCAGGGCTCCATCTTGAGCCCGACACTTTTTAATCTTTACATGCCCCCCTTGGTCGAAGCATGTGACGCAACAATAATTTCCTACACTGACGATACACAGCTTCTGTTCACATGTGAGAAGGTTGAGGATTTCGTAGCGGAGAAGATAAAAAATTGCCTCTCTGGAGTCTTTTCTTAGCTTAAACAAAATCAATTAAAATGCAACCCTGAGAAATCTGAAATCATCTTCTTTGGGTCTCCATCTCGGGACGAGTGGAAACAAGGGTGGCCTTCTAACATGTCACCCCCCCCCCAACCTTCGGTGAATACGGTAAAAAATTTGGGGGTATAGTTGGATGACACTCTATCCATGAAAGTCCAAATACAGACTGTCGCTGGATCCTGCGGTCACATTGTCATTTGGCCTGTGGAACCCCCGACCCTATGTTGGGCGGTCCCCATATCCATTAGGGTGTCCGCCCGCCATCCCAATCAGGCCCAAAGTTTTGTATTTTAATTATAATAATATTTGCAGGTATTTATGATATGTATTAAACATTGTAATAAATATTTAATTTATTTCATTTTCCCCCGAAATATTTAGATTTTTTTATGTTTACAGATTTATATTTGTTGTTATTTATTATGTTTTTGAAATTATTTTATTTTTTCAATTATGTTGCACTGACTGAAGTTGAAATAGTAAATGTTAAACCGGCTCAATCCAACACTTTCCATACTGTTGCACTAAGTGGAATGGGAATATTAAATTTTACCACTCTGCAAACCAACACTTTCCCTACTGTTGCTCTGACTGGAGAGGGAATATTAAATTTTAACACTCGGCAATCCAACACTTTCCCTACCTGTTGCACTGGCTGGAGTGGGAATAGTACATTTCACCCCCACCCCCCACAATCCAACACTTTCTCTACTGTTACACTGACTGGAGTGGGGATAGTACATTTTACCCTTCCGCAATCCAACACTTTTCCTACTGTTACAATAACTGGAGTGGGAATAGTAAATGTTACCCCTTTGCAACGCAACACTTTCTCTGCTCTTGCACCGACTTGTAGTGGGAGTAATACATTGTGCCCCTCTGCTCTCCAACTCTTTCCCTACTGTTGCACCGAGTGAAGTGGGAATGGTACATTGTATCCCTCCACAATCCAACACTTTCCCTATTGTTGCACTGACTGGAGTGGGAACAGTAAAGTTTACCTCTACGAAATCCAACACTTTCCCTACTGTTGCACCGACTTGAGTGGGAATAGTAAATGTTACCCCTCCGCAATCCAACACTTTCCTTACTGTTACACTGACTGGAGAAGGGATAGTAAATTTTACCCTTCTACAATCCAACAATCTCCCTACTGTTGCAATAACTGGAGTGGGAATAGTAAATGTTACCCCTTTGCAATCCAACACTTTCTCTACTCTCGCACTGACTGTAGTGAGAGTAATACATTTTGCCCCTCAGCAATCCAACACTTTCCCTACTGTTGCACTGGCTGAAGTGGGAATAGTAGATTTTATTCCTGTGTAATGCAACAGTTTCCCTACTGTTGCACTGTGTGGAGTGCGGCTAGTTTTACTCCACCAGTTTGCCTACTCTTGTATTAATTGTAGTGGAAATAGTACAGGAATTAATTGTAAAATGTTGTAGTTTACTTTATATTGTTTATGTTTATATTATGTTTTTGTTCGTTTAAAATTATAATATTTATAATTATTAATGTTTTAATATGTAATAATTAGTGAGAAATGTTACATTTTTTATTTTGTTATTTTTTTTATTTGTAATGAAAATGGTTTGTTATTGACATTTTTTTATATTTTATTTATTTATATTTAGCCATTTAGAGAGCGCATGGTTACACCGCTGGTGTGTCCCCGCGCTAGTAGCAGACTTTCAGATGGCAGGTGTTGAAAGTAAAGAATTTAACACTCAGCCCATGGCCATATATCAGGAGGTCTCGGGAGTCTATTCTAATTTACCGGTGTGGAAAAGCCATGTCTTCAGCTTTTTACGGAAGGTAGCTTCACAGGGCTCTGTTCTTATGTCAACTAGGCCTGGGTGTAGTTCGTGGAGTTTTGTTACCCGAAACTCCGCAAAGTTACCAAAAAACTCCGCGAAGTTCCGTGAGTGGCAGAGTGCAGTGCAAACTGCAGTTTGTGCTGGTATTTCTGCCGCTCAGGGAGAAATTCTACCTGAGCGTCAGCTCGCGCTCGCAAACGGTTAGTTTGCGATCATGAACAGTAAGTTCGGGGGAAAAACTCCGCTGCACATTGCGAAGCAGAGTTTTCTGCATTCCGTGAGCTCCGCTGAGTGCAGAGTGCAGAAAACTCTGCAAACTCCGCGAACGGAGCGAAGTTCACCACCCAGGCCTAATGTCAACTGGTAATGTGTTCCAGTGCTTACCTGCCAGGTATCTAATAGACCGACCACCCATCCTAGCCTTCCTTATTCTTGGTACATTTGCTAGCGCCTTTCCTTCGGATGTCAGGTTTCTGCTGGGTGTATAGGCTGTTATCATTGTTTGAAGGTACTGTGGACCTTTTTTGCCAAAATTCGGTGGCAGTAGCACATTGTCTTGAACAATACTCTTTTCTCCACAGGTAGCCAGTGCAGGTTGGCTAGGGCTTTTGTTATAGATGTTCTTTTAGGGAGATTCAACACTAGGCGGGCTGCTGCATTTAGTATCGATTGCAGCTTCATTAGCCTTTTTTTTATATGAGCCTAAATATAGGACATTGCCGTTGTCGATCTGAGAGGTGACCACGGCATGTACTATAGTTTTCCTGGCATTGACCAGTAATAGGTCGAGGACCTTCCTCAAGACTTTCAATGTCCCAAAGCATTTACCTGTTACTTTCCGGATTTGACGCTCAAAAGTCAATTTGGAGTCAAGCCAAGGATTTTGACTTCTGTTTTAGGGGTTGGAAGTTGGCCAAGCGTCTCAGGCCACCATGCAGATGTCCAGACAGATGGAGCCCTTCCCACTATCATCACCTCTGTTTTGCTGCCATTGAGTTTTCATGCAATGATTGGACATCCATGCTGTTACCTCCTCCAGGCATTGGGAAAATTGGTGGGCAGTGTGTTCCGGGTTTTGAGACAGTGTGACAATTAGCTGAGTATCGTCAGCATGGGTGTCCAATCATTGCCTGAAACTCAATGGCAGCATGTATATATATATATATATATATATATATATATATATATATATATATATATATATATATATATAATATATATATATATATATTCACTGAAAAAACCATAGGTTTCAGACATGTTATAGTTAGCGGAAATTTTACTGATAAAAAACCAATGAAATTCCCCCGTTATAGTTAGTGCAGGCAACTATAACTCACGCGACCGCAATCCTCTGCTGATGCTAATACTGTATTTAGACACTTATTTGCCCATGTCTTCTTCCATAAATTTTTAGCTATACATATATTACAAATATTTTATTTTCATAAAGACACATATGTCATCAGCAGAAGATTGCGGTCGCGTGAGTTATAGTTGCCTGCACTAACTATAACGGGGGAATTTCATTGGTTTTTTATCAGTAAAATTTCCGCTAACTATAACATGTCTGAAACCTATGGTTTTTTCAGTGAATTTGCAAGGTTTTTTAAATGCTAATTCCTAACTATAACGTGTGTGAAACCTATGGTTTTTTCAGTGAATTTGTACGTTTTTTTAAATGCTAAGTTACTTTACGCCATTCGTGGCGTGCACGCCCACTTAACGCAGTTCGTTCCGTGCGCGCACGGTGCGCTTCGCGCACCGTGCGCGCACAGTGAGCACGCGGTGCGCTTCGCGCACCGCGCACCCACTTTACGCAGTTAGTGCCGTACACGCAAGGTAATCTGTTAAATTTAATTTGTAAGTGATGACAATAATATGCCATGCACAGAGAGTGTTTTTTTTTTTTATTAAAATTTTTAGCGTAAGCGCACCGTACGCGTACGGTAAGCGTAATCGGCGAAATTTTCAAAAAATAAAAATTTACCGTTTTTGGCCTTGGGGGATCTTTGAGGACTCAACTAACATGGCTATGTGCATGGGCGCTGTCTAAACAGCCCCTTTATATGTTTTTTGCCTTTGTTTACAGCCCCCCCCTCAGAGTGCGAGAGAGAAAATGGCGGCCGCCGCTTCCTGGTTTCGACCGATTCGAATGTTTACTTAGATGTAACAGCCAATCAGAATCGCGCTCGCGCACGCCACCGTACGCGTACGGTAAGCTTACGGTAAGCGCACGGTAAGCGCACCGTAAGCTGCCACAGATATATATATTGATTTAAAGGCTATTTTCTCAGAATCTACTGAACAGATTTACACCAAACCTACAAAAGGCACTTCCTTGACCTGAGGACTACCTCTCTGCCAAATTTCTAGTAATTCTGTTCAGCCGTTCGGGCTGTAGCCCTGTCTAAAGGTCCTATGGAAAAATGCATGGGAAAAACGCGTTTTGGGACCCCCCTTTTATCTCAGCCCCCGCTTGACGAATCCCCCCGAGACTTTCAGGGTAGGAGCGGAGCGTAGCGCCCCACCTATTTTGAGAAATTCGCGAGGATTCGTCGACCGGCGCCAAAGTTATTCAAAATAGAATGTTGCGGATTTCCTATGGAAACAGGGTCCTAACTATAACTACCTACTGGCGACCGCCAGTAGGTAATATATATATATATATATATATGCAATAGCATACATTTTTTAAAAACAAAGCATTTTTATTACAAATAAAGAATTTAACAAAAAAATTATATATATATATTTATATGCATATATATTTTGTTCAATTATAAAATTTAAATATAAATTAAAGTTATTCGTTTCAAAATATTTATAATTAAGATACATGTAAATACATCATTATTGATTACTATTTATGTCTGTTTAACATTTTGAAAATATTTATAATTGCTATATTTTTAAAAACACATTACATATGTATATATTTATTTTAATTAGATTAGTGTTATTATTTAATATATTTAATGTATATTATTTACATTTATATATATTTAAAACAATATTTTATACAAAGATGTTAGTGACAATATGTTTTCCCGATATTTTTGTGACTTACATGATAAGTATTGCATAACGATATTTTTGACCGATATTTTGGTCACAAATTTTTTTTAGGGTGCTAGTTTGAGGGTCGATATTTTGTCAGTAAACCGTTGCTATGCACCACTGCAGAATTTATGTGATACAGCTGCAAGCATTTTGATGCAGATGTCCAGAACGTGGAACATGCTAGCAGGTAATGTGGCAGCCCTCCTGGGCAATTAGAGCATTGTGCTTTTCTCTTTAGGGTTTCTGCCCAACTTGAAGTTCAAATTACTCTGTTCTACATCCTCACACTGGCATATGGATGAACAAGTAGGTCTGCCACAGGGCAATGCCTCGGGAGGCCTCCAGGGTGGCGCTAGAGCCTGTCAGATGTCAGGCTGAGACTCGAGTGCTCGCCGCTGGTCCTTTAAAAGGTGGAAGCGCTGCCTTAGTTCCTTAATTGGACCAGTGGTCAGGCCTTGGGGGTTAAAAGTCTTTTGAAGTTTAGTACGTTTCTCGCTTGCAACCTCTGTAAATCTCAAGCACGGAAAGTCCTCGCGACCACACTCAATGTGCTGATTAATTGGACTGTTCACGCCCTGCAGATTTCACCTAAATGTCAGAAGAACAATTTGCCGCTTGTCATGAAAAGCAATGCTTTACTAATGGTGCAAGAAATACTGTTTTTCTGCGATCCGTCTTTAGCAAAATGTCAGTGGGAGAGAGAGGATTAGACTTTATTCCCTGTTCAGATGCGGGATCTGCCATAACATTTAGAACACCACAAAGCGCCCCTGGAGGCACCAGGCCCTGAAACGATTGCAAAGGCTGCCCTGCACCAGTGGTAGAGGCAGAGTTTATGCCCCTGTGTCAGTGCTGGATTAAACCCTGTGGAGGCTCCTGGGCAGTTGAAATTTCGGGGCCCCCCTAGCAGATATTTTTACAAACTGACAGCTGCCAGAAGATAAGATTTTAAGAGACAAACTGGTATTTGAATCTGATGTCTCTGCTTTATGTACTTTAAGGGCCTGATTATGATGTCAGTCGGAAACTAAACGTCCCAACTCCTTGTTGGAATCTGTTCCAACGGACTCGCAGTCTGAGGTTCCGACTGACCGATTATGATGCTTCCGAACACCGTTCCGAATGTCTCACATTGACTTCAATGGGAGCCTGTGTTCCGACCGACAACACAGGCTCCTATTGAAAAAAGTGGTGGTTTCAGAAAACCTTGCACCCTGTGGCGGGCACCTCATGGTGCCTGTAACTCTGTTCATGGTTCTAAGGGGGGTCCCTTGGGTAATGTGTTCCAGTGCTTACCTGCCAGGTATCTAATAGACCGACCACCCATCCTAGCCTTCCTTATTCTTGGTACATTTGCTAGCGCCTTTCCTTCGGATGTCAGGTTTCTGCTGGGTGTATAGGCTGTTATCATTGTTTGAAGGTACTGTGGACCTTTTTTGCCAAAATTCGGTGGCAGTAGCACATTGTCTTGAACAATACTCTTTTCTCCACAGGTAGCCAGTGCAGGTTGGCTAGGGCTTTTGTTATAGATGTTCTTTTAGGGAGATTCAACACTAGGCGGGCTGCTGCATTTAGTATCGATTGCAGCTTCATTAGCCTTTTTTTTATATGAGCCTAAATATAGGACATTGCCGTTGTCGATCTGAGAGGTGACCACGGCATGTACTATAGTTTTCCTGGCATTGACCAGTAATAGGTCGAGGACCTTCCTCAAGACTTTCAATGTCCCAAAGCATTTACCTGTTACTTTCCGGATTTGACGCTCAAAAGTCAATTTGGAGTCAAGCCAAGGATTTTGACTTCTGTTTTAGGGGTTGGAAGTTGGCCAAGCGTCTCAGGCCACCATGCAGATGTCCAGACAGATGGAGCCCTTCCCACTATCATCACCTCTGTTTTGCTGCCATTGAGTTTTCATGCAATGATTGGACATCCATGCTGTTACCTCCTCCAGGCATTGGGAAAATTGGTGGGCAGTGTGTTCCGGGTTTTGAGACAGTGTGACAATTAGCTGAGTATCGTCAGCATGGGTGTCCAATCATTGCCTGAAACTCAATGGCAGCATGTATATATATATATATATATATATATATATATATATATATATATATATATATATATATATATAATATATATATATATATATTCACTGAAAAAACCATAGGTTTCAGACATGTTATAGTTAGCGGAAATTTTACTGATAAAAAACCAATGAAATTCCCCCGTTATAGTTAGTGCAGGCAACTATAACTCACGCGACCGCAATCCTCTGCTGATGCTAATACTGTATTTAGACACTTATTTGCCCATGTCTTCTTCCATAAATTTTTAGCTATACATATATTACAAATATTTTATTTTCATAAAGACACATATGTCATCAGCAGAAGATTGCGGTCGCGTGAGTTATAGTTGCCTGCACTAACTATAACGGGGGAATTTCATTGGTTTTTTATCAGTAAAATTTCCGCTAACTATAACATGTCTGAAACCTATGGTTTTTTCAGTGAATTTGCAAGGTTTTTTAAATGCTAATTCCTAACTATAACGTGTGTGAAACCTATGGTTTTTTCAGTGAATTTGTACGTTTTTTTAAATGCTAAGTTACTTTACGCCATTCGTGGCGTGCACGCCCACTTAACGCAGTTCGTTCCGTGCGCGCACGGTGCGCTTCGCGCACCGTGCGCGCACAGTGAGCACGCGGTGCGCTTCGCGCACCGCGCACCCACTTTACGCAGTTAGTGCCGTACACGCAAGGTAATCTGTTAAATTTAATTTGTAAGTGATGACAATAATATGCCATGCACAGAGAGTGTTTTTTTTTTTTATTAAAATTTTTAGCGTAAGCGCACCGTACGCGTACGGTAAGCGTAATCGGCGAAATTTTCAAAAAATAAAAATTTACCGTTTTTGGCCTTGGGGGATCTTTGAGGACTCAACTAACATGGCTATGTGCATGGGCGCTGTCTAAACAGCCCCTTTATATGTTTTTTGCCTTTGTTTACAGCCCCCCCCTCAGAGTGCGAGAGAGAAAATGGCGGCCGCCGCTTCCTGGTTTCGACCGATTCGAATGTTTACTTAGATGTAACAGCCAATCAGAATCGCGCTCGCGCACGCCACCGTACGCGTACGGTAAGCTTACGGTAAGCGCACGGTAAGCGCACCGTAAGCTGCCACAGATATATATATTGATTTAAAGGCTATTTTCTCAGAATCTACTGAACAGATTTACACCAAACCTACAAAAGGCACTTCCTTGACCTGAGGACTACCTCTCTGCCAAATTTCTAGTAATTCTGTTCAGCCGTTCGGGCTGTAGCCCTGTCTAAAGGTCCTATGGAAAAATGCATGGGAAAAACGCGTTTTGGGACCCCCCTTTTATCTCAGCCCCCGCTTGACGAATCCCCCCGAGACTTTCAGGGTAGGAGCGGAGCGTAGCGCCCCACCTATTTTGAGAAATTCGCGAGGATTCGTCGACCGGCGCCAAAGTTATTCAAAATAGAATGTTGCGGATTTCCTATGGAAACAGGGTCCTAACTATAACTACCTACTGGCGACCGCCAGTAGGTAATATATATATATATATATATATGCAATAGCATACATTTTTTAAAAACAAAGCATTTTTATTACAAATAAAGAATTTAACAAAAAAATTATATATATATATTTATATGCATATATATTTTGTTCAATTATAAAATTTAAATATAAATTAAAGTTATTCGTTTCAAAATATTTATAATTAAGATACATGTAAATACATCATTATTGATTACTATTTATGTCTGTTTAACATTTTGAAAATATTTATAATTGCTATATTTTTAAAAACACATTACATATGTATATATTTATTTTAATTAGATTAGTGTTATTATTTAATATATTTAATGTATATTATTTACATTTATATATATTTAAAACAATATTTTATACAAAGATGTTAGTGACAATATGTTTTCCCGATATTTTTGTGACTTACATGATAAGTATTGCATAACGATATTTTTGACCGATATTTTGGTCACAAATTTTTTTTAGGGTGCTAGTTTGAGGGTCGATATTTTGTCAGTAAACCGTTGCTATGCACCACTGCAGAATTTATGTGATACAGCTGCAAGCATTTTGATGCAGATGTCCAGAACGTGGAACATGCTAGCAGGTAATGTGGCAGCCCTCCTGGGCAATTAGAGCATTGTGCTTTTCTCTTTAGGGTTTCTGCCCAACTTGAAGTTCAAATTACTCTGTTCTACATCCTCACACTGGCATATGGATGAACAAGTAGGTCTGCCACAGGGCAATGCCTCGGGAGGCCTCCAGGGTGGCGCTAGAGCCTGTCAGATGTCAGGCTGAGACTCGAGTGCTCGCCGCTGGTCCTTTAAAAGGTGGAAGCGCTGCCTTAGTTCCTTAATTGGACCAGTGGTCAGGCCTTGGGGGTTAAAAGTCTTTTGAAGTTTAGTACGTTTCTCGCTTGCAACCTCTGTAAATCTCAAGCACGGAAAGTCCTCGCGACCACACTCAATGTGCTGATTAATTGGACTGTTCACGCCCTGCAGATTTCACCTAAATGTCAGAAGAACAATTTGCCGCTTGTCATGAAAAGCAATGCTTTACTAATGGTGCAAGAAATACTGTTTTTCTGCGATCCGTCTTTAGCAAAATGTCAGTGGGAGAGAGAGGATTAGACTTTATTCCCTGTTCAGATGCGGGATCTGCCATAACATTTAGAACACCACAAAGCGCCCCTGGAGGCACCAGGCCCTGAAACGATTGCAAAGGCTGCCCTGCACCAGTGGTAGAGGCAGAGTTTATGCCCCTGTGTCAGTGCTGGATTAAACCCTGTGGAGGCTCCTGGGCAGTTGAAATTTCGGGGCCCCCCTAGCAGATATTTTTACAAACTGACAGCTGCCAGAAGATAAGATTTTAAGAGACAAACTGGTATTTGAATCTGATGTCTCTGCTTTATGTACTTTAAGGGCCTGATTATGATGTCAGTCGGAAACTAAACGTCCCAACTCCTTGTTGGAATCTGTTCCAACGGACTCGCAGTCTGAGGTTCCGACTGACCGATTATGATGCTTCCGAACACCGTTCCGAATGTCTCACATTGACTTCAATGGGAGCCTGTGTTCCGACCGACAACACAGGCTCCTATTGAAAAAAGTGGTGGTTTCAGAAAACCTTGCACCCTGTGGCGGGCACCTCATGGTGCCTGTAACTCTGTTCATGGTTCTAAGGGGGGTCCCTTGGGTACCCCCACGGCCTCCAACTGGAGGCCTCAGGATGAAGGGTGGCCTACTACAGGCCCCCAAAGTCAGTTTCCAAAAGCATTTTCATGTCGGACAGACCAGTTCGGAAAGGCTGTCTGAATCCGACATTGTAATACATCGGTCAGAAATGCGGTCAAAAGACCTGTACGATTTGGCTCCGACCAACTCGTCGTAACCGATTCAGAATGACCGTACGGTTACCTTTCCATCATAATCGGTCGGTCGGAAATGTTTCAGACCAACCAATTACGATGGGTTCCGACAAGGAAAATCCGAATGCCGTTCGGAGCCTTTCAGGCCCATAGTTGTATTTTGATCCATTCTCTCAGGCCCCCAAAAGGAGTGGGGCCTATAGGCTCATGCCTACCTTGCCTATTTGGTAAACCGGAACTGCCCTGAGTGAAGAATATCATAATTTTGTTAAAGTCATGAAGGCTAATATTAGGTATGTTCCTTTATTGCATTCTCCCGCCTCCATAACAGCAATGAAAGTCAGAACTTTCAACAGTGTTAGAGCACCTATAAATGCTCAGACCCAGTAACAATCTTCCTTCTTTTAAATTACATTACACAATAGACAAAGCGTTGAACCTGTATACTACAAATCTTGAAACAAAAACCTGGCATTACTCTCTATTAACTGCATCCTCTTCTGAGAACAATCTTTGTAAACATGACCCTCCAACAACTGTCCTTCTTGAACCCCGCGACCGGCTTCTCCACCTTACACTAAAATAACTGAAAAAAATGAAATATATGGAGAAGTCCCAGCTGTTTTAAGGGGTGTGGGCAGAGCGCTTCCACTCCCCACACTAGAGGTACAAGAGCTATAGAAATTTTGAAGCAAGCCTGTTTATCAAAGATGAGTCAGCTGATTCTTAAACCCACCACTAGGTGGGATCAGATGCTGGAGCGCGCATGTTTTGTCTTTTCCTCAAGTTGTTTTAACTTTGAAACAGGTGCCCTTGACATTTGGGACGCCACAAAATGTTTGATCTGGACCCTACAAAAACAGTTCATTTCTTTGATACAATAATATTAGGCGTCTTGCATGTAATAGGTATTTATTTTTTATCTTTAGGTTGTGGAAAATCTGCATTTTATGGCATTTTAGACACCAAATTCACCTGTAATTCCCAGACACTATCAAATTCAGGTGCCCTCCTCTCACCACACCACACTTTACTCCAGCAGAGGCCAGCAGCAGAGTCTTGGGCAGGTTCAGTTGGAACTGATCAGCTGGGAATGAAGGAAAAGACCTGTTCAAGCTTGTTGTGCCCCTTTAGCCCAAACAGGAGGTCAGCATTATGACCCTTGATGTCCACTTCTTTGTCCTGGATACAAGACAGAGAGAGCGGGTCTTGTCTTCAAGGCTCTTCTCAGATCAGAGACAGCATGTCTAGCCCTCCTCTGTAACTCCACATTTCCAGGAGTAATCTGAGGAGGATGCTGGGGTGTCACACCACATTTGTGCTCAATTTCAGCCTGTGGGTGGGGGAAACTCCTTACCACTCCCTATCCAAGGCTCATAAAAGTTCTCAGGGCTGGTCCAACTCACTTTTGAAGCATTACTGTGTTCTTTACTGTAAACTGTCTCACAGTTCCTTGCTCTACCTAAAGCCAACATGGCAGGACCATTTTCTCTTGTGCAGCGGTCCCTATGCTCACCCAGAGTTGTGGTTATGATAATGGGCAACCCTCCCTTGTGGTCATTCAAAACCAATTCTTAGGGCAGCTCCACTCCACTGGGATTGGTTTCTAGCTGGCTAGCAGAACATAGGATGGGTGTCCCAGGTGTGAGCTACATCTGCCTGTGACAGGGTAGCATCCTTTGCAGTTAAATAAGATCATGAATACAGCCAAGATGTCATTCTGTCAGGGGAAGATCAACGCCTTTCTCTTAGACTCAGCTCTGGGAGCCTCTTCACACCTAATCAAGACTCTATACATCACCTGGCAGTGAGCGCTGGTTCAGGTAGCAAATGTCATATTTGGCTCAGGCAGGAAAATTACAACTTTATGAAAGTTTCATTTTAAAACTAGTAATCTAAAATCTGACTTGACTATTAAGTTGGATTTTAAATTACTATTAATATGAGTCCTTGAACCATATGGTAGTGGGCCGGTGTAGTTCACACAGGTTATGGTAATGTGGTCAACGTTTTTTGCACCATAATGAGTCCTGCAACAGAGTTCATGTGTGCATTAAGTGGTGTCCTGGTAGCGTTCATTCCAGTCAGAATGGTGATTTTTGTAATCTAGTCAGTAGTCATGAGAGTTGAAGTAGCAGCTTAGGCTTTTTCACGGAGATAAGGGTAGCTGTTGGTGTTTTAAATTGTGCTCGAATTGTGCAAGTACATGGGGAAATGTGGGTTTAGCCAGATATCAAGAGACTTGAACTCCGCGTTGAGCAGGGGTGTGAAGGTGGCTGGGAAAAGCTCTAATGGTCAAGTGTGGCCAAATTTACATTCTTGTTGGTGTTGACATAAGATAAATTCAGTTTTGTCTTCTTGCAGTCAGAATCCAAGAATCCACCAATTACTTTTTTGGTTTTCTATTCTCAGAGCAGATCAAGATTACATTGACTGTCTTTAAGTTTGGCCATGATTTGACAATGAATAGATATACTGCACTACAAACAATGCTTCCAGAATATGGTGGTGGGCTCAAACAGAAAAGTGAAAATGGTATTTTTTAAAGTTTAGCACTCAGCTGGCATCCCACTGTGTCGAAGACGCCCCACCTTTGCTAGCCCAGTAGTGGGAGTCAGCGGCATTTAATGATCACCATAAGCTCAGCCAACTTGGTTGGAGTACTTTCACAGAACTTTGATGCCTGTTGATTGGCATGCCAGTCATCTAGTCATCATACTTATGTTCTGCGCAAGCAAATTCTCAAAGTGTGCTTTGATTGCCGAAAAGTCAAAAAACAGTGGCTGACAAGCTTGGCCATTTTCACTGTCTTTGTGAAGGCCATTCTTTGATTTTCCTTCCCAGGATTACTGGCCCTCGCATGGTGGCAGAATCATAAAACAAAATATGCATTTCAAGGGACACAGAGAATAGCCTGAGTAGGGCACATTTTTAACCACATTGTTGCCTGTGGCCCTACGATGGATTAACCACTCATTAAAAGCCTGTGGCGGCCGAGCTAGCTAGGTTCAGAAACCTGGTGGCTCCTCCATCACTAAAAGAGGGGGGGGGGGAGCTGGGGGTTTGGCAGGAGGGTGGACTACTGATATACATGTATTCTCTTGCTCAGCCTAGTCCTAAATGACTACAGAATCTCCTCTTGATTTAATTCTTCAAAAATAAGATGACATTAATAAAAATCAATATTGTTACTGAAAATTTATTTCTGATTATTAAATAATGTGTGCTGATCATTGTGATAATTTTGCATATAAAACGAAAACACTGAACTTTGCAAACTGTTTTTTCCTGTACTTGACCAAACTACCTGTGACTCCATCTTTAATAGGAATACAGCCAGGATGTGCGTTTTCATGTCTCCTCACGTCACAATTAGCAAAATATGCACTAATGCTCTGTGTCGACATGCTGTTTCTTACAATTCTTAGCTGTTCAACATCTTTTCCTCTCTGTGTCTCTGTAAATCAGTTCACTCTTAAGCTTGTCATTCTTTTGTGTGTGACTAGATTTGTACTGTCCCATCCATTAACAATAGAGTCAAGTGGGGATTATAATTATTATTATATTGAGCTCTATATTGTTGCACATTGCTGTATTACGATTGGTTGATTTCTGCAACATTTAGCTCATTTTATGCTGACAATGTGGCTTTTGCTGTACATTTTGCCATAAAAGATCCCAAAATTGAAAGAAAAAAAAAAAAAGAACCATATTTCTAGCTGCTCCCAAACTAAAATGAAGCACTGTAAGTTTCTAGTGTGTAGGTCAGTGTTTTTCTATGGGGTCCACACTTGCAGCAGTGAAAAACGTCATGGGATGTTTTAACTATCAGCACATATGAAACATTAAATATACATGTCCTACGTGTTAAATATCATGCACCCTGCCCTATACGCATTTAGGGCCTACATTAGGGGTGACATATAAGTCTTAACAAGATATGCTTAAGCCAGGTCAACACTGACAGTCTAAAATGCAAACCAAGACTGCAAGCGCAGATGTGGTGACATGATTTTCCGTGCTACTTTAGTTGGTGGAACCATGACGGCTGCAGCCCAAAAGCAGCATTTAACTACAGGCCTGGGCACCTGTAGTACCATATGCTAGATTAAATGTGCCTGTCCGGTTGAGACCAATTTTAACATGTTTAGAGAAGAGAGCACACAGCCTTTACCATTGGCTAGCACGGGATAAGTGCACAGAGTCCTTTGGCTAACTTAAAACAGGTTCAGTAATGCAAGTCAAAACTCTGGGGTGACCCTGCGGAAAGGGCAACATTCCAACAGCCCCACACCTGGCAATTGCCAGTTTCAGGAAGTCCTGCATCAGCTGGTTGTGCTTTACACTACAGAAAAGCAAACCCTGGGACTCTCTCGCCAGTAAGAACAGGAAACCTTGACCACCCTTGGAAGTTCTAAAGAGATGTAAAGGCCAGGTTGATCTGGAGCGCCTGCCCTGGCAGCCACCGAGGACCCCTCCTCAACATGAGCTCGCCTTGTAAAGAGGCATTGAACGATGCAACAATGTCGGATGAATATATTCCTATGGTCAAGTTCTGCCCAGTCTTCCTCATACCCTCCCTTGTCACTGATATGTATACGCAAGGTGCCATGTTTGGACCAAGACCATTGGAGCACTCCTCCCGCCATCTTGTCCAATGGATCAACCAGTACAGTGCTTTAGACCACACCAGTGGCAGGAGGAGCTACAGAACTACTACAATATGATATAAGGGGGTGGTCGAGGTGCGATGCCCTTCAGCAGGAGCTTGAATCTCTAAAGCATGTCCAACGCGGAGAGAATTAACCCTCTTCTCGCTGGACAGAGTGGAAGCGGAGCAGGGAACCACACTTTCTTGAGAAGGTGTCTCCACTAACCACTCCAATAGTCCCAATATGCACAACATTAACCCTCTCCATGCTGGAGAACATGCAGGCTGTGGAGAGGGGTCCACAACGCTTGACAAGTTTTAAAAGCAGATCCTTTAATTATGTGCAGTGTGGGAAACTATTACCCCTCTGCGCGCCGCACAAAACTTGCAAATTGCCGGAGCCAGTCAGTGTCAGAGCTGTGTCTAGTACTCGGAGCATTAACCCTTCTCATGCTGGACGCACCGCAGCAGCCTAGCTTCCGCTCACAAAGGGGCGTCGCAGATGAAAATGAATGTTTCTTTAATGTCGGCACTAATAACAAATTATGTTTCCTTAATAAACACACAGTTCTCTAATTAGATCCTGCAAGTAAATTGAGCGGCAGCAGGCTCCTATTAGCGCACCGACACTTCACGGAATAATAACACGAAAACGCTAATTGTGCTTCCAATCTGCAGTTACTTGTAATTTGAAAAGGCAGCTCCGGAAACTCTGTGACATTACAATAAACATTAGCTACACGCTCACTGGCTGTAAGACTCAACGCTCCATCATTTTAATAGGTCTCCCTTTCGCTCTTTGTCTGTCTCTGCTTGCCTCTTGCTCTCTGTACATCTTTGTCGTTCCCTCTGCCTCACTCTTGCTATGTCTCTCTTTGTTTCTCTCTCTGTCTCTCCCTCGGTCCATTGCTGCTGTCTCAATGACGTCTGCCACACTACCTCCCTGTTTCTGTCTGTCATTGCCTCTCACCCTCTCTTATCAGGGTGATGCCATTTCATATAATGTTAAGTTTATTTACACAGCGTACAACTCACCTGGGAGGGTATTCTGGTGCTGAGGCAGAAGCTGTAAGGGCTGAGCTTGAATTCAAGAATTGAGGGGGCGACTCTAAAGTGCAGGAGAGGGTCGTTGCGGGTCTTAGGAGCGAGGTAGGAGAAGGCTCGACCATTGCATCTGGTTCTGCATGTGTGTGTGTGAGAAGGAGTTCAGGTTAGCCGAGGTGTCTTGTAGATTTGTGGAAGTGTATGCGGTTGTTAAGGTTCATGGGGTCAATGTTGTGTAAGGCTTTCCATGTGTGTGTGAGAAGTTTAGAGAGTGCTCATTTGTGGTCTGGGAAACATTGGAGTTCTTTGAGGTGCAGTGTGAGGTGAGTTTGGGCTGGGAGGTTGAAGGTGACCCTGACAGCAGGGTTTTGTATGGTCTGGAGTTTTCTGGTCAGTTCAGCATTGATTCCAGCATTGAGTGCATTGCTGTAGTTCGATTTCCTGGTGATGAGGGCTTGGGTAACAGTTTTGTGAGTTTGAGGGAAGCCATTTTAAGGTCCTCCTGAGCATCCTGAGTGGGCTCAAGTAGGAGATGGAGACAGCATTCCCTCGTTGGGCCATCATGAGTTGGTTGTCGATTACTATTCCGAAGTTCTTTGCATGGGCTGCCGGGAGCGGTGTGGGTCCCAGTTCGACAGGCCACCAGGAAGAGTCCCTGAGCGAGGTGTCTTTGCCTAAAATGGCTACTATGTTCTTGCATTTTGAGTTTGAGGCATATGGCTTTCATATGTCTGGAGACTTCAGTTATGAAGGTGGAGGAATTGGTCATATTATTTGGCGTCTTGTCGCAGAGGGAGTGCATGGGATGGGTGCCATCAGTGTAGGGTATGGTATTGATACCAAGGGTGCGGATGATGCTTGCAAGTGGGGTCATGTAGGTGGTAAACATGGTGGGCCTGAGTGTGAACTCTGCAGATAAGACTGACAGGATCTGAGGGGAATGGGGTCAGGGGAACCAACTGGGTGTGGCGTGACAGGAAGGAGCAAATCCAGCAAAGGGCGGGTCCATGGATGCCAGCTTTGTGCAGTCATTGGATAAGGATAGGCTCTGAGACGGTGTCAATGGCTGTGGAAAGGTCTAGTAGGATGAGGGCCATGGTGTCACCTCAGTCCATGATCATCTGGATGTAATCCGTGACGGCGATGAGGGCCCTCTCCGTACTGAGGTTGGGTCTGAAGCCGGACAGAGGTGTGTTGAGCAGGTGGTTGTCGATGAGTTGGTTGGCTAGGTTTTTGTATGCCATCTTTTCCATGGCTTTTGCCAGGTAGAGAAACTGGGAGATATGCTGGCATGTCTCTCCAGCACTCTCATTTCCACTCTCTCATGTCTGTTGCTCTATGTAGAAATCCTTCTAATTGGAGTTGCTATCCTTCTCAATGTGCCTGCCCCACTATCATTCTCCCATTTCCTACATTTCCCTCTGTCTCTCTTTCTGCCTCTGACTCAAGCTACTGTCTCTCTGACCTCTCCCCGTTGTCTCCACCCTTCCGTGTCTGTCACTCAGTGGCTCTCACTCACTCTTTTGGAGATGTCTTTCTAAAGTCTATCAATCTTTGCCCATCTGTCTATCCAGTGTCATTGTGTCACTCTTTCTCATTACACTTTTCATCTTTGCACTCTCTCTCTCACTCTTTGTCCATCTCTCTGTGATCAATGCCACTGTCCCATTCTTTTTCTCTCTTTCATGTCTATTACTCTTCTCATTCTCAGTTCCTCATTTTGTCTCTTCCTTATCTCTGTCCAAAGCTACTGTCTCTCTATGTTCTTATTCTTCACTGTCTGTCTCCTTTTCTGTTAATTGACTTATAAGAAAGATGCCCTTTGTTGCTGTACTGCCGGCCAGTAGTCAGGGATTAACATTACTGTTCTGCTTTACGCTTTGACGTTGCTCAATATGCAGACCTTCTATATTATTACATCCCTGTTACAGTAGTGGAGCAGTCGTGCCACAAAAGATTGTAGTGGTGAGGTTGGAGGTGAGCACCTTACTGGAAATCTTTGTGAAATTTCCAAGGCAAAGACTTTTGATAGACCATGTGGCGTCAGTTCCTTCTCCAATCATTGTTCCAAGGAGCCAATCATGTCCGTTTTCTCTGCTGCTTCAGGGAGGCCAAACACTCTGATATTGTTTGGCCTACAGTGACCTTCTGAGTCCTCTGCCATATGTTCCAGGAATCTTACACTCTAGGAAGCATCTATACTTGTTTCTGCTGGACCTCAGCATCAGTTGTAAGTCATCCAGCGGGTGTTTATCTCGTGACCGATACCTATGGAGTCAATTTTACTCTCTAGGGACCCCCTTGTGATAATGAGAGTGTTGGTTAATGATCTCTTGGTGTAGTTCACCACTTGTTGACCACAGTGTGTGGTAGGAGGAGGGTCAGCTGCCCCGCTACAGCTACTGGTGCTCTCCACTTTGACTCCAATGCCCCGGTGAGTTTTTTTTGTGCCTCCATAACTCTCCTCTCTAGAGTACCGCAACACGGGTGAAGCTGGTGCCTTTCCCCCCAGCCGAGTGCCTGGATCTAAAGGGTCATTGAGTCTGTATAATGGACCCTGACTCTCTCACTTTTACATACTTTTCTCTAGTGGTATTTAAATGTCACCTATACTTAGACACGCAGATGACAGCCAATCACTCTCAGCCATTAATAAGTGCTCGGTTTCAGCCATTCCACCTCGCAGTATTTCAGCTCCAAGCAGCGCATGTTCTGGGAAAGGACGTTGTGTGAGCATCTTGCTGAGAAGTGAATGGGATTTTTCTCACCAGGGTCTTTCATCTTGTGTGACAGCCCTGGCAGCAGAAATAAATCCATGCTTTCCATTAAGCCTATAGCAGAGAAAAGGTATTAACTCCACAGGTGTTGGAGTTTATGCAGCAATCTGTTTGTCTTTTGCGCTGCCGGTTTCATGGTAAAACCTTGCTAATGCTATGTGGCCAGCAGCCGTGACGTGTTGCACTGAAGGGGGTCGTGGCCACCCCTCAGGCAGATCTGACGGCGCATTAAACTTGACGCCGCATTATTCTGTTGGACATTAGTGCTTCATGGAGAGCTCGACTTGGAGCATTCATGCTGACAGTCCATTGGCTCGGCCCCTCCATTAGATCACGACATCTCCAGAGGGGGCCATCACAAACACAAACAAACGCCTGCTGCGCCCTGCTAATGAGCAAAACTGTTTCTGAGGTGATGTCTTCTCTTCAGGCAGCGCCTGCTGCGCCCCTCCTTCTGAGGGAGGAGGGAGGGAGAGGCGGTGTTGGGAGAAGAGCAGAGCAGGCAAGAATCTGGCACAATGTATTGTCCTTTTCCAGCCGGGCAACCACATCCTCCAGTGAGCTGGCCCACGCCCCTTGCTGTGGCAACACCATAGATTTTGGGGAGTTATACTAATTTATGGTCAGGGCCACTGGAATTATGTGGCAGGGGAGGATCAAATTATGTGACAGAGTTGATTGGATTATGTGGAAAGAAAAGGCAAATTATGCAGCCTAATGTGCCACATTTTGGGAGTATTACCTCATTATTTTGTCATTCTTACACAAGTTAACTTTATCTGGAGAGACGATCAGTACTAATCTGACACCCAAATACAGCAGTAAGCAACAGAGAGGTGAACAGTCAAGCTTTGTGGAGGGCCTTCCACTGCACTGCAGCACATGTTGCTGCATTTGGAGTAACATTTGATCTGTTTGAGCTAGGACCTATTTTTTGTTTTTGAAAAACTGCACATTATACATCCAATCATGGAGTATGTGGCAAATGCGGCAAACCAATGAATATGCAAAAAAATGCAGTGGCCACAAAATTACGTAAATTCAGTGGCCCTGTTTATGGAGCAGCACAACAGCCTAAGGGATCTGCGCTGTGTTGCTCTAGGAGAAGAGAACAAAGCAGCACCACATCTACTGACATACGGCCTGCTGCTGCTCTCTTCCACACCTCTGGCGTGGGTTGCTGTGAGCCATGCACACACCCTTGGAACCAAAGTGCAAAGATGTGTGTGATGTCTAGTGTGGGTTTTGTTCTGTACAAAATAGTATACCTAGACAAACATTTCACACATTGATTTGTGCAGTACATTGCAACACACATGAAATGTATAGAACTGTAGCAAAATAAAAATGTTCTCCTTGTTAGTATCTGTCTTGAGGAAGGATTATTTTTGGAGCAAAGTACTGTCTACGGTTGGGGACCTACTTATGAGAGGCTTGAGCTGCTTCAGAGTCACTTTTTTGATGCTCAGGCTGTGCAAGCTTCTCAATCATATCTATGAGGCGATGAAAAGCCCCTCAGCGTGACATTGCATGGCCTCGTAGATATGGAGTAAGACAAAGCAAAGCAAGTGGCTGCCTTCCCTAAGGCTGCATCAAGGAGGCATTCCATGGGCATTGCAGTGGGTGTTCTCACACAGCATGAATGAATTTTGATGCATTCCCAGATTTACTTAATCACTGGGCCAGTGCCAAAACCTTACACTTCCCCAGAGCAGGCGTAAGGAGGAGAAATATCTTTATGGTTCCTTGTTTTTTCCTCCTTCCATGTGTGCTGCATTCTGCAGCACACATAGAAAGAGGAAAACACCTCCTGGAATTATTTTTGTGCTGGAATGTTCCCCTTCCTGCACAAAAAGAATCCTGCCTGCAATGGAGGCACCCTTGCACCAAGGTGCAAGGGTGCCTACGTTGGTGCAAGCCAGCAAATTGTGCGCCAGCAAAGGGGGAAATGACAGGAATGCACCGTATTTCATAAATACGGTGCATTCTTGCCCTTTCACATTGACATAGGGTAGTGCAGCGCAGCAAGAAGACTTGCAGCGTTGCTCTAGGCCAATTCCTCATAAATGAGGCCCGTGTTTTGTAAAGATCAAAAACCTTGGGTGATAGCGCGGGAACACCCATGTAACACCAATTCAACGCCCTCTTGATGCAAATTAATGCACGGTAGCACAAAGCAAGAATTAGATTATTTCCGTGTTTACTTTCGAGTACTGGAAAGTAAGGGGCATATCAGCAACAACCGGCGATAATTAATGCTAAGCGCACTTAGCGCTAGGATAATTATCGCCGGCTAGCGTGGATTTTTATCGCTGAGACAGCGTGCTATTAGCCACGCTTATCTCAAAAGCGATAAAAATCCTAGCGCTAACTGCCTAACGTGAGATTATCGCTGGAAACCCAGCGATAATCTCACGAAATGTGGCGTTAGCTTGTTGATAGGGCCCCACAAACTTAGCCATTATATCCACCTTCTATAGGATATCATGGATAAGTCAGTCCTGAAGCAGGCGTAAGGAAAGTAGCGATAACAGGGGTTATCGCTACTTTTTCTGCCGCTATGCTTCATAGCGTGGGGTTGATGATAGGAGAAATGTCGCTTAGCATCCTTAATGAAACCTCACTGCCGTGAGCAGGTCTAATTGAACTCACGCTCCACACTATGATGTCACGCACTGACCTCAGTAGTGTCCCAGTGAGGAAGACGGGCTACATTATCCAGCTCTGTAGTGGAGGCATGATGGTAGATAGTTTTAAAAACTAGAAAATAAGCCGTAATATCACAGATATAAACCCGTCTGCAATTTTGGTAAGACATCCTTAGCATAGATAGACAATTGTTGTCCCTTTGCCTCTCAAATCTCAAATTTTAATTGCAGGCATATGTCCTAATATATGTTCAAATCAACGAGTTAGTACATATTCACAATTTAGTACGTTGATATAATGCACAATGAAGGTCACAACATTGTAAATAGGACACTTGGTGAAGACATATAGGGGCCGATTACGATGTTGGATGGTAAGCCTCCGACCGCTCGTCGGAGTCTTATCGACCGACATGGTAGGTTTACAGTCTGACCACCCAATTATGATGTAGGCGGTCCGTGTGTAAACCAGACTGACTTTCATAATGGCTTCGACTGGTTCAAGGAACCCGTCGGCCAGTCAGAAACATTTCATAAGCCCCTATGGACGGCGTTTCGGCCATCAGGATAAATGACGTCGGTTACCAACAGGCTTTTCACGTCAGGCTTTCTGACATGAAGAGTCTGTCGGAAAGTGACTTTGGGGCCCCCTAGCAAGGCCCTCATCCCTCAGTACCCTCCGGTTGGGGACTGGGGGGCACCTATGATGCCCCCCTGTTATCCCTGCACCGTGTGGTGCCTGCCACACGCTGCAGGGATTAACAGAAGCTCCCATTTCTTCATGGGAGCTTGTGCTGCAGCAGGGTTACGATCATAGCACTAGCTCCCATAGAGAAACGGGATCTCGCTACCGCACCATGTGTGGTTGCATTGTAATTGCGGCGTTGGGACCGCCCACTAGAGGTCGGTCGGTCCTGAGACAGCAATGGTTTCATTGACATCATAATGATGCTCATAATATTTAGGTGTGGCTTGAGAGAACATTTCTCTGCAAACCTGCTTCTATCACATCTTTACAATATAAATATCGTGGGCTTTGGGTCTTCCCAGAGGAGTAACTATCGCTCGCCTCATGCTATTGGCTGCATTTTGAATCATTCCACCCTTTATTGAGTGGTTGCATTGCAATGCAATGATGGTCTATCTTTGCTTTTGAAAGTACTATGGTCATATATTACATTGTTTGCTGCAGATGCATTGAATACAGAAAACAATCCTAGTTTGTTTTGTTTTTCACTGCAGCAGTCTGTAAGTCAAACCCACTTGCTTTACTAATTCTTGTTTTAATAATGGAAGGTGTTGGCATTATGGTGCTAGTGGTGGAAAGAAGAATTTTTGTCCAAAAGTTCTTTAAAACACAGGATCTTCACGGAGACACTACAGAGCCTCATAAGCCGCTCCACCCTGCCAGCACTTATACTGGATGGCAGGGGCGGTTCCTCCATTGGAGCGGAGGAGCGTCACCCCACTTAAATGCCCCCAAACCCCGAGATGAAAAATAAAATGGTAATTCATTGTGGAGCGCCGAGACATCCCACTCCCTCCAATCAGGGTGCTGGTCTCATGCTGGTGAGGGCAGCACCAGGATTGGTCAAAGGAGCTGCTGGGGCCTGCACGGCAGTCACGACCGGAGCAAGGAGGACCTGAAGTGAGGTAAGTGTTTTTTATATATATTAATTTTATTTGCGCGTGCTCGTTAATTTTTATATTTTTAAAATAGTTTTGGCACACACAAGCCCGTCCCCCCTCCCTGTAGATGCAAGCCGCCACTGCCGGATGGTAAACACCAAGTGCTAGAACCGGTCAACAAATGGGAAGGAATCTGGGGGCGGGGAAAGAAGAAGAACATCAGAATTTAAAATAATATACACAGCATCCATCCGGAGACTCATCATGCATTGTAACAGGCCTAGTCAATATACATCACAATTAATGATAAAACAGCAACAAATATAGTAAATTAACTTTAGCAAAATATGTGAAAATAAGTTAATTGCACCTATAACCAAAATGTGCACAACTTTTCATGTACCTTTTCATGTCTATGCTTCACTGACCATGATGACCGGTGCCAGCAGTGGCGGAACATTAGCCGCAGCAGCCCCCACTGTGAAGAGGACCTCTGAGCTCTAGGAGGGGGCCTCCAGCACTGTGCATGCGCGGCGGGCCCCTGGCCTGAGAGCTCCTGAATGGGTCCAGGGGGAGACCCTCTATATACTTTGCAGGAGGGGCCCTCAAGTTTTGTTATGTCACTGGGTGCGGGAATGGGATTCATACATTGTGATACCTTGTTCAGCCCCGCCGCACCTTGGGGCATCAACAAGAGCTTTCACTTCTGGGGACACCCCAAGGAGCCATGGTACAAGAAGCAGCTGTCTGGTAAGTCACTGATGGGTCACTCATACAACATGTTATGTTATTTTAGTTTATTCAGCCCACAGCTACTCGGAAGTGTCCCGGCGCTATAGACCGCTGGGGAACCCGTCCTGGCTATCCCTGTGAGATGGACCCTCCTGGGTATCTCCAAGGTGAAACCAGGCATCCCCGGCGAATGTGGGGGGCCGTTGTGGAGATGAGGCAAGCTAATGCCCAGAGTTGCCAAGTGTGATCCCTGGTTAGAGTAGGCACTGAGGCGAGAATTATTGAGTCCGCTGGCCCTGGTCCAAGACCCTGCCGCGTCGGGAATTGAACCCTGGTCCCGGGCCATCCTCTGCTTCCGGGTCTGCTGTCTCTAACCAGTGAGCCACACCACTCCACATCATACTAGGGCAGGTCAATGCTCCACCACATCACAAGTTCTAAACACAGGGACCAGCCATTTCCTTCGAGAAGTTGCCTTGGAGAGAAAAGAAGCCTAAAGTACATGATAGTTTCACTACCCCCAAAGCATAGTTACATTGCACAGCACAGGTGTTGGCTTTTTTATTATAACCGTAAGTGCTTCCATACGCAAAGTGCCAAACCTGAGTTTGATGTGCAAGGTGAGTGGGGCTGCAGCCTAAATCCTATCTAACTACGTCTCAAACCCAAGCAATCTTTATACAGGAGAAACCTATGAGCCAGGAGAGTTACATTTAGCATTATTACAGATTCTCTTGGTTTTATGGAGACAATACTTCTCTTGAATGTATTCTATTTATTAAGGCGTGAGTTTTCCCAAAGCTGGCCAAAGTCAAGTAGCTTCAGAGAGTTCCTCATATTACACTATGCCTGCTCCAGTGCACAATGTAATCTCAATCAGGTCCGACTCCATCTTATGCAGGCCCAGACCCCATCTTGATCCAGAGATGGAGATCGCCATCTTTCTTAACTTATACAATGGACATCGCCACATTCCTTTATTTATGCATTGTCATTGTCAATCGTTCTGTTGCTCGACCTAATCTTTTTAGGAACTGTGATAGCGTCAAGTTCTTGAATTAATGACATAGATATACCATCTAGGGTCAAATGTCTACCCTTCACCATGTCAAGGTTAAATAATAACACACTCGGGGGCATATTTTCAAGGACTTATCGCGAGTTATCAGCAATTTATCGCAGCCAAAGTCGCGATAAATTTATCGCCCCATTCCACAAGCTGGTGCTAACAGCCCATATCACCAGTTTACCCACGATAGCAGCCGCAAAACACATCGCCACAGATGACCCCGGCAACTAACGCTAATGAGATGCAGAGTAGGTGTTACCGCGCAAAAGCCGCGACAACACCACTTCGCAACATTTTCAACAACCGGTCAGATCGGTGATAAGATTCCAAAACAGGCAACAAGGTGTGTTAGCAGCAGGAAATTAACACCTGTAAAGTCGGACGACAACCGGTACCAGACAAGGGAGCACAGCCTAGAGCCACACATAAAAAAACAACAGATGCCCTGGACCAACTGAACATGCAGCCCGGAGCTCCAATAGACCAACAACACCCACTGTCACCACCCCCAGGCCCCACCCCCCCTCCCGGGGCCCTACCCTGGGCTCTCTCCCCTTTGGACAAACACATTGCACATCAATTCTACGAAATCATGAACCAAACAATTCGCCTAAAGTCGCACAAACACAACACCTAACATACATGTGAGGACAGTAAAGGAGAATCACACATTCATCTTAGAATAACCAAATAATCCTTTTATTACAGAATAAACCAAAAACAACAATTCTAAAGAGTCATGGCGGGTCTTTTCAGGACATCCCGTAAGTCACAGCCTGCAAGACAAAAACCTAGATGAGAAGGTGTGTCATGCGCTCATTAAAGTAGAGAGAGAGCGAAAGAGAGATAGAAATAAACAGAGGAAGAGAGAGAGAAAGAGAAAGAGGGAGAGAGGGGGGGAGAGAGAGAGAGAGAGAAAGAGGGAGAGAGAGAGAAAGAGAAGGGGAGAGAGAGAGAGAAAGAGAGAGAGAGGGAGAGAGAGAGAAAGAGAGAGAGAGAGAAGGGGAGAGAGAGAGAAAGAGAGAGAGAGAAGGAGAGAGCGAGAAAGAGAGAGAGACAGGGAGAGCGACAGAGAGAAAGAGAGGGAGAGAGAGTGCTGACACTGCAGACCCAGGCTTCACTGCTCACCTGCTGCCACCGGTGTGTCTCAAACCACGTGCCGGTACACACTGCAGTCCCCCAGGTCCCTTATCTGAAACAATTTCTACAGACATGAATGGCAGAGTTCATAAAGTTGCACACGCCATCATCACTTGCCCGCCCCTGCGCACACACGCTGCTGAATCCCAGCCCCTCCCGCCGCCCAGCGGTGATTGCCCGCCCCTGCGCAACCAGGCCTCACTGCTCACCTTCCGCCACCAGCGCATCTCCAAGAGGGCCCACCACGTGCCAGTGGGAGCTCCAAGCCCGGTGCCCCGGACCATGGCCCCCTCCACATCATGCAGCCCCGTGGGCCACCAAGTCACACACTTGATTCTGGGTCTTGATTTCGCTATGGCAGAGACCATATCAGTGCACATGGCATCATCGCAGGCTGCACACCCGCTCAGCACTTTAAGTGCCCCTACCTCAGTGCACCAAAAGACACCGTCCCGTGGCGGTGTGCCTGTGCCTGCCGCAGTGTATCGGTGTCACCAGGTCTGTGCACCGCAAGCCATGGACCCTTTATGATTGGGTCTCATGGTGCGGACGCCATCATGTCACCCCCGGCACTGGGCAATGTGAGGTGGCAGGGCCCTAGGCCCTCATGCATAAATGATAACCACACGGAGCACCCAGTTAGAGAGTGGAAATGGCATCCAGCACGTGCGCCAGGCCCTTCTTATTGGCAGGGTCACATGTCCTGTGACGCCTGTGCTGGTTGGGTGTGATGTGGGTGTAAACCAGCCATGAGGGAGTGGCTGTGGCATGCTGACAACTAGACCTGTGAGTAGCAGATTCCGACAGGAAAGACCTGGGACATGTAGCGTTGTCGTCCCCCCGGTGAGCGTAAGCAGAGTGGGCTGTCCTGGCGTATGCCAGTCCAGCGTAAGGGTGTGAACAATGACCCAGAGGCTCTGGGCGTGGTCCCGCTCTGGGTTGGACATGAAAGTAACTAATGCATGTGTCTCCGTAGTAGTGTCAGCGCCACCCGGACCGCAATCGGCAATGACAAGTACATCAGAAGAGGAGGAGTTCAGTCCGCAGTCTGATAGCTGTGTCATTGGTGACCAAACAGAATATGGCAGTCCATGTCGAGGTCCAAGGTGAGTGTCGTAGAGTGCATCGGGGGACAGTGGAAGGTGATGATGCAGAAGGCAGAACCAAGCAGATACAAGCCATATGGCGGGGATGAGTGCTACTGCTTCCTTCTTAACACGAAGGCAGATTCATCAACATCTTCGTCCTGTGCTGTTGCATGTGCCTCACGTGGGTGGTGGTGTTATGTCTCCAGCACTGTGTGGAAGTGACACCTCAGGGGCCGGAGGTTGCAGACAGTAATGCAGCTTCAACCGGTCCGGGGTATCGACGGACAGAGGGTGCCCCCTTACCTGAGCTTTTGCCAGGTTGAGGTGAGGTAGTCTTCCCAGAAGTATCGGGTACAGTCTCCTTCATTTGAACTGGAACCGGATGCACTCTTGGTTCCGTATTTCAGTATATGTTTTTGTATTCACTGATCATTTACATACCACTAGCAGCAGCATCTTCTAGGTCCTGATGAAAGCCCTGACACCTTGAGGGTCATCACAGCTGAAACATGTTGACCTCACATTTTGTCTGACACATGGGGTTTAAATCCATACCACAGGTGCACTGTTTTTAACCCTGACAGCGAGAACACATGAATAAAACTTATCACTGTTCTCTCTAGTTAGTTTTAAATCACTCCCTACACATTTAGAAACATATTTGTTACGCTGCGCCCTCACCTCAACCTATTCTCTCATATCTGGTGGATTTAGAATAACCTCCGAAGCAGGTGCTAAAACATCCCTGAGCTCCTTCCTCTCAAAGAGGGGGTTGTAGCCCTTGGTGGAACTAGGTGTTTCCACCAAGGGGAGAATCCCAGATGATGAAGCATGCCACCTCTGGTGGGTGAGGGATTACGTCCTGAAAGGGATTATCCCACAGAAAGTTCTGTGTGATTTTGTAAGTGTTTTTTTTAATCTAATGTTTCACAAGAGACCCAAGGATTTTCTATGGTGGAGTTACATAATCTATGTCAAACATGCCTAAACGTGGGTTGCTGTGAGCCATGCACACACCCTTGGCACCAAAGTGCAAAGGTGTGTGTGATGTCTAGCGTGGGTTTTGTTCTGTACAAAATAGTATACCTAGACAAACATTTCACACATTGATTTGTGCAGTACATTGCAACACACATGAAATGTATAGAACTGTAGCAAAATAAAAATGTTCTCCTTGTTAGTATCTGTCTTGAGGAAGGATTATTTTTGGAGCAAAGTACTGTCTACGGTTGGGGACCTACTTATGAGAGGCTTGAGCTGCTTCAGAGTCACTTTTTTGATGCTCAGGCTGTGCAAGCTTCTCAATCATATCTATGAGGCGATGAAAAGCCCCTCAGCGTGACATTGCATGGCCTCGTAGATATGGAGTAAGACAAAGCAAAGCAAGTGGCTGCCTTCCCTAAGGCTGCATCAAGGAGGCATTCCATGGGCATTGCAGTGGGTGTTCTCACACAGCATGAATGAATTTTGATGCATTCCCAGATTTACTTAATCACTGGGCCAGTGCCAAAACCTTACACTTCCCCAGAGCAGGCGTAAGGAGGAGAAATATCTTTATGGTTCCTTGTTTTTTCCTCCTTCCATGTGTGCTGCATTCTGCAGCACACATAGAAAGAGGAAAACACCTCCTGGAATTATTTTTGTGCTGGAATGTTCCCCTTCCTGCACAAAAAGAATCCTGCCTGCAATGGAGGCACCCTTGCACCAAGGTGCAAGGGTGCCTACGTTGGTGCAAGCCAGCAAATTGTGCGCCAGCAAAGGGGGAAATGACAGGAATGCACCGTATTTCATAAATACGGTGCATTCTTGCCCTTTCACATTGACATAGGGTAGTGCAGCGCAGCAAGAAGACTTGCAGCGTTGCTCTAGGCCAATTCCTCATAAATGAGGCCCGTGTTTTGTAAAGATCAAAAACCTTGGGTGATAGCGCGGGAACACCCATGTAACACCAATTCAACGCCCTCTTGATGCAAATTAATGCACGGTAGCACAAAGCAAGAATTAGATTATTTCCGTGTTTACTTTCGAGTACTGGAAAGTAAGGGGCATATCAGCAACAACCGGCGATAATTAATGCTAAGCGCACTTAGCGCTAGGATAATTATCGCCGGCTAGCGTGGATTTTTATCGCTGAGACAGCGTGCTATTAGCCACGCTTATCTCAAAAGCGATAAAAATCCTAGCGCTAACTGCCTAACGTGAGATTATCGCTGGAAACCCAGCGATAATCTCACGAAATGTGGCGTTAGCTTGTTGATAGGGCCCCACAAACTTAGCCATTATATCCACCTTCTATAGGATATCATGGATAAGTCAGTCCTGAAGCAGGCGTAAGGAAAGTAGCGATAACAGGGGTTATCGCTACTTTTTCTGCCGCTATGCTTCATAGCGTGGGGCTTGATGATAGGAGAAATGTCGCTTAGCATCCTTAATGAAACCTCACTGCCGTGAGCAGGTCTAACTGAACTCACGCTCCACACTATGATGTCACGCACTGACCTCAGTAGTGTCCCAGTGAGGAAGACGGGCTACATTATCCAGCTCTGTAGTGGAGGCATGATGGTAGATAGTTTTAAAAACTAGAAAATAAGCCGTAATATCACAGATATAAACCCGTCTGCAATTTTGGTAAGACATCCTTAGCATAGATAGACAATTGTTGTCCCTTTGCCTCTCAAATCTCAAATTTTAATTGCAGGCATATGTCCTAATATATGTTCAAATCAACGAGTTAGTACATATTCACAATTTAGTACGTTGATATAATGCACAATGAAGGTCACAACATTGTAAATAGGACACTTGGTGAAGACATATAGGGGCCGATTACGATGTTGGATGGTAAGCCTCCGACCGCTCGTCGGAGTCTTATCGACCGACATGGTAGGTTTACAGTCTGACCACCCAATTATGATGTAGGCGGTCCGTGTGTAAACCAGACTGACTTTCATAATGGCTTCGACTGGTTCAAGGAACCCGTCGGCCAGTCAGAAACATTTCATAAGCCCCTATGGACGGCGTTTCGGCCATCAGGATAAATGACGTCGGTTACCAACAGGCTTTTCACGTCAGGCTTTCTGACATGAAGAGTCTGTCGGAAAGTGACTTTGGGGCCCCCTAGCAAGGCCCTCATCCCTCAGTACCCTCCGGTTGGGGACTGGGGGGCACCTATGATGCCCCCCTGTTATCCCTGCACCGTGTGGTGCCTGCCACACGCTGCAGGGATTAACAGAAGCTCCCATTTCTTCATGGGAGCTTGTGCTGCAGCAGGGTTACGATCATAGCACTAGCTCCCATAGAGAAACGGGATCTCGCTACCGCACCATGTGTGGTTGCATTGTAATTGCGGCGTTGGGACCGCCCACTAGAGGTCGGTCGGTCCTGAGACAGCAATGGTTTCATTGACATCATAATGATGCTCATAATATTTAGGTGTGGCTTGAGAGAACATTTCTCTGCAAACCTGCTTCTATCACATCTTTACAATATAAATATCGTGGGCTTTGGGTCTTCCCAGAGGAGTAACTATCGCTCGCCTCATGCTATTGGCTGCATTTTGAATCATTCCACCCTTTATTGAGTGGTTGCATTGCAATGCAATGATGGTCTATCTTTGCTTTTGAAAGTACTATGGTCATATATTACATTGTTTGCTGCAGATGCATTGAATACAGAAAACAATCCTAGTTTGTTTTGTTTTTCACTGCAGCAGTCTGTAAGTCAAACCCACTTGCTTTACTAATTCTTGTTTTAATAATGGAAGGTGTTGGCATTATGGTGCTAGTGGTGGAAAGAAGAATTTTTGTCCAAAAGTTCTTTAAAACACAGGATCTTCACGGAGACACTACAGAGCCTCATAAGCCGCTCCACCCTGCCAGCACTTATACTGGATGGCAGGGGCGGTTCCTCCATTGGAGCGGAGGAGCGTCACCCCACTTAAATGCCCCCAAACCCCGAGATGAAAAATAAAATGGTAATTCATTGTGGAGCGCCGAGACATCCCACTCCCTCCAATCAGGGTGCTGGTCTCATGCTGGTGAGGGCAGCGCCAGGATTGGTCAAAGGAGCTGCTGGGGCCTGCACGGCAGTCACGACCGGAGCAAGGAGGACCTGAAGTGAGGTAAGTGTTTTTTATATATATTAATTTTATTTGCGCGTGCTCGTTAATTTTTATATTTTTAAAATAGTTTTGGCACACACAAGCCCGTCCCCCCTCCCTGTAGATGCAAGCCGCCACTGCCGGATGGTAAACACCAAGTGCTAGAACCGGTCAACAAATGGGAAGGAATCTGGGGGCGGGGAAAGAAGAAGAACATCAGAATTTAAAATAATATACACAGCATCCATCCGGAGACTCATCATGCATTGTAACAGGCCTAGTCAATATACATCACAATTAATGATAAAACAGCAACAAATATAGTAAATTAACTTTAGCAAAATATGTGAAAATAAGTTAATTGCACCTATAACCAAAATGTGCACAACTTTTCATGTACCTTTTCATGTCTATGCTTCACTGACCATGATGACCGGTGCCAGCAGTGGCGGAACATTAGCCGCAGCAGCCCCCACTGTGAAGAGGACCTCTGAGCTCCAGGAGGGGGCCTCCAGCACTGTGCATGCGCGGCGGGCCCCTGGCCTGAGAGCTCCTGAATGGGTCCAGGGGGAGACCCTCTATATACTTTGCAGGAGGGGCCCTCAAGTTTTGTTATGTCACTGGGTGCGGGAATGGGATTCATACATTGTGATACCTTGTTCAGCCCCGCCGCACCTTGGGGCATCAACAAGAGCTTTCACTTCTGGGGACACCCCAAGGAGCCATGGTACAAGAAGCAGCTGTCTGGTAAGTCACTGATGGGTCACTCATACAACATGTTATGTTATTTTAGTTTATTCAGCGCACAGCTACTCGGAAGTGTCCCGGCGCTATAGACCGCTGGGGAACCCGTCCTGGCTATCCCTGTGAGATGGACCCTCCTGGGTATCTCCAAGGTGAAACCAGGCATCCCCGGCGAATGTGGGGGGCCGTTGTGGAGATGAGGCAAGCTAATGCCCAGAGTTGCCAAGTGTGATCCCTGGTTAGAGTAGGCACTGAGGCGAGAATTATTGAGTCCGCTGGCCCTGGTCCAAGACCCTGCCGCGTCGGGAATTGAACCCTGGTCCCGGGCCATCCTCTGCTTCCGGGTCTGCTGTCTCTAACCAGTGAGCCACACCACTCCACATCATACTAGGGCAGGTCAATGCTCCACCACATCACAAGTTCTAAACACAGGGACCAGCCATTTCCTTCGAGAAGTTGCCTTGGAGAGAAAAGAAGCCTAAAGTACATGATAGTTTCACTACCCCCAAAGCATAGTTACATTGCACAGCACAGGTGTTGGCTTTTTTATTATAACCGTAAGTGCTTCCATACGCAAAGTGCCAAACCTGAGTTTGATGTGCAAGGTGAGTGGGGCTGCAGCCTAAATCCTATCTAACTACGTCTCAAACCCAAGCAATCTTTATACAGGAGAAACCTATGAGCCAGGAGAGTTACATTTAGCATTATTACAGATTCTCTTGGTTTTATGGAGACAATACTTCTCTTGAATGTATTCGATTTATTAAGGCGTGAGTTTTCCCAAAGCTGGCCAAAGTCAAGTAGCTTCAGAGAGTTCCTCATATTACACTATGCCTGCTCCAGTGCACAATGTAATCTCAATCAGGTCCGACTCCATCTTATGCAGGCCCAGACCCCATCTTGATCCAGAGATGGAGATCGCCATCTTTCTTAACTTATACAATGGACATCGCCACATTCCTTTATTTATGCATTGTCATTGTCAATCGTTCTGTTGCTCGACCTAATCTTTTTAGGAACTGTGATAGCGTCAAGTTCTTGAATTAATGACATAGATATACCATCTAGGGTCAAATGTCTACCCTTCACCATGTCAAGGTTAAATAATAACACACTCGGGGGCATATTTTCAAGGACTTATCGCGAGTTATCAGCAATTTATCGCAGCCAAAGTCGCGATAAATTTATCGCCCCATTCCACAAGCTGGTGCTAACAGCCCATATCACCAGTTTACCCACGATAGCAGCCGCAAAACACATCGCCACAGATGACCCCGGCAACTAACGCTAATGAGATGCAGAGTAGGTGTTACCGCGCAAAAGCCGCGACAACACCACTTCGCAACATTTTCAACAACCGGTCAGATCGGTGATAAGATTCCAAAACAGGCAACAAGGTGTGTTAGCAGCAGGAAATTAACACCTGTAAAGTCGGACGACAACCGGTACCAGACAAGGGAGCACAGCCTAGAGCCACACATAAAAAAACAACAGATGCCCTGGACCAACTGAACATGCAGCCCGGAGCTCCAATAGACCAACAACACCCACTGTCACCACCCCCAGGCCCCACCCCCCCTCCCGGGGCCCTACCCTGGGCTCTCTCCCCTTTGGACAAACACATTGCACATCAATTCTACGAAATCATGAACCAAACAATTCGCCTAAAGTCGCACAAACACAACACCTAACATACATGTGAGGACAGTAAAGGAGAATCACACATTCATCTTAGAATAACCAAATAATCCTTTTATTACAGAATAAACCAAAAACAACAATTCTAAAGAGTCATGGCGGGTCTTTTCAGGACATCCCGTAAGTCACAGCCTGCAAGACAAAAACCTAGATGAGAAGGTGTGTCATGCGCTCATTAAAGTAGAGAGAGAGCGAAAGAGAGATAGAAATAAACAGAGGAAGAGAGAGAGAAAGAGAAAGAGGGAGAGAGGGGGGGAGAGAGAGAGAGAGAGAAAGAGGGAGAGAGAGAGAAAGAGAAGGGGAGAGAGAGAGAGAAAGAGAGAGAGAGGGAGAGAGAGAGAAAGAGAGAGAGAGAGAAGGGGAGAGAGAGAGAAAGAGAGAGAGAGAAGGAGAGAGCGAGAAAGAGAGAGAGACAGGGAGAGCGACAGAGAGAAAGAGAGGGAGAGAGAGTGCTGACACTGCAGACCCAGGCTTCACTGCTCACCTGCTGCCACCGGTGTGTCTCAAACCACGTGCCGGTACACACTGCAGTCCCCCAGGTCCCTTATCTGAAACAATTTCTACAGACATGAATGGCAGAGTTCATAAAGTTGCACACGCCATCATCACTTGCCCGCCCCTGCGCACACACGCTGCTGAATCCCAGCCCCTCCCGCCGCCCAGCGGTGATTGCCCGCCCCTGCGCAACCAGGCCTCACTGCTCACCTTCCGCCACCAGCGCATCTCCAAGAGGGCCCACCACGTGCCAGTGGGAGCTCCAAGCCCGGTGCCCCGGACCATGGCCCCCTCCACATCATGCAGCCCCGTGGGCCACCAAGTCACACACTTGATTCTGGGTCTTGATTTCGCTATGGCAGAGACCATATCAGTGCACATGGCATCATCGCAGGCTGCACACCCGCTCAGCACTTTAAGTGCCCCTACCTCAGTGCACCAAAAGACACCGTCCCGTGGCGGTGTGCCTGTGCCTGCCGCAGTGTATCGGTGTCACCAGGTCTGTGCACCGCAAGCCATGGACCCTTTATGATTGGGTCTCATGGTGCGGACGCCATCATGTCACCCCCGGCACTGGGCAATGTGAGGTGGCAGGGCCCTAGGCCCTCATGCATAAATGATAACCACACGGAGCACCCAGTTAGAGAGTGGAAATGGCATCCAGCACGTGCGCCAGGCCCTTCTTATTGGCAGGGTCACATGTCCTGTGACGCCTGTGCTGGTTGGGTGTGATGTGGGTGTAAACCAGCCATGAGGGAGTGGCTGTGGCATGCTGACAACTAGACCTGTGAGTAGCAGATTCCGACAGGAAAGACCTGGGACATGTAGCGTTGTCGTCCCCCCGGTGAGCGTAAGCAGAGTGGGCTGTCCTGGCGTATGCCAGTCCAGCGTAAGGGTGTGAACAATGACCCAGAGGCTCTGGGCGTGGTCCCGCTCTGGGTTGGACATGAAAGTAACTAATGCATGTGTCTCCGTAGTAGTGTCAGCGCCACCCGGACCGCAATCGGCAATGACAAGTACATCAGAAGAGGAGGAGTTCAGTCCGCAGTCTGATAGCTGTGTCATTGGTGACCAAACAGAATATGGCAGTCCATGTCGAGGTCCAAGGTGAGTGTCGTAGAGTGCATCGGGGGACAGTGGAAGGTGATGATGCAGAAGGCAGAACCAAGCAGATACAAGCCATATGGCGGGGATGAGTGCTACTGCTTCCTTCTTAACACGAAGGCAGATTCATCAACATCTTCGTCCTGTGCTGTTGCATGTGCCTCACGTGGGTGGTGGTGTTATGTCTCCAGCACTGTGTGGAAGTGACACCTCAGGGGCCGGAGGTTGCAGACAGTAATGCAGCTTCAACCGGTCCGGGGTATCGACGGACAGAGGGTGCCCCCTTACCTGAGCTTTTGCCAGGTTGAGGTGAGGTAGTCTTCCCAGAAGTATCGGGTACAGTCTCCTTCATTTGAACTGGAACCGGATGCACTCTTGGTTCCGTATTTCAGTATATGTTTTTGTATTCACTGATCATTTACATACCACTAGCAGCAGCATCTTCTAGGTCCTGATGAAAGCCCTGACACCTTGAGGGTCATCACAGCTGAAACATGTTGACCTCACATTTTGTCTGACACATGGGGTTTAAATCCATACCACAGGTGCACTGTTTTTAACCCTGACAGCGAGAACACATGAATAAAACTTATCACTGTTCTCTCTAGTTAGTTTTAAATCACTCCCTACACATTTAGAAACATATTTGTTACGCTGCGCCCTCACCTCAACCTATTCTCTCATATCTGGTGGATTTAGAATAACCTCCGAAGCAGGTGCTAAAACATCCCTGAGCTCCTTCCTCTCAAAGAGGGGGTTGTAGCCCTTGGTGGAACTAGGTGTTTCCACCAAGGGGAGAATCCCAGATGATGAAGCATGCCACCTCTGGTGGGTGAGGGATTACGTCCTGAAAGGGATTATCCCACAGAAAGTTCTGTGTGATTTTGTAAGTGTTTTTTTTAATCTAATGTTTCACAAGAGACCCAAGGATTTTCTATGGTGGAGTTACATAATCTATGTCAAACATGCCTAAACGTATGCAAAAAATTCCAATTTCTGCTAAGATTTATTATAAAAAATGGCCACTTGACCACTTGTCAAAAGAGGTCCTTCACCCAGATTATTGCCTAAAATGATCTCGCTTATTTCTGGCACACTTCGCACCTCGCAGATGCTACATCGCACCTGAAGCTAATAAAGCCAAGTCCCAGAGAAAAACCGAACGACGGCTACACAGTGTATTTGCCCTTCGTGGGGAACACTGTTTTCAAGCTTCCACTGATAAAGACAGCCTTTGCTCTCAAAAAGGAATGCAGTGCGTTTCTTATCCCTAAGAAAATCTAGACTGAAAGTAACTCTCCATTCCATGCTCTCTCAGTATGGCTCATAGAAGTAGACGTGTTATGTTTTACATCACATTTTAACAATGTTAGGAATGTTCATTTTATTCTCGTTATTAATAACGATCCTGTTGGCTGTTTTTATAATATTCTTAGTAGTTGTTTTACACACACTGATAAATAGATTGTTCCTGTAATGAGAAATACTTTTAACTTAAAGTATTAATTCTTCTTAGGTCAACGTGTGTGCAATGTTGTGACTAATGAAAAAGGTTGGTTACTGTTTCTACGGTGCCCCTGGTCCCTTTACGAGATGGTTATTAACCCAAAAGCAATTCTTCTATGTCAATTGCACATTGGATAGGATATTGTGGGCTACATTAATCTGTTCTTTGCATTCATTGTGGGCTATTGAACCAAGTTGACCTGTGTCACCCGTGAGCTGGAAAAACACCTCTTGAAGAGTTACGCCAAATTCGTAACTTCCGCAACACCTGAGATGGATGTGATGTGCCATGACCAAAGCATTAAGCAGTACAAAACAGGTGGTACGGTGGCCATCAGCTATAAAGTACACTTTAGCTGCTCCATCAACCCCCTGAAACTAACCAACTGTGATGCCATACAATTCAGATTAGCACTCACCCCCACATCCTCCTTCTCATGCATGCTAGACTCCGGACTCTAGAAATGAGGTGCACGGCCCTGGGGGTCTGTAAACACAGGCCTCCAGGGCCATGCGCCTCATTTCTAGAGTCCCTTCCTAATCTTCTTGACAGTATCATTGTAGGGAAAAGCACATATACAGCTTTGGGCGGCTTTAGCAGCCACTTGGACGATAAAACAACCTGTCCTCCAATAGACTTCTAACTGACCTAGAGGCCCTGCAACTCTCTCAGCTGGTGGGCTCCGCCACACATGAAAAAGGGCATTTTCTCGACCCTATCTTTTCAAACGACCCTAGACTACAAGTGCTTACACCAATCCATATCCCCTGGTTGGATCACTTCTACATTCCTCTCCTCTATGCGAAACCACACACACAAAAACCGTCAGGGGTAACATTGATCTAGGATGAAAATGGCCCAGACTTGCACATGAAAATTGGATCAATTATCTAGAGTCTACCACTCCCTCGACTTCAGAAGACCTCCACGAGGAACACAAACGATGGTCTGACTGGATCAACAGTTCAGTAGATAAATTTTTTCGCAAACCAAGACCGACAGCACAACAGAACCCTAAAGGAGCCGCCTGGTTCAACACCCAGTTAACTGCTCAGAAAAAGCACTTCAAAAAAACTCGAAAGGAGCTGGAGGAAAATATACGCCCCAGACCTTAACTCATTGTATACAAAAGACACCAGACAATATCATGATGATATTAAAAAGTCTCAGGCAGAATTTTATGAGGAGTGGATTAAAAGGTCCTCCAAATCCCCCAAAGAATTATTTTAAAGTGTGAAATCACTCACCACAATTGAACAAGGTTCACGCACACATCAACCCTGAAAGGAGAGATGTAACGAGCTAACCACTTTTTTAAAATCAAAGTGAAAGACATTTATAACTCGCTACACTATTGTCCGGGGACAAGCCCTGAAGGGAAACAGGACAGCTCTGGTAGGATGGACTTACTTCCCTGCCCAGAAGAGCCTGGACTGCCGCCACCCCCTTCATTAGGTTCCTTCCCAGAGCTGAGCAAAGATCGTACGGGTCTCCTCCTGAGTAACATTAAGTCAGGGTCTCCACTCGATCCCGCCACCCCCCCACATCCTACTTCAGGGTGGTGATCCAATCCTTTACAAAATGGCTGACATTATCTCGCTATCCCTAAACACAGGGATAGTGCCCAAAGAGTGGATGCATGCTACAGTAAAGCTTTTGCTCGAGAAACCTCAACTTGATCCAGCGATCATGGGAAATTTCCGTCCCATGTCCCTCCTACCCATTTTGGGTAAAGTTGCAGAGAAACATGTTATTGGCATCCTCTCCCAGTTCCTGGAGGAGAATGACATCCTGCACCAGACTCAGATGGGGTTTCGTCCAGGACATAGCACCGAGTATGCCCTGCTAGTGATTACTGAGAAATTAAAAGTGATACTCGACCAGGGGAGAGCCGCCACAATTTTACTCTTGGATCTAAGCGCGGGTTTTAATACTGTGGACCACAAGATGCTAATTCATAGGCTCAAAGAGATAGGGATTAAGGATAAAGACAATTAATGGGTGGTCTCGTTCCTCACGGATATATCATTCCAGTTTATGGAATCAGCCATCCTCTCAGATATTTTCATGGCTCCCTACCGAGTACCTCAAGGTTCGGCATTAAGCCCGACCCTGTTCAACATTTATCTGAGACCCCTAGCATACATGGTACAGGAGTTTGGCCTGTCAATTGTTTCTTACGCTGATGACACTCTGGTCTCTGTGTCAGAAGAGGTGAATACGAACCATCTGCAGCTTGTACCATGCATGGAAAATATGGGAAACAACCTTTACAATGCGGATGTAACAACGCATTGATATTACAACGCGGTTGTTACAATGCAACTATCTTTACATTGCAATGCATATGCTTTTACCACGCATGCCTTTACAACGAATTACGTTGTAAAGGCATGAATTGGTAAAGGCATGTGTTTTTCATGTAGTTAGGTAAGTATAGGGTTTAGGGTGGGTTTGGGTTTTAGGGTATAGGGGTATAGGTTTTGAGGTGCCAAGGTTCATTTTAGGGTTCAGGGTGGATTTTGGTTTTGGGGTGCCAAGTGTAATTTTAAGTTTTAGGGTGGGTATGGGTTTTGGGGTAGCAAGGGCTATTTTAAGGTTTAGGGTGGGTGTTGGTTTTGGGGTACCAAGGGTAATTTTTGGGTTCAGGGTGGGTATGGGTTTTGGGGTGCCAGGGTTAATTTTAGGGTTCAGGGTGGGTATGGGTTTAAGGTACCAGGGTTAATTTAGGGTTCAGGGTATGTTTGAGTTTTAGGGTGCAAGGGTACATTTTAGGGTTCAGGGTGTGTTTGGGTTTTGCAGTGCCAGGGTTAATTTTAGGGTTCAGGGTGTGTTTGGGTTTTGGGGTGCAAGGATACATTTTAGGGCTCAGGGTGTGTTTGGGTTTTGGGGTGCTAGAATTAAATTTAGGGTTCAGGGTGTGTTTGGGTTTTGGGGTGCCATATTACTTTTGGGATTCAGGGTGTGTTTGGGTTTTGGATTGCCAGGGTTAATTTTAGGTTTCAGGGTGGTTTTGGGGTGCCAAGGGTAGTTTTAGGGTTTAGGAGGTATGGGTTCCTGGGGCAGTAAGGGTAATTTTGTACTTTTATAGGGTTATGGGTATTGGGGTAGTAAGGGTAATTTATGGGTTTTTGGGGAGGTTAAAAAAAATATATATATATAATATATATTACCTACTGGCGATAGCCAGTAGGTAGTTATAGTTAGGACCACGTTTCCATAGGAAAACCTCAACATTCTATTTTGAATAACTTTGGCGCCGGTCGACGAATCCTCGCGAATTTCTCAAAATAGGTGGGGCGCTACGCTCCGCTCCTACCCTGAAAGTCTCGGGGGGATTCGTCAAGCGGGGGCTGAGATAAAAGGGGGGTCCCAAAACGCGTTTTTCCCATGCATTTTTCCATAGGACCTTTAGAACGAGCTACAGCCCGAATGGCTGAACAGAATTACTCAAAATTTGGCAGAGAGGTAGTCCCTAGGTCAAGGAAGTGCCTTTTGTAGGTTTGGTGTAAATCTGTTCAGTAGATTCTGAGAAAATAGCCTTTAAATCAATATATATATCTGAGCCAGCTTACGGTACGCTTACCGTACGCTTACGGTAAGCGTACGGTGGCGTGCGCGAGCGCGATTCTGATTGGCTCTTAGATCTTAGTAAACATTCGAATCGGCCGAAACCAGGAAGCGGCGGCCGCCATTTTGTCTCTCGCACTGAGAGAGATTTTTAAAATCGGAAGCACAAAAACATGTAAAGGGGCTGTTTTGACAACTCCCTCCCACATAGTCATGTTGAGGGAGTCCCCAAACATCCCCCAAGTGCAAAAACGGTTTTATTTTTTTTTCGGCAATTTCGCGGGGTACGCTTACCGTACGCTTACGGTAAGCGTACGGTAAAAAAATAAAAATAAAAAAAACACTATCCACACTTACCCCACCCCCTGTGCTTTTGGTGGCCGAAGGCCACCAAATGTGCTGGGCTTATTACAATGGAAAAAAACACTATCCACACTTACCCCACCCCCTGTGCTTTTGGTGGCCGTAGGCCACCAAATGTACAGGGCTTATTATAAGGGAAAAAAACTTAGCATTTAAAAAACCGTACTAATTCACTGAAAAAACCATAGGTTTCACACACGTTATAGTTAGGAATTAGCATTTAAAAAACCTTGCAAATTCACTGAAAAAACCATAGGTTTCACACATGTTATAGTTAGTGGAAATTTTACTGATAAAAAACCAATGAAATTCCCCCGTTATAGTTAGCGCAGGCAACTATAACTCACGCGACCGCAATCCTCTGCTGATGACATATGTGTCTTTATGAAAAAAAAATATTTGTAATATATGTATAGCTAAAAATGTATGGAAGAAGGCATGGGCAAATAAGTGTCTAAATACAGTATTAGCATCAGCAGAGGATTGTGGTCGCGTGAGTTATAGTTGCCTGCGCTAACTATAACGGGGGAATTTCATTGGTTTTTTATCAGTAAAATTTCCACTAACTATAACATGTGTGAAACCTATGGTTTTTTCAGTGAATATATATATATATACGTATGGAAGAGGTGCGTGGCAAAAAAATAAAAGAATTACGCACTATATATATATACACACATTACTTACCTTAACAACTTTTACCAAGTATATGCCTTTACCATGCATGCATTTGCGTTTTAATGGCATGTGTGGTAAAGGCATATGCGTGGTAAAGGTTTGCGTTGTAACAGCACTTGCGCTGTAACAACCACGTTGTAATGCTGTGCGATGTAATGGCATGCGTAGTATCGTCATATATTCGGAAAAAATAGGAAAATGGATGGCTAACTGTGGCCTAAAATTGAATGGTGACAAAACTGAGTTGATGTTCCTGGGCAACGACCCGGGTCCGCGGGCCAGGATCAGTTGGCCCGGGAGTTGGGGTCCTTCCCCTTCTCCTAAACCATCCATAAAAAATCTGGGGATGTGGCTAGACCAAAATCTCTCCATGGAAACACAAGCCAAACAATTTTCGGCTTCCTGTTTGGGTATACTACGGATGATCCGTAAGATCATGGATCTAATCCCAGAAAAAGCTCGGAAGACGGTGGTCCAGGCCCTGATGGTTTCACGACTGGACTACGGCAACTCCCTGTATTTGGGTTCTCCTAAATATGTGACAGACAGGCTATAGGTGGTCCAAAATGCTGCAGCCAGAATGCTCCTGAAGGTTCCCAGACATAAATCAGGGAGATCCTCTCTGAAAAAGCTGCACTGGCTACCCATTCAATACAGGGTTACGTCTAAGGCCATCTGCCTCACCCACAAAGCCATGCAGGGGAGAGGTCCGGCCATGATACGACCCTTCGTTTCCCCATACATCCCTTACAGGCCCCTCGGGTCCTTATTCAATTCCCTGATGAACATTCCAAAGATAAAGAGATCAAGATGGAGTGTAAGATCCTTTTCACACCAGGTCCCAAAACGTTGGAATTCAATGACCACAGAACTGAGACTGGTCAAAAATGAACGGTGTTTCAGAAAACACTTAACACCTGGTTGTTCCCATGATGCCTCACCAACCTTCTGCTCCTCTCGGTAGCCCTGGGAACCCCTCGGGTAGCCTTGCGCTTTATAAATCCCATAAACATAAACAAACATAAACAGTATGGGGGCCCAAATTTGGGAAGAATCTCAGGAAATGCCTTTCAATCTTTTGGAGCATGGTGACATCATTCTATATGACCCCATGAGTCTGCACCATAGATTCCTGATGCAACTGCTTTCAGTCTATAGATGTGTAATATCGTGCTTAGAGACTGTCCTCCGGTCTTCTGCTTAGATCTAAGGACCGCAGCAGTGGCTTGTATCATAGCCTAGTGTTGAATCATACTCCATTGAATCATAAAGGTCAAGGTATAGCATGATGCATCATTAAAGTAACGGAATACAGAAGGGTGTCCTCTTGCTAACACAGGTTTAGACATACGATGCATGTCAAAGATCTGTGCTTTTTAGGGATTTGCTTAGAACTCTAGTGACCTAAGAGACAACCTACTTATAAATTTGCAGGACATACAGGTAGTACACAACAAAAGCATCATAAAACTAAGGAACCCTACACTCTGTGCCCCAGTACTGTTTTTTCAATGTTTTGTTCAGTTACTCAAATGAATCAACCTGCATAATTGTTCCCAATCAAGTCGTTTTGAATGTCTTAGGATGAAACGTATGCAGTATACATGCTTAGCAATAAAATGGATGTATGCATGTATGTGGTGTATTTATAGCCTGAATCTAGCAAGAATGTAAGAAAGCACTATGCAGATTCAAAGGCAATGATACGGTCACTAATTCATTGGAGCGGTAGCTGGGTTCAGGGAGCCAAAGTCGACTTTTACTTTATCGGGATTTAGTGATCTCTAAAGATGTATGTCTGTAGTTCTGTCCTAATTTGTAGTGGATTTTGGGCTGTCTTGATAGATACAGGAATGAAATTCCAGATCATGGGTGTCTAGAGAAAGAGAAGGCGTGTTAACATGTTCTCCTTTTTTACCCTTCTTTGACTCTAGTCTGGCTGTGGGTGTGCCGATAGCCACCAGAGGTGGTGAGCTTGCCTGCAAGATATGCGAAGGTGCTGGTTGTGATGGCTTTGTAAATGATGCAGATAGGCTTAGGCTCATAACTACATGGAGGTTCATTAATAGCCATTTGATTAAGTAAAGCTGTCCAGTTGGAGAGCTCTTCTGTCACATAATAACATAAGTATTGTTCAAAAGATTCATATAGGTTCCTCATTCTGACCTTCGTTTTGAGGGTGGTACTGGAGGAGTAGTGGACATCAACAGTCAACATAACGCAAAGACCCTCCAGAGCAAGAAGTAAATTGAGAATCCCAACCTGAGACCCAAATTGGGGAAGGAACAAAGGCAAGCACAGCAAAGTCAAAGCAGAAACACAATGTAGTCAGTCAGTCAACAAGTAAATGAACTGAATACAAACCATTGCCTTTGCACAAATCAAAAATAAAATGCACCAAGACAGAATGCCAAGGTGCCGGTGTTTGGTGGAGACTGGGGACTGAAGAAACGTTGACTCTTTTCTGCTTGTTGACTTTCACCAGGCACAGATGTCAGTGGAGTACTACCTGGCATGTACGGCCAAACTGCACCATCAAAAATAAATGTATAGCTTAGACATTTGTTTTTGTTCGACCCAGAAATACTACTAACTGAAGTGCTTTCCTGATATTTACTTGATAGTAGGAACCGATTGGAGTAAGCATACAGAACAAGCATTTGCAATGCAATAGGTCTCGCATTTACTCTACTTTGAGCTATTGGCATTGTAAATGACAATACCTTTTATTTATGTTTTTAAAAGCAAAACATAAATAAAAGGCATTGTCATTTAAAATGCCAATTGCTCAAACTCGCGTAAATGCGAGACCCATTGCATTGCAGATGCTTGTTTAAAGACCTGTGAAATACTTGGGTGCGGCTGTGTGTGCGGTGGGGCGGGTGGTGGGAGAGGGGACATGAGCCTGAGGTGACAAAGTGATCTGCTCCACTGGACCATTTGACAATGGAGTACCAGGCGGGGTCACCCCGCCGGGGAGGGCGCACGCCCCATGTGAAAAGGCGAAATCAGCTCAAGATTACAGAGCGGATTAACAGAGGTGGAGCAGAGGGTCAGGGCTGGGGAGGGCGACGACTCATCCTAAAAAGAAAACGAAAATAAGTTTGGGAACCGCGTCCCCTCCCCCACCATGACCAGTCCCCGGAGCACAGCAGCTTCCTTTGTGCTGCTTGTGACCCTGTAATTATGAGTGCAGGAACCAAGCCGGGCGCTCCCCTTGTGCTGGTATCAAGCCTCACAGCCTAACAATGGAAAGGGGAGAGCGAGGGCAGACCTGGGAAAAAGGCAGAGAGGGCGATGGCACAGGGAAAGAGGAGCGGCCTGGAAATACTGTAGGAAAGCACGGAGACACCGCAGGGCTGGGAAAAGGATCCCGGCAAGAGCGCAGAGGCACGGAGTGGGTATGGCAGAGGCACGGGAGTGAGATGGCGCAGAGTGAAAGGGATCAGTACTCGGGTGCAGCTGTGTGTGTGCCCGGGACTGTCACAGCCCGGGCTGACACTCACAATGGGGGGACGGGGCAAGAGGTGGCTTGTTTCAGCAGTGGAACCGATGTCAAAGTGAAAAAGCATTTGCAATGCAATAGGTCTCGCATTCACGCGTGTTTGAGCTATTGGCATTGTAAATGACAATGTTTTTTTTATATATGTGTTGCTTTTGAAAACCCAAATAAAAGGCATTGTCATTTTTAATGCCAATAGCTTACACTCGCGCAAATGCAAGACCTCTTGCATTGCAAATGCTTGTTAAGGCCTGTCATTACACTGTATTTGTGGCATAGGTAGCCTGGGAGGTTCTGCAGCTCTCTTTGAACGTTACACTGTGTGGTAGCTTCATGGTCTCGGACTTAAACACACACCATGAGAAGGAAGGAGCTGCTATTTAGCAAGAACATTTGCGCTAAATTTAGCTGACCTTTTTGGTAGTGGACGCGAATGAATGTGAAATGTTTACTAGCAATTAGAGGCATACTAGTTTAGGGCTATAGCCGTTGAATCAACTTTTAGGGGGGAGTTTGTATAGGGTGACGAGACATCCTTGTAAAATCGAGAAAGCTCAATGTTTACTTGAACTGTGTTGATGGAAAAGTTCCAGAGGCTATATCCTAAAAAATGTTCGGTTTGTGCCTGTAAGTGTGTCTATCATGTTATGGTCATTAGTCAAGTTACTTCCGCATTCATACTCTGTCTGTTTGCGTGATTTTGTCTTATGCCGTTTTCCTTAATGCCTTGCACTATATTCCGAGCACACAGGGGCGGTTCCTGGTGATGGGCAGAGGGGCACATGCATTAGTGCCAGTTATTTATCGGCCGGGTAGAATTTATTCTAAGCAGGCTACATGCAGACATGGTGACAGCCCGGGTCTGCAATAATGGAGATCGCCAGGGACCACCCTTTTATAACGTGATAAATGTCCTACTGTTTTAAGCAGCACCGGGCTTGCACAATATTAGCTCAGTACTTCCCAGGGCTGCCTGCCTGCTAACTCCAAAGCTGCCTCTCATCATTACCCCACCCTTTCTGAAGTCGTCACCCAACCTAGTGACGAGTTAGGAAAGGGAGGGTCACATGCTGTAAACAGAATACAGTGCGCGCTTGTAAAAGAAGTGCTATTAGCATCACTCTTCTGCCAGGCACCTGCATTTATTTTAATTTTACATTTTTAATGCAGTTTTTGATTAAAAAGTGCTGGTGCTGAGCCCAGCTGCATGCAGCTTGTGGTCTGCAGCAGAATCTCTCCGTGTTTCTGGGAGTAGAGGAAGGCTGTTGATACCGAGGGCAGAACACGGCTGCCGCTTGTCAAAGCAGCTGGCGAGGCAAGGTCACCCTGCGACTGTTCCCCAACCTTCAAAGGGGTCAATACGTAGGCCCCTGAGCCCAGCCCTCGGTATGACGAACGGCCCGGTGTCGTGTGCTCGCAGGGGGGTTCCTGGTGATGGGCAGAGGGGCAACGCTCCTCCAACTTTACAAGCCTCACAGCCTACATATACATAGGCCGTAGGTCCCCAGCGCTTTGCCGGCCCCACCAGCTCAAAATCCGTGTTTCCGGAAAGTGGCAGTCTTGACTGCCACCTCCTGTGCACCAACAGCACCCTCCGTGCCAGCCTTCACCAAGGAAGTCCTTATTGGAGGCCGGCATAGGGGTTGCTGTTGGCTAACAGGAGACTGTGTGGAGGGGCTGGATTCTGGGCTGGTGGTGCCGGCAAAGCGCAGGAGACCCGCGGTCAATGTAGATGTAGGCCAGTCGTCGGTGGGCGGAAAGTATTAAGCAAAAACGGCTGGATCCGTATTCGTCCCTGTCACTGGGGGAACCGGACACGGTACTGCTGCATGATAGGCTGCCGCTGGCGGCGGCAGGGGGAGAACAATGGCAGGCCGTAGAAAATGAAAAAAACTAAAATAAGCACAAAAGAGGGCACCGCGCTAAAGCATGTAGCGTGGCACCCGTGCATCTGAAAGTTTAAAAGAAACAAGGCTTCAAAATCGAAGGAAAAAATCCTTGTTGCATTGAAAACCGGGCGAGTGTGCATACGATATCACCAGTGACAGTCCATATTTTCCTCGCACACGTTCGTCATTTCCCAGTATGAACTTGCATGATAAAAACGACGAAAACCAAGCTTTCTGTTTTTCCTAGGGTTAAATGTATTTACCAAGATCCGTGATTGATGTGAGCTGCGAGCTTCGCGTCTGCAGCCAGCCCTGCGTTTGCAGCGCTCAGGAACAGATTGCGCGTTTTGCTCGAGGCCCGGCATCTGCTAGCTGGGAGACAGTCAGCACGCGCTCTGCGCGCTCGCGGCTGCCGTTATGAATTAAGGATTGGCAGCACCTGGGTAGTTTCACAGAACCATTTAGTGATCTGATAGGCTGCTCGTTCTACCAATATTTAAAACATACTCAAGCATTGGCCGCACGCGCGCCTCGCGCTTGAAGTTAAAAAAAAAAAAAGAAAAACAAGCCCGGTGGAGCGTGGCGCGCGCGCGCGCTTTGGGGCGGGGGAGCAGACCCTTTGAAGTGCTCCCAAAAGGCGGATTGCATGGCGGCACGATGCGTGTGATTGTGCGTGTGCTAGCCATGCAATCCGCTTTTTGGGAGCACTTTTGAAACCCGTATTCTATAGTCTCGCTTTGCAATTCCTTACGCGATAGCAAGGCGAGACCTAAAAACCAGTCTTAGACCGTGATTGATTTGTGATGTATCCGCTGCTTCTGATGTGAAGTAATGAACAACCTACTGAGAAAACCTGCTCCTTGGTGATCATTGCCTGAAATGTGTCTGGAAGGACAAAGGGTATTTGCTAAAAAGCGGGTTTCCAGTTGACTGGGATGGTAGCCCTGGTCAAACAGTAACCACGATCCTAGTCAGAGTAGTCACAAACACACCCTAAATTAACCTATTCTCACCCTCTGGTGGCTTGGCAGAGAGCAGTCAGGCTGAACTTAAGAGGTAATACACAAAGTATTTGTGCACTACTTCAAACAGTAAAACAGTGAAAACACCACACAAAAAGAATCCACACTAGTTTTTTAAAAATAGCTCTTTTTTAATAAACACAAGGCTAAAACACAAAAAATCCAATATGTGGAACGTGAAATATGCATTTTTAAAGAATAACTGTAAAGTAGCACTTAGAAGAAATAAGCACTTCTTTGGAACATCTGGTCGAGCCGGACCGGAACAAAGTCAAATGCTGACTTCAATGGAGCATGGGTCAGATACAGGGACCTTGTGAGGCCCGCTGAAAAAAGTACCTTAATCCTAATTGCGGCAACGAAGATCAGAGGGAGCAGGCGAGTGATGTGTTGGTGTCGATCCCACAGTCGCCGGGTTTCTCCATGCAGTAGAGGGGATGCTTGGATTGTTTCCCTCCAGTGGCTGCGATGCATTGGTTCTGAAGTGGCTGTTAAGATAGCGATGTTCTGACTCTGAGTGTGATGCACCGGGACTGTTCCCACCACTGGAGCGATGCGTTGATTCTGCTCTCGCAGCAGAGGGTGCGTCGGTTCCACTGGAGCAAGCACCTTAGTTTCACTTACAATTGTCAAAGTGCTGGCGCAGAGTGGTTGGGATTCTGTTATGTCCCTGAGACTTCAGATCAGGAGGCCTGTCACCTGGCCCTTGGAGTCACTCTTGGTTCATGTAATGTAGGTCCAATCTGTAGCAACCAGTCAAGAGAGAGCAGAAGGCACCAGGGCAGCACAGCAAGGCTTCCAGAGCAGCAGTCCAGCGGAGTGGCAGTGCTTCAGCACAGCAGTTCATCTTCCTGGCAGAGTAGTTACAGGTCCAGAAGTGTATTGAAGAAGTGGTGTAATAGGTCCAGTACTTATACACAGTTGTGCCTTTGAAGTGGAGGAGACTTCAAAGAAGGGTCTTTGAAGTGAACAGAGGTCCACCCTTCCTGCGCTGGTTCCAGGCTCACTACCTGGAGGTATGCAGTCCTTTGTGTGTGAAGAGCAATTGCGTCCGGCATGGCTCATGGGTGGGGCGGGCAGGTGCGGGATCCCACAGGATGGGGGGACAGATGAGTGGTTGTGAAGGAAGGAAGGGGGGGGTCGCGAGGGAAGGGGGGTCGCGTGGGAAGGGATGATCACACGGGGAGGGTGGGTTTAAATAATAGATAAAATATTTTTTTAAACGTACCTTTCCCACGGGTCCCGTGTCTTCACTGCTTGGTCTGCTCCTGCTTTCCTGCCTCTGGCAGGAACAGGAAGTAGGCAGCCTCCCTCCCCTCTCCTAAGCCAATCACAGCGCTGCAATGGCAGCGTTGTGATTGGTCGAGACGGCAACCAGCCAGGCGCCTATGGGGAGGCCATTTTCTCCATGTAGGCTGCATGCAGCCTACATGGAGAAAAGGCAGTGTGCATGACTGGTTTGGGGAGCCTCAGAGGGCCGATCAAACAGTCAGCGCAGTCAGCAGTGGGCAAGCCACTCCTACCCTGCCCTAGAGCAGACCCGCCCACCTGCCCGCCCCCAACCAAACCCTTCTGCTTTCTCGCAGTGCGAGAAACAGAAACATAAAAGGATAGTTTTACCATTTTATGTTTCTGCTTCTCGCTCTGCAAGAAAGCAGTGGGACGATGCTCCTTCGCCCTAGTGGAGGAGCCGCCCCTGGTGGAGAGGACACAGCTTATTTGTTTGTAAGTGTGAGACTGTGCTCAGATCCTCCCTCCCCTTTCCCAGGATGGCCCATCAAGTTACACCTAAGCTTCCTTTGTATGTGGCTGTCTTGAGGGAATTCACAAAGCCCAGCTGTCACTCACCCAGGGCAAGTCATCAGAGACAGGCAGTAGGCACCAAATGGCTAAAGGAAGAAATTGCTAACTTTCTAAAAGTGGAATTTTCAGAATTGCAATTTAAAATCCAACTTCACCATAAGTTGTGATTTTAAATTGTGATTTCAGAGACATCAGACTTGGAGGGCGATTTGTTCACAATTGGAAATTACATTTATAAAATGTAATATGGTAATCCCATTGTTATCCTATGGAAGAGATAGGCCTTGGAGTAGTGAAAAACAAATATAGAGTTTTTCACTGCCAGGACATGTAAAACTTCTCAGTACATGTCCTACTTTTCAAAGACATTGTACCCTGCCCTTTGCTGTCCATGTCATACCTTATGGGGGACTTTTATGTATTAAAAAGGAAGGTTTAGGCCTGGCAAGAGGTTTAAGCTGCCAGTTCAAATGCCAGTTTACAACTGCCCTCACACTGCTGCAATAGCTGGCCTGAGACATGGTTAAGCGGCTACTGAACTGGGTCGGGCTTTCAGACAGCAGCCTTAGATCCCGACCCCGCCGCCTGCGAACCACGACCAGCCGCCCCAGCGCTCGGGTCGATAGGACTGTGATCCTTGTGTTGACCCCCAGGTGAGGAGTGGGGTTCCGCGCGTACGGAGGCGAGCACTGGTAGATGCCGACGGTTGCCCCTTGAGCGGGAGGATACGGGGAGACACATCCTGCAATTGCTCTAGCAAAGCCCCTGGGAATGCGGTGCCTGACCTTAAAATGGTGCTGGTCAGGCATCCGCTCCAGTGACTGCAGCCTCGAGACAATGCCTCCGGCCGGGGGCCCCATGCTGTTCATTTAAAGAACTTTACCCGCGTGCTGGGACTCTAAACCTGGGGGAACACTAAAGCAGTCACAGTCTGGGCAGTGGGAGCTCTGCCTGTTTCACTTCCGAACAGTGAAATCCCTGTCGCAATCCTTCAGATCAGGTCTGCGTTGCCCCCACGGTGGGGCCCCACAAAGCCCATAGCCATTTCTGCCATAGGAGTGGCCACAGGCTGAAGTTGCGCCTTGATCCTTATGCCACCAAAAAAGGCACAGTCTGTAAAGTCTCCAGCTCCTTCACCCCAGCGATCACTGGAGTAGACAAAGAGGGGACGGCCCAGTCCATTGGTAGCATGGCACTCACGAGGGAAGACCTGATGATCTTGCTGAGAGAGCTTAGAAGGAGCTGCGTGATGACATATTTGATTGGATCCAAAGATGGCTAGGGATTACCTTTTGGCTCGTATCCCCTGGAATCTACCCCCTCCTCAGACCTTTTTACTCACCTGGGGTTACTTGGATTGCGGTCCTTCGACTCTCTAACTCCCGCGATTGAGTTTCGAAATCTTCTGATGAACCGTTAATAGTGTGCCGACTGCGGAGCCCGAGCAACATGGCCGATGCCTGGTGGAGCTACCAGATAGCTATATAGAAGATTGGCTCTGGTTTACCCCCTTGGCCGTCACCTACCCAGCCGGACATTGGGCACAGTTTTCCTCGTCTCTTTGTTGTGTCTCCTTCCTCCTCCACCCTCCTGCCGAATTTCCCAAGATCTGCCGACGGCAGAGCCAATTTCAGCACGGCCGATGCCCGGTGGAGTTACTGCATGACCTGATTCTGCATCCCTTTCCCCTTTCTACTTTCCCCCCTCTACCTTCTTTGCCACTTAGGACTTGTGTCTTTGTTATGCTATGCTCTATTTACTCATGTTACTGTCTCACACTGTTTATTATGTTGTCCTTGTTATGCTATAGTTTTTGTTACTAAGCTCCTGTAAGTGATGTCATTTTGTAACTTGTAACTCGCTGATCCTCATGTAAAGCACACTGATACCTCCGGGTCTAGCCAGCGCTATATAAAACTCTGCAAATAAATAAATAAATAGGTGCTGCACTTCCACAGGTAGCATTTAACTTGCAGGCCCCGGGCACATGTTGTTCACTTTACTATGGACTTATGAGTAAACTAAATATGCCAGTTGTGGCTAAGACACAGTTACCATGTTTAGAGGAGAGAGCACATGCACTTCAGCACTGGTTAGCAGTGGTAAAGTGTTCAGAGTTGAAGTCAGCAAAAAGAAGGTAAGAAAAAGAGGAGGAGGGCAAAAGTTTGGGGTGACCCTTCAGAGAGGGCCATTTTCTGACAGTATTAGAACTTCAGATGAAAGAGAATCCTTTCCCTGCATTCAAGCTAAGACCCCCCCCTTCGAGCTTGTGGATGCAGGTGGTATCTGACAACAGAACTGAACATTTAGAAAAATAGATTGTTTCCCAGTAGAACAGCCACGGTTAAGGTGGGTGTTGGGAACTGCGGGTTACGATGCCCTCAGAACATTGGAATGGTATGCTGCCCACCCAACAAGCAGTGCCTGCATCCAAAGGAGTCAGAACCATAGGGTGACTGTGCCTGATACGTGTCACCACTGGGTGAAGCTGCTTCTGAAACTGGATAATCCCCATTTATGTCAGAACTGCAGCTATCTCCCTCAGTCATGTCTGCAGAACCTCCCGCCAGAAGATGCAAGGCTGGATGTGAAGTCAAAGTATGAAGCGAACCACATGTCCAGGCTTGCCTTACAAGCATCACTTAGCGCCACGAAGGAACAGGGTCATGATCGGAGCTATGACCCTGGAAACCTCTTCAAGTAATGTCTGTACAACTCATCAAGCAAAACAAACTGTGGATGCACTTGGCGAGGTTGACCAGAGCCAGTGAAGTACTGCCCTGATGTTCTTATTCACCAGACAAAGACTTTGCAGATTTGACTTGGTCCACAAGATCTGATGGCAGAGGTCAATGATACCGGTGACCACAGTGGCTCTAGTCAATGACTTGAATACACACTGATGTGGAGTTCAAAATTAACTTTTAGAGTAAATAAAAGGTGAGAGGCAGCTGTGATCTGGAATGATCTATGTAGCCATATTTCTAATCCAGCCATACTTTTCCTACCTTCATTTTCTATTTACCCATCCGATTCCACCTGTCCACTCTGCCTACTTCTCTCTCTCCCTTGTTTCCACCCTCACTACCTCTTGTCCTCATCTCTCTCTTTCTCCTTCTCCCTCTTTTTCTCCCTCTCTTTTTTCTGTCTCTCTTTCTTTCTCTCTCTCCTTCTCTCTCTCTCCCTGTCTCTCTCTCTCTCTGTCTCTCTCTCTCTCTGTCTCTCTCTCTCTCTCTCTCTCTCTCTGTCTCTCTCTCTCTCTCTCTCTCTCTGTCTCTCTCTCTATCCTTTTCACCCACAATGCTCATCATTTCTCCTTCTTGGTCTCCTTCACTATGCCTAGCTCATCGGGCAGCCATCACCCAATCCGCTTAGCTCTGCCATAGTTTTCCCTTACACTCTGCATCCTTTCGGCTCGGAAGGCTGATCGAGGGCAACATCACTCTGCCCTAGCATGGTTTGCAGACTTGCCAACACCACATTCCAGCTTCCACCTCCTCCTCCCTCCAGCAGTCCCAGCTCATGCAGTGTCCCAAGGTTCCATCTTGTTACCATGAGTGTATAATCCTTATATGATCCCTTGAGGCCACTCAATTCAGTCACTTGGATTCACCCCTCTTCTCTATGCCAATGATACCCACAGTGTAGTGAAGCCGCCTGCAGGTCTTCATTTAATCACAGGTCACTTACTTGGCTGTCACCCCAAGGACATGATGAGTGACAACCAGCTGAGCCTTCACTGTGACAAGACAGAAGCTCTCTGCCCCACTAGGCCACAGTGGTTTTAGGAATTACCTTCTGGGACCTCTTTCTTGGCTCTGCTCTGAGTCCTTCTAATGCAGTGAAAATTCTGGGAGTGGAAATTCGCTCCTCGTTGGCACTATTACATACATTGAGATGGGCTTGTACCCTTTTTCGTTCTCTCACAAGGTGGAAATCATAGATCGGTTTATTTCCACGTGTTTTAACTATTTGTAACTTAGTGTCTCTTGATCTTCCCGCGTTCTTGATCCATAAGTTACAATAAGTCCAGAACGACGCTCCATGAACTGTACTTGGGCGGGGGGGGGGGTGGGGGGGGGCATTTACCTCCAGGTCCTGCCGCATGGCATTGGGCACTGGTGAGAGAAAGGATCTTTTTCAAAGCTGTGTGTTTGGTGCACAAGGCAGTCTTTATTTCTGAAAGGTCCCCCTTTGACCCCAGATTGAGCTGGCGCTCAGTTCTGCTTGTCTTAACATCAAAAAGCAAGATTCTCTTGAAGGTTCAAAAGTAGCCTATGAAGACCAGGAAGACAAGGTCTTTTGAAATGTGGCTGAAGCAAAATGTAACTCTCTTCCCTTCTCTACGAAAGAATTTGATATCCATAAATCTACAGGGCCCTCAAGACAGTTTTTTCCTGCTCATCATTAATCTGCAGCATTTCTGTGTTTTTGCTCTCTCCTGCGATTTTCACCTTTTTGGAACAGTTTCAGTTTTTTAGCATCAATGTACCCTACTGAGGGACGGATTTACAGAGGTAAACTTACACTTTTGTGTACGTCTACTAATTTGTTTTGCTATTCTCAAACTACAAATAAATAGAAAGTTTACAACTGTGGAGAGTACGGTGTCAGGTGGAGAACTTTGCACAAAAAAGATATACCTGTCTTATCCTTTTAAGGGATCACTGACCCAATATCGGAACCAGAAATATTGAGTGGAATCGTGTCAAAGATATCTTGGAGCAAAACATTGAGAAGGTAAGTGCAAATAGGTGAGTATAGATTACTATTCTTCACTCCAAATCTAAGTACCTTAATGATATATATATTGTCACAGTAAATATTAGTGGAGTTATATATAGTAAAACTTTATTTACCTGCAGAAACTTACCTTCGCAATATATTTGTCCTCGATATTCTTGACACAATATTTTGACTCACAATATGTATAAAAGATATCACTCTGACGAGACAAAATGGATACTCTTTAAGTTGGAAAAAGATTGATCCAGTCTTACTTATGAACACGATTGTAAGCAACTGCAGCGAATCGATTAGTAAATGCTTTGGCGGTGGCCATACAGCGTCCGAGATAGTGGAGGGGTTCCTCGATCTATCTAAGACCATAAGAAACTATTTACATGTAGATCTCAACAGGAAATCCATTCCAAAAAAGGGATGGTTTGACCACAGTTGTAGCAAAGCGCATTCAAATCTTAAACTCGTTCTTCATAGTAGGCCTAGAAACAAGGACAGAATAAAAGAAGCAAGAAGGGCTTATTAAAATACGTTGAAAGTAAGAAAAAACAGTCTCAGGGAGGAGGCATGGAACAAGCTTAAAGCCGCATCCGAAATGAAAGATACTGCTGCCTTTTGGAAAGCGGTAAATGCCCCGTACCTAGCTGACATAGAGAGAGCAACTATCGAAATTGCTATAACAGGGAAGGAATGGGTGGACCATTTTTCTAAACTATATTCCACCCCTTCCCCTGCAACAAGTATTAGCGACTTGGAGGGGGACAGAATAAAATCCTACCCTGTTAATCTTCATTCCCAGCTTAAAATTGAATTGCCAGAGATTGAGATGGCAATTAGCTCTAGGAAGTGCGGTAAAGCTCCAGGGCCAGATGGCATTCCTGTGGATCTTTTTAAACATAATACAGCCTTCTGGGGACCCATTTTAACTCATGTTATTAATGCTTATATAACGGCGGGTTTTATTGCCACTTGGAAAGAATCGACACTGGTCCCGATTTTCAAAAAGGGGGACAGGCATAAACCTGCCTGCTATCGCCCTATTTCACTCCTGGACTCTACGGTTAAAATTATAGGGAGAGTAATCCTATCCAGAATACAGCTTTGGGCAGATGAGCGATCCATTATCAGTAACATTCAATATGGCTTTCGGCAAGGTTTGGGTACAATTGATCAGTGCCTAAACCTGGAATTAGTAATTAATAAATATAGTAAGGCCAAAAGGGGTGCGCTATTGCGCTTTCGTGGACCTGTCCGCGGCTTTCGATTGTGTTATTCACAACAAATTATGGCTGACTTTAGAAGAGCTGGGACTGGACTTACCTTTGATCTCCCTAATGCGTGAATTTTACATTGAGGCAACTGCTAGGGTGCGTTATGGGTCAGAGGGGGAGTGCTCTGAGCATTTTGCCGTGGGGAAAGGAGTGAGGCAGGGCTGTGTCCTTGCCCCCCTTCTTTTTATTTTACATATTAACAATTTAAATTTGACGCTTCAACATCCCTCTCCCCGTTCTAATGTACGCAGATTATGCGGTGCTTATGGCCCGCACATCAAACAGTCTTCAGACGGTTTTAGACAGTTTTGCATTATTTATGTCTGATTTGGGACTCACAGTTAATCCATCAAAAACGTTTATTTTAAAATGTGGTCAGGGAAGCAGAAGGAGCCGGCCCTTGTTTCTTGATAAGAATCGTTTAACCTGTACAAACACCTTTTCGTATCTGGGGATTCTCTTTGACCACACCGGCTTATGGTCAAAGGCCGTAAACTCTCGAAGATTATTGTTCCAGAAGGCCTTAACAGCCCTGAGCAATTTTAGTGAAAAACTAGGCAGACATCCACCTACTGAACTCCTCCACATCTATAAAGCTAAGTGCGTCTCAATTGCAACTTATGGAGCTGGTATCTGGGGATACGTAGATGTGACCTCTTTACAAAAGTGCGAAAACAGATTTCTCAGAAATTTGCTTGCTCTTCCAGCAAGCACTTCCATTTTTAATTGTCACTCCGAGCTGGGATTATCTTATATAGAGGACATCATTGGCATCCAACCTTTTCTCCTTTGGTACCATATATGGACTACAGAACAGACCAGCCTAAATCGTCAATTGATTAGTGATTGCTGCACCTTAGATGGTGTTAGAAATGGGATTTCTGGTTTACTAGGGCTTGCGCCAAAGCCAGGCAGAAACCACCACTCTAGTCAGGGCTGGGGAGTTACACGCCAAAGATAACCTCTGCTCACCCCCTTGGTAGCTTGGCACGAGCAGTCCGGCTTATCCCGGAGGCGATGTGTAAAGCGTTTGCGTGCGCACCCAGCAACAACACTCAAGGCCCACCACAAAGGAAACTCCACACAAGGTATTATATAAAAATAGCCTTTGTATTACCAAAACACATTAGATAAAAACACACACTTTACAATGTGCCAACAGGCACGGGCAGAGTTTACAAGGGATTATATGTACAGGGGACAGGGCCACATGGACCACTGTCAGGAATTAGCACTTTGTAGAAATTAGCACTTAGAACATAGGAATAATGCTTTAGAACATAGCACATACAATCACTGTAGCATTAAATAACATATGTAGCACACGACCAGTAACTACTGGTAACAGGTAAGTACCACCTACGCAACTCTAACCACCTTAGGAAAATATCGCGCAGGGAACCAGGACCTCACTAGCACCACCTGTACTAGGAGAAAACAACCACCTAAGTATCACAATACCTGTAGGGGTAAACGCACATTACACATGATGCATCGCATTCAGAGGTGTAAACACAAGGGACATGACGCATAAAAAAAACACATTCAGAGGTGCAGGTTATGAACCATAGCGCAAAACTCACATTAGCCACCACCTGTGGCAGTCCCTAGGCCAACTGGCCTTGTCGGGGCTAGGACGCCCTGTGTCCCAATGTCAGGGCGAGGCTGCGCAGGCTGCGCATGCCAAAGCGTAAAAGGGGGGCACAACCTACACGTTGCAGCTGCCCACTAAGTGCTGGGCAGCTGGGAAAAGGAGCATGGGCACCACTGAGAACAACGTGAAATGCCCGCTAGAGCCTCCGTGGCTCAAGAACAACGTGAAATGCCCCCTAGAGCCTGTCGGGGCTCTATTAAAATATTGCCCCCGACGTTGGAGTGTCCTGACGCTCGTGATTAATAATGCCCCCAACGTTGCAGTTGCCCGCTACGGCGGCGCAACTGAAGGTCAGCAGAGTACGGGGGCGTTGGAGTCCCCTCTGGGACTCAGAACTAAGAGAACTGCCGAAACGTTGCAGCGGCCCGCGACTGCGGAGCCGCTGTGACGCCCCCTTCCTCTGGGACTTCCACAACGCGGCGGTTGGGCGCTTAAGCCAAATGCAGCGCAGCCATTGTGTCGAGCCTCCCGGGTCAGAGGCGCTTCAGTCAATGGCAGCGCGGCCCTAGTGTCGAGCCTCTAGGCTCAGGGGCGCTTCGTCCAATGGTAGCGCGACACTCTCCCGGAAGCCCCCGGCCGGCGGCGGTGATTCTCTCGGGGCACAGCGCTTCAGCAAACACAACAGCGGGGTGGGCTCCCGCTATTGCAGATATCAGCAAAGCGACAACTAGGTGGGGTGGGCACCCGCCCTGTGATTAGGACAAAAAAAACGGCAAAGGTGCGGGGTGGGTACCCGCGAAGGAGGGCAACACGGGGTGGGCTCCCGTTAATGGATTTACAGGCAAACCCTTACGGCGGCCATAACGCGGGGTGGGCACCCGCGATGTAAATAAGCAGACTTGCGGGGGAATCTCCACGCCGGGGATTCCCCTTTCCTAATGATCGCAGCTCCGAGCTGCCAGTTCAACAATCCGAAGCGTTGCTCCTTTTGAAGGGGGATAGAGCGCTCACCAGGGCATAGGTACCGCGCTCTGCCCAGAATTAAGTGAAGCTTTTCCTCCACTGCAAAGATAAAGCGCTCCCAGGCGCTGTAGCACAAAGTCTCCAGTAACAAAGTTTTCTAGGAGGCAGGGGGGCAAGGGCTGGGTCCAGGGGCCAGCTCACAGGGCCCTCCAGGTCAGGGAGGCAGTCCCCAGTGGCGGTCTCTCCTGGCGCCCAGCAGCAGCAACAGGCCCCCCCCCCGTTAGGATCAGCAAAGACAAATTGCAAGGGGACACAGCCCCTTCTTATACACAGAACACCTTTGTCTCAAGGTGCAGGGAAGGGGCGAACCAGTTACAACTGGTTCCTGAGCACTTTGTTTTGCTCAGCCCCTCTCCCTATTCAGAGAGCAGGCCAGGGTCATCAGTCGCACCACAGGGGGCGGAGCCAGCATTGTGTGGGGAAAACCCAGCCCTATTCAGGACCCAGGTGTACTCCTCCCACCCATCTAGCTGCTGATCTCCCTATTCACCACTGGGTGACTCCTCCTGACTCTGGGGATTCCCTAGCCCGTCACATGACCTCAGCCAGCCAATCGCCAGACAAGGCACACATTTCACACTGCACACAGAAGTGCCCACTTCTAGAAGTGGCACTTCCATACTAGGTACATGCACGCCGCACACATCATTGCGCAGCCTTTCATCACACGAGTCCGCACATACCAGACTCGAGCCTGCACACCCCATGCATCAGGAACTACCAGGGACACATACATTCCCCATGCATTCCTATGGGAGGGCAGGCCTATCTCACCACATGCACTCAGAGTGCGCACACACTTTACTCTGGGACACAGGAAAAGTGCGCAGAAACCAAAAATCACTACCACCAGGTCACCTAGTAACAGCAAAAAGTTTAGGGGTGAACCTGCCAGAAGGGCAAAGTCCTACACAACCCCCTTCCAGCCAAAAACGCAGGGTAGACCAATCACCACCGTGATGGACTTCCCTGCTTTGGGCGATAGAACACGGACGCGGGCCCGCAACTGCAGGGTCACCCTCCTGTTCTACGCCACGGTGAACCCAGGGGATTCCTCCTAAAACCACTGTCCGGACCAACTGGGCTACCCCACTGGTACTCCCAAGCTGTCCGCGGCCAAGACCAGGCCCTAGGCCACCCAGGTGCCACCGGTCTTTGCCTAATCACAGAGTGGGGGGTAGTAACCCCTGGCACATAGCGGCCATTCTCCACTCTTCCGGTCTGCAAGACAGGACTAGACTGCCACTGGTTCTCCAGCCTAGGGTCTACAACCTCAGGCGGACCAGGAGTCTCAGGGAAGGCTCTCCTCCCCCTACCTCTTCTCCTAGGGTTCCTCCTCCTCTGGCGAGGGGTACACCTAGAACGCCATTCCAACCCAGGGTTTAACCCATCAGGTTGCACCGGGGTCAGACGTGGGCTCTCCCACCCTCTGCACCCCCTTCCAGAGCCCTGCTCCCTACCAACTGGGGCGGTACCTCTGGAAGAAGAACCGGTCAGGACACTGGTTACAGTCGTCCTACCCTTCAGGTCAGGCTGATCCTGAACCTGGCCTCCCAACCTCCGGTCTAGAACCTTTGGTGGAATAATCGCCTGGCACTCCAGGACTTCTGGGGATTTACACTCCATCTCCCGGAGGCTAACAAACGACACATAAGTCGGGTGACTGTCTGTCTGGCGCGGATCTCCCGTCCCCTGTCCACCTGACAGTGCGCAGAGATCCCCCAGAACAGAAGTGGTGTCACCATGGTCACTACACGGGATCCTAGCCCAACTGGGTAGTCCCTGACCCACTGGCTCTTCCACTGGGAAACTCATCCCCCAATCACTCCTCACGCTGGACTCCTGTACCCCCCCTACCGGAGCTGTACTGCCAGACTCTAGAACCACAGGAGCCCTGTTTACCGGCGCTCCAGGTCCTCTACTCACTAGGAGATCTTCCTCAAATGGGCTAACAGGACAGCCTAGGTCCCCAACTTGGTGTTCCCTCATGAAACCATCCAAGTCCTGAGGCAGTGTTTCGTACGTCTGGGGACCCTCGGTCACCCACTTACTCCCGCTCCACTGAGCCAGGCCGTAAGCCCCTACACCCTCCTCGCTATCCTGGGACCTAGCTGGGCTACACTGAGCCTCTTCCACCACGCTGGGCTGGAAGATACCTGACCCACTACTTTTGGAGTCACTCCCTAATGACTCTAGAGAACCTCTAGCACTTTCCCAGCGCTCTGCTTCATCCGCAAGCTCACCTGGCTCAGACAATCCACACCCCAACAGGTGTTGACGCAACCCCGGCACACAACAACTAAGCAGGTGTTCTTTGAGAACCAGTTCACACAGTTTATCAAAATCAGAGAGCGTGCGAACTCTTATCCAATCAAACAGTGCATCCTCACATCCATCCACAAACTCCTCCCAAGACTGGTGAGACAGCTTCCTACTGCCCCTGAATTTCAATCTTAACTCCTCCTCCTGGGAAACAGGTACCAGACTGGGGGAACTGGGACTGGGATTTCCTACACTGGAATCTATATGGCTGCCACCACTGGACTCAACCCTCCCTGGGAAGTCCAGAAAATTAAAACTGCGCGCAGGGGATAGTCTACCCTCCAGAGCTGATTTCTCCTTGGTGAAGGCCCTCTCAGCCTCTGCTATCCTCTCCTGCGCTAAGATCCTCTTGGTCTCCAACTTTTTCTCCTCCACATCCAGCTGTTGCTTCTCGACCTCCAGCTGCACCATAGCCTGGGCATGCTCCAACCTGAGCTTTTCTAATGTCAGCTGGTGCTCCCTTTCTTTCCTCCTATCTTCCCACTCCTCTGGAGACAGGGAAAGGGATGAGGCGCTGCCTCCAACGCTGCACCCAGCAAGGGACGCCCTACCTATGGGGTCCTCACTCTCTACTGGCGTCCAGGTACTGTCATCTTCTTCCTCCTCTGAATCTTCAGGGCTCCCACAGATTCACCACCCTCCAGGTGTGAGGCCCGGGCCCTTTCTTCCTCACTGAGCTCAAGAACCCATTGACCCTCTGGCCCTAGGAACAGGTGGTCCCTAAGTTCGTACCGGGTGTCTGACTCTCTCACCCTTATACCTCTCTCTCTACAGGCCCTTTCCAACTCCTGCCTACTGTACCCAAACAGATCACAGGGCTCAAAAGCAGGCTCCATTCTGGCGGACGTTCTGGTGAAAAGATTACACAGGGAACCTAGGGGTCTGAGCTTAACAGGAGCACACAATTCACAAAAAGGGTTCAGCAAGCTCTCTATCCCAGAGAACTCACACTCACTTGCCTAGTGCCACACACCATTCATTCACACACAACCCTCCCCTCGGACTGGTAAGGCAGTTTCTACCACCCCTGATTACTCAACCTGACCACAAGTGACACAGGTACCAACCTCTGGGCGCAGGGCGGGGGACAAATGTACTGGACACTATTACGCTGCCACCACTGGTTCCCACCCTTACTGGTGAATCCACAAACACATTTCCACAGAAATGACACTTAAGAACAATTTAGCACAATAATCCCTATACCGTGTGATTATCTAAATGCAGAGTTTTGTGGTGCAGCCAGTTGCTGCTGCGGTACAGCGCATACGCAAGTCCAAATCCCACCGCTGATCACCAATGTTAGAAATGGGATTTCTGGTTTGCTAGGGCTTGCGCCAAAGCCAGGCAGAAACCACCACTCTAGTCAGGGCTGGGGAGTTACACGCCAAAGAAAACCCCTGCTCACCCCCTTGGTAGCTTGGCACGAGCAGTCAGGCTTATCCCGGAGGCGATGTGTAAAGCGTTTGCGCGCGCACCCAGCAACAACACCCAAGGCCCACCACAAAGGAAACTCCACACAAGGTATTATATAAAAATAGCCTTTGTATTACCAAAACACATTAGATAAAAACACACACTTTACAATGTGCCAAAAGGCACGGGCAGAGTTTACAAAGGATTGTATGTACAGGGGACAGGGCCACATGTACCACTGTCAGGAATTAGCACTTTGTAGAAATTAGCACTTAGAACATAGGAATAATGCTTTAGAACATAGCACATACAATCACTGTAGCACTAAATAACATATGTAGCACACGACCAGTAACTACTGGTAACAGGTAAGTACCACCTACGCAACCCTAACCACCTTAGGAAAATATCGCGCAGGGAACCAGGACCTCACTAGCACCACCTGTACTAGGAGAAAACAACCACCTAAGTATCACAATACCTGTAGGGGTAAACGCACATTACACATGATGCATCACATTCAGAGGTGTAAACACAAGGCACATGACGCATAAAAAAACACATTCAGAGGTGCAGGTTAGGAACCATAGCGCAAAACTCACATTAGCCACCACCTGTGGCAGTCCCTAGGCCAACTGGCCTTGTCGGGGCTAGGACGCCCTGTGTCCCAATGTCAGGGCGAGGCTGCGCAGGCTGCGCATGCCAAAGCGTAAAAGGGGGGCACAATCTACACGTTGCAGCTGCCCACTAAGTGCTGGGCAGCTGGGAAAAGGAGCATGGGCACCACTGAGAAGAACGTGAAATGCCCCCTAGAGCCTCCGTGGCTCAAGAACTACGTGAAATGCCCCCTAGAGCCTGTCAGGGCTCTATTAAAATATTGCCCCCGACGTTGGAGTGCCCTGGCGCTCGTGATTAATAATGCCCCCAACGTTGCCCGCTACGGCGGCGCAACTGAAGGTCAGCAGAGTACGGGGGCATTGGAGTCCCCTCCGGGACTCAGAACTAAGAGAACTGCCAAAACGTTGCAGCGGCCCGCGACTGCGGAGCCGCTGTGACGCCCCCTTCCTCTGGGACTTCCACAACGCGGCGGTGGGTGCTTAAGCCAATGGCAGCGCAGCCATTGTGTCGAGCCTCCCGGGTCAGAGGCGCTTCAGCCAATGGCAGCGCGGCCCTCGTGTCGAGCCTCCAGGCTCAGGGGCGCTTCGTCCAATGGTAGCGCGACACTCTCCCGGAAGCCCCCGGCCGGCGGCGGTGATTCTCTCGGGGCACAGCGCTTCAGCAAACACAACAGCGGGGTGGGCTCCCGCTATTGCAGATATCAGCAAAGCCACAACTAGGCGGGGTGGGCACCCGCCCTGTGATTAGAACAAAAAACCGGCAAAGGTGCGGGGTGGGCACCCGCGAAGGAGGGCAACACGGGGTGGGCTCCCGTTAATGGATTTACAGGCAAACCCTTACGGCGGCCATAACGCGGGGTGGGCACCCGCGATGTAAATAAGCGGACTTGCGGGGGAATCTCCACGCCGGGGATTCCCCTTTCCTAATGATTGCAGCTCCGAGCTGCCAGTTCAACAATCCGAAGCGTGGCTCCTTTTGAAGGGGGATAGAGCGCTCACCAGGGGATAGGTACCGCGCTCTGCCCAGAAATAAGTGAAGCTTTTCCTCCACTGCAAAGATAAAGCGCTCCCAGGCGCTGTAGCACAAAGTCTCCAGTAACAAAGTTTTCTAGGAGGCAGGGGGGCAAGGGCTGGGTCCAGGGGCCAGCTCACAGGGCCTCCAGGTCAGGGAGGCAGTCCCCAGTGGCGGTCTCTCCTGGCGCCCAGCAGCAGCAACAGGCCCCCCCCGTTAGGATCAGCAAAGACAAATTGCAAGGGGACACAGCCCCTTCTTATACACAGAACACCTTTGTCTCAAGGTGCAGGGAAGGGGCGAACCAGTTACAACTGGTTCCTGAGCACTTTGTTTTGCTCAGCCCCTCTCCCTATTCAGAGAGCAGGCCAGGGTCATCAGTCGCACCACAGGGGGCGGAGCCAGCATTGTGTGGGGAAACCCCAGCCCTATTCAGGACCCAGGTGTACTCCTCCCACCCATCTAGCTGCTGATCTCCCTATTCACCACTGGGTGACTCCTCCTGACTCTGGGGATTCCCTAGCCCGTCACATGACCTCAGCCAGCCAATCGCCAGACAAGGCACACATTTCACACTGCACACAGAAGTGCCCACTTCTAGAAGTGGCACTTCCATACTAGGTACATGCACGCCGCACACATTATTGCGCAGCCTTTCATCACACGAGTGCGCACATACCAGACTCGAGCCTGCACACCCCACGCATCAGGAACTACCAGGGACACATACATTCCCCATACATTCCTATAGGAGGGCAGGCCTATCTCACCACATGCACTCAGAGTGTGCACGCACTTTACTCTGGGACACAGGAAAAGTGCACAGAAACCAAAAATCACTACCACCAGGTCACCTAGTAAAAGCCAAAAGTTTAGGGGTGAACCTGCCAGAAGGGCCAAGTCCAACAGATGGGGCCTCCCAGATAGGATGGCTTATGCACATAAAAGACTTCTCACGAAAACTGGGCCATCCAGAATATTTTGATAAGCCTAGTACTTTATTCAAAGTTAATAGGAAAATATTAAAATTAAGCTGCCTGCACTATCTTGAAAACAATAGATTAAATAGAGAAATTAATAAAACCTCGGTCTGGGTGCATCAAAACATCCTTACTACTTTTAAGATACAGCCCTACCTAACATACGTAGCTTCAGATTTTGATAGATTTTTATTGACACGGTTCAGGATGTCTATTATATATAGATTATTTAGCTTTCCCACAATCAATGACTGGTCCAGACAACTATGTAATTGTCCCTGCGATGATATGTCCGTTCAATCCACTATGCATATTTTGTTTGTCTGTAAATTTTATAATCATCAAAAGATACAGTGGATAGTTCAAGTATTGAAAATATTAGGGATGAAACAGTGTCGTCCTGCCTTTTTAATTCTCCACTCCTTGGGGGAAAAGTTTATAACCCTAGCTGTTTCTTCGTTTTTAAAGGCTGTTTTTAGATGTAGGAAGACTATTATTATGTAAGAATTTGTACTGTAAATATTTATTCAGCACGTTCTGGAGTTTAGTCCTCCTCAACCTTGTAGACCCATATGCTTTATATCGTCTGACTGTAATGAATTGATTGCGCTTTTATGATTATTTGTTTTAATCGAATAAAGCTTTCTTTGATTTTTGATTTTTTTTTGACTCACAATATGTTTGGTTCCGATGTTCTACCTTTTTATGTGGAAAGTTCTCCACCAGGTTGTCGTGAACACACTATGTACTCGAAGTTTATGAATAGCAAAAAAATTGTAACTTACACAAAAGTTTCCGTTTGTAAACCAGGCCCTTAGAATGTAAGTCGCACTTGTGAAATAACTAAACGAAACTATTGTTTTGGGTCATTTGAGGCCCGTCCATCAGTGTTTTCAGGATCAGAGTTTCGGCCCGTGCGGCTCAGGGACCGTGGGTTGGTGAGGAACCCACTGAGCTGCTTATTCAGGGTGGGTGGGTTTACTGCAGAATCACACTGGTAACCCTGCCTAGTCACGATCCAGCCGCACCTGCTGCACCAACCTATGCCAGTCTACCTGGGGTGCACAGATGTGCAGTCTACATATGTGTTTTTTTTATTTACTAGCGCTGAGGTTACCAGTTTCATGGCGCCAGACCTCAGATTGCTGCTGTTTCTGCATGGATGGAGCACTGAATCCGCAGCTGGCATCCAGCTGTTGCCAGCCCTTCTCGCCTCAGACCCTCATTTTGCCATGTGATAGTAGCCGTTTACAGGCCTCTGGGCGAGAGAAGGGTTCTTCGAGACTTGGCCTGTGTGAAGGGCTCGTGTTGTTTTGATGAGTAAGAAGACACGAGGCCCTATAAACACACCAGCCACCCCCTGTGAAGCAGTGCAGGATGCCACATCCACACAGCAATCACCGCCAGAGGCATCTGACATCAATGCAGGATGGCACATGAACATACCAGCCACCCCCTGTGAAGCAGTGCAGGAGGCCACATCCACACAGTCACTGCCAGAGGCATCTGCCATCAATGCAGGATGGCACATGAACATACCAGCCATCCCCCTGTGAAGCAGTGCAGGGTGCCACATCCACACTGTCACTGCCAGAGGCATCTGCCATCAATACAGGATGGCACATGAACATACCAGCCACCCCCTGTGAAGCAGTGCAGGGTGCCACATCCACACTGTCACTGCCAGAGGCATCTGACATCAATGCAGGATGGCACATGAACATACCCGCCACCCCCTGTGAAGCAGTGCAGGAGGCCACATCCACACCGCAGTCACTGCCAGAGGCATCTGACATCAGTGCAGGATGGCACATGAACATACCCGCCACCCCCTGTGAAGCAGTGCAGGGTGCCACATCCACACAGCAGTCACTGCCAGAGGCATCTGACATCAATGCAGGATGGCACATGAACATACCCGCCACCCCCTGTGAAGCAGTGCAGGGTGCCACATCCACACCGCAGTCACTGCCAGAGGCATCTGACATCAATGCAGGATGGCACATGAACATACCAGCCACCCCCTGTGAAGCAGTGCAGGGTGCCACATCCACACCGCAGTCACTGCCAGAGGCATCTGACATCAATGCAGGATGGCACATGAACATACCAGCCACCCCCCTGTGAAGCAGTGCAGCGTGCCACATCCACACTGTCACTGCCAGAGGCATCTGCCATCAATGCAGGATGGCACATGAACATACCAGCCACCCCCTGTGAAGCAGTGCAGGGTGCCACATCCACACAGTCACTGCCAGAGGCATCTGCCATCAATGCAGGATGGCACATGAACATACCAGCCACCCCCTGTGAAGCAGTGCAGGGTGCCACATCCACACAGTCACTGCCAGAGGCATCTGACATAAATGCAGGATGGCACATGCACATACCAGCCACCCCCTGTGAAGCAGTGCAGGATGCCACATCCACACAGTCACCGCCAGAGGCATCTGACGTCAATGCAGGATGGCACATGAACATACCAGCCACCCCCTGTGAAGCAGTGCAGGGTGCCACATCCACACAGCAGTCACTGCCAGAGGCATCTGACATCAATGCAGGATGGCACATGCACATACCAGCCACCCCCTGTGAAGCAGTGCAGGAGGCCACATCCACACAGCAGTCACCGCCAGAGGCATCTGACATCAATGCAGGATGGCACATGCACATACCAGCCACCCCCTGTGAAGCAGTGCAGGATGCCACATCCACACAGTCACCGCCAGAGGCATCTGACGTCAATGCAGGATGGCACATGAACATACCCGCCACCCCCTGTGAAGCAGTGCAGGATGCCACATCCACACAGCAGTCACTGCCAGAGGCATCTGACATCAGTGCAGGATGGCACATGAACATACCCGCCACCCCCTGTGAAGCAGTGCAGGAGGCCACATCCACACAGCAGTCACTGCCAGAGGCATCTGACATCAATACAGGATGGCACATGAACACACCAGCCACCCCCTGTGAAGCAGTGCAGGGTGCCACATCCACACAGCAGCCACTGCCAGAGGCATCTGACATCAATACAGGATGGCACATGAACATACCAGCCACCCCCTGTGAAGCAGTGCAGGATGCCACATCCACACAGCAATCACTGCCAGAGGCATCTGACATCAATGCAGGATGGCACATGAACATACCAGCCACCCCCTGTGAAGCAGTGCAGGGTGCCACATCCACACAGCAGCCACTGCCAGAGGCATCTGACATCAGTGCAGGATGGCACATGAACATACCCGCCACCCCCTGTGAAGCAGTGCAGGAGGCCACATCCACACAGCAGTCACTGCCAGAGGCATCTGACATCAGTGCAGGATGGCACATGAACATACCCGCCACCCCCTGTGAAGCAGTGCAGGAGGCCACATCCACACAGCAGTCACTGCCAGAGGCATCTGACATCAATGCAGGATGGCACATGAACACACCAGCCACCCCCTGTGAAGCAGTGCAGGATGCCACATCCACACAGCAGCCACTGCCAGAGGCATCTGACATCAGTGCAGGATGGCACATGAACATACCCGCCACCCCCTGTGAAGCAGTGCAGGAGGCCACATCCACACAGCAGTCACTGCCAGAGGCATCTGACATCAGTGCAGGATGGCACATGAACATACCCGCCACCCCCTGTGAAGCAGTGCAGGAGGCCACATCCACACAGCAGCCACTGCCAGAGGCATCTGACATCAATGCAGGATGGCACATGAACATACCAGCCACCCCCTGTGAAGCAGTGCAGGATGCCACATCCACACAGCAGTCACTGCCAGCGGCATCTGACATCAATGCAGGATGGCACATGAATATACCAGCCACTCCCTGTGAAGCAGTGCAGGATGCCACATCCACACAGCAGTCACTGCCAGAGGCATCTGACATCAGTGCAGGATGGCACATGAACATACCCGCCACCCCCTGTGAAGCAGTGCAGGAGGCCACATCCACACAGCAGCCACTGCCAGAGGCATCTGACATCAATGCAGGATGGCACATGAACATACCAGCCACCCCCTGTGAAGCAGTGCAGGATGCCACATCCACACAGCAGCCACTGCCAGAGGCATCTGACGTCAATACAGGATGGCACATGAACATACCAGCCACCCCCTGTGAAGCAGTGCAGGATGCCACATCCACACAGCAGTCCCTGCCAGAGGCATCTGACATCAATGCAGGATGGCACATGAACATACCAGCAGACCCCTGCATGCTGGTGACTTACAAGCAACAAACACATCTGCACAGCAGCTGTCGCCTGGGGTGGCTAACAAGCAGTACACAATGCAGATTCACGCACCAGACACATCAGTGCACACTGACTGACAATCAGCGCCTTGATTAATATGAACACAGCAGCCACAGACAGGGAGGACGAGCTCACAGGGCGTGGATCGACAAACACAGGGCCCTGGGCCGCTAGCAAGCACTGCATACTGCCATACAAACACAGCACACAGTGTAAGATTCCAAATAAACAAAGCAGTCACAGTCTGTGAGGCCAATGAATCTGTTTCTCTGATGCTGCCTCTGGGGCCCTGTGCTGTCCTCCAATCACAGGCCAGCATTGGCCTCTCTGCCTGCCCTATATTGCAGAGTCTGAGCTGAGCACCCTTGGGTCCAAGCGGGATGTTCCACAACTGCATGGGGGCTTACACTTCTTGGGGGCCAGTGTTAAACTAATAATACATTCTCAACCTTGACTGGGCACCCCTAAGAGCTTGCCTGCACCCTTATTTCGAGGAGCCCATGAATAAGTGAAAAACTGGACGAGAGCCACTGGACAAGAACGCATCTGCCCCGTGAGAAGCCAGCGCCTCGTCATGCCATAAAACCTGGCGGTGGGAACAGCATCTCTGTAGGGCGATCACCCATATTGAGCTGGTCCTGGGTACTCAAGGTTCATCACATGCCCTCTAACCGGCACGCCACCCCCCAATACTCACCGCGGTGGTATTTCCTTGGCACTCAGTGGTTGCAGTCCTTTTAAAAATGGGTCTGACTTGACTTGTTGGCAGGCACCTAGGCTGACACCAGGGGGTGTTAAATATGGATTATTAATTTCCAGAAATATGACTGAGGTACAGACCAACTCCTATCTGTGCACAGGTGTACTTCAGTTATGTGGCTGTAGGGGACAGAGCATGTCTCCCCACAGAATATCCTGTCTCGCAAATAGTGCTGAACCGAAACCAGTTGCTCTGGACGAACATTGGCCATTCAAATGATTGTTGAAAGGTTTGCGATCAGAATTCCTAAATCTGAAATCATTTGTAATCAATTCCAATCTGTTCGAGATCTGTGAGGGGCGCATTTTGAATCATTTTTTTAGCCACTGATTGTTGAGAAAGGACGCTGCAGTCTCCGACCGGGTCTTCCTTACCTGTCATACCTCCCTGCCTACCGGCGTTGTTGGCGTACTACGTCATCTGCTGAAGAGGGGAACAACGCGCAAGAAAGAACCCTTTGATTGGTTCAGGAGTCGGTTATAACGTCACGCTAGTCTGTGGGCTTTAACTCATAACTCTCTGGTGAAGCCTGGAAGACAAGGGGGCGGCACATAGTGTGTTTACTATTTACCTGCTAAATAAAATGCAACGAGCATGCGTATGCCTCCCTTTCTAGAGGATTGTAGGAACGTTGATACCAGCCTTTAGCTGCCACGGTTTCGGATTGCTTATGTGTGGCATTTTTATAATTTCAGTGTCATTATAAGTGACATTCAACGACTATGACTGACTCTCACGAGAAAAATCAACAAATGAAGATGAAAAAAACATATATATATATCAGAAATTACACTCCTTTGAGCAACGGGAAACTCTAAGAAGGGGAAACTGTCAGAACACTGCGGTCTTAACCACACGTGTTTCGACCAAGCAAGCTTAACCACACTTGCCTTAACTACGCATATGCCTTAACCACGCATATGCCTTAACCACGCATATGCCTTAACCACGCATATGCCTTAACCACGCATATGCAAGTTAAGGCAGTGTTGGTCTAGTTCCAGGCTGCTGCAGGCAGCAGGGATAAAAGCAGGAAGACCTCGCCTGGAAGAGAGCCGTGGTGAGGTAAGTTGGGCGTGGCTGGGTAGTTTTCTGGGCTGGGGGGTTCGGGGTAGTTTTCTGGGCTGGGGTGTCGGGTAGTTTTCTGGCTGAGGGGTTTGAGTGTAGTTTTCTGGGCTGGGGAGGTCAGGAGTCGTTATTTGGCCCGGGGGGGGGGGGGGGGGGGGGGGTCAGGGTAGTTTTCTGGGCTGGGGGATCAGGGGTAGTTTTCTGGGCTAGGGGATCAGGGGCAGTTTTGTGGGCTGGGGAGGTTTGGGGGTAGTTTTCAGGGCTGGGGCGCGTTGCAAGTAGTTTTCATGACTGTGGAGATCAGAGGTAGTTTTCAGGGCTGTGGGGTCAGAGTAATTTTCAGCGCTGAGGGAGGGGTGGGTCGTTTTTTAAATTAGGTGTTAATGTATTAGGCCTAGGGGCAGTGGAAGGGGTTGGGGTAGTTTTAGGGACAGCACACGGGTGGGAGGGGGTTTAGATAGTGTTTGTTAAGGGACAAGGTTTTAGGCCTCAGGGCAAGGGGAGGAGAATGGGAGTTGGGTTGATTTTAGGGCTTAGGGGAGGGCTGGGTAGTGTTTAGGGCTCTGGGGGGGGGGGGGGGTCGGGTAGTTTTTTAAAATAGGGGTTTGGGTTTTAGGCCTAAGAGCAGTAGAAGGGGTTGTGGTAGTTTTAGGGACAGCGCAAAGGGGTGAGAGGGGGTCGAGGTAGTGTTTGTAAAGGGTTAGGGACAGCGTGGGGGTTGGGAGGGGGTCGGGGTATTTGGACCTCAGGGCAGAGAGGGGGTGGGGGGAGATTGTAGCTTAGGGCAGGCGGAGGGGAGTCGAGACCTTAGCCCATGGGGACAGTGTCATTTTTCACTAACTTAGCATAAGCTTGTTGCAGCTTGCCTGCTGCTTTGCACACGTTACTAGATGTCTTTATTTTTTTGCAATATTTTCAAAGAACCCTTTTACATGAGAACTAATCGCTGTGTTTTCTCTCTGCATGTTCCTGGGATTTTGACTGAACATTATGTGCAAAGTAGAAAAACAATACCCCTTGTTATTTTGTTCTGGCCAGTCTTTACCCCTTACACAAAACATACCGATGCAGCTGTTATTTGGACAGCGTACTTGGGTTTTTAGTGGGGTGCACGAATAGGTAACACACACTTGGAGAGAGACCTTTCCAGGGACCCCTGATGTAGATCTACCATCTATAGGCTAAGGTATGGGATCTGCTGACTGAACCCTTAGATCTTCTATTATATAATAATATTTCTTCTTAGCAAGGGCAGGGAGGTTAGGCACTATAGTCCTTTCTCCATTGTCTTTTATGATGACATCTCCCTTCATGATATATGGACTGACTGCTATGCTGACAACATTTGTACTATGCATTTTCCTGCTTGTTGTGACACATATACTGCATGTTAGGGCACGTTAGTTAAAATAAATATTTTAAATAGTTTTGTGTCTCCGTCAGATCTTATTGTGGACGAGTACAAGAGAGTTAGGAAAAGGTGTGTCTTGTTATCGTGTTCCCTGAGAGGTCTGGGAGTGTTGTGCTCTGGGGTGTCTAATGATTTGTTTCTCTGTGAGTGAGTAGGAGAGCAAGTGAGACACTATAGCTAGTCGGTCCGGGGTTTGTGGGTACTAAGGTGGTGGGAAGACTCAGTCCATATACACCAAGGTCCCATTTCCTGCGCATAGTTCTGTATTTGTGCAGAATCCCTGCAACAGCCACGCATACCCCTTTACCATTCATGCCTTTACCACGTGCCACAAAATTACGTGGTAAAGGCATGCGTGGTAAAGGAATGCGTAGTTAAGATGCATTCGTGGTTTAGGCTGCGTGGTAGAGGCACTCATGGTAAAACCATTCGTGCTTCTATCATACAACGCTTAAAAGATCTTAAAACTGCCGCAAAGCACCAGAAATGGAAGGGCACCTTAGTGCCTGCTCTGTCGGGCCATGAGATACTTCAGGACACAGTGGGGCAAGCGTCCTGCCTGAAAATAACAACAGCAGGGTGCCATCATCAGGATCCACATGAGGAGGAATATCATTGAGGTGGGTAAAACCCTTGGCCAATTCTCACATGTAACCAAGGCAAGACGTAGCCTTCATAGCAGATTTCAAGAAACTGAGAACAAAGAAAATACATTCCTCAAGCAACAATTGTAAATAAATGAGGGCTGGACGCGCCTGTGTAAAATTCATCTTCTTAAAAATCGGGGCGATACAAGATTTTCGAGGGACTTCATAAAGTTTACAAAATAATATAAAGTGAAGCAGATCCTGTGGAGAATCATCGTCGCAGCCACAGGGTGCTAACACTTGGCCTCGGCAACCGCCCCCCCCTCGGGATAGCCAACAAAAAATGGAAGAGATCCAATCGAAACCTGCTTAGTAAAAAACGTTCATATATACTTAAAACCCCCAAGAGATACGGCTCAGCTAACGGTGTTGTTTTCAGCATGATGACTTTACCAACACTGGGTTTCTTCAGCTCCAGCTCTTCCCTCTCCAGTTTCCTTAAGCTGCTAAAGGAATCCCTTATTAACCCCACATCCTTTTTAGTTACCAGTTCAGGGTTCGTATACAGTTCGGTTCTTCCTAGCCCTACAAAGCTGTTCTTGATATATCTAAACCGGGGTATGCGAAGAGGGTCGTCAAGGGTCATGCATTTTTTTAGGATCTGTTGACTTAATGATGATTTCTCACTCAACCATGTTTTCATGCAGAAGGTTAAGGGGCGGAGGGCCAATGTGTCACTTAAATAAGGCACTCCCAGTTCTTCATGTACCACTAGATTGGGGGTGCCACGCGGGACGCCCAGTAAATGTTTCAGAAATGCATTCTCGCCTACTTGTAAATCATCTGTGGTAACGTGCCTCCATATTTCGCTCCCATAAGAAGCTGTCGCGACACTCTTGGCCTGGTAAATCTTAAGGAGAGCTACGATGGGTCTCCTTCCAAGTTTCGAAGCAAAATTCAAAATAGCTGCATTTACCCGTACCATCTCTCCCCTCTTTCTTTGTTTTAAAGGGCCCCATTTCATATGCTCGTCCATTACTACCCCCAGATTTGAAAAGACGTATTTATGTTAAAAAACATACTACTAAGAACTTGCATGCGTGTTAAAGGTATGCATGCCAACATCGTCCATCCGTGGCCTGTTCTTCGTGTCTTCGAATGTCCGCTGTCTGCTCAAAGCCTTCTGATTTGATTCACCTTTCAATGCGCTGGCCATATTTTACCTCTCTAAAACACAAGAAATCAAAATCCTTCTACAGCCCAATTGCCAACTTCAATCTGACAGCATCTGGGTGGCCTCGCAGGGCGATATAGGGCACAGCAACCAGCCCTGGCAATTGCTGCCGGACCCGGCCCTGGGAGCAGGGGGTGGGGGTTAGGTGAGGGTGCTAGCGAAACGCAAAGCTCTCACTTGCAAAACTGGCCCCCTGTAACAAAACCAGCCCCCATGTGCTCAAAACGGGCCCCCACCTCTCGGGCCCTGTGGCCTCCCCTGTTCTAGCATGTCCCCCTGAAGTCCCACAAGGGGGTGGGGTCTACATGGATTGTGAGTGTTATAGGTGGTCCAATTGTGGGGTCAGTGTGAGTAAAGCTTAATGACAGAACCAACCTAGCCAGGGGGGCAGTGGAGGCCGGTCTCTGTGTACACCAAAAAAAGGGCTAACAGAGAAATTATGCCATACAGGGAAGAATGGAAGTTGGTGACATCAGTGGCGTCTCGCCGTGGAAGTGCTGCAGGGCGGGGTGGTGGGAGTAGTGAAGTCCCACGTATGATGGACAGGAGTAAGGGTAGTAATTAAATAAATAAAACAATTTAGATTATGCGCGCTGCATCGCCCCGGAGCACTCCCACGGCGAGCCGCGACTGGGTGACATGAACATACTTCCTAGTGCCATAGAAATATTCCTCATGAGCAATGACGGAAGTGCGAAAGCAAGCAAGGACGGCACCCTTAGCAGAACCTCCACCCTCTTTAAAAGGCCCAGATCGCACCTGCTCCTATTAGGCCAAAGGTAGCCAGAATTTTGAGCAGGGGTTCACGCCCCAAGCTCCTCTCACTCTCCCAAAGGCGACCCAGCACAAGTTGGACTAGTTCTAGCCAGGCCATGAATCAGACCCTAGCCAGATTGCTACCCTGCGAGGATGAGTGATAAAGCGCTTGGTAGGGTGCTGCCCTGACAGCGTAGGGTGGATCGGTTATCACCGTGTTGCTATTCTCGCCTTTTGGAGCCATTCTTTTACTCCTCATAGGGCCAAATGTGTCAACATTGTATTTTGCGAATCCTTAATAGCAAATTTTACCGATTGGCTATTATGGACTCGCAAAATGCAATGTATGTAGGTTTTGCAAATAAAATTGCAATTCCTACATATTCCTTAATAGCGAATTGCAAATTGTGATTCGCTATTCATGAATGCCTTCCCATTCATTCCTATGTGCCTAGAGGCCCATAGGGATGAATAAGATTGCATTCGCAATTTGCAAGTACCAAATAGGTACTTGCAAATTGAGCATGCAATTTCAAGGGTGCAAGAGGGCCAAAAGGCCACCCTGATGCACCTCCAAAAAAGGTAAGTGTGCACATGTGGCGCACATACATGCCCTAAGGGCCCTAAGGGCCACAAGGGTGTGTGTTGCAAATTATCACCAACTTGAGTTGGTGGTAATTTGCGATTCCGAAATGCAAATTCGCAATTTGCGATTGATACATGAATTGCATTTGTGGAATCACAAATTGCCATTCCCTAACTGCATTCACAATTTAAGTAATCGCAAAAAATTGCGATTACCCATATTGCGAATGCCAGGAGTTTGATACATTGCAAAACGCATTTTTTGCGTTCACAAACGGCAAAAAGCATTGATACATCTGGCCCCTGGATTCCAGAGATCCCTGCTCTTTCCTGGTGAGGGGACATCCTCATACCCTACTAGGAAATCCTCCTGGAGAACTTTCACATTTTTATTATTAGTGTGGGAGGCATCCTAGGTAAAAAGGACACTTGTCGGCTTCCATTGTTCGGCCCGGACAGCGGCCTGGCACACATCTGGTATCTCTTATCTTCAACCTTAGCCCAGCTCTTCCCTGGCATGGGAGCCTTGCAAAGAGACTCTCCTACCCATGTCTCCACACGAGCACCTTCACTCTGGCCTCCTCTGCCTGGCCCCTTTCGCTTCCCTCTCACCAGCAGTAACTGGTGAGTGGGGCGGTGATCGTGGACTCGCTGTGCTGCCCACATTGTTACATCAAACTGCTTTAAATTCAGGAAAATTGAGTCATCTTAGAAACGATCTGGTGTTTACCACACTCTTTGGAAGTCCTCAGTTCTCCGCACCTGCGCACAGCACCCCGATCTTCGCCTCTTTCTTGTAGTAATCGGCCTGGCAGGGTGTTTCCCAACCTCTCTGACAACATTTACGGTAACTCTGAGACGCGCCTTGGAAAGAGGGGGTTTAGGGGGGCTTCATTCTTTGAAGAGTACACTGCACACCAGGGACCCCTCATCCTGCTGTTTAGTACTCAGAGAAGTAAGCGCTCTTTTATGGTTACAATTACTTGAAAACAGATGCGCGCGGGAACAAAAAAATTACACTGCCTGGCACGGATAATAGCGCAATCTTTTATGATAATCATAACACATTAGTTTTACACATAGCGCTTTTATCCACAGCGGTTTGCATGGAACATTTATGTATGCGCGGATTATTGGCCTACGTAATCGAGACGACAGTGTTTATTTCACTGGCCATAGAAGGATGAATGGCTGAATGGATCACCTGAGCGTGACCCGGTGTTCAGCCAGAGATCTTAGCAGTGACTGCTGCGATCATTCTAATTAAAGTGAGGGCATGAGAGGGTGGCGAGGGGCATTCTTATTTGTGACGTCACTGTGCAGTGTGTACGTCAGGGCATGAGAGAGTGGTGAGGGGCATTCTGATATGCGACGTCACTGTGCAGTGTGTACGTCAGGGCAGGATAGAGTGGTGAGGGGCATTCTTATTTGTGACATCACTGTTTAGTTTGTACTTCAGGGCATGATAGAGTGGCGAGGGGCTTTCTTATTTGTGACGTCACTGTGCAGTGTGTACTTCAGGGCATAATAGAGTGGGGAGGAGCATTCTTATTTGCGACATCACTGTTTGGTTTGTACGTCAGGGCAGTACTTTAAATGGGGGCAAAATAGTGCAGGCACTCATTTAAATGTGCCGAGTGGGCGGGGTTTGGGGGCGGGGCTTAGAAGTCATGCCGATACTTATTGACTTCGATACTACTTGCCGCACATACCAAAACACATGAGAAATGTCTTTCACTAAACAAAGCAGGTTTTTTTTTACTCATTAGAAACAACCGAAACCCAAACGCGGCGATATTTCAACATTTCGTTGTTTTGTAATATGTGCCAGTGTAAGTAACAAGGGAACCCGGTAAAGGTAGCTAAGGACCACGGGTGAATTCGTATTTTTGTTAACAATAGTCCCTAGCGTAATCTTGGTTAGGAAAACTAATTCTACATAGACTTCAATGAGACCTATGTGAGTTCCTCCTGTGTCCAGCCGGACAGAGGAGCATTTAATCTTGAATATCAAAAAATTATAAGTTAGAATAGTGAAGACTGATGAAACAAGGGCACAATCCTGTACCGAGTTTTCAACAGAGAGGAAAAAAGAAGATCAAGAAATTAGAGGAAAATACAAAGTAATAACAGGCAAAAAGGCTTTGGAGTGATCATGGGGGCTTACAATAAATGAATCAACTTTAAGTAAGCTCTACCAAATAGTATCCACAATACATTTACATATTCGGTACAGTGTGGAACTATTATAACAAGTCGACGTGACGTTTCGATCCCTAGCTCCTAGTATAATGGGATCATCATCAGGACTATAGGAAATTTCAAAAGAATGCCTGGTTTGATTTGTAAAGCCTAAAGGGGGTAATGGAGTGTGAATTGTGTCAAGGTATGACAACAATTGCTGGTTGGAAGTATTTACGACTTCACGGGAGTGAGTTCCGCTCTGGTGGGAAAGCGGACGTCCAACGAGGTGGCGGGATAGTTCGGCCTCGGTGTTGGATCAATTTGGTAGTTAGGGGGGGACACGCTTAAATGCGGGAGCGCGTCTGGTGCGGTGTCTGGGCGGCAGCTAGATAGGCTGTCTGTGGTACATCAAGGGCTAAATGGCTGTCCGTGGATAGTTCAGCCTCGGTATTGAATCAATTTGGTAGTTAGGGGGGACACGCTTTTAAAACAATGGATACGGGAGCGCGTCTGATGCGGTGTCTGGGCGGCAGCTAGATAGGCTGTCCGTGGTACATCAGAGGCGCAATAGGTGATATTAGCGACACGCGTGCTTCGAAAATTGGATGGCGAAGCTCGTCTATGCAGTATTCAGGCGGCAGCTGCAAAGGCTGTCCGCGTTCCTTGTTGGAGCTCGTCCGAGTCTCACAGCCACAATGGGGAGTCAGAGTCAACCGGCGATGTGCAACATCAATTCTGTTAATTGCTGTTGCTCCGCACAATTCTATATGTTCTCCAGTGACACAGAAGGAAACAAGCAGACATGAACCCACAACGCAGTACACACATTTCTTTTAATATAACTTCCAAGAGTGTCTCTATTGTCTCCCCCATTCTCTCGTTTTTCTCAACAACCACAGACAAACATTAGCAGACACTTAACAAAAGAATCGGGTGGGCTTAAAGCCATTTGAACCTGGTTACCTCCCATGGCTCTCTTAATTACGCTGTAACTGGGCTGCCTCGATGTCTGTGAACACCCGATTGGTATGCAAATGAGCCCATGCTGAACTGTTCAGCTGGGCTGGCGCAGGTCTACAGAAGTGCCTTAGCTATCAAAGAAAGACCGCCAGGTCCAGCTTTTCATGAGTACCGGTACTCTCCTCGGCTGTAGAGAAGTGCCGGTACTCCGAGTGCTAAATCTAAGAAGTGCCGGTACTGCGTCAGGGCATGATAGATTGGTGAGGGGCTTTCTTATTTGTGACCTCACAGATTAGTGTGTACATCAGGGCATGATAGATTGGTGAGGGGCATTCATATTTATGACGTCACTGTGCAGTGTGTACGTCAGGGCAGGATAGAGTGGTGAGGGGGCATTCTTATTTATGACGTCACTGTGAAGTGTGTACGTCAGGGCAGGATAGAGTGGTGAGGGGGCATTCTTATTTGTGACGTCACTTTACAGTATGTACGCCAGGGCATGATAGAGTGGTGAGGGGCTTTCTTATTTGTGACGTCACTGTACAGTGTGTACGTCAGTGCATGATAGAGTGGTGAGGGCCTTTTGTATTTATGACGTCACTGATTAGTGTGTGCGTCAGGGCATGATAGATTGGTGAGGGGCATTCTTATTTGTGACGTCACTGCACAGTGTGTACGTCAGGGCATGATAGCGTGGTGAGGAGCATTCTGATTTGTGATGTCACTGATTAGTGTATACGTCAGGGCATGATAGATTTTTGAGGGGCATTCTTATTTGTGACATCACTGTACAGTGTGTACCTCAGGCCATGAGAGCGTGGAGAGGGGCATTCTGATTTGTGACGTCACTGTGCAGTGTGTACGTCAGGGCAGGATAGAGTGGTGAGGGGCATTCTTATTTGTGACGTCACTGTACAGTGTGCACGGTGTTTTTCTTTTTAAAAGGCGCTCCTGACACCCCTTGAGGCCACATTCTACTTTCGAGGCGGTGAATTCTTCCCGTTCTAAATGATACTTTTAGAAACACATCAGTAAACCTGCTGCTTCTCAGCGACCTTCATCAATGTAACTTTAATTTAGAAGGGCGTGTGAGCTGCAGGGGTGCAGCTCGAGTGTGAGGGGCTGTCAGAATGCGTTGTTGGGGTGACACCACTCAAGTAAATAGACTCCCGACTCGGTAGTCGGGCCTGGGGCTGTGAGTAGGGGCTGCTATATCTGTGTCAGTTTTATTATCGTCCTGATTTCACTAGGAAGGGTTGCAGCCAATGTTCCCTCTAATTTCTTTCCTCTGTGTGCGGCAGTGGAGGGTCTCTGTGCGCTGCAACCATGGCTATGTGCGCCAGGAACCAGACTGCGCGTGTGCGCGGCGCCAAATGTCACTCAGAACGTTTACTTTAAAAAGTGAAAAGATGGTTCATTTTCACACATACAGTGCCACAATAAGTGTCTTAAGGGCAGTTTCCAAATTGGATAAACACGCCATGACATGAATTGGTTACACAGGCAAGTACACTTCAAGTTTAGAAAAGCACAAGACTTAAACGGTGGTACCATCATATGATTTTAATAAATATTATTAACGTGAGCACTGTTAGTTGGGTGGGGAAATGGTTGGGAGCCTATACAATATCACATACAGACAATAAGGGAGACATGTCAAGTGGCATCACTAGAGGGGTGACAGGGTTGCTTCTCACGGCGAACTTTGGCATTTTTCCAGTGGTGATAAACTCGATCTAGGTCAACTTTCCCGTTCAGGAGGTAGGCCTTTGTCCTCATCAGCATATCCAAATGCTTCTGGTCTAGTCTGTTCCTCAACTTACTCTTGATAGTATTCATGAGGCTGAATCCTCGTTCACAATCTGCACTAGATGCTTGAAACGTTGCGCAGACATCAACAAGCCGAGCCACCACACTATACTGAGCAGCATTGCGTACAGTGAAATTCACCATGTCTTGAAAGGTGGTAAATAACCCACCCTTTACATGTTCTGCCACCACATATTTATAGTATCTGTATTGCCTAACAACATCTTCTGGTGTTTCGCAATCACCCAGGACCAAGACATTTTTATACTTTTCTACAAGTCTTTGTATATTCTTAGTCCCAAAATCAAAATGTGATTGTGCGGCCATTGCCTGTATTTCAAAACTTGCCCATTCTTTCAGCTCATCTTCAGGGAACCTTTTTTGCATGTGCTCACAAAGAAGGGAAACAAAAGACAAAATAGGCCCACTGTCAAACTCTTGCCTTTCCTTGTACAACATCATCAGACCTCTTACATTGCTGCTCCAAAAGACAGTGTCCCCCAAATACTGTTGCTTAACTTGGCCAATCTTTGCTCTTGCATACTGTACAGCTTCAACAGTAGTCAGAGAACTTTTTTGGAATAGTTTGCACAAAGATGCAAATTCACCCAGAATGTCATTAAGTACTGCAAGTGAAATATGGTAGTTGGAGTTTGATAGCTTTTTATAACAATATTTAGCAACTGGATCATTCTCCTCATCTTTCTCATGCTCAAAGTACTTAAGAACAGCCTCGTAATTACGAATTAGTGCACCAACAGCAAAATGCCTTGAAAGCCACCGGACTTCATTCAGTGGTCGAAAAGAGACCACTTCACATTCAGTGACCGATGCAATTTCATCCAGCTTGGACTTCCTTGCAGGAGATCTGGAGAACACAGTGTAGACAGTCCTCAATAATGTCTCCATCTCTTTAACCATTGGAACCCTTTTCCAGGCATCATCAACTCCCAAATCTTCTCGATGGGCGACCCAATGCTGCTCAACTAGATGAGGTATGGATTGTTTAAGGCGAGTAGCATCACCATTATTGTTACCCAGCATCACGGACGCACCATCAGATGTGAACAAGACCATTTTCATAAGGTCCAGTTCATTGGCAGTGTAGAAATCTTTCACAGCAGTAGTGATAGCCTCAGCATTACAACTAGTCAGCTTCACTATGCCCCCAAACTGTGTTTTGTGCTCTGTAGATGTTACTGGTCGGATCTTGAAGTACAGGATGAGCATTTTTGAAACAGAAATATCAGTGCTCTCATCAATTATCAATGTGTGATACAAAGCGTTACGAAGTTCTGCCATAGCTTCACAGTGTATCACGCTATTGATGGCCTCAAGGAACTCAAAGGCATAGTTCTTGCTCCTCCAGCTGTCTGGTATCTTGACATACAAAGCTAGGTGGTCATGGATGTCTTGTACAGATAACATTGAAGTATTCATCTTGACTGCCAGCAACACGTTGTTGATGAGAATCTTTATCTCTTCAGGCACAGATCTTTGGCGTTCAACTACTTCCATTCTATTTGCTTTGTCAGTGGCAGTTTCTGTCAGCATTGCCCGCACTCCATAACCAAACCTGGCAGCAGCACTTCTGTTTCTCAAGATCACCATGGCAGACTCGTGTACTTTGCTAAGTAGATGGCGTTTCATGTTTCCAGCCATCACTCCATTTCTTCCCTGTGGAAAAGTCCCCAACAATCTTGGCTTCGTCACATGCTTTGCTAATCAAGCCCACGTCTGGACTGTATTGGAAAAGTTCCCCGAGTTGCACGCGAACCTTGCTCCGTGAATTCTGCGTCTCAGCCTCCACAATTTCCTTCATCCACTCTCCCTTGAATACAAGGCAAGCTTTTCTTCCTTTGTGGTGATGCACTGCACTCTCCCAAAGTGACAGCTTTGCACTTGAACATTTCCGTGCCCGCGGTTTGAACCAGCTGTGCCACAAAGCCTGCAAGATAAGGGAACATGGCTTACGTTGACGCCTAGCTCATGAATGCAATCCTTTGTACTACATGGATGAAGATGCACCACAGTTTAACTCTCCCAAACAATTACCTCTTCTGCTTGAACTCGCGTACGCCTGTTTAAATGTATGGGGTTCTGGCTGCGAAACCTACAACAGAAGAAAACATGGGTAAGTATATTATACTACAAGGATGAAGATGCACCACAGTTTAACTCTACCAAACAATTACCTCTTCTGCTTGAACTCACGGACGCCTGTGTGAATGTATGGGGGTCTGGCTGCGAAGCCTGCAACAGAAGAAAACATGGGTAAGTATATTATACTACAATGATGAAGAGGCACCACGGTTTAACTCTACCAAACAATTACCTCTTCTGCTTGAACTCACGTACGCCTGTGTGAATGTATGGGGGTCTGGCTGCGAAGCCTGCAACAGAAGATGCACTCCTTTAACTCTAGCAAACAATTACCTGTTTGTTCTGCCTGTACTCCCGTCTGCCTGTGCAATTGTATTCGTAGTACGGTCTCCCAAACCTGCAAAAGAAAAGGGGTGCAGATCGTGATTATATTTACCCAGCAACCCCCAACCGAACAAGGAACGTACACAGAATTACCTTGTCTTTGTGGGTACTCGCACCTGACCACTCCTATCCAAATACCTTACAGACTGGAAACCTGCAACTGAAGACAAGATAGTCAGCAAACGCTTGAAGAATCACAAACTATGAATGGGACCGGTCTAGAGACCCCAATAGAAAAAAATACTAAACAATTACCCGGGGTTCCAGTCTAGGACAAACAGGTGTGTGCCAATGTGTTTCATTATTAGTATGATGTAAACAGTACAAGAGTAATTCGAAAAAAACAAACACATGGGCATACAAAAACAAACTCTAATTACTAATGAATTTAGTATTTTATATTGGAAGAGTTTGCCAAAAACGGGAACATGTAGTGGGAAGGTTGGTGCTGCATCTCGGTGATTAACTTTTAAATAGTTAGTTTTCTTTCACAGTACAAGGCTCCTAAGTGCAGTGAGTGGCCTCTCCCCCCAAGAAAACTAGGAATCAATGGTGCATTCTACTACACATGTATCATTATATATTGACTTTTATTAGCTTTTAAGGAATAGTAAATGACAATCTTACAATGCACCAGCATACAACAATCTTTGTTGGGATTCCTCAATGATTCCCTTAATATCACCCTTCAACGGTGCCTCTCATGCCTCTGTCACATGTATTTCATTTGTTTTATAGCATCTCCCATACCAGTGGTTCCCAAACTTTTCACTCCTGGTGGGCACACAAAAATATGTGCAGCAGGTGCCTTTAGATATTTTAAAATGAAGCACAGGGCGTGCGCCTTAAAGGGAACGTAGGTCAGGACTCCGCCCGCCAGTTTACTCACGCTTGCCTACTGCTAAGATGCCAGCCTTCGGATTCTTAAGGACTTCCAGTGTATCTTCTGTCTCAAGCAACCATTCAACCATTCAATGACAGTGTTCAGAGCGACAGCACCAAGGCCATCAAGAGTGAGTAGAGAATTTCTATATGTCTACAATGCTACAATGTTATCATAGATGTTAACATTTACAAAAGATAATGCATTTTTAGCCCCTTCCATTCTTGTAATAATCAAACTGCCCATTCTGGCCTATAGAGAACAGGTAGCCTTGCAATAGTGAAAAACGCAATGGCTGTAATTCACTATTAGGACATGCCACCCACACCAGGGTATGTACTACCTTTTACCTACAATGCACCCTGCCCTTGGGCCTACCATAGGGGTGACTAATATGTATAAAAGGGAAGGTTTAGGGACTGGCAAGTGGGTGCACTTGCCCAGTCAGCATGGCAGTACCAGACTGCACACAGGCTCTGCAATGGCAGACTTGAGACACACTTTGTAAGCTGCTCCGGTGTGTGGCACAATCAGTGCTGCAAGCCCACCACCAGCATTGGTTACAAGCACTGGGCACACGTCGAGCACTGTACTAGGGTCTGACAAGTAAACCAATCAAGCCAATCATGGTGTCACTAATCCATACATCAATTTACCATAGGGAGCACTTGCACTGTGGCACTTAACAGCAGTGGCACAGTGCCCAAAGCATCTATAACCAGCAAAAACACAAGAGGCAACAGCAAAAAAATGGAAGGGAGACCCACGCCAATGGTGCCAGGTCTAACAAACATCAAAGCAGAGTGAGCCCCAGTTTCTGGAGTCTCTGTGAAGCCTTTCCCTGCTAACGGTCCACCTCTTGACCTTTGCTGATGAGGCCCTCCAGCTTATGATTTGCTGCTTTCAACATGGCTCAATGACCACTGTCTTGTCAACAATGTCAGTACTTTTCTCATGAGGGTCTTCTCTCTGGGAGTTAGCCTGCTTTATCAGCCAGCACCTTCAATATTTACTATTGGGGTCCCTGTTCAAAGCAATATAGAAGTCTCCCTTCCATTTCCTACATCCCAACATGCTTGCTGTTCCTTTATAGCACAGCGCTGGGTAGCTTCTTTAGAACCTGGGACTTGCATGCGCAGCCAAACAAACTCCAGCCATGGCCTTGTTATTCAGTTATGGGCAGATCCTGGCCCACTCGAGATTCAGCACCTCCACTTCCATGGTGAACACCCCCCATCCTCCGGTGCCAACTCTGAAATGCTGCTGCTCTGATTCAGCAACAGCACACTAGGTAACACATGCTCACTCTCCTCCAACTCCTCAGACCTCCTGGCTTCAGCTCCTTCCACCCGCACCCAGGAGCCTCCCCACATACCTTACCGCCGCTGCTCTCATCTGTTTCATGTAACCTGTATACCACTAACATTTAGCCATGGGGGACAAAGCAAGATGGGCACCACTAGCTTGCCCAGCAACGCGAAGCTACTATAATGGCACCGCTAGATTCCTCATTGCATTCCCTGCGCCACTGGCTCCCAGGTAACTTTGGGATGTGTCTGGCGCTTGTAGGCATTCTAGCAGAGTCAAAGGAATGTGGCCATATTGGTCTCCAGCCAGATGTGCCGCATCTTACAGATTTTTAAATGAAAATTAGGAACTCTTTTATAGCATTCTCTGGGCAATTCAGGTTCAAGGTCCAGGCCCAAGTTCAAGAACAGCATATGTGTTGGTGTTGGCATTGCTGTGCATCCAATTGTTGAATTTCATGTCCTGCCACTAAAACGGGATTTCTTTAGAGAAGCACGCCTACATGTGAAGCAATTAGCTTGTTGTTTTGTGCACCGAGTATACAAATAGCCAACATCTTGCACTACCAGATCTATTTCTGATGAGATCGCAGTATTGCAAACATAGACAGATTACAAGGGTTAACGCCACCAGCATTGGATTGGCCTGTAACTCTTCATTAGCGGCAACACCATGTGGATGTGTTTTTTATAAATAAGAATACTGCCAGTGCCAACAGAGTAAGGACACTCACCAGTTCCTTCACTTCAAGTCAATTCCCCATGTTCGAGGCATAGAGAGGCCTTTGAGAACATAAGTTTGAGCGGGAGAGCGGGCCAGTTTCAAAATACAGCGTGTACTTTCTGAAACTACACGCTGTGTTTTTAAACTGGCTCTACTCTTTTGTTAGTAAAGCGCGGTGCGGGGACGATTGTGGCCTTTTGTTTATGTATTGATGGCAATCACAGCCCGTGAAGGGGCTCCGATTACCATCAATACTTAAACAAGAGGCCACAATCGTCCCCGCACCTCGCTTTACTAACAAAAGAGTAGAGCCAGTTTAAAAACACAGCGTGTACTTCGGTACACGCTGTGATTTTAAACCGACTGTACTGTTTTGCTAGTAAAGCGCGGGGACGATTGTGGCCTTTTGTTTAAGTATTGGTGGTAATCAGAGCCCCTTCACGGGCTGTGATTGCCATCAATACATAAACAAAAGGCCACAATCAGCCCCGCGCTCTGCATACACACGCCCCGAGCCGCCCCCCCCAAGCCCTCAAGCACCCTTACCTGCACTCTCCACGACTCCTCTCCGGCACCGCTTCAACAGTGCCTGCTTTTCGTGCCGCCCGCTTCTTAAAGCGGCGGCGCCTCTCTCCCGATGTCCTGGAATCGTTGTGCGCTCTCCACATCCGGGAGTGCGCGCTGACGTCATGGAAGGTGCGCGCGCGCACACCTTATAGGGAACGTAGGTTGCAGCTCAGATTTAAAATCCTTTTTGGTATTTACAAAGCCACACAATGTCAATTTCTGTGGTGCTGTAAATAAAAAAATAACGCAAAATGCGGTGCCTTGCTTTACTTTGCGTCATGTAGGCATTCAATAGGTGGTGCATGGTCGTTTGCATGCATCCAGCCATAGATTATGACACTAACCAAAATTTACATAGGCCCAGATTTCCAAAGACTTTGTGACTGGGTTGCATCACTTTTTTATGCCGGCAGACACAAACTCCTTTGAGTATTTACAAAGCCACGCCAATCCCTCTCCCGTTTTGTGTGGTTTTGTAAGAAAAAGGAATGCAACATGGTGTATTGCACTGCCCTGTGTTACCTTGCGCCAGGTAAGAGTTTAACGGGTGGTGCTTGGGTGTTGAGACGCAACACCATAATCACAGAGAGATTGTCTATACCAAAATGGTGTGGGGTGACGAGGAGAAATATCTTTATTTCGCCTTGTTATTTCCTCTTCCAATGTGTGATGCATTCTGCAGCACACTTACAAAAAGCCTCCAAGGATAGTTGTGTGCAGGAAGGTACCCCTTCTGGTACCAAACTATCCTGCCCATAATACTGACACCCTTGCGCTATGGCTTAGAGGGGTCCTGCATTGGTGCAGGCCCCCCAAAGTGCACCAGTCATGGAGAGAGAAGAACAGCGCCACGTCTTTGAAGAGATGACGCAGTTCTGCTCTCTTCAGGTACCCCAACATAGCTCAGCAACTTAGCCTGCTGCACAGTGCGGCACCACTTTTTTTGAAACAATGCCCCTTAGTGACCGGTTTACCATAAAGTTTGCAAATGTGCACTCACAAAAGTACTCCATAAAGTTTGCAAATGTGCACTCACATAAGTACACCATAAAGTTTGCAAATGTGCACTCACATAAGTGCTCCATAAAGTTTGCAAATGTGCACTCACATTAGTACACCATAAAGTTTGAAAATGTGCACTCACATAAGTACTCCATAAAGTTTGCAAATGTGAACACACATAAGTACTCCATAAAGTTTGCAAATGTGCACTCACATAAGTACTCCATAAAGTTTGCAAATGTGAACACACATAAGTACTCCATAAAGTTTGCAAATGTGCACTCACATAAGTACTCCATAAAGTTTGCAAATGTGAACACACATAAGTACTCCATAAAGTTTGCAAATGTGAACACACATAAGTACTCCATAAAGTTTGCAAATGTGCACTCACATAAGTACTCCATAAAGTTTGCAAATGTGAACACACATAAGTACTCCATAAAGTTTGCAAATATGCACTCACATAAGTACTCCATAAAGTTTGCAAATGTGCGCTCACATAAGTACTCCATAAAGTTTGCAAATGTGCACGCACATAAGTACTCCATAAAGTTTGCAAATGTGCACTCACATAAGTACACCATAAAGTTTGCAAATGTGCACTCACATAAGTACTCCATAAAGTTTGCAAATGTAAACACACATAAGTACTCCATAAAGTTTGCAAATGTGCACTCACATAAGTACTCCATAAAGTTTGCAAATGTGAACACACATAAGTACTCCATAAAGTTTGCAAATGTGCACTCACATAAGTACTCCATAAAGTTTGCAAATGTGAACACACATAAGTACTCCATAAAGTTTGCAAATGTGAACACACATAAGTACTCCATAAAGTTTGCAAATGTGAACACACATAAGTACTCCATAAAGTTTGCAAATGTGCACTCACATAAGTACTCCATAAAGTTTGCAAATGTGCGCTCACATAAGTACTCCATAAAGTTTGCAAATGTGCGCTCACATAAGTACTCCATAAAGTTTGCAAATGTGCACTCACATAAGTACTCCATAAAGTTTGCAAATGTGAACACACATAAGTACTCCATAAAGTTTGCAAATGTGCACTCACATAAGTACTCCATAAAGTTTGCAAATGTGCGCTCACATAAGTACTCCATAAAGTTTGCAAATGTGCGCTCACATAAGTACTCCATAAAGTTTGCAAATGTGCACTCACATAAGTACTCCATAAAGTTTGCAAATGTGAACACACATCAGTACTCCATAAAGTTTGCAAATGTGCACTCACATAAGTACTCCATAAAGTTTGCAAATGTGCGCTCACATAAGTACTCCATAAAGTTTGCAAATGTGCACCCACATAAGTACTCCATAAAGTTTGCAAATGTGCACCCACATAAGTACTCCATAAAGTTTGCAAATGTGCACCCACATAAGTACTCCTGGAATGGATGTTAATTTATTACTTTTTAGAATCACAAACACTGGCAGTAGGAGGCTTCCAAGCTACAACAGTCTCAGGTTTCCAGGAATACTACTGGTAATCAAGCTCCCCAAAGGTGGTGGGACGGATGCTTGCAAACAGTGTTAAACCACTGTTATTCGCCCAATGTGCCACTCTATAGCGGCCTGATTTAGGATTGAGCAGACGGGGGTGGAGAAGGACTTAACCACCTTCACTCCGCCCACACAATTTGGAAATAAAAAATAAAAACATTAAAGGCCCCCACACCAGTTTTCTCCCATGGGGGAGGAGGGTCATTTTTCGTTTTTCACTGTCTCTCACCACCTGGATATACTTGGCAATGATGGTAGAGCAAAAAAATATATATATGTGATCATTCAGTCTAAACAGGGTGGACCATCGGATGACTTACTTCCAATGGCACCTTCGACGGTCGAAGCAGGTTGTACACTGACAGAGTAAATTTGACTTCTTCTTTATAAAACTTGCAGTCCACCTGACTCAGAATTGGGTCTGCGGACCTTCAGTTTGGTGGACAGGATAATCCACTACTGTTGAAACAGAGTACCTGTCCGTCAAACTCTAAATCAGCCCCAGAGGCCAATGTAAGGTAAATCAGTATTTACTCTGCTCCCCATGGGAACAGTCCAGCCCAAACCTTGGCCACCTTACACATTCAGCCTGTGGGCCACTACTTTCTAAGGGGCATATCAGCAACAACCGGCGATAATTATCGCTAAGCGCACTTAGCGCTAGGATAATTATCGCCGGCGAGCGTGGATTTTTATCGCTGAGATAGCGTGCTATTAGCAACGCTTATCTCAAAAGCGATAAAAATCCTCACGCTAACTGCCTAACGTGAGATTATCGCTGGAAACCCAGCGGTAATCTCACGCAATGTGGCGTTAGCTTGATGATAGGGCCCCACAAGCTTAGCCATGATATCCACCCTCCATAGGATATCATGGCTAAGTCAGTCCTGAAGCAGGCGTAAGGAAAGTAGCAATAACAGAGGTTATCGCTACTTTTCTTGCCGCTATGCTTCATAGCGTGGGGCTTGATGATAGGAGAAATGTCGCTTAGCGACATTTCTCCTGTCATGTCAGGTCAGGAATGCCCACTTTGCATCTCATTAGAGATGCAAAGCTGGGCGTTAGGAATTCCTACTCTAACGCAAGTTTTCACGCGTTAGCGTGAGCTTGCTAATTAGGCGATAAAATTATCACCGCTTTTCGGACAAAAACGGCAGCAAAAGCGGCGATAATTCTATCGCTTCGCCTTGCTGATATGCCCCATTCACTTTTTTAGGAAGGGTAGCACGTGTGCTGCACTCAGCCCATGTATTCTATTTTGTAAAGAGTCACTTGCTTTTGGGAATTTCATTAATGTCACTTGGCTTTTGGCACTGATGGAATCACCTAAAGTGTCATTGTTAAATAACAAAACGCGCAGGGGTGACTTGTCTGCTATTGTACTAAAGCAAGAAATACCTGCAGGAGTTAAGCTCTACTGTGCGCTGCTCCTCTCACATGAAGGTGTTGCTATGGGGCGCTGATTGTCGTGTGAGGGATTCGTGTTGCCTCCTTACCTGTGGGGCTTCTCTTTATACACATAATATTGACACCAAGTCATAACCTGGGTGGCAGGTTCGAGCTGTTCTCACTATATGTAAGATTCAGAATTGTGCAACACAGAGTTCAGCCCAACCAAATGTGTGATTCTCACTCATTATGAGTGACATTTGAGGCCCCTGAATGAACTTAGTTCACTTCCAGGAAGACACTTACTTTTTGAATAAAGCAAAAATACTTCTTCAAGTGTGCAGCCTAAGACCTAAAGGAATACAAAGATGGATCCCAGGGTCACACACTCTGTTGTGCTCCCCGTTTAATATCTCCCATCATAGGGACATATGCCTGAGCCACAGACAAACCCACTTTATTATTGCCACATTGTACAGGCTGATGACGAATGTGTTACATGAGGAGCGGCTGGTGTTGAAGGGTCATTGCCTCCCAAGGCATCACCCAGTATCTTCAGCTCTGTTACTGCTCCAAAATTGCCAAGTCCCACAGAGCTACATACAACTGTGTGCCCCCCCGCCCCCCCATATCATCTATTCATTCATCAGACTGTAAACAGACTTTGCCTTCAAAGGAGACACATCATTCATAAACAAATTTCTTGAGCAGGTCATACATCTTTTCCCCAGTTTTCCTAGTTTTGATTGCGGAGGTGCAGGACAGGATATTATCTTCTAGCTGTACAGCAGAGATGGAGTGAAACAAAAGCATGACTGGAGCAGATCTGGAGCTGACAAGAATAGGAGCAGAGCTAGAGTAAGACCAGAACTGGAGCAGAGCTGGAGCAAGACCAGGACTGGAGCAGAGATGGAGCAAGACCAGGACTGGAGCAGAGATGGAGTAAGACCACGATTGGAGCAGAGATGGAGCAAGACCAGGACGGGAGCAGAGCTGGAGTAAGACCAGAAGTGGTGCAGGGCTGGAGTAAGAACAGGACGTGAGCAGAGCTGAAGCAAGACCAGGACTGGAGTAGAGATGGAATAAGAGCACGGCTGGAGTAACACCAGGACCGGAGCTGAGCTGGAGCTGACAAGGACTGGAGCAGAGATGGAGTAAGACCAGGACTGGAGCAAAGATGGAAATGACAAGAACAGATGCAGAGCTGGAGTAAGGCCAGGACTGGAGCAGAGGTGGAGTAAGACCAGGACTGGAGCAGAGATGGAGTAAGAGCATGGCTGGGGCAGGGCTGGAGTAAGACCAGGACTGCAGCTGTGCTGGAGCTGACCATGACTGGCGCTGATCTGGAGTATGACCAGGAATGGAGCAGAGATGGAGTAAGACCAGGACTGGAGTAGAGATGGAGTATGAGCATGGCAGGAGCAGGGCTAGAGTAAGAGCAGGACTGGAGCAGGACTGGAGTAACACAAGGACTGCAGCAGTGCTCTAGCTGACCATGACTGGCGCCGATCTGGAGTATGACCAGGAATGGAGCAGAGATGGAGTAAGACCAGGACTGGAGCAGAGATGGAGTAAGAGCACAGCTGGAGCAAGGCTCGAGTAAGAGCAGGACTGGAGCAGGACTGGAGTAACACAAGGACTGCAGCAGTGCTCTAGCTGACCATGACTGGCGCCGATCTGGAGTATGACTAGGAATGAAGCAGAGCTGGAGTAAGACCAGGACTGCAGCAGAGCTGGAGTAAGACCAGGACTGGAGCAGAGATGGAGTAAGAGTACGAATGGAGCAGGGCTGGAGTAACACTAGGACTGCAGAAGTGCTGTAACTGACCATGACTGGCGCCGATCTGGAGTATGACCAGGAATGGAGCAGAGATGGAGTAAGACCAGGACTGGAGTAGAGATGGAGTGAGAGCATGGCTGGAGCGAGGCCAGGACTAGAACAGAGCTGGAGCTGACATGGAGTTGAACAGAGCTGGAGTAAGACCGGGATTTGAGTGGAGATGGAGTAATAGCACAGATGCAACAGGGCTGTAGTAACACCAGGACTGGAGCAGAGATGGAGCTAACAAGGACTGAGGCAGAGCTAGAGTAAGACCAGGACTAGAGCTGAGCTGAAGTAAGACCAGGACTGGAGTATAGCTGGATTAATACCTGTACTGGAGCAGAGGTGGAGTAACACTAGGACCGGAGCAGAGATGGATGTAAACCAGAACTTCTGTCAGGCTTTATTCTGGGTTCTGTGTCAGAACTAGACCTGGGCGGAATTTTAATTACTTGAGCAGAATTGGAGAATTTTGGCAACTTCGTGTTACTCTTGTACTGTGGAGTTCCTGCCAAATTTTACCAAACGCAAAGTGGCAGAATTTATTTCCTCGTTTGATCAGCGAAATGACAATGGGAACATCACCGGGGTTCAGGATGTGAGCTGGCAAGTGCATGTGAGATTTGGCATCCCTTCGCACGATTTCTGGTCACTAGGAAGACTTCTGCCGAGATTTTATGAACGTGGCAGCCGCGAGCAGCCGTGGTCAGAAGGCTACTTCCTGAATAGATTTTGTCCTCGCGGCAGCAAAACCAACTTGAAACAAGCATTGGAATAGCCAATAGGTCTCGCCTTTGGGACCTTATAAGTGTTTAGCCATGCAACAGTTGCATAACTAAATACTTATAAGGTGCCAAAAGCGAGACCTATTGGCTATGCAAAGCGGCCCTGCGGCCGCGAAAGTGAAAGTGATCGTGATCGCAAACGCGATCACGATCAAACATCAAAGCGGCCATGCAGCCGCGAAAGTGAAAGTATTCGCGGTAAAGCGCGGCGCGAGCGCCCGCGCACATGCACTGTAGCTCTAGGCTGGCCTGGTAGCACTTTTTGGAGCCTTCTCAATAAGTCTCGCCAGACCAGCGCATGCGCTGGGTCAGGCGAGACCTAAAAATGGCAGTGCACTTGCGCTCTACGTGGTGCCATTCGCGCTGACATTTCAGCATGAAATGCACTACCGCTGCTAAAATCAGAGCGCGTGCAGCGCGATGTGCATTTTCCGCCCGTTTAATGTAACTTTGTGGGATTCTGCAGAATGAAATACCACAAGTTCCATCCAGGCCTGATCAGAACCCATACTATCATTCACTCCTGAGTGCGGCCTCACCATTTGCTATCACTCATGAGGGGTCCAATATCCTGACGGGATTTGATCTACTGTACAAGTAGAAAATCAAAGAGAACAGGCAATACTTTAAGTGTGACCAGCAGCAGAAACTGAAGCTGCTTGTGTTGCCAGGACCCCAAGTCCTTGCATCTCATGTGCCTTTCGACATACATCAGTAACCAGTGGTGGCTTTTTATCAGGGCCTCAGGGAGCAGCCCTTCATCCTCCAAGGTGCCACTTGCCACAACTGCTAATTATTTAACTGAACAGTGTTCATGAAAACACCACTTTCATATTTTCGTGAAAACACTGCCGGTATATCAGTCCTCTTGCAGGGAGGAGAAGGAGGGGGCAGCGGGGCTGAGGCACGATCCAGCTACAGAGTGTTGTTTAAAACCCTGGCCCTGTGTAAGTGGATGGCTGGATTGCACATGTCTAAAGGGTGCAGTTCAGCTAAACCCCATCACACAGCCAGAATCCATTCTATTTAGCAGATATACAGTACATGCCTCACCCAGCACAGTATATCTGCTAAAATATGGCTGCCCGTGCACATCAGTGCATTCCTAATGCCAATGAGAAATCTTCGAAAGCAGCAGGGGCAGAATGGCCACCACTGTCCTAGCATCCTACAGGGCTGGGTGTCCAGTCCTATCAAGAAGCTGGGAGAGGGATTGAGGGGCGTCTTTGCCTTTTCAAACCTGGCCTTGCTGCTCTGCCTGGCTCCTCAATGGGGTCATGACTTGCTGGTCCAAATGTCCAGTGCCAGGTTCCAGCTCTGCTGCTACCATCGAGCCTCCGACTAGTTAGCAAATAGCAGCAAGGTAAGTAAAAAACAAACATGTGCTTCTCGGTGCATGTGTATACGTGTTTCTGAGTGGTTGAGAGTGATTGACAGTGAATGAGACTAAGTGAGGGAGTTTGTGAGTGTGTTTGAGAGGGTCACTGATTGATTGATTGGAGTACTTATAGAGCGCAACTATCACCCTACGGGCATCTTGGCGCTTGCATTGGGAACCCGTCCTGGTTTTTCCCTGTAAGATAACCCATACTGGGCATCCCCAAGGTGAAAGCCAGGCATCCCGCCGCGGGGGGCCGTTGTGGAGATTAAGCAGGCTTGTTGCCCAGAGCTGCATAGTGTGAACTCGTGCTTAGAGTGGGCACCGAAACGAGAATTATCGAGTCCGTGGACAATTGGGTTCTGGACCCTGCCGCGTCGGGAATCGAACCCAGGTCCCGGGCCTGATCTCTGCTTCAGGGTATGCCTCCTCTAACCAGTGAGCTACACTTCTCCACTGAGAGTGAAACTGAGTAATAATCTGAGTTTGAGAGAGTGTATGAATAAGTGAAGGTGAGTGCAAGGGAGGGAGTGAAGAGATGCAATTGTGTTAGAAGGAGTGAGTGATTGCAGATTGTGAGAGGGGGGAAAGTTAGTCAGTGCTGTAGCTATTACGAGTGCAGCAAGTGTAGTTGCACCAGGGCCCATCGTCAGTGAGTTTATGTAAGTGTGCTTGTAAGTGAGAGTGAGAACCATTGAGTATGAATATGTTTCTGTGTGAGTAACAGTGAGTGGAGTGAATTTGAGTGAGAATGATTATGTGAGACAGTGTGATTTATAGCGAGTGAGGGAGAAGAGAGTGAATGTGAGAGGGAATAATGACTATGAGTGAGGGAGTGTGAGTGAGTAAGAGTGTGTCTGTGAGTTTCATGATTGTTAGTGTGCTGCTGGCCATGCATACGCACATTAATTCTGGGTTTATGGTGGCACCCAAGGTAACATGCTGCCACTGGCATTTTGGAGATAATTCTTGGCATAAGGAAGGGCACCATTGGCAAAAGGCAGGTTCTGAAATACCAGAAGTAATTATTCGCATAAGGGCTACTGTGGAAAAATGCTGCTGTCTGCATACTGGAGGACATTCTTGGCATTGGGGCACGCCCAGCAAAATGCTGGTGCTGGGGCTCTACAGGCAATTCTTTGTGGGCATCAAAGTCAAAATGCTGGGGCTGCATGCTGGAGGTAATTCTTTGTCTCGGCATATTTGGGCTGACGGGACAAGTTGGGGGAAGGACACCATGATAAAATGCTGGCTCTGGAATACTGGAGGTAATTTTTGACGTATGGGCCACTCATGGTATAAGGGCAGCATCAATGGCAAAATTCTGGTGTTGTAAATTGTATGTGATTTTTGGTATGTGAGTACCCATGACAAAACAGTGGCATTGGCACAATGAAGGTAATTGTTAACATATGAGCAGGGAATTATGTGATTGTGCAGCTGCAGTGTTTTTCACATAATTATGGCTCTGCCGCACTTGCCAAATAATCCATCATCTGCTGCACAATCTGCTAATTTTAACAAAAAATGGTTTCTAATTCAAAAGGTTCAAAAGTTACTAAAAATGCAGCAACACTTGTTGCTGCATCAGCGGGCCTGTGCAATGGTTGACCTTTCTCTTGCTTATCTCTATGTTTGGGTGTTAAACTGGTAATAATGAGATTCAGCGTATGCCCAGACACTGCAAAGTGTAAAAATACCAAAATAATAAAGTAATATTATCAGAATATGGGCTGTATTATGCTACATAATTTGCCTTTTCTTGCTGCATAATTTAGTTTACCCTGCCACATAATTGGCTCTTCCTTGCCACATGATTTCTGTGGCCCTGCATACGGGAAACTTTCAAGGCAAAGTTTGAAAAGATGGGGTGAAATCCTGGCAAGTATTATGCCCAACCACTTCCGAAGACTGCGAGCTGCCACTGATCAGTTCTTTTATGACAAAATAAATGTTAGTTTTCAATTGAAACGTTTAACAATCACAATAACACTTAAAATGCACATGGATATTATCTTGAAACGACCTCATCTATAACACAGACCACAACAGCGATGGGCTTCATGGCCACTTTATTTCAGTTTCAAAGTGTGAATGAATTGACACGGCGGTAATTGAAATCTATACTGGTGTTCCCGCAGACCCCCTTCATTGAGGTCGCTTTTGTTATTCCCTATTCTATCACGGAAAAAAAAAACCCCGATGAATGAGTTTCCAAGTGACTGACGCACTGATGTACTTTTTGTCTGTCAATGAATGCAAATTTCCAGCTACACAGGATCCTCCATTTTGGATCCACACAAGAGTCTGCCTGCGGGCTGCAGGTGACGAGAGGCTGGAAGCCTTCAGTGCACAAACTAATGAGTCATGAGGAGGCCAATGGGGCAAGCTTCAGCGCTTGATTTGTTAAAAAATATAACTGCCAAGACCTTTGTCAGGGTGCCTCTGCAGCTTGCCCCTGCCAGCGCTGCGTATGGCAATACCAACATAACTTCTAACTATCACACTCTAACAAGTGTGAAAATTCAGAGTATTCCAGGCTCCCAAAGCTATAAGACTGGCTTGAGTGGCAAGCGTTCATATGTTTTTAATGTATATTGAATTAATAAACAACTGTTGTTTTGCTCATCTCTAAATTAGACAGACAGCACCATCATGTGGCAGACTGTCATAAGTGCTGGTGTTGACCACTAAGTGCTGGTGCTTAGCACTGAAAACCACCGGCTTAAATTAAGCACTGAGGGCAGTTTATTATCTGCTTTAATATCTGCACTAGATTGCTTGTGGAATTTATATTTTCTAGGATTGAAATTGCAGGCTGAACACAAGTTCACATTGGTTTGTGTACTTGCACAAATATTGCACTAGTTTCAAACTATTACACTGGTGTTAGGATATATTGGATCCGTAAACTTAATTTCTCAAGGCTCAATGAGTGACAGCACTTTCCTTTAGGCATGTTTCATTTTTTGATGTTATAACATTTCAAATAATACCATTTTAACTGAGAAATTTGTAATGGTTTTTATTAACTGAAACAATATGTTACCATTTAAACTGAGAAATTTGTAATGGTTTTTATTAACTGAAACAATAAACTTGAACTTGCTTCAATATCAGAGAGCATGCCATTGTAAAGCATTCTATCTGTGAAATGGGCAAGAGCAGAAAGATAGGGAAAGGGCTCTAGACAAACTGAGTTATGAAATTTCTTTCTATGGCTACTTGGCCCTCTGTGAAATTTGTTTGCTGCGACCAGGTAACCGCTGAAAATCAACAGGACAGGAGTACCACCGTTAATTGAAGGTTCTCCTACCTGCCAAAGGTGCGGTTCTCTGCCCTCATTTAGACAACGGAAACAGCATATTAACTGCCGATGGATCTAACGCCATCTCTGCTGAAGAACAATGTTGGTAGCCCATACTCCATAGAGAAGCATAAGGAGGTCCATTCCATTCAGGGTGGCCAAGTCCACCAAGCAAGACAGGACAAACTCAGGTAGACCAAAAAAAACAATGCCCCTGTGTGTAGGGAGAAAACTCCCTGTGTGCCACTGCCAAACACCTGCTTACGAAGTTTATTGGTGAAAAAAAACATAAAGATTGCTGGAGTGAGTCAAAACAACATGGCGGATCGCTTGGTATTTACTTTTGCTGAAAGTGCATCTGCAGTACTGGAGGATATCATTTTGACAATAAGGTAGTTTGCCCAGAGGTTCCGGATTTACCCTGACAGTCCTGGTTTTCAGAGGACTGGACTTCCCGGTGCCCGACACTTTTCTTAATTTTACGTAAATGTCCCAGTTTTTTGGACAAAGGTCAGGCCTTTCTGCAAAGTAGAATTGAAAGTTATATACTCCATTCACAGGCGCCTCTGAAGTTTGAAATATCTTAAGTAAAGTATCGATTCTGTCAGGCAGCACAGGAGGGGGACAGCTGCATACTCCCAGCAGAGGGACAACACAGTGAGTAGGAGGGCAGGGAGAGCTCAGGGTGGAGGCCCTGAGACATATACACACACACATATGTACACACACACACACACACAGTTACAAGCCGTATATATATATATATATATATATATATATATATATATATATATATATATATATATACGCAAAAACAGTCCCCAAGTACAAGGAGCCTCCGACCCTTCAGGGCGGCCTCTTAAAACAACGAGCATGAGGCAGACCGTCCATCGTCATCGTCCAGACAAGAAACACGAAGAGGCCCTTTTCTGGAAACAGATAACAGATAACAGATAATATATATATATATATATATATTATCTACTGGCGGTTGCCAGTAGATAGTAATAGTTAGGACCTATTTTCCATAGGAAATCCGCTACATTCTATTCCCAAAAAGTCTGGCGCCGGTTGACGAATCTTCGCAAAATTTTCCAAACTTATGGCCAGCTCCGCTCCGCTCCGCTCCTACCCTGAAAGTTTTGTGGTGATTCGTCAAGCGGGGGATGAGAAAAAAGGGGGGTCCCAAAACGCGTTTTCCCCATGCAATTTCCCATAGGATCTGTTGTCGCAGCTACAGCCCGAACCGCTGAACGGAATTACACCAAATTTGGCAAAGAGGTAGTCCTCAGTTCAGACTCGTGCCTTTTACATAAATGGTGTGAATCCGTTCAGTAGTTCCTGAGAAAATTTGAGTTAAAAGTACATATATATCTATGGCTGGGGAGGATCCGCGGACCCTACCCGCACCGTATGCGCACCCTCCCCGAACCGAGCGCGCACCCTCCCGATCGCACGCTGAATGCTAATTGGCTGGCGAGTGTCTGTCTACATTCGAAACCAGGAACTGTTGGCGGCCATTTTCTGCCTCTGTGGAAGCGAGGCTGAAGAAGCAAGGGGAATAAGTGTGTAAAACATATAAAGGGGGCAGAGTGGAAATACTCTGACCCTGTAGAGGTACTTAGGAGGTCCCGGAAGGACCCCCTGGGGCCCCCTTTTATTTTTTTTAAACGGCAAAATGCGCGCACGGTGCACGCATCCTATCGCTTTTGGTGCACGGATCCTCATGCGTTGGGTGCGCGGGTCCAAGGACAAAAAAATTGAAAAAAGACAAAAAATCATTGGTTGTATGACAACTTTCTACACTGAAAGGTAGGGTGTATATTTCTGTTTTGTAAAGGCATGATTCTTATTGGTTAACAAAAACTTATTGTAAGGAACATTATATATGATAAGCTGATATGTTGAAAAGTCAAGCACACTTGCTGTCTTGTTTAGCAACATTGTGTGCTGAACTTGTGACCTGTGTGCTCAGTGCAGTGTTTCATGACCTGTTTCTATGGTAACAGGCAGAAGGCAGATTGGGGGAAGGGTTGAAATGTATTTCATTTGGAAAGGGTTCAAATGTTTAACCAACAGAAATGTGTGTTTGCTTTTGAATTTATGTGTGAAGGATTGTGATTTGATGTTTACATGCATATGTGTGGAAAATGAAAGGGAAACTTTTCCATTCTTTGTTTTTGCTGAGAGGTGCACAGTGCAGAGATTCTGTAAAAGAAAATCTGGTGTGTGACTGATATACTTCTTAATCTACAAAACAACTTAAAAGGTGAGTTATTTAATTGTGAGGGGATGTATGTAGACTATTTTGATTTTAATCAGACTAATGTATTTATCTTGCTAAAGTGTAGGGAGTACTTTTTTCTCTACAATCTTATTGACAGTGTGTGTGCATGTAGAAACCATTCTGTGATAAGCATTTGTGTTTTTCATGTGTTTGTAGACAGATAACTGTGCTGTTTTTATATTTTTGTTAGAATTAGAAACCAGTCATTGTTTATGAATTTGTGAAATGAGTTATGTTTCTATATTAAAATGTAGTACTCCTTCTAGATGAAGAAATGTGTTTTGGTTAGGGGTGGGCGACAATTTCCGTTCCGCTCCCGGAAATTGCGACAATTCGACATTTCCGCGTTCCGACCGAAACGCGGAAATGCCGAATTGTCGCAATTTCCGGGAGGGAACGGAAATTGTTGCCTGGCCAACCACAACAGGAAGCACTTACAGATATAAATAAAGCAGGGGCCCGAGTGGAAGCTCAAATTCAGTAACGCTTTATCAGCACAAAACATTAGGGAGCTAGGTCGAGGCTGGGCAGGTGTGCTTTTCCCCCAGGTCGTCGTCACTTACCCGATCCGTGATTCCGACTCGAGCGCAATCCCCGCGTAGTCTCCAGGAGGTTCAGTCTCCTCATCTGCTGCTCTGCTCGGTCTCTGGCCCATAAACAGAAGGCATGTGAACTGCATGGAAGCCCCGCCCCACACACCAGCGGTGGGCAACGTCTTCCGCCCTTTCCCCCACTGATGGACCTGGACAGCTGAGCTGACTCGAGGGACCCCAGGAACGTCGGCGCCGCAACGTTACAGACACACATGGTCACTGTAACGGCAGCGGCAGGCCGGAAGCACCAATTCCCGCGATCACGGAAATATCGCGTGATCGCGGAAATCGCGGGCATTCTCGCGAGAATTGGCGGAAGTGCATTCCGCCAATTCCGCCCACCCCTAGTTTTGGTATAGTGCAAGGGATGGTGTTGCTTGTCTAGAATCACTAAGTGAGTATGTGTGCATTTAGGAACCACGGTGAGAGAAGCATTTGATAACATCGTGTATTTGCTGACAGATAACTGTTTTAAAACCTGTCATGTTGTCAAGTTTTAGTAGCATTAGAAGCCAGTCTTTGCTTATGCATTGATAAAATAAGTCATGCTTTGAAACTAATTTGCTGTACTTTAATATGTAGATTGTGTGTAATCTCCTTACCCCTTGCACAGTAGTGAATGAGTTTTGGTAAGCTGCTAGGGATAGTGTTGCTTGTCTAGAATCACACTGTGAGTCTGTGTGCATTTGGGAACCACTGTGAGAGAAGTATGTGGTAACATTGTGTATTTGCTGACAGATAACTGTTTTAAAACCTGTCTTGTTGTCAAGTTTTAGTAGCATTAGAAGTCAGTTTTTGCTTATGCTTTGATTAAATGAGTCAGGCTTTGACACAAAAGTGCAGTCCTGAAATATGTAGATTGTGTGCAGTTCTCTTACCACTTCCACTGTAGTGAATGAGTTTTGGTAAACTCCTAGGGATAGTGGTGCTTGTCTAGAATCACACTGTGAGTTAGTGTGCATTTGGGAACCACTGTGAGAGAAGCATTTGGTAACATCGTGTATTTTGTGACAGATAACTTTTTTAAAACCTGCCATGTTGTCAAGTTTTAGTAGCATTAGAAGCCAGTCTTTGCTTATGCGTTGATTAAATGAATTAGGCTTTGACACAAAAGTGCAGTCCTGAAATATGTATATTGTGTGCAGTTCCCTTACCACTTCCACAGAAGTGAATGATTTTTGGTAAACTCCTAGGTATAGCGGTTGTTGTCTAGAATTACACTGTGAGTCTGTGTGCATTTGGGAACCACTGTGAGAGAAGCATTTGATAACATTGTGTATTTGGTGACAGATAACTCTTTTAAAACCTGTCATGTTGTCAAGTTTTAGTAGCATTAGAAGCCAGTCTTTGCTTATGCATTGATAAAATGATTCATGCTTTGACACTAATGTGCTGTACTTTAATATATAGATTGTGTGTAGTCTCCTCACCCCTTGCACAGTAGTGAATGGGTTTTGGTAAGCTGCTAGGGATAGTGTTGCTTGTCTAGAATCACACTGTGAGTCTGTGTGCATTTGGGAACCACTGTGAGAGAAGCATTTGGTAACATCGTATATTTGCTGACAGATAATTGTTTTAAAACCTGTCTTCTTGTCAAGTTTTAGTAGCATTAGAAGCCAGTTTTTGCTTATGCTTTGATTAAATGAGTCAGGCTTTGACACAATAGTGCAGTCCTGAAATATGTAGATTGTGTGCAGTTCCCTTATCACTTCCACAGTAGTGAATGATTTTTGGTAAACTCCTAGGTATAGGGGTTGTTGTCTAGAATCACACTGTGAGTCTGTGTGCATTTGGGAACCACTGTGAGAGAAGCATTTGGTAACATCGTGTATTTTCTGGCAGATAACTCTTTTAAAACCTGTCATGTCATCAAGTTTTAGTAGCATTAGAAGCCAGTCTTTGCTTATGCGTTGATTAAATGAGTCATGCTTTGACACTAATTTGCTGTACTTAAATATGTAGATTGTGTGCAGTACCCTTACCTCTTCTAGACTAGTGAATGAGTTTTGGTAAACTGCTAGGGATAGTGTTGCTTGTCTAAAATCACACTGTGAGTCTGTGTACATTTGGGTAAGGATTGTGATAGAAGCATTTGGTAACATGGTGTATTTGCTGACAGATAACTGTTTTAAAATCGGTCATGTTGTCAAGTTTTAGTAGCTTTAGAAGCTATTCTTTGCTTATGCATTGATAAAATGAGTCAGGGTTTGTCACTAAAGTGCAGTACCATGTACTATTCTCTTCACTGTGCCAGAACTGAAAATTTAAAGGTTTTACCCTGGCACTGTCCTCGCAGTAGTCTGATGATTTAGTCAGTTTCCAAGTACTCATGTTGTGAACCATACATTACCACATAGACTGCTTCAAATGTCCATGCAGTATGCATGCAGTCTTCTAACATACTATACACTTGTCTTTCACATCTTAAATTCCCTAGTCAGTATCCATACAGTCTAGCAAACATCCTGTCACTCCCTTTGCACTCCTCTAGTGACCCATTCAGTACCAAGTACTAATCCATTCACTGTGTCAAAAGCCAACCACTTATAAATTCACCCAAGCACTCTCTTTGCTGTACTCTAATCATTCCGTCAGTTCCCAAGTACTCATGCAGTGAGCCAGGCCTTAGCACATAGACTGCTTCAAATGCCTATTCACTATGCATGCAGGCCTCTAACCACCTACACAGTTGTCTTTCACACCTTCAATTCCCCAGTCAGTATTCATACACTTCTAGCAAACACCCTGTCACTCACCCAGTGTGTCTCCTTATAGTACTGTAATCATTCAGTCAGTTAGCATGTAGTCTTTTAGTGAGGTAGGCTTTAGGGCATGAACTGCTTCAAAGTAGTATGCACTATGCATGTAGTGTCTTAACCATCGTCACACTTGTGGTTCAGGGCTATAGTTTCTTAGTCAGTTTTTATATAAAATGTGTTTGTACAGTAATTGAATAGTATAAATTTGAAAGTTATTAATATACATTTATTTGTGATTCTTTTTTACAGATACAGAACAGGAGTGTTTCTCATCTGTTTGCACTCTTCTCGTGAAAGATTGTTTGGATGAAGGGCCCTTCGGTGTTTCATCATACTTGCCGTGCCGTACGAGTATTTCTTGTTAGGATCCCCTTGCAACAGAACTCTTTTGCAAATCTTGCATGTGACCAAGGTGGCATTGATCTTTGTTTGCCCCTCAGGAAAAGTAAAAAATTTCCACACCACTGAAGGAAAACGTTGTGGGCGTGGTGCGTCCTCCAAAAATTCATCCTTAGATTCGGTGAATATTTTAAAGCGATAACATTTACAGTTTTTGTAAGTTAAACTTATTAAATTTTGTTAGCTGTAAGCATTTTATATATCTGTGATTTGTATCTTGTGGTATTTTGTTGAGAATAGCATGTTGTTTTCTTTTTTAACAATCTTTTTGATTGTTTTTTTTTGCCTGCTGTTAAGTGATGAGTACGATTGAAATCACTATTTTTAGTGAAATTTAATATATTCTGAGAACAGCAAAAATGGCAAACAAGTTACTTTGTGGAAATTATGGTGTGTTGTAAAAAATGTATTATTACATGTTATAATTTTTTTTTTCTTTTCTTTCACAGATCCAAATTTAAAAATAAGCAATTTATATGAATTTAGATTGCAATGAAAATCTGAAAAAATGTATACCATTTTTTATTGCTATTACTGTGAAGGTAAGTTTAACCAAGTCTCAATATGCAGAATGAGGAGGTCTGCAAGAAGCTACAAAGTTGAAACACGTTTCTAAAAACACTCTGTTTATACCTATGTAGTTTTGAAATCTGACCATAATCAGATATCATGTGACCAGCAAAAAAAGAGATTTGAGGGGTTCATAATATTTTCCATTGTAGCTATTGAAGGACCACAATTATTTCAATCATTCTTCTTTGAACATCTTTGCAGACAAAACTCTGTGCTTACCTTCTGTCATTTGCAAGGAATTTTTAAACTGGAAATATGTCACTTTTTGTAATATAGTTATTGCGCAAGACACTCTTTCATATTTACAAAGAGAGGAAAAGGCACTCTGTGCACTTTTTATACTCCATGTAAATACAACCTCATTATGCACACCAGTTTGCATTGAAAGGGTGTTCTATAAGTGTTGTTGTGCATGATTGCACTGAATACTCATAGAACAAGACACATGTCTAGATTTGTCAGAAATCATACATATCGATTTGTGTGTGAATGCTGCACCATTCTAAAATTGGTGTAGGAAAGCACAACAAGGAGAATTGTTTTCATTTCTCCACATTTTTACATCTTCAATGCATGCTAAAATGCTCAGCATACATTGAAGGAGAAAAATGCCTTTACTGATTGTTTTTTGCAGGAAGGTGTGTCTTCCTGCACAAAAACAAACAGCACATGACACAGATATCCTTGCACTATGGTGCAAGGGTGCCTGTGTCACCACATGGCTGCAGTTTAAGCAGCCGTGCAGAGAGAAGCATAGATTTGCAACATATTTATGTACATATGTTGCATCCCGTGCTTCGGAACTACTACAGCTCACTGTAGTTATTGAGGCTACTGTGTGATGCTACAGCACTTCCTCATAGTTCTGTACTCATACATTCACCATACGCTCCTAATGCATTTGTTCAGTCAATTACGTACTACACATACATTCATCTAAACTTTCACAGACAAACAAACAAATATAGCTTTTTTTTAAACCAGGAAAGTTAGTTCTTAGAAGAACTTTTTTTTTTCTTCTTTTTTGTTTATTAAATTTTTTGTACTTTTTGGAACAATTTTGTTATTTTTTATTTTTTTCAAAAGGAAAAAAAGACAACAGGAGAAACAAAACAGTAAACTTCTGCAAAAAATAAAATAAACACAAGTTTAGCACTTGTGGTTTTGCTGCGCTCGGCAGATTAGTTCAATTGACTGCTCGCCGTAACATAGTAGTTTGTTGCATTTAATGCAACTAATTTTTAGTTTTCCAAATTCTGGACGTATGTCTGGGGGAGTGCTCGATGGTGATGCTGCAGAAGTGCTTGCCACTGCTGGCTGAGGCTGCTGTCGGAGTCTTATGCATTCCTGCTTGGCCAGGTTCACGGGATGCAGAGTCTTCAGGTGTTTTAACATACTCGCAGTCCCACAAGAGTATTTTTTTGATGGATCACCTCTGGAAAGCACTCTTTGAATTTTTTTACATGTCACTTTAGTTGAATTAGTTTTATTTTGTCCTTCTGGGAAGGTAAAAAATTTCCACACCATAGAGGTGTATCTTTCTGTGCGTGGAGGTTCCACAACAAATTCCTCATACGACGAATGGTCTGATTCTGATGGTGGATGCTGTGCAGAAGCCATTGTCTTCAGAAAAATTGCAGCTGTGGAAATCTTCCCCAAAAAGTTTCTTCTAGTTCTAAGGTGTGAGATGTTCCTCCAAAGAAGCTCAAAGAAGAATGATTGAAATGGGTGGGGTCTTTCAATAGTTAGAATACGAAGTGTAATGAACCAATCAAATCTCTGTTTTTTGCAGGTCACATGGGATCCGCGCACCCTGCGCTTACTCATCACGCACCCAGCGCGCATCCGCGAAATTCAATTTAAAAGAAATATTGGATTAGATGTAAAAATATATTACTTTTAAGACTAGTTTAGAGTTAGTCTTCAATTAATATTCACATGAAATAAATATATATATATGTTTTTTTAAATGTTAAATATTTCGCCGGATCCGCACACCCATCGCGTCATACACGCATATGATGCATCGCTGAAGCACGCACGTGTCGCGTTACGTACTTCGTACGTGTCATGTATAGACTTGGAGTCGCGTACCGGTCGCATTGCAAACACGTACCCAACGCATACCGTGCGCAGATGCTTCCGCATAGGGATCGAGAACGGTCCACATAGGGTGTGCGAATCGCCCAAAAAATGGGGAAAAAACTAAAACCTAAAGTTTTGAAAATATAGTTTAAAAATAGTTTTAAAAACATAAAAAAATATTTTTTAAAAACCCAATAAAAACTAATATTTTTTAATTTTTAAAAGAATTAATTGAAAAAATAAGTTTAAAAAATGGTGATAAAATAGTATTTCAAAAAATCATAATTAATGAAATTGACAGACTGAAATTGAAAAATATAGAAATCCAATGAAAATCATTAAACATGATATCTTTAGAGATAAGTTATAGATAGGAATTAGCATTAACAAAACCTTTGAAATTCACTGAAAAAACTATAGGTTTCATGCACGTTATAGTTAGGAATTGGCATTTATAAAACCTTTGAAATTCACTGAAAAAGCCATAGGTTTCAGGGGCGTTATAGTTAGGTTTTGGCATTTAAAGAACCTTAGAAATTCACTGAAAAAACCATAGGTTTTATGGGCGTTATAGTTAGCTGGACATTTCCCTCGTACAAAACCCTAGAAATTCCCCCGTTATAGATAGTTCAGCTAACTATAACTCGCGCCCCCGCAATGCACTGCTGATGACGTCACATATTACATCACTCATGACATGGTCAGTGACATCACTGATGACATCTCAAATGACATCACTGATCATATATATATATTACCTACTGGCAGTCGCCAGGTGGTAGTTATAGTTAGGACCTATTATCCATAGGAAATCCGCAACATTCTATTTGAAATAACTTTGGGGCCGGTTGACGAATCTTCGCGAAATTTTCAAATCTGGTTGGGCGCTCCTGTCCGCTCCTATCCTGAAAGTCTCGGGGTGATTCATCAAGCGGGGGCCGAGAAAAAAGTGGGGTCCCAAAACATGTTTTCCCCATGCAATTTTCCATAGGGACCTTTAATCGCAGCTACAGTCCGAACTGCTGAACGGAATTACACCAAATTAGGCAAAAAGGTAGCCCTTGGTTCAGAGTCATGCCTTTTGGTTAAATGGTGTAAATCCGTTCAGTAGTTCCTGAGACAATCAAAAGTAAAATCATATATATATCTATAGGCGCGGTGGATTCACGTACCCTGCTGAGCACGAGCTGTATGCTAATTGGCTGTCAACAGTCCAAACCAGGAAGTGTTGGCAGCCATATTGTGCCTCAGTTGAGTAGGTTTCCCTGCTCTCACTTCAATGAAGCAAAGCAGAGTTTGCAATGATAGGGCGGGAGCCGCGGGTCTCCCGCCCTGTCATTGCAAACACCAGTGTCCCGGGGGTGGGCGTCATCTGGCGCCAAAGTTATTGGGAAAAGAATGTTACGATTTTCCTATGGTAACTAGGTCCTAACTATAACTACCTACTGGCGACAGCCAGTAGGTTATATATACAAGCCCACTGAGGACAATTAATGTTAATTAAGTATGTGGAAATGAAAAAAAAGAGCGTTCTCTGTCACAGTCTGCGTCAGTGAGCCTATGAATAAGATGTATACTACATCGAAACGCGTCAGGCGATGTTACTACCTGTCGGGATGCTAAGGGGAGGGAGGAGTGAAAACCGAACGGTTGGCAGACAGCTGAGGGACCTTCCAAAGCTCAAGGGCAATTTGTTGTTAATTTATACACGGCGGCCCGTGCCGTGGGAAGGAGCACCATCTTGAGGTAATGAAGGAGAGGCTGAGGTTCGGAACTGTTCCAGGACCGAGGGCGCTGTCAGCCTTATGTTAATGAACTCCCCAGCCCGTCCCGCTTCCTACTAAGGATTTGAATGACTTTTAATTTTGGATTATGCACAGAGACCCACTTTGGGAGAACTACTGCTCGAACAGGGACTACAGGTCCCAACATGCCACTGAACATTCATGCACTATGCGCAATCCCACTGAGGACAAATAATGTTAATTAAGTATGCGGAAATGAAATAAAAAGAGCGTTCTCTGTCACAGTCTGTATCAGTGAGCCTATGAATAAGATGAATACTACATCGAAACGCGTCAGGCGATGTTACTACCTGCCGGGATGCTAAGGGGAGGAAGGAGTGAAAATTGAACGGTTGGCGGACAGCTGAGTGACCTTCCAAAGCTCAAGGGCAATTGTTGTTAATATATATATATATATATGCATATATATATATTCACTGAAAAAACCATAGGTTTCACACACGTTATAGTTAGGAATTAGCATTTAAAAAACCTTGCAAATTCACTGAAAAAACCATAGGTTTCACACATGTTATAGTTAGCGGAAATTTTACTGATAAAAAACCAGTGAAATTGCCCCGTTATAGTTAGTGCTGGCAACTATAACTCACGCGACCGCAATCCTCTGCTGATGCTAATACTGTATTTAGACACTTATTTGCCCATGTCTTCTTCCATACATTTTTAGCTATACATATATTACAAATATTTTTTTTTCATAAAGACACATATGTCATCAGCAGAAGATTGCGGTCGCGTGAGTTATAGTTGCCAGCACTAACTATAACGGGGCAATTTCACTGGTTTTTTATCAGTAAAATTTCCGCTAACTATAACATGTGTGAAACCTATGGTTTTTTCAGTGAATTTGCAAGGTTTTTTAAATGCTAATTCCTAACTATAACGTGTGTGAAACCTATGTTTTTTTCAGTGAATTTGTACGGTTTTTTAAAAGCTAAGTTACTTTACGCCATTCGAGGCGTGCGCGCCCACTTAACGCAGTTCGTTCCGTGCACGGTTTTTATCAACTTTAATAAGCCCTGTACATTTGGTGGCCTTCGGCCACCAAAAGCACAGGGGGTGGGGTCAATGTGGATAGTGTTTTTTTTATTTCGATTTTATAATTTCATGTTGCCAAAATTTAGTTTTTTTTACCTATTAATAAGCCCTGTACATTTGGTGGCCTCCGGCCACCAAAAGCACAGGGGGTGGGGTAAGTGTGGATAGTGTTTTTTTTTTTTTTTTTTTTTACCGTACGCTTACGGTAAGCGTACGGTAAGCGTACTCGGCGAAATTGCCGAAAAAAAAATAAAACCGTTTTTGCTCTTGGGGGATGTTTGGGGACTCCCTCAACATGACTCTGTGGGAGGGAGTTGTCAAAAATGCCCCGTAACATGTTTTTGGGCATCAAGTTTGAGAAATAACTCTCAATGCGAGAGACAAAATGGCGGACGCCGCTTCCTGGTTTCGGCCGATTCGAATGTTTACTAAGATCTAAGAGCCAATCAGAATCGCGCTCGCGCACGCCACCGTACGCTTACGGTAAGCGTACCGTAAGCGTACCGTAAGCGGGCTCAGATATATATATTGATTTAAAGGCTATTTTCTCAGAATCTACTGAACAGATTTACACCAAACCTACAAAAGGCACTTCCTTGACCTAGGGACTACCTCTCTGCCAAATTTCTAGTAATTCTGTTCAGCCGTTCGGGCTGTAGCTCGTTCTAAAGGTCCTATGGAAAAATGCATGGGAAAAACGCGTTTTGGGACCCCCCTTTTATCTCAGCCCCCGCTTGACGAATCCCCCCGAGACTTTCAGGGTAGGAGCGGAGCGTAGCGCCCCACCTATTTTGAGAAATTCGCGAGGATTCATCGACCGGCGCCAAAGTTATTCAAAATAGAATGTTGAGGTTTTCCTATGGAAAAGGGGTCCTAACTATAACTACCTACTGGCGACCGCCAGTAGGTAATATATATATATATATATATATATATATATATATATATATATATATATATATATATATATATATATATATATATATATATATATATATATATATATATATATATATATATATATATATATATATATATATATATATGCATATAGATAGATAGATAGATAGATAGATAGATAGATAGATAGATAGATAGATAGATAGATAGATAGATAGATATAGATATAGATACTGTCTGGAACATCACTTGATGTTTTAAGGGGCACCATCATTAAATGGACCCTTACGAAGGACTCCACCTACCAGAGTGCAGCAGTGTGAGTGAGGAGCCCCGAGTGCCTTGCATCTGTGTGGCAAGGGTGGGGTTTGATCACGTGACTTGAAGTAGTCACGACCGGAACAACTATAAGTAAGGAACCCCCGGAAGAGCAACATATAATCTGGATGGGCACTGATGAAGCCATTAAGGCTGAAACGCGTCGGCCCTGCGTTTCCAGAGACTCTTTAATGCAAGCGCTGTTTTAAAAATCAAGTCGGTCCTGATTTACCCCCGGAGCAGTGTCACACTTTTTTTTGGCAAAAGAAGAGAGAGTATGGTTGACATATGCGGCCAGCTGCAGGTGCTGGCGGAGTAACACGCCCTCTCGTTTTGGAGTTACGTGGATTACCTGTGCCTCGGTGTATATAGATATAGATATAGATATATTATTTTATATGGGGTGGGCAGAGTACACAGAGTTGTACTCCATGGAATTCCACGCAGTTAAAAAATATTCTGTGAAATTCTGTGGTGTTCGACTCCACTCACCTAAAGCTGAAAGGTGGCTAATGGTAGTTTTTGTTAGCACCAGGTCACGGCAGCTGAGTCATAAACAGTTAAGCCACCAGTGTTGAGGTGGTAATGGAAGGTTGAGCGGTAAAAAACTCCGCCCACTCCGTGGCCAGCGGAGTTTTTTGCCTGGCAAAACTCCGAGAGCTCTGCGAGCAGAGCGGAGTTTGCCGTTCAACCATAATATTATATACACACATATATTTAAAAGGCTATGCAAAAAACGGGACAGTCCAGATATAGAAGAAAGGCTAAACGGTTTAGTCCTACTTTTATGTCTGGCCTATCTTAGTGGAAGGCTGAGATCGTTCCATATGGCAGGGTCCACTTCTGGCTCTGGGGCTAGGTCAAGGGCCTCCACCAACCTGACAGGTTGGAAGGCCAATCACCAAACTGTAAATGACGTTGTTAGACGTATGGCGACTAGTTCAGATTCTTGCAACCTGAAGAGCAGATTGACAGCAATCTTAAAGGAGGAAGCAGAGAGCAGGAGTACACTTCAGGAGGGAGAGCGTTCCAGGGCAAGGGGCCCTGCAAATAGATGGACTGAAATCTGGGGCCGTATTACACAATATCACTATTTGCGCCCGGCGCACCTTTCAAAAGGTGCGCCGGGCAAAAAGAATGATAATACGCCCTATTATGGTGTATGCGATGCCCCCAGGGCAGCCGCGAACTCGTGCTGCCCCCAGGGCAGCTCATTCAAGTGAAAACATGGAGCTGCTCTGTGTTTTCACAGTACAAGTGGCACCGACCTGCACTTTCAAAGGGGTTTAGAGATCCCCTTGCAGGCAGGTGCACTCAGTGACTGCACCTGCCTGCAAGGGGATGTCTGGGGGGTCCATGGGACTCCCTTTTCCCCCTGCAGAGGTCTGGTGTCAGGAGTCACACTGACAGTGCACCACCTTTTAAATGGCGCACTGTCAGTGCGCCTCCTGGGGGCTTCTTTGACTCTGCGCCCGTGTCTGTAATATGGCGCTTGCAAAGTCAAGGGAATTCCCTCAATTGCCTAGGGCACGCCCCTATGCAAATGAGGGAAAACCCTCTGTTGATAGGGCCGGCTCTTTAAGTGTGCCAGCGCTATCGGTATTAGAGAAGGGGGTGCACAAGCGTCTGTACCCCCTTCTATAATACCAAAGTGCCCCGGGGGCGCGCAAAGCGGGGCGAACGCCTGTTGAGCCCCCGGGGCAGCATCTGACATATGACCCCAGGTAGCTACTCATGCAGGTTTGGGGGTAACTAGAAGATTAAGGTTGTCCGAGCGTAGGCAACAGTTGGGAAACATGTGAATGTCCACCGTTCACAAGCAGGCAGTGGGAATTCATTACAAGCAGAAGGCAGACTCTTATTACATGTAGATGGCGCACTCGTATTACAAGAAGGCAGTTGCTTCTCGCTATATGCAGCCTAGTGACTCTTATTACAAGCGGGTAGTGCACACTGATTACAAGCAGGAGGTGAAAGCCCTTTAACTGCAGGTGGTGCACTCTGATTGTAAGTAGACAATGGCTGCTGATTACAAGCTTGCAGACTCTTATTACAAGCAGATGTCATAACTCTTCCAGTAAGGCAGTAGTTTCTGGTTACATTAAGCCTGCGTACTCTTATTACGTGCAGGAAGTGCACCCTGACTACAAGCAGGAGATGAAAAGCCTTTACATGCAGGAGGTGCAGACGGATTACAAGCAGACAGTGGGTGCTCATTACCAGCAGACTGCAGGCTCTTATTACAAGGCGTGGTCTCCTCTTAAAAGAAGACAGTGGTTTCTAATTACATGCAGATACCAGACACTAATTACAAGCATGCCATGGACTCTTGTTACAAGAGCTCTGTGGGCTCTTATTACAAGTAGGAGGCAGAGGGTGATTACAAGGAGGTGCTCCCCTCTCACCTGGTGTGCCTACAGCAGAGCTGGTCTGTGCTGCAGCCCTCAGGCCTCCCGTGCAGATTCAACCCCTCCAGTCACGCCGCCTCAGTTACTATTTAAGGGGGCCAACTTCCAAATATATTCCTTTAATGAAGCTCATTGGCTCCGCCTCCTTCTACCTGTTGTATATAATTAAAGTCCAGCAGAGCAGGAGCTAAAGGCAGTAATTAATTGAAACCAACCGAGGGGCTCCGCAATGAAAACCTGATTAAAAATAAATAACACGTCTCCACGCTTGCCCCGGCTGTCTCCAAAGGAGTCTGGACGGATCCATTATTTTTAAATGTCTGACACTCCGTACAGGGCCCGGGTGTAAACAGCCAGATTATTGCATATTATTCAAAGCAATTTACCCCGAAGGCAAAGGCCTGGGGAGTCTGGCAATTTAACAAGAAACTAATCTAAAAAGACAGATTAGTTTGGACCGCAGAGGCGCGCCCCTGCTGCGGTGTAACACCAGTGGGTGCAAAATGTGAGGGAAAGTTCACATCGAACATGGCGGCACTGTTACATAACTGGGAATTGTTGATACGTTACAGTCAGTGTCTAATTAAAAAATATATATAAATGTCAGTTCGCACAAGGGGGGGGGATTAGGTTTTTCGTTTCTCTGGTGCTTTTCTAAAGTGAACAGTGATCAGCAGAAACGCGATATTTATGGAAATTTTTACGCATTATCGGTCAGGTCAATGGGGGGTTCTTTATCCCACATATAGTGCCACTTATAGGAATATACATTCTGTGTTCTGCTAGGACGTCCACCATGGCCCTATTAATGCCTCAGACTCGCATCTCCCATAGACAGGGCCACTGGAATTATGCGATTGTGCAGCTGCGCGTCCCAACATAATTGTAGATTTGCCGCATTTGTCACATAATCCATCATCTGCCACAAAAAACATGTTTCTAGCTCAACAATTCAAAGGTTAGTACAAAAAGCAGCAACACGCAGTGGAAGGCCCTTTGAAAAGGTTGGCTGGTCATCTTTTTTTAGCGTATTGCTATTTTTAGGTGTTAAACTGGTACTAATGAGGTGCAACTAATTCCTAGTGATAACACGTTTAAACATGACAAAATAGTGAACTAATACTATCACAAAATGTGCCCCATAAAGCCTCATAATTGGTCTTTTCTTGCCACATAATTTACTCAACCCTGCCACATGATTTGACCCTCCCCTGCCACATAATGCCAGTGGCCCTAAGGATGCAGAGTGCACTGCACTGTACCTCCCTTTTGCTTCTCCCTCTCTTCTGCCCTAAGAGTGCTATTGACGCAATAACATAATCCCCACATAGAATCACATTATCATTTCGCGCACAGCGCTGCGGGCACGTTTTCATTAATATAACGAGATGCGAGGGCTGGTGATTCCTCAGAGACAGGGCTCATAACAAGCCACTGTTTCGTCTTCTTTTTTGGGGATTCATTAGAAGGTACATCAGTTTTCATGCACTTCATTTGTTTAGACATGTTTGCGACACGGCCAGCGTCCTCCGGGGAGGAGCGCGAGACCGTTTAAAATGTCCTCTCCTGCCGGGAGGGCTGCTGCTTCACAGCAAATTAAAGACGGATTACACAAGAACAGACTGTCCATCAGGAGAATGTGACAACAGAAAATGGTACACTACTGGGGGCAGAGACACAGGAGAATGCATCAAAGGCAGCGCCCTGCGGGCACACCGGGTCATGACCCCATGCCAATGAGAGAAACACCTTGTCTCTGCCCTCCACCGGATTGTGGATGTGGGAGCATGGGCAAAGAGGCTCTTAGGAGGCGCACTGACTGGGTGGCACAAACAGGCAGCACACACTCAGAGCAGCCCTCTGAAGGGGGTAAACGGAGTCCCACGAACCCTGCATAGACACCCTTGTGAAGGCGGGTACTGCCACCCACTGCTCCCGCCTGCATGGGAGTGATCCCCAGGGCCGCACTGGCCGTAGCGGGCACCGGGCGTTTCCCCAGTGGGCCACCAGGGTGGGGGCTGGTTTCAGGCCCCTGGGGGACTGTTTTTGTTACCGGGGGTGGCAATATCAGCCCCCTGTAACAAAATCGGCCCAAACCGGCCTTGGCAAACAGCTCGGCCGACCCCCCCTCCTCCCCCACGGGGGCTGGCCGAGCATTTTGCCAGGGCCGGACTCAGTTTCCAGTCCAGCCCTGCTGCCCCTCCCCCCCCCATAAAGTGAAGGCAGGTGCCACATGCTCTGTAAAACACAGAGCTGCTGCTTCCAGCCGTCGCTTCATCTTTCCCTAGTGGCTGCCACACCTCCCTGGGGGCCGCACATTGATGGTAAGAAGTTACACTGCTCCCTTCTGCGCCCTGTTAAAAGTGTGCTGTGTAACAGACCGGGGAAGCGCACCCTTACCATAATACAGCCCCTGGATTTTTATTTCTGTTTCTCTGTGGCCAGTTCGCCTGGCAGGGAGAAGTTTTGGTCAAATTGTGTTAGAACACAGGGACATTCTAGACACCATCGAATAAGTGCTATATAGGATGCATTAATGTAAATATTTGTTTAGTATGCATATACATTTAAGGCAGTCAATATTTTGGGCAATGTATACAATCAGGAAGGAATGGGGTCTGTGTCCACTCTCCATACTCAAGAACCCAACAAGGGCCTGCAAACAGAAGAGCAGATCAGACTAATATGAAGCGTCCAACACCAATGACCCTCAGCAAACACCACCCTGCTGTGATAATCCCACATAGAGACCTTTGTGTTCCCTATGCACGGTGGCCTGCTTCTCCATAGGGGCCTCTCCTCACACTGCAGCTGTTTGCGATGAGTGGAGCTCAGCTTCCTCAATGCGTGAAGCTCATAGTTTGAGGACAGCGCGTTCCAATCATTAATGCGTCTCACGTATCACCAACAGCAACAACCATGTGGTGCTGCCGGAGCCCCCTCGAGGTAAAGTTGCTGACTATAAGCACAGTTAATTCTTGTCACAGTAGCTGGTCTCTTTTAGAGGACATCAGACTGGCTAACAAAAGCCTACCATACTCCAAGAAAAGGATATTGGACCATAGAGGAGTCGAAGAGGCTGTGAACGAGGACTCGTCTGGTCCAGCTCTGCAGTTTCATGAGCTGGATCTGAGAGAGGGCGGGCTCCAGTTTTACCTGCTCAGTTAGGTTGGTAGAGGAGGATGCGAATGACGACATGGAAGACCCCCTGGTTCAGCAAACAACGGAAAGCTTTGCAGGTTTATCCTGTGATCACCTGTATCAAATCCTACGGAGAGATCCATCAGGATTGATCCACAGGCTTGGAAGTGGTCCTTGGCAGAGAGTAGGGTTCAGGAGCGGCCCGTGCAGATAAGAGCGGTAGGGCCGGGTTGGGGTAAGATGCGACAAATGACCACAAGGGAAAATAAAATATTAAATAATTTTCCCTCATCATCATCTTTCAAAATCCCCTCCACCTGGCCCCACCTCCCCACTGCTCTTACCTGCACGGGCCCCGGCAGGTAGGGGGTGGAGCATCTTACAAATGTATGTGTATGTATGTGTGCACGCGCGCACTAAAAGAAAATTTTAAAAAGCACGCCAGTGGTGCTCAGAGGCGTATGAGTGAGTGCGCTGGCGATGAGCGGGTGCGTGATCGCACAGCCTGCTCTTTTTCAAAGCACATACTCGTGCTTGTGGCGTGTGGCTGCGCACTTCTGCAAGCCGTATGCCGCCACAAGCACGAGTATGTGCTTTGTAAAAAGAGCTGCACGACGACTAAATTTTATTTATTTATTTTAGCAACTTGTAGAGCGCCTGGTGACCCGAGGGCATCCCCGCGCTGTGAAGATTAAAACCTGCTGAGGGGGATAAGGGCGAAGGGTTTATTTAGGAAACAGGAGGGTTTTAAGTTTTTTCCTGAACGTCAGGTAGTTGGGCTCCAGTCTGAGGGAGCGTGGGAGGGAGTTCCAACCAGTGGACGCTTTTACAGAGAAACGTCGGCCTCCGGTACGTGTTCTCTTGAATTTGGGGATGTTGGCCAGGTGCTCGTTCTCAGACCGTAGAGCTCTCGGTGCTGTGTAGGGGGTGACCAAGCCGCTGAGAATCGCAGGTCCCGATCCATTGATTAGTTTATGGGCCGTGCACATGGCTTTAAATTCCACCCTTTGGCGGACTGGGAGCCAGTGCAGAGCCTTAATAGCGGGTTTGGCGGATACTCTGGGAGGTACGCTCATGATTAGGCGAGCTGCTGCGTTCTGGGCTCTTTGCAGTCTCGCTAAGGTAGCTTCCGGCGCACCTAGGTAGACCATATTGCTGTAGTCTAACCGCGACATTATGAGGCCCTGAACTAGTAGTTTCCTGGACACGGGCGGTAGGAGAGGGAAGATTTTGCGGATAGTCCGCAGAAGCCCAAGACAGGTCCCGGCCGTTTTGGCCGCTTGGGTCTTCATTGAAAGGTCGGGTTCTAGCCAGACTCCGAGGGTCTTGATTTCGTGTTTCGGGGAGGGGATTTCCCCGAACACGTCTGGCCAGATCGCCGGGGGGATGGTCGCCCATTGTTTGCCCATGAGCATCACTTCGGTTTTGGAACCGTTGAGTTTCAATGACGATTCGCACATCCACCCGTGAATTTCGGTGAGACAGTTTGGTAATTTGTCTGGGTGGTCGTCTAGTTGGGATAGGGAGACGACCAATTGTGTGTCGTCAGCGTAGCTCACGATTTTTATCCCGAATGGTGATACCACATCTTCCAAAGGGGCCATATACACATTAAAAATTGTGGGGCTCAGGGAGGAGCCCTGAGGAACCCCGCTGGTAAGTGGAAGTGTGGACGAGTGGAATTCCCCGTCCCAGACCTGGAACGTGCGTCCAGTAAGAAAGGACTCTATCCAGCTGAGTGCCATCCCGGTGAGCCCTGCTGTCGCCAATCGATGAAGAAGGACACGGTGGTTGACCGTGTCGAAGGCGGCACTCAGATCCAGAAGGATCACTGCCACTGATCCTCCTGAGTCTAGAATGCGCCTTGCTTCCTCGATGACGGCAAGCAGGGCGGTGTCTGTACCGTGTCCCGGACGGAACCCGGTTTGGGATTGCCGTAGGATGTTATTTGTCTCGAGAAATCGGGAGAGTTGACTATTCACCAGTTTCTCGGTGATCTTGCTAATCCCCGGGAGGAGGGATATGGGTCGGTAGTTTGCCATATCAGTTGGATCGAGCTGGGGTTTTTTAAGGAGTGCCTTCACCACTGCACTTTTCCAGCTGTCGGGAACTGATCCTTGTGCAAGTGAGCAGTTGATAAGCTCCGTGAGTGTAGGGGTGATAGCGGGGGCCACGTTTTTGAGAAATCTCAAGGGTGCAGGGTCTAAAGGAGATCCGCTTTTTATTTTATTCAGGGTAGCGTCCACCTCGTTATGCGTTACTGGCCTGAATGTCTCGAGTTGGGGACGTATTCCCGTCTGATCGGGGGGCTGAGTAATGTTTCTGCGGGTGGGGAGGCTAGGGGGAGGGAGGGATGTGAGGATACGGGCGATTTTATTGTTGAAATATGCGGCTAGGTCATTGCTTCTGTCTACCTGGGGGGTGGTGGGCAAGGGAGAGATGGGAACTTTTAATAGCTCCTTCACGATGAGGTAGGATTCCCTAGAGGAATTTGAGGCTTCCTTTATCCGGGTGTCATAGTGGGAGGCTTTGGAGAGCTTAATTGCAGTTTTATAGATTTTGACTGAGGAGTGGTAGGCCTCTTTGCTGGCATTATGCCAGTCTTTTCTCCAAAGCCGTTCGGCTCTTTTACAGTTTTTGCGGAGCTGACGAAGTTCTGGGGTGTACCACGGTGCAGAGCCCGTGTTGTTGGTTTTGTCTTCGCGCATTCTGAGTGGGAGCACAGAGTCAAGGGAGGTCGTGATCCAATTTCTGAAGTTGCTATCGGCGTTGTCCGGGATATCTTCATGAGTCGGGGTAGTAGATATCAGGGTATTGGCCCATTCTTCAATGGGGAGTTTGGACCAAGTCCTGCCTCTAGTGAAGGTGGGCAGTTTCTGAGGTTTCCTAAGGGATCCTGGAAGTTGGAATAGGACCAAGAAGTGGTCCGTCCAAGGAAGGGGGATGGAGTCTATTGCTTGCATCGCGGGGGTGCTGGTGAACACTGGGTCTAGCAGGTGGCCTTTGATGTGAGTGGCTCCTGAGTTAAGGAGACGGAGGTCCGAGGTCGCTAGTTCAGTGATCAGGTCGACTACTCCAGAATCTGAAGTGTCTTCGAAGTGGATGTTCAAGTCTCCCACTAAGATAAAATTCGTGACGGAGTGAGCCTGTGTTGCTACAGTGTCTAGGAGGGCATTGGGAAAGGAGCCGGGGTGGCTGGGGGGACGGTAGACTAGAATCCCTGAGAGGGAATTCGTAGGGTCTAGTTTGATTGAGAATTGGAGGCTTTCAGAGTCTGAGATTTGTGCGTCGCTGGAGTTACAGGTGAAAGAGTCTCGGTAGATGATAGCAATGCCTCCACCTCTGCCTAGTGGTCGAGGGAGAGACTGGATGAGGAAGCCCGGTGGAGTGGCTAACACTATGTCCGAGTCAGAGTGTGGAGTAAGCCACGTTTCCGTTAGGAAGAGAATGTCAATCTCGTAGTCTTCTATTAAGTGGTGGATTGGTGTCGCATGTTTAGGGAGGGAGCGACAGTTCAGCGAGGCAAGTTTGAGGGTTGCGGGCTTCAGCACTCGTGTGGGGAGTTTAAGCTGGGCTGGCTGGCAGTTCGTGCAGCTGACAAAGGGTCCATTCATATCATGGATATATCTGCATGAGGAGGCGATAGAAGGTCTGAGGCTTAGGAGGTCACGACGGGAGTATGTGGTTTTGGTGGAGGCTCTGGGTGCCAGGGGGTCTGGCCCTAGGCCCGGTCGTGCGCGGACGGGCGCAGACGGGCTTGCCCTAGGCGCGCCTTCGGCGCGCAAACGGCGCTCCCGCTGCGCTCGTCCGCTGCGCTGGAATGGCCGACACATTTGTAGTAGGTATTATGGGCGTGGCCTCGCAGTGGGCGTGGCTTCGCCTTTGACCGCGCTGGCGGTGTGGGCGTTTTCCCCCTCTGACAGCGGGGACTCGCTGTGTTTGGAGGGTCTGGGCGGGCAGGCTGAGCGCGTGAGGACGGCGCTTTTGCTCAGGTGAGCTTCGTGGTCAATTGCAGTTGTTTTTTAAAATCAGCAGTAAGTGAAGACAATCATGACAAAGTTAAAAATACAATTTCAGGTGCAGCGTGCTAACCTCCGGCTTTCCGCCTCAGAGGGAAATTAATCAGGAATGAATGTTGCGCTGTTACGAGCGTTTAAGTAGTCCGGTGGGCGTGGCCTCGCAGTGGGCGTGGCTTCGCCTTTGACCGCGCTGGCGGTGTGGGCGTTTTCCCCCTCTGACAGCGGGGACTCGCTGTGTTTGGAGGGTCTGGGCGGGCAGGCTGAGCGCGTGAGGACGGCGCTTTTGCTCAGGTGAGCTTCGTGGTCAATTGCAGTTGTTTTTTAAAATCAGCAGTAAGTGAAGACAATCGTGACAAAGTTAAAAATACAATTTCAGGTGCAGCGTGCTAACCTCCGGCTTTCCGCCTCAGAGGGAAATTAATCAGGAAAGTTGGGAACCGTCCCCTTAGCGCACTGCTTGTTATCCACTGAGGTTTAATCTGTTAGCATATAAAGTTGAAACCAAGTAATCTTCATGACACAAAGTTCAAACTCTGATTTGGTACAATCTTGAAGTTGACACTGAGTTTATTTCAGCATCCTCAGGTTAATTGAAACAATCCATGATTTCTCTCCAATTGAGACACTGTCTCATATGAATATTAATCCATAACCCAATGCATTTTGGGCTGGTGTACCCCTTCGTCAGGGGTAATTCAATTCTGATCTTTGCCTCCACTTTGGTCCGCGGGAATCTTAGTATATATTATCTATATTTTAGCGAGTACGACTTTGATGCTTCTTCCAGAAATGTTGCAATACTTTATGGTCCTCGATCCACTCAATCGCTTATTCTCCCAAAATTCTTGGTAAGCTCTTCCGGGACTATTTTCTCATATGTTATTCATCAATCTCAACATTGACCACAAACACTTCTTTTCCTGTATAAATTCAAGCATAGATACTGCCCGGCTCGTCTCTCACCACGGTCTGTTCCGTCTTTCCTAAAGGTCTCTTATGCAGTGCATGCGCACTGCGTAGGAGAGACATAAAAAGAAAGGTAGTCAGAATGAATGGAAGAAAGGGAGAATGGGACAGAGAGCAAGTGGGTGGAAGGGAGAAAGGGAAGGAGAGTCAAAAGAACAGAGGGAGGAGGAGAGAGAGCGTCGGTCCACTGCACCCAGCCCTCACTGTTCAACTCCCATCACCCGTGTGTCTGGGACGCTGGGGTCCATGAGAAAGAGTGCGGTCCAGCAAGTCTTTTGAATGAAACAGAGATATGAATGAGGCCAGAGATTATATTATTATCTACGGCAACATCGCTTGTCTGCACCTGTGCACCCAGGCTGCTGCATCCCAGCCCCTTCCCCTGCACTGTGCTCAATTGCAGCTCCTGCTCACCGAGCCTTCACTGCTCACCTGCCACAACCAGTGTGTCCAACGACATGTCGGTGTGAGCTCCAACTCCAGGGTGCCGCTCTTAGGGTGGCAGAGCAGGTCTCTGGTCAGGGACGGTGTCTTGATACCACGATGGAAGGCATCAGAATGCCCAGAGCCTAATCACGGGCTGAGCATTCGCTCCGCCGATTATGGTGCCACTAACTCAGTGTCTGAAAAGGGAGAAATAATATAATGGTGGAAATGTCTTAAGGTAAATGAAAGTTTATTTCAAGCTGAAGAGAGAACACCAGTTGAGTGCATCCTTCCTTCTTGAAGTACGATCTACCAACTGTTAGTGGTAATCATGGTTCAAAGAGGAGTTGGAGTGCACGAGAATACACAAGGGTAAATAATAATATGTTATGCCAACGTTCACATACAAAGGAACCGAGCGCATGCTAGAAGCTTAATGTGCGCATGCAATGCAGTTGGGGAAGTCTGTGTGCATGTACACTTAGTAATCAGCTCACTACAGTGCCCCAAAAGCCAATGTCATGTGTTTGTAGGGCAGCGCTGCCCGCTGGCTCAGGCCTACAGTACAGTCCAGCAGGTCCTTAAAATGAGACAGAGATGTGACTGAATGAGGTCAGAGATCACATCATTACGCACGGTAACATTGCTTGTTTGCACCTGTGCACCCAGGCTGATGCACCCCATCCCTCCCGCCGCAATGTGCTCAATTGCAGCCCCTGTGCACACAGGCCCCACTGCTCACCTTCTGTCATTAGTTTGTGTCCAAACACGACGTCCAGCAGGGTTCACAATTCAGATGGAGTTTTGATTGCCAGGATGACGTACACCTCATGGATCCCATTTTTTTAATGGGCATTGTGATATGCGAGGTGGACATATCACCTGAAGCAGTGTGGAAGAACTGGGACATGTGGCGTCATCGTTATCATATTTATACGTACGCAAAGTGGGCGGGGCTTGCATACGCCAGGCCAGTGTAGGGGTGTGAATAATTATTCCGGGGACCTGGGCGTTGTTCAGTTCCTGCCTGGGCAGGAAGTGACTTATGTGTGTGTCCCTGTTGCAGGTTTGACGTTGCACAATCCGCAATTTACATTAATGTAGCAGGTACCGGGAGGGCAGCAACTATCGCTAATGAGATGCTGTCCGAAAACATTGAATGGACAACATCACATGTCGTTGTCAAGCTTGTGGATATGCGCAGACACGCATGTCAATGGTGTGCAGTATTATTGAAAGTGTTGCTATCGCGAAGCGCACACATGTGAATGTGCTCGGATGGAGGGAGGATCAGCAGTGAGGCTACGTCATACACAGTGAAAACGCCTGTTACAGTTAAGCAATGCATGTCAAACGCGAATCTGAAAGTCTCACATATGACACATTACTATACTGGTAAAGCCTGACAACAGAGCATACTGCATCACAAATCTACACATTACTCTTTACTGTTTGTCACATGTGATCTAGGATGTGCCCTCGTTGCTGATGATACCCTTTCAAGGCACCAATATCCAGGCCGAAAGGCAGCACAATAATGCGCACACACACACACTAGGGGCATCATGTAACACACATTTGTTTTTTGATTTAACGTTTCAGATGCATGGGTATCACACGTGGAAGGCTACTGTACAGAGCATGATTATTATTCAAGATGATCGTTGCATGTTGTGTGTACTATAAGATATGTGTACACAGCAAAAAAGTTTTCAAAAAAGCTCTGTAAGCAGAAGAGGTGTCTCCAATCAAACGGTGTAGAGAGAATGACTAAAATGCGTGGGGTCCTCCAACTGTTACAATGGGAAATGTTATGAACCAATCAAAAGCTTTTTTTAAGGTCACATCATGGCAAGGGCGCGCCGAGCGTGCAAGGAGGCCGCACCCGACGCGATTTTGAGAAAATATATTTAGCATAATATAAGTTTATTACAGTTAGAAATATATAAATGTGGAAAATATTTTAGATTATCGCTTGCTCTCATATACACTTTAAACTTATTTAGATATAGTTTTGAAACATAAAAAAAAAAATGAGGCAATGGCATACCCGGCGCGATACCAAAAGTCTATGACATAACACAGGGCCTGGCAGCATGCACTCGTCGCATACGGAATGCGCAGCTGGCGCGACCCTATATATAGATGACGTAACGCGCTTATTGGTACCACGCAGCTGTCGCATACCAAGCTAGGAGCTGGCGCGACCTTATACGTATATGATGTTAGGCTGGACACGGTGCTACAAAGCCGTCGGATACATAATGCGCATCCTTAACGAGTTTCGCAATATCGCGGATAGGATTCGCATGGTGATGGAGCTTGGTACACTACCTGTACGGGAGTCTAGTTTTCTAATACTTACTTTTTGGGGAAGATATAAAAAATTACATAATTTTTCAAATTAAAAAAAAGGAAAATAGAGTTGCAAAATATTACATCAAAAAAATAGAAAAAATATAGGTTTTATAAATATTAAAATATGAAATTAACATTTCAAAAAACGTTGAAATTAACTGGAAAAAACATATGTTTTACAGACGTTATAGTTAGGAATTAGCATTTCAAATCCTTAGAAATTCACTGAAAAAACCATAGGTTTCACGGACGTTATAGTTAGTTGGACATTTGACTCATATAATACCAGAGAAATTCGCCTGTTATAGTTAGTTGAGCTAACTATAACTCGCGCACCCGCAATGCACTGGTGATGATGTCACATATTACATCACTCATGACACGGTCATTGACATCACTGATGACATCACTGATGACATCTCAAATGACATCACTGATGACATCACTGATTACATCATCCACGTGATAATCTGATGCACATACTAATGGCCTAATATAAACTTTAATACATGCACTGTAAAATACAGACTACTATTTTTGAAACCATACTCACAACAATGCCAGATACTAAATACCACCCACTATTTCCTAGGTCTTCACTCACATCAGGGGCGTAACAAAGGCCCCCGCAGCCCCCGTGTTGTGGGGGGGTCCCTGCAGCTCGGGGGGCCCGCCCCCTCAGCACACAGTAGTCGCTGCATTGGTTTGACTGCACTCAAACAGCATTTGTTAAATAAACAACATTTAGATTGTACCACCAGTAGTCATTGAGAGCAGGGACGCAGACGTAGTTTAAGTGTTTCACCGCCCGCTCCAGTCCATTAAATAAATCAAATGCTGTGCAGTGTGCAGCTTCCTAGTCTTCAGCCTCAGGGTGGGCACACCACTCTGGAATGATCATGCGCAGTGTAAACTGCAGGTCCGGCGGGCCGGGGGCACTGACTAAGTGAGTCTGATGCTGGAGGTGACACACCATGCACGTTTGACGAGGGAGAGACTAGTGTTACAGTGGCCAAGAGGCTGAGGAGAAAGGCGGACGGCTGGCCCACAAACTAAACTGCAGTGCAAGCCTTTCAAGTAAGTGACAGTGTCACTCGGAGTCAGGCAAGTCCAAATCCACAAATTCGTTTTTTAGTGGCAGCGCGATCAGCTGCCTGCAGGTCGGTGTCTGGACTGGGCCTGGGGTCTCTTTTCATGTTTTTACATGCTTCATGTAAAACAGGAAATGCGACTCCAGTCCAGAAAGGATCTTGAGCACCTCGATAGTAGAGGTCGTGGGCGTGTAGGGACTGCAGTTTTGCTCAGAGGTGGATGGTTACGATCAAACAGTGTTTGAAGAGAAGGTGCCGTGTATTAAAACATCAACCCCCCGCAGGGTGCAGGATGAGAAACCCACCGTCCCACTCCCTTTATGGTCCCCTGACTCGCCTCAAGAGGATCTTGCAGGGCAGGCAAAGGCTGTGTCTGTGTCTGTAGATAGGTAATTGACACTTACGTTATACAGGTCTTTTTTTACAGTAGAGATATATCTTCTTCTCACTACTTTGCAGATTCAAAATGACACAGCAACGCTATCTATCCTTCATGTCTTAGAGATGCTAAGGTACTGAGCTTCGTGCTCACTAACATTGCTGGCTGGGACCCCACGCAATGGTAAATCCATCCCTCCAGGGCCAGAGAACTTACAAATATTGGTCTTAGACAGCAGAGCCATCTCACAGAGAACCCTCCAGGTAGCACAGTACTAATGGCCTGTACCTTCACACCTCAGACCCAACCCACAGGTTACACATAATTTACTGGATTGGGCTATAGACTACAGGCTACAGACTACAGGCCAGATTTACGAAGATGTGATGCAGCGCAACCCAGCAAGAGATCTTGCTGCGTTGTGCTGCGTCACATGGAGAGGGATGGAATACGCTGCTAAGGTACAACTCATCCAAGCTCTCTCCCTGCGCTGGCACACAGTGCAGCCTAGTGTCAATGCAGGCACTCTTGCACCATGCGTTGCAGGCAATATTGTTTTTATGCAGGAAGGGAGAGTTTCCCGCAAAAACAATTCTTTAAGGCTTTTTTCCTCTTTCTATGTGTGCTGTAGAATGCAGCACACGTAAAAAGGAAAAAACAAGGAGAAATAATTGGACATATTTACAATATTTTGGCGTAGGGCAGTGCCACACGCCTTTGAGCTGCGCTGCCCTCTGTCCAAAGAAAAGGGCAGGAATGTGCAGTATACGTAAGATACGGCACGTTCCTGTCCTTTCTGCCAGCGCTGGTGCACAAACTGCAGCCGAGCGCCAACACAGGCACCATTGTACTATGGTGCCAATGGCGTAACGTAATGCCCTGCAGCCCCCGCCAGTGCGGGGGGGACCCGAGCTCCTAGTCACGTGGGGGGCCCATCAGTCTAAGTGGTACTATAGTTTATAAGTGTGCTTTTGGTAGGACAGCCTGCCCTGCCCATGGTTTCTAAGGGCCCCCTGGTCTAAGGGTCTTTGTCCATCCGCCGCTGGGCCAGTAAATATTAATAATATATTAATTAATATATAGGCACTTGGAGCAGAGTCGACATCCAAAGAGGATCCAGAACGAACTGAAAGCAACGTTCCACTTCCTCCTGCCTCAGCGCATGGGTATCTCCTTTTGTTAAAGGCGGGGCAGGGAGGGTCGTGTCATGGTCATGCCAAGTGTGAACGGCACGTGAGGCCATAAAGGCGGGGCAGGGAGGGTTGTGTCATGGTCATGCGCAGTGTGAACTGCACGTGAGGCCATTCGCACGGCGCGAGCCAAAGCAAGGCATCACTGTGAGAACAATGCCATTTTCATTATTATGGCATATTATCATCGTCTGTTGCTCTTTTTGCTTCATGGTGGTGCGGGCACAGCCCCCTTGTAATGGCTCTCTCCTATTGCATGCACCCAACTCTCTCCCCCACCACCCCCCCCAGAGGCTCTTCTCCTTTCCTTCACTTCTGGGCCCGAAAACTGTGACCAAATGCTGAAGTGGTCGTCAAAATGTCTAAGAGGCCCAGGGTATTTCTTTCTTTTCTTTAAACATGACACTGCAGAATCGCTTCGACTTAGTACAAAAGGTGAAGCGATTACACGTCATGTTTAAAGAAAGAAATAATACCCTTTTTTGCATTTTGACAACTGCAGACAGCGACGGCCCGTATAGGGCGTGTTACCGGGGCGGTGACGTGGGGTAGAGGAGGGGCAGAGTGGGCGGTTGAAAAATGCGGCATACGGCCGATTGCAGGTAAGTTATGAAAAAAATAAAGAAAACTAATTTTGTTGCGTGCGCTGCATCGCATTTGGCGATGCTGCGCCCGTAACAAAATTTGTTGCTGATATGCCCCTTTCTGTGGCCATCAATGGTAGGTGAAAAGAGAACGTTACAGAATTAAATGACTTCCTTGGTCTTGTTGAAGCCATTAGTGTTTTACTTCAGTAAATGCTGCCCGTTTACTTACATTTGACATTTCTATGTCTCAGAGTATCGTGGCTGAAGCTTTGGCGGTGACTATAGTTCTTTATGTGAAGTGCTTCTTAGTTTCAATGCTTCAACATCATTTCAGAGTGTAGCACGTGGGCAGGGGTCAGGAGGGTAATGTGTAAATGCTGGCGAATGGTTTTTGCTGAAAATTAATGGATGTTCCTGTTTGTTTATCCTCCCATGAGGCTAAACATGTTTTCTCACTGCCTTGTGGTGAAGACCAATTGACAGCATACTGTTGGGTTTATATTTAGATTTTTTCGGATAGTACACATGTATTGCCCTCCGAGATCCATGCAATCTGCAGTCGGGCCATGACTAAATCCAGGCTTGTGTTTTGTTAAAAGGAGGAATGATGCGCAGGCAATGTCTTGTAGGCATAGGTAGTAGATTTATTCCTTAAGTTACATCACAGGTTCTAGGTTACAGGAAGATGTTCTGAAACATAAAAGTGCCCCACCAGGAGCAGCCACCTCGCTGCTCAGCCCTTCCACACCAACTGATTCTCCCTTCAATCCAAACCCACTGAGCATTCTATATGACCTCATCATAGGCTGAGCAGCAAGGCAGAGAACCACTGTAGGGAGAGTGCATTGGGAAATTAGTACATCACAACATATTTTTTCACTATCCTTTGAGTAAAACACCACGGGCACTTGCGTCAAGTGGTGGCAGACCAGAGTTACTTTTGTTAATTAGACCATGTCCTGAGATGTGCAATAGCCAGACAGATGGCTCAGTGAGTTACACCGCTTCTGAGACTCCTGAGTTTCAGCCCTACCAAAATCAACTACTTCACATACTTCTGAGGTCTATGAATTGAATACAATTACTTTGGATAGTACCAAGACCTGTGCTGTGCTTGGAAACATCAGAAATGAACAGAAAAAAACAAATTATTATGAAAGTGGTCTCCCTTGAAGCTAGTTGATGTGGAGCATTTCAGAATGCATGTCTAGCATGTCAGTGTTTATTTACATGCAAAAGGGATAAGGTACAGGAAGATTTACTTTCCATGGCCTACTGAAGGCACTCTAATGAGGTCGTTAATATCAACCTGCAAGAATGTTACATCTATTATGTAAACTGCCCACTGTATTATGTCAACTGCCGAAGTAATTATATATTTGCTGTTCTATTCTCCACCCATACTTACCTTAGGACATAAACTTAAGTGGAATTATGAATAGTATATATATATATATATATATATATATATATATATATATATATATATATATATATATATATATATATATATATATATATATATATATATATATCCTTACAGTGTAGTGGTTGTAAAATTATTCCCATGCAATATACCACATCTGTTATAGTGGTGCACCGCTGGCCTATCTCTTAAACATGTGCCATAAACTAAAATCAGCAAGTTCCATTTGAGTCACACGTGTCAGAGGGGTGCAAGCAGTCCAATGAAAGTGAATCACCTGTCTTTGCTTTGCCTACCTAAGAAAATGTACTATGAGTCTATCTGATTACCAATATTGCAATCGCTTCTGTGATTGATTTGTTCATTCGGTTTGTCTCTTTTAAATGTGTAACACATATTGCCAGGTGACTACGTTGCACTGCCGTTTACACTCAGTGTGGGTGTGAGGTGTATCCCTCTGTTCTCAGTTGGGGTTAAGGTGTTTGTCCTCAGGTGGGAAGGTGTCTCACAGTACCTCACCAAATTAAATAGTTTGTGCCAAATTCTGAAAAAAAATGCCTCAAATCCATAAGTTGTATTGATATCTAATCATAGGCAGCACAATGTTGCAGACAATAAATTGGAAGGATCGTCTGGGCCTGCCCTCAATGCCTGGCCTTGGTGTCTTCTTTAGCTCAGGGTGGGGTGGGCCATGTCATAGTCATGCACAGTGTAACTGCACGTGAAAACATTCACATGGCACGAGCCACAGCGCAACCTACTGCAAGTCTGAGTACTGTAGACACCATTGACGCCTTCTACTCTAGTCTCCACTCCTATCTATCTATCTATCTATCTATCTATCTATCTATCTATCTATCTATCTATCTATCTATCTATCTATCTATCTATCTATCTATCTATCTATCTATCTATCTATCTATCTATCTATCTATCTATCTATCTATCTATCTAGGACATGGATGTCATTTAGGGGTCACCAGGGGTTGCAGCTATGACACTTGATTCTGGCTTTCTCTTTGTGATTCCTGGCCTCAGTGATGTCAAAATCAGCGCCAGGAACACAGAAGCTGCTTGTCCTTATAGAGTCAGTTGGGGCTTTAATCTCCCTGTTTTCTACCAATTTGTTTTCTACACTAATAGTGAATAACATTATGTTATTCACTATTAGTGTAATAAAAAATGGAGTACAATTAGCTCGAATGGGACCTTCCTGGCACCTAAGGTAGGTCAAAATGTTTTTAAATGTATGTTGTGTAATTGCTTGTGGGTAAGAGTGTTTTTGTGTGAGAGTGGGTGTGTGTGTATCTGCATGTCTAAATATTAATGTGAGTGAGAGTCAGTGACAATGTATGAGTTTGAGTGTCAGTGAGTATGAGTGAGTCAGACTGCGAGTAAGAGTGAATGCAAGTGAGAGAATGGATGAGTGAATGAGTGCTAGAGAGTGTGAGAATCAATGTGAGCGAGAATGAGGGAGAGAAACAATGAGTGAGTGAGTGAGAAAAAAACGATTTGGAATGCGTTAGTGAAAGTATGACTGAGTGAGAGAAAGTGAATTTGAGTGACTGTGAATGAGTGAGAATGTGTGAGTCAGTGAGTGAAAAGTGAAAGTGAATGAGAGTTAGGAAGTAAGAGTAAGAGTGTGTGCAAGATAGTGAGTGGCAATGAACAAGTGAGTACAATTTGGTGAAAATGAATAAGTGAGTGTGAGTGAAAATGAGTGGACGTAAGTGAGCATGAGTGAGATTGTTATAATATGCTTGTGAGTCTGCTGTTTGCCATGGCATACCAAAGGTAATTGTTGTTGGAGGCACCCATGGCAAAATGCTGGCACTGGCATGCTGGAGGCAATTCTTAGCATGACAAGCATCTGTGACAAAGTAGTGGCATTTTGGAGGTAGTTGTTGGCATAACAGTATAATGCTGGAATTGATATGATAGAGGTAATTAGTTCTGAGGGTAGTTCTTGACATAATGATAAAATACTGGTAATGGCGTATGAGAGGTCATTGGTGGCATATAGAGCGCCTGCTGGCATACTTGAGGAAATTCTTGGCATGGGAGCATCTGTGTCAAAATGCTGGCACTATCACATTGGAGGTAATTTTTGCCATGAGTGAGGGCAACTGGGGCGCATGAAAGGGGGAACCTTTAGAAAAATGCTGGCCTTGACATACAGAGGTAATTTGTGACGTAAGTGTCACTCATGGTATAGTGATGGCATTAATAGCAAAAATTCTGGCTCTGGTATATTGTTTGTAATTTTTGGTGTAAGAGGGCATCCATGACAAAATGCTTGCCCTGGCACAATGGAGGTATTTTTTGATATATTGGGACACCCATAGCACATTTTGAAAAAATGATGTCAACTCCAGGGAAGTGTCTGGTTCCATTGGCTTGGCCCACCTTTCGAGGACTTGAATATTTAAAGTGTCCTTTCGGAGAATGGCTTTGTAGCAAAGTTATGTGAAAGTTGTCTTTTAAAATGCACTATTTGACCCCATTTTAAAAAAAAATGTTCTCAGGGGCAGCCCCCCCCCCCCCAAACCATCTTAGAAGAAGTCTGGCTTACTTGCTTTACTTGGTCACTACTCTTCAAGGTTAATATTATGCCCCACAACTTTCAAAGATCATGTCACCACCCTAATATGTGTGGTATCTAAATTAGACGTGTATGTGTTGCGTTATATAATCATGCAGCAATTATAGGACGTCAGTAATGTCACTTATTGTGATGTCACCAGGGTTAAGGTCATGTGACATGATCACCTGGGAAAATTCAGAGTCAAATGTCATATGATGTCACTACCTGTGATTTCATTAAGGCCAAAGGGCGTTTCTCATCATGCGGGGTGACAGAGCGCATTACATCACACACATATTATACAAAGACAATACATCATACAAGTATGTACAATCAACATAAAGGAAATTCTACATAAGACAATGAGGTCTAAAAGATGTAGGAGTCAGAGTCACTTGTTTGTCATCGATACTCCTAGATATCATATGTTAAGAGCCCTTGGTCTAGAGAAACACAAAATTAGGCATTAAAACTCAGGATTAAAAACATAACACAGTGGTTGGTGAAGTCTATACTATTGAGAATTTATAGACTACTTTTAGAGATTTGGGAAGGATTGATGAAAAAACAGTACATTTCTAAGCCCATGCTTGCAGTTTGCACGTCTCTTTCATACCGCTTCATCATTCCTGAGTGGGGGTCCCCCTCCATGTACTTTGCAGGTTTTGTTACGCCCCTGACTCACATCCACTCACTTATACATGCAGTTACTTATCAATACAGTACTATAATATGCACTTATACACCTATACATACAGTCACAGTCCGCCACTCAGGCATACAGTTACTCACACACCTAGTCAGTCATGCAAAGAATCACTCACATGGGCATTTACTCATGTATACAGTTATACACACCAACTGTGTTGTTTAAACAGACACCACATCACTTATTTATGCAGATACTAACACATACTTACTGTCTTATACAATCACTGATAGAAGCAGACACTCTTTTATACACCCACTCTTCAAATAACTTACTCTCACGTATAGTCATTTATATACTCCAACACTCACATATACTGCCTTAAAACATATGTAGTTACTCACACATATACCGGTGAGACATTCATTCACTCACCAACTCACCCATACGCAGACTAACTCACCCATACAGCCCTTCCCAGATGCAGTTTTTAATCCATACAACCAGTGAATCATGTCACATATTATATAATTCATGACATGGTCAGTGACATCACTGATGACATCACTGATGACATCTCAAATGACATCACAGATGACATCACTGATTACTTCATCCAGTGAATGTGTTTTTCTTTAAAATTTAAATATGTATTATATAAATACCAAGCTGTATTGAAGAATGAGTGGATGTATGTGTGTCTGCGGGGGTGACCCACTTGTGGGACACCCCCGCGCCGCACGGCCACCAGCTGCTGTGTGTGCCCCCTCGCCTTGCCCTCTGCCTCGCTGCCTGCCTCGCTGCCGGCTGACGCCGCTGGCATCTGTTTTTGCTTGTTTTGTCTAGCATTTGTGCTTGTTTGAACTGCATTTTCCTCCCGTGTTAGCAGCTTTTGTCTGACTTTTGTGCCTGTATTTTTTCTAGTCAGTTTCTGCATTTTCCTCCCGTGTTAGCAGCTTTTGTCTGACTTTTGTGCTTGTTTTGTCTAGCATTTGTGCTTGTTTGAACTGCATTTTCCTCCCGTGTTAGCAGCTTTTGTCTGACTTTTGTGCCTGTATTTTTTTCTAGTCAGTTTCAGCCCTTTGCGTTCTCCTGCCTGTCTGCCCGCCTACCTCGCCGCCCTCCGCCTTCCCTCCCCGCTTCCCGCCACCACCGCTGACCACGCCCCTTTTTCCTTTCTGTTCCCTCCCCGCTCCCGCCTCCCAGCTGCCCCGCCCACCCGCGCACTTCGCCTTATATGGCGACCGTGCGAACGCGCAGCGGTCACGCGCAGCGGGCGCGCCGATTGTGCGCCGAAGGTGCGCCAAAGGTAAGCCCGTCTGCGCCCGTCCGCGACCGGACCGCGCCCAGCGCCAGGACCCCTGGCCAACGAAGATCCCGACCGACCCGCCTGACGTACTCCGCCGCCACCCTCACCGCACTCAACACCGGCCGACTCCCAGAATGCCATCAAGCCACTCCACGACGTACCCACGGACCTTTCAGCTGCCACGCCTGCAAGTTCACCTGCATCCGGACCAGCCTCGCACCAGCACCCACCAAGTCGAACACCAGCAGCACCCACCTCAAGTGCATCCTGCTCAACACCCGCTCCGTCCACAGACACGCCATCGAACTCTGGAACCTTCTAGACGCCACAGCCCCTGACGTCGCCTTCCTCACGGAGACCTGGATGAACGCCTCTTCAGCTCCCGACATCGCCATCGCTATCCCAGAGGGCTACAAGGTCGTCCGGAGGGACCGAAACGCCAACCAGATGGGAGGAGGCATCGCCATCATCCACAGGAACACCATCCGTCTCACGACCAGCACCGACAACACCCTGACCAGCGCCGAACACCTGCATTTCCAGATCCACACCAACCCGAACACCACCCTCAGAGGCACCCTGATCTACCGACCCCCTGGACCACGCACACAATTCAGCGAGGACATCGCCGACTTCGTCAGCCCGCATGCCCTCCCCTCCGCCGACTACATCCTCCTGGGAGACCTCAACTTCCATCTGGAGAACAACAACGACCGCAACACCAGCACCCTGCTCGACAACCTCGCCAACCTGGGACTCAAGCAACTGGTGTCCACCCCCACCCACCTCGCCGGACACACACTCGACGCAGTCTTCTCATCCAGCACAGACATAGACTTCAGCCACGCCACAGAGCTTCAATGGACGGACCACAGCTGCGTCCACTTCACCTTCAAGAGAACGACGACCCACCAACACCAGCAACAGGCAGCCCGCAGAAGCTGGAACAAGATCACAGCAGACCAGCTCGCCACCTCCCTGAACCAGCACCCTCCTGCCAGCTCAGCGAACCCCAGCCAAGCCGCCGACAACCTCACGAAGTGGATCAGCAACTGTGCGGACGAACTCGCCCCACTGAGGACCCCGCCTAGCAGACCCGGCAGCAAGAAGGCCCCATGGTTCACCGACGAACTCAAGAGCTCCAAGAAGAACTGCCGAGCCCTCGAGAAAGTCTGGAGAAGGGAACCGACACCAGACAACAGGACCTCCTTCAAACTTGCCACCCGGAAACACCACCAGCTGATCCGCGCCGCCAAGAAAACAGCATTCAAAGACCGGTTGGACAACAACGCACACAACTGCAAGGAACTCTTCAACATCGTGAAAGAGCTTTCCAACCCCAGCGCAGGAAACAACGACATCACCCCATCGCAAGACCTCTGCAACTCCCTCGCTTCATACTTCCACAACAAGATCGCGGACATACATAACAGCTTCAACAACCAACCAACGCACACCATGACCGAACAACCACCCCCCACCACCACCCTCCACGCCTGGACCCCGATCAGCACCGAAGACACCATCCGCACGATGAACTCCATCCACTCCGGATCACCGACCGACCCCTGCCCTCACCACGTCTTCAACAAGGCCGACGCTGTCATCGCACCCCACCTGCGAGACATCATCAACACTTCCTTCGACACCACCATCTTCCCTGAGAGCTGGAAGCACGCCGAACTCAGCGCCCTACTAAAGAAACCTACAGCGGACCCCACCGACCTCAAGAATTACCGCCCCATCTCGCTCCTCCCGTTTCCAGCCAAAGTCATCGAGAAGACCGTCAACAAGCAGATGGCCGCCTTCCTCGAGACAAACGGATCCCTCGACCCCTCACAGTCCGGCTTCCGAGCCAATCACAGCACCGAGACCGCCCTCATCGCCGCCACCGATGACATCCGAGCCCTGATGGACAATGGAGAAACAGCGGCCCTCATCCTCCTAGACCTCTCTGCGGCATTCGACACGGTCTGCCACCGCACCCTAGTACGGCGCCTCAGCAACATCGGAATCCAGGACAAGGCGCTGGACTGGATCATCTCCTTCCTCGACGGAAGAACACAGAGAGTCCGCCTACCACCGTACAAGTCAGAGGCTTCCGAAGTCACCTGTGGCGTCCCTCAAGGATCATCTCTGAGCCCCACCCTCTTCAACGTCTACATGAGCCCCCTCGCGGCCATCGTACGCAAACACAACCTCAGCATAATCTCCTACGCCGACGACACCCAACTGATCCTCTCCCTGACCAACGACCCCGCCGCCGCCAGATCCAACCTGCACGAAGGGATCAAAGAGGTAGCCGAGTGGATGACGACCAGCCGCCTGAAACTGAACTCGGACAAGACGGAGGTCCTTATCCTGGGCTCCTCACCCTCCGCCTGGGACGACTCCTGGTGGCCTCCCGCCCTGGGCACCGCACCCAAACCGACAGACCATGCACGCAACCTGGGCTTCCTCCTGGACTCCTCCCTCTCCATGACCAGGCAAGTCAACAACGTCTCCTCGGCGTGCTTCAACATCCTACGCATGCTACGGAAGATCTTCTGGTGGATCCCCACCGAGACCAGGAAGACCGTCACCCAGGCCCTCGTCACCAGCCGACTGGACTACGGCAACGCCCTCTACGCCGGTACCACCGCCAAGCTCCAGAAGAGACTCCAGCGGATCCAGAACGCCTCAGCCAGACTCATCCTCGACATCCCACGAACCAGCCACATCTCCGGACATCTGAGAGACCTTCACTGGCTCCCCGTCAACAAAAGAATCACCTTCCGCCTCCTCACCCACGCACACAAAGCCCTACACGACCAAGGCCCGAGCTACCTCAACAGCCGAGTCAACTTCCACGCTCCCAAACGCCACCTCCGTTCAGCCAACCACGCCCTCGCCGCCGTCCCCCGCATCCGAAGAGCGACTACAGGAGGAAGGTCCTTCTCCTACCTGGCCGCCAAGACCTGGAACTCCCTCCCTACCGACCTGCGCCTGACCCAAGACCACCTCTCCTTCAGGAAGAAGCTGAAGACCTGGCTGTTTGAGCAGTAGCGGCACCCCCCCCCCCCCCCCCCCCAGTGCCTTGAGACCCTACGGGTATGTAGCGCGCTTTACAAGTGTCACTGATTGATTGATTGATTGTCTGGATGGAGAATTTAGTAGGTGTGTGACTCACTGTTTAAGTGAGTGATTACATGCGTCTTACTAAATACATGGGTTAGTGACTAAACTGTGTGAATGTCTGTATCAGTCTGTCTGTTGTTGTATATCCTGCTGCATCAGTTGGTCAGTAGCTCCACAGGTGTCTATATGGGTTATTGATTAGTTGCCTGAGTAATTGTATGGGAGACTGAGTGTGTGTGTGTTTGGGAGGGGGGGTGTGACTCTGTGCATATAGTGGTTGATTAACTGGGTGTATGACTTTAAGAGTGCATGTGTAAACAGTTCTATGGGTGAGTGAGTGTGTGTATGGATGTGTTGCTGAGTGATGGATGTCTCAGTGGTAGATGTCCAAGTAAGTACAATAGTAAAAGGCAGTGTATGTGAGAGTTGGAGTATATAAATGACTATATGTGAGAGTCAGCGAATGTGGGAGTGGCTGTATGGATGAGTGTATACTTGTATTAGTGATTATATAAGAGAGTAAGTATGCAATAGTATCTGTATGTATAAATGAGGTGGTGTGTGTATAACTGTGTAGGTGAGTAAATGGAACTGTGATTGATTCTTTGCATGACTGACTAGGATGAGTGGTGGTGTGTGAGTGCCTGTATAGGTGTATGAGTGCATATGATAGTGTTGTATTGATCAGTGACTACATGTATGAATGGTTGTATGAATGAATGAGTGCATGTGTCTGTAGACATAGGAATAAGTGAGTGCGTTTGTAGTAACTGGTATTGGTGTGTCGATGGTTTTGAAAATGGTAGTCTGTATTTTACAGGGGGTGTATCAAAGGTTATATTAGGGTGTGATGAGATGCATCAGATTCTCACATGGATGATGTCATCAGTGATGTCATCAGTGACATCATCAGTGATGTCACTGACCATGTCATGAATGATGTAATATGTGACATCATCAGCAGTGCATTGCAGGGGCGCGAGTTATAGTTAGCTCAACTAACTATAACGGCAGAATTTCTATGGTTTTGTATGAGTAAATGTCCAACTAACTATAATGTCCCTGAAACCTATGGTTTTTTCAGTGAATTTCAAAGGTTTTTTAAATGCTGATTTGTACATATAACGTCCCTGAAACCTATGGTTTTTTAAGTGAATTTCAAAGGTTTTTTAAATGCTAATTTGTAACTATAACGTACCTGAAACCTATGGTTTTTCAGTGAATTTGAAAGGTTTTTTAAATGCTAATTTCTAATTATTTTCTTCTTTAAACCTATAGTTTTTTCAGTGAGTTTAAATTATCACTTCATTGTCAACCTAGTGAAAACAGCCAATATCCCCAGTTTTCCAGCAATAGCTTCCACAATTTTTTTTTTATCACAAATGAGAACAACAACTAATGGTAATAATATACAGTCCCTGTGAAAAAATGAACACAAAAGCTCCAGTTCCCGATATTTTCAACGAGCAGCCAAATCTGGGGTGCAATCCAAAAACAGGGAATAAGCCACATTTGCAGTAGGTATCTAACATCTGCATTTTACTGAATGTGAATGTGAAAGGGATCGCAGCCCAGAATCACATCTGAAGCGCAACATATGTCATAGAGTTACTGATCACGCAGTTCAAACACCCATTAAGGCCACAACACTCACTGCCACCAGCCTCAGGATGTCCCCCCCGGACCACCCCCCTCCCTACTGCAACCGAGGCAGCGCAGAACAGGACAGCAGACCTTCCAAAAATGGCATGGTCCCTCAGCCACACAGTACTTGAATGTTGGCAGATATGGCAAACAAATATGTGTGAAGGATGCAACTCATCCATCAATAATAATAATGCACACAATACCAAGTGTAGAAGTGTTGTGCTGGACAGACCTTACTATACAGATCATAAACCTCTCCATCTGTACATATACTGCTGGTGCTTGTAGTGTTGTGCACAATAGATGCAACCATGTTACCTCAGGCAGTGGGGAAGATCTCGGACACGTAGCTGTGTTGTCCTCCCCTGGAAGCGAAAGCGCAGTGGGCTGGTCCAACGTACGCCACTCCAGCATAGGAGTATGAATAAATAATCTGGGGCTCTGGGCGTGGTTCACTTGTGAACTGTGATGACCAACGAGTCTGCCAGAGCGGCAGGCTTCACCCTGCCACGTGGCTGCCGCCATGACTGCGGGTTTGCTCGACACAGGCCCCCTGCGAACCCAACGGCACAGCACCGCAGACTTATGTCTGTACAGACTACTGCCTTCGATCTACACTGCGGACAGCAGGCATCACAATTCAGATGGAGTAGCAATTGCAGATGACGCAGTCCAGTATGCAAGATACATTGCTCCCAGTGCGGCCCTTTTGGACCACGCATCATCGCAGGGTGCACACACACTGAGTGCTTCAGGTGCCACTAACTCAGTGCACTGCAAGTCATTGCCACATGGCCTTATTAAGGTAGAATTCAAAAGACATTGGTCCGAGAGCGGCCCCCCGGACCACGCATCATCACAGGATACGTACACGCTGAGCGCCAAAGGTATTACTAACTCAGTGTACCATAAGTCATCGCCACATGGCCTTATTGAGGCAGAATTCAATAGACAAAAGGCATTGCTCCAAGTGCGCCCCCCACGGACCGCGCATCATCACAGGGTACGTACACGCTGAGCGCCAAAGGTACTACTAACTCAGTGCACCGTAAGTCATCGCCACATGGCCTTTTTGAGGCAGAATTCAATAGACTAAAGACATTGGTCTGAGTGCGGCTCTCCCGGACCACGCATCATCGCAAGGTACGTGCACGCTGAGCGCCCAAGGTACTACTAACTCAGTGCACCATAAGTCATCGTAAGGAAGAGTGAACAGTTTTATGTCAGCGGTGAGGCATACTATCACTCAAAAATCACCCTAAAATACTTATAATATAAAAAGAACAGAAGAATCGAAGTACATCAATGATTACAATCCGGTGATTTTGAAGGTGTGCAATGCAAATATGGACATACAATATGTTGCAGATAACTCAATTGCTGTTTCTCGCTATGTCACGTCATATATTACCAAGTCTGAGAAGACAGAATTGAAAGAAATGTGGGAAGAAATTTCACAGGAGAAGACACTTAGCAAAGAATTTTACAGCTTCAGCTTGAAGATGCTTTCACATCGAGAAATCGGATCCTACGTATGTTCGGATCGATAGACATCTGCAAGTTTATATTCAAAGTCAAGAGGAATCATCTGGATAAGTCTAGGTCTTGCTGCGGCACGAAATCGAGTTTTAATATAAATGAAATAAAACAAGTTTGTGATGATATACAGTTACATTTCTTTGCTAGTCGAGAGAAGTGTACAGAAAATAACAGTTTGATAAGTGTACGTGTTGAAGAAGAGATGAAAGATAATACTAATGTGAAGTTTGAAAAAGAAATAACAAAGTTTAAAGTAGTTTCTGCTGAAAATCCCAACTATGTTTGTATTTGTTCTCGACGTACTCATTATAAAATTCAAACTAGGAATGTAGATGTGTTTTTTAAAAGTGAAAAGGATAACAATGATAAATAGAAAGAATTTCCTACTTCTCTGTTTCACCACAAGTCCCCGCCACTGGCCTTACTGAGGCAGAATTCATTAGACAAATGACATTGCTGCTAGGCCTGGGCGGTAAATTCTGTTCCGCTCGCGGGATTTGCGGAATTTGGGTAATTTCGCATTCCACGGAGAACGCGGAATTGCCCAAAATTCTGCATTCCACAGCTCCGTTGAATTTTTTGCTTGTTTGCGTTCTCAAAATGCGTGTTCGCAAGATATTTCCTCCCGAACACGCAAACAGCGTTCACGAACAGGAAAAAGCATTGCGAACAAGCAATTCCACGTGTTCGCGGAATGTCTGTGTGCTTGCGGAGATTTATTACAGTTTCGCGGAGCTATGTGTAGTGCAACTGTGCAAATTTCGCCCACCCCTAATTGCTACCAGTGCAGCCCGCTCGGACGATACATTATCTCAGGGTGCGCACACGCTGGTTGCTTCAGGTGCCACTAACTCAGTGCACCACTTATCATCGCTGGCTGCACACATGCTAAATTGGCAATAACTGTGCAGCTCTACTGAACGCCACATGGCTGCAGGTCCTTGCTGACCGCTGCGTCTGGCCTACACTGCGGTCCGCACGGCTCACAAATAAAATTGAGTGTTTATTCATTAATTACAGAGTCCAGTAGGCTACTAACTACAACATCCTCGAAACCTAAATAATATCCTTTTAGTATCCTTGCTGCAAGAACTTTTTTGATATCAATTATATCTTTACTACAATCACAAAATTCATCTTACAAGTCCAAAGGAACACTGAATGGCAGTCTACACAGCGACCAGCAGAGCTCAGAGTTCGAATTAAGTCTTGATACATGAATTTTTAGAGTCATGTAGGCAACTAACTATAACGTCCCCGAAACCTACACATTTCGACAATGTATTCCATGCATATTTCATCTTTTGTTACCTACACTGTGGTCAGCAGAGCTCACAATTTACATTGAGATATGCTTTATTAAAATTGCAGACAGAATTCTACTCTATGTCCTCGAACTTTGTCAAGAGGAAGTGACTAAAAACATTCCTCGATGTCTGTGCTGACTACTGACTTCGATGTACACTAGCGATAGCAGGGCTCACAATTCACATCGAGTTGCAATTCTGTGGCTCGCCCACACCACGCATCATCGCTGGCTGCGCAGACGCTAAATGCTTCTGATGCCCCTATCTCAGTGCAGCACAACTCATGCACCCTTTCTGATACAATATGTTGTGTATAATTTCACATCTGCTGTCCTACCTCAGTGTATCACAAGTCATGAACTCTGTACGATAGAATCTTTTCTGTATGATTTCATATCTGGTACCTGTACCTAAGTGCAGCACAAATCATTGACCCTTTCTGATTGAATCTCTCTGTCTGATCCAATGATTACTGTTGTACTTGTTGCCAGCACCAACCTTTCCCAGAGGGTTGGCTTACAATCACCCCACACACATCCACCACAGACGTCAATGGACATGTGACTCTGGTAATAAAAGGAGTCAAGCACACGTGCCCGTACCCAGTTCCACTATCTGTGTCCGTGTGTTCATTATGTATGCAACATGCTGCCCCTAGACCCTACCACATTACATAGTGCTCTGGACAGCATATGCAACCATCTTACCTTAGACAGTGGGGGAAAACTTTAGTTATGTAACTTTGTCTCGGTCATTGTACAAATACGTACATAGAGACTGCCTCATTAGAGTGCTGCAAGCAGAGTGTATAGTGAATTTATAAGGGCGTGAGGATCGTCACAGTGATTGTATAAGTACATATGTTGGGGCAGCCTAACTCCGACAATGAGCTTGTCTCTAATTGGCTGCCCTCCATGTGCCAAAAACTTCAACTTCAACTTTCCATGGCCCTGTATTGCTACAGCTGCAACCCTCCACTTAATGTGCAATAAACATTCATATCCACACAGATGTCTCATGTCCACCATCTGTCTTGTGTGGAACTTTGGATGAATATAGGGTCAGTAATTCCCCGTACCTTCCATGTTGGCCATATTGTTGGACTTGGCTCACAGAGTGACACTTTGACTTTTGCAACCCGGGTGATGGTAGCACTCCAATACGGACACCCGCAGCCACTCCCTCACAGCTGGTATACACCCACACCACACCCATCCAGCACAGGTGTCACAGGACAAGTGACCCTACCAATAAAAAAGATCGGGCGCACGTGCTCTACGCTATTTTAGAGTTGCTCGCAATGCATGCACTGCAGCCGGCAGAGTCACACCGCCACGGTGATGGCCCGTCCCGGTGGTCCGGACACTTGATGTTTTGTGTGCTCTGCTACACCGCAGTGTAGGCCTGAGCACAACAGCGAGGGCCTACTGCCACGTGCGTGGCCTCACTTCTCACTGAGTTAGTAGCACCGCAAGCACTGAGTGGGTGTACAACCTGCAATGATGATAGGTGCACTAGTATGTTCTCTGCCATGGAGATATCAAGACTCAGTACGAAATGTGGGACCTATTAGCTTGCAGAACAGAGCTGCATGATGTGAAGGGTGCCGTGACCATGAAAAGGTGAGCAGTGAGGCCTTGGTGCGCAGCATCGGGCAGATACCTCTGGGCGGCGGGAGTGGATGGGGTACAGCAGCCTGAATGCAGAAAAACAGCAGAGCGATTTAGGTGTACGCACTCGTATATACTCTGCCACAGCGTCAGATTGTTAACGCGGGCACTGGTGCAATGCCCGAGGAGCTGGTGCCGAGTTCCAACTGTGGGCTGCTTTTTGGAGCAGTCTGGGGGGCAGATTTGGGAGGTGTCACTGTTGTTTGGATACAGCCAGCAGCCCAGTGGGTGTCTGAATGGCCTTTCTGGAGGCAGATGGGCGTCATTACCTCACGTTTAGCAACAGGCAGAGGTGTCACTTTCTTTCTCTCGCAGGGCCTCCCATTAATGTATGCATACCTTGCAGGGCAGGGGGCCTGAGCAGAAGTGGCCTCACTTGTTTTTAAGTCACCAGTGTAATCGAATCCGTGCATTTTTTGTATCCCCCCCCCTTTTTTAAATAAAATTTTGCCGAAGCAGTGTTTTGAGGAAAGGCAATATGCAAATGTGGGCCACTTTTTTTTTAGCATGCCCGGGCCGATTTTGAATTCTAATCCAACGCTGCTCTGCCATTACTAATTCTGTACTATCTTTCAGATGTGGGAGCTTGAGAGTTCCAGTAAGTTGCGGCACGTGGTTGGAGACAGAGCGGTGGCGTAAAGGTAAGCTGTGATGGTTTTGTACACAGTGTGGGCACTCAGTTTCCCTCATCATCTCTCCTTTCTCTCCCTCACACTCGTTCTATCTCCCTCTTGTTCTTACACTGTTTGTCTCTTTCTCTCTCTTTCTTCCTCTCTCTCTGTTTATCTCTCTCACTCTTCCTCTGGTTGTTTGTTCCTCTTTCTAACACTCTTTCTCTCTCTCTTCCTCTTCACTGTTTCTCTCTTCATCCTTCTCACTCTTTCTCTCTGTCTTCTCACTTTCTTTCTTTTTCTCTATCTCTTTCTCTCACTCTCACAGTTTCTCTCTTTCTCTCTGTCTTCTGCTTACTCTTTCTTTCTTTCTCGCTCTCTTCCTCTCTCCTTTGATGCACGCATGACACACAATCTTATCTTGCTTTTTATCTAACAGGCTGTGAATCATGAATTGACGTTCACCCCCCAACACCACCAAAGCTGAATGCACGAAAAATCTGCGATGATGTGTGGCCATTCTGAACACATAACAAAGGTGCTTCGGCACATGGTGGACCCTCTTACACACACTCCGGTGGCGCAAGGTGAGCAGACAGTCTTCTTTCCGCAGCAGCGGGCAGTCACCTCTGGGCGGTGGGAGTGGATAGTGTGCAGCAGTCTGGGCGCAAAAGAGCGCACAGACACCTCCAAGCAGTGGGAGTGGATGGGGTGCACCAGCCTCATAGTGCATTAGCCAAACAGAAAATTACGCGTGTGCAGTTGTATGTACTCTGCAATTACTAATTCTATACTATCATTCAGATAACTAAACTTGAGGGCTGCACTATCTCCCGGCACGTGGTTGGAGACACACAGGTTGCACAAAGGTGAGCTGCGAAGAATTTCTCCAGTGTCAACACTCCCTCTCCAGCTCTTCCTTTCTCTCTCTCACACTTTCTCTCTTTCTCTGTCTCTTACTCTCTCTCTCATTCTTTCTTTCTCTCTTCCTCTCCCTCACTCTTTCTCTCTCTCTCCCTCTCTATCACTCTTTATCTTTCTCTCTTCCTCTCTCTCACACTGTTTCTCTCTTTCTATCTTCCTTGTATCTCACTCTTTCTCTCTTTTTCTCTCACTTTTTCTCCTCCTCTCTCTTTCTCACTCTTTCTCTTTTTCTGTCGTCTTCTCTCTCACTCTTTCTCTCTTCTCACTCACTTTCTCTCTCTCTCTTCCTCACTCTCACTCTTTCTCTCTTCCTATCTCTCACACTGTTTCTCTCTTTCTTGAAACAGAGAATTACGTGTGTGCAGTTTTATGTACTCTGCAATAACTAAATCTATACTATCTTTCAGATCACTAAACTTGAGGTTGCACTATGTCCCAGCATGTGGTTGGAGACACACCGGTGGCACAAAGGTGAGCTGCGAAGATTTTCTCCAGTGTCAACACTCCCTCTCTATCTCTTCCTTTCTCTGCCTCTTTCTCTCTCTCTCATTCTTTGTTTCTCTCTTCCTCTCTCTCACTCTTTCTCTCTCTCTCCCTCTCTCACTTTCTCTCTCTTCTTCTCTCTTTCTTTATCTCTCTCTCTTTCTTTATCTCTCTCTCTTCCTCTCTCTCACTCCCTTTCTCTCTTTATCTCTCTCTCTTCCTCTCTCTCACACTGTTTCTCTCGTTGTCTTCCTCTCCGTTTCACTCTTTCTCTCTTTGTCTGGCTTCCTCTCTCTCACTCTTTCTCTCTTCCTCTCTCACTCTTGCTCTCTCTCTTCCTCTATGTCACTCTTTCTCTCTCTCTTCCTTTCTCTCACACTGATTCTCTCTTTCTCTCTTCCTCATATCTCACCCTTTCTCTCTTTCTCTGTCTTCCTCTCTCTCACACTGTTTCTCTCTTCCTTGTAGCTCACTCTTTCTCTCTTCCTCTCTCTCACTCTCTCTCTCTCTCTCTTCCTCTCTCTCACTCTTTCTCTCTCTGTCTTCCTCTCTCACACTGTTTCTCTTTCTCTCTTCCTTGTATCTTACTCTTTCTGTCTCTTAATCTATCTCTCGTTCTCTGTCTTCCTCTCTCTCTCACTCTTGCTCTCTTTCTCTGTCTTCCTCTCCCTCTCACTCTTTCTCTCTTCCTCTCTCCGTCTTCCTCTCTCTCACTCTTTCTCTCTCTCTCTATCTCCTTTGCTGGATGCATGACGCACCATCTTATCTTTCTTTTTGTCTTGCAGGCTGTGAATCACAAATGGACCAGCGATGACATCTTTTTATTAATAGTTCATAGAGGGACACTTCCGGGCCCAAGAAGGTTGTTGGGGGTATGCTGGTGATGTGGGAAGAGGGTGCGTTACCTGCTAATGTGGGGAGACTGAGCGTGAAAGGGGTATCTCTCGCAGAAAGAGCTCCGGTATGTTTTCAGAAATGCCTCGGACAGATGCCAGCTGATGGACTGAATCACAAAATGGCTTTGCAATGCTTATATAGTGTGACTTATGAACAGTCCGTACCCAGGCTTGCAGAGGGACAACTGCGGCCCGTCCGCTCGACTCACAGAGGCAGAACTATGAGCCGTCTACTCCCAAAGGAACAGCAGCGTAGTAGCTCGCAGAGGTAGAGGCACAGCAACGTACTAGCTCGCAAAAGTAAACAGCTGCGAGCCGACGGACTGACTTCTAAAGGCATAGCTGCGAAGTGATGATGTTGGACACAGTGAGCGTGAAAAGTTATCTTCCTACTGGTGTCCTGGAGTGAAAGTTGTGCTGCCTGGCGCTCATCTGTTTCTCCTTTATTGTTAATAAATCTTAAACCTGGACTGCGTCCAAATCATCATTACACAGAGCTCCGCTATATTAAATTGCCCCCGGAACCTTTCTTTTATATTTTCACTTGATGCGAGGTACAAGATGGCTGCTAACAGTTCCTCGTTTGAAGTGTTCGCAGCCAATCAGAGGACACTTTTCCTTTAATATCTCAAAAACTACTGAACGGATTTACACCATTTCTACAAAACCGCGCTTTCTGGACCAAGACCTTTCTCCCTGCCAAATTATGGCGTAATTCTGTTCAGCAGTTTCACCTGTAGCCTTGTCTAAAGTTTCCTATGGAAAATGCATTGAGAAAACACGTTTTGACACCCCACTTTTTTCCCCCCTTGACCAATCACCAATAAATTTTTAAGATAGGAGCTGATCAAAAAAAAAGAAACTTTTTTGAAAATTTCGTAAAGAATCGTCATACGACGCCAATGTTATAAGCAGATGGAGGGCTCCAGGAGGGGGAGCCGCGCAACCCCCCTCCCAACATGAGTGAAGCCCCGAGAATGCGGGGACCCCAGTGGGCCCCCGCAGCCCCAGCGAGCCACCGCTATTATTTTTTAAGAAATGCCCCCGGGACCTAGCCCACCCCGGGGTCTCATTAAAATAAAACATGGGAACCCGCGACCCAGTGCGAACTGCCCTGATTTATTTTTTCAATGTTTTTTTGGGCGCTGGGGGGTCCTTCTGGGACTCCCTGAGCAGGCCTAGGGGGTCAGGGTGTTTCTATCCTGCCCCCTTCTCTTGTTTTCTACCTTTATTTCTCTGTTTTCTAGCGACTCGCTTCTACCGAGCCACAAGATGGCTGCCAACACTTCCTGGTTTGGAGTGTTGCAGCCAATCACAGTGAAGCTCGTGCACGGGACTTAGGCTCTGCCCAGATATCAAAACTTTTATTTTTCTAAATTCTCAGCAACTACTGAACGGATTTACACCATTTAAAAAAAAGATCACTTTCTGACCCACGCACTACCTTTGTGCCAAATTTGGGTTAATTCCATTCAGTAGTTTCAGTTGTAGCCTTGCCCAAAATTTCCTATGGGAAATTGATTTTTTGACTCTTATTTTTTGAATTTCTCAAAAACTACTGAACGGATTTACACCATTTAAAACAAAGGTCGCTTTCTGAACCAAGCTCAACCTTTCTGCCAAATTTGGGGTAATTCCGTTCAGCTGTGCAGGCTGTAGCTCGTCGCAAAATTTCCTATGGAAATTAACATGGGGATAACGCGTTTTGGAACTTTTTTGGGGGAGAATTTTGCAAAGATTTGTCAAACGATGCCAAAGTTATTAGCAAATCAAAAAATGCTTTTCCTCTGGAAACTAGATTGTAACTATAACTACCTACTGGCGACCGCCAGTAGGTAATATATAAATATATATATATATATATATATATTCACTGAAAAAAGCATAGGTTTCACACATGTTATAGTTAGCTGGACATTTCTCTCATACAAAACCAATTAAATTACCCCGTTATAGTTAGTTCAGCTAACTATAACTCGCGCCCCCGCAATGCACTGCTGATGACGTCACATATTACATCACTCATGACATGGTCAGTGACATCACTCATGACATCACTGATGACATCTCAAATGACATCACTGATGACATCACTGATGACATCATCCAGTGAATGTCTGTTTTTCTGAAAATTAAATATGTTTTATATATGTATATCTCAAGGTCGATGGAAGAATAAATGGGTATATAAGTGTCTAAATGGATGATTTGTTTTTGAAAAATTGATTGTATAACTGACTGATTAAGTGTATCTTAGTGAATACATGGCTTAGTGAGTAATGTTTAAATATGTAAATATCCTTATCAGTCTCTCACTTTGTGTATAAGTGGCTGCATGGGTTGGTGAGTAGCTACATGGGTGTTTATATAGGTTATTAGTTGGTTTTTTTAGTATCAGTGTGAGTGTGTGTATGGTTCGGTGGGGGTATTACGTAGTGCATAGGTGCATGAATGAGTGACTCACTGTTTGTATGTGTTGAAGACAGCATGTCTGCAGGACTGTATGGGTGGCTGAGTGTGTGTATGGGTGTGTTAGTGAGTGAATGACTGTCTCAATAGTGTCTCTATGAGTAACTACATATGTTTTAAACTAGTATATGTGACTATTGGTGTATATAACTGAGTATATGTGAGAGTGAGAGATTGAAAGAGTTCCTGTATGAATAAGTATATGTTTCTATAAGTGATTGTTTAAAAGACTAAGTATGTGTAAGTTCCCGTAGAAGTAAGTGTGGTGGTGTGTGTATAACTGTATATGCAAGTAAATGTATGTTTGTTTCTTTATTTTCATGAGTGACTGTGTGTGTCAGTAACTCTGTGGATGAGAGGCATTGTGTAACAGGATGTATAGGTGTATGAGTACATATGATGAGTGAGTACATGTATGAGTGACTGTACAGGACTGTTGGTGAATGAGTGGATGTGTATGTGGATCTTAGAATTACTGAAGAGGTTGTTGTAACTGGTATTGGTATGTCCATTGTTTTGAAAATTGTATTCTCTATTTTTGAATGTGTGTATCAAAGGTTATATTAGGGTGAGAGGAGGTCTGCCACTCTATCACAAGGATGATGTCATCAGTGATGTCATCAGTGATGTCATTTGAGATGTCATCAGTGATGTCATGAGTGATGTCACTGACCATGTCATGAGTGATGTAATATGTGACATCATCAGCAGTGCATTGCGGGGGCGCGAGTTATAGTTAGCTGAACTAACTATAACGGGGGAATTTCATTGGTTTTGTATGAGAGAAATGTCCAGCTAACTATAACATGTGTGAAACCTATGGTTTTTTCAGTGAATTTGCAAGGTTTTTTAAATGCTAATTCCTAACTATAACGTGTGTGAAACCTTTGGTTTTTTCAGTGAATTTGTACGGTTTTTTTAATGCTAATTTTAGAATTATTTAATTAAAAAAAAAAATTTATTTTAAAAATAAAATTCCTATGTATCCATTTATATATTATCTGTATCCTTTTATTTGTTTTTGCTTTTTTTTAAAAATTTCAAATAGGATAAAGTTGAACAGTTTTTAAAATTTTTGCAATTAATTTTTCTCCACTTTTTTTTTTTATATAAATTCTTGGGGTGCGCGCTCTGAGCGCGCTCCTAGTACAATTTCGTAAGTTTTTTATGAATACCGTCGTACGTTATTTACGTACGCATATATACGTCATAGTGCGCGCTGGGAGCGCGCACCCAGTACGTATGCGTACGTACGTACGCATGCGTGCGTGCGTCCTACGCGCTCCACGCGGTTTACTTCCGCATACGCTTAAATTACGCGCAATAACGTTCGCGTATACGCGTGTTCAACGTATGCGTGCTACGTACGCGCATATGACGTATGCACATGCGCACCTACGCGTTCGCGCATGCGTAATCACGAGGTGCGCGCTCGGAGCTTGCGCAGTGCGCGCACCTCTGGTTATATGCATAATAAAACAACACTTCTTATTGGTTATCATTACTTTCAGTTTCTGATTGTTTCAACACCACACCCAATCCCCTCATGGCAAGTCATGTGATCAAGAATCATCACTTTTGATTGGTTTGAAGTACTTTCAGTTCCAGATTCTTCCCAAACCACACCTACTCCCCTCATTATTAGTTCTGATTCCTTTGGAGAAGGAGCTATTCTGTTGTTGAGAGACAATGGCTGAACAGCAACCATCTTCAGACAGTGACCAGGACACTCTTGAGAGGCAGAGGAGCAGGAAGCAGAAAGACAGCTTTATATGGCAGTTTTTCACTTTTCCAGAGGGACAAAAAAAGGTAAATGCACCTAAAGTTACATGTGTACTTTGTCAAAAAGTCTTGTTACGTGGGAATCCTAACAAGAAGTATTCTTTTAGCATTCACACTATGTTGAGGCATGTTGACAAAATGCATCCAGTGACTTTTCGTCGAGCTTCTGGAGCAAACCCTCCACCTGCTCAACCGACGACATCTGCAGCAGCTCAGCCGAGCACATCTTCGGCAGCTCAGCCGAGCACTTCTTCTGCAGTGGTACCTTTGCCTTCTTCCACACCTCGTTTTGGACCACCTTGTTTTGCGAGGTTGTCCACACGCTGCACTGATTGCAGTAAACTTATTTCTGTGTGTGAGACCAGTCTTGATCTCATTCAGAGAAAATTTGATGCCCATGAGTGCAGTAGGCCATAGATGTTTTTTATTTTTTTCCATTTTTCTCTTCCTGTTTCCCTCCATTAACTCAAGGGCTCTTTTAAGAGCCACTTAAAAACTAAACCCCAAAAATTTTTTGGGGGGATTTATTTTTTGTATTTTTTTTGGGGGGTGCGCGCACCCAAGGTTTTTAAAAAAAAAAAAAAAAAAAAAAATGTAATGTACAAAAAGAGGTGAAGAAATGGAAGCATGAAAAGGGAGGATTGAGTAATACTAATATTTTTCACTTCTTTTTTTAAAAAAATAAAAAATTTTGAAAAAATTTTTTTAAAAGCATTTTGCAAGGGAACAGAATTTATTTTTTTTCTTTCCAGTTCTGCAAAAAAAGTATTAATATTCAATCATACATTACAAAAAGCATTACATGTTTTTACATATTTTACAAAGCAATTTTTTTGCTGTTTTCAGAATTTTTTATTTTTCACTTAAAATAGTGAAAACAATTGTATTCATCATTTAACAGTGGGCAAAAAAAAAACAATCTTAAAGATTGTTTTAAAAAAGCCCCAAAACTATCCTCACTAAAATATACCTTGTTAGAAATATTACATATATATTACAAATACTTTTCTAGATGAATACAAATTTTCTAGATAAACCGTCTTTAAACCTTGTCGCAAAAGCACACATGCCAAAATAATTTCTGTCAAAGGAGTCCACAATTGTTTTTATTACTTTTCCTTTAGGCCAAATAGTAATTTCAAAATTCTTTTTAAGTGATATCTTCAATTATAATCCTTTAAAATTACAAAAAATGCTTTCTTCAGATGCAGTTTTTATTTTTCAAAATTTAGGTTTCAGAAAAATTAAGTAAGAGTGTGTTTCTGGAGACTGTGTATTGTCTGGTGCAAGACAGATGAGCAAAGAGACTTCCAAAACTGCATGAAGACTGCTGGGATGTATGTAACAGTGCATATGTGCTAAGGGTTAATTTCAGTTTTGAACATATGGCAACTACCTGTGCCTTTGCTATTTTGAAAGGAAAATCTACCCTGTTGGTTTCAAATGTTTTAGCTTTTGCCTCTCATTTGCGATTTACTGATTTCTGCTGAGTGCTAACCACCACATTTGAAGAAAACAAGCTGTCCCTTTCCTGCAAGTGCATGTTTTACAGAACAACTGCAACACAAATTACATCTCTGGCCACAATTCCTGTGCGCACACAGCCTCATGGTGTGATTCTAAGCAGAAAACAGAATTTGATTGGCAATTTCAAAGCACATTTACTGCTGTGGTAGAGCAAGTGATAATTACTGTTACAGCCTGACACATTTTCCTTGTAGATTACAGAGGCAGAAAAGAGCACATGTCCTAACAGCTACTTCATACCATGAGCATGTGCAACCTGGGTGAGTGACTACACTAGAGCAAAGCAAAATGAGCCTTGGTGACGTTGAATGTGTTTGCGTTACACAGTGCTATCTGAAACACCACACAGAGCTGAGTACTACGCATGGGAGTGTTGGAGAAGCTGCTGCGTGTGTGCCAAGAGTGTGTTTCTGGAGACTGTGTATTCTCTGGTGCAAGAGAGATGAGCAAGGAGACTTCCAGAACTGCATGAAGACTGCAGGGATGTATGTAACAATGCATGTGTGCTAAGGGATAATTTGTGTAAACACAACAGGCTGCCCCTTTCCTGGGACTGCAATTCTTACTGAACAACATCTTCACAAATTAAATCTCTGCCCTCAATTCCTGTGCGCACACAGACTCATGCCATCATTTTAGGCACATAACACAGGCTGCCCCTTTCCTGGGACTGCATTTCTTACTGAACAACAACTTCACAAATTAAATCTCTGCCCACAATTCCTGTGCGCACACAGATTCATGCCATCATTTTAGGCACATAACATAGGCTGCCCCTTTCCTGGGACTGCAATTCTTACTGAACAACAACTTCATAAATTAAATCTCTGCCCACAATTCCTGTGTGCACACAGAGTCATATCATCATTTTAGGCACATAACACAGGCTGCCCCTTTCCTAGGACTGCATTTCTTTCAGAACAACAACTTCATAAATTAAATCTCTGCCCACAATTCCTGTATACACACAGACTCATGCTATGTTTTTTGGAACAAAACAGTATTCCTGAATAGTACCAAATTACTGTTACAGCCTGACACATTTCCCTTATCATTTACAGAAGCAGAAAACAGCATATGTCCTAACAGCTCCTTAAGACCATGACCATGTGTTACAGGGTGAGTGATTAGACTAGATCAATTTAAATGAGGCCTTGGTGACGTTGAATGTGTTTGCATTACACAGTGCTATCTGAAACAGCACACAGAGCTGAGTACTACACATGAGAGTGTTGGAGAAGCTGCTGCGTGTGTGCCAAGTGTGTGTTTCTGAAGACTGTGTATTGTCTGGTGCAAGACAGATGAGCAAAGAGACTTCCAGAACTGCATGAAGACTGCAGGGATGTATGTAACAGTGCATGTGTGCTAAGGGTTATTTTCAGTTTTGAACATATGGCATCTACATGTGCCTTTGCTATTTTGAAAGGGAAATCTACTCTGTTGGTTTCAAATTTTTTAGCTTTTGCCTCCAATTTGCGATTAAGTGATTTCTGCTGAGTGCTAACCACCACATTTGAAGAAAACAAGCTGTCCCTTTCCTGCAAGTGCATGTTTTACAAAACAACTGCAACACAAAATACATCTCTGGCCACAATTCCTATATTCACACAGACTCATGCTGTGTTGGTAGGCACAAAACACAGGCTGCCCCTTTCCTGGGTCTGCAATCCTTACAGAACAACAACTTCACAAATTAAATCTCAGACCACAATTCCTATATGCACACAGACTCATGCTGTGTTGGTAGGCACAAAACACAGGCTGCCCCTTTCCTGGGTCACCAATTCTTACAGAACTAATGCTAATTTCAAATGTGCTGCCATTTTCCTCTCTTTTCTTTCAAAGTGATTTCTGCTAAATCCTAACCATCACAATTAAAAACAAGCTGTCCTTTTCTTTCAACTGCAAGTCTTACTTTTCAACAGCAACACAAATTAAATCTCTGTCAACAATTCTTCTCTGCACACAGACTCATGGTTTGATGGTAGGCACAAAACAGTATTCCTCATTGTTACCAGTACACATTAACTTATGGTGAAAACATAGTCCTTAATATCTTACAAGTTCAAGACAGTTAAATATCTCCCAAACCTCAAAATGTAAAACATAACTTTTGAAGAAGATTCACAATTCTAATATTTATCTCAAAAATCACCACATACTTTCCCTCTCAAACTCATAACTCACCTTTAAAATTAGTTAGTTGTTTAAGAAATGTGCCACTCAAACAGCAGACTATCAGAGTCAGAATATCAGAGCTCTACACCTCTCTCCTCTCTGCAGAACCAGTAAATGGCAATGTTTCCCTCTCTTTTTTCACACATATACATGTTAATTTCAAATCTCAGTGCTTCCCACTTTTTAGGTCTCGCCTAGCGTTGCAGCACGAATGTGCTGCCATCGCTTTGCGAGGCATGCAGTATACACTATAGGTGAGGGAAGCCCCGCCCACTCTCTCGTTCACTTTTTTATTGGCTTGTGGCATTGTGCTTTCTAAATGCTGCCTTCCGATTGGTTTAGAGACTGCTTGTCCAGCCTTATGGCAGCCATGTCTCCTTCCATGGCTATTGGCCCCTTTACTGTGTGCTTTTTGAGGACTACTTTGTTCCAGTGCCACCCCTCCCGCTGTCCCTGCCTTCTCTCTTGCCCCCCCGACTCCCGTTGCATGGCTAGCGCATGCCCGTTTTAGAGTGCCGCGCTTTACGTACTGCTCATGTAACAGCTGCTGAGTTTCAGAGAGGAGCGCAGCCGTGCGCCACACTGGATTCTCACTATTCAATGCATTGTTATAAACGTGATACACAAGGTCCAGGATGAATAGCCTTGATCGTTATCATTACGAGCAATAGAGTTTGTATTCACGCGCATAGCACAAATCAAGCGACATTCGTATACTTAACGTAAACTTAATTTAGACGTTAACAGAAGCAATTTTTTCTTCATTTTAAAGAGAAATGTAAACTTTATAGTAATTAAAACCTGTATTGTTTAAAATGCAAAGATTCCACGTGTTTAGATATATTCTCACGAAAAATTTACAGTTCCAATATGGCTGCATATTTCGACGGATAACTGCACTTCCCTAAAGTACTTTTGTCACGCTCCTTCCCATTCGGCCATAGGAGGGCTAAGGGTAGGCGGTGCCTGTTTGTCCTCTAGTAGAGTTCGAGAGGCGGGGCGCGTTAGGCTTTCCTGCTGTCAGTATGGCATGCCAGTCCTCGCGGTGGCAGCGTCGTCGGTAGGAGGGGCTTCGCGCAGGCTGCGGCTCTTGTGGGCTCGTGCGTGAGTTGCCTGCCAATATCTATTCTCTTTGCCAATGCTTGTGTAAACTTGTTTTGAGTGTTTCCATAAATGCAGTTCAGGGTTGTTCTTTAAATTCCGACCTTTCTTCTGTCACTGTATTTCTCGCTCGTCTGCTGTAGTTTTGAGCTCCGCTGCTTAGAGGCCGAGGCTGTTCTCTTCCTGTCCTCAGTGCGGTGTTCTTAGAAGATAAGCATTGACACGTGGGTGACGGGGCGGGAGCGGGTGCTCGTGCCCACTTGTAGCTGCCTTGTCATCTGTGGCAGAGAGTGTGAGGGCCGAGCCATGGAGAAGCACCAAGACAGCTTGACAACAGGCACCATCGGGATACCTGTGCCCACCGGCAGAGCTGATACTGCAGAGGTCACCATGTGACCACTTTTACACTGAAAGTACTGTTTTAACAGAATGTGTGATGACAGATTAAGGGGCATATTATCAAGACAGGCGATAAAATTATCGCCGTTTTAGCGGCAGAAAACTGCAGCTAAAACGGGGATAATTTTATCGCCTGTCTTGATAATATGCCCCTAAGTCCCCTCAGCCCCTGCACTGATAGCAACTTTGTGTGAAAGGGAGTCTGTGCAACAATGGGATAAAACTACAATTTCACCAAGACTCCTAATAAATAATACAAACTTGTAGGAGCTCCTATGTCAGCATTCTCACCCAATCCATTAACGCCCCTAACAGAGCTTTGGACTATACCATTTCCTGCTGAAAGGCAATATTTCTCTCTGTTTCTGTCCAGTGTGCCTGTGTCTGAGTTACCCTTAAGGACCTGTGCAGGGCAAGAGGTAACAAACGACACCCGTTGGTCTACTGTGGTCTTTCTGCCATCAGCCTTCGTGTGTCTGGTTCCGCTGCAAAGAGGATGGGTACCTTGAGTCCTATAGGCGTGCTGTGTGTCACACAGGATGTGTGATAGGTAACCTCTGTCATGAGAATATAGTAGTCAATTGTGCTTTCATATGGCCACGATATGGAAAGATGAACCGTAGCCTGCTGTGTGTACATGTACATTAGCGCTGTCTCTGTGTCTCTCCAATGCTCGTCCTGACTGTCTAAGTACATCTTGTTAATGGCGTTCGCACATATGGTGTTCCTATCGGTGTCTCCAGGTATACTGTACTGTGCAGGTTTCTGTTATCAGCAAAAATGAAGGCTCACATTCGGGAGCTGTGCCTTGAAGGAGACTGCCCAGGAGCGCTGAATGAATGAGTAACGTGTGTCTGCAACTTGAGTTCTCCCTGCCACTGTCCCAGGTCTCTGTGTGCTCTGTATATGTTATGTATATGAGCTGTGTGTTGTCTGTTGGCATTTCTGTACTTACCTCTGTGCTCCTCGTTTCATGTATTTTGACTATGTATTCTGTTTGTGTGTGTTTGTGTGCTTATCTTATGTTTGTGTGCCTGTGTGTTTGTGTATCAGTCTATGGTGTCTCGTTGTATAACGTCTGACTGCATGTTCTCCAAGTGTTGTCTCTGTGTCTGTGTACATTGTGTATATGCGTATGTTGGTGCTGTTTGTGTGTAGACATGCTCAGTGGGTACATTGTTTTGTGTATTCGTCGGTCTGCATGTTTTGTTGTGGTGTGTCTGTATGCTTCTTTTATGTCTTTGTATCTCTTTGCATGTGTTATGTTTGCTCTTCGGTGTCCATATCTTGCCATTGTTTGTTCCTATGTGTCTTCTGTATGCATGACTTGCTTCTGGCCTAATAGGAGTCTATGTTATATACCTCTGTATATATCTCGAGTTTGTTAAATCTGTATGCACCTTTAATGCACACGAGCCTGTGTTTCCACTGTGCCTGTATGCATGTTTAATGTCAGTGTATTTGTATACCTGTCTTGATTTTGTGCCTGTATGCGTGCCTGTGTGTATATTTTTTAGTTTTGTTTTATGTATATTTAATTTGAGTGTGTATGCTTATATACTTTCCGTATGCCTTTCTTATTTGTGGCTCTGTATGCATGTCAGGTTTGTTTGACCTGTTCATATCCTGTTTGTGTATCTTTATGCATGTGCCGTGTCTGTGTATAGATATTCTTACCTTATGTCCTTGTGTCTGTATGCATATTTTAAATCTGTGTGTCTATATGCACATCTTGTTTGGGTCGCTACACATGTCTTATGCCTGTGTGTCTAGCTGCATGTCTTATTTGCCTGTTTGCATGCATCTCTTGTTTGTGAGGTGGTTTATATATCTTGTTTGTGTGTCCATGTACATGCTTTATATCTGAGTGTCAATTTGAAATTCCTCTTTATGTGTATGTATATGAGTCACACGTCCATGTCACTTATGCATTTCTTCTTTGTGTCTGAATATCTGGGTTGTGTTTTTTATGGCTGCATTGTTTGTGTGTTTATGCTCATCGTATGCATGCGTGTCTTTATGGATATCTTGTTTGTATGCATGTCTGTGTGTCTGGATGCTTCCTGTTTACGTGTCTGTGTGCACTCCTGGTTGTGTGTTTGCACAAGTAGCGTCTTTGTATCCGATACGCATGCCTTGTTGGTGTTGTGCATAGTGTTTTTGTGTCCGTTTCCACAGTTTGGCTGTGTGCCAGATTGATATAGACCCTTAAAAAAATAGCTGCCCTAATGGCTCATAAGTGTGCCTACGCATGGGGACTGTGAGACTGCTCGAGGGATTTCAGAGCACTTTCTATCTACCGTAGTGTCTGTGCTTTGCGTGCGTCTGTAAACATCATTCCCACTCCACACCTTGTAGACTCACATCTCTTCTGCCTTTGAAAGCCAGCGCTTGACGGCCATTGTTCTTATATCTCTGAAGGACCCCTTCCTTAGATGTCTTCCTGCTGTATTTAGGGGTGGGGTAAATCCAGCCACAGGTCACGCATGCGGACCTTTCAGATGAATCATCCTGTCAGTCCAAAGAAATTGTCTCCCACTAACACCCGTACACAATATTTTTTTCAAATCTTGTATTTTCAGTGATATGACTACCGAAGGCCCTGCTTTTATATTAAAAACAGAGCTTTGGACTATACCATTTCCAGCTCAAAGGCAATATTTCTCTCCATGTGTTTTCCCATACTGGCGTGTCACGCAGTTTGGTGATTACTTTCCCTCCATGTTCAAGAACAGTAGATGTTTCAGCACCCAGGCTAATGTGCTGCATAGCTAAATACTTATAAGGTCCCAAAGGCGAGACCGATTGCATTGCAAATGCTTGTTTTCAAATGAAATCACACATTTCTATTGGTTGAAAACTTGAACCCCTTTCCAAATGTACCCTTCCCCCAACTTGTCTCCTGCCTGCTACCATAGCAACAGGTCATGGAACACTGCTGTGAGGAGAGAGGTCAGAAGTTCAGCAGACAATGTTTCATATCCAAAGAGCAAGAGTGCTTGACTTTTCAAACCTAACAGCCAATCCATAGTAATGTTCTTTGGTAACACATTTTTCTGTAACAATACAAAACATGCTTTTTAAAATTTAAACATACAGCCTAGTTTTTAGTGTAGAATGGTTTCAAACAGCCAATGAGTTCTTTTTATAAAAAAAACTATGTGTGCCCCCATTTTTCAACTGTCTTTCATTTCATATTGCCTTTCTACTGAAAGACACCTCCTGAGTGCATCCAGATCTCCTTGGAAGATGTTCACAGTGTGGATTGTAGGTCACAGCTATGTCTTCTGGAGTGAAAAATTTGCAGAAAAAAGAGGTATGGTGAGAGACCTTGCTTTGCCAAATGTAAACATTAAATGGATTGGTCAGAGAGGGTTAAAGTGGCACCAATTAATGCCTTTGGTGAAAACCTTTCTACATCTCCCACAGCCTAACCTTATTATTGTGCACTGTGGTGGAAATGACCTACGCACTTTAACTGGGGTAGGTCTGGAAATGCTTATTAAGGACACCTTTGTGCAATTGATGTCACTTTTTCCACAAACTGCCTTTGTATATTCTAACATATGCCAAAGGCAAAAGTGGAACTGGTCCAACCAACATTGTCCGCAGATTGACAAAGCAAGGACGCACGTCAACAAATCTATTTCTGCTTTCCTCAGAGACTTTGGTATGGGTTCTATATACCACAACAACTTGCGTTACAACATGCAAGACATTTATAGAGGAGATGGTGTACACTTCACTGATGAAGGGAACAGAGTCTTCCTCTTGAACTTTAGACTCTGCATCGGTACTTACTTGTAGGTACCAAAAAACACACAATAAACACAAGGGCTCTTTTTAGAGCCACCTTATATCTTTTCACTTAATTGCAAATTTTTATTATTATTTTTTTTTTTTTTAATTTTCGGGTGCGCGCTGGGTGCGCGCACCCGGTGATATTTTTTTTCAAAATATAAATCTTTTTTTTTGCCCTACAAGGTCCTACTGTGACCCCCTTACAATGCCTAGTGGGTCAATATCTCCCCACTCTGCCCCCTTTTCACGTTCTCCCCCTTTGTTTATCACCCCCTCTTTATGCGACAGACAAAATGGGGGCCGCCGCTTCCTGATTTCCACCGATTCAAATGTTTACTGACATCTAACAACCAATCAGAAGTGCGCTCGCGCACGGCAAGGTGCGCGCACAGGACTTGCTCAGTGCGCGCACGCTGCGCGCTTACAGATATATATATTGATTTAAATGCTATTTTCTCAGGAAATACTGAACAGATTTACACCAAACCTGCAAAAGGCACTTCATGGACCTTATAGCTACCTCTCTGCCAAATTTCACATAATTCTGTTCAGCCGTTCGGGCTGTAGCTGCGACTAAAGTCCCTATGGAAAAATGCATGGGGAAAACGCGTTTTGGGACCCCCCTTTTTTCTCGGCCCCCACTTGACAAATCACCCCGAAACTTTCAGGGTAGGAACTGAGCGGAGCGCCCCATTAGTTTTGAAAATTTTGCGAAGATTCGTCAACCGGCGCCAAAGTTATTCAAAATAGAATTTTGAGATTTCCTATGGAAACTCGGTCCTAACTATAACTACCTACTGGCGACCGCCAGTAGGTAATATAAATATATATATATATATATATATATATATATATATATATATATATATATATATATATATATATATATATATATATATATATATATATCTCAGCAAAGAATCCCGAAGTGGATGCAGGAAGCAAAGAACACATGGGCACGGACCACATATGCTGACAGAAGAATTTAATCCATTGTTACCATGTCCACGTAACGCGTTTCGGCTGCCAACCTGCAGCCTTGATCATATATATATATATATATATATGTCTATGATGTTGTTTGGTTGCCGGGGCAACCAAGGAGAGTGATGTAGTACAAAATGACTTACTGCAATGGCGCACGATGTTGTGAGCAAGGCGGTTTTGCCGCCGAAACGCGTCAGGACTTTCTAGTGCATTACATTTTTTGCTGAGGAGCAGGACTTGTTGCATATTAGACGGATCGTTCAGAATCGTGACGCCGCCCACTTCGTTCAGGAGCACTGCATATCCAGAAAACAGTGACATTGGATTGACGGCAATTACGCGTAACCCCCCACAGCAGGAACATTCACTTGGCTGGCCAAGAACTAACGACGGGAGAGTTGCTGGCTTCCAGGTGGCCGGAGGGCGATCGGGACAACAGGTAACCCCCTCTGAGTTGGGACACGGCTGAGGCAGTAAAGTGAGGTGGCTGATGGGAGAGGTAGTCCTGCAAAACACATTGCAGGGAGTGGAGGACACCATAACTTGTAATTGACTAAGATGGCCAAAGAATGGGTACTAGAGAGAGAGCGAGCAGCGGTGTATATCTTTAATGATGACAGTACCAGCCTAACTGAGGAGGTGAGAAGTGATGACAGACCGCAATCTCATGACACAGACCTTAAAAGACACATGTTTCAGTTGGAAATATTACGGAAACAAGAAATATCCAAGTGGTGGGAGTGCAAGTCACTCCAATGATACTTCGATGCAGGTTGCATCCCCAGGGGCTTGAGAATCTTAGTAGCTCCAACGTACGAAAATTCAGACCTAAACATGCTCAAGGAATGGGTGGAAAACAGCGCTGATTCATCACAGCTCATGCTGCGCATACTCATAAAATATGCAACAAGCGATCGAGAAACATTGCTAAAGAAAATTGATACCATGCTAAAAGAATTGGGCCAATATGCAAACAAAAACGAAGTTACAAAATCCCAAGCATAATTGAGCAACAGACTACAGAAATATGAACAGTTAATTAAAGAGCAAAAGGCAACCAACTTTCTACGTGACAAATTAGATTATCAGAGAGGGATGATTTTTACATTCTCCAAGAGGTCTGATAATATTAGACGTCAACAACTTTCAGTAGCTGTGGAACCATCCATGAAAGCCAGCGGCCACAGCAGCTCTTAACAAAGCTCCAAAGTTGACACTGATCTAGAAGATAATAACTTAACTGGTGCGATGAGCAGAGAAGCACCGTCAGTCATTCAGGATTTGCGTTTTTTACGGCTATACCTAACCATGAACCTATGACCCCGACCGCACCTCAAGGAGCAGGGGGGCAGAGGAAGAGGATAAGCAACATAAAAAGGATGCGTTGGGGAGGCAAATACAAACACAAAATCCACAGCGAAGTAGTCATGGAGGAAATAGCAAGTGATCCACATCTTGATAACACAGTCATATATGTTATAGATATGGAGTTCAATCAACAAGAAGAAGGGATTTCATCATTGGGACTTACGTTTTGCTCAAAAACTAATTTTGACTATGTGAAAACTCTAATAGATCTTTTCCACTTTGTTAGGAAATTAAAACTACAGAAATATTTTAACAACAAATCGAACACTGCACAGAGGATGCCAACCTACGAGCAGGGTATGGAACTTTTGACAGTTGGGGACATGGCGTTGCTCCAGGATTTGGATTAGTTACAAGGTGGCTGACAACATGGGAAGAGACCAGTGGAAGAACTGGTGGCAGAAATGGGAATGGATATCTATCTTTTGGCCCATCAAGCCGAGACATTTGGACATTTTTGCTGAAAATGTGACCAAAGAATTAAAGCAATGAGCGTCTGAATCCAGTAAAGATTTTTTACACACAGAACACAATTGCAGATTGCAATACATGTCAGTTATCAACAAAATAAAGGAGAGACAGGATATTGTCGTTACGTGGTCCGACAAGGGAGGAAATGTAGTACTCTGGTGTATAATAAGGAAGTACACAGGCAACTGCAGGACAGGGCATGCTATTGCAGGGTTGGCCCCTTGAGCATCCACGGCATCAAAGAGAAATTTCATACAGAGCTGTACAAGTGGAGAGGTTTAGGACTAATTTCCAAGAGAGAATTTGATTTCTTAAAAACAGACTACCCGGTCACGTCCATATTATACCTCATCCCTAAGGTGCACAAAAACGCCAGCAGCCCACCTGGTAGACCCATAATCTCTGCCATAGGGGGTTTGTTTGAGAACAATTCCAGATACATCGACCACTTCTTACAGGAACACCTTCATACATCAAAGATACTGGAGACTTCCTTAAGAAGATATACTATGTGTCTTGGAATGACCAATACATGCTCATGACCCTAGATGTTGCAGCCCTCTATACTCGTATCAAGCATACTGATTGGCTGAGGGCTTTGGCTTACTATTTAGGATCTAGACCTATGTACCTGTACCAGCATACTCAAATGCTACTCAGCATGGCAGAATGGTGTCTGGACAATAATCTGTTTATGTATGACCATCTCACATACAAGCAAACACAAGGAACTGCCATGGGTGCCTGCTTCTCCCCCAGCTATGCGAATTTGCATATGGGCTGGTGGGAGGAGCAGGTTCTAAAGACCAACTATGCCAGGGAATGGTCAGAGAATATTATTCTCTGGACCAGGTACACCAACGATCTGTCTGTCCTATGGAAAGGCATATCTGAGTCAGCACACAGATTTGCTCATGAGATTAACGACAATGATCTAAACCTCACATTCACATGTGACAATAATACTAAGCAAATATACTTTTTAGACCTGGAGGTATTTGTAGAAGACAACAAACTACAATCCAGATCATACAAAAAGCCTACATCTGGCAATTCCATCTTACATGTGAGTAGTTTCCACCCAACCAAACTCAAACAGAGCATTCCCTATGCAGAATGTTTACATGAAACGTAACTGCAGCAATGAGGAAGCTTTGAATGGGGCAACAGAAGATCTCCTTAAGAGATTAAGATCACAAGGCTACAATCCGGAATTTCTGAGATTCGCATAAGCTAAAACAATACCCATAAAGAGAGAAGACATGCTGTTTGGCCCTAGCAAAAATAAGAAGAATGCTGCACAACCAGGTATACCACATCTCATCACAGGTTATTCTGCGTACCATGCGAAATTACTTAACATTCTATACAGGAATTGGAGCAATGTGAAAAGTGATGCCATTATTTGCCCTGATATAACAAGAGTTGCTCTCATATCATTCAACAAGGCCAAATCCATGCGAGACGAGTTAGTCTGCAATTCACCCTAGGCCAAGAGAGTTTCAGACTGGCTCAGAGTACACAGAGGGTTCCAAAAATGTTCCAAATGCAAAACGTGTCAACATGGCTGTAATGTGAAATCCAAACAGACACCCCTTAGAAGCACACCTTTTGAAATCAGAGGCACATTTAATTGCAAGAGTGATTTTGCGGTATATGTAGTAGAGTGCACTTGCAAGAAAAGATATCTAGGCAGTACCATATACCCGTTTCACATCAGGATACTGCAACATCTAAGGGATATAGCAAATGACGACTCTAGTTACTCAGTAGCCAGGCACATCAATCAATGTCAATGAGGCAATACAAAAGATCTAACCTATTTTGTCATCGATACCATCCCCAAGAGTCCTAGGGGAGGCAATAGGCAGCTCATGCTCAGGAGGTTAGAATCTAGGTACATACTCATGCAGGAACACAAAGATCCCCCAGGGGTTGAATTCAGACGAAGCACTATCAGTTCACCTTTAGCTCTCTTTCTCTCTCAGTACCCGGGTGTTCAACTTAATTTTTTATACAGAGTTTCACACTCTTCCGAATTCACTTTGTTTCATTAGTGTTTTCTTTTGGTATTGTGTGGAGTAGGTTTGGCTGTATAGTCTATTCTCTTGATTAGTTTATGGGTGAAGCATGGCCAATCGCAATACACTCTATGTATTATATAGATGCTAATCATGTCTGTCTAGAACCAGCCCACTAGGGCAGGACCAGTGCTGAATCCACTCAGTGCAGTAACTTCCTCCACATGGTTTAAATATAGTTTTAGTTTCCACACTAGTGGAATTGAGCGGGCATTGTTTGGGCATCTGCACAGAGAGGCGCAGAGACTACTCTCTTTAAGCCTGTGGGTAGTATATTCTCTCTTTCACCCTTATCATTCGAAATGTGAAGCTTTATGGCCATTCACCACCAATACTACAAGTATGATTTTGTTGGCAAGCACTACATAATGACTGAAATTAAGTCCTTTAATCTTATTTCATTTTTATTTTGACGTGTATGCAATGTTATTAATTCACTCATCTTTTATGTCTATGATGTTGTTTGGTTTCTGGGGCAACCAAGGAGAGTGATGTAGTACAAAATAACTTACTGCAATGGTGCCCGATGTTGTGAGCAAGGCCGTTTTGCCGTTGAAATGCGTCAGGGCTTTTCAGTACATTAAATGTTTAGTTTGTTGTCCAATTCATCCACGGTGTAGGCGCCTGCTTCTTTGCAGAGGAGCGGGACTGGTTGCATATATATATGCAGAGCGTGTGTAGGTAGCAAACGAGTTTTGACATACGAGGTACCAGGGTTGAAGAAGCCTAGGTACATAAGAAGATTAATTACATGCAGTACCCCATACACTGTGTACTGCCTTATGTGTCCCTGTGGTCTTAAGTACATAGGAAGTACTATACACCAAACCAAGATGAGAGTCTTGGAACACACTAGGGCGATTAAGAACTGTGACATGTCATACCAGGTGGCGAGACATTTCATGTCCAAACATAACAGCAACAGGGATCTTCTTACTTTCTTTGCCCTGGATCATGTCTCATTACATCCACGGGGACGGGACAGGATTATGACTCTTAGAAGACTAGAATCGAGATATATAATTGACCTCTAAACCAAAATACTGCAAGGTTTAAACAGCAATGAGGAACTTGCCATACATGTGGGGTACCAATAGTGGTATCTGTGGTTATTAGTCAAAGAGTTATATAACATAAAGAAGACACACATAAGATCTTCATATGGTCCACCCCTCTATGATAGGAATGATTCATTGTGGCTCTTGAATGTTACCATTATTATCACTTGTGTGTGGTGTTTTTGAAATGTTCAAAGGTTGAAAGAAACAAAATGAGGAAAGATGAAAAATGAATTCTGTATATTTATTATCATGTATGATATCACCTTAATCCATGAGTTATCAGGCCTGTTATTAATAATTGTTGTATTGTGTTGAAGTCCAAAGTATTTTGAGTGTCTGAAGGTATGCCCATTCAGGGCTAGACATTTGATGTGACCTCCAATTTGCATTCTGGATTTCTGGGGGAAATTAACTGATCTATATAGATCGTAGGCATTATAATATTTTATATACAGAATATTAGGCATTTTGCAGTTGATCTCATCTCTGACAGTGAAATATGGATGTGACAAGAAAGCGATTGCAGTGTTGAAGATTTGCCCATCTGTGGGCGTAATATGATGACTTCTGTAAATTTGGGGACATATTGCGTATAAATGGAGCTGATTGTCAGACCATTATGTACATATAAAAATGCACTGTGTAGAAATGGTTAATACACGGAAGCTTTCATGGTCACAAATGTATCACGTATATTGCTCGTAATGATGAAATGTATTTACTTAATGGACTTCCCATGTTACAAGATGGCGGCATGTTTTCCATATGAAATTCTGTCAGTTTTCGTTGTTGTTAACCATGTCGGGACACAGGAAGTGACTGGCATATAAACAATGGCCGTTTCCGGCGCACCTGATTACCATCGAGAAAGGCGACTGCTGAAACACGTCTGGTAGTAACGAGAGTCCAAGAATAAACAATTAGACTCGCCCCTGTGAGTGCTTCCTTCTTTGTGCTTAAAGTGCGATGTTGGCAGCGTTTATATATATATATATATTATCTACTGGCGGTCGCCAGTAGATAGTTATAGTTAGGACCTATTTTCCATAGAAAATCCGCAACATTCTATTGGGAATTGCTTTGACGCCGATTGACAAATCTTTGCGAAATTCTCCACACTTTTGGCCAGCTCCGCTCCGCTCCTACCCTGAAAGTTTCGTGGTGATTCATCAAGCGGGGGCCGAGAAAAAAGGGAGGTCCCAAAACGCGTTTTCCCCATGCAATTTCCCATAGGATCTGTTGTCGCAGCTACAGCCCGAACCGCTGAACGGAATGACACCAAATTTGGCAAAGAAGTAGTCCTCAGTTCGGACTCGTGCCTTTTGCATAGTTGGTGTGAATCTGTTCAGTAGTTCCTGAGAAAATTAGGGTAAAAAAGTTAGTGATATCTATGGCCGCGGAGGATGCGCGGACCATACCCGCACCGTACGCGAACCCTCCCCGAACCGAGCGCGCACCCTCCCGATCGCGCGCTGAATGCTAATTGGCTGTCGAGCATCTCTCTACATTCGAAACCAGGAACTGTTGGTGGCCATTTTCTGCCTCGGTAGAAGCGAGGCTGAAGAAGCAAGGAGAATAAGTGCGTAAAACATATAAAGGGGGCAGAGTGGGAATACTCTGACCCTCTAGAGGTGCTTAGGGGGTCCCAGAAGGACCCCCTGGGGCCCCCCTTTTAAAAAACAAAAAAAGCGGCGAAATGCGCGCACGGTGCGCGCATCCTATCGCGTTGGATGTACGGATTCTCTCGTGGTGGGTGCGCGGATCCACGGCAACGTTTTTTGAAAAACGACAAGAAATCATTGGTTGTATAACAACTTTCTACACTGAAAGGTAGGGTGTATATTTTTGTTTTTTAAAGGTATGATTGTTATTGGTTAACAAATACAGATTGTAAGGAACATTATATATGATAAGCTGATATGTTGAAAAGTCAAGCACACTTCCTGTCTTGTGTAGGAACATTGTGTGCTGAACGTGTGACCTGTGAGCTCAGTGCAGTGTTCCATGACCTGTTTCTATGGTAACAGGCAGAAGGCAGATTGGGGGAAGGGTTGAAATGTATTTCAGTTGGAAAGGGTTGAAATTTTAACCAATAGAAATGTGTGTTTGCTTTTGAGTTTATGTGCGAAGGCTTGTGATTAGATGTTTACATGTATATGTGTGGAAAATGAAAGGGAAACATTTCCATTCTTTGTTTTTGCTGAGAGGTGCACAGTGCAGAGATTATGTAAAAGAAAATATGGTGAGTGATTGATATATTCCTTAATCTACAAAAGAACTTGAAAGATGAGTTATTTAATTGTGAGGGGATGTATGTGGACTATTTTGATTTTAATCAGACTAATGTATTTTTCCTGCTAAAGTTTAGGGAGTAGTTTTTTTCTCTACAATCTTTGTGCATGTAGAAACCATTCTGTGATTGGCATTTGTGTTTTTCATGTGTTTGTAGAGAGATAACTGTGCAGTTTTTATATTTTGGTAGAATTAGAAACCAGTCATTGTTTATGAATTTGTGAAATGAGTTATGTTATGTTTCTATACTAAAATGTAGTACTACTTCTAGATGAAGAAATGTGTTTTCATATAGTGCAAGGGATAGTGTTGTTTGTCTAGAATCACACAGTGAGTCTGTGTGCATTTGGGAACCACTGTGAGAGAAGCATTTGGTAATATCGTGTATTTGCTGACAGGTAAGTGTTTTAAAACCAGTCAGGTTGTCAAGTTTTAGTAGCATTAGAAGCCAGTCTTTGCTTATGTGTTGTTTAAATGAGTCAGGCATTGACACTAAAGTGCAGTCGTGAAATATGTAGATTGTGTGCAGTTCCCTTATCACGTCCAGTGTAGTGAATGAGTTTTGGTAAACTCCTAGGGATACTGGTGCTTGTCTAGAATCACACTGTGAGTCTTTGTGCATTTGGGAACCACTGTGAGAGAAGCGTTTGGTAACATCGTGTATTTGCTGAGAGAAAACTGTTTTAAAACCTGTCATGTTGTCAAGTTTTAGTAGCATTAGAAGCCAGTCTTTGCTTATGTGTTGATTAAATGAGTCAGGCATTGACACTAAAGGACAGTCGTGAAATATGTAGATTGTGTGCAGTTCCCTTATCACTTCCAGTGTAGTGAATGAGTTTTGGTAAACTCCTAGGTATAGTGGTTGTTGTCTAGAATCACACTGTGAGTCTTTGTGCATTTGGGAACCACTGTGAGAGAAGCGCTTGGTAACATCGTGTATTTGCTGAGAGATAACTGTTTTAAAACCTGTCTTGTTGTCAAGTTTTAGTAGCATTAGAACCCAGTCATTGCTTATGCGTTGATTATGTGTTGATTAAATGAGTCAGGCATCGACACTAAAGTGCAGTCGTGAAATATGTAGATTTTGTGCAGTTCCCTTATCACTTCCAGTGTAGTGAATAAGTTTTTGTAAACTCCTAGGAATACTGGTGCTTGTCTAGAATCACACTGTGAGTCTTTGGCATTTGGGAACCACTGTGAGAGAAGCGTTTGGTAACATCGTGTATTTGCTGAGAGAAAACTGTTTTAAAACCTGTCATGTTGTCAAGTTTTAGTAGCATTAGAAGCCAGTCTTTGCTTATGTGTTGATTAAATGAGTCAGGCATTGACACAAAAGTGCAGTCATGAAATATGAAGATTGTGTGCAGTTCGCTTACCATTTCCACAGTAGTGAATGATTTTTGTTAAACTCCTAGGTATAGTGTTGTTGTCTAGAATTACACTGTGAGTCTGTGTGCATTTGAGAACCACTGTGAGAGAAGCATTTGGTAGCATTGTGTATTTGCTGACAGATAACTAATTTAAAACCTCTCATGTTGTCAAGTTTTAGTAGCATTAAAAGCTAGTCTTTGCTTATGCATTGATAAAACTAAGGTGCAGTACCATGTACTATTCTAATCACTGCGGCAGAACTGAAAATTTAAAAGTTTTACCTAAGCACTGTCCTAGAAGTAGTCTGATTATTTAGTCAGTTTCTAAGTACCAAATAGATTGCTTCAAATAAAAGTGTTCTGACATACTATACACTTGTCTTTAACACCTCAATTCCCTAGTCAGTATCCATACACTTCCAGGAAACATCCTGTCACTTCCTTTGCAGTCCTCTAGAGACCCATTCAACAGCATGTACTAATCCATTGACTGTGCCAAAACTCAAACACTTATAAATTCACCTAGACACTCTCTTTCCAGTACTCTAATGATTCAGTCACTGCCTAAGTATTCATGCACTGAGCCAGTTCTTAGCACATGGACTTTGTCAAACCCATATCCACTATGCATGCAGTCCTCTAACCACCTACACACTTGTCTTTCACACCTTCAATTCCCCAGTCAGTATCTGTTCACTTGCAGCAAACACCCTGTCACTGCCGTTGCACTCCTCTAGTGACCCATTCAGCATCATGTACTAATCCATTCACAGCGCCAAATCCTAAGAAATTCACCCAGGCACTCTCCTTGCAGTACTCTAATCATTCAGTCAGTACCCAAGTACTCATCCAGTGACCCAGGCCTTAGTATATGGACTGCTTCAAACCCTTATCCTCTTTGTATGCAGTCCTCTAACCACCTACACAATTGTCTTTCACACCTTCAATTCCCTAGTCAGTATCCATACACTTCCAGGAAATACCCTGTGACTCTCTTTGCAGTCCTCTAGTGACTCATTCAGCACCATGTACTAATCCATTCACTGTGCTAAAACCCAAACACTTATAAATTCACCAAGATACTATCTTTGCAGTACTCTAATCATTCAGTCAGTGCCTAAGTATTCATACACTGAGCAGCCAGGCCTTAGCACATGGACTGCTTCAAACCCCTATGCACTATGCATGCAGTCTTCTAACCACCTAGACACTTGTCTTTCACACTTTCAATTTCCTAGTCAGTATCCATACAGCCCAGCACTTGTCACTGCCTTTGCACTCCTCTAGTGACCCATTCAGTACCAAGTACTAATCTATTCTCTGTGCGAAAAGCCTACCACTTATAAATCCACCTAGGCACTCTCCTTGCTGTACGATAATCATTCAGTCAGTACCCAAGTAGTCATGCAGTGAGCCTGGCCTTAGCACATGGACTGCTTTAAATGCCTATGCAGTATGGATGCAGTCCTCTAATCACCTACACAGTTGTGTTTCACACCTTCTATTCCCTAGTTAGTATTCATACTCTTCTAGCAAACACCCTGTGAGTCACCAAGTGTGTCTCCTTATACTACTGTAATCATTTAGTCAGTTAGCATGTAGTGTTTTAGTGAGGTAGGCTTTAGGGCATGAACTACTTCAAAGTAGTATGCACTATGCATGTCGTGTTTTAATGAACGTCACACTTGTGGTTCAGGGCTATAGTTTCATAGTCAGTTTTTATATAAAATGTGTTTGTACAGTAATGGAATAGTATAAATTTGAAAGTTATTAATATACATTTATTTGTGATTCTTTTTTACAGATACAGAACAGGAGTGTTTCTCATCTGTTTGCACTCTTCTCGTGCAAGATTGTTTGGATGAAGGGTCCTTAGGTGTTTCATCATACTTGATAAGATCTCCTCGTAACAGAACTCTTTGGCAAATCTTGCGAGTGACGAAGGTGGCATTGGTCTTTGTTTGCTCCTTGGAAAAAGTAAAAAATGTCCTCACCACTGAAGAAAAACGTTGTGGAGTGTGGTGACTTCTGCAAAACATTTTCTTCAGATTCGGTAAATATTTTAAAGCGGCAACATTTACAGTTTTTGCAAGTTAAACTTATAAAATTTTGTTAGCTGTATGCATTTTATATATCTGTGATTTGTTTCTTGTGGTATTTTGTTGAGAATACCATGTTGTTGTTTTTTTTAACAATCTTTCTTATTTTCCAGGTCTGTCGTCGACATCCATTGTCCCCACAGTAGTGTTCCGCCTTGTTGTTTTTTATTATTGTTGTTACATTTTGTTTATTAGTTTATTGTTCATATATATGTTAATAAAAAAATAAAGTTTGAAAATAGTTTTTCGTTTATATATTTATTATTATAAAAAATAAAGTTTGAAAAAAAAATTAATAACGTTTTGGTTGTTCTCTTAACTGCTGTGTGACTCTCTCTTGTTCTTATTACTGTTATTTGATGGAGTCCACCAGGGATTTTACACCTGCTTTCTGCTGGTGTTAAGCAGGACAACTACCTGCATCATGAAAGGGAACACAGTCAAGAGCCACACCAGAACACCCACAGGTACCATAGAGTCAATGAGCATGATACAGGGATACCCATGAGGGACAGAAGACTCATCTCAACAACTCCAGGACCGCCAATGCCCCCCAAACCCACATCTTATTAAGTGTGTCCCTGTGGTCATTGTCTTAGCATGATAGGCACGAGCCCTGCAACATCACAGTGTGCTGTCACCTTAGCGTTGGCAGTGAGCCTGGATGTGTAGCTACGCCTGCATCCTTCTGCATGCACAACTGGCATGTGCTGGTCTGGGGTTCACAGGTCAGTGAAGGGGTGTGCCTATCCGGCAAGGGGAACAGGATGTCTCAGACATGTCCGTGTACAGGAAGTGCGGTAAGTGTGTCTCTGTGTTCTGGTGTGGCCTGCTACAAGAGCCGCAGCAGTTGATGTTGTAAACTGGCATGCACCACCTCCAAACAGCACTGTGATGTTGTAGTTGGAATGTAGCAGGACATGCGCAAATAGGCATTACAATGGTGTGCTGTACGAGTGCACGAGATACAACAGCACACCGTACAAAAGTGTGGGGGCTCGTGGGAAGGAGGTGCAGCCGTTTGGCAACATAACACACAGTGAAATCGACCATGTGCCACATGCTGGGCATCTCATCCATGATGACCACAGTCGCAGACATCCCACAACACCAACGACTGGCCTTTGTACACATCCTGTATGAATGCAGTGTGGTTTTCACTTCTATGCTCGTTCAGTGGGGTGATGTTGGCGGGTTGTGTGACTTGTGCTGCTTGTTGGTGTGTTTCATTTTGGCCATTGTTAGTCTATATGTTTGTTGTACTTAATTGTGCATGTGTGCCATTCTGCCCATCTCCCCCCCTCCCCCCACTCCCTGCTTCTTACTCTTCCTACTGCTGTTGTGTCTATAATTTTGTTGCTGCACACATAAATACATGTAAAGAATAAATTAGAATAGTTCCTTGATTCTTTTAGGCTTCAAAACTTCTCTATTGGTTTCTTTTTAATTTTCCATATGAACCGTTTTTTTAATATTGAACAACACATAGAATTCAGAAGTGCAACGTATTCTATCAACACACTTTCTAGAACATTCTACAACACGTGCAGGTTAAAAGTTCATCAATTTTTTAAAACTTATCGATATTTTTTTGTAACATTTTCTTGAATATTTAACGAAACGTGCAGGTTAAAGGTTGTCGATTGTTTTAAGTTCGAACAGTGCCTTTCAAATGCAAGTAGCAGGTGTGGTTGATCTGAGCAAATTTTATCCTTTGATATGTACTCCATGTTAAAACTGCTTTTTCTTAACCAATCACAAAGATGCTTTTCCACAAAACTAATGTGCACCCTACTTTTAAAAAAGAATGCTTTTCATGATATCTTCAGAGATAAGTTATAGATAGGAATTAGCATTTAAAAAACCTTTGAAATTCACTGAAAAAACCATAGGTTTCAGGGGCGTTATAGTTCGGAATTGGCATTTAAAAAACCTTAGAAATTCACTGAAAAAAACAAAGGTTTCAGGGGCGTTATAGTTAGCTGGACATTTCCCTCGTACAAAACCCTAGAAATTCTCCTGTTATAGTTAGTTCAGCGAACTATAACTCGCGCCCCCGCAATGCACTGCTGATGACGTCACATATTACATCACTCATGACATGGTCAGTGACATCACTGATGACATCACTGATGACATCTCAAATGACATCACTCATGACATCACTGATGACATCATCCATGTGATAAATTAGTGCATCTTCTCACACCCTAATGTAACCTTTGATACACCGACTCAAAATTTCAGACGGCCATTTTGAAAATCATAGATACTCCAATACCAATAACTACATACCCACTCATTAACTCTTAGGTCTACATACACCTCCACTCACTCACCTGTACAGTCACTCATACTTACAGTCACTCCGTACAAGACTATCATATGCATTTATACACCTAGATAGACACTCACACACCGCCAATCATCCATTGAGATACTGACACACCTAGTCAGTCGTGCAAGTAATTAAACACAGTCCAATTTACTCACCTATGCAGTTAAACACACTCAAGTTCACTTACTCATAAAAATAGTACCACATTCTTACGCTCTAATAGAATCATTGATACAAGCACACACTCATCCATACAGCCACTCTCACAATCACACACTCTCACATATACCCACTTATATACTCTTACACACATATATACTGCCTTTCACATATGTAGTTAGTCACACATGTACCACTGAGATATACATTCAATCCCTAACACACCCATACATACGCTCTATCACAGATGCACTCTTAAAACCATGCACCCATAGAATCACCCACTCACGCATCTATGCATAGAGTCACACACACCCTACCCACACAAACACTCAGGCACCCATACAGATACTCAGACAACCAATCAATAACCCATATAAACACTCATATAGCTATTCACAAAACCATGCAGCCACTTATACACCTACACACAGACACATACAGACATTCACACAGTTTAGTCACTAGTCTGCAGTAAGATACATTTAATGACTCACTTAAAGAGTCAGTTACGCACCTACAAAATCATCCATTCACACACTTGTACACCCACTCATTCTTCAACAGACCTTTCCCTATATATATTAAACATATTAAAACTGTACAGAAACACATACCTACTGGATGATGTCATCAGTGATGTCATGAGTGATGTCATTTGAGATGTCATCAGTGACGTCATCAGTGATATCACTGACCATGTCATGAGTGATGTAATATGTGACGTCATCAGCAGTGCATTGCAGGGGCGCGAGTTATAGTTAGCCAAACTAACTATAACAGGGGAATTTCTAGGGTTTTGTACGAGGGAAATGTTCAGCTAACTAAAACGCCCCTGAAACCTTTGGTTTTTTCAGTGAAAAAGGTGCCCCAGTAAGAACGGCCAACAAAGAATGTTACCCTCTGATGCTGCGGGAGACAGTGCAGGCAGTTTCACACTTCCATCTCATTTCGCGGCTCAACGCGTTTCGAACTGCTATTTTGAAAGCATCGATGCATATCACAACCTATTGCAACTCTGGAAAAATGATGGCCTATTGAACCAAGACGAATTTTTATTCTTGAAGTGTGAAACACCTACGATTCCGACCTTCTACCATCTTCTCAAGGTACATAAAAGTGTGACTAATCCCCCGGGCAGACCTATAGTGGGGTTCATTAACAGTCTTCTAGAAAATACGTCGATCTATATAAACTCATTTTTGGCCCCACTAGTTAAAGACTTGGCCTCCTACATCAAGGATACACAAGACTTTTTAAGATTCATTGAAGGAACTGCCTGGGAAGCAGATATGTTACTTATCACCTTGGACATTACCAGTTTATATACTTGTATAGACCACAAGAATGGCATCACTGCCATTGATTGGTTCCTAAACAAAAGACCCATCAAGTATCATAAACATAACAAAATGCTCTTACAAATGATTACTTTCTGTCTTACTAACAACATATTCACCTTTGCAGGACAACTGTAACGCCAACTGCGAGGAACCGCGATGGGAACGTGCCTCGCCCCCAGCTACGCGAATCTTTTCGTGGGCTGGTGGGAGAAGCACGTGGCCTGGGGTGAGGCAAATGATTGTTGGGTGGAGAAAACCGCCTTATGGGCCAGATACATAGATGACCTTTTCATAATTTGGCGTGGTAGCCGCGCCTCGGCTGAGGAATTTGTGGCTTCCTTAAATATGAATGAACTCAATTTGAAATTCACAGGTGAAATTAGTAACATGTCGGTCACATATCTGGATCTTGAGGTATATGTGGATAATGGCATACTTTCTACAAGATTATTTAGGAAGCCAACAGCAGGTAACACTGTGTTACATGCTGATAGCCACCACCCACACAGTACTATCAAAAATATACCATTTGGGGAATTTCTACGCCTTAAAAGAAATTGTTCTAAAGATCTTGATTATGAACAGGTCAAAACCGAAGCCACCAAAAGATTCAGGGAAAGGGGCTATAAGAACTCAGACCTCTCGGCAGCTGAAATCAAAATCAAAAGGATTAATAGAAAAGACCTATTAATAACCAAGAAAGCTACAGAACCTGATGATGGCCCGGTTAGGATGATAACCAGTTTTAATGAAAAGTCCAGTCAAATAATGCAGATCTTCAAGAAAAACTGGCACATTTTACAAACTGGTAACATCCTCAAAAAAAAGTTACCATCATGCCCTTTAATAACATATAAACGTAGCCTATCAGTAGGGGACTATCTTATTCATAGTCACTTTGACTCAGTGCCCAGAGTTAGAAACCGGATAGGCTTAGCAGGTTTCTATCCTTGCAACCACTGCAAAGCTTGTAAATTTAGTGAAAAGATCACTACATACCAAGGCAGACCCAATGATCCTAGGCCACTACGCAAGATTAAACTATTCCTCAACTGTAATTCAGACTTCACTGTGTATTGCCTTACTTGCCCATGTTCTAAAAGATACATAGGAAGTACCATACACCCCACGAAAAAACGTATTCTGGAGCATATGCGGGCAATAACTAACAAGGATCCCGCATATCCGGTTGCTCAACATTTCGAGAAGTACCATCAAAGTAACCGTGACCTATTAAAATTTCACTGTATTGATCAAGTGGGAAAATCAGAAAGAGGGGGTGACAGGGTACGTAAACTCTGTATTCTGGAATCAACTTATATAATTGATCTCCAGACCAAGACCCCAATAGGGCTGAACAATGAAGAGGAATTATGGGTCCATCTATGAGGATATGGAAATTATTTTGGCGTGAAAGGGTATATCTTTAAATACATTCTGGATACACTTTTCTACCTCTCTTTCCTGTTTTCAAATTCTGTTTCCAGCCAAAAACATAATGAACTCTCTCTCAGTGGTTGGTCTAATGCCCATTCAGGGCTTTATCACTTTATAGAGGAGATGACAGACTAGGTAATATGGGTGGAATGTGAATTGGATATTCCTCCACATTGTATAATAAGAGAAATATATTCTTTATTATATCTTTTCCCCACATTGCTTTAGTCTGGAGAAATATGTAACATGATCCTGTTAATTTAGGATATATACATTGTACGCACAGTAACGCATGAAAGCATTAGAAATTATCTATTACCATCTGCTTTTCTCTTTTCATCTCCTCGAAACAATGACATCTGACAAATTCATTGCAGTGTTGTCCAATCTTTTAACTTTAAAATTGTTTTTTGTATTATTTGTATTTCATTGAAAGGTACATTGTTTTGCAAATTTGTCACTGCAAGATGGCCGCCATGTATTTACGAACAATGTTGCTTAAGTCCATCTTCTATGTTGAAGGTTTACCTCGTGACATGTGACTATAGTTTAAATGTGCCCGCGAAATGTGGAAAAAAACTGACTTTGAAAAAGCCAGTCGGCGAAACGCGTCTGTCAGCGTTTCGGGATTTTCAACAAAGGGGGGGAACTTGCTAAATAAAGCATTTATGCTTTTAAAAAAAACATCTCTCTTGAATTGCTTGGAGTGCTCTCCGATTTACACATTTTGACGTGTTTGGTTGTTTCACAAATACATGTATATATATATATATATATATGTTAGACCTGGCATCATTGGCATGAGTCTCTCCTCCATTTTCTTCTGTTTGCCTCCTCTGTTACGATGTTTTTGCTGGTTTATTGCTTTGGGCACTGTGCCACTGCTGATCAGTGCCACAGTGCAAGTGCTCCCTATGTTAAATTGTTACATTGATTGGTGTTACCATGATTGGCTTGGTTGACTTACTGTTCAGACCCTAGTCTAGTGCACTGCGGGTGCCAAGGGCGTGTAAGTTAACTGCTGCTGGTGGGCTTGCAGCACTGGTTGTGCCGCCCACAGAAGCAGCGTGTAAAATGTGTCTCAGGCCTGCCACCGCAGCGCATGCGTGCAGTCCCTGACTGCCATGTCGACTTGGTAAGGAAACCTACTTGCCAGTCTCTAAACCTTCACTTTGCCACATTTCAGACACCTCTATGGTAGGCCCTAGGGCAGGGTGCATTGTTGGTAAAAGGTAGGTCATGCCCTGATGTGTGTGGCATGACCTAATAGTGAATCACAGCCATTTTCGTTTTTCACTATTGAAGGGCTACCTGCCTCCCCTAGGCCAGACTGGGCAGACGGATTATTAACTCCATTATAATCTATCTGACTCAGGGAGCATGGTAGCAAGTCGAGTTTAGTATCCCTGAACTCAGAATTTAATAACACACCCTTTAGGATGGATGGTTTTTAAATTCTATGTTTGAAAATAGCACTTTCAGAAAGTGGCTATTTTCTTGTCCAACTATCTACCGGTCTCTGCTGGTTTGGTGTGTGTGTCAGGGGCTGGGTGGCTCCAGAGGTCTGAGTGAGTCAGTGTGGGGTGAATGGGGCGTTTACACATAGAGTGAGGGAAGAGTAGCCTGCCCTGCCTGACACAATACTGGCTCCGCCTCCTGCTGGGCGACTGATAGCCCTGCTCCTGCCAGTGACAATACTGGCTCCGCCTCCTGCTGGGCGGCTGAGGACTCTGCCCTGCTCAGTGAATAGGCCAGGTGCCTCTGCCTGGCAACACCCACAACAAACCTGAGATGGTGGGAATCTCCCTGCTTGGACAAAGGGAACAAAGGGAAAAAGGGGTATAAGAGAAGGACCCCTGAACCATGAACTCAGATCACTTCTGACAAGGAAACCTGTACCAAGGACAAGAAGCCTGCTGATCTAAGGACTTGCCTCCCCTTTCTGCCAGAGTGCTGTTTTGCTGTGGAGGAACCTGAAAGCTGCTTCTTTATTTTTGCCAAGGAACAAGGAGAGAGGAACTTGGTGTGTACTCTCTGAACACTTGCTAGGAAATCTCCAAGGACTGGAAGAGTGCCAGTCTCCTGTTGAAGTCACAGGGCCAAAGGACTTCACCATCTACTGAATTGCTGAATTGCTGGAAAGTGTTGTTTCCAGTACACAAGGGAAAATCTGCAGTCTCGACGCCAGCAGCAACGCCAGTGAGCAGTGGGTATCGGCCCCGGCTCCAAGTGACCCTGTCTCGACGCCGGTATCGACGCCAGTGAGGAGTGAGTATCGGCTCTACCTCCAAGCGACCCCGTCCCGACGCCGCTGCTGATCGCATCGACTCGACGCTCTTCTCGACGCCGTGAGCGCTGCTCCGGCCCGACATCCCTCGACGCCGCTGCGGATTGACCCGACTCCGAGGCACGATCGACGCCGACATCTCGACGCCGTGGATCCTCGTTTTCGTCGTTTCTCAAGGTACTGTACTTGTGGGGTCTGTTGCAACTCCCGGCTCGACGTAGCGCTCCTCGCGGTCGACGCCGAACCTTGGGAATCTTGTAGACTCGACGTCGTGTGACTCCTGTGGGGGTTACATTGTTGCCAAGGAACTGTGCTCAGAAGAATACTTTACTAAAGAACTATTTGCCAAGAAGAAACCTTACTTGAACTATTATTTTTCCTTCCAAAGAGTATTTATTAAGACTGTGGTATATTTTTGTCGTTATTTGGTCTTGTGCTAAGCCTTATATAAAAATACTATTTTTATAATAACTTCTGTGTCGTGTCCATCTGTAGTGTATTCACTTTATTACTGTATGTGGTCATAAATGCTTAACACACTGCCTCTGAGATAAGCCTGTCTGCTCTGCCAAGCTACCAAGGGGGTAGCAGGGGTTATCTGAGTGTGTAATCCCCTTTCCCTGACTAGAGTTGGTAGGTCCCTATTTGTCAGAAGTGTATACCTCTGCCAACTAGAGACCGCCGGTTCTAACATTGGTGGTCAGCGGTGAGGATTGAACTTTGCATTTATGACTCATGTGCAGTGATTAGTGTACGCTACATAGTGAAAGCAGACCATAACGCAGCCACAATCTGTTTTTGGTAGGATATCCTATTTTTGTTCTCCGCTTTCCTGGAGCTTATTTTTTTAAACACTGACAGTTTTGACCATGGAGAATGCCGGAGCTGCTACACCTGTGGAGAATGTTGTGGGGGAATTCGATAAGGAGAAGATAGATTCCTACACGCTAAAAGATCTAAAAGGATTTTGCAAGCAGTTTAAAGTTCCTACCACAGGTGTCTCAAAGAAAGAGGGCTTCCTCAAAGCGCTGAAGGCCTGGTTAGAGGCCAGAAATCCCTCTGATCCGGTGGTGGTACCGGAAGAGGAAGAAGAAGAGGAAGAGGAAGAGCCCACAGGTGGGCCAGTGTCATCTCCAGGCAGTAGTGCGTCCTCTAGGAGCCTTTCCCCCGAAGAATTAGAAGACAGGGAGAAGGAGAGGGGGTACAAGTTAGAAATGGCAAAACTTAAATTAGGAGGGCAGTTGGAATTAGAGAATGCAAGAGAGAAGCTGAAATGGAGAGCAAAAGATTAGATTTTGAGAGAGAGAAATTAGCGTTTGAACGTGAGAAGATGGTGAGGGAGATGGAGCTTAAAACTAAGAGTTTAGAGTTGAATCCCTCTGGTGGCAGCACTCCATCTGTGCCTGCAGAAAGTAGGTTTTATTTTCCTAAAGATGTGATCAAGGATTACAGTAAGAATGAAGATATTAGCCAATGGTTTAAAGCGTATGAGTTAGCATTGTTGGCCCACCGGGTCCCTGAGAAGGATTGGGGAACGGGGTTGTGGAGCCGCTTTACAAACGAGGGGAGAGATACCTTGTTGAGCCTTCCTGCTGAGGATAGGATGTCTTATACTCATATGAAAGATGCTTTAATGCTGAGATATGGCTTAACTCCAGAAAAGTACAGACAAACCTTTAGAGAATGTAAGAAGTTGCCTGGTACTACGTGGGTTGAATATGTGTCTTTTTTCTGCAGAACCATGGATGGTTGGATAAAGGGTAGCAAGGTTGATAGTTATGATGCTCTTTATGATTTGTTTGCTTGGGAGCACTTGTCTAATAACTGTTTTCCAGAGCTACGCCAGCACCTTGTTGATAGCAAGATATCTAACCCTAGAAAACTTGCTGAGGAGGTGGACCGCTGGGTCAGTACCAGGGTCCACAAGGGTCCAGTGGGAGACTCAGCCAAAGGTGGGCAGGGTCCCCAGCAGAATAGTGGGGGGGACAGGGGTAAACAGAGGGAGTTTCAGAAAGGGCCCCAAAGTAGTCCCCAAGGGAACCAAGGGAAGGGTTCCCAGCCTCCCCCTGTAAAGAAGCCAGAGGCCCCGACAGGTAAACCTGTTCACAGGGGCCCCATGACCTGCTATGCCTGTAAGCAGGTGGGACACCGTTATTATGATCCCCAGTGTCCCATGAAGGATTCGAATGCACCGCCGCGTGCACCCCCTCGTCAGGTAGCGAGTGTAGCCCTGGGAGGGGAGGAGATGGGTGCCCCCGGTGGGTGGGGTCCCGCAGAAATGTCCCTGGTCTCTTTAGGAGACGTGGAAATGGTCCCTCCAACCCCTCTGCCTAGTAACACTAAGAAATATAGGCAGTGGGTGACCATTAATGGCCATAGGGTGGAAGCTCTCAGAGACACCGGAGCGAGTGTGACAGCTGTCAAGTGTCACTTGGTGTCCAGAGAGCAGGTGGTCCCTCATGCATTCTACCCCGTTGTAGCTGCTGACAACTCACAGAGTCAGTGTGAGGTAGCTCAAGTTCCCTTTGAGTGGGGGGGGGTCTCAGGTACTCTTCAGGTTGCTGTGAGGCCCGCCATGCCTGTTGATTGTCTCTTGGGCAATGATTTGGAGGACTCCCCTTGGGCTAAGGTGGAGAGAAAATCGCATCTGGAAATGTTGGGTCTGCCTGAGTGGGTGTGTGCGACCACCCGGTCCATGTCAGTCAGTAAGGGTGTTGATGGGGGCCCGGAGCCTGAAAGTATGGCCCAGGTCCCAACCGTGAAGAGAAGAGGCAGGGGGCGCGGGAAACCGACCCCCATCGTTCCCGCGGTCCAGGAGGGAGCAGACCCTGAGGGGGATGCCCTGGAACCGACAGGAGAACAAGTGGCCGAACTGGGAGACCTGCCCGAGCTGACCCATTGGCAGCAGGATGGTGGTCCCTCCAGGGAGGAATTTTGTGCTGAGCAGAAAGTGTGCCCTTCTCTTGTGGGTATGAGGCAGCAGGCCTCAGCCCAAACGACAGGTGATCAGTCAGGATCACATTGGGTCTACTGGGAGAACGACCTCCTGTATAGCGAGCCTAAGGCTGCTGAACCTGGGTCAGCCCGTGTGCTGGTGGTACCCCAGCGCTTCAGAGCCTTCCTACTGGGGTTGGCTCATGACGTTCCGTTAGCTGGACATCTGGGGCAGGACAAGACCTATGACAGGCTTGTCACCCATTTTTATTGGCCTCAGATGAGAAGGGATTCAGATATCCATTGTAGGACCTGTCAAACTTGCCAGGCAAGTGGGAAAAGTGGGCGGAAGCAGAAGGCTCCCCTCCAACCTTTTCCCTTCGTCAGTACCCCCTTTGAGCGAGTGGGAATTGACATTGTGGGGCCACTGGACCCCAAGACAGCCATGGGCAACAGGTTTATCCTGGTCTTGGTGGACCATGCCACCCGGTACCCGGAAGCCATCCCTCTCCGAACAGTGGCGGCCCCCGTGGTGGGACGGGCACTGATGGGTGTTTTCTCCCGCATGGGGTTCCCCAGAGAGGTGGTGTCAGACCGGGGCACCAACTTCATTTCGAATTATATGAAGTCTCTGTGGAAGGAGTGTGGGGTAACCTACAAGTTTACCACTCCTTACCACCCTCAAGGTAATGGGCTGGTTGAGAGATTCAACCGGACCCTAAAAGGCATGATCATGGGTCTTGAAGAACCAATGAGGCGTAAATGGGACGTCCTCTTGCCATGCCTGCTGTTTGCTTACCGTGAGGTGCCACAGAAGTCTCTAGGGTTCAGCCCCTTTGAGCTCTTGTATGGTCACCCGGTAAGAGGACCTTTGAGTCTGGTCAAAGAAGGCTGGGAGCAATCTCCCAGGAAACCTCCCCAGGATGTATATAGTTACATGCTGGCCTTTCGGAACCAGACTCGGCGCTTCAGAGATCTTGCTCAGGCAAATCTGGAGGCCAGCCAGGAAGAGATGAAGCGGTGGTACGATCAGAATGCCACTCTGGTTGAGCTTCAACCTGGTCAGAAAGTTTGGGTCATGGCCCCTGTGGAACCTTGTGCGCTCAAGGACAGGTGGACCGGACCATTTGAGGTTATGGAGAAAAAGAGCGATGTCACCTACTTGGTGGACTTGAAGTCTCCCAGGAACCCCTTAAGGGTCCTGCATGTCAACCGGTTAAAGCCCCACTTAGAAAGGTCCGAAGTGGGCATGCTCCTTGCCACAGATGCTGGGATGGAGGAGGAGAGTGAGCCTCTTCCTGACCTCCTGTGTGCAAAAGAAAAAGATGGGTCAGTGGATGGTGTTGTCCTCTCTGACACACTGACCCCTGAGCAGCAGCAAGATTGTTGCCATCTGTTGGTACAATTCCCTGATCTGTTCTCCTTAGTCCCTGGTGTCACTCAGTGGTGTGTCCATGATGTGGACACTGGGGACAGCACTCCTGTGAGGCACAAGGCCTACAGGGTGACTGAAAAGGTCAGAGCATATATCAAGGAGGAGGTCTCCAAGATGTTTGCCTTAGGGGTGGTTGAGTCCTCTAGCAGTCCTTGGGCCAGCCCAGTGGTCTTGGTCCCAAAGGCTGCAGCGCCTGGTGCTTCACCAGAACTTCGGTTCTGTGTGGATTACCGAGGACTCAATTCGGTCACCAAGACTAACGCGCACCCCATCCCCAGAGCTGATGAGCTCATCGATCGGTTGGGGGCTGCCCGGTACCTTAGTACGTTTGATCTAACGTCTGGGTACTGGCAGATCGCCTTGACTGATGGGGCAAAAGAGAGGTCTGCATTCTCCACACCAGATGGGCACTACCAGTTCCGTGTGATGCCCTTTGGGATGAAGAATGCCCCTGCCACATTCCAGAGGTTGGTTAACCAGGTATTGGCCGGGCTGGAAGATTTCAGCGCCGCCTACCTGGACGATATAGCAGTGTTCAGCGCCAGCTGGGAGGAACACTTGCGCCACCTCCAGGAAGTGTTGTTGGCCCTGCGCAGAGCAGGCCTCACAATCAAGGCTAGTAAGTGCCAGATTGGGCAGGGTTCCGTGGTGTACTTGGGGCACCAAGTAGGGAGCGGCAAGGTGGCCCCCCTGCAACCCAAGATAGATACCATCCTGGCTTGGGAACCGCCCAAAACCCAGACTCAGGTGAGAGCCTTCTTGGGTCTCACGGGTTACTACAGGAGGTTTGTCAAGGGGTATGGCAACATTGTGCACCCCTTGACCTCGCTGACTTCCCGGAAGCAGCCGAGACTTGTGATCTGGACTGACGCCTGTCAGAAAGCCTTTGACACCCTGAAAACTGCAATGTGTACAGCACCGGTCCTCCAGGCACCCGACTTTTCAAAAGAATTCATTGTCCAGACGGACGCTTCAGAGCATGGTGTGGGGGCTGTTCTAGCACAGATGAATGAGGAGGGCCGAGACTTACCTGTAGCCTTCATCAGCCGGAGGTTACTTCCCAGGGAACAAAGGTGGAGTGCGATAGAGCGTGAGGTATTTGCTGTGGTCTGGGCACTGAAGAAGCTAAGGCCCTACTTGTTTGGGTCTCACTTCCGGGTTCAGACAGACCACAGGCCCCTCAGATGGTTAATGCAGATGAGGGGTGAGAACCCAAAGCTGTTGAGGTGGTCCATTTCCCTACAGGGGATGGACTTTACGGTGGAACACCGCCCTGGTACAGATCACGCCAATGCTGATGGTCTGTCCAGATTTTTCCGCCTTAGTGATGAGGACTCCCTGGGTGAAGGGTAGTTCTCCCCACATTTCAGCTGGAGGGGACACGTGTTAGACCTGGCATCATTGGCATGAGTCTCTCCTCCATTTTTTTCTGTTTGCCTCCTCTGTTACGATGTTTTTGCTGGTTTATTGCTTTGGGCACTGTGCCACTGCTGATCAGTGCCACAGTGCAAGTGCTCCCTATGTTAAATTGTTACATTGATTGGTGTTACCATGATTGGCTTGGTTGACTTACTGTTCAGACCCTAGTCTAGTGCACTGCGGGTGCCAAGGGCGTGTAAGTTAACTGCTGCTGGTGGGCTTGCAGCACTGGTTGTGCCGCCCACAGAAGCAGCGTGTAAAATGTGTCTCAGGCCTGCCACCGCAGCGCCTGCGTGCAGTCCCTGACTGCCATGTCGACTTGGTAAGGAAACCTACTTGCCAGTCTCTAAACCTTCACTTTGCCACATTTCAGACACCTCTATGGTAGGCCCTAGGGCAGGGTGCATTGTTGGTAAAAGGTAGGTCATGCCCTGATGTGTGTGGCATGACCTAATAGTGAATCACAGCCATTTTCGTTTTTCACTATTGAAGGGCTACCTGCCTCCCCTAGGCCAGACTGGGCAGACGGATTATTAACTCCATTATAATCTATCTGACTCAGGGAGCATGGTAGCAAGTCGAGTTTAGTATCCCTGAACTCAGAATTTAATAACACACCCTTTAGGATCATTGTGGACGGTGGCAGCGTCTACATAGGCTGCTTGAAAAGGCTACTGCGTCTACATAGGCTGCTTGAAAAGGCTACTGGAGGCGTAAGCAAAATCCGGAAATACTCGCTGTTTTTTAATGCTTTAATGCTACATTTTTAAATTCAAATTTCAACTGCACTATTCCTTTAACGGCTGTTAGGGCTGTGAAATACCGTCAATCCCCCCCCCCCCCACTCACCTGTTGCGACGACAGTAGTTCTGGGTCAGCTGACAGCCTGCACGCCTCGGTCCGACTCGGTGGCTATCACCGTTGAGCGGAGGGCGGACAGGCAGACCCTGCTACTTCCGGGTTAGGGGTGGTTAGCGCTCCAGCCTCGACCTCGCAAGACGATAAAGGGAGCGAGGAACGACAGACTTTGGCGGCTCATTGTGGACGGTGGCAGCGTCTACATAGGCTGCTTGAAAAGGCTACTGGAGGCGTAAGCAAAATCCGGAAATACTCGCTGTTTTTTAATGCTTTAATGCTACATTTTTAAATTCAAATTTCAACTGCACTATTCCTTTAACGGCTGTTAGGGCTGTGAAATACCGTCAATCCCCCCCCCCCCACTCACCTGTTGCGACGACAGTAGTTCTGGGTCAGCTGACAGCCTGCACGCCTCGGTCCGACTCGGTGGCTATCACCGTTGAGCGGAGGGCGGACAGGCAGACCCTGCTACTTCCGGGTTAGGGGTGGTTAGCGCTCCAGCCTCGACCTCGCAAGGCGATAAAGGGTGCTCGTCACTCCAAGCGCGCAGCGGTTGCGCGCAGGGTTGTGCCTAAGAACGCCTAAGACAAGCCAAAGAGAAGCCCGTCTGCGCCCGTCCGCGCTGAGGACGGGCTGCAGGACGGGCTGTCCCTCATTCATCATGCCCTTCGACAATCAGACTCAGGGTGGTCGTAAATACATCTACTCTTCCACGACATTACTGTCTTTACGACCTTGTACCCCCATATCTTGCTCCTTGTGCATTCTGCCTTGCCATTATTTTACCTGTGCTAGTTGTGGCTTCACTACTGGTAAAATGCAGCTCTCCAAGACACAGCAGAGCGTCAAGCACTATAGGGGAAAACGAAAGCCCACCAAGGGCCCTATCACCTCACCGTCCCCTCTTCATTTCTGGAGCCTCAATTGTAGATCGCTCCCTAGGAATAAATTAAACATCTTCGATTTTATCACTGAGGAATCACCTGACGCTCTATTCCTGACCGAGACTTGGATTCAGGCCAGCTCGGGTCCGGACATTGCTGCAGCCGTCCCTCCTAACTATGTTGTGCTGCACCAGGACAGACCCGTAGGTATAGGTGGTGGAATTGCAATCATTTATAAATCCATCTATCAATGTAAACTGGAACCCCTACATCTCCCAGGTAGTGAGGCTGCACTTTTCAAATTTACGATTAATCCTCGAATGACGCTCTCCGGTCTGCTAATCTATCGGCCGCCCGGAAATGCCGCACCTTGGATTCCCTCACTTATTGATTGTCTATCAGCAACACTATTAAAATCTAATAATTTCACCATTCTTGGTGATTTAAATATTCACTTCGATGATGCCAACAACCCTATCAATAAAGTCCTTCTTTCTGACCTTGAGGTCTTTAACCTCAAACTCTGTAACTCTGGAGCCACTCATAATGCTGGTCATCTTTTGGACCCAATCATCTCTACTCTCTCATTTGACTGTGCTCACTCTGCCCGCCCGCTTGTCTGGTCTGATCACTATGCGGTTCACTTTGTACTACCTCCTGCCTTATACTCTGCCAGGGTCCATGCGGATGAAATTAAATCATCGTATCGCTGGGACAAGCTTAATATAGCCGATTTTAACCTGCGTCTAATTGAGTCTATTCCATCCTCCATCAACACTGTCCAGAATCTGAATGTTTCCATCTCTGATTGGCTGACAGATGCAGTATCGACTCTTGTCCCCCAATCCAGGAGCAAATATAGATCCTTGCGCCCACCAGCACCCTGGTATTCAGAGGAGCTAAAAATCCAACGCTCCAAATGCAAAGCCCTGGAGAGGAAATGGAGGGTGTCCTATTCAGCTTCCTCTAAAGTGACTTACAAAGAAGAACTAAAACTTTATCATGCAAACTGCAAACGTGCTAAGGCCTCCTACACTATTTCCACAATCACTTCAGTACAAAACTGTCCCCGAACTCTTTTTGCCACAGTTAAAAAACTCACAGGAGCTGATACTGTCCCCGCACTGCCGGCTTTAGATGCCATACAGTGTAATGCCATAGCAGACTTTTTTGTATCTAAGGTTGAGGGCATTCATCAATCTCTTGCTTCCCTTCCCTCTCCAACTGATTCCTCTCTACACGGTCCGTACTGTAATACCCCCACCTCCCCCACTGAGTTTATCTACAACTGGACACCATTTGATGACGTTTCCTTCCTATCCTGCTTAAAAAGCATCAGGTCTGGATCTCCGCGGGACCCAGTCCCCGTGAAGATACTTAAACAACTTGACCTCGAACCACGAAGGTTCCTAATGAGGCTCTTAAACGTCTCGCTCATCGAATCTCGTGTGGAACAGGACTGGAAACATGCCATGGTCGTCCCCCTGCCTAAAAAATCTGGTGCTGACATCACAAATCTTGCCAACTTCAGGCCTATATCCCTGCTGCCAGTCTGTTCTAAAATCCTAGAACGCCATGTTAACACCCAGCTTAATGAGTTTGTTGAAAACATGGGATACCTCCATCCGTCCCAATCAGGCTTTCGCGCTAATTATTCCACCGAATCCGCACTCCTAGGGGTAACTGAGCGACTCCGACACGGTATCGATGGCGGTGAGACCTTTGCGCTGATTCTTCTTGACTTAAGCGCTGCTTTCGATACCGTGTCCCACTCCATCCTACTGGAGTCTCTCGGTTCCCTCGGTGTTGCTGGATCTGCGCTTGCCTGGGTGTCCTCATTTCTTAATGAGCGCACCTTTCAGGTTTTCTCAAACAAAGCGGAATCTGCGATTCATTCCTCTGCCTACGGCGTCCCCCAAGGGTCTATATTGAGCCCTTTGTTGTTCAATGTTTACATCCGACCACTTGCTTCCATCGTAGAGGACGCCGGTCTGTCTATATACTCATACGCAGACGACACGCAGATTGTGTTCTCTTTGTCTAGCAGCAGGGCCCAGGACACCTCTGCCCTTAAAATCGGCCTCTCTCGCGTTGCAGCCTGGATGCAAATGCATCTGTTAAAGCTCAACGGAGATAAGACCGAGGTGATCATACTAGGCAAACAAAAAGATCTCTGGGGTCCACGACATTGGCCCAGTGACATGGGTCCTCTGCCTACCCCCGTGCCTGTTGCTCGTAACCTCGGTGTCCTAATCGACGACAAACTCTCGATGAGGCAGCAGGCAACTAGGGTCGCTGCGATCTGCTTTAACACCCTTCGCTGGTTGCAAAAGATCATATGGATGCTGCCTGAGTCCACTCGTAGAACTGTCGTACAGGCCCTTGTGATGTCCCATATCGACTATGGCAATGTGCTTTATCTAGGAGCAGATAAAGCTACAATTAATAAACTCCAGGTCGTTCAAAACTCAGCCGCCCGCTTGCTGCGTAACGTCCCAAGGAGAATGTCCGCAATGCAGGCTCTACGTGACCTCCATTGGCTAAAAATCTCGGATCGAGTGGCCTTCAAAACTCTGTGCATCCTCTTTAAAATTCGCCAAGGCTCCGCTCCAGCCTACTTGCACTATCTTGCGCAGCCATATCAGCCTGGCCGCCTCTTGAGGTCATCCAACAGTGGCAATCTTGTGATTCCCAGAATCCGACTGGCAAAAATGGGAGGCCGTTCATTCGCATATCTGGGCCCTAAGATGTGGAATGCTCTCCCATTGGCGCTTAAAACAGAACCCAGTCTTCTGGCTTTCCGCAAAAAACTGAAGACCCTTCTGTTCTAGTTCCAGATTCCTCCGGTCTAATGTCTCCCTCTTGCAATCACTTGTCTTTCGATTTCTCCTTCAGTCTATCCCTGGCGCCGGGAAACCCACTGCGGGTAGCTGCGCGCAATATAAGTTCAATAAAATAAATAAAATAAATAGGATGGATGGTTTTTAAATTCTATGTTTGAAAATAGCACTTTCAGAAAGTGGCTATTTTCTTGTCCAACTATCTACCGGTCTCTGCTGGTTTGGTGTGTGTGTCAGGGGCTGGGTGGCTCCAGAGGTCTGAGTGAGTCAGTGTGGGGTGAATGGGGCGTTTACACATAGAGTGAGGGAAGAGTAGCCTGCCCTGCCTGACACAATACTGGCTCCGCCTCCTGCTGGGCGACTGATAGCCCTGCTCCTGCCAGTGACAATACTGGCTCCGCCTCCTGCTGGGCGGCTGAGGACTCTGCCCTGCTCAGTGAATAGGCCAGGTGCCTCTGCCTGGCAACACCCACAACAAACCTGAGATGGTGGGAATCTCCCTGCTTGGACAAAGGGAACAAAGGGAAAAAGGGGTATAAGAGAAGGACCCCTGAACCAAGAACTCAGATCACTTCTGACAAGGAAACCTGTACCAAGGACAAGAAGCCTGCTGATCTAAGGACTTGCCTCCCCTTTCTGCCAGAGTGCTGTTTTGCTGTGGAGGAACCTGAAAGCTGCTTCTTTATTTTTGCCAAGGAACAAGGAGAGAGGAACTTGGTGTGTACTCTCTGAACACTTGCTAGGAAATCTCCAAGGACTGGAAGAGTGCCAGTCTCCTGTTGAAGTCACAGGGCCAAAGGACTTCACCATCTACTGAATTGCTGAATTGCTGGAAAGTGTTGTTTCCAGTACACAAGGGAAAATCTGCAGTCTCGACGCCAGCAGCAACGCCAGTGAGCAGTGGGTATCGGCCCCGGCTCCAAGTGACCCCGTCTCGACGCCGGTATCGACGCCAGTGAGGAGTGAGTATCGGCTCTACCTCCAAGCGACCCCGTCCCGACGCCGCTGCTGATCGCATCGACTCGACGCTCTTCTCGACGCCGTGAGCGCTGCTCCGGCCCGACATCCCTCGACGCCGCTGCGGATTGACCCGACTCCGAGGCACGATCGACGCCGACCTCGACGCCGACATCTCGACGCCGTGGATCCTCGTTTTCGTCGTTTCTCAAGGTACTGTACTTGTGGGGTCTGTTGCAACTCCCGGCTCGACGTAGCGCTCCTCGCGGTCGACGCCGAACCTTGGGAATCTTGTAGACTCGACGTCGTGTGACTCCTGTGGGGGTTACATTGTTGCCAAGGAACTGTGCTCAGAAGAATACTTTACTAAAGAACTATTTGCCAAGAAGAAACCTTACTTGAACTATTATTTTTCCTTCCAAAGAGTATTTATTAAGACTGTGGTATATTTTTGTCGTTATTTGGTCTTGTGCTAAGCCTTATATAAAAATACTATTTTTATAATAACTTCTGTGTCGTGTCCATCTGTAGTGTATTCACTTTATTACTGTATGTGGTCATAAATGCTTAACACACTGCCTCTGAGATAAGCCTGTCTGCTCTGCCAAGCTACCAAGGGGGTAGCAGGGGTTATCTGAGTGTGTAATCCCCTTTCCCTGACTAGAGTTGGTAGGTCCCTATTTGTCAGAAGTGTATACCTCTGCCAACTAGAGACCGCCGGTTCTAACAATATATATATATATATATATATATATATATATATATATGCCTTGGATTCCGTGTTCTGCATGACAGTCTCCTCCTCTGTCTACAAACGGGTACAGACCTCGATAGGGTGCAAACTTTATTTCCTGACAATCATAACGTGTTTCGGCTCCTGGGAGCCTTGCTCACACAACGACTGCTACGGTGAATGATGATACTTTTAAAGTGACTAGTGCATAGAAAAACGTGCAAATTACGCGAGTATAGAGATAGACAACATACTCCATCATCATGCTCTTGTTAAGTCTTTCTTTTTACAATTCTTGTGCTTTCATTAATTCTAGAAACTCCCTATTATTGCGGACTTCCTATTCATGGTCACAAATATTGTCACATAAAATCATCTGTAGCCTTACTTTGACCCTGGCAATAAATAACAATACATAAATCTTAATATGAACATCGTTATTAAAATCAGCATAAATATATAAATATATAAATATCAGTATAAATACTTAGTAAAATCTCTTGTAAAATACAATCATTTACCCTGCCGATTTTGCACCATTATATTGCACGTCTGTGTCTTAATAGATCTATGTCTAAAATGCGTTTTTATTAAGTGCAAATAATAATACTATAAAATAATTTTCTGTGATCAACTGATATGTTGACTTGATTTTGTGTTTTAAATTATAAAACCATCTATAAATTCCTACTCATGGTTACAATTTCATTTTGAATGAATGTTTTTATAGCCATGACTGATATGCACGTGATTGTCAATTTATGTTTATGTCTGACGGCTTGTGTTGAATTCCTGGTATGAATACCGTAACTTATTCATTGCTGTTCAGTAGTTTCTAAATAATAGAATAAGTTCTTATCTATCATTGGGAGAACATGTTTTGTGTGGTATACTCTTTGTATTTATAAGACTACAGTTTATTCATTTTAACTTCATTGTAGGCATGTGTACAGATCCTCTGATGTATTTAAACCTGCTGGCCAACGGGAATCCAGTTCTAAAATGTAGCGGGTTTCTAGCTTCCTTAGTTTTACCACCCTGTTTACTCCTCTTCTGCTAGGTGGTACAGTATCTATCAGGAAGTATTTCATCCCCTCAGTTTCCGATCCATGTTTATCTTTGAAATGCCTGGCTACGGGGTACGTATTGTCTTGATTCTGTATGGCTCTTAGATGTTGGAGCACCCGTTTATGTGCTTGCAGTATAGTGCACCCAACATACTGCAGGTTGCAAGGGTATTGGAGAACGTAGATAACATGATCAGTTTTGAATGTCAGGGTCTTGTTAATCTTGTGTTCTTTGTTCCCGAAAGGAGTGTGATAGAAGCTCTTATTAATCCCATGCTGGCATGCCTTGCATGTTTTACATTTGTAGAACCCCTTATGGGTACTAAGCCAGTTGGTATTTTCCAATATCTCTGGGCTCGTTTTTACCAAATTATCTCTCATAGAGGGTCCCCGACTGGGAGAGAAGGACACTTTGTTAGGTAACAAATGTCCTATCACCGGATCATTATGTACTAATGGCCAATTCTGTTTGATTATGGACCTTATACTCTGCTCCTGTTTGCTGTATCCGATGATGATTCTAAATTCCTTGTTTGTTTCTGAGATTAGATTATCTTTAGCCTGTTGCTGCCTCACTCCTAATCTATTATCTCTCTCCTTAAGTAGCTCCGCTCTGTCCACCTTCATTGTTAATAGCTCTGTTAATGGTTTTCACAGAGTATCCACGCTCCCTGAATCTTAATTTACTGGGTTGTTGTGCCACTTCTAGGTCCTCTTTCCTGCTAGTAATTCTTCTTAATCTCAACATCTCGGCAAATGGTATACTATCTACCAGGTGTCTGGGATGCGAGCTGCTGGCATGCAGTATAGAGTTGCTAGCAGTCTCCTTGCGATGTAGCCTAGTCTCTAATCTATTATTGTGTACAAATACTTCAGTGTCCAGGAAATGTACTGATTCTTGGCTTATGCTGGCTGTAAATTGCAAATTAAGCTCATTGACGTTTATTAGATTAACAAATTCCATAGCTGTTTCCTCTGTGCCTTGCCATACTACAAATAAGTCATCAATAAATATCAGCCAGAGTTTCACATTATTTTTGACGTGTTCCTTGTGCACGGTGCCAAGTACCTGCTCCTCCCACCAGCCCATGTGAAGACATGCGTAGCTGGGGAAGAAGCTGGCACCCATGGCCAATCCTCATGTTTGCTGGTGTAGGGTATTGTTGAACATAAACAGGTTATTGTTTAAACACATCTTGACCATTTTGATCAGCATTTTATTGTGTAGTGTATACTGTGTTGGTTTCCTTTTATACATATTTATATTTATATAGTCATTGAAAAAAAGAAAAGGTTACAGGGATGTTATAGTTAGGCTAAATTTTCACTCATACAGTTATAGTTAGCTGAGCTAACTATAACTTGCGCCCCCGCAATGCACTGCTTATGACTTCACATATTAAATCACTGATGACATGGTCAGGAACATCATTGATGACATCTCATAAAAAACTTAAACTCTCAGTTAAACTTAAGTTTGTTTTAAGTTTAACTTAAAGCCAAATCTTTTTAGTACTCCTAAATGCCTTCTGTGAATACCGAAAGCTGTAAAGTTAGAATTTTGTCTCAGATTACTTTTGTGAATCGGGCCCTCGGTATTTAAGGGGACTTCAGCGTCAATTAGGTTGGCGGGTGAATCACCATCGCCCGTATGGTGGTGGCGATCCACCCGCCAATTCCCACCGCCTGCCTACCATTTCCCCCGCCTCATTATGATGACGGGGGAGACATCGGGGGACGGAAAGACCGTCCGCCGGTCAGACAGGCGACCGGGCGGAAAAGGGCTTCTATATGGTGCCGGTGTCTGCAAGACACCACCATCCATATCAGGATGGGCGGCAGTGCAGGGCTTTCCATGGCAGAGACCCAGCCATGGAAAGCCAGGCGGAGTATGCTTTTGGGGGCCCGTAGCGCGCCCCCAGGGGTTGGGGGGGTTGGGGTGCACTTGGGGGGTACCCATGATACCCCCCTCCATTTGCATACACAATGTGGCAGGCACCGCGTGGTGCCTGCTGCGTTGTGCATGCAAATGCACGACATGCATATATTGCATTGTGGTGGGTGCTGCTTACAGCACCGCCCGCCACAATGCAATATATGCGGGATGCCACAGCCACCGTGGCAGTGGCATCCTAATTTCCAAGGCGGGACCGCCGCACCTATGGTGGTTGGTCCCGTTTCCTGGTACGTCCGCCCGCCATTGCAATAGGCCCCTTCATTCTCAAACCACCACTGCCCCAGGAGGCTAGTTTGCAGAGTGCCCTCCGGCGATTTGTCGGAGGTTTTTTTTTTTCAAGAAAGAGGACTGCGTAGTCCTCCCTTCCCTGGGCCGATTTTGGTCCCGGGGACCCCATCCCTTGGGGCCAGTCTTTTATGAAATGGGGAGGGGGCCATGCGGCTCCCCCTCCCTGGGGCAATTACGGCCCGAATTACCCCCTCCCCAAGGGTCAGGGTTTCTTTTTTTTAAATGTATTTCTTTTTTTAACTGAAGGGAAGGGAGGCCGCATAGCTTCCCTCCCAAGACCAATTTCGGCCCAGGGGACCCCATCCTCTGGGGCCAGGCCTTTTCTTTTTTTATATATTTACTTTCAAAGAAGGAGGCCGAGAAGGCACCCTCCAGGTCTATTTTCAGACCCAGGGAGTCCATCCCCCGGGGCCAGGTCTTTACGTTTGGAACAGTGGAGGAAGCACGAAGGCCCTCACGGTCCCTGCTGGCTCAGCACCTCCTGCGGGAGTCAGCATTGCTGACATGTAGCTCCCTGTGTGTAAAAGCAAACTGCTCTGCTTTGATCAAGCGAGGGCAACATACTCTCGCTTGCTCAAAGTGGAGCAGACTGTTTGCTATGGCATGGCTGGAGAACTGCCATAGCAAACTACAATGTCCCGGGGATGGGCACCCCATGGCATTGCTGGAGCCAGCCCTGGGGGAAGGCAATACCCAGGGCCTTATAGGGCTTCTGGAGGGTGGCCATGCGGCCCTTCTCCTTTGCGAAGTAATCCCCGGCAAGATGGTGGTCCCTGTTGCAGGGGGTCCGCAATGGACCACCTTAATTGTTGTATGTGTGCACCAGCGAGGTGTCAGTAACCGGGGCTGTGGGGTAGGCCGTAGGGCCTCCGTAAGCATTGTGTTTTCAAAAAAAGTATTTAATAGATGTGCCCCCAGGAGGTGGCTCACTTTGCCACTGGATTCAAGCTAGCATGGCTGATTAGGGCTCTTAGCCCAAAACCAGTCCCAGGACGCTTGTTTCCGGTCCAGGGAAGACATGGCTTGGCAGTTCGGGCTGGACTGTTCCCATGAGGCACAGGCAGGATGGAGTTCACAGTTCTGGAACGGTTAGTGGAATACATGTAAGGTTCAGAAATCACAAAGGTATGATGAGCCTAGCTATATTATATTTTGTCTTTCGCTATTCACAAATATTATTTGCTAAAGGTAAATGTCTTTTAATAATACCATTAGGTGTAAAGCTAGTTTTTCCTCTCCGGTTACTTTTGAGATTCGGGCCCTTTATGTCCCTATGTTTGCTGACAATTTATGCATTTTTACCATCTCTTGACCAGTTTGACTTATCAGTTAGTGAGGGTGGTATGCCTTGCTCTGGATGATGATGTTTACTCGCAGAAGATGCAGGGACCTCTGCTACTGTGGTTGTCTGTACTCTGGCTGAATGTGTCAATAGGTGAGAAGAGAGAAAAGTCGCCAAATGGAATAGTACGTGTGGAACTTGTCAGACAGTTCCTCATATCTTCTGCATGCTAACAGCATTGTGAAGTACTGTCAAGGCCGTGCAGGTAGGAGCAGTTGGGTGTTGGGGATGTAATGGTGTGGCAGGGTGGAAAATAGATAACGGAATATGGGAGTGAAATGTTTTGAAATAAGGATTCTCTCACCTTCTGCTTTGTGATTTCGGTAGGCACAAGGTGAGTTACTTTTAGGATAATTTGTATTTATTTTCCCTATTCCGTTGTCTGTTGATTTTCCTCTGCACCGCACCCTCCACCCCCATACGTTCTTGACTGACCCAGCCACTTCTGGATAAGTGGAAGGGGCTCTTTGACAATTGCTACTTAACAGTGTTAGGTATATGTGGCAGTAGTACTGGGCCCATGTTTTAAATAGTGGGAAAGGGATTTGCCATTTCTAATACAAAGGATTCTGGGACTTGTGGTGCAACATGCAGAGGTAAACACATGAGCCTCTGACTGACTATATTTTTATATAAACTTTGGAAAACTTCCTTACTCAAAATGGCAGTGCAACACAGTCATTTTATATATTTGTTCTTGTCATCCCATTTACCTGGTACCACATTGAAGACATCACTCACAAGCTGCCCAGGGAGCATGTGGGGGTGGATTGTATTGAGGACATCCTCCTCAAGTGGGGTGAAATATTGGTGGTTCCAGATTGTGGGGCAGGGAGAATCCTGTTCAGCTCGATCCTGGAGTACTTCTCCTTCACGCTTGCCTTTTCGTCCTTCCACTTCTTCTTGATGTCAAGGGCTGTGCACACATCCTCCCCCAATGCTGTGACAGCACTGGCCAAATGCTGCCATAGAGCTGCCTTCTGTGTGTAACTGGTGCAGTAAGGTGGGAGACCATATAGGCGTTTGTGGTGCCTCACAATGAACTCCACAATCATGGTGGTCTCCTTAGTTGTGAAGTTCTTCCTCCTCATTTTGTACATTTTCCAGTAGCGATGAACAGCAAATGAAAACAGGAACGCTCTGTGGCCAAACCTGTTCCTTGAATGTGTGCTGCTTTTATGTGGTTTGTGGTGCTGGTCTTGCAGTTAGTGTTAATTGACTTCAGCTGGAGCACGGTGGGGGACGGAGGCACTTGAAATGATCATCAGACCCAAATGTGGATATTCCGTCCCGGATGCGGAGATTTCAGCCTGGGTGCGGCAATTCCGGCACAAGTGCGGGATTTCTGCTCCTGGTGAGGATATTCCGCTCCGGGTGTGGACATTCTAGCCCGAGTATGGAATTTCCGCCCGAGTGCGGACGTAAAGTTATGAGTCGTAAGTGATTTCTGTGAATACCAAAAATCGTAAGTGCCTTCTGTGAATACCAAAAGTAGTAAGTTTAGGATTTTGTCTCAGATTAGGTCTGTGAATCGGCCCCTATATTTTTTTGCAAATGTTATATTTATGAAAGAAACAGATACATTCTTCCTCTAATGCGTACGTTGAATTTTGCTTTTAAAATCTGTGTATGTTTGTATGAATTAATGGTTCTTACGATATGACTGTTTTTATCTTGTATACACTGCTTAATGTTGCGACATGTTTTTGAATGTGTCTCTTCACTGGGAAATGAACGCATGCATTAGTGTTTTTACTTGTATATTGTCTATTGATAGGACTTTACCATACTCTTATTCTTTCACAGGTCTGAAGGAACATATATCACCTGCTACAGTGCACTTCTGCTGTACGGATATGTACAACTGAAGCATTATGCGTTGATGGTTCTCTTAAGAGTTCTGCGCCAGGTTAGTGGGCGCCCATAAAGACTCAAGAGGTACATTATGTTCTCATCCCACTGAGCTATATTATCTTTTTTGAATGCCTTCTCTAGATGCTGCTAATGCATGCTTGGAAAAGAAGGTGACTTTAGTAGCGGGCGTCAGATTACATTCGCTAATGGATGCCATCAGCCATCGCTCACTGAAGTTTGTTTTTTTGACCAGAAACACATGTTTCCAAGGCAACTGCTTTACCTCTATGATTGTCAGCAGGAGGCATGCACTTGAAAACATATTGTTCAGTTATGTATTTGTTGATGTTATGATGCAGTGTGTTTTTTCCTATTAGGAAGCCAGAAGCAATGACTTATGTCCAAATGTAAGTAATCTGAAATTATTGAGGCAAGAAAATATCAATTTTCGCCAATCAACCTACTGACTTTCATCAATTTCTCACTACCATCCATCCTCTTGCTACACGCTCTGGCCTCCTAGAGACACTCTTTTAACCATTCAAACTCTTACCTGCATCCAAACTCACTCTCACCAGCTTCACTTCCTGTTCCTTACACACACTCTAGCATCCGCTACCACACAATGTCAACCAACCCTGTCTCTCATCTAACACACTCATCTTTATCTATTCTCACTCCATCAACCCTCACCACCTTCCTGTAGTGTAAATCATTTTAAAGGTTTTGATACATCACTTCCTGTGACATCACTTCCTGTAACATCATCAGGCGAGAGGTCAAGTGATGACACATCCTGTTATGTTATCAATAATGCTACTTCTATTTTCTGAAGAAGGTTGTGGATGCTGGGAGGGAAAACCGTCCCTGCAGGAGAAGAAATAACCAGATTCAGCCATATTTTAATTTCAATTAATATTTGTACCCACATGTAATGATCCTTTGAGGGTGGTCTAGCAAAGGAAAACAATTCCTCAGTGACTAAAAGTGATACAAGCCTGATTTGACCACGGACAACACCAGTGGATACATAGAAAGCACACTGTCAAACAGGATTCAGAGGTGTCATTGTGAAGCGTACAATTATGCAATAGTACACCCAATGCAGCGGGTGATGAGTCAGCAGATCAAGGCATACAATTACGCAGTAGTGCATCCTATGGAAAGGGATGGAGAGTCAGCGGGTCCAGGCATACAATTAAACAGCAGAACACTCCATGTAAGCGGAAGGGGGGGTCAGGGGATCAAGGCACACAATTACGCAATAGTGCACTCCATGGCAGGGGTGGGAAGTCAATGGATCAAGACATATATTTACACAGTAGCACATCCAATGCAAGGGGTGGGGAGTCAGTGGACCAAGGGTACAATTACACAGTAGTACACCTCATGCAGGGTGTCGGGAGTCAGCGGAACAAGGATACAATTACGCAGTTTTGTATCCCATGGAAAGGGGTGAGGGTACAATTATACAGTGAAAAACCCCTTACAAGGGTAGGGAGTCAGTGGATCAAGGTGTACAATTACAAAGCAGTACACCACATGCAAGGGGTGGGGAGTATGTATGTATGGGGTATCTCCGCGCTAGCATAGAAAACAGGACAGACTGAAATAGCTTTACCCAGCTCAGATCTTAAATAATTCCGTCTTCAGGAGTTTTCTGAAGCACATCAAGCGAGAGCATTTCCGAAGGTCCTCTGGCAGGGAGTTCCAGTGTTTAGAGGCCAGGAAGGTGACTGTTTTGCCTCCAGTTCGATTTTTCTTAAAGCGTGGAACCACCAGCAATCCTCTATTTTCTGACCTAAGATTCCGGTTCGGGCGATACAACTTAAACTTATCTGCCATATAACTAGGGCATTTGCCAAAGACGGCGCTATGCTCAAAGCAACAGAGCTTAAACTTTATTCTCTGGCGAATAGGAAGCCAATGAAGCGACTTCAAAAGTGGCCCGGAGGTGGAGCGCGGTGGTTTACTAAGGACTAAGCGTGCGGCCACGTTTTGGACAACCTGTAATCTGTTAAGGAGAGCCTCATTTGCAGATGAAAATAAGGCATTACAATAATCAAGGCGACCGATTATCAGAGTCTGAACTAAGGTTTTACGTACTGTCAGAGGCAACCAAATGAACACTCTGTGCAGCAGGCTCAAGGTGCGATAGCAGGTCTCAACAGTGGTCATAACTTGATCTTTCATTGATAACCGTATATCCAACTGAACTCCTAAATTTGTTGCCACTAAAGTAGGAGAGGGGGCGGGGCCCAACACCACTGGCCACCATCCAGGTGCCCAGGAGGTAAGTGCAGGACCAAATAACAAGATTTCAGTTTTGGCCGCATTCAGCTGCAGAAAGTGATCCGTCATCAATTCTGCTATGGCAGTCACGCCTTCCGCAAAAGGTTGATCAACTAACTCCCTATCTTTATCAAAAGATAGGAGTAATTGGGTATCGTCTGCATAAGAAAATGGCACAAAGCCAAACTTTCGAATAATTTTAGCAAGGGGGGCCATGTAGATATTAAATAAAGTCGGGCTTAAACACGAGCCCTGGGGCACCCCCTTCCTAAGCTTCACAGTACGTGAGCGAAGTGGGCCTAGATCAATAGTTTGAGAACGCTGGTCCAAAAAACAAATAAACCATTTAAGCGCCAACTCCTGTAGACCGATCTCTCTTAGCCAAAAATTCAATTTCTGATGACAGACCGTGTCAAAGGCTGCGGTTAAGTCCAATAGGACCAGCATCACTCCTTTATTCTCATCTAAGGCCATTTTCATATAATCCGTAACCCCATTAAGGGTTGTCTCTGTAGAATGGTTAGATCGAAATCCGGACTGTGACGGATCAAGAATGCCATGGATTTCCAAATATTCCGTTAGATGCGTGTTAACATGGCTCTCTGCCATTTTACCCATTAAAGGAAGAAGTGAAATGGGACGGTAGTTGGAGAGCACATCATTAGACACCTGGGGGCAGATTTATGTTTGACTTGCGCCTCATTTACGCCGCCGTTGCGTCACTTTTGTGACGCAGCAGCGGCGCAAATCCTGCGCCATGGTGCGGGGTATTTACAAACGTGACGCATCTCCCAGATGCGTCACGTTGTAAAGCCCTGCGCCACATGTAGGCGTTCCAGGGCAGGTGGGGGCGTTCCGGCGCAGGAACGCCTCCTAAAAGTGGCTGAGTGAAATCTACAAGATTTCACTCAGTCACTTTTGAGCCCATGCTGCGTCAAAACCCTGCGCCTGCCTGAAGCAGGCGTAAGGATTGACGCAGCATTGTGCAGATAGGCCCCCCAGATCATTGCTGGAGCTGCGTCGCGTTTGCGACGCAACTCCAGCAATGCGCCACTTTTCGGCACAGATGCGTCACGCATCTGTGCCGTTTTTGCCCCATGGTGCGCCGCATTATAAATGCGGCGCATCCATGGTGGCGCAGCTGTGGCGCATAATAACTGGCGCATCCCTGCTGATATGCAGGGATGCGCCAGTCGTCATAAATCTGCCCCCTGATCTTTCTTCTTAATGGGAATTATTTGGGCAGCCTTTCAGTCTGAGAGCACACTGCCTTCATATAATGATGAGTTTATAATCTCAGCAATAGGAGCAGCCAGAGATGAGGCTAAGAGAGCGAATTTATGTGCAGGCGAGCCAGATTTAGCCTTTTTTAACATAGCTTCCACTTGTGAGACGTCCATATATCTAAATCATTTCAACCCATCTCCTGAGTCCAATTGCAGTACTAAGTCCGAAGTCTGAATCTGAGTCAGCAGAAAAAGGCATAAAATGATGCAGTAGAACATCCCATGCAAGAGGTGATGAGTCAGCAGATCAAGGCGTACAATTACGCAGAAGAACACTCCATTGAAGGGGTGAGGAGTCAGTGGATCAAGGTGTACATTTGCACAGTATAACACCCCATGCAAGGGGTGATGAGCCAGTTGATCAAGGTGTACATTTACACAGTGGAACACCCCATGCAAGGGGCGATGGGTCAGCCGATCAAGGTGTACATTTACACAGTGGAACACCCCATGCAAGGGGCGATGAGTCAGCGGATCAAGGTGTCCATTTATGCCGTAGAACACCCCATCCAAGGGGTGATGAGTCAGCGGGTCACGTCAAACACAAGGAGATGATGGATGGAGCGCTGAAACTTATCAGACACATCCCCAGTCACAGATCTGGGTTGAATCCAGCATAGTTCTTTAGCTCACTTTGCCACCTCAGTTCAGACCCAGCCATAGGCAAATAAGTCTTGACCCTGTGCCTCGTGGGAACAGTCAAGATCGAACTGCCAAGCCATGTCTTCCATGGACCAGAAACAAGCATCCTGGGACCAGTTTCGGGGTAACACCCCTCATCAGTCAGGATAGCCTGAATCCAGTGGCAAAGTGAGCAAGGGACCCACATCTTGGCATACCCTGCCAACTTAGGGTGAACAAAGCAAACACAAGGAGATGATGAACGGAGTGCTGAAGCTTTTCGGACACTCAACCCCAGTCAAAGATCTGGGTTGAATCCATCATTGTTCTTTGGCTCACTTTGCCACCCCAGTTCAGACCCAGCCATATGCAAACCAGTCTTTGCCCTGTGCCTCTTGGGAATAGTCCAGACTGAAATACCAAGCCAGGTCTTCTCTGGACTAGAAATAAGCATCCTGGGACTTGTTTCAGGGTAACGCCCCTCATCAGGCAGGCTAGCTTGAATCCAGTGGCAAAGTGAGCAAGGGACCCACGTCTGGGCATAACCTGCAAACTTAGGGTGAACAAAGGAAACACAAGGAGATGATGGACGGAGCACTGAAACTTTTTAGACACTTACTCCCAGATACAGATTTGGGTTCAATCCATCATCGTTCATTAGCTCACTTCAGCACCCCAGTTCAGACCCAGCCACATGCAAATCAGTCTTGACCCTGTGCCTCATGGGAACTAACCCCGGGCGTAGCACTACGCTTCGCCCACGTAGTGTACGTAGCGCTGCCTGCTTCGCACTTTCCGAAGTAGGCGAAGCAGGGCAGCGCTACGCACACGCCGAGGGCGAAGCGTAGCTGCTTGCCACCCGCCACCCACCTCCCGCCCGCCCTTCTTTTAAATATATGAGCAATGAAAAATAAAGTAAAGTAAGTCGACTTACCCGTAAGCGCGGCGTCTCCGGGGCTCCCTCTTTCAGTTTCTAATTTCTTCTGGCAAATGCGCATGCGCGGACACCCGCGCATGCGCATTTCTCGCGAGAAATGCGCATGCGCGGGCGTCCGCGCATGCGCATTTGCCAGAAGAAATTAGAAACTGAAAGAGGGAGCCCCGGAGACGCCGCGCTTACGGGTAAGTCGACTTACTTTTACTTTATTTTTCATTGCTTATAATATTTAAAAGAATGGCGGGTGGGAGGTGGGTGGCACGTAGTGGGGCTACGCGAAGCGCGTAGTGTGCGTAGATTTGGGCACACTACGTGCTGCTTCACGTAGCCCCACTACGCCCACTACGCCCACCCTTAATGGGAACAGTCCAGACCAAACTGCCAATCCAGGTGTCCATTTACACAGTAGAACACCCCATGCAAGGGGCGATAAGACAGTGGATCAAGGAGTACAATTACACAATAGAACACCCCATGAAAGGGGCGATGAGTCAGCGGATCAAGGTGTACATTTACACAGTAGAACACCCCGTGCAAGGACTGATGAGCCAGTGGACCAAGGTGTATATCCACAGTAGAACACCCCATGCAAGGGGTGATGAGTCAGCAGATCAAGGTGTACATTTACACAGTAGAACACCCCATGGACGGGGTGATGAGTCAACGGATCAAGGTGTATTTTCACAGTAGAACACCCCATGCAAGGGGGGGAGTCAGTGGTTCAAGGTGTAGATTTGCACAGTAGAACACCCCATGCAATGGGTGATGAGCCAGCGAATCAAGGTGTCCATTTATGCAGTAGAACACCCCCGTGCAAGGGGCGATGAGTCAGCGGAACAAGGTGTCCATTTAGGCAGTAGAACACCCCATGCATGGGACGATGAGTCAGCGGATCAAGGTGTCAATTTACGCAGTAGAACACCCAATGCAAGGGGTGGGAAGTCAGTGGTTCAAGGTGTGGATTTGCACAGTAGAACACCCCATGCAATGGGTGATAAGCCAGCAGATCAAGGTATCCATTTACACAGTAGAACACCCCCATGCAAGGGGTGGGAAGTCAGTTGTTCAAGGTGTACATATACCCAGTAGAACATCCCATGCAAGGGGTGGGATGTGAGTTGATCAAGGTGTATATTTACCCAGTAGAACACCCCATGCAAGGGGTGGGAAGTCAGTAGATCAAGGTGTACATCTGCACAGTAGAACACCGCATGCAAGGGGTGGGAAGTCAATGGTTTAAGGTGTACATTTACCCAGTAGAACACCCCATGCAAGGGATGGGAAGTCAGTGGTTCAAGGTGTACATTTACCCAGTAGAACACCCCATGCAAGGGGTGGTAAGACAACGGATCAAGGTTTCCATTTACGCAGTAGAACTCCCCATGCGTGGGGCGATGAGTCAGGAGATCAAGGTGCACATTTACACAGTGGAACACCCCATGCAAGGGGTGGGAAGTCAGTGTTTCAAGGTGTAGATTTGCACAGTAGAACACCCCATGCAATGGGTGATGAGCCAGCTGGTCAAGGTGTTCATTTACACAGTACAACACCCCCATGCAAGGGGCAATGAGTCAGCGGATCAAGGTGTCTATTTAGGCAGTAGAACACCCCATGCATGGGGCAATGAGTCAGCGGATCAAGGTGTCCATTTACATTGTAGAATACCCAATGCAAGGGGTTGATGAGTCAGCAGATCAAGGGTACAATCATACAGTGGAATACCCATGCATGGGTGGAGAGTCAGTGGATCCAGGAATACAATTACACAGTAGAACACCCCATGCAATGCGTGGGAAGTCAATAGACCAAGGTGTACATTTACACATTTCACCACCCCATGCAAGGGCTGGGAAGACAGTGGATCAAGGTGTATATTAGCACAGTAGAACACCCCGTGCAATGGGTGATGAGCCAGCAGATCAAGGTATCCATTTGCACAGTATCACACCCCCATGCAAGGGGTGGGAAGTCAGTGGTTTAAGGTGTACATTTAACCAGTAGAACACCCCATGCAAGGGATGGGATGTCAGCGGTTCAAGGTGTACATTTACCCAGTAGAACACCCCATCCAAGGGGTGGGATGTCAGCGGTTCAAGGTGTACATTTACATTGTAGAACACCCCATGCAAGGGATGGGAAGTCAGTTGATCAAGGTGTACATTTACCCAGTAGAACACCCCATGCAAGGGGTGGGAAGTCAGTGGATCAAGGTGTATATTAGCACAGTAGAACACCCCGTGCAATGGGTGATGAGCCAGCAGATCAAGGTATCCATTTGCACAGTATCACACCCCCATGCAAGGGGTGGGAAGTCAGTGGTTTAAGGTGTATATTTAACCAGTAGAACACCCCATGCAAGGGGTGGGATGTCAGTTGATCAAGGTGTACATTTACCCAGTAGAACACCCCATGCAAGGGGTGGGAAGTCAGTGGTTTAAGGTGTACATTTACCCAGTAGCACACCCCATGTAAGGGGTAGGAAGTCAGTGTAACAAGATTTGAGGCAATTGATAAAGCCCTCTTTGAGTCGTTTCCATTCTGGAGATGGCAAGAGTAAATCCAGGTCCAAGATGCGAAGGGGCTAGAAGACCCTCGAACATCATGGGGGTTGAGGGGAATGGGCTTCTCAACTGGCAAAAATGTTTTCCCCACCAAAAAATATTAAAATTAAAAGAAATTGCTACTGCAGTATTGTACAATTCTGGCCTGGGAAACTTGCAAACATTCAAAAAAGCCTTGATATTATGTTATGTTTCATATAGGCACCCCAATACAGGCTCACGTAGCAACCTAAGCTCTCACCTATATTTCCCCTGCCATTACAGTACATAACGGGTCTTGGTACTGACCTTTTACCTAGTTACCGTACTGCTAACAGGACGTGGGGTTTTCTCTGAAAACTAGCCTATGCATAAGGATTCTTGGAAACTCAGTAGGACTACCATCTTCTGCATAATAACTATGCATAAGGGTTATTCCTTCTGTCATCCTAAGTCCGACGTGACACAGCATGGTAGATCCCCTGAGGATACCACTTTGGGTATATAAACACCATATCTTTGCTGACGCAGGGAGAGGAGAAAAAGGACTTCCATGCCGACACACTGAAGAAAGACGCTGAGGTTCCTGCACACAGACACTCCAGCTCGCAGTGGCCTGACATCCCTCATGGGGTGTCCATCTTGAGACCAAGTCGAAGTCCCACAGTCTCTCACTTCAGGTAATGGGGTTGACTTTATCCTAGAGGTATTCTTGGCTCTACACCTACATACATGCTAGGTACACTTAGATACATCTAGTTAGGGTTGCATCGTAGGAGTACGCATTGCTACTGTCATGTGCTTTTAGACCTGCCTGTATTCATTGTTTTAGCACTATGGTAGGATTCTACCATCCTTTTACTCTGTTGGTGCTTCTAATCATTTATATCTGTTTCTGTCTTATGGTTGTTTCAGCACACCTATTTTACACTAGAATGACGATGGTTCAATAAATGCTTTTTAAAATCGTCCCCACCGTTTATTCTGTGTATCTCTCTGAGAAAAAGTGAGGATGAGTGACTGAGCGAAAAGTGTCGCACTGTTTCCGCGATCCGTGATGGGACAGAGTTGTCATGTTCGATAGCTGCCAAGAGCAGTTCTCTCCTTGGTAAGTGGGGTTTCTAGTGGCACTGTGAGCTAGGCGGTACACAGGCGAGCATACTCAGTGGGGTGTCTAGGATCAGTCTGGACACCAATCCCACAGTCTATGTTGTCTAAACATGGAAATCCTATATAAGTTTAAAGGAACTACATGACAATTCCTTCTCAGTAACGTGTCATGGAGACCCGTGACTGGCAATATGTGTGAAATAGGAAATGTAGTAAATCTTCACCGGGCGCCAGGAGTACTATTACCAGCGCAGATGTACTCCTGTCTTTGTGAGTCAGCCGGGCTCTTCCCAACGCTGCCGGCCACAGCTCTGAGGGCTCAAAGGGGACAGCCGGGAGCCCTCTCACCTGACCACTTCCATCACAAGCTGTTCCCTGTCGCAAACTTAGTTATGCGTTTTATGTCGCTCTTTCCTATCCTGCCTCCTTAGACCAGGCGTGCGGGAGGAATCCAGTGAGTGACTGAATTCCCTTCTGAGAATAAATCTATTTTCCTGGTGAAGACAACACCAACGGACCGTGAGGCGTGACATCACACTCACCCTCGGCAATACTTAGCGTAGGGATGAAAATGCTCCTGCAACTCACAGTAGGAGCAGAACCCCCCCCCCCACCCCCCCCCCCCCCCCCCCCATCCCCCACTGGGGTTGCTTTTCGAGAGCTCAGTGACGCCTTTTAATCGTCCTTCGTCGGAGATGGACCAAGCAGTACAGAAACCGTGAAAATGTTCAGCAGAGCAGTGTCTGGTGAGGGACAAGAGTGGAGAGTGAGGTGATGTGTCTGGCTCAACATAAAGAGACTGCTAGGAGTAGGAAAGAGTAGAGACGTACTTAGAAGCCTCAGTGCCAGTCAGTGTAAGTCAGTGTCTCTGAAAGGGCCGGAGGGCTGTGGAAAGTCTCACCTTTGAAAGGCACAAAGAGGTCGGACAAAGACAGTCAGTCCCGGTGACAGGAAGGCTGGGGCGGAATCAAGCAAAACGTCAGCCTAACCTTTGAAGAAATGTTAGGACTGGGGAAGACATGTTTTATGTTGTCATTGCCTCCGAAAGGACGGAAGGGTTGGGGCAAGTACTGGTGACATGTCAGGGCCCTCTGACAGACCAGGAGGAAAGGGCCTTTAAAAAGGCATCTGTTTACAAGAATATCTCGTAAAGAAGGTAACCTTTCAGGAGCGTGACCCGAGCCTTGAAACCAAAAACTGGACCTTTCCACAAACAGAAGTAAGGCTACAAGTTTGTATCGACGTAGGGGACAGCACCACTTAATTTACAGCACTCGTAGTACACAGATAGAGAGGCTCTAAGGGAATTAAATGCAACTTTTAAACACTTTGCCATCAGCAATAACTAAATTGGTTTCTGTAGGGACAGCTAATCAATCCAGCACTGGAACACATGGAAACGTGCCCGCCTCTGCGTTTAGTTGATTCTCTGAAAATTGGGACATAAGTTACATTTAATGAAATCTCCTGGGACAGATGCTGAAAAACCGGGGCTGTTCTGGCGAATCCAGGACGCCTGGTCACCCTTCCTCTCAGAGCTGCGTGTCCTAGTTAAAAAAGAGAAAGAAAAGAAAACACAGGGGGCAGATTTATAAGCCCTGTGCGTCACTTTTGCGCCGCCGTTGCGTCACTTTTCTGACGCAGCGGCGGCGGAAAGCCAGCGCCATGCTGCGGCAGATTTACAACGTGACGCATCTAGGGAGATGCGTCACGTTGTAAAGCTTGCGCCACATGTGGGTGTACCTGCACGGGGGGGGGCGTTCTGGCGCAGGAACGCCTCCGAAAAGTGGCTGAGTGAAATCTACAAGATTTCACTCAGTCACTTTTCCGGCCATGCTGCGTCAAATCCCTGCGCCTGCTGGAAGCAGGCGTAAGGATTGACACAGCATGTTAGGGATAGGGGCACCCCGAGCCTTGCTGGAGCTGCGTCGCGGTTGCGACGCAACTCCAGCAATGCGCCAACATTACGCCGGCAGATGCGTCACACATCTGCTTGTCCTTGCGCCACGATGCACCGCATTGTAAATGTGGCGCAAGGGCAAACTTGCATGACGCATCTTCCCTGGCGCATCCCTGCTGATTTGCAGGGATGCGCCAGGGAACATAAATCTGCCCCACAGTATTGAAAGGTGAAACTATTCCATGCTTTCAGAAAACTATATATGGCATTATTATTATCATGTGGCATACAGAGATCAGGGGGGATTCCCTTACAGGCTAGTGCCTCCGAGAGGTATGTAAGCCTTGAGAAGAGTCCACCTCAGCAGGGGTCGACCGCAGTCACTGCAGACTGCCCCAGGACCCCAGCCTCTCCCGCCTCACCTGCAACCCTGTAAGGAAGCCCTTGGAGCATTCCTGAGATGATGCCATCGGTAGCCATCAGCGCACCAAGGGCACACAGCTCACCTTAAACATGTCAGTTCTAATTCCTCCGCATGGCGGAAGACATGCCTGCCACGCCAGCAGAACCCCCTCCTCGAGACTACACCGAAGGCTGCATTCCTGCAGCTCTTTGATGCGAAGGACAACACCTGATGCCACCACCCCTGCCAGGTCCCTCAGGGCATCCTCCACGCTGACCCCCCCTTGCAAACATGCACTGCGAAGAGGTCCAGACATGGGCAGGTTCGAAGGCGAAGAGTATGGCCAGGGGAAGCTAGAACTCAGGCCTCTTCTAGGCCAAACGGATCTAGAACAGCAGCACCCCCTGATCCCCAACATCAGGCTTGCCTCCATTATCCCGCACTTCATCAGGACCTCCAGTGGTCCTTACTCGTCCCGCTGTCACTCCTGGCCCTTTTGGATACCCAGATCGCTCTTGTTGTGCACAGTCTTGAATATCCCCAGTGATTCGCCATGCTCCACTCACTGTTCAGCACGCCACTGCTTCCCACCTAGCTTAGTGCTATAGAAATACCAATGCATACTGTTATGCCTAGCAATGCTTGTTTAGGTGGGGCGAATGTTCTGTATGTTGTCATAGTGTTCTGATGTCAGGGGGTTCTGGGAAGGACAGTTGGGACCTCGAAGATACTGGGTGTGTGGAGCGGTGGCTCGTTGAATCTACAATTAAACTTGTATAATTTTTAACAAGTCTTTGGTCAATCCTATTATTCTAATAGGGTACAACATATTTTTGGCGACGAGCGGGCGAGCCATCGCAAAGGACAAGCATATGTGAATTGCTTTATGGATCCGGTGTTGTGACACACGACAAACAGCGTTTGGGCAAGAGGTAACGACTTGCTGCAAGGCTGTGGTGTTACTGGTCAAACGAGTCAGAATTGTGCATCCGAAGTGCAGTCGCGAAGAACAAACGCTGTGGAAGTGTCGTGAAGTCCGACAACAAACGGCACTGTTCCCAAGGTTTGGTGGAGTTTTAACACTTCGTGGGACAGTTGTGCGGAAAGTAAGGACAACCGACGTGGTAGCTCCTGTTCTGGCTACTTCGAGCAAAGAAAGAGTAAGGAGTACCTGTTCGTGAGGAGTTGACGCAGATCGGGCAGTCCGGGAGCCGTTGCGGTGTCAGAGGTTGTTTCCCCGGCGAGCGCAGAGGAGGAGTGATGACGTACTAGAATTGTGCGCAACGTATTGGTGGAAGCTTGGTGGGGCAACAGTCTATCACGTGTGAATACGTTTCTGCAGCGGCGTAGCAACCTGGAGCGTCAACACGTCAGTTTCGTATGAGGAAGTCAAAGCTTCTGTGAGGTGCCGAGCCTGGATTTTTTTTAATTTTTTTTTATTTTACAACACGCTACGAGCGTCTAGGAGTATCGGCTGGTGACAGTGGATGTCGTGCCTTCAAGGTGTTTGAAGGTGAAAAGACTATGGTATACTTTTGTTCTTGTTCGTTTTTCACAGCGATTTGATCCATCGAGGGAATTATTTTTCTCAACTGTGTTTTGGACTATTGATAAGACTACTAGGTATTAACTGTTGAGCTGTATTCGGTAGGGGGACAGAGTAACTTTGTGACATTCAAGTTTTTTTTGGAGGGTTGGTATTTTTAGCTTTGTGCACTACGGTTACGGGGAGTAGTTTTGGGGTGGTTTAACAAGTTTGTCATAACTTGTAGTGTAACAGAGAAAATTTGTGGCTTGCAGTATGCAAGCTGTAAATCCGCCTCCCCCGTTCCTAGAAAGTCCTGGAGCACCACCAATACAGTGGAGGCAATGGTTTGACGCGTTTGAGACTTATGTGGGGGCCATTGGAGCTTCGCATTACAGAGCGGAAAGGAAAAAGTTTCTGCTCTTAAATTCACTAGGTTTTGAGGGAAGAGAAGTTTACAAACATCTTCCTGTGTTGGTATTAGCTGAAGGCGAGGTCTTTGATGAATATCAAGAAGCAGTGAAGAAGCTAATTATTAAGTTTGACGTTCAGCCAAGTCTGGTTGTGTTAAGACACAAATTCTTTAAAAGAGCACAAGTACAAGGAGAAAACGTAGATACCTATTTGAGTGCGTTGAGAAAGTTGTGTGCGGAGTGTGATTTTGGAGAATACAGAGACCAGTTGGTTAGAGATCAATTCATCGCGCATTGTGTAGATAAACAGATACAACAAAAATTTCTCACTATGGGGAACCCTAGTCTGGAGGAAATTATAAAAGTGGCAAAAAGTTTGGAGTTGGCACAAAACTCTATCAAGGAGTTAAATAGTGGGTCGGTTACAAAAGATACGGTTAATGCGGTTGCAACCACTAGTGTTGTGGGAAACATGATTAGAAAGGATAACAATCAAATGAAGGGACCTTTCAAGAAAACTAATATGTGTTACCATTGTGGGTATGAAACAAAACAGTGTGTGTGCATTCATATTTACTTCTTCGTTTTTCTGGGTTCCCTTTTCCCTACTTCAGATCCCAGTGGGGCTTCCTTTTGGATTTGTCCACCGTTTTACCAAACCGATAATAGGACAGAGTAATAGGACAAGTGGGGACAACGTTTAATCCACTCTATGCCGATCTCTGCTGATTTGAGCCACTTCTAGAACATTTAGTCCTTTGTTTCTACTTTCACACAGGTAAGCTCCTATGTGTATCCATATTCCTTCGTCAGTTTAAGCCTATTCATTAGTCTATATAGCCTGTTCATATAAAACTTAGATAGATGCCTTTGGATTTGTCTTTTTATTGTTTTTCTTCTCCTTCTATCTTCCCACTTTTTTCTTCTATTTTTTATTCATTTTTTCTATCTGTTCTCCATTCTTTCAATTCCAGCTTTGGTGCCTGCTCATCATTCCCTAACTTAAATGATATTAAATAAATTAGCATATTCATTTATCCTCAGGGGTCTGACACCCATATTGGAGTCTATTACTCTTTGGTCGCTATATGGCATACTTTTTTATGTTTATGTATATATTCCTCATTTATCTTTTTATTTATTTTTTGTATTACATTTTTTATGTTTATGTTTACTCTTATTGTTTCAACAGGTCCCATTTTGTGGGGGTTTGTCTTTCTTACGCCCTGAAGAAGGTGGTACTCCTGAATTAGAGTTGTCTCACCGAAACGCGCGTCGGTGTTGTTTAGTTGGGCCCTCTCCATTCCCATTTGATTTTGCACTTTGGATAAGTTTTTTAACATTTATCCTCAATAACCATCATAATATCGTGGGACTACAGATGTTACTGCTTTGAGTTGGGCCTACAAGAGTCTTTTGGTCTTTTGTTGGATGAATTCTTGCAATGCTGTATGAATGGATGAATGTGAACTGTTTGAATCTGAGTGTATGTAGTTTCGATTAAAAAGCATCTTTTCACCTTTCTCCCCTGCTTGGGAACCTGTTTTTGCATTTTTTTCTGTGATATTTTCCTTTTTGTATTAATTTCAGATATTTATTGTGCAAAGGTTGGTCGCACACTGCTCGTCACACCAGCAAGTTGCCCCAAAGGACTGTGGTAAATGTAGTGGCGACGGCGGGTACGCCTATGCCACGATGTATAAAGAACAGTATGTGTTGCGTTAGCCATCCCTGGACACGTGTTTCGAGGTAGTTGCCTCTCGTCAGCAGGGAGCAGGTCAGTGTAAAGGGGTGCCGTGTGGACTGCCAAAATGTAATTAAAACAGGTCAAGTACCTCTCATGGCGCGCAGGTGCAGATCCAAGGCTCGTCAGCCCGTTGGCTCAAGGGAGCCGTAATAAATTGTGCAAAGGTTGGTCGCACACTGCTCGTCACACCAGCAAGTTGCCCCAAAGGACTGTGGTAAATGTAGTGGCGACGGCGGGTACGCCTATGCCACGATGTATAAAGAACAGTATGTGTTGCGTTAGCCATCCCTGGACACGTGTTTCGAGGTAGTTGCCTCTCGTCAGCAGGGAGCAGGTCAGTGTAAAGGGGTGCCGTGTGGACTGCCAAAATGTAATTAAAACAGGTCAAGTACCTCTCATGGCGCGCAGGTGCAGATCCAAGGCTCGTCAGCCCGTTGGCTCAAGGGAGCCGTAATAAATTGTGCAAAGGTTGGTCGCACACTGCTCGTCACACCAGCAAGTTGCCCCAAAGGACTGTGGTAAATGTAGTGGCGACGGCGGGTACGCCTATGCCACGATGTATAAAGAACAGTATGTGTTGCGTTAGCCATCCCTGGACACGTGTTTCGAGGTAGTTGCCTCTCGTCAGCAGGGAGCAGGTCAGTGTAAAGGGGTGCCGTGTGGACTGCCAAAATGTAATTAAACAGGTCAAGTACCTCTCATGGCGCGCAGGTGCAGATCCAAGGCTCGTCAGCCCGTTGGCTCAAGGGAGCCGTAATAAATTGTGCAAAGGTTGGTCGCACACTGCTCGTCACACCAGCAAGTTGCCCCAAAGGACTGTGGTAAATGTAGTGGCGACGGCGGGTACGCCTATGCCACGATGTATAAAGAACAGTATGTGTTGCGTTAGCCATCCCTGGACACGTGTTTCGAGGTAGTTGCCTCTCGTCAGCAGGGAGCAGGTCAGTGTAAAGGGGTGCCGTGTGGACTGCCAAAATGTAATTAAAACAGGTCAAGTACCTCTCATGGCGCGCAGGTGCAGATCCAAGGCTCGTCAGCCCGTTGGCTCAAGGGAGCCGTAATAAATTGTGCAAAGGTTGGTCGCACACTGCTCGTCACACCAGCAAGTTGCCCCAAAGGACTGTGGTAAATGTAGTGGCGACGGCGGGTACGCCTATGCCACGATGTATAAAGAACAGTATGTGTTGCGTTAGCCATCCCTGGACACGTGTTTCGAGGTAGTTGCCTCTCGTCAGCAGGGAGCAGGTCAGTGTAAAGGGGTGCCGTGTGGACTGCCAAAATGTAATTAAAACAGGTCAAGTACCTCTCATGGCGCGCAGGTGCAGATCCAAGGCTCGTCAGCCCGTTGGCTCAAGGGAGCCGTAATAAATTGTGCAAAGGTTGGTCGCACACTGCTCGTCACACCAGCAAGTTGCCCCAAAGGACTGTGGTAAATGTAGTGGCGACGGCGGGTACGCCTATGCCACGATGTATAAAGAACAGTATGTGTTGCGTTAGCCATCCCTGGACACGTGTTTCGAGGTAGTTGCCTCTCGTCAGCAGGGAGCAGGTCAGTGTAAAGGGGTGCCGTGTGGACTGCCAAAATGTAATTAAAACAGGTCAAGTACCTCTCATGGCGCGCAGGTGCAGATCCAAGGCGTACTCTCCGCTGCCACTACAGTATCCAGAGTTCTATGGGGCTATTTGCTAGTATGACGAGCAGTGTGCGACCTACTCTGTTTTTGTATTTAAGCTCCCTTGAGCGCGTTGGGCTGACGAGCCTTGGTACCGCACCTGCGCGCCGTGAGAGGTATTTTACCTTTAATATTTTGGCAGTCTACTTGGCACCCCTTACACCTACCTGCTCCCTGCTGACGAGAGGCAATTACCTCGAAACACGTGTCCAGGGATGGCATTATTTTTTACACTCGTGGCATAGGCGTACTCTCCGCTGCCACTACAGTATCCAGAGTTCTATGGGGCTATTTGCTAGTATGACGAGCAGTGTGCGACCTACTCTGTTTTTGTATTTAAGCTCCCTTGAGCGCGTTGGGCTGACGAGCCTTGGTACCGCACCTGCGCGCCGTGAGAGGTATTTTACCTTTAATATTTTGGCAGTCTACTTGGCACCCCTTACACCTACCTGCTCCCTGCTGACGAGAGGCAATTACCTCGAAACACGTGTCCAGGGATGGCATTATTTTTTACACTCGTGGCATAGGCGTACTCTCCGCTGCCACTACAGTATCCAGAGTTCTATGGGGCTATTTGCTAGTATGACGAGCAGTGTGCGACCTACTCTGTTTTTGTATTTAAGCTCCCTTGAGCGCGTTGGGCTGACGAGCCTTGGTACCGCACCTGCGCGCCGTGAGAGGTATTTTACCTTTAATATTTTGGCAGTCTACTTGGCACCCCTTACACCTACCTGCTCCCTGCTGACGAGAGGCAATTACCTCGAAACACGTGTCCAGGGATGGCATTATTTTTTACACTCGTGGCATAGGCGTACTCTCCGCTGCCACTACAGTATCCAGAGTTCTATGGGGCTATTTGCTAGTATGACGAGCAGTGTGCGACCTACTCTGTTTTTCAGATATTTATTGTGTATGTTTAGCACCTTTATTTATTTATATTTTGTTACAATGTACCCTGTGTCCTGTCTATTATGACCATTTTTGTATAAAAATAAACAAATTTTATTCATGCACTATAATAAGTGACACTAACAAATGAAATAAATAAAAGAGTTATACTATTTAGTCTGGTGCTCTCAAGTGTTTGTATGCCATATTACCTTAATCCGATTTGGGTGTCATTCTCTGTTTATCTTATGCATGATACATTGTACATCACCAAATTGTAAGGGTAGAGTCTTCTCTTTTGTTGCTTGGTTTCATTGTTCCCCTTTATCTCTACCCATATTACGCTACTAGGGGTTGCCCTTTGTTCTTTGGTTACCGTTGTGGGTATGCTCCGCATGGCAAGGGCAATAGATTTTGTCCTGGGAGAAATGCTAAATGTCATAAGTGTGGCAGATTGGGACATCTGGCTAAGGTGTGTCAATCAAACTTTCTAAAAAATGAGAAAGTGAATAGTGTTGGCAAAGATGAGAGTTTGAGTGAGAATGATTTAGTCCAAGAGTTTCATGATATGATTGTGACTGTAATTGATGAGAGCATTGTTTCTGGGGATCCTGCAGATTGTGTTGATCCATATGAGGAAATAAAAGTGGGTGATGTGACTTTGAAGTTGTTGGTGGATTCGGGGGCACGTATCACTATGATTACTCATGATTTGTTTAAGAAGTCATGGGGTGACAGATCTTTGTTTCCACCAGATAGAGCACCTATCTCCTACGAAGGACGCAAGATAGATTTAGAGGGATTTATAGAAGATGTGCTGGAGTTTAAGGGGCGCAAGATTCAAGGTAAAATCTATGTGGCTGTGCGTGGTCTAAACATCCTGGGGTGGTTTCACCAAGGTTTGTTCGGCATGGTATTGAGACCAGGGACGAGTGAACAGGTGTTGGTTGTGCAAGATTTTTTGGGTTCTGACAAGTTGGAAAGTGAATTCCCTGGTGTATTTTCTGATTCTTTGGGAAAAATTAAAGGTTTCAGACATAAAATTAAGATTAAGGATGATGCCATTCCAGTTAAGCACAAGGTGAGGTCAGTACCTTTTAGTCTTAGAGCTGACCTTAAGGCAGAGTTGGACAGACTGGAAAAATCTGGCATAATAGAGCCGATAGAATCTAGCTTATGGCTTAGTCCATTGGTGGTTGCACGTAAACGCAATGGCGACATTCGTTTATGTGTAGATTTGAGGAGTCTCAACAAGGAAATTTGGGTGGATGCACATCCTCTACCTAAGATTGGGGATTTGTTAGAGGAACTGAGAGGAGCTGAATGGTTCTCGAAAATTGACTTAGCGTCGGCATACCATCGGGTGTTGTTGGATGTGGACTCTCGACATTACACAGCTTTTAATTCACCTTTTGGGTCATTTCAATTTTGTAGAATGCCTTTTGGATTAGCTTCTGCAGCGTCTGTCTTCCAGAGGGTTATGCAGTCTGTGTTACAAGAGGTGAAAGGGGTGGTGATCTTTCAAGATGATGTTTTAATTTTCAGCAAGCATTTGGATGAACATGACAAGGTCCTTAGATCTGTTTTAGGCATTTTTGAAGAAAAAGGCATTGTGGTTAAGAAAAGCAAATGTGAATTCTGGAAGAAGGAGATAGAGTTTTTAGGACACTTGGTCTCTGGTGTGGGTGTGAGTCCGAGGCATGGGTTGGTTAAAGCTGTTGTGGAGTGTCCTTGTCCTAAGAATAAGGACGAGCTGCGTTCGTTCTTGGGTTTATGTGAATTCTATTCGCGCTTCATCCCAGGGTATGCCAGTAAAATGAAAGCGCTTTCCAACATGTTGAGATCAATCAATCAATCAATCAATCAGTGACACTTGTAAAGCGCGCTACATACCCGTAGGGTCTCAAGGCGCTGGGGGGGGGGGGAGGGGGGGGGGGGTGCCGCTACTGCTCGAACAGCCAGGTCTTCAGCTTCTTCCTGAAGGAGAGGTGGTCTTGGGTCAGGCGCAGGTCGGTAGGGAGGGAGTTCCAGGTCTTGGCGGCCAGGTAGGAGAAGGACCTTCCTCCTGTAGTCGCTCTTCGGATGCGGGGGACGGCGGCGAGGGCGTGGTTGGCTGATCGGAGGTGGCGTTTGGGAGCGTGGAAGTTGACTCGGCTGTTGAGGTAGCTCGGGCCTTGGTCGTGTAGGGCTTTGTGTGCGTGGGTGAGGAGGCGGAAGGTGATTCTTTTGTTGACGGGGAGCCAGTGAAGGTCTCTCAGATGTCCGGAGATGTGGCTGGTTCGTGGGATGTCGAGGATGAGTCTGGCTGAGGCGTTCTGGATCCGCTGGAGTCTCTTCTGGAGCTTGGCGGTGGTACCGGCGTAGAGGGCGTTGCCGTAGTCCAGTCGGCTGGTGACGAGGGCCTGGGTGACGGTCTTCCTGGTCTCGGTGGGGATCCACCAGAAGATCTTCCGTAGCATGCGTAGGATGTTGAAGCACGCCGAGGAGACGTTGTTGACTTGCCTGGTCATGGAGAGGGAGGAGTCCAGGAGGAAGCCCAGGTTGCGTGCATGGTCTGTCGGTTTGGGTGCGGTGCCCAGGGCGGGAGGCCACCAGGAGTCGTCCCAGGCGGAGGGTGAGGAGCCCAGGATGAGGACCTCCGTCTTGTCCGAGTTCAGTTTCAGGCGGCTGGTCGTCATCCACTCGGCTACCTCTTTCATCCCTTCGTGCAGGTTGGATCTGGCGGCGGCGGGGTCGTTGGTCAGGGAGAGGATCAGTTGGGTGTCGTCGGCGTAGGAGATTATGCTGAGGTTGTGTTTGCGTACGATGGCCGCGAGGGGGCTCATGTAGACGTTGAAGAGGGTGGGGCTCAGAGATGATCCTTGAGGGACGCCGCAGGTGACTTCGGAGGCCTCTGACTTGTACGGTGGTAGGCGGACTCTCTGTGTTCTTCCGTCGAGGAAGGAGATGATCCAGTCCAGCGCCTTGTCCTGGATTCCGATGTTGCTGAGGCGCCGTACTAGGGTGCGGTGGCAGACCGTGTCGAATGCCGCAGAGAGGTCTAGGAGGATGAGGGCCGCTGTTTCTCCATTGTCCATCAGGGCTCGGATGTCATCGGTGGCGGCGATGAGGGCGGTCTCGGTGCTGTGATTGGCTCGGAAGCCGGACTGTGAGGGGTCGAGGGATCCGTTTGTCTCGAGGAAGGCGGCCATCTGCTTGTTGACGGTCTTCTCGATGACTTTGGCTGGAAATGGGAGGAGCGAGATGGGGCGGTAATTCTTGAGGTCGGTGGGGTCCGCTGTAGGTTTCTTAAGTAGGGCGCTGAGTTCGGCGTGCTTCCAGCTCTCAGGGAAGATGGTGGTGTCGAAGGAAGTGTTGATGATGTCTCGCAGGTGGGGTGCGATGACAGCGTCGGCCTTGTTGAAGACGTGGTGAGGGCAGGGGTCGGTCGGTGATCCGGAGTGGATGGAGTTCATCGTGCGGATGGTGTCTTCGGTGCTGATCGGGGTCCAGGCGTGGAGGGTGGTGGTGGGGGGTGGTTGTTCGGTCATGGTGTGCGTTGGTTGGTTGTTGAAGCTGTTATGTATGTCCGCGATCTTGTTGTGGAAGTATGTTGCTGATCCACTTCGTGAGGTTGTCGGCGGCTTGGCTGGGGTTCGCTGAGCTGGCAGGAGGGTGCTGGTTCAGGGAGGTGGCGAGCTGGTCTGCTGTGATCTTGTTCCAGCTTCTGCGGGCTGCCTGTTGCTGGTGTTGGTGGGTCGTCGTTCTCTTGAAGGTGAAGTGGACGCAGCTGTGGTCCGTCCATTGAAGCTCTGTGGCGTGGCTGAAGTCTATGTCTGTGCTGGATGAGAAGACTGCGTCGAGTGTGTGTCCGGCGAGGTGGGTGGGGGTGGACACCAGTTGCTTGAGTCCCAGGTTGGCGAGGTTGTCGAGCAGGGTGCTGGTGTTGCGGTCGTTGTTGTTCTCCAGATGGAAGTTGAGGTCTCCCAGGAGGATGTAGTCGGCGGAGGGGAGGGCATGCGGGCTGACGAAGTCGGCGATGTCCTCGCTGAATTGTGTGCGTGGTCCAGGGGGTCGGTAGATCAGGGTGCCTCTGAGGGTGGTGTTCGGGTTGGTGTGGATCTGGAAATGCAGGTGTTCGGCGCTGGTCAGGGTGTTGTCGGTGCTGGTCGCGAGACGGATGGTGTTCCTGTGGATGATGGCGATGCCTCCTCCCATCTGGTTGGCGTTTCGGTCCCTCCGGACGACCTTGTAGCCCTCTGGGATAGCGATGGCGATGTCGGGAGCTGAAGAGGCGTTCATCCAGGTCTCCGTGAGGAAGGCGACGTCAGGGGCTGTGGCGTCTAGAAGGTTCCAGAGTTCGATGGCGTGTCTGTGGACGGAGCGGGTGTTGAGCAGGATGCACTTGAGGTGGGTGCTGCTGGTGTTCGACTTGGTGGGTGCTGGTGCGAGGCTGGTCCGGATGCAGGTGAACTTGCAGGCGTGGCAGCTGAAAGGTCCGTGGGTACGTCGTGGAGTGGCTTGATGGCATTCTGGGAGTCGGCCGGTGTTGAGTGCGGTGAGGGTGGCGGCGGAGTACGTCAGGCGGGTCGGTCGGGATCTTCGTTGGCCAGGGGTCCTGGCGCTGGGCGCGGTCCGGTCGCGATCTAATGTCATGTTTGTGTGGGATGAGTTGTGTCAAGAAACCTTCGAGTTTGTCAAGGCTGAAATGACGAATGCGAAGTCTTTGAGGGCATACGATCCAATGATACCTTGTATTATTACGGTGGATGCCAGCAACTATGGTTTGGGGGCAGTCCTTACGCAAGTTGTGGGTAATGAGGAGGTCACCATCAGTTATGCGTCCAGGCTTTTGAGAGATGCTGAGGTCAATTATTCCGTGATTGAGAAGGAACTATTAGCATGCTTTTGGGCGTGTGAGAAGTTTAGAACGTATGTATGGGGCAGGAAATTCCAGATTCACACTGACCATAAACCGTTGGTTTATATTTTAGGGGGTGAGCGTGTAAAATATGCAACTCCCAGAGTTGCGCGATTGACTACAAAGTTGTTACAGTATAATTTTGTCACAAAACATATACCTGGAAAACAGAATGTCAGGGCAGATATGTTGTCTAGACTGCCTTTGAGCGATGATGACCCGTTAGATTTGGATGAGGACGAAGAGGATTGTTTTATTGCGGTGGTAGATGCGGTGGATAACAAGGCTTGTAGTGAGATGGAATGGAATGTGGCAGTGAAAGCTGATCAGTGTCTGGACAGGGTGAAAGAATTCATTGTAAAGGGATGGCCACGAGAAAAATGTATAAGTCAGGAAATTCAACCTTTTTGGAAAATTTCTGAGGAGCTGTCTATTGAAGATGGTGTGATTATGAGGGATGGCAGGTGTGTACCTCCTTCTGGTATTCGTTGCAAGCTTATTGATTGTGCGCACGATGGCCATCTGGGGGCAACCATGACGAAAAGGCGCCTTAGATTGCATTATTGGTGGCCTTCTATGGATAAAGATATTGAAGAAAGTGTGAAACTGTGTGGTGTATGTAGTGGTGCGGAAAAGAAGCTGAGAGTTGTTACGCCTCCACTTCAACCTATTGATTATCCCATGAGACCGTGGTCGAAAGTGGGTATAGATCTAGTTGGTCCTTTCAACTTTCTTCCGTACAATCTTCGCTTTGCCTTCGTGTTAATGGATTTCCATAGTAAATGGCCGGAGGTAAAGTTTTGTGCTGCTCCCACTGCTAATAATGCTATTTTGTTCCTCAAAGAAATATTCATGAGAGAAGGTTTTCCGGAAGTCATTGTGTCTGACAATGGTGTGCAATTTGTAAGTCAGGACATGGAAGATTTTCTGAAAGAGTCGGGAGTGAAACATTTAAAGAGTTCAGTTGGGCATCCACAGACCAATGGATTGGTGGAGAGAATGAACAGGGTTGTGGGCGATTGTATCAAATGGGCTAAACAAAATTGTCTTGATATTGAATGTGCGGTTAGATCTATGTTGTGGTTCTATCGCACGACACCTCATTCTCTTACCAAAATTGCTCCTTTTGTGTCTTTAAAAGGGAGAATTCCTACTTCTGTGTTGTATCCTGCTTGGTTGTTGAGGACTGTGGCTAACAAGGTGTCCTCTAATATTGATAAGGATGCCTTGGAGTTACGAGTGAAGGATGCTCAGAAGAAGATGGCTGACAGATATAATATAAAAAATTCTGTCAAATTGGTTCGGCTTAGTCCTGGGGATCTGGTTCGTATTAAAAGCACAAGGTTTGTCAGTAAGGGTGGAAAGAATTTTGGTGAACCTGTTTGTGTGGAAAGAGTGTTTGGAGGTGCAGTTATGGTCAAAGGGGGTCACTGGTGGAACTTGAGCAAAGTTGTCAAGGTTCAACCCGCAGAGGACGCACCTCCTTCAATAGATCATAGTTCTAGAAAGTTGGTGGATGCTGGTTCCTATGGTTTGTCTACCGTGCCACGGTGTGATTCTGGTGAAAGCAATATGGTATGTAATGGGCCAAGAAGGTCCACACGTGTTAAGCAACTGCCGTGGAAACTGCGGTGATGGGAACAATTATTGGTGTAATGGTTAACTGTTCATTTGTACGGTATTACTGTTGCTTCTTGAACTTTTATAATGGTGAATTGTTTTTGTTTTTTTATTTTACTTATGTAGTTTTTTATAGGTTTCATCATGTTTTGGATATGTTATTGTGTATTTTTGTGTTATTTTTTATTTGCTTTGAAAACTATGTTTTGTTTCTTGTTTATTTCAAAAAGAGGTAATATGTTATGCCTAGCAATGCTTGTTTAGGTGGGGCGAATGTTCTGTATGTTGTCATAGTGTTCTGATGTCAGGGGGTTCTGGGAAGGACAGTTGGGACCTCGAAGATACTGGGTGTGTGGAGCGGTGGTTCGTTGAATCTACAATTAAACTTGTATAATTTTTAACAAGTCTTTGGTCAATCCTATTATTCTAATAGGGTACAACAACACATACATACATACATACATACATATATCTATATGCAAAGTCATGTCTCTGTAGCCCTTCCATGCTCCCCTTACTGTTCAGCACACCACTGCTTTCCACCTAGCTTAGTGCTAATGAAATACCAATATATACATACATATATACATACATACATATATCAATATGCAGAGACATGTCTCTGCAGCCCTTCCATACTCCCCTCACTGCTCAGCGTGCCACTGCTTCCTAGCCACTTTCATGCTACAGAAATATCAATACATACATACATACATACATATATCCATGTGCAGAGACATGTCTCTGTAGCCCTTCCATACTCCCCTCACTGTTCAGCATGCCACTGCTTTCCAGCTAGTTTCATGCTATAGAAATACCAATATATACATACATATATACATACATACATATATCAATATGCAGAGACATGTCTCTGTAGCCTTTCCATGCTCCCCTTACTGTTCAGCACGCAACTGCTTCCCACCTAGCTTAGTGCTATAGAAATACCAATATATACATACATAAATATATCCATGTGCAGAGACATGTCTCTGTAGCCCTTCCATACTCTCCTTACTGTTCAGGTGTCCACTGATTCCTAGCTAGTTTCATACAATAGAAATACCAATACATACATACATACATATATACATATATACATACATACATACATAGATCCATGTGCAGAGACATGTCTCTGTAGCCCATCCATTCTCCCCTCACTGTTCAGCACACCACTGCTTCCCAGCTAGTTTCATGCTATAGAAATACCAATACATACATACATACATACAAACATGCATACATACATACATACATACATATATCCATGTGCAGAAACATGTCTCTGTAGTCCTTCCATACTCTCCTCACTGCTCAGCATGCCACTGCTTCCTAGCTACTTTCATGCTATAGAAATACCAATGCATACATACATATATACGTACATACATATATCTATATGCAAAGTCATGTTTCTGTAGCCCTTCCATGCTCCCCTTACTGTTCAGCATGCCACTGCTTCCCACCTAGCTTAGTGCTATAGAAATACCAATATATACATACATAAATATATCCATGTGCAGAGACATGTCTCTGTAGCCCTTCCATACTCTCCTTACGGTTCAGGCGTCCACTGCTTTCCAGCTAGTTTCATGTAATAGAAATACCAATACATACATACATATATACATACATACATACATTGATCCATGTGCAGAGACACGTCTCTGTAGCCCATCCATTCTCCCCTCACTGTTCAGCACACCACTGCTTCCCAGCTAGTTTCATGCTATAGAAATACCAATACATACATACATACATACAAACATGCATACATACATACATACATACATATATCCATGTGCAGAAACATGTCTCTGTAGTCCTTCCATACTCTCCTCACTGCTCAGCATGCCACTGCTTCCTAGCTACTTTCATGCTATAGAAATACCAATGCATACATACATATATTCGTACATACATATATCTATATGCAAAGTCATGTTTCTGTAGCCCTTCCATGCTCCCCTTACTGTTCAGCATGCCACTGCTTCCCACCTAGCTTAGTGCTATAGAAATACCAATATATACATACATAAATATATCCATGTGCAGAGACATGTCTCTGTAGCCCTTCCATACTCTCCTTACGGTTCAGGCGTCCACTGCTTTCCAGCTAGTTTCATGTAATAGAAATACCAATACATACATACATATATACATAGATCCATGTGCAGAGACATGTCTCAGTAGCCCTTCCATGCTCTTCTATTGGCTGAGCCAATACATCTCACTGAGGCTTCATACCTCTCCTGGGTAGCATCCACACCTCAGGAGGGTACCATATCTCTATTGGACAGTAGCTACACCTCTCAACAGGGGTGTCATGATTTGTTGAAAAGTACCACCTTCCTCAGTAGGGAAATGACAGTGTGTCTCCCGTGTGTCTCCCGGATTCCACTCCAGCCTTGTTCCCTTCATGCGCCCATTGAGTGCCTGGTTGTGGCTGGTGGCATGTCCGCATGCCGCTTTAATTTCGGTTTTAGGGGAGGGTCGTTTGAATTTTCTATGAAGGTTGCAGCCAGGCTGAACAGGAAGTTATGGGGCTTCATGATCAATCAGATGGAGAGGTACCCCATAGTGGGACCACGCCCCATCTGATCAAGACTAGCCTGGTGCTCCCACACCCAGATGTCCTGGACCGAATGTAACAGCCAGTAAATATGGGGCATATCAGCAACACCCGGCGATAATTATCGCTCAGCGCTCTTAGCGTGAGGATAATTATCACTGGGTAACATGGATTTTTATCGCTGAGATAGCGTGCTATTAGCAACGCTTATCTCCTTAGCGATAAAAATCCTCACGCTAACTGCCTAACGTGAGATTATCACTGGAAACCCAGCGATAATCTCACGCAATGTGGCGTTAGCTTGTTGATAGGGCCCCACAAACTTAGCCATGATATCCACCTTCCATAGGATATCATGGCTAAGTCAGTCCTGAAGCAGGCGTAAGGAAAGTAGCGATAACAGGGGTTATCGCTACTTTTCCTGACGCTATGCTTCAGAGCGTGGGGCTTCATGATAGGAGAAATGTCGCTTAGCGACATTTCTCCTGTCATGTTAGGTCAGGAACGCCCACTTTGCATCTCATTAGAGATGCAAAGCTGGGCGTTAGAAATCCTGATGCTCAAGCAAGGTTTCACGCGTTAGCGTGGCTTTGCTAATTAGGCGATAAAATTATCGCTGCTTTTCGGCCGAAAACAGCCGCAACAGCGGCGATAATTTTTTATCGCCTGCTCGTAAATATGCCCCTATGTTTGGTAAAATCAAATGAGGCTTTGGCTGCAACAGAGGATAGGCCTCTGTCCACTGCCCTGTCTGAGTATTTCTTTTTTTGTAAGGAAGGGAGGGAGGATGCAATGCATCTCACCAGGACAGCTTCTCCCCTTCCCTACCCTACCGGTTCAACTCCCCTCCCTCCCCACCCGCCCAGCAGCTGCCCCCAGCTCACATTTACCACCTGCTTAGAGCGGGTGGGAAATGGGATCTTTAACCCCCATCGAAGACCAAAAAACGTGCGGAATTCTGTTTAGTAATCCCGAGTATGCACAGTTATTTCCCACAGGCACACCACACGATACCTTAATTTTGTGCATGAATGTTACACCCCACCAGTACCGTGCAACTTGTAATGAAGGCCTGTGATTGCTCGAGGTAGAAAGTGGGCCAGGGAAAAAAATGAATACTTTAGGACATCATACCTTGATGAGTTTGTTCAGAAACACCAGCCCTGGTTGAAAACTTAATAAGCATAATTTGAGTAATTTTGCATAACAACATTTCCACTAAATTCTCAAGATTACGGCATTACACCACATCGCATACTTTTTGGGAGAAAGGTTAATGCAACATGAACCATTTTAGTGTGAGCGGCATTCCAGGTCGATTTTTTTACCCAAATGTAGTGTTCAGGTAATTTTTTCATTCAAAACTACAAATTTGAATGTGCACGGCAGTTCCTTTAATGTGGGCATTCAACAAACATTTCAAATAGAATTTTCACTGAAGCGGAATGTTCAGGTAATTTTTTAGTGCAAAAAATACAACTCCGAATACAAGCAGCAGTGTCTTGAGCGCCAGTAACCAGAAGTCACTTGCATTGACATTTTTGTTGTTGTATTTTTATCCAAACAGAAGATTCAGTTCATGTTTTGATGGCAAGAAGTATCTCACATAATTCTGCATAATTTTGTGTAATTTTGAAGTAAATAGTAAATTCTTTTACTTATGATACATACAATTGTGGGAGTTTCACCCACCCCTAGTACAAAGCAAGTAATGGAAGCAAGGGGCACAGGAGGAGCTGGTGGATGGGAGAGTAAAGTGTGCCATGGTCGGAATGCTTCTTACCCCTTCCTGTGTCCAGTCAAAGAGTGCAATGGCGTTTTCCCCTCAGTTCACCCCCTTTCCGTGAACCCAGGTGCTCCTGAAGTATTTAGAGCCACAAACTCTAGCCAAACTCACAGTGTGTCACCTGTAGAGTCATCATTGGACAAAGACCTTTCATCAGTCTTAGCTTGACTAGTAATAATACATGTAGCTTTTTCCTATGGGGAAAGGCAACTTTTGTTCATTTGAGGGGTGCTTTGAAACTAAGTGCAAAAAAGGAAGGTGAGATTGGAAGAGAGTCTTATTCATCATCCTCCTATGAACCAAAAAATCGAAATGGGGTGGTAGCAGCTTTGCAGTGAGAGCAGCTACTTCCTGGAATCTCTTTCCACTCAATCTTAGGTCAGCTCCGTTCCTGCCCCAGTTCAGGAAACTTCTAAAAACTTGGCTTTTTAATCAGTAGGCCCTTTTTCTGCTCTCTCTCTGCATTCATACTGAGCGCCAAGACACCTTTGGGTATACGTTGCGCTTTATAAATAGCTTAACATTAACAACATTAACATTAACATTTTGTTGTTGGCTGGTAGTGCCCAGTCAGTACTGGATGTTCACCTGTCTTGCAAAACTATTTGTATTCCTTCTGCTTTTTCACTGCATGCCTTCAATGCTGAGTGAGGGCAAGATTCATCTTAGCATTAGTTTTGCTTTGTTCGTGAGATGCAGAGTAATCCAGGACCTTTGTAAATGGTTGTGTTTGTGTGAGATGCACAGGTTCTGCCTCTCTTGAAGTCTTCTGACACAGTTGATCCATGCAGGCCTAGCACTTGGATCTGCTCTTCAGTCCCGTCACAATAGATGCAATGTTTGTTCCTTCAACAAATGATTTTACAGGAGGGGTGACTGCAACTGTTTGTCTCAGGTCTTTTGTCCTGTCTAGCTATCCAGCTCATCATTAGTGTCTCTGCTTTCACATCATCAGCAGTGTCTAGTTTTCAGGTAATTTGCAGTGTCTGATACGCCAACTCATCAGCAGTGTCTTTGATCCAACCCACCAACATGTCTAGTTTTCATGTCATCAGCAGTATCTCATACTCCAACTCATCAGCAGTGTCTTGTGATCCAACTCATCAACATGTCTAGTTTTCACCTCATCTGCAGTGTCTCATACTCCAACTCATCAGCATTGTTTTGTGATTCAACTCATCAACATGTCTAGTTTTCAATGTCATCAGCAGTGTCTCATACTCCAAATCATCAGCAGTGTCTTGTAATCCAATTTATCAACATGTCTAGTTTTCACTTCATCAGCACTGTCTCATACTCCAGCTCATTAGCAGAGTCTTGTGATCCAACTCATCAACATGTCTAGTTTTCACGTCACCAGCAGTGTCTCATACACAAACTCATTAGCAATGTCTTGTGATCCAACTCACCAACATGTCTAGTTTTCATGCATCTGCAATGTCTCATACTCCAACTCATCAGCAATGTCTTGTGGTCCAACTCCTCAACATGTCTAGTTTTCATGTTATCAGCAGCGTCTCATAATCCAACTCATCAGCAGTGTCTAGTTTTCACGTCATCAGCATTGTCTCATACTGCAACTTATCAGCAATGTCTTGTGATCCAACTCATCAACATATCTAGTTTTCACGTTATCAGCAGTGTCTCATAATCCAACTCATCAGCAGTGTCTAGTTTTCACGTCATCTGCAGTGTCTCATACTCCAACTAATCAGCAATGCTTTGTGATCAAACTCATCAACATGTCTTGTGTTCATGTCGTTGGCAGTGCCTCATACTCCAACTTATCAGGAATGTCTTGTGATCAAACTTATCAACATGTCTAGTTTTCACGTCATCACTAGTGTTTCATATTCCAACTCATCAGCAATGTTTTCTCATTGAACTAATCAACATGTGTAGTTGTCAAGTCATCGGCAGTGCCTCTTACTCCAACTCCTCAGCAATGTCTTATGATCCAACTCATCAACATGTCTAGTTTTTATGTCATCAGCAGTGTCTCATAATGCAACTCATCAACATGTCTAGTTTTCAAGTCATTATCAGTGTTTCATTTTTCAACTGATCAGCAGTGTCTAGTTTTCACATCATCAGCAGTGCCTCGTACTCCAATGACAGCAATGTCATGTGATCAAACTCATCAACCTATCTAGTTTTCACGTCATTGTCAGTGTCTCATACTTCAACACATCAGCAGTGTCTTGTGATCCAACTCATCAACATGTCTAGTTTTCACGTCATTGTCAGTGTCTCATACTCCAAGCCATCAGCGGTGTCTTGTGATCCACCTCATCAACGTGTCTAGATTTCACGTCATTCACAGTGTCTCATACTCCAACACATCAGTAGGTTCTTGTGATCCAAAGCATCAACATGTCTAGTTATCACGTCATCTGTAGTGTCTAATAATACAACTAATCAGCATTGCCTTGTGATCGAACTAATCAACATGTCTAGGTTACAGGTCTTCGGCAGTGTCTCATACTCCAACTCATCAGCAATATCTTGTGATCCAACTGATCAACATATCTGGTTTTCATGTCATCGGCAGTGTCTTGTCATTGAACTAATCAACGTGTCTAGTTTTCATGTCATCAACAATGTCTCATTCTCCAACTCATCAATGTGTCTAGTTTTCACATCATCAGCAGTGTCTCATACTCCAACTCATCAATATGTCTAGTTTTCACATCATCAGCAGTGTCTCATCTGCCAACTCATCAGCAATGTCTTGTCATCCAACTCATCAGTTTCTTGTTATCCATGTCATCAATAGTGTCTACCTGCCCAACTCATCAGCATTGTCTAGTTATAACATCATCTGCAGTGTCTCATACTCCAACTCATCAGCAGTGTCAAGTTAACCAGCTCATCAGGAGTATCTATCTGTTCAACTCATCAGCAGTACAAGTCATCTGCAGTATCTACTTGTCCAACTTATCAGCAGTGTCTATTTATCCAAGCCAACAGCAGTTTATACCTGTCCAACTCATCAGCATGTCTATCCAGACAATTCAACTGCAGTGTCTACCTGTCCAAGCCTGAAGTAGTGTCCAGTTGTCTCAGTCATCAGCAGTGTCTTCTAATCCAACTCATCAGTGGTGTCATCAGAAGTGTCTAGTCATCCAAGTCTTTGGCAGTGTTGACATATTTAACTCATCATCAGTGTCTCATTGATTGCCTCATCGGAAATGCCTACCAGCTTAACTCATCAGCAATGCCCAGCAGCCCAACTCATCAGCAATGCCTAGCAGCCCAACTCATCAGCAATGCCTAGCAGCCCAATGCATCAGCAACGCCTAGCAGCCAAACTCATCAGCAATGCCTAGCAGCCCAACTCATCCGCAATGTCCGCCTTTCTCATTCATAAGCAGCCTACTTAGCCAAGTCACCAGTAGTCGTGGCTATATGTCCCGTTCATCAGTGGAGTCTAGCTGTCCACTTAACAATGCTTCTTAGTCAATCATTTCATTAGCAGTGTCTAGTTAACACATTAGCAGTATCTAGCTATCCAACTCATCAACAGAGCCTAGCTCTGGTAAAAGTGACCAGACAAGACAGATGTTTGGAATGATCAGCCTTATTATTGCCACGATTCATCAGATAGAAAACTGCTAGATCTTAACCGGAAAAATTGTGTTTTTGACCCCCAATCACATACAAGTTGATCCATGGGAGATATGGGGATATTGGCAGAAACATGTCGACCCATTTCCAGACCAATAATTATACGGCGAGGGGATAATAATTTTTCCCAATTGCGCCGCACATTTGTTTTTATAAACCATATAGTCTCCTAAATCATTAAATAGAGAATGAGGTTACTATAATGGCTTTTAATCTCACTTATTCACTTTGGGCCCCACTTAGTTAGAAGTGCATCCCTGTCGTCAGGTGCATGCCCGCCCTCTATCAAACCAAGTTTTTAGAGGGCGAGGACTGGCCGATAATGAAGCATGTCACCAGGTGGTGTGTGAGGCCAGTCCGTAACTTTTAGTGAGATGTCCACACTCACAGTCACTTAACACTACTCAATTATCTCCGGGTCATTCTAATAGGAGCGGCCCCTTTTGTGTTTACTAAGATATGGGGAGCCATCACCTAGGACGGGATATCGAATTGTGTAGCACAATTCAGAATAGTAATTGAGTAGAAATATGTGCCATAGATATACTAGTGTGCATGGAGGTCCAACCTTAAAACAAATGTGGAGAAAGTAATATTAACGTATATTCAGAAGGACTTCTATGCTAAGGAATAACCATGGATCAGGAAAAGAGAGCCATTCAGAATAATTAGACACCAAGGCTTTAAAAATGGTGAATCTCCACAAGTAAGTGTTGGCTGCACACATTTCTATGATTAAAGCATGAAATTAAAGAATAACATTTGCAGAAAAAAGCAAGAAGGTTTTGTGTTGTTGGATATAAAGCTATCAATGTGGTGGTGCCTTCTTTTGTTAGATTTTGCAACTAGAATGGTGAAAATGTTGTCAGGATATCATCTCCTTCCTACAGAAATCATTTTGTAGACTGGACCAGCTCATTAATATCACTATCAAACTCACCATCCATGTCTAGATGTCTCAGTTACAAATGGTGCCAAGCTATTCGCTAATAGCCATAAAAATATCAGCAGTGTCTACAGGGCCGGACTGTCCATAGCGGGCACCGGGCGTTTCCCCGCTAGGCCGCTAGTGTGGGGACCGGTTTTGGGCCCCTAGGGTCGTTTTTGTTACCGGTGGTTGGCAATAACGGCCCCCTGTAACAAAATCGGCCATAATCGGCCCTCGCAAACTGCTCGGCTGCACTCCCCCTCACCCCAGGGGGGGCCGGCAAAGCAGTTTGCCAGGGCCGGTTTCTGTTCCCAGTCCGGCCCTGAGTGTCTGATGATCCAACTCATTACTAGTATCTGGCTGTGGAACTGAAATGCAGTGTTTAGCTGTCCAAGTAGGGTAGTGGATGTGGCCTAATGGCTAGGGCAGTCAACCTCAAATCTGGAGAACCAGGTTCGAGTCTCAGCACCGACGCTCAACATCCTGTGATTCTGGGTAAATCACTTAATGGACCTGTGCCTAACAAAATTGAATGTGTCCGTCTGTAATGAAACTGGTGCTCATGTAAAGCGCTCTGATACCTGATACCTTTAGGTCAAGATTGCGCTGTATAAAACTCAGGGGGAAAAAAACTCATCTGCAATGTCTAGCCATCCAACCCTTCATTAATAGCTAGCTGTCTCACGTGAAATCTGTTTCAGCTGTCAAACATTCTGCAGTGTCTAGCAAGCCCAATCACCAGCAGTGTTGAGCCTTCCAACTCAGCAGCAGTGTCTAACCATTCCAGCCAGTCACAGTGTCTAGTTGTCAACTCATCAGCAAGGTCAAGCTGCTGAACTCATCAGCAGCATCTAGCGATCCAACTCATCAGCAGCATCTAGCGGTCCAACACATCGGCAGTGCCTATCTGTCCAATGAATCACTAGTGTCAAGCTCTAGAAGTCATTAGCAGTGTTAAGTTGTCCACCACCTTAGAAGTGTCAATCTGTCCATATGGCATTATCTAGCTGCCCCTAGCTGTCCCACTTGGAAATAGTGCAGCTGCTGGAAATATCGCAGTCCCTAGCTGTCCCACTTGGAAGCAGTGCAACTGTCCAACTCACCAGAGTGCCTAGCTGTCACACTTACAAGCAATGCAGCTGTCCAACTCATCGCAGTGCATAACTGTGACACTTAAAAGCAACACAGCTGTCCAACTCATCGCAGTGCTTAGCTGTCTCACTTAAAAACCGTGCAGTTGTCCAACTCATCACAATGCCCAGCTGTGCCACTTGGAAGCAGTACAGCTGTCCTACTCATCGCAGTACCTAGCAGTCCAATGTGAAAGTACTGCAGCTGTCCAACTCATTGCAGTTCCTAGCATTCACATTTAGAAGCAGTGCAGCTGTCCAACTCATCACAATGCCTAGCTATTCCACTTGGAAGCAGTGCAGCTGTTTAACTCATCGCAGTACAAGTAGGAGCTACAGAGGGTATATGCCAAGCCGCCCTCCACTCAATAATCATTCAATCAAACAAGGCTTAGCACTAGGGAGGGATATGACTTTTATTATTGCTTTAGGACCTGCACAGCTCATGGAAATTGTTATTTCTCTTTGGATACTGGTATTATATCCAGAAAAATGTAGTCCTAAACCCCTCAAATGTTGAAAACAAACTAAATAACAGCCCACCCTTATCCAACACCTTCACAGAAAGAAGTAAAGAATACTCAAGAAAAATGAAGGTGAAAAGTGAGTGGGCACCTCACGTACGCAACACCAGGGAGGCTACCAGCCGGTTCTCGCCAGTATGCCCACGTTTTCTCATCATCGGTTACCCACTCACAAGAGTCAAGAAATTAGAGTCCAGTGAAGAAAAAGAGGGAACAGATCAACAAAGTGAAATGTATACTGTTCCCAACAAAGAAAAAGAAACAGAAACCTGTGTATTGCGAAGAACCAGATGTCCCAAGCAATATTAAAATTGAGTTAAAGACCCACTTGCAATAACCCTCTTTATTCAAACCGGTGAGTCTTACTCAAACTAAAAGCACTCGATGTTGCTAACCTTTGTAAAGAAGGCCAACATGTTTCATTGCCACTCAACTTTGTTCTGGCAAATTCATCAGGGCAAGGGTTTCAATCAAGCACCTCACTGGACGTAAGTTTTAATGTTGCGGGAGGGCTGTTTAAAAGGAGACAAAAACAGCATAGCCAATTTCTGTTCCATTGTCAATCGAAACACACCAACCATATGTGTTTATAGCAAAAACCAAAGGAAATGATGGACGGAGTGTTGAACATTGCAAGCACTCACCCCCAGTCAACTGATCTGGGTTTAATCCATCACCATTCTTTAGCCCACTCTGCCACCCCAGTTCAGACATGGCCATATGCAAATCAGTCTGACCCTGTGCCTCATGGGAACAGTCCAGCCCGAACTGCCAAGCCATGTCTTCCCTGGACCGCAAACAAGCTTCCTAGGACCGGTTTCTGGCATTTCAGCCGTCTTCAGCCAGGCTTGCTTGAATCCAGTGGCAAAGTGAGCAAGGGACTCACGTCTGAGCATACCCTGCCAACTTATGGCGAACAAAGCAAAAACCAAAGGAAATGATGGACGGAGTGTTGAACATTGCAAGCACTCACCCCCAGTCAACTGATCTGGGTTTAATTCATCACCGTTCTTTAGCCCACTCTGCCACCCCAGTTCAGACATGGCCATATGCAAATCAGTCTGACCCTGTGCCTCATGGGAACAGTCCAGCCCGAACTGCCAAGCCAAGGAGAGTGATGTAGTACAAAATGACTTACTGCAATGGCGCACGATGTTGTGAGCAAGGCGGTTTTGCCGCCGAAACGCGTCAGGACTTTCTAGTGCATTACATTTTTTGCTGAGGAGCAGGACTTGTTGCATATTAGACGGATCGTTCAGAATCGTGACGCCGCCCACTTCGTTCAGGAGCACTGCATATCCAGAAAACAGTGACATTGGATTGACGGCAATTACGCGTAACCCCCCACAGCAGGAACATTCACTTGGCTGGCCAAGAACTAACGACGGGAGAGTTGCTGGCTTCCAGGTGGCCGGAGGGCGATCGGGACAACAGGTAACCCCCTCTGAGTTGGGACACGGCTGAGGCAGTAAAGTGAGGTGGCTGATGGGAGAGGTAGTCCTGCAAAACACATTGCAGGGAGTGGAGGACACCATAACTTGTAATTGACTAAGATGGCCAAAGAATGGGTACTAGAGAGAGAGCGAGCAGCGGTGTATATCTTTAATGATGACAGTACCAGCCTAACTGAGGAGGTGAGAAGTGATGACAGACCGCAATCTCATGACACAGACCTTAAAAGACACATGTTTCAGTTGGAAATATTACGGAAACAAGAAATATCCAAGTGGTGGGAGTGCAAGTCACTCCAATGATACTTCGATGCAGGTTGCATCCCCAGGGGCTTGAGAATCTTAGTAGCTCCAACGTACGAAAATTCAGACCTAAACATGCTCAAGGAATGGGTGGAAAACAGCGCTGATTCATCACAGCTCATGCTGCGCATACTCATAAAATATGCAACAAGCGATCGAGAAACATTGCTAAAGAAAATTGATACCATGCTAAAAGAATTGGGCCAATATGCAAACAAAAACGAAGTTACAAAATCCCAAGCATAATTGAGCAACAGACTACAGAAATATGAACAGTTAATTAAAGAGCAAAAGGCAACCAACTTTCTACGTGACAAATTAGATTATCAGAGAGGGATGATTTTTACATTCTCCAAGAGGTCTGATAATATTAGACGTCAACAACTTTCAGTAGCTGTGGAACCATCCATGAAAGCCAGCGGCCACAGCAGCTCTTAACAAAGCTCCAAAGTTGACACTGATCTAGAAGATAATAACTTAACTGGTGCGATGAGCAGAGAAGCACCGTCAGTCATTCAGGATTTGCGTTTTTTACGGCTATACCTAACCATGAACCTATGACCCCGACCGCACCTCAAGGAGCAGGGGGGCAGAGGAAGAGGATAAGCAACATAAAAAGGATGCGTTGGGGAGGCAAATACAAACACAAAATCCACAGCGAAGTAGTCATGGAGGAAATAGCAAGTGATCCACATCTTGATAACACAGTCATATATGTTATAGATATGGAGTTCAATCAACAAGAAGAAGGGATTTCATCATTGGGACTTACGTTTTGCTCAAAAACTAATTTTGACTATGTGAAAACTCTAATAGATCTTTTCCACTTTGTTAGGAAATTAAAACTACAGAAATATTTTAACAACAAATCGAACACTGCACAGAGGATGCCAACCTACGAGCAGGGTATGGAACTTTTGACAGTTGGGGACATGGCGTTGCTCCAGGATTTGGATTAGTTACAAGGTGGCTGACAACATGGGAAGAGACCAGTGGAAGAACTGGTGGCAGAAATGGGAATGGATATCTATCTTTTGGCCCATCAAGCCGAGACATTTGGACATTTTTGCTGAAAATGTGACCAAAGAATTAAAGCAATGAGCGTCTGAATCCAGTAAAGATTTTTTACACACAGAACACAATTGCAGATTGCAATACATGTCAGTTATCAACAAAATAAAGGAGAGACAGGATATTGTCGTTACGTGGTCCGACAAGGGAGGAAATGTAGTACTCTGGTGTATAATAAGGAAGTACACAGGCAACTGCAGGACAGGGCATGCTATTGCAGGGTTGGCCCCTTGAGCATCCACGGCATCAAAGAGAAATTTCATACAGAGCTGTACAAGTGGAGAGGTTTAGGACTAATTTCCAAGAGAGAATTTGATTTCTTAAAAACAGACTACCCGGTCACGTCCATATTATACCTCATCCCTAAGGTGCACAAAAACGCCAGCAGCCCACCTGGTAGACCCATAATCTCTGCCATAGGGGGTTTGTTTGAGAACAATTCCAGATACATCGACCACTTCTTACAGGAACACCTTCATACATCAAAGATACTGGAGACTTCCTTAAGAAGATATACTATGTGTCTTGGAATGACCAATACATGCTCATGACCCTAGATGTTGCAGCCCTCTATACTCGTATCAAGCATACTGATTGGCTGAGGGCTTTGGCTTACTATTTAGGATCTAGACCTATGTACCTGTACCAGCATACTCAAATGCTACTCAGCATGGCAGAATGGTGTCTGGACAATAATCTGTTTATGTATGACCATCTCACATACAAGCAAACACAAGGAACTGCCATGGGTGCCTGCTTCTCCCCCAGCTATGCGAATTTGCATATGGGCTGGTGGGAGGAGCAGGTTCTAAAGACCAACTATGCCAGGGAATGGTCAGAGAATATTATTCTCTGGACCAGGTACACCAACGATCTGTCTGTCCTATGGAAAGGCATATCTGAGTCAGCACACAGATTTGCTCATGAGATTAACGACAATGATCTAAACCTCACATTCACATGTGACAATAATACTAAGCAAATATACTTTTTAGACCTGGAGGTATTTGTAGAAGACAACAAACTACAATCCAGATCATACAAAAAGCCTACATCTGGCAATTCCATCTTACATGTGAGTAGTTTCCACCCAACCAAACTCAAACAGAGCATTCCCTATGCAGAATGTTTACATGAAACGTAACTGCAGCAATGAGGAAGCTTTGAATGGGGCAACAGAAGATCTCCTTAAGAGATTAAGATCACAAGGCTACAATCCGGAATTTCTGAGATTCGCATAAGCTAAAACAATACCCATAAAGAGAGAAGACATGCTGTTTGGCCCTAGCAAAAATAAGAAGAATGCTGCACAACCAGGTATACCACATCTCATCACAGGTTATTCTGCGTACCATGCGAAATTACTTAACATTCTATACAGGAATTGGAGCAATGTGAAAAGTGATGCCATTATTTGCCCTGATATAACAAGAGTTGCTCTCATATCATTCAACAAGGCCAAATCCATGCGAGACGAGTTAGTCTGCAATTCACCCTAGGCCAAGAGAGTTTCAGACTGGCTCAGAGTACACAGAGGGTTCCAAAAATGTTCCAAATGCAAAACGTGTCAACATGGCTGTAATGTGAAATCCAAACAGACACCCCTTAGAAGCACACCTTTTGAAATCAGAGGCACATTTAATTGCAAGAGCGATTAAGAACTGTGACATGTCATACCAGGTGGCGAGACATTTCATGTCCAAACATAACAGCAACAGGGATCTTCTTACTTTCTTTGCCCTGGATCATGTCTCATTACATCCACGGGGACGGGACAGGATTATGACTCTTAGAAGACTAGAATCGAGATATATAATTGACCTCTAAACCAAAATACTGCAAGGTTTAAACAGCAATGAGGAACTTGCCATACATGTGGGGTACCAATAGTGGTATCTGTGGTTATTAGTCAAAGAGTTATATAACATAAAGAAAACACACATAAGATCTTCATATGGTCCACCCCTCTATGATAGGAATGATTCATTGTGGCTCTTGAATGTTACCATTATTATCACTTGTGTGTGGTGTTTTTGAAATGTTCAAAGGTTGAAAGAAACAAAATGAGGAAAGATGAAAAATGAATTCTGTATATTTATTATCATGTATGATATCACCTTAATCCATGAGTTATCAGGCCTGTTATTAATAATTGTTGTATTGTGTTGAAGTCCAAAGTATTTTGAGTGTCTGAAGGTATGCCCATTCAGGGCTAGACATTTGATGTGACCTCCAATTTGCATTCTGGATTTCTGGGGGAAATTAACTGATCTATATAGATCGTAGGCATTATAATATTTTATATACAGAATATTAGGCATTTTGCAGTTGATCTCATCTCTGACAGTGAAATATGGATGTGACAAGAAAGCGATTGCAGTGTTGAAGATTTGCCCATCTGTGGGCGTAATATGATGACTTCTGTAAATTTGGGGACATATTGCGTATAAATGGAGCTGATTGTCAGACCATTATGTACATATAAAAATGCACTGTGTAGAAATGGTTAATACACGGAAGCTTTCATGGTCACAAATGTATCACGTATATTGCTCGTAATGATGAAATGTATTTACTTAATGGACTTCCCATGTTACAAGATGGCGGCATGTTTTCCATATGAAATTCTGTCAGTTTTCGTTGTTGTTAACCATGTCTGGACACAGGAAGTGACTGGCATATAAACAATGGCCGTTTCCGGCGCACCTGATTACCATCGAGAAAGGCGACTGCTGAAACACGTCTGGTAGTAACGAGAGTCCAAGAATAAACAATTAGACTCGCCCCTGTGAGTGCTTCCTTCTTTGTGCTTAAAGTGCGATGTTGGCAGCGTTTATATATATATATATTATCTACTGGCGGTCGCCAGTAGATAGTTATAGTTAGGACCTATTTTCCATAGAAAATCCGCAACATTCTATTGGGAATTGCTTTGACGCCGATTGACAAATCTTTGCGAAATTCTCCACACTTTTGGCCAGCTCCGCTCCGCTCCTACCCTGAAAGTTTCGTGGTGATTCATCAAGCGGGGGCCGAGAAAAAAGGGAGGTCCCAAAACGCGTTTTCCCCATGCAATTTCCCATAGGATCTGTTGTCGCAGCTACAGCCCGAACCGCTGAACGGAATGACACCAAATTTGGCAAAGAAGTAGTCCTCAGTTCGGACTCGTGCCTTTTGCATAGTTGGTGTGAATCTGTTCAGTAGTTCCTGAGAAAATTAGGGTAAAAAAGTTAGTGATATCTATGGCCGCGGAGGATGCGCGGACCATACCCGCACCGTACGCGAACCCTCCCCGAACCGAGCGCGCACCCTCCCGATCGCGCGCTGAATGCTAATTGGCTGTCGAGCGTCTCTCTACATTCGAAACCAGGAACTGTTGGTGGCCATTTTCTGCCTCGGTAGAAGCGAGGCTGAAGAAGCAAGGAGAATAAGTGCGTAAAACATATAAAGGGGGCAGAGTGGGAATACTCTGACCCTCTAGAGGTGCTTAGGGGGTCCCAGAAGGACCCCCTGGGGCCCCCCTTTTAAAAAAAAAAAGCGGCGAAATGCGCGCACGGTGCGCGCATCCTATCGCGTTGGATGTACGGATTCTCTCGTGGTGGGTGCGCGGATCCACGGCAACGTTTTTTGAAAAACGACAAGAAATCATTGGTTGTATAACAACTTTCTACACTGAAAGGTAGGGTGTATATTTTTGTTTTTTAAAGGTATGATTGTTATTGGTTAACAAATACAGATTGTAAGGAACATTATATATGATAAGCTGATATGTTGAAAAGTCAAGCACACTTCCTGTCTTGTGTAGGAACATTGTGTGCTGAACGTGTGACCTGTGAGCTCAGTGCAGTGTTCCATGACCTGTTTCTATGGTAACAGGCAGAAGGCAGATTGGGGGAAGGGTTGAAATGTATTTCAGTTGGAAAGGGTTGAAATTTTAACCAATAGAAATGTGTGTTTGCTTTTGAGTTTATGTGCGAAGGCTTGTGATTAGATGTTTACATGTATATGTGTGGAAAATGAAAGGGAAACATTTCCATTCTTTGTTTTTGCTGAGAGGTGCACAGTGCAGAGATTATGTAAAAGAAAATATGGTGAGTGATTGATATATTCCTTAATCTACAAAAGAACTTGAAAGATGAGTTATTTAATTGTGAGGGGATGTATGTGGACTATTTTGATTTTAATCAGACTAATGTATTTTTCCTGCTAAAGTTTAGGGAGTAGTTTTTTTCTCTACAATCTTTGTGCATGTAGAAACCATTCTGTGATTGGCATTTGTGTTTTTCATGTGTTTGTAGAGAGATAACTGTGCAGTTTTTATATTTTGGTAGAATTAGAAACCAGTCATTGTTTATGAATTTGTGAAATGAGTTATGTTATGTTTCTATACTAAAATGTAGTACTACTTCTAGATGAAGAAATGTGTTTTCATATAGTGCAAGGGATAGTGTTGTTTGTCTAGAATCACACAGTGAGTCTGTGTGCATTTGGGAACCACTGTGAGAGAAGCATTTGGTAATATCGTGTATTTGCTGACAGGTAAGTGTTTTAAAACCAGTCAGGTTGTCAAGTTTTAGTAGCATTAGAAGCCAGTCTTTGCTTATGTGTTGTTTAAATGAGTCAGGCATTGACACTAAAGTGCAGTCGTGAAATATGTAGATTGTGTGCAGTTCCCTTATCACGTCCAGTGTAGTGAATGAGTTTTGGTAAACTCCTAGGGATACTGGTGCTTGTCTAGAATCACACTGTGAGTCTTTGTGCATTTGGGAACCACTGTGAGAGAAGCGTTTGGTAACATCGTGTATTTGCTGAGAGAAAACTGTTTTAAAACCTGTCATGTTGTCAAGTTTTAGTAGCATTAGAAGCCAGTCTTTGCTTATGTGTTGATTAAATGAGTCAGGCATTGACACTAAAGGACAGTCGTGAAATATGTAGATTGTGTGCAGTTCCCTTATCACTTCCAGTGTAGTGAATGAGTTTTGGTAAACTCCTAGGTATAGTGGTTGTTGTCTAGAATCACACTGTGAGTCTTTGTGCATTTGGGAACCACTGTGAGAGAAGCGCTTGGTAACATCGTGTATTTGCTGAGAGATAACTGTTTTAAAACCTGTCTTGTTGTCAAGTTTTAGTAGCATTAGAACCCAGTCATTGCTTATGCGTTGATTATGTGTTGATTAAATGAGTCAGGCATCGACACTAAAGTGCAGTCGTGAAATATGTAGATTTTGTGCAGTTCCCTTATCACTTCCAGTGTAGTGAATAAGTTTTTGTAAACTCCTAGGAATACTGGTGCTTGTCTAGAATCACACTGTGAGTCTTTGGCATTTGGGAACCACTGTGAGAGAAGCGTTTGGTAACATCGTGTATTTGCTGAGAGAAAACTGTTTTAAAACCTGTCATGTTGTCAAGTGTTAGTAGCATTAGAAGCCAGTCTTTGCTTATGTGTTGATTAAATGAGTCAGGCATTGACACAAAAGTGCAGTCATGAAATATGAAGATTGTGTGCAGTTCGCTTACCATTTCCACAGTAGTGAATGATTTTTGTTAAACTCCTAGGTATAGTGTTGTTGTCTAGAATTACACTGTGAGTCTGTGTGCATTTGAGAACCACTGTGAGAGAAGCATTTGGTAGCATTGTGTATTTGCTGACAGATAACTAATTTAAAACCTCTCATGTTGTCAAGTTTTAGTAGCATTAAAAGCTAGTCTTTGCTTATGCATTGATAAAACTAAGGTGCAGTACCATGTACTATTCTAATCACTGTGGCAGAACTGAAAATTTAAAAGTTTTACCTAAGCACTGTCCTAGAAGTAGTCTGATTATTTAGTCAGTTTCTAAGTACCAAATAGATTGCTTCAAATAAAAGTGTTCTGACATACTATACACTTGTCTTTAACACCTTCAATTCCCTAGTCAGTATCCATACACTTCCAGGAAACATCCTGTCACTTCCTTTGCAGTCCTCTAGAGACCCATTCAACAGCATGTACTAATCCATTGACTGTGCCAAAACTCAAACACTTATAAATTCACCTAGACACTCTCTTTCCAGTACTCTAATGATTCAGTCACTGCCTAAGTATTCATGCACTGAGCCAGTTCTTAGCACATGGACTTTGTCAAACCCATATCCACTATGCATGCAGTCCTCTAACCACCTACACACTTGTCTTTCACACCTTCAATTCCCCAGTCAGTATCTGTTCACTTGCAGCAAACACCCTGTCACTGCCGTTGCACTCCTCTAGTGACCCATTCAGCATCATGTACTAATCCATTCACAGCGCCAAATCCTAAGAAATTCACCCAGGCACTCTCCTTGCAGTACTCTAATCATTCAGTCAGTACCCAAGTACTCATCCAGTGACCCAGGCCTTAGTATATGGACTGCTTCAAACCCTTATCCTCTTTGTATGCAGTCCTCTAACCACCTACACAATTGTCTTTCACACCTTCAATTCCCTAGTCAGTATCCATACACTTCCAGGAAATACCCTGTGACTCTCTTTGCAGTCCTCTAGTGACTCATTCAGCACCATGTACTAATCCATTCACTGTGCTAAAACCCAAACACTTATAAATTCACCAAGATACTATCTTTGCAGTACTCTAATCATTCAGTCAGTGCCTAAGTATTCATACACTGAGCAGCCAGGCCTTAGCACATGGACTGCTTCAAACCCCTATGCACTATGCATGCAGTCTTCTAACCACCTAGACACTTGTCTTTCACACTTTCAATTTCCTAGTCAGTATCCATACAGCCCAGCACTTGTCACTGCCTTTGCACTCCTCTAGTGACCCATTCAGTACCAAGTACTAATCTATTCTCTGTGCGAAAAGCCTACCACTTATAAATCCACCTAGGCACTCTCCTTGCTGTACGATAATCATTCAGTCAGTACCCAAGTAGTCATGCAGTGAGCCTGGCCTTAGCACATGGACTGCTTTAAATGCCTATGCAGTATGGATGCAGTCCTCTAATCACCTACACAGTTGTGTTTCACACCTTCTATTCCCTAGTTAGTATTCATACTCTTCTAGCAAACACCCTGTGAGTCACCAAGTGTGTCTCCTTATACTACTGTAATCATTTAGTCAGTTAGCATGTAGTGTTTTAGTGAGGTAGGCTTTAGGGCATGAACTACTTCAAAGTAGTATGCACTATGCATGTCGTGTTTTAATGAACGTCACACTTGTGGTTCAGGGCTATAGTTTCATAGTCAGTTTTTATATAAAATGTGTTTGTACAGTAATGGAATAGTATAAATTTGAAAGTTATTAATATACATTTATTTGTGATTCTTTTTTACAGATACAGAACAGGAGTGTTTCTCATCTGTTTGCACTCTTCTCGTGCAAGATTGTTTGGATGAAGGGTCCTTAGGTGTTTCATCATACTTGATAAGATCTCCTCGTAACAGAACTCTTTGGCAAATCTTGCGAGTGACGAAGGTGGCATTGGTCTTTGTTTGCTCCTTGGAAAAAGTAAAAAATGTCCTCACCACTGAAGAAAAACGTTGTGGAGTGTGGTGACTTCTGCAAAACATTTTCTTCAGATTCGGTAAATATTTTAAAGCGGCAACATTTACAGTTTTTGCAAGTTAAACTTATAAAATTTTGTTAGCTGTATGCATTTTATATATCTGTGATTTGTTTCTTGTGGTATTTTGTTGAGAATACCATGTTGTTGTTTTTTTTAACAATCTTTCTTATTTTCCAGGTCTGTCGTCGACATCCATTGTCCCCACAGTAGTGTTCCGCCTTGTTGTTTTTTATTATTGTTGTTACATTTTGTTTATTAGTTTATTGTTCATATATATGTTAATAAAAAAATAAAGTTTGAAAATAGTTTTTCGTTTATATATTTATTATTATAAAAAATAAAGTTTGAAAAAAAAATTAATAACGTTTTGGTTGTTCTCTTAACTGCTGTGTGACTCTCTCTTGTTCTTATTACTGTTATTTGATGGAGTCCACCAGGGATTTTACACCTGCTTTCTGCTGGTGTTAAGCAGGACAACTACCTGCATCATGAAAGGGAACACAGTCAAGAGCCACACCAGAACACCCACAGGTACCATAGAGTCAATGAGCATGATACAGGGATACCCATGAGGGACAGAAGACTCATCTCAACAACTCCAGGACCGCCAATGCCCCCCAAACCCACATCTTATTAAGTGTGTCCCTGTGGTCATTGTCTTAGCATGATAGGCACGAGCCCTGCAACATCACAGTGTGCTGTCACCTTAGCGTTGGCAGTGAGCCTGGATGTGTAGCTACGCCTGCATCCTTCTGCATGCACAACTGGCATGTGCTGGTCTGGGGTTCACAGGTCAGTGAAGGGGTGTGCCTATCCGGCAAGGGGAACAGGATGTCTCAGACATGTCCGTGTACAGGAAGTGCGGTAAGTGTGTCTCTGTGTTCTGGTGTGGCCTGCTACAAGAGCCGCAGCAGTTGATGTTGTAAACTGGCATGCACCACCTCCAAACAGCACTGTGATGTTGTAGTTGGAATGTAGCAGGACATGCGCAAATAGGCATTACAATGGTGTGCTGTACGAGTGCACGAGATACAACAGCACACCGTACAAAAGTGTGGGGGCTCGTGGGAAGGAGGTGCAGCCGTTTGGCAACATAACACACAGTGAAATCGACCATGTGCCACATGCTGGGCATCTCATCCATGATGACCACAGTCGCAGACATCCCACAACACCAACGACTGGCCTTTGTACACATCCTGTATGAATGCAGCGTGGTTTTCACTTCTATGCTCGTTCAGTGGGGTGATGTTGGCGGGTTGTGTGACTTGTGCTGCTTGTTGGTGTGTTTCATTTTGGCCATTGTTAGTCTATATGTTTGTTGTACTTAATTGTGCATGTGTGCCATTCTGCCCATCTCCCCCCCTCCCCCCACTCCCTGCTTCTTACTCTTCCTACTGCTGTTGTGTCTATAATTTTGTTGCTGCACACATAAATACATGTAAAGAATAAATTAGAATAGTTCCTTGATTCTTTTAGGCTTCAAAACTTCTCTATTGGTTTCTTTTTAATTTTCCATATGAACCGTTTTTTTAATATTGAACAACACATAGAATTCAGAAGTGCAACGTATTCTATCAACACACTTTCTAGAACATTCTACAACACGTGCAGGTTAAAAGTTCATCAATTTTTTAAAACTTATCGATATTTTTTTGTAACATTTTCTTGAATATTTAACGAAACGTGCAGGTTAAAGGTTGTCGATTGTTTTAAGTTCGAACAGTGCCTTTCAAATGCAAGTAGCAGGTGTGGTTGATCTGAGCAAATTTTATCCTTTGATATGTACTCCATGTTGAAACTGCTTTTTCTTAACCAATCACAAAGATGCTTTTCCACAAAACTAATGTGCACCCTACTTTTAAAAAAGAATGCTTTTCATGATATCTTCAGAGATAAGTTATAGATAGGAATTAGCATTTAAAAAACCTTTGAAATTCACTGAAAAAACCATAGGTTTCAGGGGCGTTATAGTTCGGAATTGGCATTTAAAAAACCTTAGAAATTCACTGAAAAAAACAAAGGTTTCAGGGGCGTTATAGTTAGCTGGACATTTCCCTCGTACAAAACCCTAGAAATTCTCCTGTTATAGTTAGTTCAGCGAACTATAACTCGCGCCCCCGCAATGCACTGCTGATGACGTCACATATTACATCACTCATGACATGGTCAGTGACATCACTGATGACATCACTGATGACATCTCAAATGACATCACTCATGACATCACTGATGACATCATCCATGTGATAAATTAGTGCATCTTCTCACACCCTAATGTAACCTTTGATACACCGACTCAAAATTTCAGACGGCCATTTTGAAAATCATAGATACTCCAATACCAATAACTACATACCCACTCATTAACTCTTAGGTCTACATACACCTCCACTCACTCACCTGTACAGTCACTCATACTTACAGTCACTCCGTACAAGACTATCATATGCATTTATACACCTAGATAGACACTCACACACCGCCAATCATCCATTGAGATACTGACACACCTAGTCAGTCGTGCAAGTAATTAAACACAGTCCAATTTACTCACCTATGCAGTTAAACACACTCAAGTTCACTTACTCATAAAAATAGTACCACATTCTTACGCTCTAATAGAATCATTGATACAAGCACACACTCATCCATACAGCCACTCTCACAATCACACACTCTCACATATACCCACTTATATACTCTTACACACATATATACTGCCTTTCACATATGTAGTTAGTCACACATGTACCACTGAGATATACATTCAATCCCTAACACACCCATACATACGCTCACCCAACCATACAGTCTATCACAGATGCACTCTTAAAACCATGCACCCATAGAATCACCCACTCACGCATCTATGCATAGAGTCACACACACCCTACCCACACAAACACTCAGGCACCCATACAGATACTCAGACAACCAATCAATAACCCATATAAACACTCATATAGCTATTCACAAAACCATGCAGCCACTTATACACCTACACACAGACACATACAGACATTCACACAGTTTAGTCACTAGTCTGCAGTAAGATACATTTAATGACTCACTTAAAGAGTCAGTTACGCACCTACAAAATCATCCATTCACACACTTGTACACCCACTCATTCTTCAACAGACCTTTCCCTATATATATTAAACATATTAAAACTGTACAGAAACACATACCTACTGGATGATGTCATCAGTGATGTCATGAGTGATGTCATTTGAGATGTCATCAGTGACGTCATCAGTGATATCACTGACCATGTCATGAGTGATGTAATATGTGACGTCATCAGCAGTGCATTGCAGGGGCGCGAGTTATAGTTAGCCAAACTAACTATAACAGGGGAATTTCTAGGGTTTTGTACGAGGGAAATGTTCAGCTAACTAAAACGCCCCTGAAACCTTTGGTTTTTTCAGTGAAAAAGGTGCCCCAGTAAGAACGGCCAACAAAGAATGTTACCCTCTGATGCTGCGGGAGACAGTGCAGGCAGTTTCACACTTCCATCTCATTTCGCGGCTCAACGCGTTTCGAACTGCTATTTTGAAAGCATCGATGCATATCAAAACCTATTGCAACTCTGGAAAAATGATGGCCTATTGAACCAAGACGAATTTTTATTCTTGAAGTGTGAAACACCTACGATTCCGACCTTCTACCATCTTCTCAAGGTACATAAAAGTGTGACTAATCCCCCGGGCAGACCTATAGTGGCGTTCATTAACAGTCTTCTAGAAAATACGTCGATCTATATAAACTCATTTTTGGCCCCACTAGTTAAAGACTTGGCCTCCTACATCAAGGATACACAAGACTTTTTAAGATTCATTGAAGGAACTGCCTGGGAAGCAGATATGTTACTTATCACCTTGGACATTACCAGTTTATATACTTGTATAGACCACAAGAATGGCATCACTGCCATTGATTGGTTCCTAAACAAAAGACCCATCAAGTATCATAAACATAACAAAATGCTCTTACAAATGATTACTTTCTGTCTTACTAACAACATATTCACCTTTGCAGGACAACTGTAACGCCAACTGCGAGGAACCGCGATGGGAACGTGCCTCGCCCCCAGCTACGCGAATCTTTTCGTGGGCTGGTGGGAGAAGCACGTGGCCTGGGGTGAGGCAAATGATTGTTGGGTGGAGAAAACCGCCTTATGGGCCAGATACATAGATGACCTTTTCATAATTTGGCGTGGTAGCCGCGCCTCGGCTGAGGAATTTGTGGCTTCCTTAAATATGAATGCACTCAATTTGAAATTCACAGGTGAAATTAGTAACATGTCGGTCACATATCTGGATCTTGAGGTATATGTGGATAATGGCATACTTTCTACAAGATTATTTAGGAAGCCAACAGCAGGTAACACTGTGTTACATGCTGATAGCCACCACCCACACAGTACTATCAAAAATATACCATTTGGGGAATTTCTACGCCTTAAAAGAAATTGTTCTAAAGATCTTGATTATGAACAGGTCAAAACCGAAGCCACCAAAAGATTCAGGGAAAGGGGCTATAAGAACTCAGACCTCTCGGCAGCTGAAATCAAAATCAAAAGGATTAATAGAAAAGACCTATTAATAACCAAGAAAGCTACAGAACCTGATGATGGCCCGGTTAGGATGATAACCAGTTTTAATGAAAAGTCCAGTCAAATAATGCAGATCTTCAAGAAAAACTGGCACATTTTACAAACTGGTAACATCCTCAAAAAAAAGTTACCATCATGCCCTTTAATAACATATAAACGTAGCCTATCAGTAGGGGACTATCTTATTCATAGTCACTTTGACTCAGTGCCCAGAGTTAGAAACCGGATAGGCTTAGCAGGTTTCTATCCTTGCAACCACTGCAAAGCTTGTAAATTTAGTGAAAAGATCACTACATACCAAGGCAGACCCAATGATCCTAGGCCACTACGCAAGATTAAACTATTCCTCAACTGTAATTCAGACTTCACTGTGTATTGCCTTACTTGCCCATGTTCTAAAAGATACATAGGAAGTACCATACACCCCACGAAAAAACGTATTCTGGAGCATATGCGGGCAATAACTAACAAGGATCCCGCATATCCGGTTGCTCAACATTTCGAGAAGTACCATCAAAGTAACCGTGACCTATTAAAATTTCACTGTATTGATCAAGTGGGAAAATCAGAAAGAGGGGGTGACAGGGTACGTAAACTCTGTATTCTGGAATCAACTTATATAATTGATCTCCAGACCAAGACCCCAATAGGGCTGAACAATGAAGAGGAATTATGGGTCCATCTATGAGGATATGGAAATTATTTTGGCGTGAAAGGGTATATCTTTAAATACATTCTGGATACACTTTTCTACCTCTCTTTCCTGTTTTCAAATTCTGTTTCCAGCCAAAAACATAATGAACTCTCTCTCAGTGGTTGGTCTAATGCCCATTCAGGGCTTTATCACTTTATAGAGGAGATGACAGACTAGGTAATATGGGTGGAATGTGAATTGGATATTCCTCCACATTGTATAATAAGAGAAATATATTCTTTATTATATCTTTTCCCCACATTGCTTTGGTCTGGAGAAATATGTAACATGATCCTGTTAATTTAGGATATATACATTGTACGCACAGTAACGCATGAAAGCATTAGAAATTATCTATTACCATCTGCTTTTCTCTTTTCATCTCCTCGAAACAATGACATCTGACAAATTCATTGCACTGTTGTCCAATCTTTTAACTTTAAAATTGTTTTTTGTATTATTTGTATTTCATTGAAAGGTACATTGTTTTGCAAATTTGTCACTGCAAGATGGCCGCCATGTATTTACGAACAATGTTGCTTAAGTCCATCTTCTATGTTGAAGGTTTACCTCGTGACATGTGACTATAGTTTAAATGTGCCCGCGAAATGTGGAAAAAAACTGACTTTGAAAAAGCCAGTCGGCGAAACGCGTCTGTCAGCGTTTCGGGATTTTCAACAAAGGGGGGGGAACTTGCTAAATAAAGCATTTATGCTTTTAAAAAAAACATCTCTCTTGAATTGCTTGGAGTGCTCTCCGATTTACACATTTTGACGTGTTTGGTTGTTTCACAAATACATGTATATATATATATATATATATGTTAGACCTGGCATCATTGGCATGAGTCTCTCCTCCATTTTCTTCTGTTTGCCTCCTCTGTTACGATGTTTTTGCTGGTTTATTGCTTTGGGCACTGTGCCACTGCTGATCAGTGCCACAGTGCAAGTGCTCCCTATGTTAAATTGTTACATTGATTGGTGTTACCATGATTGGCTTGGTTGACTTACTGTTCAGACCCTAGTCTAGTGCACTGCGGGTGCCAAGGGCGTGTAAGTTAACTGCTGCTGGTGGGCTTGCAGCACTGGTTGTGCCGCCCACAGAAGCAGCGTGTAAAATGTGTCTCAGGCCTGCCACCGCAGCGCCTGCGTGCAGTCCCTGACTGCCATGTCGACTTGGTAAGGAAACCTACTTGCCAGTCTCTAAACCTTCACTTTGCCACATTTCAGACACCTCTATGGTAGGCCCTAGGGCAGGGTGCATTGTTGGTAAAAGGTAGGTCATGCCCTGATGTGTGTGGCATGACCTAATAGTGAATCACAGCCATTTTCGTTTTTCACTATTGAAGGGCTACCTGCCTCCCCTAGGCCAGACTGGGCAGACGGATTATTAACTCCATTATAATCTATCTGACTCAGGGAGCATGGTAGCAAGTCGAGTTTAGTATCCCTGAACTCAGAATTTAATAACACACCCTTTAGGATGGTTTTTAAATTCTATGTTTGAAAATAGCACTTTCAGAAAGTGGCTATTTTCTTGTCCAACTATCTACCGGTCTCTGCTGGTTTTGTGTGTGTGTCAGGGGCTGGGTGGCTCCAGAGGTCTGAGTGAGTCAGTGTGGGGTGAATGGGGCGTTTACACATAGAGTGAGGGAAGAGTAGCCTGCCCTGCCTGACACAATACTGGCTCCGCCTCCTGCTGGGCGACTGATAGCCCTGCTCCTGCCAGTGACAATACTGGCTCCGCCTCCTGCTGGGCGGCTGAGGACTCTGCCCTGCTCAGTGAATAGGCCAGGTGCCTCTGCCTGGCAACACCCACAACAAACCTGAGATGGTGGGAATCTCCCTGCTTGGACAAAGGGAACAAAGGGAAAAAGGGGTATAAGAGAAGGACCCCTGAACCATGAACTCAGATCACTTCTGACAAGGAAACCTGTACCAAGGACAAGAAGCCTGCTGATCTAAGGACTTGCCTCCCCTTTCTGCCAGAGTGCTGTTTTGCTGTGGAGGAACCTGAAAGCTGCTTCTTTATTTTTGCCAAGGAACAAGGAGAGAGGAACTTGGTGTGTACTCTCTGAACACTTGCTAGGAAATCTCCAAGGACTGGAAGAGTGCCAGTCTCCTGTTGAAGTCACAGGGCCAAAGGACTTCACCATCTACTGAATTGCTGAATTGCTGGAAAGTGTTGTTTCCAGTACACAAGGGAAAATCTGCAGTCTCGACGCCAGCAGCAACGCCAGTGAGCAGTGGGTATCGGCCCCGGCTCCAAGTGACCCCGTCTCGACGCCGGTATCGACGCCAGTGAGGAGTGAGTATCGGCTCTACCTCCAAGCGACCCCGTCCCGACGCCGCTGCTGATCGCATCGACTCGACGCTCTTCTCGACGCCGTGAGCGCTGCTCCGGCCCGACATCCCTCGACGCCGCTGCGGATTGACCCGACTCCGAGGCACGATCGACGCCGACATCTCGACGCCGTGGATCCTCGTTTTCGTCGTTTCTCAAGGTACTGTACTTGTGGGGTCTGTTGCAACTCCCGGCTCGACGTAGCGCTCCTCGCGGTCGACGCCGAACCTTGGGAATCTTGTAGACTCGACGTCGTGTGACTCCTGTGGGGGTTACATTGTTGCCAAGGAACTGTGCTCAGAAGAATACTTTACTAAAGAACTATTTGCCAAGAAGAAACCTTACTTGAACTATTATTTTTCCTTCCAAAGAGTATTTATTAAGACTGTGGTATATTTTTGTCGTTATTTGGTCTTGTGCTAAGCCTTATATAAAAATACTATTTTTATAATAACTTCTGTGTCGTGTCCATCTGTAGTGTATTCACTTTATTACTGTATGTGGTCATAAATGCTTAACACACTGCCTCTGAGATAAGCCTGTCTGCTCTGCCAAGCTACCAAGGGGGTAGCAGGGGTTATCTGAGTGTGTAATCCCCTTTCCCTGACTAGAGTTGGTAGGTCCCTATTTGTCAGAAGTGTATACCTCTGCCAACTAGAGACCGCCGGTTCTAACATTGGTGGTCAGCGGTGAGGATTGAACTTTGCATTTATGACTCATGTGCAGTGATTAGTGTACGCTACATAGTGAAAGCAGACCATAACGCAGCCACAATCTGTTTTTGGTAGGATATCCTATTTTTGTTCTCCGCTTTCCTGGAGCTTATTTTTTTAAACACTGACAGTTTTGACCATGGAGAATGCCGGAGCTGCTACACCTGTGGAGAATGTTGTGGGGGAATTCGATAAGGAGAAGATAGATTCCTACACGCTAAAAGATCTAAAAGGATTTTGCAAGCAGTTTAAAGTTCCTACCACAGGTGTCTCAAAGAAAGAGGGCTTCCTCAAAGCGCTGAAGGCCTGGTTAGAGGCCAGAAATCCCTCTGATCCGGTGGTGGTACCGGAAGAGGAAGAAGAAGAGGAAGAGGAAGAGCCCACAGGTGGGCCAGTGTCATCTCCAGGCAGTAGTGCGTCCTCTAGGAGCCTTTCCCCCGAAGAATTAGAAGACAGGGAGAAGGAGAGGGGGTACAAGTTAGAAATGGCAAAACTTAAATTAGGAGGGCAGTTGGAATTAGAGAATGCAAGAAGCAAGAGAGAAGCTGAAATGGAGAGCAAAAGATTAGATTTTGAGAGAGAGAAATTAGCGTTTGAACGTGAGAAGATGGTGAGGGAGATGGGCTTAAAACTAAGAGTTTAGAGTTGAATCCCTCTGGTGGCAGCACTCCATCTGTGCCTGCAGAAAGTAGGTTTTATTTTCCTAAAGATGTGATCAAGGATTACAGTAAGAATGAAGATATTAGCCAATGGTTTAAAGCGTATGAGTTAGCATTGTTGGCCCACCGGGTCCCTGAGAAGGATTGGGGAACGGGGTTGTGGAGCCGCTTTACAAACGAGGGGAGAGATACCTTGTTGAGCCTTCCTGCTGAGGATAGGATGTCTTATACTCATATGAAAGATGCTTTAATGCTGAGATATGGCTTAACTCCAGAAAAGTACAGACAAACCTTTAGAGAATGTAAGAAGTTGCCTGGTACTACGTGGGTTGAATATGTGTCTTTTTTCTGCAGAACCATGGATGGTTGGATAAAGGGTAGCAAGGTTGATAGTTATGATGCTCTTTATGATTTGTTTGCTTGGGAGCACTTGTCTAATAACTGTTTTCCAGAGCTACGCCAGCACCTTGTTGATAGCAAGATATCTAACCCTAGAAAACTTGCTGAGGAGGTGGACCGCTGGGTCAGTACCAGGGTCCACAAGGGTCCAGTGGGAGACTCAGCCAAAGGTGGGCAGGGTCCCCAGCAGAAGAGTGGGGGGGACAGGGGTAAACAGAGGGAGTTTCAGAAAGGGCCCCAAAGTAGTCCCCAAGGGAACCAAGGGAAGGGTTCCCAGCCTCCCCCTGTAAAGAAGCCAGAGGCCCCGACAGGTAAACCTGTTCACAGGGGCCCCATGACCTGCTATGCCTGTAAGCAGGTGGGACACTGTTATTATGATCCCCAGTGTCCCATGAAGGATTCGAATGCACCGCCGCGTGCACCCCCTCGTCAGGTAGCGAGTGTAGCCCTGGGAGGGGAGGAGATGGGTGCCCCCGGTGGGTGGGGTCCCGCAGAAATGTCCCTGGTCTCTTTAGGAGACGTGGAAATGGTCCCTCCAACCCCTCTGCCTAGTAACACTAAGAAATATAGGCAGTGGGTGACCATTAATGGCCATAGGGTGGAAGCTCTCAGAGACACCGGAGCGAGTGTGACAGCTGTCAAGTGTCACTTGGTGTCCAGAGAGCAGGTGGTCCCTCATGCATTCTACCCCGTTGTAGCTGCTGACAACTCACAGAGTCAGTGTGAGGTAGCTCAAGTTCCCTTTGAGTGGGGGGGGGGGTCTCAGGTACTCTTCAGGTTGCTGTGAGGCCCGCCATGCCTGTTGATTGTCTCTTGGGCAATGATTTGGAGGACTCCCCTTGGGCTAAGGTGGAGAGAAAATCGCATCTGGAAATGTTGGGTCTGCCTGAGTGGGTGTGTGCGACCACCCGGTCCATGTCAGTCAGTAAGGGTGTTGATGGGGGCCCGGAGCCTGAAAGTATGGCCCAGGTCCCAACCGTGAAGAGAAGAGGCAGGGGGCGCGGGAAACCGACCCCCATCGTTCCCGCGGTCCAGGAGGGAGCAGACCCTGAGGGGGATGCCCTGGAACCGACAGGAGAACAAGTGGCCGAACTGGGAGACCTGCCCGAGCTGACCCATTGGCAGCAGGATGGTGGTCCCTCCAGGGAGGAATTTTGTGCTGAGCAGAAAGTGTGCCCTTCTCTTGTGGGTATGAGGCAGCAGGCCTCAGCCCAAACGACAGGTGATCAGTCAGGATCACATTGGGTCTACTGGGAGAACGACCTCCTGTATAGCGAGCCTAAGGCTGCTGAACCTGGGTCAGCCCGTGTGCTGGTGGTACCCCAGCGCTTCAGAGCCTTCCTACTGGGGTTGGCTCATGACGTTCCGTTAGCTGGACATCTGGGGCAGGACAAGACCTATGACAGGCTTGTCACCCATTTTTATTGGCCTCAGATGAGAAGGGATTCAGATATCCATTGTAGGACCTGTCAAACTTGCCAGGCAAGTGGGAAAAGTGGGCGGAAGCAGAAGGCTCCCCTCCAACCTTTTCCCGTCGTCAGTACCCCCTTTGAGCGAGTGGGAATTGACATTGTGGGGCCACTGGACCCCAAGACAGCCATGGGCAACAGGTTTATCCTGGTCTTGGTGGACCATGCCACCCGGTACCCGGAAGCCATCCCTCTCCGAACAGTGGCGGCCCCCGTGGTGGGACGGGCACTGATGGGTGTTTTCTCCCGCATGGGGTTCCCCAGAGAGGTGGTGTCAGACCGGGGCACCAACTTCATTTCGAATTATATGAAGTCTCTGTGGAAGGAGTGTGGGGTAACCTACAAGTTTACCACTCCTTACCACCCTCAAGGTAATGGGCTGGTTGAGAGATTCAACCGGACCCTAAAAGGCATGATCATGGGTCTTGAAGAACCAATGAGGCGTAAATGGGACGTCCTCTTGCCATGCCTGCTGTTTGCTTACCGTGAGGTGCCACAGAAGTCTCTAGGGTTCAGCCCCTTTGAGCTCTTGTATGGTCACCCGGTAAGAGGACCTTTGAGTCTGGTCAAAGAAGGCTGGGAGCAATCTCCCAGGAAACCTCCCCAGGATGTATATAGTTACATGCTGGCCTTTCGGAACCAGACTCGGCGCTTCAGAGATCTTGCTCAGGCAAATCTGGAGGCCAGCCAGGAAGAGATGAAGCGGTGGTACGATCAGAATGCCACTCTGGTTGAGCTTCAACCTGGTCAGAAAGTTTGGGTCATGGCCCCTGTGGAACCTTGTGCGCTCAAGGACAGGTGGACCGGACCATTTGAGGTTATGGAGAAAAAGAGCGATGTCACCTACTTGGTGGACTTGAAGTCTCCCAGGAACCCCTTAAGGGTCCTGCATGTCAACCGGTTAAAGCCCCACTTAGAAAGGTCCGAAGTGGGCATGCTCCTTGCCACAGATGCTGGGATGGAGGAGGAGAGTGAGCCTCTTCCTGACCTCCTGTGTGCAAAAGAAAAAGATGGGTCAGTGGATGGTGTTGTCCTCTCTGACACACTGACCCCTGAGCAGCAGCAAGATTGTTGCCATCTGTTGGTACAATTCCCTGATCTGTTCTCCTTAGTCCCTGGTGTCACTCAGTGGTGTGTCCATGATGTGGACACTGGGGACAGCACTCCTGTGAGGCACAAGGCCTACAGGGTGACTGAAAAGGTCAGAGCATATATCAAGGAGGAGGTCTCCAAGATGTTTGCCTTAGGGGTGGTTGAGTCCTCTAGCAGTCCTTGGGCCAGCCCAGTGGTCTTGGTCCCAAAGGCTGCAGCGCCTGGTGCTTCACCAGAACTTCGGTTCTGTGTGGATTACCGAGGACTCAATTCGGTCACCAAGACTGACGCGCACCCCATCCCCAGAGCTGATGAGCTCATCGATCGGTTGGGGGCTGCCCGGTACCTTAGTACGTTTGATCTAACGTCTGGGTACTGGCAGATCGCCTTGACTGATGGGGCAAAAGAGAGGTCTGCATTCTCCACACCAGATGGGCACTACCAGTTCCGTGTGATGCCCTTTGGGATGAAGAATGCCCCTGCCACATTCCAGAGGTTGGTTAACCAGGTATTGGCCGGGCTGGAAGATTTCAGCGCCGCCTACCTGGACGATATAGCAGTGTTCAGCGCCAGCTGGGAGGAACACTTGCGCCACCTCCAGGAAGTGTTGTTGGCCCTGCGCAGAGCAGGCCTCACAATCAAGGCTAGTAAGTGCCAGATTGGGCAGGGTTCTGTGGTGTACTTGGGGCACCAAGTAGGGAGCGGCAAGGTGGCCCCCCTGCAACCCAAGATAGATACCATCCTGGCTTGGGAACCGCCCAAAACCCAGACTCAGGTGAGAGACTTCTTGGGTCTCACGGGTTACTACAGGAGGTTTGTCAAGGGGTATGGCAACATTGTGCACCCCTTGACCTCGCTGACTTCCCGGAAGCAGCCGAGACTTGTGATCTGGACTGACGCCTGTCAGAAAGCCTTTGACACCCTGAAAACTGCAATGTGTACAGCACCGGTCCTCCAGGCACCCGACTTTTCAAAAGAATTCATTGTCCAGACGGATGCTTCAGAGCATGGTGTGGGGGCTGTTCTAGCACAGATGAATGAGGAGGGCCGAGACTTACCTGTAGCCTTCATCAGCCGGAGGTTACTTCCCAGGGAACAAAGGTGGAGTGCGATAGAGCGTGAGGCATTTGCTGTGGTCTGGGCACTGAAGAAGCTAAGGCCCTACTTGTTTGGGTCTCACTTCCGGGTTCAGACAGACCACAGGCCCCTCAGATGGTTAATGCAGATGAGGGGTGAGAACCCAAAGCTGTTGAGGTGGTCCATTTCCCTACAGGGGATGGACTTTACGGTGGAACACCGCCCTGGTACAGATCACGCCAATGCTGATGGTCTGTCCAGATTTTTCCGCCTTAGTGATGAGGACTCCCTGGGTGAAGGGTAGTTCTCCCCACATTTCAGCTGGAGGGGACACGTGTTAGACCTGGCATCATTGGCATGAGTCTCTCCTCCATTTTTTTCTGTTTGCCTCCTCTGTTACGATGTTTTTGCTGGTTTATTGCTTTGGGCACTGTGCCACTGCTGATCAGTGCCACAGTGCAAGTGCTCCCTATGTTAAATTGTTACATTGATTGGTGTTACCATGATTGGCTTGGTTGACTTACTGTTCAGACCCTAGTCTAGTGCACTGCGGGTGCCAAGGGCGTGTAAGTTAACTGCTGCTGGTGGGCTTGCAGCACTGGTTGTGCCGCCCACAGAAGCAGCGTGTAAAATGTGTCTCAGGCCTGCCACCGCAGCGCCTGCGTGCAGTCCCTGACTGCCATGTCGACTTGGTAAGGAAACCTACTTGCCAGTCTCTAAACCTTCACTTTGCCACATTTCAGACACCTCTATGGTAGGCCCTAGGGCAGGGTGCATTGTTGGTAAAAGGTAGGTCATGCCCTGATGTGTGTGGCATGACCTAATAGTGAATCACAGCCATTTTCGTTTTTCACTATTGAAGGGCAACCTGCCTCCCCTAGGCCAGACTGGGCAGACGGATTATTAACTCCATTATAATCTATCTGACTCAGGGAGCATGGTAGCAAGTCGAGTTTAGTATCCCTGAACTCAGAATTTAATAACACACCCTTTAGGATGGATGGTTTTTAAATTCTATGTTTGAAAATAGCACTTTCAGAAAGTGGCTATTTTCTTGTCCAACTATCTACCGGTCTCTGCTGGTTTGGTGTGTGTGTCAGGGGCTGGGTGGCTCCAGAGGTCTGAGTGAGTCAGTGTGGGGTGAATGGGGCGTTTACACATAGAGTGAGGGAAGAGTAGCCTGCCCTGCCTGACACAATACTGGCTCCGCCTCCTGCTGGGCGACTGATAGCCCTGCTCCTGCCAGTGACAATACTGGCTCCGCCTCCTGCTGGGCGGCTGAGGACTCTGCCCTGCTCAGTGAATAGGCCAGGTGCCTCTGCCTGGCAACACCCACAACAAACCTGAGATGGTGGGAATCTCCCTGCTTGGACAAAGGGAACAAAGGGAAAAAGGGGTATAAGAGAAGGACCCCTGAACCAAGAACTCAGATCACTTCTGACAAGGAAACCTGTACCAAGGACAAGAAGCCTGCTGATCTAAGGACTTGCCTCCCCTTTCTGCCAGAGTGCTGTTTTGCTGTGGAGGAACCTGAAAGCTGCTTCTTTATTTTTGCCAAGGAACAAGGAGAGAGGAACTTGGTGTGTACTCTCTGAACACTTGCTAGGAAATCTCCAAGGACTGGAAGAGTGCCAGTCTCCTGTTGAAGTCACAGGGCCAAAGGACTTCACCATCTACTGAATTGCTGAATTGCTGGAAAGTGTTGTTTCCAGTACACAAGGGAAAATCTGCAGTCTCGACGCCAGCAGCAACACCAGTGAGCAGTGGGTATCGGCCCCGGCTCCAAGTGACCCCGTCTCGACGCCGGTATCGACGCCAGTGAGGAGTGAGTATCGGCTCTACCTCCAAGCGACCCCGTCCCGACGCCGCTGCTGATCGCATCGACTCGACGCTCTTCTCGACGCCGTGAGCGCTGCTCCGGCCCGACATCCCTCGACGCCGCTGCGGATTGACCCGACTCCGAGGCACGATCGACGCCGACCTCGACGCCGACATCTCGACGCCGTGGATCCTCGTTTTCGTCGTTTCTCAAGGTACTGTACTTGTGGGGTCTATTGCAACTCCCGGCTCGACGTAGCGCTCCTCGCGGTCGACGCCGAACCTTGGGAATCTTGTAGACTCGACGTCGTGTGACTCCTGTGGGGGTTACATTGTTGCCAAGGAACTGTGCTCAGAAGAATACTTTACTAAAGAACTATTTGCCAAGAAGAAACCTTACTTGAACTATTATTTTTCCTTCCAAAGAGTATTTATTAAGACTGTGGTATATTTTTGTCGTTATTTGGTCTTGTGCTAAGCCTTATATAAAAATACTATTTTTATAATAACTTCTGTGTCGTGTCCATCTGTAGTGTATTCACTTTATTACTGTATGTGATCATAAATGCTTAACACACTGCCTCTGAGATAAGCCTGTCTGCTCTGCCAAGCTACCAAGGGGGTAGCAGGGGTTATCTGAGTGTGTAATCCCCTTTCCCTGACTAGAGTTGGTAGGTCCCTATTTGTCAGAAGTGTATACCTCTGCCAACTAGAGACCGCCGGTTCTAACAATATATATATATATATATATATATATATATGCCTTGGATTCCGTGTTCTGCATGACAGTCTCCTCCTCTGTCTACAAACGGGTACAGACCTCGATAGGGTGCAAACTTTATTTCCTGACAATCATAACGTGTTTCGGCTCCTGGGAGCCTTGCTCACACAACGACTGCTACGGTGAATGATGATACTTTTAAAGTGACTAGTGCATAGAAAAACGTGCAAATTACGCGAGTATAGAGATAGACAACATACTCCATCATCATGCTCTTGTTAAGTCTTTCTTTTTACAATTCTTGTGCTTTCATTAATTCTAGAAACTCCCTATTATTGCGGACTTCCTATTCATGGTCACAAATATTGTCACATAAAATCATCTGTAGCCTTACTTTGACCCTGGCAATAAATAACAATACATAAATCTTAATATGAACATCGTTATTAAAATCAGCATAAATATATAAATATATAAATATCAGTATAAATACTTAGTAAAATCTCTTGTAAAATACAATCATTTACCCTGCCGATTTTGCACCATTATATTGCACGTCTGTGTCTTAATAGATCTATGTCTAAAATGCGTTTTTATTAAGTGCAAATAATAATACTATAAAATAATTTTCTGTGATCAACTGATATGTTGACTTGATTTTGTGTTTTAAATTATAAAACCATCTATAAATTCCTACTCATGGTTACAATTTCATTTTGAATGAATGTTTTTATAGCCATGACTGATATGCACGTGATTGTCAATTTATGTTTATGTCTGACGGCTTGTGTTGAATTCCTGGTATGAATACCGTAACTTATTCATTGCTGTTCAGTAGTTTCTAAATAATAGAATAAGTTCTTATCTATCATTGGGAGAACATGTTTTGTGTGGTATACTCTTTGTATTTATAAGACTACAGTTTATTCATTTTAACTTCATTGTAGGCATGTGTACAGATCCTCTGATGTATTTAAACCTGCTGGCCAACGGGAATCCAGTTCTAAAATGTAGCGGGTTTCTAGCTTCCTTAGTTTTACCACCCTGTTTACTCCTCTTCTGCTAGGTGGTACAGTATCTATCAGGAAGTATTTCATCCCCTCAGTTTCCGATCCATGTTTATCTTTGAAATGCCTGGCTACGGGGTACGTATTGTCTTGATTCTGTATGGCTCTTAGATGTTGGAGCACCCGTTTATGTGCTTGCAGTATAGTGCACCCAACATACTGCAGGTTGCAAGGGTATTGGAGAACGTAGATAACATGATCAGTTTTGAATGTCAGGGTCTTGTTAATCTTGTGTTCTTTGTCCCCGAAAGGAGTGTGATAGAAGCTCTTATTAATCCCATGCTGGCATGCCTTGCATGTTTTACATTTGTAGAACCCCTTATGGGTACTAAGCCAGTTGGTATTTTCCAATATCTCTGGGCTCGTTTTTACCAAATTATCTCTCATAGAGGGTCCCCGACTGGGAGAGAAGGACACTTTGTTAGGTAACAAATGTCCTATCACCGGATCATTATGTACTAATGGCCAATTCTGTTTGATTATGGACCTTATACTCTGCTCCTGTTTGCTGTATCCGATGATGATTCTAAATTCCTTGTTTGTTTCTGAGATTAGATTATCTTTAGCCTGTTGCTGCCTCACTCCTAATCTATTATCTCTCTCCTTAAGTAGCTCCGCTCTGTCCACCTTCATTGTTAATAGCTCTGTTAATGGTTTTCACAGAGTATCCACGCTCCCTGAATCTTAATTTACTGGGTTGTTGTGCCACTTCTAGGTCCTCTTTCCTGCTAGTAATTCTTCTTAATCTCAACATCTCGGCAAATGGTATACTATCTACCAGGTGTCTGGGATGCGAGCTGCTGGCATGCAGTATAGAGTTGCTAGCAGTCTCCTTGCGATGTAGCCTAGTCTCTAATCTATTATTGTGTACAAATACTTCAGTGTCCAGGAAATGTACTGATTCTTGGCTTATGCTGGCTGTAAATTGCAAATTAAGCTCATTGACGTTTATTAGATTAACAAATTCCATAGCTGTTTCCTCTGTGCCTTGCCATACTACAAATAAATCATCAATAAATATCAGCCAGAGTTTCACATTATTTTTGACGTGTTCCTTGTGCACGGTGCCAAGTACCTGCTCCTCCCACCAGCCCATGTGAAGACATGCGTAGCTGGGGAAGAAGCTGGCACCCATGGCCAATCCTCATGTTTGCTGGTGTAGGGTATTGTTGAACATAAACAGGTTATTGTTTAAACACATCTTGACCATTTTGATCAGCATTTTATTGTGTAGTGTATACTGTGTTGGTTTCCTTTTATACATATTTATATTTATATAGTCATTGAAAAAAAGAAAAGGTTACAGGGATGTTATAGTTAGGCTAAATTTTCACTCATACAGTTATAGTTAGCTGAGCTAACTATAACTTGCGCCCCCGCGATGCACTGCTTATGACTTCACATATTAAATCACTGATGACATGGTCAGGAACATCATTGATGACATCTCATAAAAAACTTAAACTCTCAGTTAAACTTAAGTTTGTTTTAAGTTTAACTTAAAGCCAAATCTTTTTAGTACTCCTAAATGCCTTCTGTGAATACCGAAAGCTGTAAAGTTAGAATTTTGTCTCAGATTACTTTTGTGAATCGGGCCCTCGGTATTTAAGGGGACTTCAGCGTCAATTAGGTTGGCGGGTGAATCACCATCGCCCGTATGGTGGTGGCGATCCACCCGCCAATTCCCACCGCCTGCCTACCATTTCCCCCGCCTCATTATGATGACGGGGGAGACATCGGGGGACGGAAAGACCGTCCGCCGGTCAGACAGGCGACCGGGCGGAAAAGGGCTTCTATATGGTGCCGGTGTCTGCAAGACACCACCATCCATATCAGGATGGGCGGCAGTGCAGGGCTTTCCATGGCAGAGACCCAGCCATGGAAAGCCAGGCGGAGTATGCTTTTGGGGGCCCGTAGCGCGCCCCCAGGGGTTGGGGGGTTGGGGTGCACTTGGGGGGTACCCATGATACCCCCCTCCATTTGCATACACAATGTGGCAGGCACCGCGTGGTGCCTGCTGCGTTGTGCATGCAAATGCACGACATGCATATATTGCATTGTGGTGGGTGCTGCTTACAGCACCGCCCGCCACAATGCAATATATGCGGGATGCCACAGCCACCGTGGCAGTGGCATCCTAATTTCCAAGGCGGGACCGCCGCACCTATGGTGGTTGGTCCCGTTTCCTGGTACGTCCGCCCGCCATTGCAATAGGCCCCTTCATTCTCAAACCACCACTGCCCCAGGAGGCTAGTTTGCAGAGTGCCCTCCGGCGATTTGTCGGAGGTTTTTTTTTTTCAAGAAAGAGGACTGCGTAGTCCTCCCTTCCCTGGGCCGATTTTGGTCCCGGGGACCCCATCCCTTGGGGCCAGTCTTTTATGAAATGGGGAGGGGGCCATGCGGCTCCCCCTCCCTGGGGCAATTACGGCCCGAATTACCCCCTCCCCAAGGGTCAGGGTTTCTTTTTTTTAAATGTATTTCTTTTTTTAACTGAAGGGAAGGGAGGCCGCATAGCTTCCCTCCCAAGACCAATTTCGGCCCAGGGGACCCCATCCTCTGGGGCCAGGCCTTTTCTTTTTTTATATATTTACTTTCAAAGAAGGAGGCCGAGAAGGCACCCTCCAGGTCTATTTTCAGACCCAGGGAGTCCATCCCCCGGGGCCAGGTCTTTACGTTTGGAACAGTGGAGGAAGCACGAAGGCCCTCACGGTCCCTGCTGGCTCAGCACCTCCTGCGGGAGTCAGCATTGCTGACATGTAGCTCCCTGTGTGTAAAAGCAAACTGCTCTGCTTTGATCAAGCGAGGGCAACATACTCTCGCTTGCTCAAAGTGGAGCAGACTGTTTGCTATGGCATGGCTGGAGAACTGCCATAGCAAACTACAATGTCCCGGGGATGGGCACCCCATGGCATTGCTGGAGCCAGCCCTGGGGGAAGGCAATACCCAGGGCCTTATAGGGCTTCTGGAGGGTGGCCATGCGGCCCTTCTCCTTTGCGAAGTAATCCCCGGCAAGATGGTGGTCCCTGTTGCAGGGGGTCCGCAATGGACCACCTTAATTGTTGTATGTGTGCACCAGCGAGGTGTCAGTAACCGGGGCTGTGGGGTAGGCCGTAGGGCCTCCGTAAGCATTGTGTTTTCAAAAAAAGTATTTAATAGATGTGCCCCCAGGAGGTGGCTCACTTTGCCACTGGATTCAAGCTAGCATGGCTGATTAGGGCTCTTAGCCCAAAACCAGTCCCAGGACGCTTGTTTCCGGTCCAGGGAAGACATGGCTTGGCAGTTCGGGCTGGACTGTTCCCATGAGGCACAGGCAGGATGGAGTTCACAGTTCTGGAACGGTTAGTGGAATACATGTAAGGTTCAGAAATCACAAAGGTATGATGAGCCTAGCTATATTATATTTTGTCTTTCGCTATTCACAAATATTATTTGCTAAAGGTAAATATCTTTTAATAATACCATTAGGTGTAAAGCTAGTTTTTCCTCTCCGGTTACTTTTGAGATTCGGGCCCTTTATGTCCCTATGTTTGCTGACAATTTATGCATTTTTACCATCTCTTGACCAGTTTGACTTATCAGTTAGTGAGGGTGGTATGCCTTGCTCTGGATGATGATGTTTACTCGCAGAAGATGCAGGGACCTCTGCTACTGTGGTTGTCTGTACTCTGGCTGAATGTGTCAATAGGTGAGAAGAGAGAAAAGTCGCCAAATGGAAAAGTACGTGTGGAACTTGTCAGACAGTTCCTCATATCTTCTGCATGCTAACAGCATTGTGAAGTACTGTCAAGGCCGTGCAGGTAGGAGCAGTTGGGTGTTGGGGATGTAATGGTGTGGCAGGGTGGAAAATAGATAACGGAATATGGGAGTGAAATGTTTTGAAATAAGGATTCTCTCACCTTCTGCTTTGTGATTTCGGTAGGCACAAGGTGAGTTACTTTTAGGATAATTTGTATTTATTTTCCCTATTCCGTTGTCTGTTGATTTTCCTCTGCACCGCACCCTCCACCCCCATACGTTCTTGACTGACCCAGCCACTTCTGGATAAGTGGAAGGGGCTCTTTGACAATTGCTACTTAACAGTGTTAGGTATATGTGGCAGTAGTACTGGGCCCATGTTTTAAATAGTGGGAAAGGGATTTGCCATTTCTAATACAAAGGATTCTGGGACTTGTGGTGCAACATGCAGAGGTAAACACATGAGCCTCTGACTGACTATATTTTTATATAAACTTTGGAAAACTTCCTTACTCAAAATGGCAGTGCAACACAGTCATTTTATATATTTGTTCTTGTCATCCCATTTACCTGGTACCACATTGCAGACATCACTCACAAGCTGCCCAGGGAGCATGTGGGGGTGGATTGTATTGAGGACATCCTCCTCAAGTGGGGTGAAATATTGGTGGTTCCAGATTGTGGGGCAGGGAGAATCCTGTTCAGCTCGATCCTGGAGTACTTCTCCTTCACGCTCGCCTTTTCGTCCTTCCACTTCTTCTTGATGTCAAGGGCTGTGCACACATCCTCCCCCAATGCTGTGACAGCACTGGCCAAATGCTGCCATAGAGCTGCCTTCTGTGTGTAACTGGTGCAGTAAGGTGGGAGACCATATAGGCGTTTGTGGTGCCTCACAATGAACTCCACAATCATGGTGGTCTCCTTAGTTGTGAAGTTCTTCCTCCTCATTTTGTACATTTTCCAGTAGCGATGAACAGCAAATGAAAACAGGAACGCTCTGTGGCCAAACCTGTTCCTTGAATGTGTGCTGCTTTTATGTGGTTTGTGGTGCTGGTCTTGCAGTTAGTGTTAATTGACTTCAGCTGGAGCACGGTGGGGGACGGAGGCACTTGAAATGATCATCAGACCCAAATGTGGATATTCCGTCCCGGATGCGGAGATTTCAGCCTGGGTGCGGCAATTCCGGCACAAGTGCGGGATTTCTGCTCCTGGTGAGGATATTCCGCTCCGGGTGTGGACATTCTAGCCCGAGTATGGAATTTCCGCCCGAGTGCGGACGTAAAGTTATGAGTCGTAAGTGATTTCTGTGAATACCAAAAATCGTAAGTGCCTTCTGTGAATACCAAAAGTAGTAAGTTTAGGATTTTGTCTCAGATTAGGTCTGTGAATCGGCCCCTATATTTTTTTGCAAATGTTATATTTATGAAAGAAACAGATACATTCTTCCTCTAATGCGTACGTTGAATTTTGCTTTTAAAATCTGTGTATATTTGTATGAATTAATGGTTCTTACGATATGACTGTTTTTATCTTGTATACACTGCTTAATGTTGCGACATGTTTTTGAATGTGTCTCTTCACTGGGAAATGAACGCATGCATTAGTGTTTTTACTTGTATATTGTCTATTGATAGGACTTTACCATACTCTTATTCTTTCACAGGTCTGAAGGAACATATATCACCTGCTACAGTGCACTTCTGCTGTACGGATATGTACAACTGAAGCATTATGCGTTGATGGTTCTCTTAAGAGTTCTGCGCCAGGTTAGTGGGCGCCCATAAAGACTCAAGAGGTACATTATGTTCTCATCCCACTGAGCTATATTATCTTTTTTGAATGCCTTCTCTAGATGCTGCTAATGCATGCTTGGAAAAGAAGGTGACTTTAGTAGCGGGCGTCAGATTACATTCGCTAATGGATGCCATCAGCCATCGCTCACTGAAGTTTGTTTTTTTGACCAGAAACACATGTTTCCAAGGCAACTGCTTTACCTCTATGATTGTCAGCAGGAGGCATGCACTTGAAAACATATTGTTCAGTTATGTATTTGTTGATGTTATGATGCAGTGTGTTTTTTCCTATTAGGAAGCCAGAAGCAATGACTTATGTCCAAATGTAAGTAATCTGAAATTATTGAGGCAAGAAAATATCAATTTTCGCCAATCAACCTACTGACTTTCATCAATTTCTCACTACCATCCATCCTCTTGCTACACGCTCTGGCCTCCTAGAGACACTCTTTTAACCATTCAAACTCTTACCTGCATCCAAACTCACTCTCACCAGCTTCACTTCCTGTTCCTTACACACACTCTAGCATCCGCTACCACACAATGTCAACCAACCCTGTCTCTCATCTAACACACTCATCTTTATCTATTCTCACTCCATCAACCCTCACCACCTTCCTGTAGTGTAAATCATTTTAAAGGTTTTGATACATCACTTCCTGTGACATCACTTCCTGTAACATCATCAGGCGAGAGGTCAAGTGATGACACATCCTGTTATGTTATCAATAATGCTACTTCTATTTTCTGAAGAAGGTTGTGGATGCTGGGAGGGAAAACCGTCCCTGCAGGAGAAGAAATAACCAGATTCAGCCATATTTTAATTTCAATTAATATTTGTACCCACATGTAATGATCCTTTGAGGGTGGTCTAGCAAAGGAAAACAATTCCTCAGTGACTAAAAGTGATACAAGCCTGATTTGACCACGGACAACACCAGTGGATACATAGAAAGCACACTGTCAAACAGGATTCAGAGGTGTCATTGTGAAGCGTACAATTATGCAATAGTACACCCAATGCAGCGGGTGATGAGTCAGCAGATCAAGGCATACAATTACGCAGTAGTGCATCCTATGGAAAGGGATGGAGAGTCAGCGGGTCCAGGCATACAATTAAACAGCAGAACACTCCATGTAAGCGGAAGGGGGGGTCAGGGGATCAAGGCACACAATTACGCAATAGTGCACTCCATGGCAGGGGTGGGAAGTCAATGGATCAAGACATATATTTACACAGTAGCACATCCAATGCAAGGGGTGGGGAGTCAGTGGACCAAGGGTACAATTACACAGTAGTACACCTCATGCAGGGTGTCGGGAGTCAGCGGAACAAGGATACAATTACGCAGTTTTGTATCCCATGGAAAGGGGTGAGGGTACAATTATACAGTGAAAAACCCCTTACAAGGGTAGGGAGTCAGTGGATCAAGGTGTACAATTACAAAGCAGTACACCACATGCAAGGGGTGGGGAGTATGTATGTATGGGGTATCTCCGCGCTAGCATAGAAAACAGGACAGACTGAAATAGCTTTACCCAGCTCAGATCTTAAATAATTCCGTCTTCAGGAGTTTTCTGAAGCACATCAAGCGAGAGCATTTCCGAAGGTCCTCTGGCAGGGAGTTCCAGTGTTTAGAGGCCAGGAAGGTGACTGTTTTGCCTCCAGTTCGATTTTTCTTAAAGCGTGGAACCACCAGCAATCCTCTATTTTCTGACCTAAGATTCCGGTTCGGGCGATACAACTTAAACTTATCTGCCATATAACTAGGGCATTTGCCAAAGACGGCGCTATGCTCAAAGCAACAGAGCTTAAACTTTATTCTCTGGCGAATAGGAAGCCAATGAAGCGACTTCAAAAGTGGCCCGGAGGTGGAGCGCGGTGGTTTACTAAGGACTAAGCGTGCGGCCACGTTTTGGACAACCTGTAATCTGTTAAGGAGAGCCTCATTTGCAGATGAAAATAAGGCATTACAATAATCAAGGCGACCGATTATCAGAGTCTGAACTAAGGTTTTACGTACTGTCAGAGGCAACCAAATGAACACTCTGTGCAGCAGGCTCAAGGTGCGATAGCAGGTCCCAACAGTGGTCATAACTTGATCTTTCATTGATAACCGTATATCCAACTGAACTCCTAAATTTGTTGCCACTAAAGTAGGAGAGGGGGCGGGGCCCAACACCACCGGCCACCATCCAGGTGCCCAGGAGGTAAGTGCAGGACCAAATAACAAGATTTCAGTTTTGGCCGCATTCAGCTGCAGAAAGTGATCCGTCATCAATTCTGCTATGGCAGTCACGCCTTCCGCAAAAGGTTGATCAACTAACTCCCTATCTTTATCAAAAGATAGGAGTAATTGGGTATCGTCTGTATAAGAAAATGGCACAAAGCCAAACTTTCGAATAATTTTAGCAAGGGGGGCCATGTAGATATTAAATAAAGTCGGGCTTAAACACGAGCCCTGGGGCACCCCCTTCCTAAGCTTCACAGTACGTGAGCGAAGTGGGCCTAGATCAATAGTTTGAGAACGCTGGTCCAAAAAACAAATAAACCATTTAAGCGCCAACTCCTGTAGACCGATCTCTCTTAGCCAAAAATTCAATTTCTGATGACAGACCGTGTCAAAGGCTGCGGTTAAGTCCAATAGGACCAGCATCACTCCTTTATTCTCATCTAAGGCCATTTTCATATAATCCGTAACCCCAATAAGGGTTGTCTCTGTAGAATGGTTAGATCGAAATCCGGACTGTGACGGATCAAGAATGCCATTGATTTCCAAATATTCCGTTAGATGCGTGTTAACATGGCTCTCTGCCATTTTACCCATTAAAGGAAGAAGTGAAATGGGACGGTAGTTGGAGAGCACATCATTAGACACCTGGGGGCAGATTTATGTTTGACTTGCGCCTCATTTACGCCGCCGTTGCGTCACTTTTGTGACGCAGCAGCGGCGCAAATCCTGCGCCATGGTGCGGGGTATTTACAAACGTGACGCATCTCCCAGATGCGTCACGTTGTAAAGCCCTGCGCCACATGTAGGCGTTCCAGGGCAGGTGGGGGCGTTCCGGCGCAGGAAAGCCTCCTAAAAGTGGCTGAGTGAAATCTACAAGATTTCACTCAGTCACTTTTGAGCCCATGCTGCGTCAAAACCCTGCGCCTGCCTGAAGCAGGCGTAAGGATTGACGCAGCATTGTGCAGATAGGCCCCCCAGATCATTGCTGGAGCTGCGTCGCGTTTGCGACGCAACTCCAGCAATGCGCCACTTTTCGGCACAGATGCGTCACGCATCTGTGCCGTTTTTGACCCATGGTGCGCCGCATTATAAATGCGGCGCATCCATGGTGGCGCAGCTGTGGCGCATAATAACTGGCGCATCCCTGCTGATATGCAGGGATGCGCCAGTCGTCATAAATCTGCCCCCTGATCTTTCTTCTTAATGGGAATTATTTGGGCAGCCTTTCAGTCTGAGAGCACACTGCCTTCATATAATGATGAGTTTATAATCTCAGCAATAGGAGCAGCCAGAGATGAGGCTAAGAGAGCGAATTTATGTGCAGGCGAGCCAGATTTAGCCTTTTTTAACATAGCTTCCACTTGTGAGACGTCCATATATCTAAATCATTTCAACCCATCTCCTGAGTCCAATTGCAGTACTAAGTCCGAAGTCTGAATCTGAGTCAGCAGAAAAAGGCATAAAATGATGCAGTAGAACATCCCATGCAAGAGGTGATGAGTCAGCAGATCAAGGCGTACAATTACGCAGAAGAACACTCCATTGAAGGGGTGAGGAGTCAGTGGATCAAGGTGTACATTTGCACAGTATAACACCCCATGCAAGGGGTGATGAGCCAGTTGATCAAGGTGTACATTTACACAGTGGAACACCCCATGCAAGGGGCGATGGGTCAGCCGATCAAGGTGTACATTTACACAGTGGAACACCCCATGCAAGGGGCGATGAGTCAGCGGATCAAGGTGTCCATTTATGCCGTAGAACACCCCATCCAAGGGGTGATGAGTCAGCGGGTCACGTCAAACACAAGGAGATGATGGATGGAGCGCTGAAACTTATCAGACACATCCCCAGTCACAGATCTGGGTTGAATCCAGCATAGTTCTTTAGCTCACTTTGCCACCTCAGTTCAGACCCAGCCATAGGCAAATAAGTCTTGACCCTGTGCCTCGTGGGAACAGTCAAGATCGAACTGCCAAGCCATGTCTTCCATGGACCAGAAACAAGCATCCTGGGACCAGTTTCGGGGTAACACCCCTCATCAGTCAGGATAGCCTGAATCCAGTGGCAAAGTGAGCAAGGGACCCACATCTTGGCATACCCTGCCAACTTAGGGTGAACAAAGCAAACACAAGGAGATGATGAACGGAGTGCTGAAGCTTTTCGGACACTCAACCCCAGTCAAAGATCTGGGTTGAATCCATCATTGTTCTTTGGCTCACTTTGCCACCCCAGTTCAGACCCAGCCATATGCAAACCAGTCTTTGCCCTGTGCCTCTTGGGAATAGTCCAGACTGAAATACCAAGCCAGGTCTTCTCTGGACTAGAAATAAGCATCCTGGGACTTGTTTCAGGGTAACGCCCCTCATCAGGCAGGCTAGCTTGAATCCAGTGGCAAAGTGAGCAAGGGACCCACGTCTGGGCATAACCTGCAAACTTAGGGTGAACAAAGGAAACACAAGGAGATGATGGACGGAGCACTGAAACTTTTTAGACACTTACTCCCAGATACAGATTTGGGTTCAATCCATCATCGTTCATTAGCTCACTTCAGCACCCCAGTTCAGACCCAGCCACATGCAAATCAGTCTTGACCCTGTGCCTCATGGGAACTAACCCCGGGCGTAGCACTACGCTTCGCCCACGTAGTGTACGTAGCGCTGCCTGCTTCGCACTTTCCGAAGTAGGCGAAGCAGGGCAGCGCTACGCACACGCCGAGGGCGAAGCGTAGCTGCTTGCCACCCGCCACCCACCTCCCGCCCGCCCTTCTTTTAAATATATGAGCAATGAAAAATAAAGTAAAGTAAGTCGACTTACCCGTAAGCGCGGCGTCTCCGGGGCTCCCTCTTTCAGTTTCTAATTTCTTCTGGCAAATGCGCATGCGCGGACACCCGCGCATGCGCATTTCTCGCGAGAAATGCGCATGCGCGGGCGTCCGCGCATGCGCATTTGCCAGAAGAAATTAGAAACTGAAAGAGGGAGCCCCGGAGACGCCGCGCTTACGGGTAAGTCGACTTACTTTTACTTTATTTTTCATTGCTTATAATATTTAAAAGAATGGCGGGTGGGAGGTGGGTGGCACGTAGTGGGGCTACGCGAAGCGCGTAGTGTGCGTAGATTTGGGCACACTACGTGCTGCTTCACGTAGCCCCACTACGCCCACTACGCCCACCCTTAATGGGAACAGTCCAGACCAAACTGCCAATCCAGGTGTCCATTTACACAGTAGAACACCCCATGCAAGGGGCGATAAGACAGTGGATCAAGGAGTACAATTACACAATAGAACACCCCATGAAAGGGGCGATGAGTCAGCGGATCAAGGTGTACATTTACACAGTAGAACACCCCGTGCAAGGACTGATGAGCCAGTGGACCAAGGTGTATATCCACAGTAGAACACCCCATGCAAGGGGTGATGAGTCAGCAGATCAAGGTGTACATTTACACAGTAGAACACCCCATGGACGGGGTGATGAGTCAACGGATCAAGGTGTATTTTCACAGTAGAACACCCCATGCAAGGGGGGGAGTCAGTGGTTCAAGGTGTAGATTTGCACAGTAGAACACCCCATGCAATGGGTGATGAGCCAGCGAATCAAGGTGTCCATTTATGCAGTAGAACACCCCCGTGCAAGGGGCGATGAGTCAGCGGAACAAGGTGTCCATTTAGGCAGTAGAACACCCCATGCATGGGACGATGAGTCAGCGGATCAAGGTGTCAATTTACGCAGTAGAACACCCAATGCAAGGGGTGGGAAGTCAGTGGTTCAAGGTGTGGATTTGCACAGTAGAACACCCCATGCAATGGGTGATAAGCCAGCAGATCAAGGTATCCATTTACACAGTAGAACACCCCCATGCAAGGGGTGGGAAGTCAGTTGTTCAAGGTGTACATATACCCAGTAGAACATCCCATGCAAGGGGTGGGATGTGAGTTGATCAAGGTGTATATTTACCCAGTAGAACACCCCATGCAAGGGGTGGGAAGTCAGTAGATCAAGGTGTACATCTGCACAGTAGAACACCGCATGCAAGGGGTGGGAAGTCAATGGTTTAAGGTGTACATTTACCCAGTAGAACACCCCATGCAAGGGATGGGAAGTCAGTGGTTCAAGGTGTACATTTACCCAGTAGAACACCCCATGCAAGGGGTGGTAAGACAACGGATCAAGGTTTCCATTTACGCAGTAGAACTCCCCATGCGTGGGGCGATGAGTCAGGAGATCAAGGTGCACATTTACACAGTGGAACACCCCATGCAAGGGGTGGGAAGTCAGTGTTTCAAGGTGTAGATTTGCACAGTAGAACACCCCATGCAATGGGTGATGAGCCAGCTGGTCAAGGTGTTCATTTACACAGTACAACACCCCCATGCAAGGGGCAATGAGTCAGCGGATCAAGGTGTCTATTTAGGCAGTAGAACACCCCATGCATGGGGCAATGAGTCAGCGGATCAAGGTGTCCATTTACATTGTAGAATACCCAATGCAAGGGGTTGATGAGTCAGCAGATCAAGGGTACAATCATACAGTGGAATACCCATGCATGGGTGGAGAGTCAGTGGATCCAGGAATACAATTACACAGTAGAACACCCCATGCAATGCGTGGGAAGTCAATAGACCAAGGTGTACATTTACACATTTCACCACCCCATGCAAGGGCTGGGAAGACAGTGGATCAAGGTGTATATTAGCACAGTAGAACACCCCGTGCAATGGGTGATGAGCCAGCAGATCAAGGTATCCATTTGCACAGTATCACACCCCCATGCAAGGGATGGGATGTCAGCGGTTCAAGGTGTACATTTACATTGTAGAACACCCCATGCAAGGGGTGGGAAGTCAGTGGTTTAAGGTGTACATTTACCCAGTAGCACACCCCATGTAAGGGGTAGGAAGTCAGTGTAACAAGATTTGAGGCAATTGATAAAGCCCTCTTTGAGTCGTTTCCATTCTGGAGATGGCAAGAGTAAATCCAGGTCCAAGATGCGAAGGGGCTAGAAGACCCTCGAACATCATGGGGGTTGAGGGGAATGGGCTTCTCAACTGGCAAAAATGTTTTCCCCACCAAAAAATATTAAAATTAAAAGAAATTGCTACTGCAGTATTGTACAATTCTGGCCTGGGAAACTTGCAAACATTCAAAAAAGCCTTGATATTATGTTATGTTTCATATAGGCACCCCAATACAGGCTCACGTAGCAACCTAAGCTCTCACCTATATTTCCCCTGCCATTACAGTACATAACGGGTCTTGGTACTGACCTTTTACCTAGTTACCGTACTGCTAACAGGACGTGGGGTTTTCTCTGAAAACTAGCCTATGCATAAGGATTCTTGGAAACTCAGTAGGACTACCATCTTCTGCATAATAACTATGCATAAGGGTTATTCCTTCTGTCATCCTAAGTCCGACGTGACACAGCATGGTAGATCCCCTGAGGATACCACTTAGGGTATATAAACACCATATCTTTGCTGAGGCAGGGAGAGGAGAAAAAAGACTTCCATGCCGACACACTGAAGAAAGACGCTGAGGTTCCTGCACACAGACACTCCAGCTCGCAGTGGCCTGACATCCCTCATGGGGTGTCCATCTTGAGACCAAGTCGAAGTCCCACAGTCTCTCACTTCAGGTAATGGGGTTGACTTTATCTTAGAGGTATTCTTGGCTCTACACCTACATACATGCTAGGTACACTTAGATACATCTAGTTAGGGTTGCGTCGTAGGAGTACGCATTGCTACTGTCATGTGTTTTCAGACCTGCCTGTATTCATTGTTTTAGCACTATGGTAGGAATCTACCATCCTTTTACTCTGTTTGTGCTTCTAATCATTTATATCTGTTTCTGTCTTATGGTTGTTTCAGCACACCTATTTTACACTAGAATGACGATGGTTCAATAAATGCTTTTTAAAATCGTCCCCACCGTTTATTCTGTGTATCTCTCTGAGAAAAAGTGAGGATGAGTGACTGAGCGAAGAGTACTGTACTGTTTCCACGATCCGTGATGGGACAGGGTTGTCATGTTCGATAGCTGCCAAGAGCAGTTCTCTCCTTGGTAAGTGGGGTTTCTAGTGGCGCTGTGAGCTAGGCGGTATACAGGCGAGCATACTCAGTGGGGTGTCTAGAACCAGTCTGGACACCAGTCCCACAGTCTATGTTGTCTAAACATGGAAATCCTATATAGGTTTATAGGAACTACATGACAATTCCTTCTCAGTAACGTGTCATGGAGACCCGTGACTGGCAATATGTGTGAAATAGGAAATGTAGTAAATCTTCACCGGGCGCCAGGAGTACTATTACCAGCGCAGATGTACTCCTGTCTTTGTGAGTCAGCCGGACTCTTCCCAACGCTGCCGGCCACAGCTCTGAGGGCTCAAAGGGGACAGCCGGGAGCCCTCTCACCTGACCACTTCCATCACAAGCTGTTCCCTGTCGCAAACTTATTTATGCGTTTTATGTAGCTCTTTCCGATCCTGCCTCCTTAGACCAGGCGTGCGGGAGGAATCCAGTGAGTGACTGAATTCCCTTCTGAGAATAAATCTATTTTCCTGGTGAAGACAACACCAACGGACCGTGAGGCGTGACATCACACTCACCCTCGGCAATACTTAGCGTAGGGATGAAAATGCTCCTGCAACTCACAGTAGGAGCAGAACCCCCCCCCCCCTACCCTCCCCCCCCCCCACCCCCCACTGGTGTTGCTTTTCGAGAGCTCAGTTACGCCTTTTTATCGTCCTTCGTCGGAGATGGACCAAGCAGTACAGAAACCGTGAAAATGTTCAGCAGAGCAGTGTCTGGTGAGGGACAAGAGTGGAGAGTGAGGTGATGTGTCTGGCTCAACATAAAGAGACTGCTAAGAGTAGGAAAGAGTAGAGACGTACTTAGAAGCCTCAGTGCCAGTCAGTGTAAGTCAGTGTCTGTGAAAGGGCCGGAGGGCTGTGGAAAGTCTCATCTTTGAAAGGCACAAAGAGGTCGGACAAAGACAGTCAGTCCCGGTGACAGGAAGGCTGGGGCGGAATCAAGCAAAACGTCAGCCTAACCTTTGAAGAAATGTTAGGACTGGGGAAGACATGTTTTATGTTGTCATTGCCTCCGAAAGGACGGAAGGGTTGGGACAAGTACTGGTGACATGTCAGGGCCCTCTGACAGGCCAGGAAGAAAGGGCCTTTGAAAAGGCATCTGTTTACAAGAATATCTCGTAAAGAAGGTAACCTTTCAGGAGCGTGACCCGAGCCTTAAAACCAAAAACTGGACCTTTCCACAAACAGAACTAAGGCTACAAGTTTGTATCGACGTAGGGGGCAGCTCCACTTAATTTACAGCACACGTAGTACACAGATAGAGAGGCTCTAAGGGAATTAAATGCAACTTTTAAACACTTTGTCATCAGCAATAACTAAATTGGTTTCTGTAGGGATAGCTAATCAATCCAGCACTGGAACACATGGAAACGTGCCCGCCTCTGCGTTTAGTTGATTCTCTGAAAATTGGGACATAAGTTATATTTAATGAAATCTCCTGGGACAGATGCTGAAAACCCGGGGCTGTCCTGGCGAATCCAGTACGGCTGGTCCCCCTTCCTCTCAGAGCTGCGTGTCCTAGTTTAAAAAAGAGAAAGAAAAGAAAACACAGCATTGAAAGGCAAAACCATTCCATGCTTTCAGAAAACTATATATGGCATTATTATGTGGCATACAGAGATCAGGGAAGATTCCCTTACAGGCTAGCGCCTCCGAGAGGTATGTAAGCCTTGAGAAGAGTCCACCTCAGCAGGGGTCGCCCGCAGTCACTGCAGACTGCCCCAGGACCCCAGCCTCTCCCGCCTCACCTGCAACCCTGGAAGGAAGGCCTGGAGCATTTCTGAGATGATGCACTCGGTAGCCATCAGCGCACCAAGGGCACACAGCTCACCTTAAACATGTCAGTGCTAATTCCTCCGCATGGCGGAAGACATGCCTGACACGCCAGCAGAACCCCCTCCTCGAGACTGAACCGAAGGCTGCATTCCTGCAGCTCTTTGATGCGAAGGACAACACCTGATGCCACCACCCCTGCCAGGTCCCTCAGGGCATCCTCCACGCTGACCCCCCCTTGCAAACATGCACTGCGAAGAGGTCCAGACATGGGCAGGTTCGAAGGCGAAGAGTATGGCCAGGGGAAGCTAGAACTCAGGCCTCTTCTAGGCCAAACGGATCTAGAACAGCAGCACCCCCTGATCCCCAACATCAGGCTTGCCTCCATTATCCCGCACTTCATCAGGACCTCCAGTGGTCCTTACTCGTCCCGCTGTCACTCCTGGCCCTTTTGGATACCCAGATCGCTCTTGTTGTGCACAGTCTTGAATATCCCCAGTGATTCGCCATGCTCCACTCACTGTTCAGCACGCCACTGCTTCCCACCTAGCTTAGTGCTATAGAAATACCAATGCATACATACATACATACATACAAATATCTATATGCAAAGTCATGTTTCTGTAGCCCTTCCATGCTCCCCTTACTGTTCAGCACATCACTGCTTTCCACCTAGCTTAGTGCTATAGAAATACCAATATATACATACATATCTACATACATACATACATATATCAATATGCAGAGACATGTCTCTGTAGCCTTTCCATACTCCCCTCACTGTTCAGCATGCCACTGGTTCCCAGCTAGTTTCATGCTATAGAAATACCAATGCATACATACATACATACATACAAATATCTATATGCAAAGTCATGGCTCTGTAGCCCTTCCATGCTCCCCTTACTGTTCAGCACATCACTGCTTTCCACCTAGCTTAGTGCTATAGAAATACCAATGCATACATACATATCTACATACATACATACATACATACATATATCTATATGCAGAGACATGTCTCTGTAGCCCTTCCATACTCCCCTCACTGTTCAGCACACCACTGCTTCCCAGATAGTTTCATGCTATAGAAATACCAATACATACATACATACATACATACATACAAACATGCATACATACATGCATACATACATATATCCATGTGCAGAGACATGTCTCTGTAGTCCTTCCATACTCCCCTCACTGTTCAGCATGCCACTGGTTCCCAGCTAGTTTCATGCTATAGAAATACCAATGCATACATACATACATACATACAAATATCTATATGCAAAGTCATGGCTCTGTAGCCCTTCCATGCTCCCCTTACTGTTCAGCACATCACTGCTTTCCACCTAGCTTAGTGCTATAGAAATACCAATGCATACATACATATCTACATACATACATACATACATACATATATCTATATGCAGAGACATGTCTCTGTAGCCCTTCCATACTCCCCTCACTGTTCAGCACACCACTGCTTCCCAGATAGTTTCATGCTATAGAAATACCAATACATACATACATACATACATACATACAAACATGCATACATACATGCATACATACATATATCCATGTGCAGAGACATGTCTCTGTAGTCCTTCCATACTCTCCTCACTGCTCAGCATGCCACTGCTTCCTAGCTACTTTCATGCTATAGAAATACCAATGCATACATACATATATTCGTACATACATATATCTATATGCAAAGTCAGGTTTCTGTAGCCCTTCCATGCTCCCCTTACTGTTCATCACGCCACTGCTTCCCACCTAGCTTAGTGCTATAGAAATACCAATATATACATACATAAATATCTCCATGTGCAGAGACATGTCTCTGTAGCCCTTCCAAACTCTCCTTACTGTTCAGGCGTCCACTGCTTTCCAGCTAGTTTCATGTAATAGAAATACCAATACATACATACATATATACATAGATCCATGTGCAGAGACATGTCTCAGTAGCACTTCCATGCTCTTCTATTGGCTGAGCCAATACATCTCACTGAGGCTTCATACCTCTCCTGGGTAGCATCCACACCTCAGGAGGGTACCATATCTCTATTGGACAGTAGCTACACCTCTTAACAGGGGTGTCATGATTTGTTGAAAAGTACCACCTTCCTCAGTAGGGAAATGACAGTGTGTCTCCCGTGTGTCTCCCGGATTCCACTCCAGCCTTGTTCCCTTCATGCGCCCATTGAGTTACTGGTTGTGGGTGGTGGCATGTCCGCATGCCACTTTAATTTCGGTTTTAGGGGAGGGTCGTTTGAATTTTCTATGAAGGTTGCAGCCAGGCTGAACAGGAAGTTATGGGGCTTCGTGATCAATCAGATGGAGAGGTACCCCATAGTGGGACCAAGCCCCATCTGATCAAGACTAGCCTGGTGCTCCCACACCCAGATGTCCTGGACCGAATGTAACAGCCAGTAAATATGGGGCATATCAGCAACACGCGGCGATAATTATCGCTCAGCGCTCTTAGCGTGAGGATAATTATCGCCGGGTAACGTGGATTTTCATTGCTTAGATAGCGTGCTATTAGCAACGCTTATCTCCTCAGCTATAAAAATCCTCACGTTAACTGCCTAACGTGAGATTATCGCTGGAAACCCAGCGATAATCTCACGTAGTGTGGCGTTAGCTTGCTGATAGGGACTCACAAACTTAGCCATGATATCCACCTTCCATAGGATATCATGGCTAAGTCAGTCCTGAAGCAGGCGTAAGGAAAGTAGCGATAACAGGTGTTATCGCTACTTTTCCTGCCGCTATGCTTCATAGCGTGGGGCTTGATGATACGAGAATTGTCGCTTAGCGACATTTCTCCTGTCATGTTAGGTCAGGAACGCCCACTTTGCATCTCATTAGAGATGCAAAACTGGGCGTTAGGAATCCTGACGCTAATGCAAGGTTTCACGCGTTAGCGTGGCCTTGCTAATTAGGCGATAAAATTATCGCCGCTTTTCGGCCGAAAACTGCCGCAAAAGCGGCGATAATTTTTTATCGCCTGCTTGTAAATATGCCCCTATGTTTGGTAAAATCCAATGAGGCTTTGGCTGCAACAGAGGATAGGCCTCTGTCCACTGCCCTGTCTGAGTATTTCTTTTTTTGTAAGGAAGGGAGGGAGGATGCAGTGCATCTCACCAGGACAGCTTCTCCCCTTCCCTACCCTACCGGTTCAACTCCCCTCCCTCCCCACCCGCCCAGCAGCTGCCCCCAGCTCACATTTACCACCTGCTTAGAGCGGGTGGGAAATGGGATCTTTAACCCCCATCGAAGACCAAAGAACGTGCGGAATTCTGCTTAGTAATCCCGAGTATGCACAGTTATTTCCCACAGGCACACCACACGATACCTTAATTTTGTGCATGAATGTTACACCCCACCAGTACCGTGCAACTTGTAATGAAGGCCTGTGATTACTCGAGGTAGAAAGTGGGCCAGGGAAAAAAATGAATACTTTAGGACATCATACCTTGATGAGTTTGTTCAGAAACACCAGCCCTGGTTGAAAACTTAATAAGCATAATTTGAGTAATTTTGCATAACAACATTTCCACTAAATTCTCAAGATTACGGCATTACACCACATCACATACTTTTTGGGAGAAAGGTTAATGCAACATGAACCATTTTAGTGTGAGCGGCATTTCAGGTCGATTTTTTACCCAAATGGAGTGTTCAGGTAATTTTTTCATTCAAAACTACACATTTGAATGTGCACGGCAGTTCCTTTAATGTGGGCATTCAACAAACATTTCAAATAGAATTTTCACTGAAGCGGAATGTCCAGGTAATTTTTAAGTGCAAAAAATACAACTCCGAATACAAGCAGCAGTGTTTTGAGTGACAGTAACCAGAAGTCACTCGCATTGACATTTTTTTGTTGTATTTTTATCCAAACAGAAGATTCAGTTCCTGTTTTGAGAGCAAGAAGTATCTCACATAATTCTGCATAATTTTGTGTAATTTTGAAGTAAATAGTAAATTCTTTTACTTATGATACATACAATTGTGGGAGTTTCGCCCACCCCTAGTAAAAAGCAAGTAATGGAGGCAAGGGGCACAGGAGGAGCTGGTGGATGGGAGAGTAAAGTGTGCCATGGTCGGAATGCTTCTTACCCCTTCCTGTGTCCAGTCAAAGAGTGCAATGGCGTTTTCCCCTCAGTTCACCCCCTTTCCGTGAACCCAGGTGCTCCTGAAGTATTTAGAACCACAAACTCTAGCCAAACTCACAGTGTGTCACCTGTAGAGTCATCATTGGACAAAGACCTTTCATCAGTCTTAGCCTGACTAGTAATAATACATGTAGCTTTTTCCTATGGTTCATTTAAGGGGTGCTTTGAAACTAAGTGCAAAAAAGGAAGGTGAGATTGGAAGAGAGTCTTATTCATCATCCTCCTATGAACCAAAAAATCGAAATGGGGTGGTAGCAGCTTTGCAGTAAGAGCAGCTACATCCTGGAATCTCCTTCCACTCAATCTTAGGTCAGCTCCATTCCTTCCCCAGTTCAGGAAACTTCTAAAAACTTGGCTTTTTAATCAGTAGGCCCTTTTTCTGCTCTCTCGCTTCATTCATACTCAGCGCCAAGACACCTTTGGGTATACGTTGCGCTTTATAAATAGCTTAACATTAACAACATTAACATTAACATTTTGTTGTTGGCTGGTAGTGCCCAGTCAGTACTGGATGTTCACCTGTCTTGCAAAACTATTTGTATTCCTTCTGCTTTTTCACTGCATGCCTTCAATGCTGAGTGAGGGCAAGATTCATCTTAGCATTAGTTTTGCTTTGTTCGTGTGATGCAGAGTAATCCTTTGTAAATGGTTGTGTTTGTGTGAGATGCACAGGTTCTGCCTCTCTTGAAGTCTTCTGACACAGTTGATCCATGCAGGCCTAGCACTTGGATCTGCTCTTCAGTCCCGTCACAATAGATGCAATGTTTGTTCCTTCAACAAATGATTTTACAGGAGGGGTGACTGCAACTGTTTGTCTCAGGTCTTTTGTCCTGTCTAGCTATCCAGCTCATCATTAGTGTCTCTGCTTTCACATCATCAGCAGTGTCTAGTTTTCAGGTAATTTGCAGTGTCTGATACGCCAACTCATCAGCAGTGTCTTTGATCCAACCCACCAACATGTCTAGTTTTCATGTCATCAGCAGTATCTCATACTCCAACTCATCAGCAGTGTCTTGTGATCCAACTCATCAACATGTCTAGTTTTCACCTCATCTGCAGTGTCTCATACTCCAACTCATCAGCATTGTTTTGTGATTTAACTCATCAACATGTCTAGTTTTCAATGTCATCAGCAGTGTCTCATACTCCAAATCATCAGCAGTGTCTTGTAATCCAATTTATCAACATGTCTAGTTTTCACTTCATCAGCACTGTCTCATACTCCAGCTCATTAGCAGAGTCTTGTGATCCAACTCATCAACATGTCTAGTTTTCACGTCACCAGCAGTGTCTCATACACAAACTCATTAGCAATGTCTTGTGATCCAACTCACCAACATGTCTAGTTTTCATGCATCTGCAATGTCTCATACTCCAACTCATCAGCAATGTCTTGTGGTCCAACTCCTCAACATGTCTAGTTTTCATGTTATCAGCAGCGTCTCATAATCCAACTCATCAGCAGTGTCTAGTTTTCACGTCATCAGCATTGTCTCATACTGCAACTTATCAGCAATGTCTTGTGATCCAACTCATCAACATATCTAGTTTTCACGTTATCAGCAGTGTCTCATAATCCAACTCATCAGCAGTGTCTAGTTTTCACGTCATCTGCAGTGTCTCATACTCCAACTAATCAGCAATGCCTTGTGATCAAACTCATCAACATTTCTTGTGTTCATGTCGTTGGCAGTGCCTCATACTCCAACTTATCAGGAATGTCTTGTGATCAAACTTATCAACATGTCTAGTTTTCACGTCATCACTAGTGTTTCATATTCCAACTCATCAGCAATGTTTTCTCATTGAACTAATCAACATGTGTAGTTGTCAAGTCATCGGCAGTGCCTCATACTCCAACTCCTCAGCAATGTCTTATGATCCAACTCATCAACATGTCTAGTTTTTATGTCATCAGCAGTGTCTCATAATGCAACTCATCAACATGTCTAGTTTTCAAGTCATTATCAGTGTTTCATTTTTCAACTGATCAGCAGTGTCTAGTTTTCACATCATCAGCAGTGCCTCGTACTCCAATGACAGCAATGTCATGTGATCAAACTCATCAACCTATCTAGTTTTCACGTCATTGTCAGTGTCTCATACTTCAACACATCAGCAGTGTCTTGTGATCCAACTCATCAACATGTCTAGTTTTCACGTCATTGTCAGTGTCTCATACTCCAAGCCATCAGCGGTGTCTTGTGATCCACCTCATCAACGTGTCTAGATTTCACGTCATTCACAGTGTCTCATACTCCAACACATCAGTAGGTTCTTGTGATCCAAAGCATCAACATGTCTAGTTATCACGTCATCTGTAGTGTCTAATAATACAACTAATCAGCATTGCCTTGTGATCGAACTAATCAACATGTCTAGGTTACAGGTCTTCGGCAGTGTCTCATACTCCAACTCATCAGCAATATCTTGTGATCCAACTGATCAACATATCTGGTTTTCATGTCATCGGCAGTGTCTTGTCATTGAACTAATCAACGTGTCTAGTTTTCATGTCATCAACAATGTCTCATTCTCCAACTCATCAATGTGTCTAGTTTTCACATCATCAGCAGTGTCTCATACTCCAACTCATCAATATGTCTAGTTTTCACATCATCAGCAGTGTCTCATCTGCCAACTCATCAGCAATGTCTTGTCATCCAACTCATCAGTTTCTTGTTATCCATGTCATCAATAGTGTCTACCTGCCCAACTCATCAGCATTGTCTAGTTATAACATCATCTGCAGTGTCTCATACTCCAACTCATCAGCAGTGTCAAGTTAACCAGCTCATCAGGAGTATCTATCTGTTCAACTCATCAGCAGTACAAGTCATCTGCAGTATCTACTTGTCCAACTTATCAGCAGTGTCTATTTATCCAAGCCAACAGCAGTTTATACCTGTCCAACTCATCAGCATGTCTATTAAGACAATTCAACTGCAGTGTCTACTTGTCCAAGCCTGAAGTAGTGTCCAGTTGTCTCAGTCATCAGCAGTGTCTTCTAATCCAACTCATCAGTGGTGTCATCAGAAGTGTCTAGCCATCCAAGTCTGTGGTAGTGTTGACATATTTAACTCATCATCAGTGTCTCATTGATTGCCTCATCAGAAATGCCTACCAGCTTAACTCATCAGCAATGCCCAGCAGCCCAACTCATCAGCAATGCCTAGCAGCCCAACTCATCAGCAATGCCTAGCAGCCCAATGCATCAGCAACGCCTAGCAGCCAAACTCATCAGCAATGCCTAGCAGCCCAACTCATCCGCAATGTCCGCCTTTCTCATTCATCAGCAGTCTACTTAGCCAAGTCACCAGTAGTCGTGGCTATATGTCCCGTTCATCAGTGGAGTCTAGCTGTCCACTTAACAATGCTTCTTAGTCAATCATTTCATTAGCAGTGTCTAGTTAACACATTAGCAGTATCTAGCTATCCAACTCATCAACAGAGCCTAGCTCTGGTAAAAGTGACCAGACAAGACAGATGTTTGGAATGATCAGCCTTATTATTGCCACGATTCATCAGATAGAAAACTGCTAGATCTTAACCGGAAAAATTGTGTTTTTGATCCCCAATCACATACAAGTTGATCCATGGGAGATATGGGGATATTGGCAGAAACATGTCGACCCATTTCCAGACCAATAATTATACGGCGAGGGGATAATAATTTTTCCCAATTGCGCCGCACATTTGTTTTTATAAACCATATAGTCTCCTAAATCATTAAATAGAGAATGAGGTTACTATAATGGCTTTTAATCTCACTTATTCACTTTGGGCCCCACTTAGTTAGAAGTGCATCCCTGTCGTCAGGTGCATGCCCGCCCTCTATCAAACCAAGTTTTTAGAGGGCGAGGACTGGCCGATAATGAAGCATGACACCAGGTGGTGTGTGAGGCCAGTCCGTAACTTTTAGTGAGATGTCCACACTCACAGTCACTTAACACTACTCAATTATCTCCGGGTCATTCTAATAGGAGCGGCCCCTTTTGTGTGTACTAAGATATGGGGAGCCATCACCTAGGACGGGATATCGAATTGTGTAGCACAATTCAGAATAGTAATTGAGTAGAAATATGTGCCATAGATATACTAGTGTGCATGGAGGTCCAACCTTAAAACAAATGTGGAGAAAGTAATATTAACGTATATTCAGAAGGAAGGAATAACCATGGATCAGGAAAAGAGAGCCATTCAGAATAATTAGACACCAAGGCTTTAAAAATGGTGAATCTCCACAAGTAAGTGTTGGCTGCACACATTTCTATGATTGAAGCATGAAATTAAAGAATAACATTTGCAGAAAAAAACAAGAAGGTGCTGTGTTGTTGGATATAAAGCTATCAATGTGGTGGTGCCTTCTTTTGTTAGATTTTGCAACTAGAATGGTGAAAATGTTGTCAGGATATCATCTCCTTCCTACAGAAATCATTTTATAGACTGGACCAGCTCATTAATATCACTATCAAACTCACCATCCATGTCTAGATGTCTCAGTTACAAATGGTGCCAAGCTATTCGCTAATAGCCATAAAAATATCAGCAGTGTCTACAGGGCCGGACTGTCCATAGCGGGCACCGGGCGTTTCCCCGCTAGGCCGCTAGTGTGGGGGCCGGTTTTGGGCCCCTGGGTCGTTTTTGTTACCGGTGGTTGGCAATAACGGCCCCCTGTAACAAAATCGGCCATAATCGGCCCTCGCAAACTGCTCGGCTGCACTCCCCCTCACCCCAGGGGGGGCCGGCAAAGCAGTTTGCCAGGGCCGGTTTCTGTTCCCAGTCCGGCCCTGAGTGTCTAATGATCCAACTCATTACTAGTATCTGGCTGTGGAACTGAAATGCAGTGTTTAGCTGTCCAAGTAGGGTAGTGGATGTGGCCTAATGGCTAGGGCAGTCAACCTCAAATCTGGGGAACCAGGTTCGAGTCTCAGCACCGACGCTCAACATCCTGTGATTCTGGGTAAATCACTTAATGGACCTGTGCCTAACAAAATTGAATGTGTCCGTCTGTAATGAAACTGGTGCTCATGTAAAGCGCTCTGATACCTGATACCTTTAGGTCAAGACTGCGCTGTATAAAACTCAGGGGGAAAAAAACTCATCTGCAATGTCTAGCCATCCAACCCTTCATTAATAGCTAGCTGTCTCACGTGAAATCTGTTTCAGCTGTCAAACATTCTGCAGTGTCTAGCAAGCCCAATCACCAGCAGTGTTGAGCCTTCCAACTCAGCAGCAGTGTCTAACCATTCCAGCCAGTCACAGTGTCTAGTTGTCAACTCATCAGCAAGGTCAAGCTGCTGAACTCATCAGCAGCATCTAGCGATCCAACTCATCAGCAGCATCTAGCGATCCAACACATCGGCAGTGCCTATCTGTCCAATGAATCACTAGTGTCAAGCTCTAGAAGTCATTAGCAGTGTTAAGTTGTCCACCACCTTAGAAGTGTCAATCTGTCCATATGGCATTATCTAGCTGCCCCTAGCTGTCCCACTTGGAAACAGTGCAGCTGCTGGAAATATCGCAGTCCCTAGCTGTCCCACTTGGAAGCAGTGCAACTGTCCAACTCACCACAGTGCCGAGCTGTCATACTTACAAGCAATGCAGCTGTCCAACTCATCGCAGTGCATAACTGTGACACTTAAAAGCAACACAGCTGTCCAACTCATCGCAGTGCTTAGCTGTCTCACTTAAAAACCGTGCAGTTGTCCAACTCATCACAATGCCCAGCTGTGCCACTTGGAAGCAGTACAGCTGTCCTACTCATCGCAGTGCCTAGCAGTCCAATGTGAAAGTACTGCAGCTGTCCAACTCATTGCAGTTCCTAGCATTCACATTTAGAAGCAGTGCAGCTGTCCAACTCATCACAATGCCTAGCTATTCCACTTGGAAGCAGTGCAGCTGTTTAACTCATCGCAGTACAAGTAGGAGCTACAGAGGGTATATGCCAAGCCGCCCTCCACTCAATAATCATTCAATCAAACAAGGCTTAGCACTAGGGAGGGATATGACTTTTATTATTGCTTTAGGACCTGCACAGCTCATGGAAATTGTTATTTCTCTTCGGCTACTGGTATTATATCCAGATAGATGTAGTCCTAAACCCCTCAAATGTTGAAAACAAACTAAATAACAGCCCACCCTTATCCAATACCTTCACAGAAAGGAGTAAAGAATACTCAAGAAAAATGAAGGTGAAAAGTGAGTGGGCACCTCACGTACGCAACACCAGGGAGGCTACCAGCCGGTTCTCGCCAGTATGCCCACGTTTTCTCATCATCGGTTACCCACTCACAAGAGTCAAGAAATTAGAGTCCAGTGAAGAAAAAGAGGGAACAGATCAAGAAAGTGAAATGTATACTGTTCCCAACAAAGAAAAAGAAACAGAAACCTGTGTATTGCGAAGAACCAGATGTCCCAAGCAATATTAAAATTGAGTTAAAGACCCACTTGCAATAACCCTCTTTATTCAAACCGGTGAGTCTTACTCAAACTAAAAGCACTCGATGTTGCTAACCTTTGTAAAGAAGGCCAACATGTTTCATTGCCACTCAACTTTGTTCTGGCAAATTCATCAGGGCAAGGGTTTCAATCAAGCACCTCACTGGACGTAAGTTTTAATGTTGCGGGAGGGCTGTTTAAAAGGAGACAAAAACAGCATAGCCAATTTCTGTTCCATTGTCAATCGAAACACACCAACCATATGTGTTTATAGCAAAAACCAAAGGAAATGATGGACGGAGTGTTGAACATTGCAAGCACTCACCCCCAGTCAACTGATCTGGGTTTAATCCATCACCATTCTTTAGCCCACTCTGCCACCCCAGTTCAGACATGACCATATGCAAATCAGTCTGACCCTGTGCCTCATGGGAACAGTCCAGCCCGAACTGCCAAGCCATGTCTTCCCTGGACCGCAAACAAGCTTCCTAGGACCGGTTTCTGGCATTTCAGCCGTCTTCAGCCAGGCTTGCTTGAATCCAGTGGCAAAGTGAGCAAGGGACTCACGTCTGAGCATACCCTGCCAACGTATGGCGAACAAAGCAAAAACCAAAGGAAATGATGGACGGAGTGTTGAACATTGCAAGCACTCACCCCCAGTCAACTGATCTGGGTTTAATTCATCACCGTTCTTTAGCCCACTCTGCCACCCCAGTTCAGACATGGCCATATGCAAATCAGTCTGACCCTGTGCCTCATGGGAACAGTCCAGCCCGAACTGCCAAGCCATGTCTTCCCTGGACCGGAAACAAGCTTCCTAGGACCGGTTTCTGGCATTTCAGTCGTCTTCAGCCAGGCTTGCTTGAATCCAGTGGCAGTTCGGGCTGGACTGTTCCCATGAGACACAGGGTCAGACTGATTTGCATATGGCCATGTCTGAACTGGGGTGACAGAGTGGGCTAAAGAACGGTGATGGATTAAACCCAGATCAGTTGACTGGGGGTGAGTGCTTGCAATGTTCAACACTCCGTCCATCATTTCCTTTGGTTTTTGCATATGATTTTATAGTCACATAATTTTACACATAAGTTTCTTATTAAAATTGGGGGTATTTACCATGTAGAGGCGGAGGGCATTCGTACATGCCTCCACTATGCCGCACGGGGTTGTATTGAATACTCTTTCCCCGATTTTTATGGCTGCACTATTGCTAGCTCGTTAATCACCTGTGGAAAGAAGGCGTCAATCAGGCTACGTCTCGCACAGTGTAGCGCTGTGTATATTCTATTACAAATGGCGCGAACCACAAGTAATTCCACGCTCACACGCTCCGTGCATCCACCACTTATTTTAAAGCAACGGGGTGTTACTAATTGCAAGTTGTACCCCAGGCAGTTACGTCTAAAGCCAGTCCACCATGTCACGACATCGCCCCCAATCATGTGCAAGGTCGACATTGCACAGAGCATCACTAAAAGCACTCAACCGCTGACACACTTCTCTCACCGCAACCGCTATCTGGAAGGGCCGTATCTCATCCCCGCTTCACTTTTCCGGTGTGCGGCGGCTACTCATATTTTCGGGCTAGAGCCCCGCCCCTCCATGACCAACCCACATCTCGTGGAACAAGCTCACAATACTTAGGATCTGTAGCCCCTCCATGGCGGCCATCTTAGAGTGTCTACGGGATTCAATGGAAACAGGACAAAGGTAATCTCAGCGTATATAGTCCGCAGTGGCTCGAGTTTGACACAGACAAGCTCACAACACATTGGATCTGTAGCCCTTCCATGGCAGCCATTATAGAGTGTCTATGGGATTAAGTGGACTTTAATTTAAACAAAATCTAAAGATACCCTGATCTAAAGATACCCAGTGGAGACAGGACAGCGGTACATCAGCACACAGAGTCCGCAGTGACTCAAGCACGCCACGGACAATGCGCTAGCTCTCCACCTAACCACTATGTGACCCCTCAGTTAATCCAGCAGTATGGCCCTAAATCGATTACCCGCCGTGGCGGCCATCTTAAAATGTGTAGTCATACATTATCAAAAATAGAGGTCTCAGAGCCCCCGGGATCGAGACATCTCTAAGCCTCTTAGAACAGGGGACTTCACGGTGGGGTTATAGTGAATTAGTCCAACCATCTTTACAACCCAAAAGGCGGGGTGCCTACAGACTGGGATTTCCTGCAATGGAACCCACACAGTTCTTCGCATTGCTATCAAGGGTTCCATTACCTACTGATTTTGTTCCACTCTATGTGGTCGTTTAGCCCCACTTGGTCCACTTTCTCAGAAAAAATCCAGCGCACTTCTCTGGTTGCTAGTACTTGCTCAATACAGTCATTACCGGCCACTACCTTTTCCAGGACCACCCATTTTAAGGCCTGTACATCATGTTTGGATTCGCAAAAATGTTGTACCAGGCGTGTGGTGAGTTTCCCAGCTTTGATAGTACTTAGATGTTCCTGGACCCGAATTTTTATTTTCCTTGTTGTTAGGCCCACATACTGTAACCCACACTGACATGTGAGTCTGTAGATGACGTTTGTGGTGTTACAGTTTGAAAATTTATTCAAACGGCAAATTTTGCCACTGTTTAGAATTACAGAATTAGGTTTGTCCGTCCAGTTACAGACCGAGCAGCTACCACAAGGGTAATGTCCGGCCGGTACTGAGGAACTCCTTTGTGTCACCTGTGAACGTGAGTGTACCAATTTATCTTTTAAGTTGGTAGCACGCTTGAATGCAAATCTGGGTTGGGGCATTTTAAAATTAGCGGTGGACAATAGTGGCCAATGCCTCCTGATCAATAGTCTTATCTTGGTTGCCAAGGGGTCATACGTCATCACCACAGTAAGGCAGTCACTTGATTCTCTTTTATTCTTTCTAAAAGAGCCTCCCGTGGTGTATTGAGGGCCCTTTTGCGTGCCCTACTGACGATCTTCTTGGGATAAGCTCTCTGGATCAACTTGCCCGAGAGCTCCTCTGCCTGTTGGGAAAAACTCTCTACAGTAGAACAGTTGCGGCGATACCTGAAAAATTGGCCTACCGGCAAATTATCCCGTAGAGCCCTGGGGTGATATGACTGATAGTGTAACAAAGAATTCCTATCAGACCCTTTTTGGTGGACCATCGTGACCAGCTTGTTACCCTGCACCGTGATGTCAAGGTCTAGGTACACGGCATGATCATTACTCACTGTCCAGGCGAATTTAAGACAGGGGTCAAGATTGTTAAGCCAATTGAGAAATTGCAAAAGGGTCCTCTCAGTACCCTCCCAGATGCAAATCACATTGTCAATATATCTTTTCCAGAGACATATATGTCTCTGGAAAGGATTAGATGACTGGTACAAGAAATGTTCCTCGAACTGGCCTACATAAATGCAGTATATTGAACTGAGAGCGACCCCTCGTAAAATGAAGGGAAAGGGGTACCAATTACAAAAATCAACAAGACAATCCCAATGTAACTACACAATGGTACATTCCTATTATAAAGTATCACACATATATGACTAAATTCCAAAAATTGTATCACATTTATTAAAAAAAGGGTTTACAATAAAAATCCTTAATCAATTAATACAGTGCATATTAAAAACAATCACTTCATTTCAACATTTATGTCGTACATTTTAAAGAATCAAGATAACAAAACACAAACTGTTATGGGCCCGCATAACAGAAAACAAACACAGACAATGAACTTTGTCATTAATGGCACATCCTGAATGACCATAAGTTTTACACCGTGGTTTGGGATATATGTGACCCACTCCTATCTCCAATTCTCTACGGCGGTCCCTTGGATTGTGTCTATCTCTGGCGTCGACGCGTTTCGATGGTTTATGCTTTATATAACCATCTTTGGTTCTCCTGCGAGTTTACTAGTAAGAATTGAACCCCAGATTTTTCTGGAGGATAAGAAATTCAGACTAGATTGGAGTTACATTGCCAACAAATGCACAAGAGACTGGCTGATATTAATTATTAACACCGCAAAAAGATTGAGTGACGAACTATTGGTAGAGATTTTAGAATTAGAAAAAACCCTGAAGAAAGACACTACAATTGCAGATACCAAAGAGCAATTATTACGCATCCAAGAAGATCTGGCTGATTATAAACATTATATGGTAAATCAAAAAATTAAGGGTTTGAAGAGGAATCTCGAGAGATACACTCATGAATGGGCTTTCCCCTATGTAGACGATAAGCACTACCAACAGGGAAGTGAAACAGCACCACAGGCTAATTACCGTGGGAGGGGTGGTACACAATATCAGAGAAGGACCCCCCACAATTGGACTTTTGAGAACACCTCTAGCGAAGAGGAAGAGAGTGCACCACCATCTAATCAAGGGGTAGTGAGTTTTGATCCACAGATTAAATCCAACGAGGATTTGGGGGCTTGGGTCCGTTCTTTTTTAGGACATACCAACAGGGGCAACAGAGGGGGCGGACAGAGAGGCAGAGGCCGTGCAAGGCAGGGTCACAATCGAGGACAGCAATGGCCCGCATTCTCCCCACGGATAACCCGCAGTCGGGGCAGGAACCCGTTGTGAATAACATAGTGATGAACTTATCTAACTGTGTATTAGCACCTAATGAATTGGGAGTCCTTAACAAAGGGCTTGGATATGTTCCCACCCCACGCCATGATGCCTTTAAATGTAGAACAGAGTTTTTTGAGACAATGAGAAAAATCAAACTGAAAAAGTTCTTTGCCAACAGAGAATTAGAACCTCAATCTATGTTCTCTACTAATTTACGACGTCCATCTCATTTTTGCCCTCCTAGCTCGATGGCTGGCCCTGAGGTCTTAGTGTTTGAACAAAAGGTATTGGAGGAAATCTCCAACCTGGAACAACTTGAACAGCAGGGATGGGCTTTTAGTAATATGATCCAGGATGACTGGGAGGCTTTGAGGTCCCTTCAGAATAATGCATCCATAACCATAAAGAGTGCCGACAAGGGTGGGGCGATTGTGGTTATGAATACTTCAGATTACGATCTTGAAGTACGGAGACTGTTGGGTGAGCGGAAGAACTATCATCCCCTCTCCAGAGATCCCACTCACGAATTAATGAACTTAATCACTAAAATGGTTGTGGATGCCAAGAGTAAGAACTGAATCACGAGCAAAGAGGCTGAATTTCTTGTGAACACCAAACCCAGAATACCGGCTTTCTATATACTCCCGAAAGTGCATAAAGCTCAACGGCCTCCCCCGGGTCGCCCGATAGTTTCGGGTATATCTTCCATCCTTGAGCCACTTTCCCAATTTGCAGCCTTTTTCTTACGGGAGTCAGTCCTCAAACAACAATCATATGTGCAGGACATGACAGATATATTGAATATCTTGAGCACTCTGGAATTTGATGCTTCACAACAATTCTTGCTTACTATCGACCGCGAGTCTCTGTATACTAACATCCCCCAGGAAGCCACGCTGGTGGCAGCAGCGAGGGCCCTGGGGGAACAGGACTGGTTCTATGACACACCCCAGTTGTTTGTGCTCCATTGTATCGAACTTGCCCTCACTCGCAACTATTTTTGCTACAAGGACGAGCTATTTCTACAGGTGTCTGGTACATCTATGGGCGCAACTTTTGCGCCGAGCTTGGCCTGCATTTATGTAAGCCAGTTCGAGGAACATTTCTTGTACCAGTCATCTAATCCTTTCCAGAGACATATTTGTCTCTGGAAAAGATATATTGACGATGTGATTTGCATCTGGGAGGGTACTGAGAGGACCCTTTTGCAATTTCTCAATTGGCTTAACAATCTTGACCCCTGTCTTAAATTCACCTGGACAGTGAGTAATGATCATGCCGTGTACCTAGACCTTGACATCACGGTGCAGGGTAACAAGCTGGTCATGATGGTCCACCAAAAAGGGTCTGATAGGAATTCTTTGTTACACTATCAGTCATATCACCCCAGGGCTCTACGGGATAATTTGCCGGTAGGCCAATTTTTCAGGTATCGCCGCAACTGTTCTACTGTAGAAAGTTTTTCCCAACAGGCAGAGGAGCTCTCGGGCAAGTTGATCCAGAGAGCTTATCCCAAGAAGATCAACAGTAGGGCACGCAAAAGGGCCCTCAATACACCACGAGAGGCTCTTTTAGAAAGGAATAAAAGAGAATCAAGTGACTGCCGTACTGTGGTGATGACATATGTCCCCTTGGCAACCAAGATAAGACAGTTGATCAGGAGGCATTGGCCACTATGTCCACCGCTAATTTTAAAATGCCCCAACCCAGATTTGCATTCAAGTGTGCTACCAACTTAAAAGATAAATTGGTACACTCACGTTCACAGGTGACACAAAGGAGTTCCTCAGTACCGGCCGGACATTACCCTTGTGGTAGCTGCTCGGTCTGTAACCTGACGGACAAAACTAAGTCTGTAATTCTTAACAGTGGCAAAATTTGGCGTTTGAATACATTTTCAAACTGTAACCCCACAAACGTCATCTACAGACTCACATGTTAGTGTGGGTTACAGTATGTGGGCCTAACAACAAGGAAAATAAAAATTCGGGTCCAGGAACATCTAAGTATTATCAAAGCTGGGAAACTCACCACACGCCTGGTACAACATTTTTGTGAATCCAAACATGATGTACAGGCCTTAAAATAGGTGGTCTTGGAAAAGGTAGTGGCCGGTAATGACTGTATTGAGCAAGTACTAGCAACCAGAGAAGCGCGCTGGATTTTTTCTGAGAAAGTGGACCAAGTGGGGCTAAACGACCACATAGAGTGGAACAAAATCAGTAGGTAATGGAACCCTTGATAGCAATCCGAAGAACTGTGTGGGTTCCATTGCAGGAAATCCCAGTCTGTAGGCACCCCGCCTTTTGGGTTGTAAAGATGGTTGGACTAATTCACAAAAACCCCACCGTGTAGTCCCCTGTTCTAAGAGGCTTAGAGATGTCTCGATCCCGGGGGCTCTGAGACCTCTATTTTTGATAATGTATGACTACACATTTTAAGATGGCCGCCACGGCGGGTAATCGATTTAGGGCCATACTGCTGGATTAACTGAGGGGTCACATAGTGGTTAGGTGGACAGCTAGCGCATTGTCGGTGGCGTGCTTGAGTCACTGCGGACTATGTGTGCTGATGTACCGCTGTCCTGTCTCCACTGGGTATCTTTAGATCAGGGTATCTTTAGATTTTGTTTAAATTAAAGTCCACTTAATCCCATAGACACTCTATAATGGCCGCCATGGAAGGGCTACAGATCCAATGTGTTGTGAGCTTGTCTGTGTCAAACTTGAGCCACTGCGGACTATATACGCTGAGATTATCTTTGTCCTGTTTCCATTGAATCCCCTAGACACTCTAAGATGGCCGCCATGGAGGGGCTACAGATCCTAAGTATTGTGAGCTTGTTCCACGAGATGTGGGTTGGTCATGGAGGGGCGGGGCTCTAGCCCGAAAATATGAGTAGCCACCGCACACCGGAAAAGTGAAGCGGGGATGAGAGACGGCCCTTCCAGATATCGGTTGCGGTGAGAGAAGTGTGTCAGCGGTTGAGTGCTTTTAGTGATGCTCTGTGCAATGTCGACCTTGCACATGATTGGGGGCGATGTCGTGACATGGTGGACTGGCTTTAGACGTAGCTGCCTGGGGTACAACTTGCAATTAGTAACACCCCGTTGCTTTTAAATAGGTGGTGGATGCACGGAGCGTGTGAGCGTGGAATTACTTGTGGTTCGCGCCATTTGTAATAGAATATACACAGCGCTACACTGTGCGAGACGTAGCCTGATTGACGCCTTCTTTCCACAGGTGATTAACGAGCTAGCAATAGTGCAGCCATAAAAATCGGGGAAAGAGTATTCAATACAACCCCGTGCGGCATAGTGGAGGCAGGTACGAATGCCCTCCGCCTCTACATGGTAAATACCCCCAATTTTAATAAGAAACTTATGTGTAAAATTATGTGACTATAAACACATATGGTTGGTGTGTTTCGATTGACAATGGAACAGAAATTGGCTATGCTGTTTTTGTCTCCTTTCAAACAGCCCTCCCGCAACATAAAAACTTACGTCCAGTGAGGTGCTTGATTGAAACCCTTGCCCTGATGAATTTGCCAGAACAAAGTTGAGTGGCAATGAAACATGTTGGCCTTCTTTACAAAGGTTAGCAACATCGAGTGCTTTTAGTTTGAGTAAGACTCACCGGTTTGAATAAAGAGGGTTATTGCAAGTGGGTCTTTAACTCAATTTTAATATTGCTTGGGACATCTGGTTCTTCGCAATACACGGGTTTCTGTTTCTTTTTCTTTGTTGGCAACAGTATACATTTCCCTTTCTTGATCAGTTCCCTCTTTTTCTTCACTGGACTCTAATTTCTTGACTCTTGTGAGTGGGTAACCGATGATGAGAAAACGTGGGCATACTGGCGAGAACCGGCTGGTAGCCTCCCTGGTGTTGCGTACGTGAGGTGCCCACTCACTTTTCACCTTCATTTTTCTTGAGTATTCTTTACTCCTTTCTGTGAAGGTGTTGGATAAGGGTGGGCTGTTATTTAGTTTGTTTTCAACATTTGAGGGGTTTAGGACTACATTTTTCTGGATATAATACCAGTATCCAAAGAGAAATAACAATTTCCATGAGCTGTGCAGGTCCTAAAGCAATAATAAAAGTCATATCCCTCCCTAGTGCTAAGCCTTGTTTGATTGAATGATTATTGAGTGGAGGGCGGCTTGGCATATACCCTCTGTAGCTCCTACTTGTACTGCGATGAGTTAAACAGCTGCACTGCTTCCAAGTGGAATAGCTAGGCATTGTGATGAGTTGGACAGCTGCACTGCTTCTAAATGTGAATGCTAGGAACTGCAATGAGTTGGACAGCTGCAGTACTTTCACATTGGACTGCTAGGCACTGCGATGAGTAGGACAGCTGTACTGCTTCCAAGTGGCACAGCTGGGCATTGTGATGAGTTGGACAACTGCACGGTTTTTAAGTGAGACAGCTAAGCACTGCGATGAGTTGGACAGCTGTGTTGCTTTTAAGTGTCACAGTTATGCACTGCGATGAGTTGGACAGCTGCATTGCTTGTACGTGTGACAGCTAGGCACTGTGGTGAGTTGGACAGTTGCACTGCTTCAAAGTGGGACAGCTAGGGACTGCGATATTTCCAGCAGCAGCACTGTTTCCAAGTGGGACAGCTAGGGGCAGCTAGATAATGCCATATGGACAGATTGACACTTCTAAGGTGGTGGACAACTTAACACTGCTAATGACTTCTAGAGCTTGACACTAGTGATTCATTGGACAGATAGGCACTGCCGATGTGTTGGACCGCTAGATGCTGCTGATGAGTTGGATCGCTAGATGCTGCTGATGAGTTCAGCAGCTTGACCTTGCTGATGAGTTGACAACTAGACACTGTGACTGGCTGGAATGGTTAGACACTGCTGCTGAGTTGGAAGGCTCAACACTGCTGGTGAGTGGGCTTGCTAGACACTGCAGAATGTTTGACAGCTGAAACAGATTTCACGTGAGACAGCTAGCTATTGATGAATGGTTGGATGGCTAGACATTGCAGATGAGTTTTTTTCCCCCTGAGTTTTATACAGCGCAATCTTGACCTAAAGGTATCAGGTATCAGAGCGCTTTACATGAGCACCAGTTTCATTACAGACGGACACATTCAATTTTGTTAGGCACAGGGCCATTAAGTGATTTACCCAGAATCACAGGATGTTGAGCGTCGGTGCTGAGACTCGAACCTGGTTCCCCAGATTTGAGGTTGACTGCCCTAGCCATTAGGCCACATCCACTACCCTACTTGGACAGCTAAACACTGCATTTCAGTTCCACAGCCAGATACTAGTAATGAGTTGGATCATTAGACACTCAGGGCCGGACTGGGAACAGAAACCGGCCCTGGCAAACTGCTTTGCCGGCCCCCCCTGGGGTGAGGGGGAGTGCAGCCGAGCAGTCTGCGAGGGCCGGTTTTGGGCGATTTTGTTACAGGGGGCCGTTATTGCCAACCACCGGTAACAAAAACGACCCTAGGGGCCCAAAACCGGTCCCCACACTAGCGGCCTAGCGGGGAAACGCCCGGTGCCCGCTATGGACAGTCCGGCCCTTTAGACACTGCTGATATTTTTATGGCTATTAGCGAATAGCTTGGCACCATTTGTAACTGAGACATCTAGACATGGATGGTGAGTTTGATAGTTATATTAATGAGCTGGTCCAGTCTATAAAATGATTTCTGTAGGAAAGAGATGATATCCTGACAACATTTTCACCATTCTAGTTGCAAAATCTAACAAAAGAAGGCACCACCACATTGATAGCTTTATATCCAACAACACAAAACCTTCTTGTTTTTTTCTGCAAATGTTATTCTTTAATTTCATGCTTCAATCATAGAAATGTGTGCAGCCAACACTTACTTGTGGAGATTCACCATTTTTAAAGCCTTGGTGTCTAAATATTCTGAATGGCTCTCTTTTCCTGATCCATGGTTATTCCTTAGCATAGAAGTCCTTCTGAATATACGTTAATATTACTTTCTCCACATTTGTTTTAAGGTTGGACCTCCATGCACACTAGTATATCTATGGCACATATTTCTACTCAATTACTATTCTGAATTGTGCTACACAATTCGATATCCCGTCCTAGGTGATGGCTCCCCATATCTCCCATGGATCAACTTGTATGTGATTGGGGATCAAAAACACAATTTTTCCGGTTAAGATCTAGCAATTTTCTATCTGATGAATCGTGGCAATAATAAGGCTGATCATTCCAAACATCTGTCTTGTCTGGTCACTTTTACCAGAGCTAGGCTCTGTTGATGAGTTGGATAGCTAGATACTTCTAATGTGTTAACTAGACACTGCTAATGAAATGATTGACTAAGAAGCATTGTTAAGTGGACAGCTAGACTCCACTGATGAACGGCACATATAGCCTAGCTGTTGAACTTGGAAGCAGTGCAGTTACCTGACTCATCACAGTCACATTTAGATGCAGTGCAGCTGTCTAGCTCATTCCAGTTGCTAGACGTCCCAATAAGAAGCAGTACAGCTACCTAACTCATAGCTGCGCCTAGCAGTCCATTGTGAAAGTAGTGCAGCTGTCCAATTCATTTACAGGGCCTAGCTATCCCACGTAGAAGTACTACAGCTGTACAACTCACAAGAGAGCCGGCACCACCATTGCACCGGAACTCTACCTCACCATCAACCCCTTGCTGAAGAAACCCTCTGCCCACCCGATGGACCTTAAGAACATCAAACCCATCTCTCTTCTCCCCTTCCCAGCCAAGGCCATCAACGTCTTCTTCAGTTGAGTTCATCATAGCAAATCACATCCTGGACCTTTCCCAATGTGACTTCCAAAGTAACCACAGCACCGAGACAGCCCTCCTCGCTGCCACTAACAACATCCGCAACCTGACTGAGGCAAAACTGCAGTTCTTGTCCTCCTGGACCTCTCAGCCACCTTCGATACCATCTCTCACCGCACCCTATGCACAAAACTCCACGACGCCGGCATCCGTGACAAAGCGCTGGAATGGATCAGCTCCATCGTCACTGGCCGAACGCAGAGAGTCAAACTACCACTGTTCCTCTCCGAACCCACAGAGATCAGCTGTGGTGTGCCTCAGGGCTCCTCCCTAAGCCCCACTCTCTTCAACATCTGCATGGCACGCTTGCTGCCATCATCAGGAACCGCAGACTCACATTGTCTCCTGCCGTGACAACACCCGGCTGATTCTCTACCTCACCAACAAACCCACCGTTGCCAAGACCAACTTTCATGACAGGATGAAGGCTGTTGCCACCTGGATGAAGAACAGCTGACTCGAGCTCAACTCAGGGAAGACTGAAGTCGTCATCATGGGCTCGACCCCCTCCACCTGGTGGCCCACAGCACTTGGAACCCCCCCACATTCACAGACCATGCACGAAACCTAGGCATCATCCTGGACTCCTCCTTACCATGAACCGCCGGAACAACGCCGTCCCATCATCCTGCTTTCACATGCTATGCCTGCTCTGAAAGATCTTCAAGTGGATCCCCACCGAGTCCAGAAAGACTGTCATCTATGCACTGATCAGCAGCAGAATCGATTACGCCAACGCACTCTATGCGGCATCACCCAGAAACTCCTTAAGGACCTGCAGAACATTCAGAACACCTCTGCCAGACTCATACTCAACATACTCTGCTGCAGCCACATCACCGGCCAACTGAGAGACCTCCACTGGCTCCCAGTCAACAAAAGAATCACCTTCAAGATCCTCATGCACGCCTACAGAGCTCTAAATGACGCGGGACCTGCGTACCTTAACCACCGCCTCGCATTCCACGCACCCACCAGAGACCTGCACTCCTCCCACCTTGCCCTGGCTACCATCCCACGTATCCGCAAGACCACAGCCGGAGGAAGATCCTTCTCCTACCTCGCAACAAAGACCTGGAAGACCCTGCCTCCCCACCTCAGGCAATCACTGTCACTGCCCCAATTCAGGAAGGACCCTAATACCTGGCTCTTCGACGGACCCACAGGGCCTGGGATGGACCGGCTGTCCCCCCACCTCCCGGCATCTTGAGAGCCTTTCAGGTGAAGAGTCGCGTTTTACAAGTTACCTGATTGTTGGACTTCACCGAAGAAGAGGATTGACATCGCATCAGATGCCACCACATCAACAGAGAAGCATGTCGCCAACGCTGCAGTTGACGCATCATTGCCGAAGCACCTCGCATCACCGGAGAAGAGGATCGACGTTGCATCAGACGCCACTGCATCACCGGGAAGCATGTCGCAGGGCCTGACACTGCTCAGAAGAATCGTTGAGTCACTGCAGGGCCGCTGAAGTGCCTCGCATTGCCTGAGAAGAGGATCGACGTCGCATCAGACGCCGTCGCATCCCCCAGAAGCGTGTCGCAGGGCCTGTCGTGGCTCAGAAGTACCGCTGAGTCGCCGCAAGGCCGTCGGGCATGCACGCATCATGTCGCATCAAGAAGAAGACGGCATCTTTGTCGCATTGGAAAGGATCTTCATCGCATCACGGTGTTGCGTGCCGCATCGCCAAGGAAGCGCAGTAAGAAACCGACGCATCACCTCCCCTCGCACAGAAGAACCGATGCATCCCCTACGCAGCAGTAGGGACCCGACGCATCACCGTTCTTGCGTGTAAGGAACCGATGCATCACCTTCCCTGCAACACTTTCGTTGTATAGCGTTACGCATCCAAAGGTACATTGAACTCAAAGTGTCGCATTTTAACATCTAAAGAGAACTAAGCTAATTCTACCATTTTAAGTTCAGTATTGTGGATTTTTGTTGTTTGTGGTCTTGTGTTAAATCTATATAAAGAATACTTATTTTTAATATACAACTTGTGTGGTGTACATCTGTAGTTTTGTCACTGAGTTACTGTATGTGTTCACAAATGCTTTACACACTGCCTCTGAGATAAGTCTGTCTGCTCATGCCAAGCTACCAAGGGGGTGAGCAGGGGTTATTTTAGGAGTGTACCCCCTTACCCTGACTAGACGCAAGGGCCCCTATTTGGTCAAAGGTACCTACCTCTGCCAACTAGAGACCCCCAAATCTAACACTGATTGATTGCAGTGCCTAGCTGTCCCACGTAGAAGTACTACAGCTATACAACCTATTGCAGTGCCTAGCTGTCGCACGTGGAAGCAGTGCAGCTGCCCAACTCCTTGCAGTGTCTAGCTGTCGCACGTGGGAGCAGTGCAGCTGCCCAGCTCCTTGCAGTGCCTAGCTGTCGCACGTGGGAGCAGTGCAGCTTTCCAGCTCCTTGCAGTGCCTAGCTGTACGTGGGAGCAGTGCAGCTGTCCAGCTCCTTGCAGTGCCTAGCTGTCGCATGTGGGAGCAGTGCAGCTGCCCAGCTCCTTGCAGTGCCTAGCTGTCGCACGTGAGAGCAGTGCAGCTGCCCAGCTCCTTGCAGTGCCTAGCTGTCGCACGTGGGAGCAGTGCAGCTGCCCAGCTCCTTGCAGTGCCTAGCTGTCGCACGTGGGAGCAGTGCAGCTGCCCAGCTCCTTGCAGTGCCTAGCTGTCGCACGTGGGAGCAGTGCAGCTGTCCAGCTCCTTGCAGTGTCTAGCTGTCGCACGTGGGAGCAGTGCAGCTGTCCAGCTCCTTGCAGTGTCTAGATGTCGCACGTGGGAGCAGTGCAGCTGTCCAGCTCCTTGCAGTGCCTAGCTGTCGCACGTGGGAGCAGTGCAGCTTTCCAGCTCCTTGCAGTGCCTAGCTGTACGTGGGAGCAGTGCAGCTGTCCAGCTCCTTGCAGTGCCTAGCTGTCGCATGTGGGAGCAGTGCAGCTGCCCAGCTCCTTGCAGTGCCTAGCTGTCGCACGCGGGAACAGTGCAGCTGTCCAGCTCCTTGCAGTGCCTAGCTTTCGCACGCGGGAACAGTGCAGCTGTCCAGCTCCTTGCAGTGCCTATATGCAGTGTAATCAGCTGTGAGTTTGAACTGCTCAGTAATCCCTAGTTGTCCCCAGGACTTCTCGGCTGACTCCTCCTTTCATCTGGAAATACTCAAGATAGACGTCCTTCCTTCTTGAGATGCACTTTTGATGTAAACAACGCATTTTTCCTTCAAGTGACCCTGAGCCTGGAACCGAGTCTGCTGCTCATGACCACGTGTCCGACCCGCACTTTCATTATTAATATTAATATCCGATAATATGATCCCGGACAGTGAAACTCTTCAGCTAATGAAAGTAATTAATTGTGCAGCCCTCGGAAGTGGAATGGTGATCGATGGCTTTAGCATTGATTACTGTTCAGAAGAAAGAAAGTAAAATGCATGGAATGCTGATTCACGTGTGAAAAGATTGCTGCATTATCCCATTAATCAGGTGTAACTGCTCCACATACAATGTATGCTTAGCATATTCCACCCCTACGATGATTACATTATAAAGCCTGTTATTAATCTACATGACAGCAGGATAAACACAGGCCCCCACCGAGCCTCATTAGTCTCTGCTCCCTTCTGTGTTATTGTGATGTCTGGAGACGCACTTTGTGCACCAGGAAATGGTTCGCACTAGTTTCATCAGATAATGGAGAGTGTTCCTCCCCCCTCCCCACCCCACCCCCTCCCCCTCCCAGGGTCTGCACCCCATCCTTCCCGTCTGCAAAGTAAGAGCAGTTGTGTAAGGGGGTGAACTCTCTGAGCACCAACCTGAAAAACACGCTTCTACTACGAGGAACATGCTACACACATGCTGTATGCGCACATGTGATGAGTGTAGCATGTTACAGGGTTCCATTGCTGAGCATTGGGCGGGGCCTGACTCCTAGGAGGAGATGCCGGAAGTGGCTCGTGAAGCCCCCTCGCCACCCTCAATAATGGGAATAAATGGCATATTAAACCCTACACCCCTGCATAGACGTTTTTCATGAGGTATTTGTTTTGAAAGGGATGGAACGAAACCCAGAATGCAATGCGATAGTAAAACAAAATGACACTGAAGAGAGCTGCTGAACTTTACCTGCTGGGTAATGTTTTGCAAAGGCAATGATTCAACAAATAATAAACTCCACGAGCATGCATGGTTAAAACATTATATTTTACTAAATGTGCTTGAATGACCGAGCTTGGAGTGGGCTCCCATATAGGAGAGGGAGGGGCACCCCATTCTGTAAGGTCACAGGGACGTGCGGCGCTAACAGTAAATTGGAATCTTTAGGGGGTTCCGATTTATTTCGAAATAATGAATGCACCTTAATTGTGGTTTTTTTAATACAATTCAGAGATTTTTAAATATACATCATGGGCTTATGACGAAAGGTTAACATAACACCACTTTAAATGTGTTTTTTCAGTGAATGTATGGGACTTTTTGATGAAGTGCTGCATACGACTAGGCCTGGGCTAAAATTTCGTTCCGTTCGCGGAAATTGCGATAATTTGACATTTTCGCGTTTGGCGGAAAGCGCGAAAATGTCAAAATTTCCGCATTCCGCAGCTTGGCGATAATTTGTTTCTTGCTCCCGCTGTAAAATAATACATTCTCGCGCGCGTGCGATCGCCTTACCTGAATCCCTGCGTTCGCCGACAAGTTTTCTTGATCCGGTCGCGTTCTCCATGAGATGTTGTATTGTTTTTAGCCATTTGCGCTGTCTCGCGACAGTTCGCACCCGCAGTGACGTCATACTTCGCGTGATCACGTCTTTCTTTTCGCGATCATGCACCGCGAGACAACTGAAAACAAGATGGCCGCGCCCGCGAGCAACCACATGGGTAAGTTGGCGAGCCGCAACCATGCAGAAAATCTCGCGAACATGCGGGAAAAAAACTTCCGCATCTTCGCGATATTTCCGCGTGTTTGCGATAATTTTTAACATTTTCGCGATAATTTGCGAAAGTGGATTTCGCAAATTCCGCCCACCCCTACATACGACTTCCATAGAAGCAACCCCATCTGTGGACGACCAACCTCTGTTGTGTTTCATGCACAGCGGGGGTTTCTGGCAGGTTCTAGCACACAAACAGGCCCTGCGCCCCAAATCTCTATCTGCTGCAAACCTCTGCAGCACAGGCCATCTATGTGCAGCGGGGGTTGTCGACAGGTCCTGGCACTCGAACAGGCCCGGCACCCCAAACCCCTATAAGTTGCAAACCTCTCAGGCACAGGGCCTCTGGCTGTGTGCAGCGGGGGTTGCCAGCAGGTCCTAGCACTCTAACAGGCCCGGCACCCCAAACCCCTATCTCTTGCAAACCTCTACAGCGCTGGGACTTCATCTGTGTGCAGCGGGGGTTGGTGGCAGGACCTGGCACTCGAACAGGCCCGGCACCCCAAACCCCTATCTGCTGCAAACCTCTCAGGCACAGGGAGGGCCTTCGTCTGTGTGCAGAGGGGGTTGGCGGCAGGACCTAGCACTCGAACAGGCCTTGCGCCCCAAACCCATGTTTGTTTCAAACCTCTGCTGCGCAGCGCGCCTTTGGCTGTGCGCAGCTTCGCTTGCAAGCAAGGCTACTCACAGGGCAAGCCGTGCCTCAATCTTCCAAAGTGCAAAACCCCCTCACATGCCCAGCCCCACACTGCACATAGCCATTGGTCATGCATGCACAACTCAGGTGCCCTAAATTGGTTTATTTTAAAACAATTTTCAAGGGTTGCAGATTCTGAGCTGGCTTCGGCTCCCCAAGCTGTTTTCGACTGAGACCTTCAGCTAGCTCCTGGACACCCTCTCGGGTGACAAGACGCGCTTTATAAATACGACTGAATGATTGATTCTAAGACCTCCAAGTGAGGACCCAGGAGCCAAGAATCAGGCCGAGGATTTGCAAATCCGACAACAAAATAGAGTTTTCATTCATTCATTTTAATGCCCGGTGGGTTCCCTAATGTTTACTTCATGTCACAAGCGCATGGAAAGTGAAATGAACTGGTGATTGCCCCTCTCCGTCCCTGTAGTTCATAGGCGCTATGAGGAGCTTGAACACCACTCAATGCAAAGGACTGTGGGGACAATGGGGAATTAATCAAGGACAGCTGGGGAAAATGTGGCATTAGAAGCAGCTGTGTGGCCATAGTATGATACTTATATGAGCACAAGGTAAAGGTTACCCAAAGGAGGGGCCTTGGCCGAGATGGCGACCAAGGGGGACAAGAGCTGAGAAGCTCTGCTGGAGGCCCGCTAAGAATCTTGCACAAATTATTACCACATGATAAATCGACAAGGTTTACCCCCGCCCCTCCCCCCCGTCGCACTGGTGCGGACCTCTGACCCGCTGTGCAAGGCCGCAGATGCACCTCACTGGAGTACCTGTGCTGAGGCCTGCTGGGCCTGGATTAATCCAGCAGCACGCTCTGATTTGGGCCTCCAACAGCAGCGGGACCGACGGCTGATGTGACTACCCTAGCCCGCTGCGGAGGAGCGGGACGCCGTTGTTGCCACTGCCTGCAGTGTAGGCACCACCATCTCTGAGGACTGTCTCCCGTATGCGGTGGAGGAGTGATGCAGCACTACAGGGCGAGTTGACCCCCTTAGGCCTGTGCTCACCATGACTGTGGGAGCCGGAGACGAGGTCACCGTCGCCGGTTGGACACAGCGCGGGACCAGGGTCTCCCTTGCCCTTTAAGTTTTATAACTCTGAGAGGTGCCTGCCGTTGCCCTGATACCTTCTCCCTTCCTCTCCAAAGCAAGTCCGCGCGGCTCTCCCTGGCGACGGCCATAGCGACGGACGCACGGATTGCAGGGCCTACAGTGTGCTGGCTGAGGTGGACAGGGCTTGCGGGCGGGCGGCGCAATGTTCTTGTGAGAAGTTGGCCTGATATATGCTGTCCACTAGTTCTAGTGGGCACCTTGCTTCAGTCCAAACAACCCCTTATGGTGATAGGTTAAAGACAACCTTTATTGAAAGGTATCCTAGTGGTAGCTATGGAGAGCAGCCTTCAGGCTAAGTCTTGAAGGAGTGTAAAGCAGCTTGGTTTACCAGATTATAACCTCCTGAATCACTAAATGAAAGGAGAACCACACAAGGTGAGTGCTTATTTTGAGTCAGTGCTGTCCGGTGCTGAGCACCATCACTTAATTAGTTTCCTCACCTAATTGTCAACACCAAACTTAGGGCAGCCTGCCACAAGGTGGCGCTGCTCTTCTAATTTAGACATGAGCAGTATAACAGTTGTTTAAGGAAACAATAAACATTAAAACATTGCTAATACCTGCCTCCCCAGCCATTCCTTTAGCTTTGGGACCTGGAATATTGTGAACTGTCGCATTTACATGCGAGAGAGAAGGTATGTCGTTGTTTTGGCAGCAATGACAAGGGTGATGGGTGGTGAAAGCTGGAGTGATCTCCTGGTCAGAGCCCTGGCACTTAATATTTTACAAATTAAGCACGGCACAAGGTATATATATAAAATATATGTATTTATTTCTAAACACTCTCTACTAATCCCTTTATGAGATTAGAGAGCAAGGCACACAATAATACAGTTTTAAAACGACAGTAAATAGCACAATATAAAATGGCCACTAGAGGCGGACCAAACCATATAATAAGAAAGTGGTATAACAACCACAACTTGACTAGACACAGTGCCTAGAGCACGTAGAATCGCTGGGACCCCAAGGAAACACCCAAGGTAGTGACATAGGAGACCCACGGGGGACGTGTGCAGTGTGAGAACACAGCCGCGAGCCCCTTACTATTCTATGTGAAAGTCGCGGTTGGAATTTTAGAAGTTAAGGACACTTAGGAGAGGACTTTTTATGCAAACCCATTTAGACTTAGGGGGCTCTAGGGCCAGCATCCACGGGAGCACCATAGTTCTCGAGTCACCTCACCCGGGGAAGCTGGGTACATAGGTGTCAAATGGTGTCGGGAATAGTCGTTGATTTCAATGGCGATCTGCTGCAAAGTGCTGCTGCCGGTAAGGAGAGAAGTGTCCGGTGTGATCCAAGCCTGGATCGAAGATCAGAAGAACCTGAAAGCAGAGGGGACAGAGTCTGGGTCACTTGCCAGTGACCAGGGGCACGATAGACGAATGCCCACCGATGTCGGTGCTTCAGGTGCAAAGAGGTGAAGCTTGATTCTGCAGCCACGAGGACCAGGAGGCGTCGACGATGACCAGGAGCTGGATTCGAGCTGTCCCACGAAGGATGTCGAGTGCTGCAGTGTTGGTGCCCGGATTGGACCCAAGCCTTGGCAACATCAACCCATGCAGGAAGAGAAAAGATACTTTGGTGCGGACCAGCAAGATCCAGGGGACTCCCCAAGCAATGGAGAGTCAGGGCACGTCTAGAGCAACCAGATAAGCCCAATTAAAGTTAAAGTTACCTTCACAGGGACCCACTAGTCGACGGACCAGGTATCGCAAAGGGACCTCGAGAGAAAACACAAAGGGCCAGCTCACGGAACACTCGTGGAGTGTAGGCAGGCAATCTTCGGTGCAAATGCTGCTCGGGGTCAGGGCTACAAGCAACCCAAAGCTCAGCTGTAGGAGTCGTTGGAAAGCTGATGCTTTTGCAAATGGTCGCGGTGTCCAGAGGCCTGGGGCGCACTGTCTTCCACGAAGGATACAAGCCTCAGAATTGCTGAGTGCACAGACCGACCTCAGAGACCACGGAAACCCACCTTCTGTGTTGCAAAATTCTTCGGAGTGCGGCAGGAGCTTCGGAGATGCAAACCAGACAGATGCGTCTTTGGTGCCTGCCAAGCAGAGGAGTAACTCCTTACACCAAGGGAGATTCTTCAGTCATCTAGTTCAGTGTAGATCGTCGAAGTTCCAGGATTCAGTATCAGAGTTTCGTCCAGGTGTAATCTAAAGTCCTGTAGCCAGGGGTTCCTTTCTCATATCCAAGGAAGGGGTTGGACAAACTCTAGGGACCCACCTATCGGAGGGTCGGTAAAGAGGGGTGGCTACACCCATTTCCTTTGTCCAGTTTCGCACCTGAGCAGGGGCTGGTAGCCCCTGCAACCGGTTTGAACTGGACTATGCACAGGGACACCAAATGTGCCCCCAGTGCTGAACTTCAAAGCACTCTTGGAGTGCACCCACCCAGCCCCAATACACTAAAGCCTATCTGGCGAGGTGGTGACACTTCCCTGTGACAGGAAACCTATTGTCCAGGCCTCCCCTGCCAGAGTTTCGTCCAGCAGCAGGAGGGCAGACTCGTGTCTGTGGCTGGCAACATCCATTTTGTGATGCCAGGGCTCTGTTAGCTGGTACCGGGTATACCGGTGCTGTCATGTCTCTCCCTCTAGAAGGGTGGGATCATACTCCCACACCAGTTACTGGTGTGGGGGTATGATTCCAAGGTGTTTGACACCAAACACGACATGTTTCCGTGCATCCATCCCAAAGTTAGCATTTACTGTTTGGTTATAATGCACTTAAGAGTATATGGTTTGGCTGCATCACAAACAACCCTGGAATAAAGGTTCCGAAGGCTGCAGAGGCACCCTGCTCATGCATGGGCACCCTCTCACATAAAACCCAGCACCCTGCCTTCAGGATTACTAAGGCTGCCATAGGGGTGACTGATAGGTTTATATGTGCAGTGATATTGAGAGATATAGTGAACCTATGCCTCAGTTAGGGGTGCATGCACCACCTTACCCAGGCTGCAGTAGCAGACCTCTGATATCATTTTAGAAGGTTTCCCAGTGGTGGCATAATACATGCTGCAGCCCCTGGTAGGCCTCTGGGGTAACTATGCCCTGGGTGCATAGTATACCATAGGATAGGGACTTATAAGCTTACCCCAGAATCCAATCTGGAGTGTGCCTAAAGTACTGGGAATCATTTTAGAGAGGAAGCAGCTAGGCTGGGGTCCTGAATAGCAGGATCCCAACCAGACTAAGTCGAAAACCAGCAAAACATCAGCAAAAAGCACTATAAGAAGCAGATCCTACTCTCCTACAGTTGTTATATTCTATTTTCCTTATTTATATTTATTATAGTTGGACACTTTGGGAAACTTGATATTAGCCTTTCCCTTGCCCCCTTCTCCTTTTCTAATGGTACATTCCTTCTGTTGGGCTGGAGGCTGACTTGGACTGTTGATGAGAGAGCCTGACTGAGAGGAGTTCAGAGTGTGCTGTGCCCTGTGCTCTGACGACTTGTTGATGACAGAGTGGAGGACGTAATAAAGAAGTTACTCAACTTACCTTCGCTCCAGTCTTCATTATAACAGTTGTGAACTACTCCAAAACTGTAATTGAGATGCAGTGTCTCTGCCCTGGACATCTCTGGAGTTGAATAGGGATGGATACCATCATGGCAGAAAGTGGAACCCAGTAAATAATGCTGTTGATACCATAATTGGAAGGGGCATCCATAGCACACACATTGGTGGTGAGACCAAGGCGAACACTTCACGTAAGCTTGTCTATGGTCCTTGCGCACAGGATCATGGTGATTGACACCTCAGTTGAATAAACTCCCTGGAACTAACTGCATACAAGGCTGCTCACCCACCAACACAATGAGCCCTTCACAGATGCAGCAGTGGTAAAGAGACTACTTGAGTCTGCTGGCACCCACATCTTGTACTGTGAGCGAGGATGTACAACACGCCAATTATTCCTGCTTCCCTGGTGTCCCTCCAACAATGACGATAGAGTATGAACTTTACCCGTGCCTATGGGATTCATACGTGCCTCGCTTTCAAACTACATTGGATGACTTAACACCTCGCTCCCCCCATTTTTGCTCCGCTACTATAGTATATGATACTCACACTTCTGTATAGGACTCCTCCTGCGCAGGGGCCAATGAATGGGACCCGTGGCATGTGAAGGTGGCTGCTGTGGTCCCATTAGGCGAGGGGTGCAATCATTTTGACTTCACTAAACAGTGTTACACTGGTGTCTGGCAGTGAACTTACTCCACATTTCAGCTTAATTGTCACTCATAAACTGGTACTTGGGCGACGTTGGTTCTTCCACAATGGGGAAAAAAAGATTGGACAGGCCCCAGACCACTTCGGGGGCTTGACTGGATCTCCTGACTGTAAAACTAGCAACGCACAGGCCGACAATTCATTGGCGGCTACACTAAGAGACTGTTCCCACCGCTTTGACAAGCTTCTCACAGCGGTTCTAGACATTAAGTCCCCCCTGGTCCCTATGTATAGAAGTGGTGCTTCTTCGCGAAGATCACACAAAGCTTAAGGACATGGTTGAAAATTTGGAATCCACGCTGGCAGCTCTCAGGCCCACGGTGAAGGTAGTGGATGAACAACTTAAAACCCTGCAAGAGGGGCTGAAATATCTGCGCGGCTGGTTCGAAGACCAAGAACGGAGATCTCACAGGAACAAAGTCCACATAGTGGGCTTTCCAGAAAACGCGGAAGGTCAATGCATGGAACTTTTCCTCAAAAAACTGTTCGTTCACACCATCTTCCAGGTCAAGCAGTCAAAATTCGTCTCTGTAGAAAGAGCCATAGAGTGCCGGGTCCCCCCCCCGCCCGGGCACCCCGTCGAGACCTGTGGTGTCAAGGTTATTTAATTACCACAACAGGGACCACATTCTGCAAGTGAAGAGAGCCTGTGATTCATGGTCAATTGAAAACGATCACATGCACATCTACCCAGACTACACTTTGGAGGTTCAGAGACGCAGGTCCTCCTTCGCAGAGGTGATGAAAAATCTACGAGAGCACAATGTGAACTAAGCTCTTCAATTCCCAGCCACTCTGAGAATACAACATGATGGAACTACCATATTTTGCACCGCTCCAGAGGAGGCCTGGGTCTGGATGGAACAGACTGGGAGCTTGCCCCTCTTGTGGTAATGCCGTGGGAGACACAAAGATGACGTAAATTGAGGAATAAGCGCCGGCCCCATGGTCCCACTGAAGATCAAGTGGCAAGGAAGAGAGCCCAGGCAGTGAAGACAGCCGAAAAACACTCTGCATCCCGATCTCCATTGACCTCGGGATTGGAATTGGAGAATCCGAAGGAGAACGATCCATCATTTATGGACTCACAGTTGGAGGTGGTGCCGGGCGGGGGCCTCTCTGTAACCCCACAAACATCAGAGGAACTGATATGATGGACTTTGCACAGGTTTGGAGCGAAATGCCATAAATGTAGAATTTGGTATACGACCCGCAGTGAGTACTAGTGGCTTTACCATCTCACACATATACAGGTATTTGGCCAATGGACTGTACTATGCAGGTACAATAGACCTGGTGTTCTATTTGGTATACAGTCTGCTATTTATTTCTCCTTTCTCTTTCTTTCTTTGATTTGAATTGCATATAAGTGCTGATGGCTGGCTGCCCGTTGGCCTGGGAGTGGGAGTTGGGGCTTGTGATGTTTATATTTTACTGTCAACACAGAAAGGTGGCACTTTTAGGACATGATGTACTGGGCCTTTCACAGAATAGAGGGAGAGGACTTGTTTCTTAATGGTGGCGGAGTGTAGCAGCTACACACTACTATGGCCACATCTACAGGGAAACAGGAAAAACCTATATTAATGTTGATGTGGAAAGCTGCAGCCTAGTAGGATATACCAAGCGATGCCGGGCCTACCAGTTCTTGCAGAGGTGCAAAATTGCAATTCCACCCCTTCAAGAGACCCACTTGACCTCTCAAACACTTAACTTAATGTGCTGTTGGAGGGGTAAAATAGTGGGGACCAGGTATACTGGATATGCACTGGGTCCTGATCTGGGTGGCACCTGTGACACCACTGGATGTGCTACACACCCTCACTGAACCGAATGGAATTCTATGTGACATTCCACACACAGCTAGCCCCTCGCCTACATCAGGTCTGTATGGATGCCTATTACAAGGTATACTGCCACCCTTGCTCTGAGAGGCTGTACTGGTCGTACTGGCTAAACCAGACAGAGGCCTGTTGCACTTGGGTTCCTATCGCCCATTGTCCCTCTTGAATACAGACTTCAAAATACTTGGTAGCCAATAGACTGCTGGAAGTAACCCAACTTTTGGTGCACCCTGACCAAAACGCATTCATACCTGGCAGAAATACCTGCCTTAATTTGCGCCGGCTCTTTTTCTTTTTGGAATGGGCGCGCACAATGGACGTGCTGGCCTGGATTGCCCTCTTGGATATTTAAAAGGTCTTCGACACCCTAGTTTGGAATTACTTCCAAGCGGTGCTTGTAGGGTAGGCATAGGTCCTCGGTTTCTAAAATGGATTACACGTCTGTATAAATCCCCAATGGCACGCGTTAGGACAGGTCGTAGATATCGGACTCTACTGCTATCGGCAATTATTTTTGCGCTGGCAATGGAACCCCTGGCCTATGCACTCCATCAACAAGCAATACAGTGGGGCATTAAGGCGCATAACCAATGGCATTTAGTTTCACTCTATGCAGATAATGCGTTGATCTCCCTATGTAGCAATTTGACTGAACTGCCGGAATTAATGGAACTGTTAGATCACTTTGGACGCATCTCTGGACTGAAGGTAAGTCCCTTCTGGTTCCTATGATACGCCTACCCTTGGAGCAAAGACAAGACTTGCCGCATGTCCCACTCACCTGGTCCAGTGACTCCTTTAAATATCTTGGGGTTCAAAATTACCACTTGCATGCGGACTTAATAGACGGCAGCCTGGGCAAGGAGGTTAACTAATGCTCGTGCCTTCATAGGGGCATATTATCAAGGACGGCGTTAAAAATTATTGCCGGTTTAGCGGCAGAAAACTGCCGCTAAAGCGGCGATAATGGGCTTGATAATATGCCCTTGAGAATTCCAATAGAAGTCCATGTTCTGGTGTCAACATGGGCTTCTATCGGAATTCTCCAGGGCATATTATCAAGCCCATTATCGCCGCTTTAGCGGCAGTTTTCTGCCGCTAAACCGGCGATAATTTTAATGCCCTCCTTGATAATATGCCCCATAGTGATTTGGACAGAATTACCGCTTTCCCCCATGGGCCGCATACACATATCTAAAATGCTATTGCTACCTCAGCTGCTTTACTTTTATGCAGCCCTTCCCCTTTCTCTTGTCACGTAAATTGTTCCGCGACCTTAGATCACGTCTAACATCTTTTATCTGGGGTAAGACTAGAATTCGAGCCTCCCTCACTAAACTTTACGCCCTGCTTTCTGACGGGGTCTGGGTGCCCCCAATTACAAACAGTATGTGGCCGCGCAGCTGCAGTGGCCGATGCGTAGGCTGGCACCGGGTCAGCAGCAGCATATGACACTGGAATGGCTATTCGGGTCTGAGACTGGGATCCCAAAAAAGGTGGGTAACATATTAATGTTCACGGCCAATGACTGTTAGTCTTGTTACTTACAGAAAGCAAAATCTCTACCCCCTTATGCCCCTGACTTGCCTCTAGGGGTGCTCCCTGGTGGTACAACCGGGGCCCCTCGGCCAGAGGCGGCGGAATGGGCAGCTATTATTGGGGCGGCACATTTGTTGGTTCGAATTTATACGAGTTTGAAACCCTCATGGACAATTACGATATATCTCCTGGCTCGTTTCTTTTCTATCGAAATAAGGAGAGGCGAGAGGAGGATATGGCTAGGTTCATTCTCCTAGGTACTAATAACGCAAAAAAAGATCCGACATCATGGATCAGAGAACCTAGCTAGATGGGAAGGGAGGGCTTTACTTAGTGAGTAAGACGCACCTCAAATAGAGAAAAGAAAATACTTTTCATGAGTCCCCTCACTCACCAAAGGTTTCCCCTAGGTGACATGCTTCATCATTGGGGCCATCCCAAGAATCTACTGCTTGGGGCGTGCTGCGACTTGCGACAGTTACGTAGGAGCACTATTTAGTGAAGACTATGTGTAGTGCAGTGAGAGGTAAGTGGTGTGGGTTTAAATTAAAAATTACCTAGCTAGTGAGCGTAAATGAGTTTATTCGTGCTTCTAGTTGGTAAAGGATAAAAAGGGGGGTTAATAAAAGGGAGGAATTAGGTAATAATGTGCTAATAGTCCCTAATATTGAAAGCCGACATGTTTCGAGGTTATCCCCTAAACCTCTTCTTCAGGACCGCATGGGGACCAGCCCCATGTGTACCACTCCGTGCAAAGACCTATAATAAGGTGATAAAGTAAAAAGGAAAAATAAACACGCACATTCGTGTCAGCGTAAATCAATTACATACGGTTAGATTGAACGCGTAGTATCTGGAGAAATACAAAAAACATACATGTTAATACGCTGCCTTCCCAACGATGTTGTGGGCAGGTGATTCATCTAAGATCAATTTCAACCGTAGGTGATGGTGCTGATGCCTGTAACTTAAAATAGGTGTAGACATCCAATGTAGTCTGGTAAAACACATATGAAAAGACATTACACTCATGATGGGACATCCGACATAACAGACACAACATAAAACATATATAGTGGCGTTTGGACCTACTTAGTAGTTAATCAAAATTTGCCTCATGGTCTGCCAGGGTGGAGGAGCCTAAATAACCCTAGGAGAGAGTGGGGGTTATAAAGCTTAGAGTTGGTATGGCGTTACAGCCCTGCAGAATGGACAAAAGTTCAAGTTAGTGAAAAAAAGGAAAAAGGGGCTCAAGGTTGCAAGTTAGCCCCAGGCGCAGGAGAGAGAAAACTTACTTGACTCGGCTTGCTCACTGTAAGAGGAGAGGATGCTGATGACTGCAAAGTCTTGAAAAGTGCACTGATAGATGGGTTTGGCCTAACCACTGAACAATACAGGTTAAAGTTCAGAGACACCCAAAAGGCACAAAATCAGGACTGGGTTGACTTTGTTGACTGTGCTGCTAAGGCTCTGGAAGGTTGGTTATTGGGCAGTAAAGTGTTTGACTTCAAAGGATTGTACAATCTGATAATGAGGGAGCAGATTCTTAATAACTGTCAAAATCAGCTGTTGCACCAGTACCTGGTAGACTCTGATCTAACCTCTCCCCAAGAATTGGGAATGAAGGCAGACAAATGGGTCAGAACCAGGGTGAGACAGAAGGTACAGAACCAAGATTCCAAAAACTCAGACAAGGGTGGGGACAAGGATAAAGACCAGAAGTCTTCTCAAGGGCCCCAAAAATCTTCTTCAGGTGGGGATTCACAGTCAGGAAAGGGTACAGGCCAAAAGAAACCTTGGTGCAAAATCTGTAAACAGAAAACTCACTGGACTAGTGACTGCACCAAGGCTAAATAAAATACTCCAGCCCCCACCAATGCCCCTAAGGCACCTTCTCCCCCTATTGCAGTTACAATTGGTGGTGGGAATACACAGAATAAGGGTGTAGTAGGGTTGCCCTGGGTTCTGAGATGGACTCTGGCCTAGTTAGAGTACCAACTCAGGCCGTGCTTGTCAGTGATGGGGGCATGGATATGTCCCCCTTTGTGAGCCCCAGTAACCCTGGGCAAATACCGACAGCAGCCTTTAATTAATGGAGTAGAAGCATGGGCATTCAGGGACACAGGAGCAAGTGTCACAATGGTGACAAAAGATCTTGTGGATCCTGGGCAGATTATACTTGGTGAAATGTACCAAGTGACCACTGCTAGCAATGTCAGAACAGACCATTCTCTGGCAGTTGTTAACTTCTCCTGGGGAGGGGTAACTGGCCTTAAGAATGTTGCGGTAAGTGCAGACCTACCAGTACAGTGCTTGCTTGGCAATTATCTAGAAACCTCAGCTTGGGCTGAAGTGGCGCTCAGGACACATGCAGAAATGTTAGGGATCCCTGCACATGTCTTTGCTGTGACCAGGTCACAGGCTAAAATGTCTAAAACTGGACAGGCCCTGGATTCTGGAAAAATGGACCAGGTGCCTCACAAGAGGAGGAGCAGTAGGGTTAAGGCAGAGCCTTCCCACCTGTCTCAGGATACGGATCAGTCTCCTCAGGGAGATGATCTTGAGCCTGCAGAAGGAACTGTCCCAGAGGAGCTTGATCCTGACCAGGTTGAGTTCTTGGGGACAGGGGGCCATTACAGGTCTGATCTGAGCCAGGAGCAGAACACCTGCCCCTCTCTTGAAGCCCTCAGACAGCAAGCTGCTGATGAGGCTGCTGGGAATGCTAGTGGCACCAATAACGTTCATTGGGATGATGTACTCCTATATTCAGAGAGTAAAGACCCCAAGCCTGGTGCATCCAGGAGGTTGGTTATACCTCTGAAGTTTAGGGGTTTCCTATTGACACTAGCCCATGATATTCCCCTAGCAGGACACCTCGGCCAGAACAAGACTTGGGACAGAATTGTTCTTCACTTTCACTGGCCTCACATGTGTGAAGACACAAAGGAGTTTTGTCGCTCCTGTGTAACCTGCCAAGCCAGTGGCAAAGCAGTTGGCACTACACAGGCCCCCCTGATACCATTACCTGTGGTGGGGGTGCCCTTTGAGAGGGTAGGGATTGACATTGTTGGTCCCATGGATCCCCAAACAGCATTTGGGCACAGATTTATACTGGTGGTAGTGGATCATGCCACCAGGTATCCAGAAGCAATTCCCCTAAGGACCACTACAGCACCTGTAGTGGCAAGAGCTCTCTTGAGTGTGTTCTCAAGAGTAGGCTTTCCTAAGGAGGAAGTATCTGACAGGGGTACAAACTTCATGTCTAGTTACTTGACTGCTATGTGGAAGGAGTGTGGAGTGGACTACAAGTTCACCACACCCTATCACCCACAATGCAATGGTTTAGTTGAGAGATTCAACAAAACCTTAAAGGGCATCATCAAAGGACTCCAAGAGAAGCTTAGGCGAAAATGGGACATGCTCTTGCCCTGCCTTGTATTTGCATACAGGGAGGTGCCTCAAAAGGGGGTTGGCTACAGCCCATTTAAACTTTTGTTTGGACACCCTGTCAGGGGTCCCTTGTGTTTGGTGAAGGAAGGATGGGAGTTACCTCTCAAGCCCCCAAAGCAAGACATAGTGGACTATGTACTTGGTTTCCGCTCCAGGATGGCTGGGTACATGAAAAAGGAAAACAAAAACCTTGAGGATAGCCAGGAACTGCAAAACGCCTGGCATGACCAAAAGGCTGTACTGACTGTTTACCAGCCAGGACAGAAAGTGTGGGTGTTGGAGCCTGTGGCCCCAGCAGCTCTCCAGGACAAGTGGGGTGGAACCCACACTATTGTTGAACAGAAAGGGGAGGTTACCTACTTGGTAGACCTTGGAACCCCTAGGAGTCCCCAAAGGGTACTTCATGTGAGCAGGCTAAAGCCATATGTGGACAGGGCTGACATGGGCTTGCTCATGGCTACTGATGAGGGACAGGAGGAAGAGAGTGACCCACTCTGAAGAACCAGGCTGAATTAGACCTGGCGGCGCAGGGTACGCCTTAATCTCCTGAGTTCACCTGCTTTGTTGAACAGAGACACAGGACACTCTGTTGAGCGTAGAAGATCAGGTTTATTAGCTGCAGCTAAGTACAGTTGTCCCAGAAGTACACCCGGTATGTTCTTAGGAGACTGCCACTTTACTCCATGGCGCACAATCTTTTATAGCACATAGTTTCACCAAGAACACACCCAATGCATACATGTTTAGCCAATTGGAAGAGTTTGAAAACAAGATATAACCAATGAGAAAAGTTTGAAAACAAGATATCAAGTAACCCAAATAAACCTCTCTTACAACTGTTTTTGTCACCCCTCCCCACAAGTTAATCAGTGGTTGTGTCGACAACTCCACTTGCAGGTGGCAGGACACATTTGTATGCTTTGGAGGACAGTTGTGAAACAAGAGAATACAAGTAGAGAATAGCAAAGACCAGAAGATAAGATAAAGTCAGGAAAGAATGGTGCAAACCAACAGATAGTTGAAACAGGGATCAGTCGGACCATACGGGGATTAGTGGACTCAGCCAGTCCCTGACATCAGTCTTGTAAACAGAGGCAGGAGGTTATTTTGATACGTCGCAGTGAGATCAGCAGAAAAAACTTCGTTCATTGTGCTGCCTGAGTGAGGGCAACACAAAATGGCGGTGGAACACAATATGGTGGCTGAATATAAGCGAGATCCAAAATCGAATTTCCTCAACTCCCTGACCTCCTCTCACAGAACCCTGATGATGGGTCAGTTGATGGTGTAGCCTTGGCACGCAGCCTCACTGCCCAGCAACAAGTAGATTGCAGACAGGTGCTCAATCAGTTCAGACACATGTTCTCACTGACTCCAAGTCAGATTACCTGGTGCACTCATGAAGTGGACACTGGGGACAGTCTGCCTATTAAAAATAAGATTTATAGGCAACCTGACCATGTCAGGGACTGTATCAGGAGAGAAGTCCAGAAAATGTTGGATTTGGGTGTTATTGAACCCTCAGATATCCCTTGGGCTAGTCCAGTGGTCCGTGTGCCAAAACCTCACACCAGTGGTGGAAAAGAAGAGATGAGGTTTTGTGTGGACTACAGGGGTCTCAATGCAGTCACTAGGACTGATGCCCATCCAATACCAAGGGCAGATGAGCTTATAGACACTTTGGCCTCAGCCAAGTACCTTAGCACATTTGACTTAACAGCTGGCTACTGGCAGATCAGACTAGCTGATGATGCAAAGCCAAAGACAGCATTTTCAACCCCTAGTGGACACTATCAATTTGTGGTAATGCCCTTTGGTCTGAAAAATGCACCTGCCACTAGGGGTGGGCGGAATTTGCGAAATTCACTTTCGCAAATTATCGTGAAAATGTTAAAAATCTCCGCAAACACGTGGAAATATCGCGAAGATGCGGAAGTTTTTTTCCCGCCCGTTCGCGGTATTTTCTGCGTGGTCGCGGCTCGCCAACTTACCCATGCGGTTGCTCACGGACGCAGCCATCTTGTTTTCACTTGTCTCGCGGTGCATGATCGCGAGAAGAAAGACGTGATTGCGCGACGAATGACGTTACTGCGGGCGCGAACTGTCGCGAGTCAGCTCAAATGGCTACCAACAATCCAACATCTTGTGGAGAACGCGACCGGATCGGGAAAACTTGTCGGCGAAGCGGGGATTCAGGTAAGGCGATCCCGCGCATGCGAGAATGTATTATCTTACAGCGCGAGCAAGCAAAAAATTTCCGGTAAAATGCGGATTGCGGAAATTTTGACATGTTCGCGCTCTCCTACCCAGAGATATCAACAATACACACAAGAAAAATGATTATTTAAGTAGCACAAATATACACTGGTGTCCAAGGGAAGACCAAACCATATACTAAGAAAGTGGAATGCAAACTTCAAGGAGAACAGGACTTGGACCAGAAGATGCATAGAAGATGGGGACACAAGGAACTAACCAAGGAAGTACCCAGGAACCCCAAGCGGGCTGTGTGCCGAGTAGAAACACAGCCGCATGCTCGATGGAAGTCAATAGAGAAGTCGCGGTTGCCATTTTACAGAAGAAGGACCCTTCTCAGAGGACCCTACAGAAACCCTTTGAAAGACGGGAGGTTGGAGAGTCACCCCACCCATGGATGGCCCAGGAACCAGGTTACCTGCACCAGGGAAGCCAGGTGCATAGGGATGAATCGACGTTGGAACCTGCCGTAGACAACAATGGAAGACTTCAAAGAAGATGCCTCTGACGAAGCATGTGAAGGAGTCCAGTGGAATCCAAGAGTGGATTCTTGAAGAAGAGAACCTGCATGCAGAGGGGACAGAGTCTATGCTACTCAGAAGTGACCAAGAGGCTCAGAAGCACAATCCCCACCGATGTTGGGAGGTTCAAGAGTGAAGATGGTGACTTTTTGCTGCAGCTGCGAGGACCAGGGGATGCTTAGGAAGACCAGGAGCCATGCACGAGCTGTCCCATATTGGGTGTCGGTGTGCAGGTGGTCGGTGTGTAGCGAGAGGATCAGCAATCCTTGGTAGCTGCAACTGAAGTGGAAAGCAAAAAGATGCAAACATTGGGACCAGTAAGATCCAAGTGAATCACAAAGTACAGGAGAGTCAGACCAGGCCCTGAGCAAGCAGGGGAGCCCACTGAAGCAAAGTAAGACCCTCAAGAGGACCCACATGCTGAAGGCACAGGAGTCGCAAGAGGACCTCAGGCAGCTCACAAATGATGGAGGCCCACGGTGCTGAGGATGCAGTGAGGATGCTGATTTTTGAGGAATGAGGTGCTAGAGGGTGTATTGTCTTGTACCCAAAAGATCTCTGGAGTGCAGAGCCAACAAGCCTTGGCAAAGGCAATTCAACACAGTGCATATGAGCTTCGTTCCAGCAGCTTTGATGAGATATACTGTCCTCAAAATTGCAGAGAAGACAGGTCAGGCTTCTAGGGAGCTATAGAACCATCACCTGTGCTGCTGGGCTGTGTGAAGTCCGTTGGATGACAGGAGCAGCAGACCGGTCAGCTTTGTTGTGGTGCCTGCAGATGCGGTGGAGTGACTCCTTCACGCCAAGGGAGATTACTTTGGATATCCTTGATGCCCCCAGGCCTTCTGGAGAACTTGGATGATGCACATACGACACAGAAGACTTGAAGAACAGCGAGACCAGGAACAGCAGGAGCCTTCCTTGATGCAGTCTCGGGTCCAGTCAAATTCCGATGAAGTCAAAGTGTCCAATCGGTCGAAGAGTGCCTTGGTTTCAGAGGTGAGTCTTGTTCCACGAAGAATCTGAGGACCTACCCACGGGGGAGCCCTTAAGTACCCTAGGGAAAGGGTTGGAATGACTCGGGGGTCCCTCCCAGAGGAGGGGCTGGACAGTGGGGAGGATACTCCCCTATTCTTTGTCCAGTTTCGCGCCAAAGTGGAAACCAGGGGTTCCTGCACTGTCTCAAACATAAGTATGCAAGGAAGGCACACACTTTTGCCTTCAAAGTAGTCTGGTGCCACTGGCAAGCTCCCTTACCCCAGCCCAATACACTAAGTCCTGTCTGGGAGGTGGTCACACCTCCCTGTGATAGGAAACCTATTGTTCTACCTTCCCCTGCCCAAGCTCAGCTCAGCAGGAGGAGGGACAAAATCGTGTCTGTGGTCGGCAGCAGCACTTGGTTGCTGGCAGACCATGGAAGGCTGTTACCAGGAGTATAGGAGGGTTCCCTAAGGAGCCCCCCAGTACTTAGGATCATTCCTCTAGCACCAGAGGCAGTGTTGGGGTATGATTTCAACACATTTGATACAAAACATGACCAGGTCCAGTGCAGCCATTATTTAGTTACACATCTCGTAATAACTGATGTCCACTATTTACCGTAAAATGGCTGATCGCTCTTACAAAGAGAATTGACTCCGAGGTCTGTAGGGGTCCCCTGCTCATGCAGGGGCACCCTCACATTTGTAACCAAGCACCCTGTCTACCATAGGGGTGACTTATAGTTTTTAAGTGCAGTGACCTCAGATATAAAGAACTTATAGCTGTTGTGGGAGGTGCAAGCACCATCTCACACAAGCTGCAATGGCAGGCCTGTAGTCAGGTTTAAGTGGACTCCCATGGGTGACAAAATACATTCTCCAGCCCATTGCAGCCTCTGTTGGACCTATGCCCTGGGTACCTTAGTGGCATATACTAGCGACGTGTAATGGTTCACCAGTAGCCAATTGTGGATGTACCAAAGTACTTACCAGAGCCAATTTAGGGCAGAGAGCACAGTGGCTGGTGTCCTGATTAGCAGGATCCCAGCAGACTACAATCAAAACACACCGACACCAGTCAAAAAGTGGGTGTAACCATGAAAGCAGATCCTACTTTCCTACACCACCCCCCCCCACCACCACTGTAAGGATGAGGCTAACCTTGCCCATTTGAGGCTTCATTCTCTTAGTGGAAATATCTGGAAGGTCCATCTTTGTTGGCATGGTTACTTCCAGGTCTATGTTCTACTGAAAAGTTCATCCCCTGTAGGGAAGTGGTCCACCTCAAAAGTTTGAGTTTTTCACCCTTCATCTGTTTAAGCCATAAGAGGGGCTTATGGTCTGTCTGAACAAAGGAGTGAGTGCCAAACAGGTATGGCCTCAACTTTTTCAAGGTCCAGATCACAGCAAAGGCCTCTCTCTCACAAGCTGACCAACGCTTCTCCCTGGGAGGTCAACGTTCTGCTTATAAAAGCTACTGGTAGATCCTGGCCCTCTGCATTAGGCTGTGACAATACTGCACCTATCCCTATCTCAGAAGCCTCTGTACGGACAATGAATGGTTTGGAGTAGTCAGGACTTTGCAGAATTGGAGCAGAGCACGTTGCTTGCTTCAGGATATCAAATGCCTTCTGACAGATAAATGCTAGATATGCTGCACTATGGGCTTCCAGACCTGTTAAGACTTTATTCACCAGCCTCTGAAATGTGGTAGGTGCATCTTTTAAGCCAAACAGCATCACAATAACAATAATGCCCACTGGGGGTTGAAAATGCTGTTTTAGGTTTGGCATCCTCACTGAGTCTGATTTGCAAATAACCAGCAGTCAGGTCAAATGTACTGAGATATTTGGCAGGGGCCAAAGTATCAATCAGTTCGTCCGTCCTAGGAATTGGAGGGCATCAGTCTTTGTGACTGCATTGAGGCCCCTGTAGTCAACACAAAACCTAATCTCTTTCTTACCATCCTAGCTGTGAGATTTTGGTACAAGGACTACAAGACTAGCCCAAGGGCTATCTGAAGCCTCAATGACTCCCAACTCTGGCATCTTTTGGACCTCTGTCCTGATGCAATCTCTAACATGGTCAGGCTGTCTGTAAATTGTACTCTTCACGTGCAGGCTGTCACCTGTGTCCACTTCTTGGGTACACCAGGTGGTTTGACTGGGTGTCAGAGAAAAGAGACCAGAAAACTGAGAACCTGTCTTCAATCAGCTTGCTGTTGATCAGTGAGGTTATCTGCCAAGACTACTCCTTCATCTGATCCATCAACAGGGTCCTGAGAGAGGAGATTAGGGAGAGGATCACTCTCTTCCTCCTGTCCCTCATCAGTGGCCATGAGCAAGCTCATGTCAGCCCTGTTAACAAAAGGTTACAGGCAAATCACATGAAATACCCTGTGGGGACTTCTTGGAGTACCTATGTCAACTAAGTAGGTGATATCACTTTTCTTTTCCAGTATAGTTTGCAGGCCAGTCCACTTGTCTTGAAGACACTTTCTGTCCTGGCTGGTAAACAGTAAGTACAGCCTTTTGTTCATGTCAAGCTTTCTGAAGCTCCTGGCTGGCCTCAAGGTTTTTGCTGGCCGCCTTCATATGCTCAGCCATGTGAGAACGTAGGCCCAGAACATAGTCTACTATGTCCTGTTTAGGAGGCTTGAGAGGTTGCTCCCATCCTTCTTTGACCAGGCATAATAGATCCCTAACTGATGTCCAAACAGAAGTTCAAATGGGATGTAGCCCACCCCTTCTGAAGAACCTCTCTGTAGGGAAAGAGAAGGCAAGGTAGTAAGACATCCCATTTTCACATCAGCTTTTCTAGGATTCCCAGGATCATACCTTTGAGGGTCTTGTTGAACCTTTTAACAACCCCATTGCCCTGTGGATGATAGGGTGTGGTAAACTTATAGTTAACACCGCACTCTCTCAACAAAGCAGAGATGTAGCTAGACATGAAGTTAGTACTTCTGTCTGACATGACCTCCTTAGGGAACCCAACTCTGAAAATAATTCCCAGGAGAGCCCTGGCCACTACAGGAGCTGTAGTGGTCCTAAGGGGAATAGCCTCTGGATATCTAGTGGCATGGTCCACTACCACTAAGATAAAACTATGTCCAGATGCTGTTGAAGGGTTTAAGGGACCTACAATGTATATCCCTACCCTCTCAAAGGAAACCACAACCAATGGTAGTGGGATTAAGGGGGCCTTTGTAGTGCCACCTGACTTATCACTGGCTTGGCTGGTGACACAGGACTGACAAAACTCCTTGGTGTCTTCAGACATGTTGGGCCCGTGAACATGTGGGACAAGCCTGCACCAAGTCTTGCTTTGCCCAAGATGTTCTGCAAGGGGAAAGTCATGTGCCAGGGTCAATACGAAACCCTTGAACTTCTGAGGTATGACCAACCACCTGGTGGCACCAGGCTTGGGGTCTCTACTTTCAGAAAACACGAGCCCTTCTTCCTGATAGGTCCTGTGGGACCCACTGACATTTCCTGCTTCCTCAGCAGCAGCTTGATGTCTGAGTTGCTCAAGAGAGGGGCATGCCTTCTGCTCTAGACTGAAGTCTTCCCTTGAAGGGCCCCTGCCCCTAGTTGCTCTGCCTTGTCACGCCCAAGCTCCTCTGGGACAGTTCCTTCACAGGTACTGATATCATCTCCCTCAGCAGGCTGATTCTCATTGGAAGTCTGAGAGGAGGATACATCTTTATCCTTCTTGCTCCTTCTCTTGGGAGCTGGCTGGTCCATTTCTTCAGGATCCAGGGCTCCCTCATGGCCTATTGTCTTGGCCTCAGCCCTAGTGACAGCAAAGACACTGGCTGAAATTCCCATCATTTCTGCATGAGTCCTGAACTCCACTTCAGACCAGGCTGAAGTTACAAAATGATTACCCAGTAGATAGTCCAAAGGTAGGTCGGGGATGCCACAAGTCTCTTTGGGCCAGTTACCCCCTCCCCAGCCGAGATTGACAACTGCCATGGAATGATGTGTCCTGGTATTGTTAGCATTGGTCATTTGTTAAATCTGTCCAAGTAGAATCTGCTTTGTAGACACAAGTTTTTCTGTCACCATAGTGACACTGGCCCTGTGTCCCTGTATGCCACAGCTTCCTGACCATTGATGAGAGGCTGTTCTCTGTATTTGCCCACGCTAGTGGGACTTACAATAAGGGTGGCAAGCTCAGTGCCACCATCACAAACTAAAAAAGCCTGAGTCGGTGTCCTGACGAGGCCAGAACTCACTTCAGTACCCAAGGTTAACCCCGCTAAACCTTTGTGGGCACTACTACTACCAGTGCTATTGCTAGGGGCACTAGGAGGTTTAGGAGTAGTAGTAGCAGTATTGGTGCTCGACGTGGAGCAATCGGCATCTTTGCCCCTTGGCCTTTTTCCTTACACAAATAGCACTAAGGTTTCTTGTTAGAGGAGGAAGGGAAATGGGACCTACCCCCAGAGACAGATTTTTGAGGACCTCCAGAAGACTCTTTCTTTTCTTTAGATTTCTCCCCACCTTTCTCGTGGGCCTTAGAATAATCTTGCTTCTTCTGGTCTGCACCACCATGAGGCTTTTGTTTCACCCTGGTGCGGACCCACTCGTCTGCCTTCTTTCCCAATTCTTGGGGAGAGGTCAGATCCGAGTCCACCATGTACTGGTGCTGCTGCTGATTTTGACAGTTGTCAAAGATGTGCTTCCTCACAAGTAAATTGTACAGTCCCTCACAATCATGCACATGTCGCAAAGAGCATTCAGTTTATTCTTTCTTTTTCGTCCCGCATTTGTTTGCTTGGTGCATGAAGATGTAAGATTCAAAAACATGTTTTTTCACATTTGGTCTAATTACTTTGTGAATGTAAATAACAATCGAAGCATACTTGCAAATTGTGACTACATGCCTGCCTTTATCAATGTTTCACTACAAAACTATGTGATTGTATTCTTTTAACGGAGTGTACGGTTTTCAGACAATGGTTGCTTTGTATCGGGACACTGGAAAGTCCAAAAGATTGTCCCTGTCCCCCCCCCCAGAAATTTTGTGTCTCCTACGCCACTGGTGTTAGTGGCCGAATATTAGCTGTCCCGTGGCAATATCCTGGGTTGCCCCACCCCTTCTAAAACTCTAGACTGGAAGGCATATCTTACAGTGATTGAATCGAAACTGCACCAAGATCCTTCCACGCTCTAGATTTCCTCGGGGCGCAGTCCCTGCTGGCCCAAATAGAGTAAATCAGATCTCATGGAAAAGGTGCCCACGCAATGCGCCCCCCCCCAATCCCTCCACACCTCTTTGCCACTATCCCTGGGTGGATAATATCTCACACTGCAGATTCACTCCTCCACCTTGGTGTTGACATCAAATTCTTCCTCCCACAGGACAGTGACTAAGCTGGAATGTACTGTCCACACGAGGATAACTGGTGCATCGCATACCACACCTCAAACTCCTCATTATTACTCGTACAAGTGCTTCCACTAGTGTAAGACAGACACTGTTGTGTTGTTATATTATTGTATCTCATGCAACGATGTGTACCTGCAGTGACACTGAACTCACATTGCTGTTGATACTACATGCACTGAATATTGTACCTTTTTTAGTTGTTGTAATGCACCATGTGTAACCAGGAATCTCGGAGTCCTGTAGGTCACATTGTAAATCAATAATATATGTATATATATAAATATAATATGCAATTGCGGTATACTGGCGTGCTGCCAAATCGCTGGTGGTGCACAATGCATAGCGCTACCGCTAGCGCTAGAAATGTAAGAAAATAATCTCCCAACCTATTATGATTAAGGAGCAGGCACTCGTCGTCGTGGGGATTCTCCCGTTTATTGCCTTAATTACATCAGACACATAAACATCAGAGGGACGCGTTTCGGCAGTCCTGTTGCCTTTTTCGACCTAAACATGCGCCATATTGGTGCTTCTTTTAAAGCTATCCCATCAATAAAAAATAAACGATGCACTTTTGTTAAACAACAACTGGGTATACACAAGCATGTGGGAAAATCACCACTATTAGAAGTACTGCATAACTCTCTATGTTCTAAAAAAAAAGGACACACTAGCGTGAGTCCTGTAATTAAAAATTACTTCAAGGTCATTCACCAGTTGTGCTATTTAAAGTTATGCTTTTCAATTCATCGCGTTTCTCATAGATCCCATCATGCTTTACTATATCTCATGCAAAACCCGGACTGGATTGTTACAAGTCCTTAATTTTGTAGGAAACAAAGGCATCACAATAATGTCTTACATTTTTTAAAAAACCAATAGTCACGCATTTCTGCCAAACCAAACAGAATTTCTTGAAGTGTATTCGCCCACCGCATTGTCTCGTTGGTCTCTTCCCAGAACAGGTGTTTCCAAAGGCAGACCGTTCCCTTGCTCGGAAGCAGTCCGCTTTGAGATTGTTTATATCCAAGTACAAAGGAGAGGAACTCACGGTGGCGACTGTATGCTATTCAAGATTCAAGCTCATGTGTCCAGTGCAAACCATCGACAACCGGTAAAAGGGTCCCACGAAACCACCGCTTCGCCGGCCAGTGCCGTTGCAGTGCCCAGCTCCATTACAGGGGTGGTTATACCAGGGTGAGGATGTGTTCTTAGCAGATGAGTTTTAGTCCCCGCCAAGGGAGCTTCAGCTCCCAGCGTTTGAACTTCCCCCTCCGCACACACCTTCTCCTCATCGCCATCGTCGTAGTCCTTGCATGGGGGCACGCCTGTCTCGATATCCAGAATATGCAATTGCGGTATACTGGTGTGCTGCCAAATCTCTGGTGGTGCACAATGCATAGCGCTACTGCTAGCGCTAGAAATGTAAGAAAATAATCTCCCAACCTATTATGATATATATAAAACTTACCTAAAGGTGAGATGTGAGTTCACAATATAGTAAAAGGAGATGCTTTAGAATTATGTTTTACTGTTCCCGTGGTGGTTGGTCCTGTGAAAGGTGAAGCAACTGGTCCAGCTAGAGAGATCTAGAAACTGTAATAAATCAAGAGAAATCAAGGCTTGAAAACACCACAAAGTAAATACACACTCAAAAGGAAAACAATGAGAAAAACTGGAAACACGTATCTACTATGATCCTGCCATATTGGCATGTGCTGGCAAACCTATAATCTAAAGACTGCGTGCCATCTTTTTTTTTTTTTTTTTTCTAGGGTAATCCACTTTTTAAAAAAGACTAGTGCGGGTCCCGAATGCTTAGCAAACTTCAGACCAGTCTAGCTGCTGCCAGCAGCGTCAAAAGTGCTGGTGAAATCAGTAAATCGACAAATCACCACCTTTTTGATAGAAAATAACTTACTACACCCCTCTCAATCAGAGTTCAGAGCCTGACCCTGCAGCACACTATTAGAGGTCTGGGAGTCGATTACATTTAATCTGGACTCGGACCTCAATGTGGCACTGGTGCTGTTGGACCTGCCAGCAGCATTTGATACTGTGGATCATAACATCCTGTTATATGTCTCCCTTGCATACTTGGTGGAATCCCATGATGTCAAGATCATCTCATATGCTGATGATACCCAACTCCTGCTCGCGCATGATAGGGGGGCCTGAGAGGGCGAGGGCAGCCTTCGTCTACTGTCTGGTGGCACTGCTAGATAGGCTGAAGACCAATAGACTATAGTGCAACTCTGATAAGATGGACCCCCTTCCTGGTTGAGTTGTAGCATAGCCCGACAGCGTCCCCCTGCCACCCCATCCAACAGCGCTGGCCAGAAACCTTAGGCTGTTGTAGGACTCCCAGCTCTCATTTGGAGCACGGGTGTCAGCAGTGATGAAGTCCTGTTTTCGGATCTTTCTTATGTTGAGGAATTTTCTTCACTTGCTTCCTCATGAGTACCAAATCACAGTGGTTAGAGCATTGATTTTATCCAGATTGGACTATGCTAATGTCCAGTAGCTTGGCCTCCCGGAATATCTGATCCAGCGTTTACAGGTCAAGCAGAACATGGCAGTCTGCTTAATATACCAAATGCTGAAATGCACTTCAGTGTCAAATTTTCGGGATAAACTCCATTGGTTTCCAGTTCATCAGCGTATTAGGTATAAAGCACTGACCGTACCAAACCAAGCCCTCCCAACAAGGTACCCAGGTATCTTAATGACTGTGTAAGGGCATATTGCCCTGGGAGGCTGTTGCACTCTAGATCGGCGGGTCTCATTGTGACCCCCCTGCTTTCAGAAACACCGGAGGAGTGGCTCTTCCTTCTCTGTTAAAGCAGCTAATCTGTGGAATAACCTACCGGATTATTTTACTGAAGAAGTAAGATTCAAAAAGGAGCTGAAAGCATTCTTATTCAGACTCTAAGGGAAAGTATAGACAATGATCCTGTGTCTACTTACCTTTTGCATACCTAAAAGCACCAGGACAATCTCTTGAGTAGCCGAGCGCTATAGAAATGCTTTTTTCTTGTCCAATGGCATAACTTTTTTTTAATGGAGTTGTGGATCTTCTACTGGTTTGCAAACCTGCTGAGGCTCAGCGAATTAGCAGTCCAGATACCTGTCTGACACTTTTTGTAATATAATTTACTTAAAACCTATTGAACACATTTACTTCAAATCAATTTAAGCCAAGTCCTGCCTCCAACCTGCCATGGCAGCCCAAACCCTACAGTGCATGGCCTGTGTGCAGAGGATGTTGGGTGTAGTTATAGGACTGTAGCCAAGCCCTGTGCTCAACTTGCTGAGGCTGCTGCACTCTGGGGGTTGGGAACAGGGCCTGTCCTGTGGCCAGTCAATGCTCCTTACTTCCTACCTTCCAAGCAAATCCAGACATTATGAGTCTGGTGGTCCGTGTACCGCCAGACTCACGGGGATGCAGCGGTGGCGGTCCCTAACCGCCTTATTACAATTAGCGCTGCCGGAAACCAAAGGAAGCCACCATTCCCTGGCAGTGGTGTTGCTATCTAGAGGCAGAAATATACTTGGCGGGACTGCCGTAGTCCCGCCAAGCAAATGATAAGTTTCCTCTCTGCAACGATTTTCATGGCAGTTCCTCCTCCATTAAAACCATGGCAGAGGGAATATGAAGGGAGCCCTACAGATCCCCATGGTAACTCACGGCACGTGGATGCACACAGGGGGGTACAACATGTACCCCCGTGTATGCATACTTCCCAGTATCTTCATGGCATGGACTTTAAAGTCCATGCCGTGCTGGAACTGTTTTTGGCGTTCCCATTGTGGTGCCAATTTTCTGAGGTACCACCATGGGAAATTAAAAAAAAAGAACACCAGACACAAGAAGCACTTGTAATTTGGCAGACAGCCCGATCAAAGGTTTGGCGGTGCGGCAGGGTGAGGACCCGGCGCCACACCACCACACTAGTAATTATCCTTATTTTGGTGTTTGACTTTGCTTCTGCATTTATTTGTTCAATGACTGAACCTCTGGTGTCAGAAGTGACTCATGAGTGACGTGCAAAATGGCCATCAAATCCAGCAGCTAAAATAGCCACTAGAGAACCCACGAATTGCCACTGACTCATCGTTTTTATATGTGCTGCAGATTTTACATACATGTGGGTATCCATGGCCACTGCCCTAGGATTGTTAATGTATACTGGGTGCTCCCTTGTGTCTGGACAACACTGTACCACTCTGATGAGCTCTAACTAGAGCAAAAAACATGTCAGGGGCTGAATTTATTCATTTTAGGTCAGCTTGGATGATATTTTATCAATCCAAAGCTGTAATATTGTGCCTAGAGTGGTAAAATGCTTTTTGTCAGTTTTTCAACTTGGTGTCAATGGCACTGTGCTAATCCTATGCTTAAAGAATTTTGTTGTAAAAATTGCAAAAGACTTTGTTGTGTACTAGCTCAGTACGGATGGCACTGTGCTAATCTTATGCTTAAAAACTCTGTTAGAAAAACAGATATTTGAAGTGAGCAGATTCAGAGTCTGGCTGGTGTTGTAGGGTGCTCCAAATAAAGGAGCTGCTCTCTGGCTTAACTTGGGTGATCCATGGCCCAGGGGGATGACGCAATGATTATAATGAATGGGGAGAGGACACATGCCCCCCCTCCCCAGGTTATTTTCGGCCCAGGAGCCCCATCCCCTGGGGCCTGCAGTATTTTATAAGGGGGGGGGCAGATGTGTGGCCCCTTCCCCAGGCCATTTTTGGCCCCAAGGACCTCTTCCCCCTGGGGCCCAACAGTATTTGCCCTACCGTGCGGCCTCCCTCCCCAAGTCTCTAAAGAGCCCAGGGACCCCATTCTCTGGGACAGCTAATCTTCTTGAAAGTGAGAAGAGCCTCACTACACACCTCCCTGAGCCATCAATGGCCCGGAGGCCCCATTCTTTGGGGATGGCCCAAATGCTATGTCATCACAGTCTCCGGCTTCACCGCGGAAACAAAAAGTAGGTTTTGTAGATGGTTGTTCTAAAAATTCACTATAAAAGCAAGATTTTGATGTGTACAACAATAAACCCCTTTTGTGTAGAATACTGTAATATGTGTGCATATATGTGTTTTTATTTTATTATAAAGGCAAGACAGTAGCGGTTTACAACGTTGTTGCGACATCCTGAAGAACTGCAAAAACGGAAAATTGGTCCAAAAGATGATTTTTAAAGAAACTTAGTGCAAAAATATGAGTTTAAACATGCTTTGAAAGATGTATATATACAGTAATATGTGTAGGGCAAGGTTCCAAATGAATTATTTTCAATATTATTTTTGGATGTGTTGGTGGTCATTGAATGTCTGCTTTTGTTTTCTGCTTTCACGACGTGTCCACAAGTATCGTGACATTGTCGTGAGAATAAAAAAATCTAAAGAAAAAGAGACGCTTATTAATGCACTGAAGTAAATATGAACTCGTCAAAATACACCTTATAGAGCCATTTTAGATAGAAAATAAAATTTTGAAACCTTAAAAATTCAATAAAAATATCATAGTTTACATTGACATTATAATTGGGAAATAGAATTTAAAAAACCTTAGCAATTCACTGAAAAACCAAAGGTTACAAGGACATTATAGTAAGGATTTAGCATTTAAAAAACTTTAGAAATTCACTGAAAAAACCAAAGGTTACAGGGACGTTATAGATAGGCTTACATTACACTTGTACAAAACCAGAGAAATTCAGCGGTTATATGCCCCGGCAATGCAATGCTTCTGACCGAGAGAGAGAGAGAGAGAGAGAGAGAGAGACCTTGGTTTTTTTCAGTAAATATATATATTATCTACTGGCGGTCGCCAGTAGATAGTTATAGTTAGGACCGTGTTTCCATAGGAAATCTCAAAATTCTATTTTGAATAACTTTGGCGCCGGTTGACGAATCTTCGCGAAATTTTCAAAACTAATGGGGCGCTCCGCTCAGCTCCTACCCTGAAAGTCTCAGGGGGATTCGTCAAGCGGGGGCCGAGAAAAAAGGGGGGTCCCAAAACGCGTTTTCCCCATGCATTTTCCCATAGGACCTTTAGTCGAAGGTACAGCCCGAACGGCTGAACAGAATTACTTGAAATTTGGCAGAGAGGTAGTCCTCAGGTCAGGGAAGTGCCTTTTGCATATATGGAGTCAATCTGTTCAGTATTTCCAGAGAAAATTGCATTTAAAAGCACATACATATCTATAGCCGCGCTCCGTGCGTGCACCGTGCGCGCACAGTGCGCGCACCCTAACGTGCGCAAGCGTAATTCTGATTGGTTGTTACATGTCAGTCAACATTCGAATCGGTCGAAATCAGGAAGTGTCGGCCGCCATTTTGTTTGTTTTCAGTGGAGAGTGAAAAACCATTAAAAAAAAAAAAAAAAAATTTGTAATACGTAGTTTATTGAAAAATAAATATATAAAAAAGATAAAAATACATACATAACTTAGCATTTAAAAAACCATACAAATTCACTGAAAAAACCATAGGTTTCACACACGTTATAGTTAGGAATTAGCATTTAAAAAACCTTGCAAATTCACTTAAAAAACCATAGGTTTCACACATGTTATAGTTAGGTGGATATTTCACTCGTAAAAAAACAATGAAATTCCCCCGTTATAGTTACTTCAGATAACTATAACTCGCGCGACCGCCACTCTATCACAAGGATGATGTCATCAGTGATGTCAAGAGTGATGCCACTGACCATGTCATGAGTGATGTAATATGTGACGTCATGAGCAGAGGATTGCGGGCGCGCGAGTTATAGTTATCTGAAGTAACTATAACGGAGGAATTTCATTGTTTTTTTACGAGTGAAATATCCACCTAACTATAAAATGTGTGAAACCTATGGTTTTTTAAGTGAATTTGCAAGGTTTTGTAAATGCTAATTCCTAACTATAACGTGTGTGAAACCTATGGTTTTTTCAGTGAATATATATATATATATATATATATATATTCACTGAAAAAACCATAGGTTTCACACACGTTATAGTTAGGAATTAGCATTTAAAAAACCTTGCAAATTCACTGAAAAAACCATAGGTTTCACACATGTTATAGTTAGCGGAAATTTTACTGATAAAAAACCAGTGAAATTCCCCCGTTATAGTTAGTGCAGGCAACTATAACTCACGCGACCGCAATCTTCTGCTGATGCTAATACTGTATTTAGACACTTATTTGCCCATGTCTTCTTCCATACATTTTTAGCTATACAGACACATATGTCATCAGCAGAAGATTGCGGTCGCGTGAGTTATAGTTGCCTGCACTAACTATACCGGGGGAATTTCACTGGTTTTTTATCAGTAAAATTTCCGCTAACTATAACATGTGTGAAACCTATGGTTTTTTCAGTGAATTTGCAAGGTTTTTTAAATGCTAATTCCTAACTATAACGTGTGTGAAACCTATGGTTTTTTCAGTGAATTTGTACGGTTTTTTAAATGCTAAGTTACTTTACGCCATTCGTGGCGTGCGCGCCCACTTAACGCAGTTCGTTCCGTGCGCGCACGGTGCGCTTCGCGCACCGTGCGCGCACAGTAAGCACGCGGTGCGCTTCGCGCACCGCGCGCCCACTTTACGCAGTTTTTAGAGCTCCCTAATATCTAAACTCTTAAATCTGCTTTTCATTTATTTTTTTTTATTTTTTTACCGTACGCTTACCGTAAGCTTACCGTACGCGTACCCCGTGATTTTTTTAAAAATCAATAAATGTTTTTTTTGTACTTTTCTGTCCTTCTTTGACCCCCTTACAAATGTTAGGGGGTCTGTAACTCTCCTCATTGCCCCCTTTTCTTGTTTTCACTCTTTTTTTTCAGAGTGAAATACACAAAATGGCGGCCGCCGCTTCCTGGTTTCGGCCGATTCGAATGTTTACTAAGATCTAAGAGCCAATCAGAATCGCGCTCGCGCACGCCACCGTACGCTTACGGTAAGCGTACGGTAAGCGTACGGTAAGCGGGCTCAGATATATATATTGATTTAAAGGCTATTTTCTCAGAATCTACTGAACAGATTTACACCAAACCTACAAAAGGCACTTCCTTGACCTAGGGACTACCTCTCTGCCAAATTTCGAGTAATTCTGTTCAGCCGTTCGGGCTGTAGCTCGTTCTAAAGGTCCTATGGAAAAATTCATGGGAAAAACGCGTTTTGGGACCCCCCTTTTATCTCAGCCCCCGCTTGACGGATCCCCCCGAGACTTTCAGGGAAGGAGCGGAGCGTAGCGCCCCACCTATTTTGAGAAATTCGCGAGGATTCATCGACCGGCGCCAAAGTTATTCAAAATAGAATGTTGAGGTTTTCCCATGGAAAAGGGGTCCTAACTATAACTACCTACTGGCGACCGCCAGTAGGTAATATATATATATATATATATATATATATATATATATATATATATATATATATATATATATATATATATCCAAGAACTCCGCTATTGTCGCTTCTGACAACTGATACAGACCACAGTTTCGTGCAGGAATTTAGTTTATTCAAAATCACCTTGCCGCCATGACGCGTTTCAGCCTGAGCATGGGCCTTGATCACATGACACGGTAACGTTACATTTCATTGGTTTATATAGTATGAATAACAAGCAAAGTGATTGGCATTTTTCTGAGGACAACAACTGACATGAATGACAGACTGCTAGCAAGTAGTTGGTAGTTCCATATTCGTTCCAGGTTAAAACTACGTGTAAAATACAACGAGTAAAAATACATGTAATTAGACAGAAAAGTTTTTATTAAAAAAACCTTAAAACCATTTAAAATGCTTAAAATAGATTTCTGGTTTAAATACCAAGGTTTGGGTTTCGTTGGAACAAGATGCTAATCTGACAGGAACTAATGTATGTTAATTTGTTGCCTTGTGCTTAACTATAAATATAAACCTCAGAAACCAATGTGCAAAAAATGTGAAAGAAAGTGCAAAAAGTGCATAAAGTGCATAATGCCTGTGGGGGTACTTAGTATGAAACCATATGTACATCCTTTAACAGTATGGATAATATTGATGTCAGATAGGACATTTATTATGGGCATTTGCGAGTATTAATTGTCATATCAACATTTCCCCTGATTGATGCATGATTTCTAAGAGCAGAAAGAATATACATATAACCACACTGGTCTGCTTAAATGCAAATAGGTAAGATTCCTTGCGAAGTAACCCCTTAAAAAGAACATAAATAAGTGATTGCCTGGATAAAGTTATCCGTGAAAAGAATTTCTTTCCCCTTTTGATTATCACTGGGGCCCCAGTGATACTGTTTATACATGACATTCCGGCCTGTCTGATATAAACAAAACTTCATTACATAAGTGTTGTGGTTGATAATAAAAATAAAAATAAAAATTGATGTGGTCAGCTCATATTCGGGTATTTGGTTGCAGGTAGAAATAGAGGTGGTATTATGGACTCAAAGGGTCATAGATGTGCAACTATGCCAGAAAAGATAAATATCTGTAAAGTCAATCATGTGATTCTTATTAGTTATTTTGATTGAGTCACAAAAGGTCTCAATACACAAAAAATTCTTAATATTGTAATTATACTCTCTATAAGATAACAGTCGGAATACTATGTGCATACAAGTGGATATCTCAGTTAGTCAAATATTAATATTAATATGTGGGTGACCATAAGTATTTTGGACTATTTCGTAACTGTAAATAGTAAATGATAATGTACCCCTTGGAAAGGAAACCCATATAAGGTTTTATAAAGAGGTGTGTAAAGTTACATTTAGATTTAGACATTTTTAGTTATGGGGCACTCGATGGTTACATAAATAAATAAATAAATATATGAATCTATAAATAAATATCATATTTCATAAAGGACAAATGTGTAAATGTCATAATATAATCTGTAATAGACATTATTATGTTTGTACAATATGTTCTTATGATGAATAAATAAATCAATAAATAAATATATATTTAAAAGAGTGAATGAATATAAAACCCCCTAAACCTAATACAGTACTAGTCCAATAAATACTTATAAAATCCTTGTAAAAATTCTATTCTTAAAACAAGTTTTTGTGAATTAAAAGGATCTTGAAAACTTTAAAAATCATCTCTTGACATGTTGCGTGGATGGTTAATTGATGACCCCAGTAGTCCGTGCCTACTTATCTTATATAGAAAAATCATAAACATGTGTAAAGATCTTCTGTAGCATTGAGGCCTGTTGGGTGTTTGGTATTCAGTTCCAGGATGTATTTGGTTTCAAGTTGGCGTAATCTATGCTCCCTATCGCCCCCTCTTCTGCTGGCTGGGATTGAGTCAATCACAAAATATCTTAAATCACTGCTGCGAGAGCCATGTTTGGATTTAAAATGTCGTGCTACAGGGTATGTCTCATCTTGATTGGTGATTGCCCTTAGGTGCTGTAGTATGCGTTTATGTACTTGAAGTTTTGTACTGCCCACATATTGTAGGTTGCATGGGCATGAGAGTACATATATAGCAAACTCTGTTTTGCATGTCAGAAGCTTAGGTATTTTGTGTTTTTTCTCACTGAAGGGGTTAATGTAACATATTTTGTTTTCACCCTGTGAGCAAGCTTTACACGTTTTGCATTTAAAAAAACCTGTATGAGTTTGGAGCCAGCTCGTGGATTCTATGACTTCTGGGCTTGTTATGACTAAGTCATCTCTCATAGAGCGGCTTCTACTGTAAGTTATTGGGGGTCTTTTCGGGAGTTCAGAACCTATCACGGGGTCACTAAGAACCATAGACCAATTGCGGTTTATGATTGATTCAATCTTTACCCGTTGTTGGCTATGTTGTAATATGATTCTAAAGTCACCCCTAGTATTGTCATCTAATGCAGTTTCTTGTATGCTCAGCCTGATTTCTTGCCTTTCCAAGAGGAGTGTTTCTCTGTTTTTTAGCATAGACTTGTTGATCGCATTTGTTATAACCTTTTCTGAATAGCCCCTTTCTTGAAATCTTTTTTACTCTCATTTTGGGCTAATATGAGATCACTTTCAAGGCTGTGTATACGTCTAAGACGAAGCATTTCTCCATAAGGGATACTGGTTATTAGATGCCTGACATGTGAGCTGCTCGGGTGTAGTGTGGAGTTGCCTGCTGTTTTCTTGCGGAACAATTTTGTGACTATTTGGTTATCATTGATATACAACTGGGTATCTAAGAATGTTACTGTAGAATCACTGATGTCCGCTGTGAAGCTCAAATTGAAGTCATTGACATTGATATCTTGTACAAATTTTTGTGCTTCTTCCTTACTACCATCCCATACTACGAACAAATCATCAATGAAACGCAGCCATAGTTTTACATGAGAACTGACTTTGTCCTGATGCTGGGTTCTGAGGACCAGCTCCTCCCACCATCCCATGTGTAGACACGCGTAGCTGGGGGAGAAGCTGGCCCCCATCGCTACGCCTCTTGTTTGTCTATATAGCATATTGTTAAACATAAACACATTGTTTTCCAGGCAGAACGTGATCATCTTAATAAGCATAGACTTATGTTCTTTACTTGTGTCCAGATCTTTGTTTAAGAAAAAGTCTATGGCTCGTAGTCCATCTTTGTGTTGTATACTCGTGTATAGAGAGACGACATCGAGTGCTATGAAGTGAAAGCCGTTTTTCCATTCAAGGTTGAGTATTTTTCTTAGAAAGTCACTGGTGTCACTCACATATGACGGTAAAGCTTTCACTAGGTCCTGCAGGAAAAAATCTATATATTGTGAAGTGTGTTCAAGATGACAGTTCTTGGCTGATATTATAGGTCTCCCCGGAGGGTTTACAGGGTCCTTGTGTAATTTAGGAATGAAGTAGATAGTCGGTACAATAGGATGGTTGTTTTTCAAAAATTTATATTCGTTTCCTGTGAGTGTGCCATGTGTTTTCCACATTGCCAGGCTTTTATTGTATGTTGCATACATGTTCTTTAATTCCACACCACTGAATTTAGCATAACATGTTCTGTCGTTAAGTTGACTGTAGGCTTCCTTACAGTAGTTTTCCTTAGACATGAGTACAATATTACCACCTTTGTCTGAGACAATCACATTTTTATTTTCTTTAAGTTTGATAATCAAGTTTCTGTAGTCCTCATCTTTTTTGTTGTACTTCCTAGTGCTACTGTAAATTTTGCTGTTAAGAGCTTTTAATTCCTTGGTTACTTGATCATGAAATAGGTCAATTGAATCCCGTAGCATCACTGGGATAAACTTGGACTTCGGTTTGAAGTTTGTTTTAGTTCCAGGATTGTGGGTATTCACATTAGGTTCAATGCCCTCCTGCTGTTGACTGGAAGTAGAGGTCACTATTTGATTTTCCGCATAGTTTGTGCTTTGCGAGGGGTCCCATAGTTCTTGCATTTCGTTAAGGAAGGATATCTCAGATTGACTTGGTATAGGAGTTGTTTGGCATTCACTGCTTGTTGGAACATATTTTTTGTTGTTGTTTAATCTGAAATATTTTTTGAGTTTTAATTTTTGAGTGCTCTTGAATATGTCTAGTCTCGTCTTGGTGTAGTTAAAGTTGTTGGGTGGACAGTATGTGAGGCCCAGATTAAGTATCTTCCTCTCATTGTCACTTAATGTTATTTCAGATAGGTTCACAATGGTTTTGTTGATTTCTCCTTCATTACCAGTTTCTTCTATTTGCCTCTTCTCCATGTGCCGCGTCTTTTCTGATTTGTTCCTTGTCTTACTTGCCTTTCGTCGTTGCTTGCGTTTGTGGTTTTTTGTAGGTCCGAGTTGTTTTTCTCTAGGCGTGGGCGAAGGGTTTGTCGCCTGTCCACACATAAAAAACTAAGTTCTTCGTCCAGTGTGTGTCTTTGCCCGCTAATGTTAGATGTTGAGCCTCTGTCTGAGTCACTGTCCGGAACCGAGCTTAAATCCGACGATGTCCCGGAGGTCATTTCGCCTGCTTCGTGCACTCTAGGTGTGATTAATCGTGGCTTCTGTCCTTTGCTTGCTCTTAGTGCTTCATATTTTTTAGAAAAGGTGAAAATTTGACCCACTTCGTAGTCTGTTTTATCTCGTCCGAATTTAAAGGCTTTTCGTTCCTTTATTTTGTCCTCTTCTTTTTTTAGCCTTGATATCATTTCTTGGCGTAATTTGGTTTTTTCTTCTTTCGGTTCCATTGTCTCAATTTCATCATTTAATTTAGATATTTCCTCCAGTAGTACTGCGCGATCTATATCCGCATATTTGATCAATATCTGCATCAGACGTTTAGAGGAATCTAAATTACATTCCGCCCACTCTCTCATCATGAGCGGGTTAGGTGCCTCATAACTAGGAGCCAGTAAGATTCGTAGCCCTCGTGGGACTCTGTCCACATCCAAATACATCCGTAATGAGCGTGCCCCCCACCATTTACTTTGTTCGGAACGGCTCTTTTTTTCTAGAATTTTAAATTTTTCTTTCATGGGAGCGTTCTTTTCCGGGGGGTTGCTGGTAGTATATGTTTCTTTACTCGTCCCCGCCTTGCAGTCATTAAATATGGCTTGTGCTGCTGCTTCTCTTTCTTTTACCGTGTCAGCCGACATGGTGATGTGTTTGAAATAATAAATGACCGAGATAAGAAACTTAAAGTGTCTGTTTCAATAGATCGGTCTGCACACCTCTCACCCCTACCACGCCCGTTTACACATACCTGGATGTATCCTTGGGATGAACGTTTCCTCCGAGACAGTCCCGCACAAGGTTACCACAGGCTCGTGTTTCTTCTTGGCGCTTCCAGGGGGGTCCGAAATACGACTCCTTCCGGGTCACCGCTACTGATCTCCCACAACGTGGAAATCCGGTCTCTCCTAGTATTTCGGTCCGAAAACAAGAGGGGGTCCGTATGATGGCCGGAAAGAGACTACGCCGGCTCGTAAAGTATCCAAGAACTCCGCTATTGTCGCTTCTGACAACGGATACAGACCACAGTTTCGTGCAGGAATTTAGTTTATTCAAAATCACCTTGCCGCCATGACGCGTTTCAGCCCGAGCATGGGCCTTGATCACATGACACGGTAACGTTACATTTCATTGGTTTATATAGTATGAATAACAAGCAAAGTGATTGGCATTTTTCTGAGGACAACAACTGACATGAATGACAGACTGCTAGCAAGTAGTTGGTAGTTCCATATTCGTTCCAGGTTAAAACTACGTGTAAAATACAACGAGTAAAAATACATGTAATTAGACAGAAAAGTTTTTATAAAAAAACCTTAAAACCATTTAAAATGCTTAAAATAGATTTCTGGTTTAAATACCAAGGTTTGGGTTTCGTTGGAACAAGATGCTAATCTGACAGGAACTAATGTATGTTAATTTGTTGCCTTGTGCTTAACTATAAATATAAACCTCAGAAACCAATGTGCAAAAAATGTGAAAGAAAGTGCAAAAAGTGCATAAAGTGCATAATGCCTGTGGGGGTACTTAGTATGAAACCATATGTACATCCTTTAACAGTATGGATAATATTGATGTCAGATAGGACATTTATTATGGGCATTTGCGAGTATTAATTGTCATATCAACATTTCCCCTGATTGATGCATGATTTCTAAGAGCAGAAAGAATATACATATAACCACACTATATATATATATATATATATATATATTATCTACTGGCGGTCGCCAGTAGATAGTTATAGTTACAACCTAGTTTCCATAGGAAATCTCAAAATTCTATTTTGAATAACTTTGGCGCCGGTTGACGAATCCTCGCGAAATGTTCAAAACTAATGGGGCGCTCCGTTCAGCTCCTACCCTGAAAGTCTCGGGGTGATTCGTCAAGCAGGGGCTGAGAAAAAAGGGGAGTCCCAAAACGCGTTTTCCCCATGCATTTTTCCATAGGACCTTTAGACACAGCTACAGCCAGAACGGCTGAACAGAATTACTTGAAATTTGGCAAAGAGGTAGTCCTCAAGTCAGGCATGTGCCTTTTGCATATATGGTGTAAATCCGTTCAGTAGTTCCTGAGAAAATCAAAAGTAAAATCATATACATATCTGGGCGGAGCCTAACCACACATCTCATTGTGAGATCTGATTGGCTGTCAGCACTTCATCCAAGAAGTGTTGGCAGCCATCTTGGGATCAATATACATGATTGCACCTCATTAAAAAGCATTGCAGTTAATAGAAGGTTTTAAGACCTTAGTTACATTATAAATCATTTGTTGATGGTACCATACTCATTTTAGGAATTGTAGTATGTTCTAAGGTGATTTTACCATGCTGCTGGTATATCATGAATCATGTTTGAGAGAAAACTATTTTCACATGCTTTTCCCACAGAGGTTTGGAAGGTGATCTATAAGCTAAACTGAGAGCATATTTTCTGTAAATTCACATTATCTTTCTCAGTCATGTGAGAATGAAGTCTGACATTCTCAGTAAAACATGTACATCCAACAAGGGCAGAGACTGTCAGTTGATTCCTTTGTGTTCTACTGCAGCTTCCCAGTGTTCCAAAGAACAACTAGAGCGCTAACAGTCTTACTTATGACAAAGGTATGGCACACCTGAAGCCATCTTGATTGGAATAAAGTGGTAACATTTAAAACATTTAATTTAAAAAGGAACAAAATGAGAGGGTTCATTTTGCCATAGAATGTATAATTAGTGCTGCAGAAAGAAAAATTAGGGCACATTTTGAGTGACTTCTCAAATCCTCTTCTATTTCATTAAAGAATTCTGACATGCAGACTAAAACATGCACTTTCAATACCAGCAGCAGACTTCCCTGGTGAGCAGTAGCTTTACTACAGTGATCTAATGAGCAACTAGAGTGCTAACATTCTGAATTTATGGCAAATGTGTGACACATCTGAATGCCTTCTTCATTGAATCAAAGTAAAAAACCGACAGTATGCCTACTGAGGAGACTGCAGTAAATGAGAAAATTAGGAAACTTCATAACAAGTCTCCCAAGATGGCCACCAGAGACAAAAGAGCCCAAATGTAGCCCAAATATCACCGAGATGTAGCCCAAGTATAGCCCAATGACAGAAATCCCAGAGTGTTTTAAAGAACAACTAGAGCGCTAACAGTCTTACTTATGACAAAAGTATGGCACACCTGCAGCCATCTTGATTGGAATAAAGTGGTAACATTTAAAACATTTAATTTGCAAAGGAACAAAATGAGGGGGTTCATTTTGCCTTAGAAATTATGACTAGTGCTGCAGAAAGAAAACTTAGGGCACATTTTGACTTCTCAAATCCTCTTCTATTTCATTAAAAAGTTCTGACATGCAGACTGAAACATGCACTTTGAATACCAGCAGCAGACTTCCCTGGTGAGCAGTAGCTTTACTACAGTGATCTAATGAGGAACTAGAGTGCTACCATTCAGAATTTATGGCAAATGTGTCACATCTGAATGCCTTCTTGATGGAACCAAAGTAAACAAGCATTGAAAATGCAATAGGTCTCGCCCTCGTTTAAGTTAAAGCAATTCTGTTTGTAATTAGGTGGCTTTTTAGCTTTGCTTTTATTAGTGTTTTTCAGAATTTCATGTAAATAAAATGCATATCTGTATATGTATGCATGCATTTATATTTGTATTTATATAGATATGCAGATTATATATATGTTTATATATGTATGTATATACATATATATACACATACATATATATAAATGCATATATGTGCATATGTGTGCGTGTAGAGAGAGGTAGAGAGAGGTAGAGAGGTAGAGATGTAGAGGTAGAGAGGTAGAGGTAGAGAGGTAGAGGTAGAGAGGTAGAGGTAGAGAGGTAGAGGTAGAGAGGTAGAGGTAGAGAGGTAGAGGTAGAGAGGTAGAGAGTAGTAGAGAGAGAGGTAGAGAAAGGTAGAGAGGTAGAGAGTAGAGGATGAGTAATAGAGAGTAGAGAGAGAGTAGTAGAGAGAGTAGTAGAGAGTAGTAGAGAGAATAGCAGAGAGTGAGTAGGAGAGAGTAGTAGTGAGTAGTAGAGAGTGAGTAGTAGAGAGTAGTAGCGAGTGAGAAGAAGAGAGTAGTAGAGAGTGAGTAGTAGAGGGAGTAGTAGAGAGTAGTAGAGAGTGAGTAGTAGAGGGAGTAGTAGAGAGTTAGTATTAGAGAGTGAGTAGTAGAGAGTAGTAGAGAGTGAGTAGTGGAGACTGAGTAGCAGAGAGAGAGTAGTAGAGAATGAGTAGTAGAGAATGAGTAGTAGAGTGAGTAGTAGAGAGTAGTAGAGAGTGAGTAGTAGAGAGTAGTAGAGAGTGAGTAGTAGAGAGTAGTAGAGAGTAATAGAGAGAGAGTAGTAGAGAGTGAGTAGTAGAGAGTGAGTAGTAGAGAGTGAGTAGTAGAGAGAGAGTAGTAAAGAGAGTGAGTAGTAGAGAGTAGTACAGAGTGAGTAGCAGAGTGAGTAGTAGAGTGAGTAGTAGAGTGAGTAGTAGAGAGCAAGTAGTAGAGAGTGTGTAGTATAGAGAGAGTAGTAGAGAGTAGTAGAGGGTGAGTAGTAGAGAGTGAGTAGTAGAGAGAGTAGTAGAGAGTAGTAGAGTAGTAGAGAGTGAGTAGTAGAGAGTGAGTAGTAGAGAGTGAGTAGTAGAGAGTAGTAGAAAGTGAGTAGCAGAGAGAGTAGTAGAGAGTAGTAGAGAGTAGTAGAGTGAGTAGTAGAGAGTGAGTAGTAGAGAGAGAGAGTAGTAGAGAGTGAGTGGTAGAGAGTAGTAGAGTGAGTAGTAGAGTGAGTAGTAGAGAGAGTAGTAGAGTGAGTAGTTGAGAGTGAGTAGTAGAGAGTAGTAGAGAGTAGTAGAGAGTGAGTAGTATAGAGTGAGTAGTAGAGAGAGTAGTAGAGAGGGAGTAGTAGAGAGAGAGTAGTAGAGAGAGAGTAGTAGAGAGTAATAGAGAGTGAGTAGTAGAGTAGTAGAGAGTGAGTGGTAGAGAGTAGTAGAGAGTAGTAGAGAGTGAGTAGTAGAGAGTGAGTAGTAGAGAGTAGTAGAGTAGTAGAGAGTAGTAGAAAGTGAGTAGTAGAGAGTGAGTAGTAGAAAGTAGTAGCGAGTGAGTAGTAGAGAGTGAGTAGTTTAATTTAAAAGGAACACAATGAGGGGGTTCATTTTGCCATAGAAATTATGATTAGTGAGGAAAAAAGAAAAATTAGGGCACATTTTGAGTGACTTATCAAATCCTCTTCTAATACATTAAAAAATTCTGACATGCAGACTGAAACATGCACTTTCAATACCAGCAGCAGACTTCCCTGGTGAGCAGTAGCTTTACTACAGTGATCTAATGAGCAACTAGAGTGCTACCATTCAGAATTTATGGAAAATGTGGGACAAATCTGAATGCCTTCTTGATGGAATCAAAGTAAACAAGCATTGAAAATGCAATAGGTCTCGCCCTCGTTTAAGTTAAAGCAATTCTGTTTGTAATTAGGTGGCTTTTTAGCTTTGCTTGTATTAGAGTTTTTCAAACTTTCATGTACATACCATGCATATGTATGCATATATGTATATGTTTGCATGAATTTATATTTATATAGATATGCAGATTATATTTATATGTTTATATATTCACTGAAAAAACCATAGGTTTCACACACGTTATAGTTACGAATTAGCATTTAAAAAACCTTGCAAATTCACTTAAAAAACCATAGGTTTCACACATGTTATTGTTAGCTGGACATTTCACTCGTAAAAAACCAATGAAATTCCCCCGTTATAGTTAGTGCAGGCAACTATAACTCACGCGACCGCAATCCTCTGCTGATGACGTCAGATATTACATCACTGTATTTAGACACTTATTTACCCATGTCTTCTTCCATTAATCTTTAGCTATACATATATTACAAATATTTATTTTTCATAAAGACACATATGTCATCAGTGATGTAATATCTGACGTCATCAGCAGAGGATTGCGGTCGCGTGAGTTATAGTTGCCTGCACTAACTATAACGGGGGAATTTCATTGGTTTTTTACGAGTGAAATGTCCAGCTAACTATAACATGTGTGAAACCTATGGTTTTTTTAAGTGAATATATATATGTACATATATGTATATATCAAAAACCGCAATAATAGCGAACCGCTACTGTTAGCCTTCCCCCTACTCACTTGTGACGGTGGTCCGCGGCGAGGTGGCAAACCTCTACGTATTCCAACAACGCTGTAATTCCTCCTTCCTTGAATCCCCAGCAACCACGGACACCAATGAGCTTCAAAACGGTCATTTAATGAGAGCAAATAGGCAAAACAATTACTCTACGCGTTTCGGGATGACACTCCCTTGATCACGAGTAAAGGCAAAGTGAACCAGGAAGTGCAATAAATAGTCATGTGATTTCTTTTGGTAAACAAAGAAAACAGACTTCTAGGCTACTCGTTACTTCACGAGGCCACTTTTTTCTTAAATGCAACTTTAACAAAATTTACATTTCGACAAAATGCATTGTGCAGAACTGAGTAAACCGATTGATGTAATCTGAACATGCAATGCATTATACACAGAATGAATGACAATTTTCGTCCTTTTTGATCATAAAGGTTGAATATATACCTTTACACAAAATTACAATTCAATCGTAATTTCCTAAACCATTGACCACTAAAGCCCATGTGGGCATTGATATCAAATGTCAAAAATTATTATTTGATCGAAAGATAGTTCTACTTAGCATATAAACAGAACGTCACAATGAATAAATGCATCTTCAGTTAATACTTCTTGCCCCAGTGGGCTTATAAAAGATACTCAATCTTCCATATGTCACCAGAATAGATCAAAGTTTGCATCTACAAGAAAAAACAAATAAATCAATCAACCATTGGTCGAAAAAAGTTAACTAAGACTACATTTCCTGAGACTTTACACCTTAAAATTATTAAAAACATTTTTTGCAATTACATTTGTAAACTAGCTACTGACTCTCGTTTCAATAATGCAGGACTGTGAAGATTCAACATGAACACTTTCAAATTTTTTCACCCTAAGTGCACCGCTAACTCTTCGTCACAGTTGTGACCCATCGGGGCCAAAGTACCATACTGGATTATGAGTTTCGACTCCAATCGTCTAAGGTCTTGAACCCTATTACCTCCTATCTCATTCATCTTTATTGTGTCAAGAACGCAAAAACTGAGTAAATCACTGTTCTGACTGTGGTGACTCAGGAAGTGGCGTGCAACAGGGTATTGTTTATCGCCATGTTTAATGGCGCGAAGGTGTTCTAAAATTCTGATTTTTGCCTTATGTATGGTGCTGCCAATATAGGCTTTTTTACAGGGACAGAACAAGGCATAGACTGCAAAATCTGTGTTACATGATGTATGCTTCAAAATCTTGTAGGGCTTATTGTTTGGGGAAAGAATGCATTCTTTGCAGTTTTTGCTATGTTTGCATGCCTTACATTTTCTGCATGTGTAAAAACCTTGTACCCCTAGAATGTTGGTATGTGTAGGTTCAATGGTTCTGCACAATGTATCCTTTAATGATTTTGCCTTTCTATACGTGACTTGTGGGAACAATTCCACACTCTTTGAGAGGTCACTGTCAGTGTGTAACACTGGCCAGAAAGTATTGAGGCTCTTGCGCAGATCTATGGCCTGATTGTTATAGGTGGTAATAAACCTTATCTTCTCTGTCTCTTCATCTTTCTTTTCTTTTTCAGTTAGTAATGATTCCCTTGATCTTTTAGCCACTTCTACCTTTGCTTTGTTAACAACAGTCTTCGAGTATCCTCTTTCCAAAAATCTCAGAGTCATTACTTCTTCTTCCTTTACATAATCTTCGGGGGAGCTACAGTTACGCTTAGCTCGCAAGAGTTCTCCCAAAGGGATACTGTCTAACAAAGGTTTTGGGTGACAGCTGCGTGCGTGCAAAAGGCTGTTTCCAGCTGTTTTCTTCCTGAATAAGCAGCATTTTAATTTATCATTTTGGATGGTAAGGGAAAGATCCAGAAACTCATGTGGTATACATGTGTAAAGACTTGCAACATCCAAAGATAGGAGTGAAAATTCTTTCTTCCACTCCAGATCCATAAGAATCCAACAGACCCTCCGGGAAGACCTATTGTTTCTTCCAGAAGTAGCTGTATGGAAAACACTTCCAAATACGTCGATTTTTTCTTGCAACCCTTTGTCACAAAGCTTCCATCATATATAAAGGACACAGGTCATTTTTTGAAAGTGATTGAGAATCTGGAGTGGAAGAAAGAATTTTCACTCCTATCTTTGGATGTTGCAAGTCTTTACACATGTATACCACATGAGTTAGGACTTGCAGCATGTAGATACTATTTGAATGAAAGATCTATCTCATACCTCAGGCACACTCAGATGCTTGTTGAAATGATGTCTTCTTGTTTAACACAAAACTTCTTTACTTTTGATGGCAGAATCTACAAACAATCTCTCGGTACTTCAATGGGGACTTGCTTTGCTCCTTGCTTTGCCTGTCTCTATTTGGGGTACTGGGAGGAAAAGGTTGTCAAAGAACATGATGTTTTCAAAGAAAAGGTAGTTAAGTGGGTACGGTACATCGATGACATCCTGTGCATTTGGAATGGCAGTGAGACCGAAGCAAATCTGTTTGTAGAAAGTCTTAATGACAATATTTTCAATCTTGAGTTCACAAGCCAATGGTCACAAAGTAAGTTGCGGCACAAACAGGACCAGCAATCAATCCAGAGCCTTACATAGGTATATTTCTACTCCTGCCATGAAACTGATGGAACCCACTGAGGGCAACTACTTCTTCCAGCGTGCACCTGGGCACTAAGCCACACCCACTTAGGGCGGGACAATATTAAATTGCATGCTGGTGCTTCCTGTTGTTTTGAATGCAGTCGCTCCTGAGGAAGAAGTCAAACAGACTTTGAAACGCGTTGGGCATCGAAACTTTGTCTGGTGCGAAGAAGCTGGCCGCCAATGCTAATAAAATTATCAACAGCAGACGAGTGCATCTGGGCATGCTTGGGCACTTTGTTTATTAATATATATATATATATATATATTTATATATATATATATATATATATATATATATATATGTATAGCCTCGTGATGGAATTGAAATTTTCCATGAACATGTGGTTGGGGAAATAAAAAAACTCAATCATAGAACACAAAGAATCGCAAGGACTAAGAAAAACAAGACTGAAATTCAGTACCATGTATTGATGAGAAAATTAAAAAACAATCCTGACACTGTCATTCGCAATTCAGATAAAGGTGGCAACACTGATTATGACGATGAGGCTATGAGACAACTACAAGACAAGAATTGTTACCGCAAAAGTGACCAATTAACTCTGAAAAACACCTATAATACTTACAGGATGAAACTAACTGCCTGGAAAAATGCAGGACTTCTGACACAAGATGAATACCTCTATCTTCGTAATGACCATCCAACAACCCCTATCATATACTTTATCCCAAAAATACATAAAGATCCAGAGAACCCACCGGGAAGACCCATCATCTCGGCGAGGAACAGTCTGCTAGAACGAACATCTATATATGTAGATTATTTTCTCCAAAATTTTGTGCAACAGTTACCATCATATATCCGTGACACAGGGGACTTTCTATCCAAAATTAAGGACTTTACGTGGAACTTTGATTATCTATTAATCACATTAGATGTTTCCTCACTTTATACGTGTATCAATCACCAAGATGGCATTAAGGCTTTACAACACTACCTTAACCAGAGACCCTCACAATGTTCAAATCACAACAAAATGCTTAAGGATATGACGGAGTTCTGTCTAAACAACAATAGTCTTAATTCCAACAATTTAAATCTGGAATTTACAGCCAACATTAGTGATTACAGGGTGGAATTTCTGGATGTTGAGGTATATATAAAAAATGGGGCAATTGCCACCAAACTTTACCGCAAAAAAACTGCGGGCAATGCCATATTACACGCCACCAGTGCTCACCCCCAACATCTTATACAAAGTATACCTTACGGTGAGATGCTCCGATTGAAACGCATAAGTAGCAATGAAAATGATCTACACATTGCTCAGGTGGCGAGCACTAAACGATTCCTTGAGAGGGGCTATTCGAAAAAAACAATAGACATGGCCATAAAAAGAAGCAGCAAAGTTAGTAGGGATAGTCTATTGACAACACAGACTAGTAGTAATACTATCATCGATAGTCCCACCCAACAAAAAACTGCTGAGAATACGGAAACATTCAGATTTATAATGGAATACAGCAAACAAGCTAGAGCCATTAATAAAATCATTACAAATAATTGGCCACTTGTATTAAGTGATCCCATCATTGGCCATGTCTTATCGAGCAAACCAGCAATCACATACAGCAAAGGACCCTCAATGAGAGATGAATTAGTCCACAATGATCCCTGGGAATGCAAAAAAACCACTTGGTTAGACCAACGTACTGGCTTTTTCAAATGCACATCATGCAAAGCATGTCAGTATGGAGAAAACAAAATGTCCTATAAAACACCTTTTAGTGACAAAGAAATTCCCATACATAGGTTTTTGACATGCAAAACAGAATATGTGATCTATGTGCTGGAGTGTCCTTGTGGCCTTCAATATGTTGGAAGCACGGTCCTTCAGGGCCACAAAAGAATACTTCAGCACATGAGAGCTATAAAGAACAAAGATCCCACGTACCCCGTGGCACGCCATTTTGAAGAATCTCACAATGGAGATCCTAAAGGTTTGAAATACTTCCTGATCGATAGCGTGCCACATAACAAAAGAGGGGGTAACAGGGAAAAAGCCTTGAGAAAATTGGAAACTAGGTACATCCTACAAATGGATAGCAAACAACCTGTAGGCCTTAATGGTACGGAGGATCTTTATACCTGCCTATAGATCCAAAAAGTTTACTTCATGAGTCTAAATACCAAATATAATCTGTAAACGAACAAACAATTATGTAACATTTTGTTTATTAATAATATTATGCAGCTGCCCTCCTGTACTTTATCACAGTCACACTTTTTGGGTTAGGATGAGGTGGGATTGGTATACACAGAAAGCACACAACACTATATATGTACTAAACGTCACCGATCAATCTCTTAATGCAATTTAGGATAGAGACATAGACACTACCAATTCACTGAACACTATTAATTTCTCAGTGGACGTTACCCTTACAGTTCCATCTACCAACATTGATTATAATTGAGACACTATGTCAGACACCAAATCATTTCATAATAATGGAACTGCCACAAGATATTTTATGATGTTTTATGCCATTTCTCGTTGTAATTTATTTATTGTATTTAAACTCATTGACAGTTTTTTTATATATTTAATCATATTTATATATTTATTGTAAACAGTGACTTTTACTACAATTGATATATATTTATTCATGCTGACACTGGTTCAACCATTGAGAAATGTTTTCTATGTCTACTACCATTGCATTGCAAGATACCATCAGTGAATTTATAAAGCACCTTGTCACTTTAAAAAGAAAAAAATGCACTTTGAAAAAACGGAAAAAAAACGTTTAAAATCCCAGGTGAGACTGCTGTTAGCGTCATGTGATCAAGGGCCCACGGGCTCGAAACGCGTAATGGCTGTCCAACACTTGTGAGCAGACAAATAAATATCTTTCAAGCACTGAATCGTGGTCTGGGCTCCTACCTGCAGCGGTAAAACGAGTGCATGAAATGGGAGTTGAAGTAATATATATATATATATATATATATATATATATATATATATATATATATATATATATAGCAGTGTGACGATAGCAACTCTGTCGTTATAGTTAGGATTACCAGACATAAGGATTTATTGGATTTTTGACCACTCTCCTGGAAACATTACAGACCTTTTGAACTTGTTACATTGTTGAAGGATTGAAACTTTAACAGCGTTTAGTCAACAAGGTGCAAATAAAAAATGGGGGGGTCCCAAAACACGCTTGGAATCCAATGCATTTTACATAGCCTTTTGTATTTCACATAGCAGCAAAAGAGCTGAGCAGATTGGAATGAAATTTCACAGTAATGTACATTAGACTATGTAGATGATTCTGTTTGCTATTGCAAGTCATATTATCAAGAGGTTTTGAAGTTATAAGGGCCTGCAACTTAGTGATATCTTGTAGCGCAATACTACTAAAAGTAGAAATGAAGCCCCAATAATAAACCTGACTGCATATGTAAAGTACAAGATTTACCACATGAACAACCGAAAGACCCACTTGTGGTCACATGCCATTTCAGGGGGTCACCCCTTACCCATGTCGCTAGCGGTTCTAACACCAGCGCGAAAATTAATGGTGACAGGTGGAATCCCTGTCTAGTTCCCCTACTTAGTTGGATGTGCAGTGTGGGAGTTAACCACTCTTTGTGCTTCTGGTTTTTTTTTATACAAACACTTAACCCATTTCATAAAGTTGGGTCCAAAACCCATTTGTTCCAATACTGCAAACAGGAAAGGCTATTCGATAGTATTGAATGCCTTCTTGGCATCGAGAGATAGCAGGGCAGCATCTTCCTGTATCGTATCTGCTCTTCCCAGAGCACTATGCAGAGGACGTAGATTTAGGGCAGTGTTTCGGCCTGGCATGATGCCTGATTGATCTGGGTGAACTAGATGTGTGATTATGGGGATGATTCTATTCGTAAATGTTTTCGCAAGGATTTTGGCTACTGCGGTGAGGAGTGAAATGGGTCGATATGCACTACATTCATCCACTGGTTTTCCCTGATTGTGTATTACGACTATTGTAGCTAATCGGATCTCGGCTCGCAATCAACCTTTTTGACAACTATCCAGATACATTTCTCGAAGGTGGGGTGTCAATTTAGTGGCAGCTAGTTTAAAAAACTCAATAGGGAGTTTGTTGGGTCCCATGTCCTTACCCTAGCGTATGTCTTGGATTGCTGTCCCTATATCTTCCTCTGTCAGGTCCCCTTCAAGGGTTTCCAGCTCTTCTGAAGAGAGGACGGTAACCTAGATAGTTGTCAATAGGTTTTCGGCTTCAAGAGCAGTGGACTCAGAGGCCGACTCATAGACCGCCTCGAAGTAAGTGGCGAATGTGTTTGCTATCTCCTGGGGGTCAACTATGTCCATACCCGCGGCCCCCTACAACCGGTGTACCCATATTTGCACCTGCTCCCTTCTCTAGAGCCAAGCCAATAGTTTACCCGTCCACACCCCATGTTCATATATCTTATCTTGTAGTATATTGTCTTTTACCTGGATCTGGGCGCTTTTTTAAAAAGCTGTCTATAGTCTTGTCTCTTGGCATCTATTGTTTGTATGATCGAGTCGTCTCTGGCCTTGGTAAGGTTTTTCTCATCCTCTAAGATCTCTTCCTCAAGCTGCTCTATACGCTTCATCAGTTCTTTTTTGTGCCCCACCATTAGAGCCAAGCCTCTACCTTTTATACCGGCTTCGAATACTCCCCATAGAGATTGAGGCGAGGCCAGTGAGCCGATATTTTTGCTGAAGTTTAGATTGGTATCTTTTAACAATTCTGTTTGCATATGTGGAATTTTAAGAGTCCATGGGTTTATTGTGAGGGTTGTGCATCTAGGTGAAACGTCCACAGCCATCCTAGTGAGTACTGGAGAGTTGTCGGAGATACCCCTCACCAGGCAACAGGTCACAACAAAAGCTGGGGTGACTTCGGTGTGGGTGAGTAGGTAGTCTATACAGGATTGACTATCGTGGACTCCCGAGTGGAAGGTACACTGACGGGCAGTGGAATTGAGGTGTCTCCAAGTGTCAACCAAACCAAGGGCCGAGAGGAATTCTGCCAACTTAGATCCAGAGCTAGGGTCTCTGCGTGGCAGTGTTCGGTCAGTCATTCCATTCAGTGTGAGGTTCAAGTCCCCTCCTATAACTGAGGGAACACACTGGGATATCTAAGATGAATTTACTTAGGTCGAATAATGTGGTTTGCTTTAATGCAGGGGGGACATATATTGACATTATGCCCAGCGGCTTCCCATCCCAATTACTAGTGGCTGCCACATATCTACCCTGACCATCAATCCATGTTTTGGTGACCATATGCCTGCCCCTCAGGAGTTAGGGGTAAATTATGCATGTGGTATGAGCTGGTATGCCCATCAGTTCAAACCTTTACAAGTATTGCCAATGAGATGGGTCTCTTGCAATAGTGCTATGTCTGGTGCTTGGCGTTTTGAATACTGGAGGTCTATACCTCACTTGAGTTTATCACTAGGCCTGGGCCTAAATTCCGTTCCGTTCGCGGAAATTGCGATAATTTGGCATTTACGCGTTCCGCGGAAAGCGCGAAAATGTCAAAATTTCCGCATTCCGCAGCTTAGCGATAATTTTTTTCTTGCTCGCGCTGTAAAATAATACATTCTCGCGTGCGCGCGATCTCCTTACCTGAATCCCCGCGTTCGCCGACAAGTTTTCCCGATCCGGTCGCGTTCTCCACGAGATGTTGGATTGTTGGTAGCCATTTGCGCTGTCTCGCGACAGTTCGCGCCCGCAGTAACATCATGCGTCGTGCGATCACGTCTTTCTTCTCGCGATCATGCACCGCGAGACAAGTGAAAACAAGATGGCCGCACCCGCGAGCAACCGCAGAAAATACCGCGAACGGGCGGGAAAAAAACTTCCGCATCTTCGCGATATTTCCGCGTGTTTGCAGAGATTTTGAACATTTTCGCGATAATTTGCAAAAGTAAATTTCGCAAATTCCGCCCACCCCTATTTATCACCTAACCCATTCACGTTCCATATGAGGAACCTCATTTCTCTTCCTTTTTTTGCTAGCCATGGTGGTGGGCATGCGTTATTTGATGGCGGGGTAGCGAAGAATCTACATAGGCCCTCTTTGCCAGGTTAAAGTAAGTCAGAAGTCTCCCTCTGTATACCTGTCCTGATTCCAAGTTTGTTGAGCCGCTACCCTTTCCCGCTGCTGTGAGCTGAGACTTGAATAGGATACCCCCTTTTCCCCAACCCTGGTGTCTCTAAGGTGTGTGGCCGTGTGTTCACCACTAACGATGGCCACTGTGATGTGCTTCGTTGATGAGCATGAACATTATAACAAACAATTCTTCAACCCCCAACAACTCCCTCCTCCCCCACCCTGCCTCCCTGAATGACGGTGTCCATCGGCCCGCCTCCCCAACTCTGCAGAGTGCCCGTCGCCCTCCCATCCCTGTGGTAGAGGAGTCGTAGACCAAACTTTCCCCTCCCACCACCCTCCGTTCTGATCAGACAGTCTGCAACATGTGTAAACAGTCAATTTATACTTATCCACTCCACATGTCGACTATCAAAGCTCGAGGTTTCCGCTTTTCTCCCTTTCATGCGGCCTTGTCTGGCTTATTTCAGGCTGATGTTCTCTTAGAGGCTTCTAAGATCAACTATCTGTCTAGGTTGCAAAGCACAGAGAGTTTCTGTCCGATTCCCCATAACTCAAAAAGACTTCTCCACTTAACCCTGATTTGAGTCGTTACAAACAATTTACAAGCCGCTCGTGCTGTGTTGGTCTTTGTCTCCTTGTGCGGGGTCTTGTCTTTTCTGTGCCTTCCCTACTCATCGATCCTGCCGGTCTGGATTCCATCTATCGCCTACTCTCCACCATCCATTCAACCAATCCCACACTTCATTTGGTTTGGTGAAAAAACAACTTTTGCTGTCTGCCTCAGTTTGCAATTTCGCTTGAAACAGCATTGCCTATTTAATTTCTTGCTCTTAAAGGATTTTTTGCCCTCCAGGAAGGAGCGTCGTTGTCTACATACCTTTGTGGTGAAGTCAGGAAAAAATTATATAGTGCTGTTTTCATATTTGAGGGGCGGAGCACTGCGCGCTGTTTGAAGAATAGCGTCCCGGTCCCGAAAATTTTACACCCGAGTCAAGATGGGTCGGGGAGGCGCCCCTGGCTTAGGCCTGCCCCCGGCACACAATGTGCCTGTTCTATGGAAAAACAGTTGAAGAGTTTTTTGGCAGGTGTTTCAGTACCAGGTCCCCCACAAATAGATCCATTGCTGGTCCCTCGTCCATCTCTGGCACTCCTAGAATACAGACATTGTTGCATTGCAATCTGCCCTCATAATCATCAAGCTGCATCGTTAGGGCTTCAGTGCATATTTGCAGATCAGAGACTTGCTTATTTAGTGTTGTCAGCACTCAAGTCTCGGGCAGCATCCTCAACCTCCTTGACCCTAGAGTCCATCTTACTAAGGTCCGCCTGGAGTAAGGATATGTCTGCAGAGATGTAGTCTAGGAGTCCTTCCAAGGAAGTGCGTACATTAGTTATCATTGCCATCACATCGTGTACTGTGGGGGATTCTTGCTCGGTTGGTTTCTGTGTACCTCTTGCTCCGGACAAGGGCACGATCCTACCCTCTCCTGAGTTTTTTGCCAACTATAACGTCCCTCTAATGTTGCCCAACTACAATGTCCCTACAACCTTTGTTTTTTTCTGTGAATTTTTAAGTTTTTTTTATTCTATTTCCTAACTAGACCATCCCTGTAACCTTTGGGTTTTTTCAGTGAATAAATATAAATAAATAAATATATTTATACACACACACAATAGAATTAATTATTTGTATTATTCATCAATAATGATTAAAAGTGTTGGATAGAATGAATTACAAGTAATTTATATTTCATAAATTTATCGTTACATTAATTTGAAATTCAAATGAGGCTATTCAAAAAAATAGAAATAATTAAATAATAAATATTTGCAATTTTTACATACTTTTATCATTACATTTATTTATGTGCTTAACTATTTTAAATAATTTAGTTTAATTTAACATTATTTCATATGGAGTTTTATTCTAAGCCCCCACCTATATTATTTTCTATGGGGTGTGAGGGTGTTGCAGTGCCAGTGATTGGCGTGTGTGGTGCTGGACTTGCTTCTGTGTTTATTTTAGTAGTGACTTACACTCAGATTTTGTGAATAAGCCCTATTACTCAGATGTGTAAACAGCTCAAATATGCGAGTTACCTTTGAATCAGGTCCTAGAATTTCCGTTTTTTTTGTTATTTGCTTCAGAAATAAATGTACAATCTTTGCATCACAGTCCAGGTCGATAATTCTGATGCTATTTAAGCCTGCATAAAAACCTGTCTCTAATGTTCTAATGACAGTGGAGTTGTAACAGCGTTAGTCACTTGAAATAATAAAATGACACAGCTAATCTGCTGTAATAACTTAGTATGATAGTTGAGTTGTGACAGTACAATGCCTGCAGCAGAGTCAATAAATAGTATACAAAGCACATAGCAGAATTTTAACTGCCAATTAAACAATTAAAAATGACAACAGTATTTTCCAATCTATCAGACTATTTGTCCGATTTGGGTATTGTGAACCCATTGAAAGTCCATTCCATTCCTGAATATGCGTACTTTTGGACAAGACAAAAAGTATCATCACAGAAATTGGAGACAAAACAGGGAGGGAGTGAGACATAAAAGTCCTGGACTCTGAGGATTCATCTGTTTCAAGGGGTGGCACCACACTGTGACCTGCTGGAAATCAAAGGGCGTATAGTAAGAATACTTATACCAGCTGTGAAACAAATGACAACTGAAACAAGGTTCACTGGTTCTAGCACCGAGTTGACCTGAAGTCCAGCAAGGTCCGCGGGTCTCTGCTAAAAACTTTTTTTATGATCATATATATATTTTTTTTAAGTTGACAACATCACAAATAACCGTATGTTGCCCAGCTTCCACATACAATACCCCCATATTGGGGGGGTCAGTTACAAAAGCTGTCTTATCAACCACTGTGACATTTGTTACTAAGCCCAAAATAAGTCCACCATCATCCCCATATCTGGGCGTGCATATTAGGGCAGCCTAATGCCAAGTAAATGGGCTCTTTCAAGTTTGAGCACTGGTCCATTGCTGAAAGCCATTGAGAAATCCTGGGAGGCTGTGTGACATTTTATGTCTCATTTGGCCACTAACGAGTCCATGCCCAATAATGGGTGTCACGTTTCCAATTGCTGGCCAATAGTTTGCTACGACTGGACATGACCACATCTCATGAGTGCAGTCTGATGTAGGTCACCTGCCTGTCTTCCACAGACATGTGGGAGTGAGGTGTAAGACATGTAAGTAGTGAAGTTGGTTAAGCCACAGACAGGAAGAGATGGCCAGTACTCGGGGGGGCCGTTCATACATCCCTCCAATAAACCTCATCCATGCTTCCCATTTTTGTTTGAGAAGGTCAAATTTATCAGGGGGTTAATTATTAACAATTTAAATATTTGTGAAATCTCTTTTTCCAGAACACCCCGGAGTAGTATGGCCTCATACTCTCATACTATGGGTCTCAAAGTTGTTGTTGGTGGGAGAAGAGTGCACATCTCAGTTGTAGTATATATGAAACTTCATGGTGGAAAGCAAGAATTGGGTTTGTAACTATTGGAAGGTCTTTATGAATGATCCCTGCCACATGTGTCCTAGATAAGTGATCCCTATCTTGTCCCATTTATGGACTTCTTCTAGACATGATACCAGATCGAGCAGTCACCCCTCACCCCTCCACAATGGGGGGCTGTTGAGTGATTAATTTCTCACAGCAAAGTTGCTTCAGGGGCTTAATATAAGTGCAGCGGTCCATAGAACCTCCATACTCGCTGTGGCAGTCCGACCACCGCCACACTGCGGGCCCACCCGCAGTATTCAGATTTTGGCCGTTGAACTGCCACTGAACTGCTGCGACCACCAGGGATCCAGGATCTAGCGGCAGTTGCACAGTGGTCAGGAGCAGGAATATGCTGACAGTGCTGTTGTGTCACCACCAAGTATATATCTGAGTTCCCTGTCCCTTGCCCTTTTCATGGTGGTGAGTCTGCCATGAAAAGGGTGCTGGAGAGGCCACTAAGAGAGTCCTAACAGGGTCCCCTGCTGCTCAAGGGCCTGAGGGTGCATGCGGGGGACACATGTTGTGTTCCACTGGAATTGCATGCCTGTTACTGGACGGTACTAAAACAAAGGATGGCTGGGTGACAATTGCGCAGAGTTGCGTCACAATCAGAGTACAATTATAGGGTAGCTCAAGGGATATGGTAACGGCCATCCACCATATACCAGAGGGTATAGAACTCCTACACCCTTTAAATTGAGAAAAACAGATATATCCTGAGCATATTCCACAGTTTGTCAACGTTCTTAATCAATCAACACCAAGTGGTCTTCTTAATCTTCTTTTATTCCTTAAATTTCTTCCAAAAGCAGTCCTAGCCAACACGTGTTTCGTCTTAGTGTGGTATGAACCACATACCTCCTCAGGGCCAATTTACAAGTATTAGGACAATTAAGTCCAAAATTGAGTAGCAACTATAATAAAGTTTATAAGTATCCAAGAATTTAAAATAAATATGTACCATGGGACAAGTTATATAGTCTCCCAAATCTTCTCTAGTTTTCAAGAAAAGCTTCAACATGTAACCATGAGTGACGGCATGATGTAAGGCGGAGAATAGACGCCGTTTTTTCATTCTCCTTTTTCAGCTTAGCCCCGGGTCCCAGGAGTAGGCTGTACACAGAGTCTGTGGGTCATCCCCTGTCTAGAGTGTTGCACTCAGGATGGCTAGAGGGGTGGAATGTATGGGATCTCACCAGAAATTCAATTGAGTGATCCTGGGTTGAAGGTCTGGGGATGTGCTCCTGTGAGTAAGGCCGCTGCAGGCCAATCTCAGCTCCAGAGGAGTTGTGGGATACTCAGGGTAAGCTGCTCTGCCAGCGAGACCTGGTCTTTGTTCGTGGTCGAAGGCAGGGGATGTTTGGTTGAAGGTCCCTTTGTGTCTCCTGAGACCTCTGCTTGGTTCCGGTAGTATGAGTGAGATTCTTTCATTCCATTGTCCAATTCCAGGCTCCTTTGGAGTGCTGAAGAAGTGAGCTTTAAAATTGTGCAGTACCTAGACGGTGGCATGAAACATCAACATGTATCGGAGGTTCATGGCTTTCAGTTACTGTTTAACTTCCCAAAGGATTTCGGTTTCTGTTGGACCAGTCTTGAGTAGTTATGAAAAGTCATGATGCATGTGGCTTGGTACATGAGTTCTTCGGCTTTCTGTGCTTCACAAAGTATTATGTCCTGATCACAGAAGTTTAGTATGCAGGCTACCATTGGTTGTGAGGGGGCTTTTGGTGGTGGGCTCGTATCTAGAGATCTATTGGTGCACTCCAGTGCAAATAATGGAGAAAGGAGGTCAGTCAGGATCCAGGATTTCAGCCATGTCTCCAGGAATTTCTCAGGATTCTCGCCTTCTGTGCCTCCCAGGAACTCTGTGAACAAAAGGTTGTTCTGGTGAAATCTTTTTTCCACGTTTTCTGATCTGGCTTCGAGTTGGTTCATTGACTGAAGGCTGAAAGGGAGGTCACTTCTTCTTCCAAAGTGGAGACTCAACTTTTAGCCTCTGTCAGGGTTCACCAAATTTCAGAGGTCTTGTGTAGGTAGGGTCACATCCATCCACATCTCTCAGATTCTCATTTCCACAGCTTCCCTCAATGCCTGGATTGCCTGCAGAATGGCTCCAGTATCAGTTGTCTTTGTCGATGGGGGTGCCCTAGAGGCCTATCCATCGTCGTCCCACATGTACCTGTTTGAGGAGTGGGTGATCTTTATTAATCTGGGCTTGGGCCGACTCTCCTTTATCTTTGCCCATTTATCCTCTCTGGTTTGCAGTTAGGTTGGCACTGGCATCTGCAGTGAAGAGTTGCCTGTCAGAGTGACAAGTGATGTATCTGAGTAGAGGTCCAGTTCCCGGGAATGATGTAGAAGGTCACTCAGGTCTGACTCACTTGCCCCCACACAGAGTTGCAGTTATAATGGGGGGACAGCACAAGCAGTTGGTTGTCTGCACAGAGAATCACCACCAGGGATACATTCTGCACCTTCTACACCCTTGGCTTCTCTGAAGCCTGGGCAGGCATGCATGCATGCCCCCACCTGATAGCTTCACAGTCTTCCATATAAGTTGTATGGTGGACCCCAGGGGTGGGCCCCCCGGCAGGAGTGGGCCCCTCTTGGGGACCCATGGCATTACCTACATGGCCCAGCGAGAAATTACAGTATCAAAAAGAGGTTGACCAAATGAGGCAGCATGGGCAGTCAGCCCTCAGTCTGTGTCTCTCCCCAGATGTCCCCCTAGGTCGGGTCCAGGTTGATTGATAGCCCCTCACCCCCCCTCCCCTCGAATAATGCTGCCACGCAGGGGCTTAGGACTGAAGTGCACCCAGCCCTTGTGAGCTCCCAGGTCCAAATCACTGGGGAAGCGAGTCACACATGCCGGCCCTTGGTTCCTGAATTCTTTTTAGACCCCTGACGACAGTGACACTCTGCCTATGCCCCATGTATGCAAGACTACAACGTAGAGTCTTTTCCTGCACTTCCCAAAGTGATTAGTTATAGTCCAGGCAGAGCTGGAAAGGATGTGAGCAGTCATCACCCGGGCATCACAACCTGAGGACGAGGCCTTGTCTTCATGCAGGAAGACCATGTCTGTGTTTTAGGTCCAGGGGGTCAGTAGGGGAGGACATCTGGGGCAGTCGAGATGAACAGTAGTGGTGCTAGCTACTCCCTCTACTCCTTCCACTGCTAAGCACTTAATGGTAAGACTCTGCAAAGGTATGGTGCACAAAACAGCACAACCAACTATACAAAGGTGGGGAAGGAGCAAATAGGAATCAAGGGTGCCATAAAGGGAAAACACAACAGTGAGTGGACTCAAAACAGGTGCAAACTATGGCAAAGATCAGAAAGACTATTGCAAACATGCAGCAGATTATCAACCTTCTAAATCCGGAAATAACCCCAAACCAGTAAGCAAGTACTGAAAGTACTGAAAGTTAGAGATCTAGTGTTCTCACCCATCGAAGCTTCCTTCGACGTGTTCTCCAGCAACTCCAGGCCCCTTGCATCTGCACTCAAGCATGAATCCTGACACTGTGTTAGAAATTAGGCTTCTGGTTGGCAGTGGTAGGCACCCTGTCCAAGCAGGAAGCACAATCCCAGTCAGAATAAGTCACAATACACCTTAAATTATGCTGTACTCACCCTCTGGCAGCTTCGCACAAAGCAGGCAGGCTTAACTTAAGAGGCAATGTGTAAAATATTTGTGCGACACTTTAAACAGTAACACAAACAAAACACCACAAAAAGACTCCACACCAGACTTGGAAACTAGAGCTAAACTTCATAAATAAAACATGACCAACATGACAAAAATACAACAAGTAGAGGTTGAGATATGAATTTTTAAGGAATAAATGTAAAATAGTGCTTACAAGCAATAGACTCTTGAATGGGTTATCTGGTTGCACTGGACTGGGGAAAAGACAAAGGTTCAGGCCGACTGTGATGGAGATTTGGCCAGATACAAGGGCCTGCTGAACTAAAGTACCTTGATCTGGGCTTGCGTTGACGTCAAAGAAGATGCAAAGTGTGGCCGAAGCGATGTGCCGGTGTCGAGCCATGCAGTGGGCGAGATGCGTCAAAATTCTCCACGTATTGGTGGCAATGCATCAGTTTAGAGTGTGAAGCACTGGTTCCGATAGCAATGCGCAGCTACTGCTCCAGTGACAGGCAATGGATCAGTTTCAAATGCGTTGCATTGTTTCCAAGTGTAATTTGACATCTCCATTCCACGATTCGAGGTTGATGAGGAGCCAGTTCCGATCCATGCAATGGCAAAGATGCACCAGTTCTGACCCATGCAACAGCAAATATGCTCCGATTCCCAAGAGGATGCGTGGGTTCTGGTTGTAGATGCACCTTAGGCTTCACTTCCAAGAGTCCAAGACTGGGGGTGGCACCACTTGACAGTGCAGACTCACAGCTGGTAGAGTCAATATGCAGGTAGGTGAAGTGTTTGATATCCCTGAAACGTAGAGCAGGAGTTAAGCCCTTTGAATCACTATGGGTTCAAGTGATGCAGGTCCAGTCCTTCTCACCGAGGCAGGAGAACGGCGGGCAGAAGGGCAACTCAGCAAGAGCACAGCAAGGCAAGAGTCCAGCAAGACAGCAGTTCAGCAGATTGGCAGTCCTATCAGCAGCACAGCCGTTCTTCTTCCTGCTGGAGTCTTCACAGATCCAGAAGTGTACTGAAATCATGGTGTCAGGGGTCCAGTACTTATACCCAGTTGTGCTTTTGAAGTGGGAGGGACATCAAAGAAAGCTTTGAAGTGCACCGAGGCTCTCCCTTCTTACCCTGGCTCCAGACTCACTACAGGGTCATATGAAGCCCTTTGTGTGGGGACGGAACACAGCACATTCAGGTGTAAGTGTGAGGCAGTGCCCAGCTCCTCCCTCCCATCTCCCAGGATGGCCCATTAACACACACACCTAAACCCTCCTTGTGTGTGGCTGTCTAGAGGGAATACACAAAAGACAGCTGTCACCCAACCCAGACTGACCAGAGACAGACAGCAGGCACAAATTAGCTAAACTAAGTAAATGCCAACTTTCTAATAGTGACATTTGCCAAACTGTAATTTATAATCCAACTTCACCACAAGTTGTGATTTTGAGTCCACTGACACCAAACTTGAAAAGTCTATCTATTCACAATTGGGAATTACACTTAAAAGAAGTAATGCAGTATTCCCAATGTTATCTTATAGGAGAGATAGGCCTTGCAGTTGTGAAAAATGAAACTGAGAATTTTCCCCTACCAAGACTTATAAAACTTAAAAGCAGATGTCCTGCCTTTTAAATTCATTGCACAGTGCCCTGTGGGTCATCCAGGCCCTACCGTAGGGGTGACATATGTAGAAGAAGGGAAAGTTTAGGCCTGACAAGAGGTTTATCTTGTTAGGGCAAAGTGGTGGTGTAAACTGCGCATACAGGCTCTGCAATTACAGGCATGATCCATGGTTATAATGCTACTTGAGTGGGTGGCACAATGAGTGCTGCAGGCCCACTGGTATTCTAAAGAAACAATCAGTCCCTTAATATGGAATGATCAAGGATGAAACAGAGATAAAATAAGGTCAGTGCAGATAAACCTCAATGGAAATATAAATGTATTTATTCGCACATGTCACACAAAAGCTAAAAGTGGGGAACAATGGAATTTCAAAGCTCAGACATTTTAGAGAGACTGTAGAAATAATACACAAATTATGTCACATATCAATTTAGAGTACCAATGCTACTATAACTTCTTTACATAACAATTTCAGTAGTTACGGTACTTATTGTCGATGACATTTCGATCCCTCCATAAGTTAAAGGGATCATCATCGGGACATAATGGATCATGCCTGAGACGGAAAATGCCTATGTGGAAGCAGCAATTAGGGTAGTCTGGTTCCTAGGGAGGTCTGGATCCATCTGTGTCAGTGCGATACCATTTACTCTGGAAAGAAGGTAAGTTTCTAACTTACGTTTCTGACTAGGATAAAGGCAGTGAGTGGATTGGTAAAATCAGGAAACAGACAATCATATGATGGGAAAATGCAGTCAGCAATAATCACCAACAATAAGGGACAGACGCGAGCCTTGTACCGTCTTGAAAGCGTGAGGGTGGATAATAATGCTGATTACTGGTAGAACATGGTAGGCTAAACATGGTAATGGTAGAACACACACATCTGAGGTAATACTGCTACTTAAGTGGGTTGCACAGTAAGTGCTGCAGGCCCACTAGTAGCTCTTAATTTACAGGCCCGGGACCCATGTAGTGCACTTTACGAGGGACTGATAAGTAAACTAAATATGCCATTTGGGGTTAAACCGATGTTACCATGTTTAGGGGCGCGATCACAAGCACTTTAGCATTGAGTAGCAGTGGTAAAGTGCACAAAGTCCTAATGCCAGCAAAAAAGATGGTCAGACAATTTGAAGGAGGAAGGCAAAAAGTTGGTGAAGACCACCCTAAGGCTGTCAGGTTTAACAATAAGTTAACACCGGCTCCAGGATGCTTGGTTTCCGGTCCAGGGAGGACCTGGCCTGGCAGTTCAGGCTGGACTGTTCCCATGGGGAACAGGGTAAAGGCGGATATGCACATGGCTGGGTCCAAAAAGGAATGGCGTGGTGAGCAAAATAACAAAGGATTAAAACCAGATTTGTGACTGGGGGTGAATGTTTGACAATGTTTTTGTGTTGCATTAAAACTAAGTTTCCCTGAAAAAAAGTCATTAACAGAAATGGACATTTATGGCATGTGTACATTCGGCCATTTATATACATTTATGTCAGGATAATTTTTTTACACATCAAGTACCATTCTAGAATCATAATGCTTCTAAGAAATCCCTCCTTCCCCTTTGAAGGGTCACCAGGGTTCAGAGCAAAGGAAAATATTCAGCAATTGCTTTAAAAAAACAGCTGCACTGGCACACAAGAATAGACATTAATCAATTTTCGTGGCTGAGTGAGCATTTTAAATGGAATATGCATCATTGAAGCTGATGGCTGCCATTACAGATTGTGCCATCAAGCATGTCAATCAACACTGACACGCACAGTGTACATAAGCAGAGCCTCGCGTCTTTTAAAAAAGACATGCATGGTGTACATAAGCAGAGCATCCTCGCATCTCTTTTTAAAGAGGACATGCACAGTGTACATAAGCAGATTCTCACCACATCTCTTTTAAAGAGGACATGCACAGTGTACATAAGCAGAGTCTCCTCACATCTCTTTTTAAAGAAGACATGCACAGTGTATATAAGCGGAGCATCCTCACATCTCATTTTAAAGAAGACATGCACAGTGTACATAAGCAGAGTCTCCTCACATCTCTTTTTAAAGAGGATATGCACAGTGTTATGTTATGTTAACATCATTTGCTATAGCGCTCGACTCACCCGGGGGCATCTCGGCGCTTTATCGGATCCTAACTGGAGGTGCATACCATGTGGATTCAGAATAGGTATGCTTTTAGTGATTTCCTAAATTTACAGTATGTGGGGGTGGATCGCTGGGTCAGTGGAAGTTTGTTCCATTACCTTGGAGCGAGATATGAGAAGGCTTTGCCCCCATGCGTGTTTGCCGGATACGAGGGACACACAGTAAGGCTTTGTCGCTGGATCTGAGAGTGCAGCTCGGGCATGGGCCCTTAACTTCTTTTGAAGATACAACGGGCCTTTACCTTTTAAGGCATTACAGGTGGGGCTACAGATCTTAAAATGGGAGCGTTTCTTCACTGGGAGCCAGTGCAGTTCCCTCAGTGGGGGCTGAGGGAGTTCCAGCAGGGCGGTTCAGAATAAGCCTGGCCGCCGTGTTCTGGACCACCTGGAGTCTGGAGAGCAGTGATTCACTAGCTTCAGCAAGAGAGCGTTTTCATAACCCAGTCTACTCATCACCTTGGCCTGGACCAGTGTTCTACGGACTGTCATGGGGAGGAAGGGGAAGATTCTGCGCAGAAGGCGCAGATTGTAATAGCAATCGTTCGTGGTTGCTGTGATCTGATCTTTCACCGTAAGCGCTTGATCTAGTTTTATCCTCAAATTTTTAGAGTTAGTTTGGGTACCGAAATAGCACCCAGTTGGTGTGGCCACCATTTGTCCGACCAGATGGAGGGGGCTTTTCCCAGCAGCATGATCTCTGTCTTCTCTGCCTTTAACTGGAGATAGTTCTCAGTCATCCAGTTAGAGATTGCTAGCATTCCTGACGCAAACCGTTTTTTGCTATTGTCGGGTCTTGGCCCAGAGCAAACATAATCTGGGTATCATCAGCATATGATATAATCTGAAAGCCAAAGTGCTCTGCAATCTTCATTAACAGGACCATATAGATGTTAAAGAAGGTGGGGCTCAGGGACGAGCCCTGCGGAACACCCTTGTCCAAGCTCATTTTACAGGAAGAGTACGTGCCCTGGATGACGGTTCGCCGTCTGTCTGTTAGGAAATGCTGAAGCCACTTTAGTGCCATGTCCTGAACACCGATTTCCTGCAGCCTTTCCATGAGCCTTGAATGAGAGATGGTATCAAAGGCTGCAGAGAGATCTAATAATATCAGTATAACTGGTATTCCTGCATCTACCCCCAGTCTCCGAGAGTCGGTCACGGCCAGAAGTGCCGTCTCTGTACTGTATCCTGGGCGAAAGACCGATTGTGTGCATAAGCACAGCATCCTTGCATCTCTTTTAAAGAGGACATGCACGGTGTACATAAGCACAGCATCCTTGAATCTCTTTTAAAGAGGACATGCACGGTGTACATAAGCAGAACCACCTCGCATCTCTTTTAAAGAGGACATGCACGGTGTACATAAGCACAGGATTCTTGCATCTCTTTTAAAGAGGACATGCACTGTGTACATAAGCAGAACCACCTCGCATCTCTTTTAAAGAGGACATGCACTGTGTACATAAGCACAGCATCCTTGCATCTCTTTTAAAGAGGACATGCACGGTGTACATAAGCAGAGCTGCTTTGTATCTCTTTTAAAGAGGACAAACACAGTGTGCATAAGCAGGGTTTTTTCACTGCTCTTATAAAGAGGACATGCACTATGTGAATCAGCAGAGCCTCATGTAATCTCTTTTACAGGAGACATGCATTGTGTTCATAAGCAGAGCCTTCTTGCACCTCTTTTAAAAAGGAAATGCACGGTGTACATATGCTGAGCCTCCTCACATCTCTTTTAAAAAAGACATGCATGGTGAGCAAAAGCAGAGCTTCCTTGCATCTCTTTCAAAGAGGACCTGCACGGTGTACATAAGCAGAGCCTCATCGCTTCTCTTTCAAAGAGGACCTGCACGGTGTACATAAGCAGAGTTTCTTCACGTCTCCTTTAAAGAGAACATGCCCAGTGTACATAAGCAAAGCCAGTTTGTATCTCATTTCTAGAGAGCAGGTCTATTGTATGTACGCTGAGCAGCCTCCCTGGCTACTTTCTGCAAGGCAGGCATGCATATAGTAAACTAACTCCCATGGAGAGCTAATAGAAATAAAAAACAATAATTCCCTGAATGTAAGTGGTGGAAGGATACAGTCATTGTAGAAAAGGCCTCTTTTTCTCTGATCGTCCTCCAAGTGTTTGGACTGAAGCTGATGGTTTTCACACTAAAGTGCACCGGGCCCTGCTTTTGGGGATCCAATGCTTGTGCCCTGACCCCCAAAGTATGGGCACAAATGGCTAATACATAATTTACCTGTAAGTTAAATGTCACGAGTGGACGGCAGCACTCATTTGTGCCACCACTACAGTGAAAAGGTGACTCTAGGCCTGCCACTGCAGTGTAGTCAGGCAGCTTTAAAACTCCCAACACAACATAGCACAATAAACCCTTTTGCCAGGTCAAAACCTTCCTTTCTAATATGAATAAACCACCCTAGGGAAGGCCTTGCTAGCTTCAAGCCGGGTACTAAATATTTAAAAGAAGGTCATGTTTCTCTTGTGTTTAACATGCCCTGACAGTGAAAACTTGAAATTGCCGTTCTCACTATTGGCTAACTTAGAACAAATCATCGTGCTAATTGCTAACTTGCATCTGAGACTACCAAAGATAGTACTCCAATGTATCAAAATATTTGTTACATTACACCTGATTCATTGTTGAAATTGGATTTTGGGTAACTTTTAATAGGAAGTTGACTTTAGAAAATCACCACGTTGTTGCTCAGACTGCTAGCATCTCTTTCTGACTATCTGCAGCAGTTGTCTCCCCAGACAGCCTTCTGTCCACCTTTTACAAAGTGTGAAAACCTCCCATTAACAGAGAACACAGAGAACTGTTGGTGGAAGCAGCTGTGACCACCTCCAGCAAGATGGCCACAGGGCAGAGACTGCCTGTACCCCAGCTTCAAAGAGGATACCCACTCAGAGAAGAAAATGTGAGTCACACCTTAGCCTGCCTGCTGCTTTGTGAAGGCGGACAGGCTGGCATCTCCTCCAGAAGGAGAATGCCCATTGCAGAACCAGTTTTCATGGAGGAGTGGCTCATTATACTGGGCATACCTCAGCAGTCCACCCATAGCTCTTGCCCTGTAAAGAGGGGGCATGACATCCTAGATTTGGGCAGAAAGTTTTCCTGGGGATTGTTTAGTGCCAACCCACAGGAGAAGTGATGTAAAAGTGGGTAGGGTTTCCCCATAGGAACAGGAGCCCTATTGGCTAGAGAGTCCTTCCCACTCACAAACTCAAAGTTGGCATAAAAGTAGCACCCCTGGCACCCAAAAGTCAATTCATTGCTGGAATCGGGGGAGACAAAAGAAGGACTTCTATTGCTGACTCAATGGGCGGCAGAAAGAGAGGCTGCACCAAGAAGGACTGCGCCTGTTGCACCCAAGGATTTCATAAAGAGGATTGAGTCTTCTGTCCAGTGCTTGAAGAGAGACCCCATGAGCTGAACCAACTTCCACTTTGTCAGAAGACTTCAGAGAAACTCAAAGGACTAGTGGGCTGATTTGCAAGAACCCAGCTGGTTCCTTAACAAAGATTTGCGGCGCTGCTGCTGGTGTATGCTGGGAGATGGAGTTTTGACCCTCCATGGGATTCCCCCAAGTCCTGTGCTCCTGGTTGGTGTTAAAATGTACTGTTTCCCCTTCCCATGCAGAGGAAAAGCAGAAGAAACTGCAACAACTCCTGTATTTAATGTACAACCAGTGGACCAGTCGTAACTGGACTTCCATGGCATATTCTGGGAGACTGAGTCCTTGACACAGGCTGCGTCTCCTGGAGTCGTGGTTGGTACACATGGAGCACTGAGCCCAAGGAATATGCTACAGGAGAGTCCAGCACGCCAAGAAAACCAGAGGAAATGATGGATGAGTTCCACAGGAGAAACCCAACGTCGGAGACGTCTTCCCTGGAAGAGATGCACCTGACAGCCCTGCTGTATAGAACTGCCGCTATGAAGGTAGCCGCGCAATACCCTATAGAGAGCCTATATTTGAGTCTCATTGCGGACAGCTGCTGTGAACTGCAGTGATTTAGTACCTATTTTTTTAAAATCTTCTAAAATTCATATCTCCAGTCCCCTATGATAGATGTTTTAGAAAATCTTCTAAACTCATAATACAGTTCCCTATTATTGATTAAAAGCTAGTTTTATAAATTGGTTTGGGGATTGTATTGTGTTGTGTTTCTTACTTACCAACTGTTTAAGTGTTGTTGAATACTTTACACGTTTTTGCTCCTACGTTAAGCCTGACTCCTATGTGCCAAGCTACCAAGGGTTAAGCTTAACGTTCCATTTATTGAGACCTAACTGGACCTTATAGTAAACTGTGACATTATTACCTGATGGGGTCTCACAACCCCTTCAACGAATACCCCAGTTTCCTACATTGGTGGTTCAGCAGCTGGATCCAGAACTTGTGTTCAGCCATACCACTCAGCTAGTAAGTAAAACATTCAAAACACTCCCAACAGCCATAAGGCAACATAGTTTTTAGATTTCTTATGGGGTCATTTTAGTTGGGTCACTTTTATTTTTTTTTCTACAGATTATTGTTGATTGAAATGTATGCATCTTTTTAAAGTAAGGGAATAATGGATTTGGACCTGTATAATCTGCCCTCCCTTAAGATAAATTTGATAGGGGCTCTGTGCAAGGGCAGAGGAGTGAATCTAAGCAATATCAACTAGCAAGGATGATTTGGAAAAGACCCTGCAGGTCTGGAAAGAGGCCTGCATGGCCCAAAGCCTCCTAGAAAAGGAAATTATCCCGGAGAGTGTAGATGAGAAGGATGACCTGTCTCAAAACACAATCAAAGGAGCCCCTTCCAGGACTGACAGTGAAATAAGTTCAGCCAGCACAAATGCCTCAGAGATGGCCCTCAAAGAAAACTGAAGACCCAATATACCTAGATGAGAATAAAATAGTTTAGGCTGAAAACAAGCTGTCAGTAGAAGAGAAAAAGGCCACCATGGGTCTGAATCCTAGGCATAATGGTGGCAGCACAAGACAAGATGTATCTACAGGGAGGTAAAATGATCAAAAACTGCCTAAGGGCATTGTGCCCTCGCTTGTGGTTGGGATGACATGACACATGGTTCGCCTACACCACCTTGAAACAATAGCCAGAACACTACTACTGAACAGTCACCAGAAATTAAAAAATTACGTATGAATAAAGAAACTATTAGATCGTTTTTTATCACTCAACATAACATTATAAAATAAATGGAAGCTTTTTTGAGAATGATAAACAAATAAAACATATAATGTATAAAAATGCTTTCTCAAAATAACACAACAGACACAATAATATACAGCACACTTAGATCAAAAACAGTACATAATATAACACAATAAGACTACACTTACAAAATAGAAAAATATGAGCAAACAAATACAATAAATTATTCCCATCCAACAAATAGATTATATAAAAAATAGAGTTACTCATGAGTTTATTGCTGAAGCCCTCCATAGACAATATAACATGCAAAAAATACATAATCCATAAAAAATGTGAAGAAAATGATTTAAAACTGACTACATACCTGCAATAAAATATCCCACAATATAAATGATTATATTACTTAAATGATATTAAATACTGACAATATTTTGACACAGTATTCAGTTAAGTCGCTACATCATGACACTGCTTATTGATAAAGTAGCAAAGTTCCAAGAACATTACCAGTGGATTTAAATTTTGAGCAGTTCTAATAGCATTTTAAGCTTAACGGCTCTAAGGTGTTGGGTTTTGGGTGTTGTCAATGGTTCTACACTGTAGGCCTAAGGTGTTGGGTGTTGTCAATGTCTCTACAATGAAGGTCTATGGTGTTGGGAGTTTTCATTGGATCTACACTGAAGGCCTAATGTTAGGTGTTGTCAATGGCTCTACACTGAAGGCCTAAGGTGTTAGGTGTTGTCAATGGCTGAACCTCGAAGGCCTAAGGTGTTAGGTGTTGTCAATGGCTATACACTGCAGCCCTAAGTTGTTGGGTGTTGTAAATGGCTCTATGTTGAAGGCCTAAGAGGTTGGGTGTTGTCATTTTTCTCTATACTATAGGCCTAAGGTGTTAGGTGTTGTCACTGGCTCTACACTGAAGGCCTAAGGTGTTAGGTGTTGTCACTGGCTCTACACTGAAGCCCTAAGGTGTTGGGTGTTGTCAGTGGCCCTACACTGAAGGCCTACGGTGCTGGGTGTTGTAATTGGCTCTACACTGAATGCCTAAGGTGTTGGGTGTTATCAATGGCTCTACACTGTAGCCCTAAGGTGTTGGGTGTTGTCACTGGCTCTACACTGAAGGCCTAAGGTGTTGGGTGTTGTCAATGGCTCGACACTGAAGCCCTAAGGTGTTGGGTGTTGTCATTGGCTCTACAATGAAGGCCTACGGTGCTGGGTGTTATCAATGGCTCTACACTGTAGCCCTAAGGTGTTGGGTGTTGTCACTGGCTCTACACTGAAGGCCTAAGGTGTTGGGTGTTGTCATTGGCTCTACAATGAAGGCCTAAGGTGTTGGGTGTTATCAATGGCTCTACACTGTAGCCCTAAGGTGTTGGGTGTTGTCAATGGCTCTACACTGAAGGCCTAAGGTGTTGGATGTTGTCACTGGCTCTACACTGAAGTCGTTAGGTGTTGGGTGTTGTCAATGGCTCTACACTGAAGCCCTAAGGTGTTGGGTGTTGTCATTGGCTCTACACGGTAGGCCTACCGTGCTGGGTGTTATCAATGACTCAACACTGTAGCCCTAAGGTGTTGGGTGTTGTCAATGACTCTACACTGAAGGCCTATGGTGTTGGGTGTTGTCAATGACTGAACCTCGAAGGCCTAAGGTGTTGGGTGTTGTCACTGGCTCCACACTGAAGACCTACGGTGTTGGGTGTTGTCAATGGCTCTATACTGAAGGCCTACGATATTGGGTATTGTCAATGGCTTTACACTGAAGGCCTAAGGTGTTTTTTGTTGTCAATGACTCTACACTGAAGGCCTAAGGTGTTGGGTGTTGCCAATGGCTCTACACTGAAGCCCTAAGGTGTTGGGTGTTGTCAATGGCTTTACACTGAAGGCCTAAGGTGTTGGGTGTTGTCACTGTCTCTACACTGAAGGGTTAAGGTGTTGGGTGTTGTCTCTACACTGAAGACCTACGGTGTTGGGTGTTGTCAATGACTCAACACTGAAGGCCTAAGGTGTTGGGTGTTGTCACTGGCTCCACACTGAAGGCCTACAATGTTGGGTGTTGCCAATGGCTCTACACTGAAGGCCTACGGTATTGGGTGTTGTCAATGGCTTTACACTGAAGGCCTAAGGTGTTTTTTGTTGTCAATGACTCTACACTGAAGGCCTATGGTGTTGGGTGTTGTCAATGGCTCTACACTGAAGCCCTAAGGTGTTGGGTGTTGTCACTGGCTTTACACTGTAGGCCGTAGGTGTTGGGTGTTGTCAATGGCTTTACACTGAAGGCCTAAGGTGTTGTCAATGACTCTACACTGTAGCCCTAAGGTGTTGGGTGTGGTCACTGGCTCTACACTAAAGGCCTAAGGTGTTGGGTGTTGTCACTGGCTCTACACTGAAGGGTTAAGGTGCTGGGTGTTGTCACTGGCTCTACACTGAAGGGTTAAGGTGTTGGGTGTTGTCACTGGCTCTACACTGAAGGGTTAAGGTGCTGGGTGTTGTCACTGGCTCTACACTGAAGGGTTAAGGTGTTGGGTGTTGTCACTGGCTCTACACTGAAGGGTTAAGGTGTTGGGTGTTGTCACTGGCTCTACACTGAAGGGTTACGGTGTTGGGTGTTGTCACTGGCTCTACACTGAAGGGTTAAGGCGTTGGGTGTTGTCACTGGCTCTACACTGAAGGGTTAAGGTGTTGGGTGTTGTCAATGGCTCTACACTGAAGGCCTACGGTGCTGGGTGTTGTCTCTACACTGAAGGCCTACGTTGTTGGCTGTTGTCACTGGCTCTACACTGAAGGCCTAAGGTGTAGGCTGTTGTATTCTCAGACACAACAAAACCCCTCACATTGCTTGCTATTTCCTGGGCCACTCGCTTATTCACTTGCTCTATTCTCTATGACTTTCAACTTGCATGTTGATGTGTGTGGCTCTTGTGGTAGTGAATCTTTCATGTTTCCTCACCACTGTCTTGTCTACAAACAACCTTCTCCAGCTGCCTTGCCTGTCTTCCTTTAAGTGGGAATGCCATATTCTGCTCAACCCTGTGACCACCAATGCAATGATGGACCCCTGCTGAGGCATGGTAGCATTTCATCTTTGATGTGTATAGTTTCACTAACCCACACCTGTGTCTCATTCACTGCTATATGCCAAGATGCCCTGCGCTCTGTCTCTGCCCCCACAGGTAGCTCTTTAACTGCCCCCTTATATCCTGATCTAATAATCACCATTGTTTTCTGTGAGGGTTAATTATCTTTTTCTTCCCCTGGCTCTTACTTTTGTCCTGTTTCCACCTCCATGGCCCTACTATGCCTTTAGGAGTTTGTTTGCCTCTATCTTGTCATGTTCTCCTCTTTGGATGAGCCATGAGACACTCTCTTATTCTAGGGTGTCTGTGCCCCATGACGGCTGTTGCTCCAGACACCCCAGACAAGGCTGCCTTTCAAGCTGTGTCCCGGTGCCACTGCACCTGCTGCACTATTGAAAGCTATGCTCCTGCCTGCTGGTTGCACTAACCAGGGCTCACTCCACTGCCTATTGAATAGTCACCTTCTCATGAGAGGTGGGGCTTTCTTTATTGCGTCCTTTCTCACGAGGCCTCCTTAGCTAAGCGCCCCTGACTTCCACCCTCCTTTCCTTTCACTTTTCCTTCCCATCCATTCACCTCTTTTTTCCCTGACCACAGCCTGCTTTAACAATGAAAGGATGCAGCCTTCAAAGAGCGCAATTCCCATTGGTGCCACAAGGACATTCACACCAGGCATCATCGTAGCTGGACATATACCCTGCAAAGTGTGCCTGTCACAGGTCCCACCGGCATCAAGACCATAAGAAAGAGGCCCCTTCCCCCCACCCCTCCCCCGAGCCCCCTTTGTATGTCTCACTTGCCCTCATCACTAAAAAGAGCTCTAACATCTTCTGCTTTGAAAGCCAGTTTTCACTTTCACTCTGAGTCTGAGTTCCCATCTTATGTGCACTTCATCACACAAGCGCCCTGAAACCTTGCCAATGGCAAATATGTGCCTTAATGTTAACAACACAACCCGTGTCGCCCACAGAATGACAACTGTCGTTTTCGAAATATAGTGAACAGTGCCCGAGATTTACAAGGAGGAACTCATCTCCAAAACGTATCTAACCACTGTGGCCCTTACCAGAAGCCTTCATTTTTCTGGCCTGCTTGGTCTGTGGCCAGTGCTTTATTTGAACCGGTGGTTTCCGGAGCTCGGCATCAGCACTTAATTGTCAACCCCTGGACTTATGACAGCCAGCCACATGGAGGTGCTGTTTGTCCAATTTTTTGAAGAACACAACAGTTGCTTAATAATTCTATGCACATTTAAATAACGAATACCTGCCACCCAAAGCTATACAAATAGCTTGGGTGGCAGGTATAGTCATTTTTAATGCATAAAAAGTCTGAATTGTCATTAGTAGCGCAATGGGTGGTGCCAGCTGCAGTGGTCTCCTGATAAGGGCCCTGGGACTTCTTTACAAATTAAGTACTGTCTGTGGTCCTTACTGCCAATGAGAGTCATGTCCCGCCTGTTCCCTGTGGGCAGAGACAGACTCTGTCCAGAGGATGTACTGCTGGGTGGCGACCCCCTCCCTGGGAAGGTGCAGCTCTAAGAGATGTGTAATTTGACCTCCTCCCCGGAAGTACTTAGAGTGACCTAGACGCCATGACTGGAAAGAATAACTGCACTCGTTATCAGCCGTGTGCGATGGCAGGGGCACGGCCTGTGTGCCCAAGATTCAAGGGAGCCAGAGCTGAGAGAGTGATTCATACGCTGCAGCAGCACAGACTTCGATAAAGTGACATCAGCTTGAGGCACATCTCCCTCCTAGCCCCCCCCCCCTCCGCCCCCCGTGCCCACCGCCAGTGCCCGCTGCCTGTAAAAGTGACTTTCCTGCAGGCGCGCAGGACAAGAAAGAACATAGCCCCTCCAGCCCCCGCAGATGTGTTTGTTTCCACGCTCCGACGTTAATTAGCCGCTGGGTTTGAAATGAACCCCCCCCCCCCCAATCCCTCCCTGCTCCCGCTGAGCTCAGACGACAAAATGAGGTGTTTCATTCCCTGGATCACTTCTCCGACAGTGATGGCACGGTCTGGGTGCAGGACGCCTCTCCCTGGGCGTGCACTGATACCGGGGTGCAGGGACGCCTCTCCCTGGGCATGCACTGGTGCCCGGGTGCAGGACGCCTCTCCCTGGGCATGCACTGGTGCCGGGGTGCAGGACACCTCTCCCTGGGCACGCACTGGTGCCTGGGTGCAGGACGCCTCTCCCTGGGCATGCACTGGTGCCGGGGTGCAGGACACCTCTCCCTGGACATGCACTGGTGCCGGGGTGCAGGACACCTCTCCCTGGGCACGCACTGGTGCCTGGGTGCAGGACGCCTCTCCCTGGGCATGCACTGGTGCCGGGGTGCAGGACGCCTCTCCCTGGGCACGCACTGGTGCCGGGGTGCAGGACACCTCTCCCTGGGCATGCACTGGTGCCGGGGTGCAGGACACCTCTCCCTGGGCATGCACTGGTGCCTGGGTGCAGGGATGCCTCTCCCTGGACAGGCACTGGTGCCGGGGTGCAGGACGCCTCTCCCTGGGCATGCACTGGTGCCCGGGTGCAGGACGCCTCTCCCTGGGCATGCACTGGTGCCCGGGTGCAGGACGCCTCTCCCTGGGCATGCACTGGTGCCGGGGTGCAGGACACCTCTCCCTGGGCACGCACTGGTGCCTGGGTGCAGGACACCTCTCCCTGGGCATGCACTGGTGCCGGGGTGCAGGACACCTCTCCCTGGGCACACACTGGTGCCTGGGTGCAGGACGCCTCTCCCTGGGCATGCACTGGTGCCGGGGTGCAGGACGCCTCTCCCTGGGCATGCACTGGTGCCGGGGTGCAGGACGCCTCTCCCTGGGCATGCACTGGTGCCGGGGTGCAGGACACCTCTCCCTGGGCATGCACTGGTGCCGGGGTGCAGGGACGCCTCTCCCTGGGCATGCACTGGTGCCTGGGTGCAGGGATGCCTCTCCCTGGGCTGTACTGGTGCCGGGGTGCAGGGAGGCCTCTCCCTGGGCAGGGCAGGCACTGGTGCCTGGGTGCAGGGATGCCTCTCCCTGGGCAGGCACTGGTGCCTGGGTGAGGGACACCTCTCCCTGGGTATGCACTGGTGCCGGGGTGCAGGACGCCTCTCCCTGGGCAGGCACTGGTGCCTGGGTGCAGGGATGCCTCTCTCTGGGCAGGCACTGGTGCCCGGTGCAGGACACCTCTCCCTGGGCATGCACGGCTGCCGGGGTGCAGGACGCCTCTCCCTGGGCAAGCACTGGTGCCTGGGTGCAGGACGCCTCTCCCTGGGCAGGGCAGGCACTGGTGCCGGGGTGCAGGACGCCTCTCCCTGGGCATGCACTGGTGCCGGGGTGCAGGACGCCTCTCCCTGGGCATGCACTGGTGCCGGGGTGCAGGACGCCTCTCCATGGGCATGCACTGGTGCCTGGGTGCAGGACGCCTCTCCCTGGGCATGCACTGGTGCCGGGGTGCAGGACGCCTCTCCCTGGGCAAGCACCGGTGCCTGGGTGCAGGGACGCCTCTCCCTGGGCATGCACTGGTGCCGGGGTGCAGGACGCCTCTCCCTGGGCATGCACTGGTGCCGGGGTGCAGGACGCCTCTCCCTGTGCATGCACTGGTGCCAGGGTGCAGGACGCCTCTCCCTGGGCAAGCACTGGTGCCGGGGTGTAGGACACCTCTCCCTGGGCATGCACTGGTGCCGGGGTGCAGGACGCCTCTCCCTGTGCATGCACTGGTGCCAGGGTGCAGGACGCCTCTCCCTGGGCAAGCACTGGTGCCGGGGTGTAGGACACCTCTCCCTGGGCATGCACTGGTGCCAGGGTGCAGGACGCCTCTCCCTGGGCAAGCACTGGTGTCTGGGTGCAGGACGCCTCTCCCTGGGCAAGCACTGGTGCCTGGGTGCAGGGATGCCTCTTCCTGGGCAGGCACTGGTGCCGGGGTGCAGGATGCCTCTCCCTGGGCATGCACTGCTGCCGGGGTGCAGGACGCCTCTTCCTGGGCAGGCACTGGTGCCGGGGTGCAGGATGCCTCTCCCTGGGCATGCACTGCTGCCGGGGTGCAGGACGCCTCTCCCTGGGCATGCACTGGTGCCGGGGTGCAGGACGCCTCTCCCTCGGCATGCACTGGTGTCTGGGTACAGGACGCCTCTCCCTGGGCAAGCACTGGTGCCTGGGTGCAGGACGCCTCTCCCTGGGCAGGGCAGGCACTGGTGCCGGGGTGCAGGACGCCTCTCCCTGGGCTTGCACTGCTGCCGGGGTGCAGGACGCCTCTCCCTGGGCATGCACTGGTGTCTGGGTGCAGGACGCCTCTCCCTGGGCGTGCACTGCTGCCGGGGTGCAGGACGCCTCTCCCTGGGCATGCACTGGTGCTGGGGTGCAGGACGCCTCTCCCTGGGCGTGCACTGCTGCCGGGGTGCAGGACGCCTCTCCCTGGGCATGCACTGGTGCCGGGGTGCAGGACGCCTCTCCCTGGGCATGCACTGGTGTCTGGGTACAGGACGCCTCTCCCTGGGCAAGCACTGGTGCCTGGGTGCAGGACGCCTCTCCCTGGGCAGGGCAGGCACTGGTGCCGGGGTGCAGGACGCCTCTCCCTGGGCTTGCACTGCTGCCGGGGTGCAGGACGCCTCTCCCTGGGCATGCACTGGTGTCTGGGTACAGGACGCCTCTCCCTGGGCAAGCACTGGTGCCTGGGTGCAGGACGCCTCTCGTAGGCGGCACTGGCACACGCTGAATCCAATGTTCGAGGCATGCAAAGCACTACAGTTCAAATCCCAGGCAGCGGGTCGCTCTATATCGTTGAACCGGAGTACCCCATAGTTTGCCCTTCACAGCCCAGGAGCTCATTTCTTTTCAAGGAGGGAGCTGAAAACAAATACTTTGTGTAGCAATAACTTGCTGCTGAGGCAGAATATGAAGAAAGTAACTCGCTGCTGAGGAAGAATATGAAGAAAGTAACTCGCTGCTGAGGAAGAATATGAAGAAAGTAACTCGCTGCTGAGGCAGAATATAAAGAAAGTAACTCGCTGCTGAGGAAGTTTAGCGCCTCTGCCACTTGAGGCACTCTACCTTAGATGGTGAGAGAAGTGTACCCCACATGGGATGCGCTAGGCCTACTGTCCCAACCTTTCACCTACAAACAACTCAATGTGCAGTATGCACAATGCAAAACTAACTCTAGCGTCTTCTGCCTGCATTTTTCCCAGTGCTAGCAGACTGTAAGGTGAAAAACCAGCAGGTGCATCAGTAGGTTGCGTCCCTGCTGCAGAGATCTGTGTGACACTTGTTTGAGGCCCGGCAAGGCTGACTCGGCCTTTCATCCCTGCGGTGGCCTTTTATGAAGAGCCTTGCCTTATGTTAAAAAACTCCAATCTTTGACTATAATGTATTGATAATATCAATGCTGCTAGAAACTGCTTCAGTGGATAACACAGATCTAAAACCAGCCTGGACGTGGTGGGCTTGGAGTATTTAGTGCTTGGGCTCTCACTGTTCCCCTGTACTAATCCTGCCCATAAAGCCACGTGCGCGACCGGTAAAAGCTGGGTTTGCGGTGCACAGATCGTGGAGTTAACATTCTGACCGTTTTTGCAGAGGCCCGCCGTTCCTCCCCGGAGGGGGGGAGAGGCTAAGGGGCCGGCGCCATAACCCGCGCCGCGCCGAGAGGGGGACAAGAAGGAACCGGTTTTGGGCGCCCGAGGCGACCAAAGACGGCGGGAGGTAGCACCTCCTGCCCACGCGCTGGCCTCGCGTCTAACACCCCCCCCGCAGCCAATAGGGGGGCAGGACACGAGGCAAACCCCCCAATGGGGGGGTAGGCCTGTTCAGGCGGGAAGAAAGAGTCGGGGATATAAGGGGCCGCTCGCCCAAGGGACTCCTAACTTCGGGAGCAGGGAGAGCGGCGCCCCAACGTTGTCACGGCAAATACTGTTTTGCTATCTGTAAAGACGGACGAAGTACTGCCCGGACGGGAGACAGCACAGGAGGAAGACCGGCGGAAGAAGGACGGCGACCAGGCAGCGGGCTACTGACGCACCAGTCTCTCCGTAGGTGTGAGTTTGATTCACACTACTATCGCTGAATTTTGGCAGCAAACGACTGAGATACAGACGGCCAAGGGCTAATCCCGCTCTCCCGGAGCCCCTGCACCACCGCCGGGCGAAGAACCTACCGGAACCCCAGGAGCGAGACCGGACAGGACGGCGGAGGACGGGCGCACAGCCCCGAAGTTGGTTGGAGTGTGGGCACCGCTCTCGAAAGAACTTCCAAGTCGCCTGGCTGGCGAGAGACACCTGGCTGTTTACCTGGCGCGCACCGGGGCTGGGCAGCATCTCCATTACCAGTCGGTCGCGTCGCGGGTAGCGGCTCCGCCTTTGCAGCGCAGGCGCGTGGTGTGCGGGTGCATCCAGCGGGGCACGAGAACGCAGCCTATCGGGACAAAGGCCCCCCGGAGCAACCCGGAAAGGAGGGGAGGAGCTCCACGGAGAGGAAGTGCTGACAGCGAACAGGTGCTTCGGAAGAGTTATCGGCGGACGAGTCACGGACGGTGATTTGTTTTGTGTGTAGCTGGCTTGGCGTATTTAACACGCCGGGTGCATACAGCGGCGGAGCAAGCACGCCAGAACGGGGGTCATAGGCCACAGCAGGAATCCTGCTTTGCATCGTGCGCACCAAGCGCCTTCACCCTCACGCCCCCACTTCGTTCTGAGCAAGAACAGCACGGGAGGAGCGTTACCCTCCTAGGTAGGCTTGGGGACATCACAGCAAATTTGGTGCATAATTGAGCGGCTGCACCCCGCTAGCAGGAATGGCAGAAGGGCAGCCTGAGGAGCTTGCCGACCTCCTCAAACGCATAAAGGAAGCGTCGGAGGTGCACGGCAGGGAGTGGCTGAAGCCTCATCTGGACCCAGAAGCTGAGGAATCTACGGAGTCGCAGGGGTCGGAGGACGTGGACCCACCATCGCCCAAAAAGCGGAGGACGGCGGCGCCGGCGTCTGCCACATCAGGGCTGGCCCAGAGGAAGGTGCCCAGAAGGAAACCACAAAAGAGGAATCCACCGGCAGGAGGCGCGCAAAAAGGGGACAGCGAAGGAGAGCCCGGCAAGACGACCAGTGGTGAGCATATCGCAACTATTGTGCAGGAATGCGTTAAATCAATGGCGCCTCTATTACTTAAGGGTCTTGGGCAGGGGGTCGGGGAGGCCCAGACACAGCGCGCAGAAGACACGACCGGCTTGCCATGGCACCTGATAGATCCCGGGTGGGCACGGCAGGCAAGATTGCAGGGACAAAATGGGCAGAACAGCCAGGGCGATGCAGGGTCACCCGTGGCAGCATGGGGGTACACTGGCGGCGTGGGTACCCCAGCGAGCGATCCGCAGGCCACCGAAGGTTACGGCAGGCCATCTCCTGGTCCTGCATCCTTGACCACGAGGGCCACGGGCCTAGCAAGTCTTATCCCGTTAGCGGTGAAAGAAAGGATATGGCGGAAAGAATTCATAGACATTTTCTCCTTGCTTGAGGTTCAAATGGAGGGGTTGGATCTCACCGCCTGTGATAGGAAAGAGGAGGACAGGAGGGAGAGGCGCGGCGCCAGGAAAGAGCGGAACTTTGATAATTGGTTGGATGCATTCCGCATTATGGCATGCATCATTGTAGAGAAATTCCCGCGCTGCGCGGCGGATTTATGGCTATACGAGGCTAACATTCATTGGGCCCAAAGGCAATTCCCGGGTGATGCATGGTTAGAATATGATAAGGGGTTTAGGTTGAAGATGCAGAGGCATCCAGAGATGGAATGGAACGAGGAGGATGTCTCTGGATTCATACATAAGATGCTAGTGGCCAAAGAGGTAAAAACCTGGGCAGGTAAGAGTGACCAGTCCTTTCGGACCTCCTATAGAGGGAAGGGGAAGTCGTTTCACAGGCCCAAGTTTGGCGGGGGAAAACCGAGCCCACCTAATGGCCCGGCGGCAGTTTGCTGGAGTTTTGAGGCCGGGGACTGCACGTGGGGTGCAGCATGTAAGTTCCGGCACGCATGTTCCAAATGCGGGGGGGGCCACCCGTCAGCCAGCTGCCGAGGCAAGCACGAGCAAAAGAGGGACAAAAAGGACAAGAAAAGTAAACAGTGATGGAGAGCAGCGGGGTCTGGAGGATTGCCAGTTAGCCAGGTCCCCAATTCAGATTCAGCAACTGCGTAAACTGGCGAACAAGTACCACAATAGGGCAGACGCAGCAACATTAGTCAAGGGTTTTGAAGAGGGTTTTGTTATACCGTTCAGTGGCACACCTCCCCTGGGGGGGGCAGAGAACTTGAAGTCCGCCAAACAGCACCCAGAGGTAGTCACCAAGAAGTTGGCGAAGGAAAAGTCATTGGGCAGGATAGAGGGCCCCCTACCACTGCACCTCCAAAAGGGCCTGGTGATCTCCCCTTTGGGGGTCGTGCCCAAAAAGGAGCCAGGACAATTCCGGCTCATCCACCACCTTTCCTTCCCAGAGGGGTCTTCAGTGAACGATGGCCTAAGCCAGGATGCATGCTCGGTGAACTATGCATCCGTAGACGACGCCATTGATATGGTAAAAATGGCAGGGCGGGGTGCATTGATGGCCAAAGCAGACATAGAGTCCGCCTTTCGGCTGTTACCTGTCCACCGCTCTAGTTTTTATCTGCTGGGTCTCCAGTGGGAAGGGGACCTGTATATTGATAAAGCCATGCCCATGGGCTGCGCCATATCATGCGCATACTTTGAGATGTTTGCCACATTTTTAGAATGGGCACTGCACGATAGACACCCAAAAGGGGGGAAGCTCCATTACCTGGACGACTTCATGTTCACGGGTCCCGCACAGTCACCGATCTGTGGGAGCACGTTGGCAGCGTTTGTGGAGCTTACGGAGGCACTAGGGGTTCCCCTGGCCCCAAACAAAACAGTGGGGCCTTCCACGCAACTCACATTCCTGGGCATAGAGCTGGATTCCGAGGCCGGAACGGCTAGACTCCCCCGAGACAAGGTGGAGGATTTTAGGGCGGAAGTGCGAGGCTTGTGCGGGAAGAACAAAGCAACTCTCAGGGAATTGCAGAGGCTGATTGGGAAGCTTAATTTCGCCGCCAGGGTTATACCTGCGGGTAGGGTGTTTGCGCGGCGACTCATGCAATTAACGACAGGCCTCACACATCAACACCATCACGTAAGGCTGGGAGCTGGGGTCAAACAAGACCTATGTATGTGGGATAAATTCCTCTCAGGCTTCAATGGCATCCTCATATGGAGGGAGGGCTGGGTGACAGCCAAGCAGATAGCCCTGTTTACCGATGCAGCAGGCAGCGCAGGATTTGGGGCAATTCTTGGACGGAAGTGGTGTGCTAGGCAGTGGCCAGAGAGATGGCACAGAATAGGGCGCACGAGCAACATAACATTTTTGGAGCTGTTCCCCATTGTGGTGGCCATGACAATATGGAAAAAGGAACTGAAGAACATGAAACTAACACTTTGGTCCGACAACAAGGGGGTGGTGCAGGCCATTAACAGGGGGGCTGCCAGGTGCCCCGATATATTAAGGCTAATGCGTCAGTTGGTTCAATTGCAGCTGGAAGGAAATTTGGAGGTGAAGGCCCGCCATGTCCCAGGGGTGGACAACGCGGTGGCGGACGCCCTGTCCAGGGCACAGATGGACCGTTTCAGGGAATTGGCGCCAGGGGCAGACGAGCATATGACACCTTTCCCAGTGCAACTGTGGGACCTGGGGGGGTAGACCTCTCAATCCTGGTTAACCAGTCCCTTACCCCCGACGCGGCCAGGCGCTACAGGAAGTACGCTGCAACAGTCATGGAAATAGGTGGGGTCCAGTCCCTGTCCGACAGGGAGGGAACAAGAACGGCGGCGGAGCGTTTTATACAGTGGGCATTTGCCAGCAAAAAGTCAAGGTCCTGGGCACAGGCACATCTGGCAGCCATAGCCCATTTCGCAAAAATCCATACGGGGGAGGACCCGACAGCATCCTTGTACCTCAAAGCAGCCATGAAAGGGTGGAGGCGGGTCGAAGGAAAAAAGGTGGACGGCAGGAGGCCTATAGATTTTAAAAAATTAGGCAGCTTGTTGGAGGCCTTAGTGGGGTGCACAAAGAATGACTTTGAGCTCCTCCTTTTCCAAGCAGCATTCTCGGTGGCGTTCTTTGGTGCCTTTCGCATTGGTGAGCTAGTGGCCCCCAGGAGACAGGGGCCGGCAGGGCGATGCATTCAAGCGGAGGACGTCACGCCCGGCCTAGCCTCGGTGCAAATAAAGCTGCGAAGGTCCAAAACCGACCAGGAGGGCAAGGGCGCGGTGGTGCAGCTGCGATGCATCCAGAACAACAGATCATGCGCAGTGTGCTGCCTCCAGAAATACATGGTGGCGCGCCCCGCTGGTGGGGGGGCATTGTTCAAGCATCAGGACGGGAGTAACCTGAGCAGGTTTCAATTTACTGCATTGATGCGCCAAGCCCTGGATAAAGCAGGGCTGCCCTCGCGAGCGTTCGCGCCCCACTCATTCAGGATCGGCGCGGCAACGGCAGCATCACAGCATGGCATGCCGGAGGCAAGAATCCAAGAAATGGGCCGATGGCGGTCCAGGGCCTACAAAACATATATCAGGCCGCAGCTGCTTTGAGCTGCGGATGGGGGATCGCGCCACTCACCTTGGGATGCCGTACGGCAGGGTCAGTGGCGCGCAGCATGCCACCTTGGGATGCCACACGGCAGGGTGGCACGCGGCAGGAAGGCCAAAGGAAAAGAAAAAAAAAAAAAAAAAAAAGATAATTTTGATGATGAGAAACAAGGTCTGGATGATGATCTGACATGCACCCCATTGTTCAACAGGAAAACGAAAACGCCCCCGGCTAGTCTGGGTTGTGGGCCATTCGTTCATCGCCAGGATGGGTACTTGGTGGCGGCAGACGGGCCACAGGCTTGCAGGAAGGCCCAGGGACACGTGCATACGGTGGCTGGGGCAACCAGGGATGAGCTGGAGCAAGCTGACAACGACGCTCGAGCACCTCCTGGCGGACACAGCATGGCACCCGGATATACTGATCATCCATCTCGGGGGGAATGACCTGACGGGCATGGGCAGGAGAGTTCTAAGCCACACGATGCAGGGCGACCTCGTAAAGACAGCGGCGGCATTCGGGGGAACGACCATCATCTGGTCTGAAATAGTAAGCAGGGGCCACTGGAGGGGCGCAGAGTCCCATAAGGCAGTAGAGAACAGCAGGAGGAAACTGAACATTGCGATGCACAAATTTTGCTGCGCTAACGGCATGGAGTCAGTCAGACACGGCTTGATCCACCTGGGGCGCCAGGAGCTGTATGGCAAAGATGGAGTGCACCTATCAGAGGAAGGGATGAAGATTTTCTGGGGCAACCTTTGGGGCGCGATGGCCTTGGCAGGTTGCAGATGAAAAAAAAAAAAAAAAAAGAGAACAAACGTAGGGGGGGGGGAGCCGCAAGAAGACGGGAGCCTCCCTGCGGCGTGGCGGAATAACGGTACGAGGGTTGGCTAACGATACACACCGACAGGGCGGTGTGTAGGAGGAGGGCCGCTCACCTTGGGATGCCGCACGGCAGGGTGATGTGGCCTGGCCAACGGAAGAGGGGTAGCAAACGGAGACGGCGCTCGCGGCCCAGACCCGGCCTGTCGGCAGGGCACAAAAGGTAGCGAGTTGGGGCCTAACTCCGGGGGAAGACGAAGCTACCCCTCCCTACACGCAGAAAAGCGTGGGTGACCAACCAAAGGGTGGTCCCAGTGGTAATTGGACCAGAGGAGAAATACGCACGAACAACAACAGACCTGGCTGGTGGGTCGGGTACCTTACGAACTGGAGCGGCAACGGACTACGAGCGGGGGCACGGCTGTGTGTCCAAAGGGATGGCAGTTCGCAAGTAACCCCAATACGACCGATGTTATGCCAGATGTATGTAACCAGAATAAAAACTGCGGCCAACAACGACCACAAACGTACCATTCGTGTTGGCTAAGTTTTTGGGGGTACAGCGGGGGGAGCGGGGGCAGGGGTCATACCGGGTAGGCGCAGTGCGAGGGTTATTGCAGAGGCCCGCCGTTCCTCCCCGGAGGGGGGGAGAGGCTAAGGGGCCGGCGCCATAACCCGCGCCGCGCCGAGAGGGGGACAAGAAGGAACCGGTTTTGGGCGCCCGAGGCGACCAAAGACGGCGGGAGGTAGCACCTCCTGCCCACGCGCTGGCCTCGCGTCTAACACCCCCCCCGCAGCCAATAGGGGGGCAGGACACGAGGCAAACCCCCCAATGGGGGGGTAGGCCTGTTCAGGCGGGAAGAAAGAGTCGGGGATATAAGGGGCCGCTCGCCCAAGGGACTCCTAACTTCGGGAGCAGGGAGAGCGGCGCCCCAACGTTGTCACGGCAAATCCCACCCACCCACACCAAGGATACAGCAATGTCGCAGTGCTGGACAGCAACGCAAGCGTAGCGGCGGAATAACGGTACGAGGGTTGGCTAACGATACACACCGACAGGGCGGTGTGTAGGAGGAGGGCCGCTCACCTTGGGATGCCGCACGGCAGGGTGATGTGGCCTGGCCAACGGAAGAGGGGTAGCAAACGGAGACGGCGCTCGCGGCCCAGACCCGGCCTGTCGGCAGGGCACAAAAGGTAGCGAGTTGGGGCCTAACTCCGGGGGAAGACGAAGCTACCCCTCCCTACACGCAGAAAAGCGTGGGTGACCAACCAAAGGGTGGTCCCAGTGGTAATTGGACCAGAGGAGAAATACGCACGAACAACAACAGACCTGGCTGGTGGGTCGGGTACCTTACGAACTGGAGCGGCAACGGACTACGAGCGGGGGCACGGCTGTGTGTCCAAAGGGATGGCAGTTCGCAAGTAACCCCAATACGACCGATGTTATGCCAGATGTATGTAACCAGAATAAAAACTGCGGCCAACAACGACCACAAACGTACCATTCGTGTTGGCTAAGTTTTTGGGGGTACAGCGGGGGGAGCGGGGGCAGGGGTCATACCGGGTAGGCGCAGTGCGAGGGTTAGTGCTGTGTAATGTTTTATGGTGATTTATACAGCACTCATCAGACCTTGCGGCGCATGTATACAGCACGCGGCCGCAATGGGGCCTCCTGGTGCATCATTGCAGATGCTTGTTTGTCAAAAGTGTGAAAGTATCCAACAGCTTTTTAACTTGTGCCCCCCACTTCCCCGTGCACAGCCCAGGCCTACCATACTCAAACTTCACCAGCCGCCACTATCTAACATTATCAGCACCGCCTTTCCCCCACTGTGCAAAAAACAGGAGCATTTTTAGAAGAGAAACGTGCTGTGTTAAAAACTCATTCTGTCTGTAGAAAGAGAGCTTCCTGAAGCTGTTCTCTTCAAGGCGCACTTAAGTAACAGCGAGAACTGGTGGGAATGGAGATGTTCAGGTTTTATTTTTTATGAAGTCATGTTGATTTAACATAGACAACGGACTAACCGCGCAGAGTGGAGTGACATCATTGCGACAATGAAGCCCGTGTTTTACCGGGACCTCTGGTATACGTTCGAGATTTCACAGGGACCCCTGAAACCATTTGAGTATTTGAAAATCCGTGTGAAATACGATCAGTAGGCCGAAGTGATACTGTTTTTGGTCAGTTTAAAGCATGCACAATTTCGAACACACCTTGTAGGAACAAAATGTCTTTTTTTCACTGCATCATGTGCAATGAAAACAACTAAACAAGTTATATATATGTTTTCTAATTATTAATAAAATATCAATATAAATCTATTCAGAAATGTAGGAGAAAATAATTTACGTTACTATTAAATCACCAATCAAACTAATTTGATAAAGATCGTCACTTTTTAGATGCAGATTATCTATATGTCTGTCTGTCTATTTATCTGTCTGTTTATCGGTCTGTCCAGCTATCTATGTATCTACCCTCCTTATGTAAATTAATAAATTCTTTTAGAAAATCAGGAAAAGAACTCACAGATCTAATAAGTATACCTCAAACATCTATTAATACAGTTTCTCACTTTGTAGATTCCTAGTATTCAAAACCCACTACGATAAAACTAGTGTTTTGTATTAATTATTTTTCATTAAATCATATGTACTTGCAAACTTCCAAACTAGTAGGACAGAACTTTACTGGAACATTTTCCACCTCATTCTGTGTAATATGAACTCGGCTAACCAGGGCTGCAAGAGCTCCTGTCATTATCTGCGACTAGAACCGCATCCAGGTTGCTGAGGGGGGGACCCACATGGCGTTATCAAGGCTCGAGTGAGCCGGATCACACTGCAGCCCTTCCAGTAACCAGCAAGACATTGAGAAAGGATATACTGCTGTTCACTGGTTCCCTCACCAGGAGGAGCGCAGCGTTTACCACGCTGCCTGCTCTCACACTCTCATTTCTGTGTCGGGCCGTTGCATCACATTGCGGCCCGATGGATCGCATTGCAGCCCGATGGGCCGGGTAGTCCACGGGCCTGCGACCAGGAGTCAGGCTGCCTCAGGTGCCAGTGCATTCAGGAGAGGCCCTGAAGCCGCAGTGAGAGAGCGGCGGGCGCAGAGAAGGTGAGAGGGAGGCCGAATGGAGACCGCCCCCTACTGGAGTCTAATGTCGGCAACATTTAGGAACATTGAAAGACTGGAAGTCGAGGGCCATCCATGCCCCTGAGAGGCAGCGCACTCGACACCACACGGCATGCTAGACATCGCCATTACCAGAGGGGGGCACGGATTCGGTTCTCTCTTCAGTTGAGACATGCAGTCCTGATTCGGCGCAGTTAAGTGGGCTCAGAGTGTGGAGGGGGGTTCATTACAACAAGCTGCCTCTTTTTTTTCTCCTCATACCACCTTTGTATGCAAATGAGTAGCCTGTTAACCAGTCTGTGCCTCTCCAGGCTATTGCAATCCTTCAATAACTCCTGCGCTCGTGCCCTTCCAGTGTCCTGGCTGCACAGACCACGCAGGTGTCATCATTGGACAGTAGGGGTTACTCAATTATGCCTCCATCCCAGATCTGGAAGGCCACCCAGATTTTAGAATATGATCGTGTATTGGACTCCAACTCAATATCTGTTTTCGCCGTTCTTCTTACTGCTGGTAACCAGTCTATCCCTTGTGGTGGGGAGGGTTCAGTCCATTTCTTGCAGATTTCCCGCCTGGCAAGAAGGATTAAATAGAATAACAAAGCCTGTTTGTCCCCAATAATGTCCTTACATGGCGGATCTGTTACCCCGAGCATTACTAATAAGAGGTTAACTTCGATGTTTGTATTAAGAATTTCGTTAGTTATCCTACCAACCTCAGACCAATACTCTTCTAATAGAGGGCATTCAATAAACATATGCTTATCATTAGCACTGAGCAATCCGCACCTACGACATTTAGGGGGAATATCAGTCACAAACTTCGCTCATTTTTGTGGAGTCCAATATAGTCTACTTGCCGTGAAAAAATGATTTCTCTTCAAGTTTGCTGGTTTAACTGTTTTGTAAAGCAGCTTGAAAGAGAGATGCCAAACTTTTTTGGGATCAGGAATCTGCATCGCCTCGTCCCAGATTTTATAGGGGGCTTTGATTTTTTCCTCCTCGGAGGTTAATAATGCATAGTACCATCCGGTTATTTCCTTCTTTACTATATTTTCGTTCTTTAATTTTATTTCAAACTCCCAAAAACTTTTTGTTTCCAGTCTATTCGCTTCCCCCCAGGACTTCAGATGAAGAAATTTAAACCAGGACAAAGATCCCCCTGTCATACTCCATAAAACTTCCCATCGGACCACTTCATTCATCACTATCAGGTCCCCCCAAACCTCTATTCCTGCCCTTCTCAGTGGGACACTCAATTGGTCCTGCAAAAATTCAGGCGAGCCTGGAGAGTCCCATATTCGGGCCTCCCTTGAATAATGAACAATTCCTAACATATTCCTAATCTTAACCCACAAAATCAGAGCTGCCTTCAACGTTTTTAATTTTTTTGATTTTTAAATGTCTGTGCGCCAAACTTGAACAAAAATCCTTTCCCTCCCCACTCTTTAATCATTTCTTCACACAACCCACCCCACACCGGTGCCATGTTGTACATAGTAGGATCCTACAGTTTTTGAACTGGAATGCCATGCAGTATAATTTTACATCTGGCACTCAGGAAGTTAGAATCTAAGTGGATTTGTCGTCTACGTGCCACCATATTAGGGTACAACTCTGACTCTGAGATGCATTACTTCCTCTAATAACACATTCTGTCCATTGGCTAATTCCTGTATCAATATAATATATATTACTTATCAACCTGGACCTCTGCACTAAGACTTGTTTGCGTTTTTTGCACTTTCCATCTAGACCTTTTAGGATATCCTCTTTTGTGTACCATCATATACATTCTGGGTCAGACTACTTATTGATCAGACTACATTTAGGGTCCCAACTTTATTATTGTTAATGTCGTTTTAGACATTGATACTATTTATCCTCCTTTAATGGCATATTGGGGCCCTCCTGGAAAGAGCGCGTATTTCACACTTCTATGTGTACTGGGTTGCATGCCTTGATTATCGGGCCTCTTTGAGGGTCTACTTGCCAATGTTTCGTAAGTTTAGGTCCAAATCCATTCTCTTGTATGCATAGTTCCGCCTTAGCCGTGTAATATGGTAAAGCAGGGTCACCCTGCAACTTTTATACCTTATCGCCCCTCTGTATTTAGATATAACATGACAATGATGGTCGCACACACCTTTCCATCATGACGGTTACATTTCTTGGTTCTCTTTTTCTGTCTTCTTCTATGTCTTTTTCCATGCCTTTTTCTATGACATTGAGGATCACATGACTATTTTACGATAATATTGGCGTGCTTTAATGCATGGTAGGGCTAATTGCACAATAATATATATATATATTTTTTTTCTATACATACCTCTCTTTGCTATCTACAACAGAGGTCAAAGCTGGATTGTGTTGTAACCGATGCGTCGTTTCTATATTTTATTGCCCCTCTCTACTAAGTGTTATTAATACCATGATGGTGTTTTACACCTTTCCATCATGGCGACTGCATTTCCCTGTTATCCTTCTCTTTCGCCGTCTATGGTATTGCAGATCACGTGATCTCATACCACGCTATGCGCGGCGTTCTCAAACTCTATAATGCTATGAGCACGACCTCGACATATTGGTCGCTCATTATTTTTACTACTTTCGATCGTTTGGGACAGTGGGACTTCCCAGGTATGGACTTCTTTTTCACATGATTTATTGGTCCTACACTTTAAAAATAACTTTTCGCTGCGTTTTCTCTGATATTGTCATGAATTTAACTATCTTAACTCGTGATATACTGTGGGCGCTTTAGTTTGCCTAGTGAGATGCTGTGATCCTGGATAGTTACATGTTCGTTTTTCGATTCATTGCGACTGTCCACTTAATTTTCTCAGTCGTATGCTTGTCTTTTGCATACTGGACTGGAGTGATGGGTTACTTTTTAATGTGATTTTGGCGAAGTTACGCCGTTGTTATTGTTGGACAAGTTTCTCAATACGTGGAATATTCAATGATTATACTAGCAAATGTTTTTTATCAAACTTCATTTGCGTTAGATCTATGGGGGCATAATATCTCAAGGAAACTGCTCTCTTACGGTACCTTACACATGTTCGTGTGCAAATGATATGGATTTTCCATTCTCTAACGCACCTCAAGACTTACAGGTGTGCTCCTTCCATTGGTGTATATTTACCAGCATCACCGGGGACCTTTTAAAATATTTTTTAATATATCTGGTGATTAAGCCACTTTTGGACTTATAATTAGCTTGCTTTGAATATATATCATGTGCAGGTTATACAATTGGGGTCACAGCATACTCCTATTTCCTTGAAATGTACTTTATTAATATTGTTTTGCATTAATTTCTTGCGGTCCTTAGACTTGTCGTCATATTAGTATATAGCCGGTCATTATATTTCTATTCGTTTTTAGATCACTGGAACCCGCTTATATTTGGCTCTAACTGTGGAGCACAAGTCAAATTTGTACTTGAAGCTCTGGCCACCCAAGACTACCTCACTTTAAGACACACACCATTTTATATTTTTGGGGGTAAGTCTTTTCTCTTATCAATTTACAGCCACTTTATCAAGTGATTGACCCCATAAGACTTATATATTCAACTTGGTTTTTATTAAATAAATGTTCTTGTCTCTTATACTTCGTTGAGACTACTACGCCCTCCTGCACTCTGTTTTTATGGTGGATAATGTACTGCAAATTACATATTGTTTGAATGAGGGTTTTCCTACACTGTTTTGTGAACTTATATTTGGTTCGTCTAAGGACATCTACTGGTATTGAGTTTCTATTCTACAACAGGACTTGCACCTCTGAGATTTATTAATAGCAATACCAATATTATAGGTTTTAAAATATTAATATTTTTATTATATTTATATATATATATATATATATATTTTCCCACTAGATTTCTTAATTCGAAAATTTCTATGCATGTGGGACTCTGACACATGGCATTGTGCTATCTTTTTGCCATAAAGATTTGAATTTGGTGAGCGTTGAATTTTTCGTACTTAATCCTCTTTTCTTCTGTATTTATACCTTATTTCCTTTGTTGTCTTTATGGTTAACTCATGAATGTGTTTATGGATACCAATGCCTTTTTGGCACTAGTGGATGGTACAACGGATTTATCTTGCCTTAGGTCCGATTATTTGTAGCCTTTCCACTAGCCACACTTTTTGAGATTAGATGTAGATTAGAACACATATAAATTATTGCTTGCAGCAACATTGCAACCTATAGCTTGGTCATCAATGTGTCATTTGTATATTGTCTTGGATTTTTTATATATATGTTTATTATTTATGACTGGTTTTTATGTTTTCTCTGACCTTTGTGGTTGTAAAATTCCTCAAATATGTGCACTTTTGTCTGTGGAATACGTTGGTATGTTTTAAGTTATATATGTGTATTGTTTATATATTATAAATGTTTTTCTATGTTGTCATGTCAATTGTCTGCAGCCTTAAAGAAGTTCCTGTGTGGAACGAAACGCGTTGGCTGAGTTTCCTTAAGAAAATAAAGAGAATACCTAAAGATACCTATTTGATTTGGACTTCTGTTGACTGGTGCACCTTCCTCCTTTGTTCTTCATATAATTTTACATCTGGTAATGCAAGCCCTCCTTCTGCCAATCTACGTCTGAGTTTTTTCCAGGACATACGCTCTCCCCTATCTGCCCAAACAAAACTGCCCAATTTACCCTGTACTCTAGCTATTAGCCTACTCGGGAAAGATAAAGGTATACAGTTAAAAAGAAATGCGAGTTTCGGGAGAATGACCATTTTGATCAAATTAACCCTTCCGTTTATCGTTAAAGGCAGATTCTTCCACCTTTCCAGTATTTTTACAATTTCCTTTGTAATTCTCACCAAATTATATTGTGGGACGTTCTGCACTTCATTGAGGATATTAATACCTAGATATCTAATCTCTGTCTGTACACTCCCTTTCCAATCCGGAGTGTTCCAACACATAATCCCGGTTTTATCTCTGTTTACCAAGTACCCCGACAAGGCCCCAAACTCATCCGCCAGTTGCTCAACTCTTGGGATCGTTATAACCGGATCTGATGTAAATAAGAGTAAATCATCCACGTATAATGAGATTTTTTTCTCAAACATTCCTACACGGAAAGCCTTCACCTGGCTATCTTGACGGAGGGCCTGGGCAAATGGCTCAATATATAAATCGAATAACAGGGGAGAAATTGGGCAGCCCTGCCTTGTCCCTCTAGTAATCTCAAAACTTTTAGTAAGGACTACATTTAGAAGGATTCTAGCTGTAGAGTTGTTATGTAGTGTTTTTAATGTAGCTATAAAGTGAGGTCCCAGCCCCAAATACTCTAGGACTACCCATAAGTATTCCCAACAAACTCGATCAAACGCCTTAGCGGCGTCCAACGCGACCACCGCCAAGGGGGCAGATCTTTCTGTCGATATATTGATACATGCTATCAGTTGTTGGGTTAACTCGCACATTTGCCTTCCAGGGATAAACCCCTTCTGGTCCTCATGTATTAATTGAGGGATTACTCTGGATAATCTTCCTGCCAAAATGCCGACAAAGATCTTATAGTCAGCATTTAGCAGGGAGATTGGCCTATAAGAGTCTGCTTTTGTGGGATCCTTAGTAGGTTTCAAAATTAAAACCACAGAAGCTTCATGCCATGAATCAGGGGCCTGAACTTCCCCTCGATATATCTGATTAAACAGCTTCTCCCAGCCAGGTAATATTTCGTCAGCTATATTTTTATATACTTCTGCCGGGAGAGCATCTAGCCCTGCTGCCTTCCCATTCTTAGATTTTTGTATTGCTCCTTTTATCTCTTCTTTCATGATTGGGGCTTCTAACATATCTTTCCCCTCTTTACTCAGTAACGGGAGATCGAGTGTACTAAGCCAGCATCTGGACTTTACAGGGTTAACAGTAATATTTTCCGTGTATAACTGTGAAAATATTGTGACTGTATGCTCCTGCATAGAGTCCCAGCTATTCAGATTTTCTCCTGTTTCACTTTTTAACTCCTTTATATCATTTCTAGACCTTTACACTCTCGATATACATGCAAGCAAGGCTCTGGCTTTCTCCCCGTATTCAAACTCTTTTATATTCGCCGCTTGCAATCTAGCTTTACACTTTTGATCTATTTTCATTTTAAATTCCGTTTGAACCTCATACAGCCTTTCTTCCATCCTCGCTTTTTCTTCCTCTGAGCTCATAGAATGTAAGGCCTCTTCTAAAATCCCAATCTCCTTTTCACTGTTCTCTAATTCTATTTGTGCTTTCCGATTTTCTGATGCGTTGAAGCTTTTTAGAATTCCTCTTATATACGCCTTGAAGGCATCCCAAACACTATACGAGGGGGCAGTGTCTTGGTTGTTAGCGAAATATTCCCTTGCTGCTTCCTTTAAGGCTTTCTCCACCCCCTCTTCTAATAGTAATGCCCGTCTTAAAGTCCA